>NC_142437.1:92185000-94585000 GCF_059453495.1 Arachis ipaensis | reverse complement strand
CGACTAGTTTCTGTTGAGCAAAACAAGTATGGATCAGCAGAAGGTAGTAAAAAATACCCAGATATGTTCATTTACTCATGTAATCAATGGGATACCTTTTTACCCATCTGGTTTTGTCTTCGGCCGGTTGAGAGATAGGTTTGTCTTTTGCTTAGTCTGGTGTAGTTGCTGTTTTTAACTAGCTGCATTATTGCAAGTACTAATTACTTAAATAAAATCTCAGCAACAATCCAAGATGGTCTCAAAATCAATTCCGGAGGCAGTTAACAATAAAAATAATAGTATGATAATATATATAGTGACATAAAAAATTCAAAGACGACCACTCAATTATTTTATGGACTAATTGATATTAAACATTCAACCTGTTCTATAAAAATAAAGGTCAACAATTGATAGAATTCACGTAGAAAAAATTCTACCAAAGTCATCATGTAATAAGATCACACATGAATGTTCATCCAAAGTGAGTAACAAGGTGAGCCACATTAATTTTATTTATTGTTAATGGTGTAAGAAAACTAAAATTTTGTAAATGGCATTCCAAATTGCTAAAACCAAACCAACAAAAAATTCTGAAATTACATAATGTTAATCTTTTTATGAATATTTTTTTATCAGTATTAGTAAAATTTATGGATACAAATAATTGTTTCTTCTGATAAAAAGACAAGCAGAAACAAATCTTGAAAATGATGTGGAGGCCTTATACATATGCTCCGTACACTGTTATAATAAACAGGACCAATGAAGATGAAAAAATAAATCAATAAATAAATAAGAGCTCCAGTAGACAAAATGATCATAGGAATAAAAAAAGAAAAGCACACCATTTTATCCAAAGCACTCACAATTCACAAAACCTTAAAAAAGAAAAGAAAAATATCCAAAACACTAATGAATGATTCTCTATTGCTGGATTATCTAGATACAAGACTAGTATATGGCACACCACTTTATTTATTTAGAAACTAGAGAGAAAATGATAGAGATCAGCGAGATAAAGAACAAAAAGGGAGAAATAATCAAAGTGGGTTACATCTAACAAATTGGGATCCAATTTTTGAAAGCCTGGAGATGAAGCTAAAACATAACAGCTCCAAAATACTGCTCTTTGTAACAATAATAATCACTCCATCTTAAAAACAAGAACACTCACTACTCTGCAAGAAAACACAAAATTAAAAATAAAAAAAAACATCCCCAATTAAATCAATTAAAACAAAAGTAACTAATCCATGAACACCACTACCATCTAATCAGTAGAGTCAATTTCTATCATTCATCACAAATATTTTTTTATCCCAAATGTAATTTTTCCGTCCGGGTTTAAAAATCATAACGGTCCAGCCCTGAGATGAAAATAATTTTAAATTTATTACAGACCAATAACAATTAGTTCAGGTAACTATTTGGCTGCAGCGGCAAGAGCAACATAGCAGGAATTAGAAATTGTTCATAATTGAGAAAATTCGCCAAAACTAACCATCCAATATCCTACTAAAGTAACCATCCAACAAATATCAACCAATTTTCAACGATGGTCAGCCATTATACGTCACGTTGCATGCACATGGTCAGCACCGAAAAAGACAAAAAATTTTCAAACTTAAATCATATATAAACACGATTCCAAACTTTTCCGACCTTTCCCGTGCTAAAAAAAATCATGAAGAACTTCAACAACCTAAACTAACTACAAAATTGGCTCCTACTGCTATCTCACCATGGCTAATCACGCATTTCATCAACAAGATCTTTCTACAATCAAACATGCAACCGTGATTATGATGACAAGTCATCTTGGCCTAGTTTCACTAGCCTTTTTCTTTGTTTTTATTAGGTTTTATGCACTTTCTTGCATTCTAAGTAAGTAATTTGGAATGAAAATGCATGACTCCTTTGAATCAGACAACCACCATTTATTTGATGCTAAATCATGAGGTTGAAGCCAAATTTAATTGATTTTAATGATTTATAAGCCTTGTAAATTTAGTGATACTTTGATTGGTTGTTTTGATTGCTTGTAGGTGAAGAAAGAAGAAAATAAGAAAAGCGTGGCCTAAGGAATGTGCCCAAAGGAAGCAACAAGCGTGCCAAGAGAAGAAAAGCGTGGCAAAAATCAAGGAAGAATGGAAGCTAAGTTGGAAAAGTAAACTGAGCTTCACAAGGAATGAAAGGAGAAAGTAAGGCACCAAGCTAAGTTCAAATAGTTAACTGAGCACTAAAGAAAGCAAGGAAATGGCATGAAGCTCAGTTCACTAAGTGCACTAAGTGAGCTTTATCGGGGACCTTTCAAAATTAATTCAAGATGAAATTCCAAGGGATGAAGCCAACAAGATTCGAACCAAGGACCAAGGAGAGGCAAGGAACGCTCCTTGCAAGGAAAATGAGAAGAAAATAGCCAAAATGCCTCCTCCATGGTTCGAACTTGGAACCACTCACCACCAAGCTTGCAAGGAAAATAACACAAAAAGCATTCACCAAGGCTTGAACCTTGCACCTAAGGGATGAGAGGAAGGCGCTACTCTAAGGAGGCAAGGGCTTTCAGTTGCTTTACTTAATTGAGCACTACATTATATTGCCAGCCATAAGGAAAATCATGAAAAATACGCCAAAATGCTTCCTCTAGGATTCGAACTTGGGAATTCTTTGAAACACAAGGGAGGAGCACCATTCAGCTTGCAAGGAAATGAACTAAAATGCTTGAGCCAAGTTTCGAACTTGGGAGTTCTTTAAAACATAAGGAGGAGCACCCACTCATCCAAGGAAATTAGCTTCAAGATTTCCTCCACTTGCTCCCACCAGGATTTGAACCTGGGACCTTGAGGCTGAAAACAAGGCGCTGCACCAAGGAAGCTCAGTTGGATTTTCCAACTGAGCACTACCTCCCCCCCTTCTCCCACTCTTTAGCGCACAACCTTGCACCCCAAGGGGGTTGTGACAAGCAATTTGGCGCAACAAGGAGAAAGCCTAGCGCACCATGACACGGCCATGACACCAATGGAGCTGTGACACACATTTTTGGCACACCAAGGCTGGGACGCGCACCACACTTGACACGGGCAGCACACTTGAAAGCTAAGTTGGATTTTCCAACTGAGCTTTCCCCTGGGAGATACAACTTGGGCTGAAAATTGGATTAAAAATCCAATTTAATTCATTTCTTCACCAAATCAAAAGCCCATCCAAATTCCAAAATCTAAGAATAGAAAGTGTATAAATAGGAGTTAGTTTGATGTAATTAGGACCTTTTTGCTACCTCTACTTTTTACTTTTAATTTTTCCTTTTAATTGTCATTTTCATTTTTGAGCTTTTTACTTTGAATTTGTATTTCTGAGAACTTGGAAGGAGAATTGATCTCTCTTCTTCTTAGTTCTTGCTTGAGCACTCTTTTATTTTCTTGCTTTGGATCTTGGGTGAAGAATTGAAGAACTTCTGTTTCAATCTCACCTTGAGATCTCTTGTTTACTTTCTCTGCATAATTGAATTTCACTTTCTGTTTACTACTTCATCTTCTCTTCAATTCTGCAATTTACTCTTCTTCACTTCTTTTGCAATTGTTCTTGTTGGATCAAGGAAGGATTTGAGATCTAGACTTGTTATCTAGTCTCTTCCACCCTGAGATCTTCAACCACTTTTACTTTGCTGCAAATTAAGCACTGCTTTCTCTGTTTTTAAATTCTCAAAGCATTTTACTCTTCTGTTTAAGATCTACTTCACTGCAATTCAATTTTCTCTTTTATTGTTTAATGCAATTTACTTGTTCTTGTTTAATTTCTGCAATCCCAACTCCCAATCCCTTTCACAATTCCAGCAATTTACATTTCTTGCACTTTAAGCTTCAGCCATTTACATTACTTGCAATTTAAGTTTCTGCAATTTAATTTACTTGCACTTTAAGATTCAGCTCCTTTATTTTCCTGCTCTTTAGTTTACTGCAAATTTCCCCTTTCCCTTTACTTTCCATGCAATTTAGCTTCTGCAAATCACAAATCACTCAACCAAATCTTGATTCGCTTGACTAAATCAATCACTAAACTAAAATTGCTCAATCCTTCAATCCCTGTGGGATCGACCTCACTCATGTGAGTTATTATTACTTGATGCGACCCGGTCCACTTGCCGGTGAGTTTTGTGTTGGATCGTTTTCCAACCATCAGATTACCAATCAAAAACTGAACTACCTCACCCACTTACCTTGGATGGTTAGGATTTTTCCGGTGAAGATGTTCGTTGTCTTTCTGGTGAACCGTTGAGTAGCAGGCGGCTGGGTTGCAGTTCTGATCGGCGGCTGGGTTGCAGCGAATGCCGAATGCTCAGTGACGGCACCGTGATTGAGGGCAACAAATAGGTCGCTTGCGTTCACCTGTGACCTTCCTTGGTTGCAGGTTGCGGGGCTCAGGGTTCTAGCACAGTCAGGGTCTCTGCAACGAATTGGGAGGTGGTGCACGAAATTGTGATCATCAATGGCGCCAACAACTTGGTACGCACAATTGCAATCTCAACTCTTTGTCACAACTCCGCACAACTAACCAGCAAGTGCACTGGGTCGTCCAAGTAATAAACCTTACGTGAGTAAGGGTCGATCCCACGGAGATTGTCGGCTTGAAGCAAGCTATGGTCATCTTGTAAATCTCAGTCAAGCGGATTCAAATGGTTATGGAGAATTGATAATTAGAAGATGAATAAAATATAAAATAAGATAGAGATACTTATGTAATTCATTGGTGAGAATTTCAGATAAGCGTATGAAGATGCTTTGTTCCTCCTGAACCTCTGCTTTCCTATTGCCTTCATCCAATCATTCATACTCCTTTCCATGGCAAGCTGTATGTTGGGTTTCACCATTGTCAATGGCTACCTTCCGTCCTCTCAATGAAAATGGTCCAAATGCGCTGTCACCGCACGGCTAATCATCTGTCAGTTCTCGATCATGTTGGAATAGGATCCATTGATCCTTTTGCATCTGTCACTACGCCCAACACTCGCGAGTTTGAAGCTCGTCACAGTCATCCCTTCCTAGATCCTACTCGGAATACCACAGACAAGGTTTAGACTTTCCGGATCTTAGGAATGGCCGCCAATAATTCTAGCCTATACCACGAAGGTTTTAATCTTAGATTAGAAACCCAAGAGATACACATTCAAGCTTGTTTGCATGTAGAACGGAGGTGGTTGTCAGGCAGGCGTTCATAGGTAAGAATGATGATGAGTGTCACGGATCATCACATTCATCAAGTTGAAGAACGAGTATATATCTTAGAGAAGAAGTAGGCGTGAATTGAATAAAAAATAGTAGTGCTTTGCATTAATTCATGAAGAACAGCAGAGCTCCACACCTTAATCTATGGTGTGTAGAAACTCCACCGTTGAAAATACATAAGAACAAAAGGATCTAGGCATGGCCGTGAGGCCAGCCCCCAAACGTGAAAAGGTCTATGAAAGTATCCCAAGATCGAAAGTATGAAAATACAATAGCAAAAGGTCCTATAGAAAACTAGTAGCCTAGGGTTATAGAAATAAGTAATTAATGCAGAAATCTTCTTCCGGGCCCACTTGGTGTGTGCTTGGGCTGAGCATTGAAGCTTTCATGTGTAGATATTTTTCTTGGAGTTAAACGCCAGCTTTTGTGCCAGTTTGGGCGTTTAACTCCAGCTTTTATGATAGTTCTGGCGTTTTGACACCAGAATTTTTATGCTGACTTGGAACGCCAGTTTGGGCCATCAAATCTCGAGCAAAGTATAAACTATTATATATTTCTGGAAAGCCCAGAATGTCTACTTTTCAACGCAATTGAGAGCGTGCCAATTGGGCTTCTGTAGCTCCAGAAAATCCACTTCGAGTTCAGAGAGGTCAGAATCCAACAGCATCTGCAGTCCTTTTTCAGCCTCTGAATCAGATTTTTGCTCAAGTCCCTCAATTTCAGCCAGAAAATACCTGAAATCATAGAAAAACACATAAACTCATAGTAAAGTCTAGAAATGTGATTTTTATTTAAAAACTAATAAAAATATAATAAAAACTAACCAAAACATACTAAAAATAATGCCAAAAAGCGTATAAATTATCCGCTCATCACAACACCAAACTTAAATTGTTGCTTGTCCTGAAGTAACTGAAAATCAAATAGGATAAAAAGAAGTGAATATACAATGAATTCCAAAAACATCTATGAAGATTAGTCTTAATTAGATGAGCGGGGCTATTAGCTTTTTGCTTCTGAACAGTTTTGGCATCTCACTTTATCCCTTGAAGTTCAGAATGATTGGCATCTATAGGAACTCAGAATTGAGATAGTGTTATTGATTCTCCTAGTTCAGTATGTTGATTCTTGAACACAGTTACTTTATGAGTCTTGGCCGTGACCCTAAGCATTTTGTTTTCCAGTATTACCACCGGATACATAAATGCCACAGACACATAACTGGGTGAACCTTTTCAGATTGTGACTCAGCTTTGCTAGAGTCCCCAATTAGAGGTGTCCAGAGCTCTTAAGCACACTCTTTTTGCTTTGGACCATGACTTTAACCTCTCAGTCTCAAGCTTTTCATTTGACACCTTCACGCCACAAGCACATGGTTAGGGACAGCTTGGTTTAGCCGCTTAGACCAGGATTTTATTCCTGTGGGCCCTCCTATCCACTGATGCTCAAAGCCTTGGATCTTTTTTATTTTACCCTTGCCTTTTGGTTTAAAGGGCTATTGGCTTTTTCTGCTTGCTTTTTCTTTCTCTCTTTTTTTTTTCGCAAGCTTTTCACTGCTTTTTCTTGCTTCAAGAATCATTTTTATGATTTTTCAGATTATCAATAACATTTCTCCTTTTTTCATCATTCTTTCAAGAGCCAACAATTTTAACATTCATGAACAACAAATTCAAAAATATGCATTGTTCAAGCATTCATTCAAAAAAACAAAAAAGTATTGCCACCACATCAAAATAATTAATCTGTTTTAAAATTCAAAATTCATGTACTTCTTTTTCTTTTTCAATTAAAAACATTTTTCATTTAAGAAAGGTGATGGATTCATAGGACATTCATAGCTTTAAGGCATAGACACTTAGACACTAGTGATCATGTAGTGAGACACAAACATAAATAAAACATAAAGCATAATAAATGAAAAATAGAAAAATAAAGAATAAGAAAATTAAAGAACGGGTCCACCTTAGTGATGGCGGTTTGTTCTTCCTCTTGAAGATCTTTGGAGTGTTTGGGCTCCTCAATGTCTCTTCCTTGTCTTTGTTGCTCCTCCCTCATGACTCTTTGGTCTTCTTTAATTTCATAGAGGAGGATGGAATGCTCTTGGTGCTCCACCCTTAGTTGTCCCATGTTGGAACTTAATTCTCCTAGGGATGTGTTGATTTGCTCCCAATAGTTTTGTGGAGGAAAATGCATCCCTTGAGGCATCTCAGAGATTTCATGATGAGGATTTTCCTCATGCTCTTGTCCATGAGTGGTCTCTCTTGTTTGCTCCATCCTTTTCTTAGTGATGGGCTTGTCCTCATCAATGAGGATGTCTTCCTCTATGTCAATTCCAGCCGAATTGCAGAGGTGACAAATGAGATGAGGGAAGGCTAACTTTGCCAAAGTAGAGGACTTGTCTGCCACCTTATAGAGTTCTAGGGATATAACCTCATGAACTTCTACTTCCTCTCCAATCATGATGCTATGGATCATGATAGCCCGGTCTATAGTAACTTCAGACCGGTTACTAGTAGGAATGATTGAGCATTGAATGAACTCCAATCATCCCCTAGCCACGGGGTTGAGGTCATGCCTTCTTAGTTGAACCGGCTTCCCTCTTGAATCTCTCTTCCATTGAGCGCCCTCTTCACAAATGTCTATGAGGACTTGGTCCAACCTTTGATCAAAGTTGACCCTTCTAGTGTAGGGGCGTGCATCTCCTTGTATCATAGGCAAGTTAAATGCCAACCTTACATTTTTTGGACTGAAATCTAAGCATTTCCCCCGGACCATTGTAAGCCAATTCTTTGGGTCTGGGTTTACACTTTGATCATGGTTCTTGGTGATCCATGCATTGGCATAGAACTCTTGAACCATTAAGATTCTGACTTGTTGAATGGGGTTGGTGAGAACTTCCCAACCTCTTCTTCGAATCTCATGTCGGATCTCCGGATATTCATCCTTTTTGAGCTTGAAAGGGACCTCAAGGATCACTTTCTTCTTGGCTACAACTTCATAGAAGTGGTCTTGATGGACCTTTGAGATGAATCTCTCCATCTCGCATGACTCAGAGGCGAAGCTTTTGCCTTCCCTTTCCTCTTTCTAGAGGTTTCTCCGGCTTTAGGTGCCATAAATGGTTATGGAAAAACAAAAAGCTTTAGCTTTTACCACACCAAACTTAGAAGGTTTGCTCGTCCTCGAGCAAAAGAAGAAAGAAAAGAGTAGAAGAAGAAAATGGAGGAGATGAAGGGGGTTTTGTGGCTCATCCAAGGGAGAGAAGTAGTGTGTATTATGTGTGAAAATGAATGAGTGAAGATGGGTTTATATAGGAGTGGAGAGAGGGGTAGGGTTTGGCCATGTATGGGTGGGTTTGGGAGGGAAAGTGGTTTGAATTTGAATGGTAAGGTAGGTGGGGTTTTATGATGGATGGATGTGGATAGGTGAGGGGTTTTTGGGGAAGAAGTATTGTGGTGGTTGGTGAAGGGTATTTGGGGAAGGGTTTTATGGGGAAGTGTGAAGAAGAAAGAGAGAGATGAGGTAGGTGGGGATCCTGTGGTGTCCACAGATCCTGAGGTGTCAAGGATTTCTCATCCCTGCACCATGTGGCGTGTAAACGCCCCCTTGATTGCCAATCCTGGCGTTAAACGCCAGGTTGCTGCCCATTTCTGGCGTTTAACGCCAGCTTTTCTCCCCTTTCTGGCATTTAAATGCCAGCTCTGTGCCCTTTTCTAGCGTTAAACGCCAGCTTTGTGCCCCCTTTCTGGCGTTAAACGCCAGTCTGGTGCCCATTTCTGGCGTTAAACGTCCAGAATGGTGCCAGACTGGGCGTTTAACGCCCATTCTGCTACCCTTACTGGCGTTTAAATGCGAGCAAGCTTCTCCTCCAGGGTGTGCTATTTTTAATACTGTTTTTCATTCTGTTTTTGCTTTTTCAGTTGTTTTTGTGACTTCACATGATCATCAACCTACAGAAAATATAAAATAACAATGGAAAATAAATAGATATAATAAAATTGGGCTGCCTCCCAACAAGCACTTCTTTAATGTCAGTAGCTTGACAGTGGGCTCTCGTGGAGCCTTACAGATACTCAGAGCATGATGATGGCCTCCCAACACCAAACTTAGAGTTTGAGTGTAGGGGTTCTATTTGACTCTGCATTGAGAGAAGCTTTTCATGCTTCCTCTCCATGGTTACAGAAGGATATCCTTGAACCTTAAACACAAGGGAGTCCTCATTCACTTGAAGGACCAATTCTTCTCTGTCAACATCAATCACAGCTTTT
Organism: Arachis ipaensis; assembly: GCF_059453495.1. NCBI lineage: Eukaryota > Viridiplantae > Streptophyta > Magnoliopsida > Fabales > Fabaceae > Arachis > Arachis ipaensis. Next base: position 94,575,528 of record NC_142437.1, on the reverse strand, counting down.
GCTGTGGATAGAAAGGGTCTTCCAAGGATGATGGATCCATCCATACACTTCCCAGTGTCTAGGATTATGAAATCAGTAGGGATGTAGTGGTCTTCAACCTTTACCAAGACATCCTCTACAAGTCCATAAGCCTGTTTCCTTGAATTGTCTGCAATCTCTAGTGAGATTCTTGCAGCTTGTACCTCAAAGATCCCTAGCTTCTCCATTATAGAGAGAGGCATGAGGTTTATGCTTGACCCTAGGTCACACAGAGCCTTCTCAAAGGTCATGGTGCCTATGGTACAACGTATTGAGAACTTTCCAAGATCCTGTCTCTTTTGAGGTAATCTCTGCCTAGTCAAGTCATCCAGTTCTTTGGTGAGCAAGGGGGGTTCATCCTTCCAAATCTTATTACCAAATAACTTGGCATTTAGCTTCATGATTGCTCCAAGGTACTTAGCAACTTGCTCTTCAGTAACATCTTCATCCTCTTCAGAGGAAGAATACTCATCAGAGCTCATGAATGGCAGAATTAAATTTAATAGAATCTCTATGGTCTCTGTATGAGCCTCAGATTCCCATGGTTCCTCATTAGGGAACTCCTTGGAGGCCAGTGGATGTCCATTGAGGTCATCCTCAGTAGAAATCACTGCCTTTCCCTCCTCTATGCATTCGGCCATGTGGGATGTGTTTATGGCCTTGCATTCTCTCTTTGGGTTTTCTTTTGTATTGCTTGGGAGAGTACTAGGAGGGAGTTCAGTAATTTTCTTAATCAGCTGACCCACTTGCGCCTCCAAATTTCTAATGGAGGTCCTTGTTTCAGTCATGAAACTTTGAATGGTTTTAATTAGATCAGAGACTATGGTTGCTAGGTCAGAGTGGCTCTGCTTAGAATTCTCTGTCTGTTGCTGAGAAGATGATGAAAAAGGCTTGCTATTGCTAAACCTATTTCTTCCACCACTACTGTTGTTGAAGCCTTGTTGAGGCCTCTGTTGGTCCTTCCATGAGAGATTTGGGTGATTTCTCCATGAAGGATTATAGGTGTTTCCATAGTATTCTCCCATGTAATTCACCTCTTCCATTGCTGGGTTCTCAGGATCATAAGCTTCTCCTTTAGATGAAGCTTCTTTGGTACTGCCTGTTGCTGCTTGCATTCCAGACAGACTCTGAGAAATCATATTGACTTGCTGAGTCAATATTTTATTCTAAGCCAATATGGCATTCAGAGTGTCAATCTCAAGAACTCATTTCTTCTGAGTTGTCCCATTATTCACAGGATTTTTTTCAGAAGTGTACATGAATTGGTTATTTGCAACCATTTCAATGAGTTCCTGAGCTTCTGTAGGCCTCTTCTTCAGATGAAGAGATCCTCCAGCAGAGCTGTCCAATGACATCTTGGACAGTTCAGACAGACCATCATAGAAGATACCTATGATGCTCCATTCTAAAAGCATGTCAGAAGGACACCTTTTGATCAATTGCTTGTATCTTTCCCAAGCTTCATAGAGGGATTCACCTTCCTTCTGTCTGAAGGTTTGGACTTCCACTCTAAGCTTGCTCAATTTTTGAGGTGGAAAGAACTTTGCCAATAAGGCATTGACCAGCTTTTCCCAAGAGTTCAGGCTTTCCTTAGGTTGTGAATCCAACCATATCCTAGCTCTGTCTCTTACAGCAAAAGGGAAGAGCATAAGTCTGTAGACCTCAAGGTCAACCCCATTGGTCTTAACAGTGTCACAGATTTGCAAGAATTCAGCTAAGAACTGATGAGGATCTTCCAATGGAAGTCCATGAAACTTGCAATTTTGTTGCATCAGAGAAACTAATTGAGGCTTAAGCTCAAAGTTGTTTGCTCCAATGGTAGGGATAGAGATGCTTCTCCCATAGAAGTCGGGAGTAGGTGCAGTAAAGTCACCAAGCACCTTCCTTGCATTGTTGGCATTGTTGTTGTTTTCGGCTGCCATGGCTTCTTCTTGTTTGAAAATTTCTGTTAGGTCCTCTCCAGAGAGTTGTGCTTTAGCTTCTCTTAGCTTTCTCTTCAAGGTCCTTTCAGGTTCAGGATCAGCTTCAACAAGAATGCCTTTGTCCTTGCTCCTGCTCATATGAAAGAGAGAAGAAGAAAGTATGGAGGAATCCTCTATGTCACAGTATAGAAATTCCTTGAGGTGTCAGAGGAAAAGAAGAATAGAAGTAAGAGGTAGAGAAGAGAGAATTCAAACTTATGAAGAAGGAGAGAGTTCGAATTGCTCATTGAGGAGGAGTGTTAGTCCCTTAAATAGAAGGATGTGAGAAGAGGGGAAGAATTTTCGAAATTAAATTTAAAAAGATTTTGAAATAATTAAAAGAAATTTTTAAAAAAAATTGATTGATGATTTTTGAAAATTGAAATTGAGGTAATAGTTAATTGATTTTGAAAAAGATTTTGAAATTAGAAATAAAAAAGATATGATTGAGAAAATATGATCGAAAATCAAATTAAAAAAAGGAGTTTTAAAATTAAAGTTAATTACTTGACTAACAAGAAATTAGACGATATGATTCTAGAATTAAAATTTGATCCTTTCTTAATAGGCAAGTAACAACTTGAAAATTTTGAATTAAATCATTAATTGTAGCAAGGATTTTCGAAAAAAAATGGAAAGAAATTGATTTTGAAAAGATATGATTGAAAAGATATGATTTGAAAAAAAATTGATTTTGAAAAATTATGAAAATTTGAAAAAGATTTGAATTAAAAACAAAATATTCCCTCTTGTGCCATCCTGGCGTTAAACGCCCAGAATAGTATCCATTCTGGCGTTTAACACCCAAAATACTACCCTTTTGGGCGTTTAACGCCCAACCAGGTACCCTGGCTGGCGTTTAAACGCCAGTTTTCCTTCCTCACTGGGCATTTTGAACGCCCAGCTTTTTCTGTGTAATTCCTCTGCTGAATGTCCTGAATCTTCAATTTTCTGTATTATTGACTTGAAAAGACATAGTTTTGAAATTTTTTTTGAATTTTTAGAGAATAATAACAAAATGAAACTACATCATGAAGAACTAAGATCAAATAAACAATGCATGCAAGACACCAAACTTAGAAATTTTCATATTAGAAACACTAACAAATTGAGAATGCATATGAGAAACAACTAAACACACAAAACAAGAGAATTTAAAGATCAGAGCAAGAAAATCATCAAGAACAACTTGAAGATTAATGAAGAACAAAATTCATACATTCGAAAAATGCAGGGAATAAATAAAACATGCAGGACACCAAACTTAAAAATCGACACTGGACTCAAACAAGAAACACAAAATTTTTTTATTTTTATGATTTTATAAATTTTTTTTGTATTTTTTCAAAAATTATTTGGAAAAGAAAAATAAGGTTTTCAAAAATTTTTAATAAGAATTCCAGGAATCATGCAATGTTAGTCTAAAAACTTCGGTCCAGGAATTAGACATGGCTTATTAGCTAGCCAAGCTTTCAGTGAAAGCTTCGGTCCAAAACACTAGACATGGCCAATGGCCAGCCAAGCTTTAGCAGATCATTACTTTCAACAGCAAGATTGATAGAAAACAACAAGCTCTTGTGATGATAAGTTGAAACCTCGGTCCAAAAGTTTAGACATGGTTTCACAATCAGCCAAACTTCAACAAATCATCATGAAACTCTAGAATTCATTCTTAAAAACTCTGAAGAACAAAATAGAGAAAAATTTTTTCTTTTTTTTTTTCAAAAATAAAAAGTAAAAAGCTTAAACATAAAATAAAATTACCTAATCTGAGCAACAAGATGAACCGTCAGTTGTCCAAACTCGAACAATCCCCGGCAACGGCGCCAAAAATATGGTGCACGAAATTGTGATCATCAATGGCGCAAACAACTTGGTACACACAATTGTAATCTCAACTCTTTGTCACAACTCCGCACAACTAACCAGCAAGTACACTGGGTCGTCCAAGTAATAAACCTTACGTGAGTAAGGGTCGATCCCATGGAGATTGTCGGCTTGAAGCAAGCTATAGTCATCTTGTAAATCTCAGTCAGGTGGATTCAAATGGTTATGGAGAATTGATAATTAGAAGATGAATAAAATATAAAATAAGATAGAGATACTTATGTAATTCATTGGTGAGAATTTCAGGTAAGGGTATGAAGATGCTTTGTTCCTCCTGAACCTCTGCTTTCCTATTGCCTTCATCCAATCATTCATACTCCTTTACATGGCAAGCTGTATGTTGGGTTTCACCGTTGTCAATGGCTACCTCCCGTCCTCTCAGTGAAAATGGTCCAAATGCGCTGTCACCGCACGGCTAATCATCTGTTGGTTCTCGATCATGTTGGAATAGGATCCATTGATCCTTTTGCGTCTGTCACTACGCCCAACACTCGCGAGTTTGAAGCTCGTCACAGTCATCCCTTTCCAGATCCTACTCGGAATACCACAGACAAGGTTTAGACTTTCCGGATCTCAGGAATGGCCACCAATAATTCTAGCCTATACCACGAAGGTTTTAATCTTAGATTAGAAACCCAAGAGATACACATTCAAGCTTGTTTGCATGTAGAACGGAGGTGGTTGTCAGGCACGCGTTCATAGGTGAGAATGATGATGAGTGTCACGGATCATCACATTCATCAAGTTAAAGAATGAGTGTATATCTTAGAGAAGAAGTAGGCATGAATTGAATAGAAAATAGTAGTGCTTTGCATTAATTCATGAAGAACAGCAGAGCTCCACACCTTAATCTATTGTGTGTAGAAACTCCACCGTTGAAAATACATAAGAACAAAAGGGTCTAGGCATGGCCGTGAGGCCAGCCCCCAAACGTGAAAAGGTCTATGAAAGTATTCCAAGATCGAAAGTATGAAAATACAATAGCAAAAGGTCCTATTTATAGAAAACTAGTAGCCTAGGGTTACAGCAATAAGTAATTAATGCAGAAATCTTCTTCCGGGCCCAATTGGTGTGTGCTTGGACTGAGCCTTGAAGCTTTCATGTGTAGAGACTTTTCTTGGAGTTAAATGCCAGTTTTTGTGCCAGTTTGGGCGTTTAACTCCAGCTTTTATGCCAATTCTGGCGTTTTGACGCCAGAATTTTTATGCTGACTTGGAACGCCGGTTTGAGCCATCAAATCTCAAGCAAAGTTTAAACTATTATATATTGCTGGAAATCCCAGGATGTCTACTTTCCAACGCAATTGAGAGTGTGCCAATTGGGCTTCTGTAGCTCCAGAAAATCCACTTCGAGTGCAGGGAGGTTAGAATCCAACAGCATCTGCAGTCCTTTTTCAGCCTCTGAATCAGATTTTTGCTTAAGTCCCTCAATTTCAGCCAGAAAATACCTGAAATCATAGAAAAACACACAAACTCAAAGTAAAGTCCAGAAATGTGATTTTTATTTAAAAACTAATAAAAATATAATAAAAACTAACTAAAACATACTAAAAACATACTAACAATAATGCCAAAAAGCGTATAAATTATCCGCTCATCAGGAGGGTTTGAGTGGGGGAGGAGAAACGGCGATAAAAAGGGATTGGGGATTTGGGGAAAAAGTGAAAATAGTAAAAATATGGTGGTGTGTTAAAGTAAACAGCCATAATAGGATTAGGGTTAATTTTCTGCTTTAATTTCAATTGGGCCTAATAAAAAAGCCCATTGTAGCCATTGTATAGATATTTCATTGTCTCCCTAGCGGGATCCTTAGTATATATGCTAATATGCAACGCTTTTCAACTTCGAAAAGTTACCTATTATATAACTAGTATAATTGTTAGTCGAAAAATATTTTCGACTAGAATAAGCTAATTCGAAATTTGAAGAGATGTTAGGATGGAAACAGAGGTGGAAAGGCGACATGGACTCGATTCAGACACCTTATTAAATCGAGCAAGTCTAGTTGAGCAGGTATTTGAATGAAGAATCGAATAGTTGCTCGAATAGTGAATCGAACGGTTACATAGGTAGAGAAGTTGAAGGCTTTCACCATGTGAGGAATTTATGGGTAACATTTATTAGCAAAAGAGTGGGAACGGTTACCTGGGGGTGCGCATACAAGACAGCACCATGTGGTTAATGATTGGTTATAGAAGTAGACTATAAATATTAGAAAGTTTTAGAAAATAAGGGTTGGAACTTTGCTCCAGAAATTACTCACGCACACTCACATCCCAGAGACTTTCTGAGTCTGCCTCGAGTCAATTTTCTATAGGGTTCCTTCCACGTGTCTTTATTTTCCATTTAAATTTCCTGTAACCTTTTTCTTTCAAGCAAATTTATGTTTCAAGCAAATGTTTAACTCTCGAATGCAATTTATATTCCAGTACCTTTAATTTTCATGCCCAAAGTCCTTTGACCCAGTTGAAGGCATCTTTATCACTTTTTTTAAATTTTAACGTAACCTTTTTTTATTTCAGCCAATTTATTTTTTGAATTTTTCATTTTTCACTTCTTTTATTCTTTTACAAATTTCAATTTACTCTTTATTTCAATATTCGTCTAATTCGAGACACTTTGATGAGTAGGTTTCGCTCCCAGACTATTAGATATCGAACCACCATCGATTTGCTAAAAATTGACAAAACAATAATAGTAGAGTGAACTAAATATATTGTATTTTTATTTCAGTAACTGTTTTAATACTTTTGTCAAATGATTATTACTAAATATAGTATAAGAGTGAACTAAATATAAATGCATATTTGTACAGCAGCTGATATTTTGATTATATAGTACTCTGAACTATAACAAGATTGGCCCCACATACAATCTACCAAAAACTGAGTAATGTGACATTCATATTTCATAGTTTCATACCATACCGCAATTTATTTGCATATAGTTACAAGATCCATCCAGTCACATTGGTAGGGAACTGCAACAACATGTAGTTCAAGTAATCATCCGAAACAGATCCTGCACTATGACCAAGTTATGTAAACAAGAAGTTTCCCTCCAACTTCACTTAATCACTGGAGTAAAATATCAACAAGCTTCTACTAAAGTTTATAACATCAGCTTTCTACCCTTGTGCAAATATCTACTAGCCTATTAGACAAGTCTCAAATCATTAAAAATTTATACAACTACTGGTACCATCAAGTTTTGAAGCACTCCGTATAAACTATAAAAGAATAAAAGAATGAGATTATATAAGTGAACATGTCAAAATCACAATGCTTATCCTACTTCCCTAAAGCTTAATATCTGAAAAGTCACTACAAGAAAATAAGCTTTCTGCCACGCACGCTTTTAAAGCGTGCCGAAAAGTGCTTAAAAGCGTGCCGATAGCTTTTCGCCACGCTTTTTGAGCTATCGGCACGCTTTTGAAAAGGTCACATCCGCGAGCGTACCGATTGCTCTATTGCTACGCTTTTGTAGATCTATCGACACGTTTTTTTCCACGCTTTGCCATATCTATTAACCTATAGCCACGCTTTAAAAGCGTACTGAAAAGTGTACATATCGCCACGCTTTTGAATTATGCCGATTAGGTTGGTTTTCAGTATGCTTTGAAAGCGTACCGATAGAGCACATACAGTCACACATCAAAAGCGTGGCTTGCCAGCTAAAATATTTTGCCACGCTTTCAAAGCGTGGCCTATTCCTTTGTCAAATAAAAAAAAGGAGAAAATTATAAGGTAGTAAAAAATTAATTTTTTATTGATTTACATGAATTATTTACATGTTAAAATTATAATTAAAAAATTACAATACTTTAGCAAAACTAATAATTGAATTAGGACAAAATAAGTTCAACATTAGAACTTAGGAGATCATTAGAACTATCAAATTTGTGGCCAATTTGCAACCATCACAGTATAGATTTAATCAGCTAAATCTTGATTGAGAAGTGATGATTCAGCAATGGTTATGTGCCTGAACTCTTCCTTCATAAGAAATCAAAGTGACACCCTTCACATCAGCCAATGTTTTGGGAGTCACCTGCATAACAGGCACAAAAAAATATAAGTAAATTAATCAAAATAGGGATAGTTACGATTCGTAAAAAGAAAAAAAGGGTGAAATATAAGACTTTGTCCATCTACAAATAAAAATAAATTGAGTTCTGGTGTAAACCTGTGACAATAGTGCATCAAGTTTTTCACTATTCAGTAATGATGAGAAGACATCTCCATGGCTAGGAGGGTACCTATGCATGAAGGAATTACTCATAAACCAAGCTTAGGAAGCTATGAGCAAAGACATGCTCAAAGGCCAAAGTTATGGTGGCTGATTAATGAACACATGATACATTCTACAATAACAACAATACACGTGTTTAAGATGTACTTGGAATATGATATTACTTAAACTTGATAGATATTGATGCACGGAAAACTTGTCTCTCAACAAATCTCACTTCGGCAAGTGTACCGAATTTGTCGTCAAGTAAAAACTCACAATAGAGTGAGGTCGAATCCCACAGGGATTGATTGATTAAGCAACTTTAATTAGAAGAATGTTCTAGTTGAGCGAATCCAGAATTTTGGTTGAGAGTTGCAAAAAATAAAATGGCGGGAATGTAAATAACAGAAAAGTAAATGCTAGAATTAAAGGACTAGAAGTAAATGACTGAAAATAAATTGCAGAATTGTAAATGGGAATGGGGGATTTGCTCATAAAAGTAAATGGTAGAAATTAAAGAGAATGGGTAAGATCAGAAATGGGGAGTTCATTGGGCTTAGGAGATGTTGCAATTCTCCGGATCAAGTTTATTTTCATCTCTTCCTCAATCAATGCACTCATTGATCTCCTTGGCAATCTTAAGTGATTGAATTAAAATTTCTTGCAATTCAATCTCTCAAATCTTGATCAATAGCCAATTCCTTGGTCAATTGCTCATGAGAAGAGATGAAGTATGGTCACTGATTATACCACATGCATTTCCCAAATCAAGTATTGAGAGGGTTATAGTCACATACCCATCCAAACCCAATTTGGTCCAGCATGAGAAAGCATTTCTAGCTTGATCTCTTCATTCCTCTTTCAAGGTTCAAAAGAGATCCAAGTTTGAATAGCTTCTCTTCCAAGATAACTACTCAATTGGATGAAGATCGAAAGCTTTCAAGTAAAATCAAGAGAAAAGATAGAAGAAGAATAATGAAAATTAGTATTGATCCATCAAATTACAACAGAGCTCCCTAACCCAATGAAAGGGGTTTAGTTGTTCATAGCTCTAGAAAATGAAAACAAAGATGGAGAATACATCATAAAACTAGAAAATGCAGAGAAAGTAAAATACAGAGAGTAGTTCTCCTTTTCCAGCCTCCAGAACTCCTTTAACAATTCAAAGCTACTCCTATATATACTACTCCTCTCAGCTTCTAGTTTGCTCTTCAAGTCTTGGGCCTTTGGATCTTGAGTTTGAAGCAGTTCTTTTCTTCATTTGGGCTTGGCTTTACTTGCAGAGAGAAAGTGCTAAGTGGGCAGAGACTTTAGCTCAGGGCGTTAGGGGTGTCAACATTTAGTGAAAGTATAAGTTCGAGAACGTTAGTGACACTTAACATTTTCACTAATGTTCCAATGTACCCCTTTGCCTCACGTTAGAGCCCACGTTAACTAGGTTAACGTGGCCTCTAACGTGGCCTTGCCAAACTTCGAGAACGTTAGTGACACTCAACATTGTCACTAACGTTCTAGTGTGCCCCTTTTTGCTTCACGTTAAAGCCCTTCGAGAACGTTAGTGACACTCAACATTGTCACTAACGTTCCAATGTGCCCCTAGATCTCACGTTAGAGTCCATGTTAACTAGGTTAACGTGGCTTCTAACGTGGCCATTCTTAGCCATCCCAACGTTAGTGACAATGTTGAGTGTCACTAACGTTGGCTCATCTTTCATTCCTCATCGTTAGCTTCTACGTTAACTAAGTTAACGTGGAAGTTAACGTGGCTCCTTGGGGGTTTGTGTGGTTGCTTCCAACGTTAGTGACAATGTAGAGTGTCACTAACGTTGTCGACAACCCTCACCTCTTACGTTAGCTCCCACGTTAACCAAGTTAACGTGGGAGTTAACGTGGTGTGTTGCATCCTTAGGCCAACGTTAGTGACAATGTTGAATGTCACTAACGTTGGCTTCTCTTCCCCCTTTAACATTAGAGGCCACGTTAACTAGGTTAACGTGGGCTCTAACGTGGCCACTCATGAGTGTTTGCCAACGTTAGTGACAATGTTAAGTGTCACTAACGTTGGCTCAACTTCCATTTTCCACGTTAGAGTTCACGTTAACTTAGTTAACGTGACTCTTAACGTGGGCAATGATGGCTATGAGAGTGTCATTGGCAATCACTTTTCTCATTAACCTTGCAAGTTGCCTCCCTTTCCTTGCTTCCTTTGGTCCTGAAATCAAGCAATAGAGTGCATCAAAGTTCTAGTCCAAGTCATGGGTAATGCAACATACAATTTGTCACTAAACTTATGCAAAATCCTCATGAAATAATGTAAAATGCACAATGTATGCTTGAATCAAGGTGTAAGTGAATATCTACCCAAAATTAGCTTATTTCCTAAGGAAATGCATGAAACTAACCTAAAAACAGTAAAGAAAAGGTAAGTGAAACTGGCCAAGATGCCCTGGCATCACAACACCAAACTTAAAGCTTGCTTGTCCCTAAGCAAGTACTGGAACAAGAGAATGATGAATGGAATATCCAGAGGAATGAGTCATTCTTGTGGAAGTCATGTTACTGATTTTATGGTGGTTTCATGCAATAGCAACTTAGGTTCATTCCATTACTGGCTTTCAGACCTTTATCATGTCCCTAAACACTTACTTTGTTTATATCCCATGAGACTTTTATTCATTGATCTTTTTATTGTTATTTCAAGGGTTATTTGTGTTATTTAGGCTAAGTGCTCTGTAAGGGGGCAACTCTTTAAGATAAGCTTTCAGCCAACACTCCCGAACCAGTTGGTTCAAGGTGCTAGGTGTTGAAGCACCCCTAAGGACTTACTCCCTCAAGTCTCTCCCCCATACATGCACACCATAGGCATATAGTTTGTTTATTTTCTTTTCTTGAGACCTTGGTGTCCAGCACCTCTTTGGGTTACTAAATGCTCTGTAGTGAGGGTTACTCTTGATAGTGGATTTTCAGCTGATAATCCCGGGTTATTTAACCCAAGTTACCAAGTGATAAAGCACCCCTAAGAGCTTATTCATCCAAGTAGATCCCTCACACAGGAGCACCACAGACACTTATCTCAAGGTCCAAACCATTGGTGCCTAGCCTTATTGCTTACTTTTTTTCTTTTGTTTTTCACTTCCATTGTTCTTTCTCTTTTCTCTTATCAGGATCTTGTTATTACATAGTCTAATGGGTATATCCAAAGTCAAGTATTCAGGATAGATAGTTGTCCTCCTAGCCTTGTGGTTGAACTAACTTAGCTAACTTATGACTACCCCAAAGATTCATGAATGCACTTCCATATTATGAACTCTACTCTGGTCTTTTAAAAACAATCATTCTCTCTTCATTTAATTCAAAAGAAACAAGCATACAAGTAAGTTAAGTAAGGATGCAGTGACATAAAGACTAGCACACATAGACCTATTCAATACCACAAACTTAAAAGACATGATTGAAAAAGGTTTAAACATAACATGGAAGCAAGTTCTATTTCATACAAGATCTTCCTTATTTAAGACATAGAGAAAGATGGAACAAAGAAGGAACTCCACCACCTTTTACTGTTGTGGATGTCCATACTCTTTTCCTTGCTTGTCCTCCTTGTTTCCTCTTGCATTTCCTCGCATCCGTGCCAATCTTGCTTGCTTCCAATCCTCAAGTGCCTTCCTCACTGACTCATGACTCTCTTCTACCCTTTGTCTTTCCTTTCGTGCTAATTCATCCTTCATTTCGTCATACTTGGCTATTCTTGGATGCAATACTGGCAGCTGTCCCACTAAGTAGCCGAGCCTGGCTTGAGTGTTTATATGATGTCCTGTTTGGCTCATGTAAACTCCTTCTGCGAATACCCTTTGCTCGTCCAATAGTTCTGCTTGTTCTATTTGTCTTCGATGCATCTCATGTATGTGTGCCCCTTGATGTGCTTGGATGTTGATTAGCCTCTGGGTGGATTCTTGTTGCTCTCTCGAGATTCACCTTCGAGTTGTTTGCAGCTGGGAGAATAGACCTCCTCACTAGCTCAAACCACCCCTTAGCTTCAGGAGTGAGGTCTGTTCTCTTAATGAACTTTGGTTCATTTCCCGCACTCCTTTCCCAGTCAGCTCCTGGTACACAAAGGTCTCGTAAAAGATGGTCATAATTGGTGTTGTTGTCCAATCTTGAGTGATAACTTTCTTCTTCAAACGGTATAGACCGTAGCTTCAATGCCCTCATTACACTCATGGGACCAAAATCCACCATTGTTCCTCTCACAAAGCTTGTATATGACTAATCTTTCTTATCATATCTGACTGCATTTGCATAAAATTCTCTTATGAGATTTGCATTCACTTTAGTGACCGGGTCAGTGAGGAGCTCCCATTTTCTCCTTTCTACCTTCTCTGTGATTTCGGGGCATTCAGTCTTCTTAACTTAAAATCCCAGCTCATAGATGATTTCCTTATCAACCATCCACCCGTATTGCAATGCATGATGCAAGCTTCTAAATTTCTTCTCATCATATGGGTGTTCTTCCATAGGTTCCTTTCCCTCCCTTCTCTTAGAACTTGAAGATGCCATGAATGATGATTAATATGTGAAGGTGGTAAGGTTGTGGAGACTTTTGGTTGTTTAGGGTTTTATGGCAATGAAGAGAGTGAGGAGAGGAATGTTTATAATCAGATAGGGGGTGTATTGTACCGAAATGAAGAGTGGTGAAGAGTGTGTGATGACAATGAAGGGTGGTACGACAAGGGTCGTTTATATAAAGAAGTTGTGAGAGAATGGAGGGTGTAGATTGATGAAGTGGTCACTTGATGGACGGTTAGGGTTATGCATGGCTAGAAAACAAGGATCATCACTTTATGATGGGGATTGCTCGGTCTTCTAGGGGTTCCATTTTTTTCAATGTTGCATGGCAACATTTTCCAATGTATTCCCTCTTTAGAACAAGTGTGTACCCCTCCTCTTGTGGTGTCCGAACCTTCTTTGTTTGGTTGTCCAATCTATCCCTTTTTATGCTCCTTTTCCTTTCCTATAAAGATTTAAAATAAGGAAATTAATATCATAAAAAAAATCAAACTCTACGGCTAGAATAAAAAGGAAGTAAGGATTTGATTGTTTATTTATGAATTCCAACTAACTAACTAACTATTGGTGGGTCCTTATATGCATTTTGGTGACACCATGGGGTGACACCAAACTTAGTTTGAAGCAATGTGATGAAAAGTTTTGTTCAAAGCTCCCAAGACTAGCATGCATCTTGGTTTGCTTTGAACACCAAACTTGTTCTTCACTATATACTGCATGATAAAGATTTCACCAAATGTTTGTCAAGTTTGGATTGAAATTCATAAACATTGATTTATTCATTATTTTAAAAACATATAAAACATGGGTTGCCTCCCATGAAGCGCTTCTTTAGCGTCACTAGCTTGACGTTTTTCCTCATCAGGGTGGTTGGTAGTGCTTAAAGTCCTCCCTTCTTGCTGTGGACTTGTATCCATTGGTCGGATCAATGATCTCCATATGTTCCAGGGAAAGAACTCTGTTGACAGTGAAGACCTTAGGTAACTGAGATGGTACAGTAGGGAGATTAGGAGGAATATCTGGGAAGTAAGCTGAGACAACTCTATCCCCTGGAGAGAAGTCTTCTGTAGGGATCTTCTTGTTCCTCCACCTCCTTGGTACCTTCTTCTTTGTTTCTTTTAAGGTTGCCTTCCCCTTGGTGACCTCTTTTTCTAAAGGAGTTGTGATGCTGTCTTCACATGCCTCTAGAGGTTTAGGTTCCTCCAACTTTTTCTTGAGCTGTGGCAATTGCTGTTTTTCTTGTTTATCAATTGAGGGGGTTTCAGAATGAACTTGCTGTGCTTCAGTGCTTGTCTCCTCCTTCAGTGTCTCTTTATCGTTTGCGCTTAGTTCCTTGTCCTCTTGATCTGTTTCTTGTGAGAGTTTGAAGACATTGAAGCTGAGTCGTTCATCATGGATTCTCAATATTAGCTCCCATTTCTCTACATCGATAAGTGCTCTGGCCGTAGCTAGGAATGGTCTTCCCAATATGATTGGGTGAGTGTGACTCTCTTCCATGTCCAGAATGACAAAGTCTGTTGGGAGAAAGTATTTCCCAACCTTTAGCAACACATTTTCCACCACTCCTATTGCTTGCTTTTGAGTTTTGTCAGCCAGTCTGATGATTACGTCTGTGGGCATTATCTCATTAATCTGCAGCCTCTTTGCCAGGGATAAGGGCAGTAAGTTGATGCTGGCCCCCAAATCACATAGTGTTCTATCGAACATAGTTTCACCTATGGCACAAGGGATGTGAAAACTCCCTGGGTCTCTTCTTTTTGTAGGCAACTCAGGTTGAATAAGGGCACTACATTCCTTGTTCATCACTATAGTCTGGCCTCCTTTGAGTGAGCTTTTCCTGGGAAGAAGTTCCTTCATATACTTGATGAATGCAGGCATTTGTTGAATTGCCTTGATGAATGGTATGTTTACATGCAGAGATGCAAACAAGTCTAGGAACCTTGAGTATATTCTCTTTCCCACAGCACCATTGAGCAGTTGAGGGAAGGGAGCATAGAGCTTCAGCAACTCTTGTTGTGAGATTTCTGGTTCTTGGTGATCTCTATCCTCCTCCTTTGTTGAGTTGTCTTCAGGTTGTTGGCATAGTTTGCCTTGCTCGTCTTCAGTCTCTTGATCACTCGTAGTGACCATTTTGCAATCTTCTCATCTTACTTTCTTTGCTTCTCCCTTGGGGTTTTTCTCTGTGTCACTTGGGAAGCTATCGGTAGGTTTGGGAATCTTCTCAACTAAATATCCCACCTGGAATTCCAGCTTCCTAATGGTCTCTCCCTGGTTCTTAATATTGGCTCGCACTTCCTCTTTGAACACCTTATTTTCTTGAATCTCTTGGCATATTCCTTCAAGTAAGGCTTCAATCTTAGAGAGCTTGTCATCAATTGATGGGTGATTCGGAGCAGATGTGTTATTTTGGTTTTGATAAGCATGTGGAGTGGTGTTGTTGTGGGGGTGTTGAGATGTCCTTTGTGTGAATTGCTGGTGAGCTGCATTGTTGTTGGAGTTGTAACGTCTCTGGTCTTGGTTTTGATCTTGCTCACCTCCCCACCCAAAGTTTGGGTGGTTTCTGCATCCAGGGTTGTAGGTCTTGGAGTATGGATCATAGTTTTTCCTTGGTGAATTCCCAATGTAGTTGGCTTGCTCCTGACTCCCCTCTGCTTCTTCATTCACTCCTTCTTAGATTGTTGATGAAGTGGAGATTGCTGCTACTTGGTTCATCTCCATCTTCTTGGTGAGGTCAGTCAGCTGCTGGGTAATGAGCTTGTTTTGGGCCAACAGAGCATCTACATTGTTTAGCTCCATTACTCCTCTTGTGTTCCCTCTTTCGGAAGCATAGAAGTAGTCGTTCTCTGCTACTGTTTCAATAACATCTATGGCTTCCTCAATGGTCTTCTTCTTGTTCAAAGATCCTCCAGATGAATGGTCTACGGCCTTCTTTGATTCATAAGAGAGCCCTTCATAGAAAATGTGCAGCTGCACCCATTCGTTGAACATGTCAGGTGGACACCTCCTTGTTAAGTCCTTGAACCTCTCCCATGCTTCATATAGAGTCTCACCATCCTGTTGCCTGAAAGTTTGGACCTCAGCTCTCAGCCTATTGATTCGTTGAGGAGGGTAAAATCTTGCTAAGAACTTGTTCACCACGTCTTCCCATGTTGTCAAGCTTTCCCTTGGGAAAGATTCCAGCCATTTGGCTGCCTTGTCCCTGAGTGAGAATGGAAATAAGAGCAGTCTATAGGCGTCAGGATGAACACCATTAGACTTCACTGTGTCACATATTCTCAGGAAGGTGGTTAAATGTTGATTGGGGTCTTCTTGAACACTTCCTCCAAACGAACAGTTGTTCTGAACAAGGGTGATGAGCTGTGGTTTAAGTTCAAAGTTGTTGGCATGGATTGTTGGCTTTTGGATGCTACTTCCACAATTGCCTGGGTTTGGATTGATGTAAGAGCCCAAAACTCTTCTATCCTCCCCAGCATGATTTGCTCTACCTCCTCCCCCATAGTTGTGATCTTCTTCTTCATGATGGTTTTCCATGTTGTCTTCCATGTTTGTTTCAAAGAATTCCTCTTCTTCCTCAGCACCAACCACTTTCTTTCCTCTTGCCTCCCTCCTTAATCTAAGGAAGGTCCTCTCAGGTTCAGAATCGAAGGAAGTTGAAGCCCCGCTTCTTTTCCCTGTCATACAACCATCAAGTGCAAGCAAGAAAAGATAGGTGCAGAAAGTATTTGTGTCAGAATTACTGTTAGTTGTGGGTGATGCAATATATCAAACAGTTAGTGGGTTAGCAAATAGAATTGAAAATAACAAAGAAGAACAAAAGAGTAGAGGGGGAAGGGAAGAAGTTTAACTAAAGCAAAAAGTAAATCACTCAAACAGAAAATGAAATTCACAAAATAAAAATGCTCAATCTAGTGATCTTCCAATTTAATCATTGTTGATGCACAATCAATCCCCGACAACGGCGCCATAAACTTGATGCACGAAAAACTTGTCTCTCAACAAATCTCCCTTCGGTAAGTGTACCGAATTTGTCGTCAAGTAAAAACTCACAATAGAGTGAGGTCGAATCCCACAGGGATTGATTGATCAAGCAACTTTAATTAGAAGAATGTTCTAGTTGAGCGAATCCAGAATTTTGGTTGAGAGTTGCAGAAAATAAAATGGCGGGAATGTAAATAACAGAAAAGTAAATGCTAGAATTAAAGGACTGGAAGTAAATGACTGAAAATAAATTGCAGAATTGTAAATGGGAATGGGGGATTTGCTCATAAAATTAAATGGCAGAAATTAAAGAGAATGGGTAAGATCAGAGATGGGGAGTTCATTGGGCTTATGAGATGTTGCAATTCTCCGGATCAAGTTCATTTTCATCTCTTCCTCAATCAATGCACTCATTGATCTCCTTGGCAATCTTAAGTGATTGAATTAAAATTTCTTGCAATTCAATCTCTCAAATCTTGATCAATAGCCAATTCCTTGGTCAATTGCTCATGAGAAGAGATGAAGTATGGTCACTGATTATACCACATGCATTTCCCAAATCAAGTATTGAGAGGGTTATAGTCACATACCCATCCAAACCCAATTTGGTCCAGCATGAGAAAGCATTTCTAGCTTGATCTCTTCATTCCTCTTTCAAGGTTCAAAAGAGATCCAAGTTTGAATAGCTTCTCTTCCAAGATAACTACTCAATTAGATGAAGATCGAAAGCTTTCAAGTAAAATCAAGAGAAAAGATAGAAGAAGAATAATGAAAATTAGTATTGATCCATCAAATTACAACAGAGCTCCCTAACCCAATGAAAGGGGTTTAGTTGTTCATAGCTCTAGAAAATGAAAACAAAGATGGAGAATACATCATAAAACTAGAAAATGCAGAGAAAGTAAAATACAGAGAGTAGTTCTCCTTTTCCAGCCTCCAGAACTCCTTTTACAATTCAAAGCTACTCCTATATATACTACTCCTCTCAGCTTCTAGTTTGCTCTTCAAGTCTTGGGCCTTTGGATCTTGAGTTTGAAGCAGTTCTTTTCTTCATTTGGGCTTGGCTTTATTTGCAGAGAGAAAGTGCTAAGTGGGCAGAGACTTTAGCTCAGGGCGTTAGGGGTGTCAACATTTAGTGAAAGTATAAGTTCGAGAACGTTAGTGACACTTAACATTTTCACTAACGTTCCAATGTACCCCTTTGCCTCACGTTAGAGCCCACGTTAACTAGGTTAACATGGCCTCTAACGTGGCCTTGCCAAACTTCGAGAACGTTAGTGACACTCAACATTGTCACTAACGTTCTAGTGTGCCCCTTTTTGCTTCACGTTAAAGCCCACGTTAACTAGGTTAACGTGGCTTCTAACGTGGCCTTGCCAACCTTCGAGAACGTTAGTGACACTCAACATTGTCACTAACGTTCCAATGTGCCCCTAGATCTCACGTTAGAGTCCATGTTAACTAGGTTAACGTGGCTTCTAACGTGGCCATTCTTAGCCATCCCAACGTTAGTGACAATGTTGAGTGTCACTAACGTTGGCTCATCTTTCATTCCTCATCGTTAGCTTCTACGTTAACTAAGTTAACGTGGAAGTTAACGTGGCTCCTTGGGGGTTTGTGTGGTTGCTTCCAACGTTAGTAACAATGTTGAGTGTCACTAACGTTGTCGACAACCCTCACCTCTTACGTTAGCTCCCACGTTAACCAAGTTAACGTGGGAGTTAACGTGGTGTGTTGCATCCTTAGGCCAACGTTAGTGACAATGTTGAATGTCACTAACGTTGGCTTCTCTTCCCCCTTTAACATTAGAGGCCACGTTAACTAGGTTAACGTGGGCTCTAACGTGGCCACTCATGAGTGTTTGCCAATGTTAGTGACAATGTTAAGTGTCACTAACGTTGGCTCAACTTCCCTTTTTCACGTTAGAGTTCACGTTAACTTAGTTAACGTGACTCTTAACGTGGGCAATGATGGCTATGAGAGTGTCATTGGCAATCACTTTTCTCATTAACCTTGCAAGTTGCCTCCATTTCCTTGCTTCCTTTGGTCCTGAAATCAAGCAATAGAGTGCATCAAAGTTCTAGTCCAAGTCATGGGCAATGCAACATACAATTTGTCACTAAGCTTATGCAAAATCCTCATGAAATAATGTAAAATGCACAATGTATGCTTGAATCAAGGTGTAAGTGAATATCTACCCAAAACTAGCTTATTTCCTAAGGAAATGCATGAAACTAACCTAAAAACAGTAAAGAAAAGGTCAGTGAAACTGGCCAAGATGCCCTGGCATCAGATATTTTATGTCAAAGTTTGTGCCTAATTGTGTCACAACATATACAACTCGGGGTACACTAATAACAGCCTTGAAACAAAGATGACTGCCAAAACAAAACAACTATATAAACTACAAATGTTTCTTCCCAAGCATGAAAAGTCAATTAAATTCAGATTGTTATCTCCAGGATTGCTGAAATATGACATCGAAATGCACGAGACAGATCACATACCAAAGTGTAGTTAATTGGCCATAGATTCATATCCTTTTGAATCTGAATAGCCATCTAAATGGTAGTTTAAAGGATAGTTATGCTGTGTAAGTATCTAAATCAACCTCTGATTCATCAACAAGCTATATCTATAGCAGTCCTGGACTTCCAATTCAAAGGGAGAGAAATACATGACTCGAGTGAAACTAGTTACATCAATGCAGTTGAATAACAAAGGAAAAATACACAAATGAAATCATACCACACGTCTTTGCCAGTCTACCCTTTGGATGAGAATGGCAAAAAGTCATCAACAAATAACCAAGCTGCAAAACCAATCGAAATGCCTAGTGATGTTCCAAATTCTAGTCAATAAAGTTTATCAAACTGATCATTGCGATAAGCATCAAAGAAGCACGAACCAGTAAACAAGTAATTACATACTGAAAATTCTGCATCTAAAGTAAGCATAAAAAAATACAAATAATTACAATAAACAAGTAAAATAATAAAATCAGATTCAGCATACTTTGGACCAGTGCAACCCATAGTTGTCCCCAAGCCTCCACTGAGCTTAAGCACCACAAGTTTGTCCTAGAGGCTCTTCACCTCATAAGAGGTTGCACCAGTTTCAGTTCAGGTAACAAATACATTGATTAGTTACATTAGATTCAGACCAACCAATCAAACAAAAGAAAAAAGCAAAAAAGAAACTTACCTTTAGGAGTTGGAGCTAGAATATCATAAGGCACAACGACTTCATCCGTAGGCGCCTGGATCTTGCTCCACTCAAACTAGAGAGCAGCATTGACCTGAACAGAAATGAAGCTGGCAGTTACAAAAAAGAAGCTGTAACAACAAAAGCAAGCAGCAATCATAAAGGAAAAAATTTGTTGAAGGTTTAAGAAAATAATGTATACCATGTTTGAAAATTCTGAAAAGTGGAACTGAAAGGTGATTTAAAATGGAAATGTAAAATTTTCACATAGCACACTTGCAGCGGTAAAATTCAGGGAGTAATATACCATATGATATCTTTTTTCAAAATAAAAATAAAGAAAATATCACTATAAAGTTATAAATAAAAATTTTACCCAAATGCAGCCATATTCAGTATTAAATTTTAAACTAAGATACCTCAATAATTTGTTCACCGCTCTTGAGACAGTTTCTACCAATTACACAGACCGTTCCACCAGAACCTCCACCAGTGATCTTTGCTCCACATAATGTTGTGTCTTATGCTTTAGAGGCTGCACTATGCTGCACCTCCTGCAGCAAGTGTGCAAGCCTATCTGTTGTGTCGGAGCCAAGTCCGCAAGCACTGTAGCTATAGTGACACTGCAAATCATAATTAGTTAGAAGCCAAACTATACTCACACTTTTTATTTTAGTTTTCTTCATTTCAAAATTGAAAATCATCAACTAAAGTCTCATTGTCTCATGTAACAAGTAACAACTCTCAAGTCTCAAATACAACACCCAATCGAAACAGGTACTTCTTCTAAAATATTCCTATTCATATCCGAAAAAATTAATTAAGAACCTAATAAGATGTTGACCCGTATTATGTTAAGCAAAGCAGTTTAGTCAAACATATCAAGCTATTTAACAGGTCTTAGCTATCATCTTCACAAGTCACCAACTTGATATTCTATAGCATAACACATTTGCCACAGCAGAAAAGCACTCCCCCAAAACCCTAAATTCAATGCACCAAAAATAAAAAACTCATCTGACAATTAGATCCAGTACCATCCTTTAAACTATTATAAGTATAAATCTCTGTACAATGATTGTAACCATATCAATAATATCATATCATAACAAAAGCAGCAACAATAAATCAATAACAAATGAACACTTTTAACAAAAGAAAATATAGATTAACAGCAACAACAAAAAAATGAATAAGAACATAGGAAAACATGAATAAATAAATAAACAGAAACAAAAATTTTAAAAATATGAACCAGAGGAGTTAGCAGAGTAGTAGTGGCCAGCAGAGCAGTTTAGCGGCGGAGAAAGTAGCAGTGGTGTTTTTCATGTAATAAAGCCTAAAATTAAAACAAGTCACCCATAGAAGGTCACTTCCAGTATCAACTTGCACCCAGTAATCAATACCAGGAATGCCGAGCTTGATTTTCGTGTAATAAAGCCTAAAATCAAAATAAGAACAGAATAGAACAGTGTCGATGCGTTGATGGTGCGATAGAGAGAGGGAAAACAATTGAGAGGGTTGGGTTGATGGTGCGAGGGTTGGGTCCGAGGGTTACGATGGTGGCGACAGAGAGAGGGCCGGGTGCAAGGGTTAGAGGAAGGCTGTGCGACGGTCATTGAGGGCTGTGCGACGCTCATTGATGAAGATGACGATGAAGGCTGTGCGATGGTCATTGAAGGATGGGTGCAATGAAGATCGATGAACAGCGACGGCGCGGCTTCACTTTTATTTAGGGTTAAAAGGAAATTTGGAAACTGAAAGTAAAGTATGTTGTTGTTATCACTTTAGTTTAGGGTTAAAACTGAAAACTTACAAAAAAAAAAAAAAAAGGTAAAGTGTGGACAAAATGGTTGGGAAACTAAATTTTGGGGGAGGGAACTCTATCGGCACGTTTTTGTAGGGTGCCAAAATAAATATAGGATATGGGTACGCTTTAAAAAGGTGACTACTGGAAGACAAATTAATCACGCTTTTCAAGCGTGCTGGTTTTCCGTCAAAAAATAAAAACGTAGCCAAATTTCAAATAAGTGGCCACCCTCGAAAAAACGTACCGATTTCTCTCTATGGCCACGCTTTTTAAGCGTGGCAAAAAAAAACATGGCCAAATCACAAATCAGTGGCCACCCTCGTAAAAGCGTGGCCATTGACTACTTTTCGCCACACTTTAAAAGTGTGGCAAGAAAAAAGTGTGCCGACAGGCCTTTTTTCTTGTAGTGAGTTGATATCAAAACCACTAACTTCAGGTGATATAGTGGTTTACAGGAAAATAAGAGCAACAATAGCTTATGATATACAAATAAGAAATGAAAATTATGTTAAATGAATCACCAGGAAAGCCAGCTGGTAGAACAAAATCCTTGATTATCTGTGGAAGCCACGATATTCTTCCATCAAAAGAATGCAAATCTTGGAACCTGTTTGTTGTAGACCTATCCTCCTCAAAAAGGATAGTTTGCACCTGTGAATCATCAGCTAACACATATCTCCTCTTAACAAGGGGGAAAATAATCAAATATGTAAAATGTACTTACCATAAGCTGTGAAGTTTTGTTCATAAATTAAAAAATGGGAAGAAGCCAAAGAACAAAACTTTAATAGTTTAAAAGTAAAGTGTAAAAACCTCTTAGCAGTACCATTGCTATATCTCTCAACCAATATCACTTTAGATAAGCCTTTACCTCTATAAAAATTAAAAACCACAACAAAATGAGAGGGGCAGTAAATAAAGAAATAAATTAAGAAAAATGGTTTGTTTAACTCAACTGAACCCTTCAAAAATTAAACACTTGATCATAATTTAAGTAAATCAATTTTGAAACCAAAAAATGAAAAAGAACCGATCCTTCATTATTAGCATGATTTTTATATTTGAGACTTGAATGCTTGGAAGAGCATTGGATTTGAGGAAAGAGCATGATTTTCATATTAGATATATTTCACAGGCCTCACATACAATCTACCAATTTTTTCTATTGTATTTTTACTTCAGTAACTGTTTTAATACTTTTGTCCTATGATTATTACTAAATATAGTATAAGAGTGAACTAAATATAAATGCATATTTGTACAGCAGCTGAAATTTTGATTATATAGTACTCTAAACTATAACAAGATTGGCCCCACATACAATCTACCAAAAACTGAGTAATGTGACATTCATATTTCATAGTTTCATACCATACAATCTAAATTCTCCCTATATTTTATTCGGAAATTACAACATAGCTCCTTTGAACCATAAATGGATTTAACAATGATTAGTTTATGGCAACAAAAGATCCTGTGCTAACTAACTATTATACTTAAAACTTTTGACTAATGATAAACGCCATCCAATAATCACAAAGTCAACACTCGACACAACAATTTCAATAGCTATAGCAATAATTTGAAACCCAATGTTTTGTAATTCTAGAACAGAACAAACTAAAAAGGGTTACAATTTCAAACGATCTATATAATGAAGAAGCAATAACAACAAAAGGTAGGAGACTCACGCAAAAGGAGAAGGCTCAACAAAGAGAGCAATTCGACGAGGCCTTGAATGGTTCTTGTGAGCTCAATTGAGAGAAAGCGAAAAAGGACCAAAGCAGGAGGAGCGACGGCGGCAACAGAGAAAAGGAGCGACAGTGTCGCGAATGTGGGGAGCGACAGCGGCACGACAGCAACAGAGCGCGACGGCGGCACGAGCAAACGGAGTGACGACGGCGCAACCGTGACGCCGGCAGCGGAGAATGAGAGTTGGTGAATTTGGGGGTAAAATGAGGGTTGGTGAGGAAATGGGAAATTTGGGGGAAAATTGTGTTCCTGAATTTGGGCGGGAAGTGGACGTGGAGTTGTGTTTTTAACAATAAAAATCGACAGCAAATTTGTCGATTTTAATTTAAAAAAAAGCAATGCCATTTGCATCTATTTTATACATTAAATTCACACTATTTATTCGATTTTAGAAAGCAATCGAAACAGTTCAAATTTATCGACGGAAATATTGTTGATATTTTAAATATAAAAATAGGTACCATATCTGTCGATTTTAAAATAAAAGTTATTTCAATCCCTGGTTCATCGACAATATGACGATAGTTAAGATGGGATTAATCTCATCCTAAAAAAATCGACGGTCAAACTGTCGATTTTATTATTTTATTTTTAATTATTTTTTTTTTAAATATTGACAGCAGGCCGTCGAAAAATACGCTTTTTCTTGTAGTGAAAATAGTGTTTGAGAAATAGTTTAATTACATTTATTTATAAAATATATAGTTAATTATATTATTTATTAATTTTAAATATTAACTAATACAATTTAAAGTGAGATAGAGAGATGAGAAATTAAAATCCCTCCATTATAAGTAAGATAAAGTAAAAAAATTAATTTGATAACTAAAAATATTGAACAAAACTATTAAAGTTTACTTACTTTGAACTTTTCTCTTATTAATTAATTGATTAATGCATAGTTGTTTAGTGTCTCCTTTCTTATGGTAACTTGGGCCCCTAAGTTATGCATGCTTAGTCCTTGTTCAGATTAGACTAATCAGAAGAAAAAAACGGTAACAATACAAAAAGTATATATATATATACATATAGGGGGAATAAAAATCTAACGAAATAAAAGCATTAGGGCGAAAAATAAGGGGGAAAAATGAATAACCCGTATTTTTTCGTACTTGGCCAATCTCTAAACATCATAACGGAGGATATAAAAAAGGATGAGACTAAATAAATAATACGAATATTCATTCACAAATAGAGGTGTACATGGATCAAATCATATCCGCAAATTCGCGGTAAATATTCGCATCCGATCCAAAAATTATGGATACAATCCGATTCACACTCTTTGCGGATCGGATCGTGGATATCTGCTCCATATCCGTGTATCTGATCCGCGGATCCGCAGATCCGCACAATAATAATTAAAAATAAATAAATATATATATGTTTGGTGTTATATTTACTTGTTTGTAAGTTTTAGTTAGTAATTATTATTCATATATTGTATTATTTTATTTTTATTATTTAGAAAGAGTTTGATTAAAAATATTTTTAGGAATAAATAAGTTTAAAAGTATGAAAGAAATATTTTTATTGAATTTTTTTACATAGAAATATAATTAAAAAAAGAATGTTTAATTATGCGGATATATCCGATATCCGATCCGATCCGATCCGCACATTTACGGATCGGATCGGATCGAATCCAGCACTAAAAAATGCGGATATCATATCCGATCTGATCCGATGAAACTTGTGCGGATCGAATCGAATTTTGGGCGATATCCAATCCGATCCGATCCGCGGACATCCCTATTCACAAAACCTGAAACCATGTTTCCCCATATCATTAATTGTTCACTCAAAATATCACAGTATCACACTACTACTATTTAATAATGGTTATTATCTAACAATATATTGATCACGTGTGCATCAATTTAGTTTTATAAATTTGACTTTCCAAATTAATTTCTAAAAAATACACTTCTGAATTAAATTAGTACTTTCATTAATTAAATGATGGCATGAGAATGATGAGACACAAATTCTAGTCAGCATCTAGTTGGCAAAAAAAATACTAATTTAATTCATTGTATCTTTTTAAAAATCAAAAACTAAATTAGTGCAAACGGAAAACTATTTTGACTCTACTTAATAAACATTCCCTCGGGCTAGTATCCAACCTGGACGTCAAGCATAACATATATACAACTGAAATGCATAGCCTGCCTTATCTAACTGTTGCCTCGATTCTCGAATGTTACGCAAAAGATTTTCCAGCATCCAGTCTGTGCATCCAACAACGTTCCTAAATTTAGGGGTAAAATTTAGAATATTTTTCAATACAATAATTTCAGCAACATTGTCAATGTTCAATTTTTCAGCTCCTTTAGAGACGGTTGAAATTCTAGGGCCTATCATTTTTCGAGGGATAAAATATAACGTCCTACTTTTCAATAACAAAGGAAGATGCCACTTGATCAACCAGATGTGTGGGGTCCTATAATACTCGGTTGCTTTAGCAGGCAGTTGGTAGATATTTCATATTTGTGCAAGCAAGTATTAACAAATTATACAGAATTCAAAATGTATAGAAAATTGAGAATCTGAAATAATTATATGGATGGCGGTATTTGATTCACACCAAAAAGTAATGTATTTCTACTAACGATAAGGTTCCTTATGCATTAAAAACTAAAAATATTTTATTTTTCTACCAAAAGCTTTTCAAAAGTTTTATGAATTTGTACGCCATTGTTTACAAATTCAAGCTGCATGTTAATGAATGCAAACGTGTATTATTCCGGTTATGAATAATAGCCTATGTTGTTCAGCTTACAACACATTGCACACACAGAGAAAAACAAGAAAAGGCTAATAAATAAATAAAACATGGGAAAACAAGGACACGGCACAGAAACGAACATGGGAGGGGCCACAGTACTCTGTCCATTGCGATAAACAAAATTCTTACGTTGAAGAGTCCTTCTGTATATTAAAGTAATGATAGTAAGTAATATCATACTAGAGTCTAGAGATAGTGGTCTAATGGTGTCAGACCCGATTAGATCTCCCACTTATATAGACGTATTTTGGGATTGAAGTGCCGATTCTATTGATAATAAAGATTATCAAGAAACGAAAAACATGTGTGCAAGTTATTGATTTGGATGGTTAATCCCTGCATCACATGGCGCCGCATGAAGAGCTTCAACTGCACATACAGTATCCATATCGTCTCAGACATCAAACCAGTAGGTTCTGTTGAGACCAACCTGATAATCTCTATTTCTCACTTTGCCCATCACATCTTCCATTGCCCCTGAGAGCAGCTCTTAGATTCTCCTCGCTAATTCAAATGATATCAATTAAATATCAAATCATTCATAACAAAAAGAACACCAAAGAACGTGACTTAATATTAAACATTCCCAATAAGGCAATAACAATCAATAATTAGATGGAGTAAATTAGTTAGAAAGTTAAACAATCTACTTGATCGTTCATCAGATCATAACACTCACCCAAAATGTCGATAAGGGCAACCATGATAAAATAATCTTTTGACAAGAATAGGGAGTATAATCCTGGAAAATCCATCAAAATATTACTCACTGAAATTGATCAAACTTATGCACATAAAACACAAATCAATCCGACAATGTTCACGTGAAGCTCGTGTAACTATAATATTTCATGCACATTTAGGTCTCGTCTCATCTGAGCATCTTGTCTTCTAGTTCATTATGAAACGAAAGGTAACGTAATTATAAAATACAGTAAAATATTTACCAAAAAGAAAAGTTACCAAAAAAAATACAGTAAAATACACAACATAAATATATGTATCTCGAATGTTGTTAGAAACATTTTTGTATTGATGTCGAGTGCAATTGAGATGTGTTTTATTTACATAAATAAACATATTTCGATGTACAATATCGATTTTGACCGTAATTTTAAAATTTTCACATATCTCATATATTGTGACTCCTCCAAGATAATTAAATAAATACATATCACGAATGCACTGATTTTAGATATAATTATTTTTGGATAATATTATACATTTCGATTGCACCTAAGATAAAGATAAATAAAATTCTTATACATCTTACGTATGAGATATGGGTTAGTTCTTCCTGTATGAATTATATCCGAAATGTGATTAAGCCTTTATTAAATACATAAATTTACATTAGATTACGTATATTGGTTTATAAAATATTTATTTTATTTATATTAAAGTAGTCAAAATCACATTTTAACTCGTAAAGACGCAAAGACGTATAATTTTGCGTTTCTGTATTTTCTATGTGTTGACTTTACTTTTTGGCCAGAACCAAGTTGCATCATGCAGAATTGCTGTGCAAATTAAAAACGCAGAGCCACCAGAATTACCATTTCTACCACAATGCTGCATTTCAGATTAAAAAAACTCTTTTGTTGGCCCTGATTGCAACCCAACCCAATCTAATGGTCCAATCTGAATAGAAGACGATTAGAAGATGGAGGAATTCTAGTAGACTAGCAATAAATTCTCTAATCTCTTAACTTCTCTCACTTTACAGTTTATTTCCATGACTAAAATTTTAAAATTTTACCTCTCTCTCAAGTCTCAATCTTTGACTCTCTCTAACTCTATCTCTATCCCTCTGAAATTTGAATTTGACACACCAAAATTCCCAATTTGAAGTGTCGCCGACTCGCCGTAAGGTTTGTCGCCGATGTTGTCGAATCAGACTAGTGATAGCTAGACTGTGTGAACGTCACTTTGTGATTGCAACTTGTAAAACTCTCTGACTCTACCTCTTTGTCTCTGGTTCTCTGACTCTACCTCTCTAATTCTAAAATTTGGATTGCTGCTGTTTTTCTCCTCCCTTTCACTGTTAGTTTAGGTAAGTTAATGACCTTCTTTTTAATTTTTTTTCCTTTTCAATATTCAATTTATTGTTGTGCTTGTTTATTATTGATTATATTGCAGGTTGAATTGCCATCGCCTATCTTTGTGTTAGCATAGTGATTATATTGCAGATTGATTATATTGTTCAATTTAAAATTTGGTTTTATATGAATTATAATAATAAGTTCTCAAATTGAGGTTAACTTATCTATTTATGTTTACTGTAAGCAATAACGGACCCATAAAATTTTTATAATTGAGACAAAAATACACTAAAATAAAATTTGTTAAACATCAATATATTTATAATTTGAAATTAAAACTATATATGTACATAAAAAACTAATAATTTTACTTATATTTATAATAAATATGTATAAGAGTTAAAATAAAGAAAATAAATTAGAATTCAATTAAAATGTTAACTTTTTTCAACTAATTTTAATCGATATCAGTCAATTTTTTTAAAATTATGTTATTTATCTTAAAATTTAAACCCTCAAGTCTCTAAAAAATTGAAAATTTTTATAATTAAAAAATAATTAATGTTGAATAATTTTTATAATTTTTTATTATTTAATATATAAATAATATTGTTTATCTCAACCAATTTTTT
This sequence comes from Arachis ipaensis, assembly GCF_059453495.1. Classification (NCBI taxonomy): domain Eukaryota; kingdom Viridiplantae; phylum Streptophyta; class Magnoliopsida; order Fabales; family Fabaceae; genus Arachis; species Arachis ipaensis. Next base: position 94,546,658 of record NC_142437.1, on the reverse strand, counting down.
TAAAAAAATAAAAATTTTATTTATATTTAGAAAACTAAATATCAATTTAGTAATTAATTAATTGACTATTTTAAAAAGAATATTATCACTATTTATTATTTTTTTATTTTTAATTTTGATACTAAATTAAATTTAATGCGATACATATAATTGTATATTAAATTTAACAAAATATTTTTTTAATACAATTCTCAAAAAAATAATTCATAATTTAATATAAAAATAAAGATATTATAATAATAGGATTAAATATGTTTATTTAGATATAATTATTATTAATATTTTATCATTCAAGGAAGATAAATGTCCCTTTTCTCCTTAATTTAGGTCCGTTCCTAACTGCAAACATGTATTTCATATTAGTATATATATTATATAGCTTTCGTATTTTTTATTAAATTTTCTTCTTTCGGATATGCAATTTTAATGATTTAGTAATCTAAAGATATTATTATTGTGTGCTGCTTTTGCTTTATCTATTAAATGATTTTTGAATTCCTTTTTGTTTAGCTTGTGAAAGTCAAGGCTCAAGCAAGCTATCACCTTTAGGCAGATTATTATTTGCTTAACCTTATATTTTAATCGTAATGATTTTACCTCTTAACTTATTTTAACTCTTACTACTTGATATGCCTCGGGCAGGTAATGATAGTATATTTTTTATATACTCTATTTTGTCCTGAATTATTTAAAATGTTTTATTAATTTTTTTTTGTTGAAATTTTTTTTAATGAATGGTTGAATTATTGTTGTGGCATTGAATACAATTTTTGAATTTTTCTTGTGCTGATATTTTTTGTTCGGATTAGATTATTGAACTTGGATGATTGTAATTGGCATTGAACACAATTCTATCATTTTCTTAAATTGTTAAATGATGTGATATTGAACTATACTGACTTGTTAAATATTTATTGTTTAAAATTTTTTTGAATAGAAATGGTGACGAATCAAGCTAATGCAAGTGCAAAATTGATTAACAATTCAATTTCTTAATCAGAGAGTATAACTAGAATTACTAGTAAAAGAAAAGTTGTCAAAAATACTCTTGAAAGTAAAACTGATGTAGGATGAGAGCACGGGATATCTGTTGGAGAAGATGGAGAAAAATACAATGCAAACTTTGTCATAAGATTTTTTCAGGAGGAGTTTATAGATTGAAACACCACTTAACAGAAACTCAAAAGGATGTTGGAGCCTACATAACTGTTACTGATAAAGTTAAGAAGCAAATATGAGATGTTGTGAGTGGGTTGCAAGTAAATTTGATCAAGAAAATAAATATGGGTGGAGCAAGTCCAACTGGAGCTGCTGCGAAAAGTGACACTGCTGCTAAAAAAGAAAGAAAAAAGAATTGGAGGGCAACATATTCAAGAAAACGTGCATTAGTACTCAATCAACAATCAACAATATATTTAAATTTGAGGGAAGAAGTATGTTTAGAGATTATTACTTTTTTCTACAATAATGATATCCCCCTTCAACATATCAAGGAGCGAGGAATAATATACCAGAATGTTTGAGAAAGCTATAAGATATGGAATAGGATTCAAGCCACCCTCCTACTATGAATTAAGAGTTCCTCGTTTGGATAAACATGTGAAACTTGTTCAACAATCACTAGAGAAGTATAGAACATATTGGAAGCAAGTTGGTTGTACAATAATGACTGGCGGTTGGACAGATAAGAGAAGACAGATCATCTTAAATATTTTGGTTAATAGTCCTAAAGGGATTATTTTTTTTTAAAATCTATTGATGCCTCTCATATTACTAAGACAACTGTAAGACGTGGATTTTCAAAAACTAAATAATAAATTATTTATGATTTATTATATTTATTTAAGAGTATATTTTTCAAAGAATTTTATATTAATTGGGTATTTTTTATTTATGATTTAAATTTCTAGTAATTAAAAACTAATGACAATTTTATATGCTTTAATTTGAATATTTAGATTTTTAACTTTATTTATAATTTTAAAAGAAAATAATTTGATTATCTCTAATTCTTGAATTAGAGTATTTATTTAATAATAATTTGTAAATTGATGAACAAATAAAATTTTAAAGATAATTATTTTGTATTATATTTGGTTTTAAATTATTACTCTACCATTTTATTTTTATTAAAATTTTTACTCTACACAAACTCTAATTTAACACAACAAAATCCTAACCCTAGCTCCCTCACCACCTTACAGCCACCACTCCCCTTTCTTCCACACACACCCATGCGCTAGAAAAGGAAAAATAAAAGCAAGAAAGAAAAGAGAAAGAGAGGGAGCACAGAGAGGGAAGAGAAGAGGAGGGGAAGGGAAGGGAGAAGACGGCGTCAGTGGAGTTTGGAGCTACCATTGCCGTCGTTGTTCCTATTGAAGCTAAGTGAGAGGAGAGAGAGACAAACACGAGGAGAGAGAGAAGGAGCTCGCGCAACCATCAAACCCACCGTAGAGAGAGAGAGATGCGAGGAGGGAGAAATAGTTTGCACTGTCATGCGCCGTCACTGCCGCTGGAGAATCACTGTCGTCGCGCGAGGCATCGTCACCGTCGAGGTCTTCATCGTCCTTGTCAGTGGAGGTTCGCGGAGAGAGGGATGATGCACAGGAGGGAGCCATTGCGAAGCTTCTATTACTGCTGCCGTTCATTGAAACCGATGCTATCGCCGCTATCTGGGTTACTGTGGTTCAAGCTGCCGATGCTAGAGCTCACCGGAGTCAGCCGCTAGAGCTACGGTTGCTTTGTTCTTGGTTTCTTTTTGGTACAGTAAGTGTATCTTCTCTGAAAACTGTTTTAATCGCTGTTCCGTTGTATGTTGCTAAAGTTTTACAGCGTTATAGCCTTAGGGTTGAGTTTCGGCTCTTGCATGTGTGATTAAAGCTGCTATGGTTGCTGCGAAATGGAGCGGAGTTGAGGTTTTAGCTGCCGCTATTGTGGGCCGAGAGAAAGAGGGGTTTTGATGTGTTTTATAGCGTTTAGTATTCGACCATTTGAGGTCGGGGCTTTTTCTTAAAACCGTTTTATTATCAAGTATTGTTACAAGTCGATATTTGTATGAAAAATATATTTTTATGATTTCGTGAGTCTTATGGATTGAACTGAGTTATTTTGGATGAATGTAATTATTTGTCTGATTGATTTATTGACTGTTTGAGGAGGCTGTGTATTCTGATTTGTTAGTTGTTATTGAAGAGATCACTTGATGGTTATATTGGTTCCTTGATTGTATTGGAGTCACTGAAAATTCTGATTTACTTGATTGAGTTGTGTTGATTGTTAAATTAGACTTTTATGAAATGATTATCGAGTGTTTGAACTTGTTTTGAAAATTATTGATGAATTGTTGTGATTGATGAAAGATAATTTGGAAAGCTAATTTGAATGTTTATATTGAAAAAAGGTTTTGTGTTGGAAATATGAATTTTATGTTTATATTAAGGAATGACTTAGTTTTGAAACCGTTGGAAAGAGTTTGAGAAATGTTAGTTTGGTTGGAACATTTGAAAGGTGATAAAGTCCTAGTTTTAGGGGAGGTGCTGCTGAAATTTTATAAGTTTTGGACTAAATTAAATAATAAAAAAAATTGGAAGGTGGTGATAATTTCATAAAAGCTAGAGGGTTTGTTTTCAAACTTTATTTGGTAGATTTTGATTGAGGAACTAAGCCTCGAGAACTTTTTAGTGGATTTAAAGTATTTGAACTTGATTGATTAAACGCAAATGAATTTTTTCAAATAATATGTTTTTTCAAAGCGTTGATGAAATCTTAATTAGAAAGGGTTAATTGAAGATTTATTTTATTTGATTTTGAGTTACTAAAAAAAGAGAGTATGTTTTAGGGCGTTTTAGTGAATTTGATAGTAACTGAATTTGATTAAAAAATTCAGTTTTGCACTGTTTTAGAAAAGTTAAAGTGTACAAATTTGATTTAGCGAAACGAAATAATTTCCAGGTCTTGCGAAAATGTTTTCAACTTAAGAATAAAATTAAAATCGGTTTTTGAGAACTTGGTTAATTCAAAAATAAGTTAATTTGATTGATTCTAATTAGAGTTAAGATTTGAGGACTTTAATGAATTTAAAGTAATGAGATTGATTATTCAAGGTTAAACAAGAAGGGGCTCAATAATTTTTGTTAATTTGAGAAATTATTTGATGTAAACTCTGAGAAATTAGTAAATAATTAGCTAATAAATTAATTATTAATCAAATAAATTAGAAAATAGAATTTTATGATTTAGTGAGGTAGAACTAATTAAAATAAGAATTTTGACACTAATTTTAAAAAGAATTTGGCCCAAAATTGGACTGAACGAATCGAACCAGTTGAACCGGGCCTAAGTGAGCCCAAGCCCACTCATCTAACCCTTATATAAGGCTTGCCAACAGCCTTCTTTCTTCTTCATTCTCCATTTTACGCTGCAAGAGAAGAAGGAAACAAAACCTAAAGCTTTACTCCCTTTCAAATATTAATCCATCATAACTTTCAATCCGGACCTCCGATTGACGAGCTGTCAGTGGCCACGCGTTCGACTTGGAATTCTCTACAAAACTCATTGAACAATTTGGTAAGAAACTTTGTTTTCATCCCAGCCTTTCCCTTCTATTCAGATTTCGTTTTTGGGTTAATGGGTATTGAGGATTTTGATATTTTGATGTATTGGGAATGAATTAACTTGAGGAAATTGATGAATTTTGTCTAAATAATCCGTGGGTAAGGTAAGAAAACTTTAAACCCTGGTGGTTATTCAATTATGTGAACCCTAGTTATTAATTTGGTGAATTTCATGGAATTAAATTGAGTTTATGTTAAATTGGAGATTTAATCGGTGAATTGGAATGCTTGAAATCAAGCTTTGGTGGCTGGACCTTGTAGCACTTGATCTGTAATCTTGGAGGTTTGAATTGAGGAGTTTGAACTTGGGAAAAAATCGGCCAATGTATAGTTTTGGTTTCTCGTATTTAATATATAATGTCTTGTGAAAACTTAGACTAGTTGACCATAGGTTAGGTTGAACCAGGATGACTTGTTAAAGTTTAGTGAATTAGTAAAACTATAGAGTTGAATATGTTAATGTGTTGCTGAATTATTGAGTAATGATGAGATTTGAGTTTGATTGTAAATGATGACGATGTTATATTGATGATTTATGAGTATTATTTCTTTCGTTATGATTTTGTGGGTTAGAGTTAATGAAATTGAGTGTTGAAGTGTTGTGGAATGAAGGAAATGGTTATGGAATTGTTTTGAGTGTATTTAATGTTGTTTTGGGTTGTGAAACTTAGTTTGAAAAATAAAAGTTTTGAACTCTTTTGGTAAAAGCATATTTTTAATGAATTTCGGCGGTCCATAACCTGAGCCTCGTATATTGAATTTGAGTGAATTTTGATTCAAATTAAAAATATTTTTAAAAGCTTTAAGATGGTATAAACTTTGTGAAAAACGGAATTTCGTAGAGAAAGTTATAGACGTCGGAAGTTATGTGTAAAAACTGAATTTTTGAAGTTGTAGGAAAAATTAGAAACTCTGTTTAAGGTCTACTAGTTAAGTTTTGGGTTACGGAGTAAGGGTTAGTGAGTGGGAGAAGATAGAATTGGTGTTGAAGGAGTTGAGGAAGGGGATGCTTGATTTGATGAGGAAGATGAGAGTAATGAGGATTTGTAATTTAAAGAGATATATGTGACCAGATAGTAGGCAGTGGCATTGTTCACTTGCTCCGAGTATGGGATAGAGAAGAAGAATTATGAGAAATGAATTTAATTATGGAATTTGAATGAATGTATGTTTGAGATCCTGAGCAATAGCAAGGATGGTGGTTCATCCCACTTGCTCCAGGTTAGTGATTGTGACGCTTGGGTAGTAGCAGCAGCAGAGGATTATTCTGCTTACTCCAGGTTGAGCTTTTAAACACCCGCCTGGGTAGTAGCCGCAGTAGTAGTTATTCCACTGGCTCTGGGTTAAGCGGGTAGTAGCAAGGGGGTTGTAGCTCAAACCCACTTGTTCTGCATGGGTGTTTCATTCCATGGTTAGCTACCAAGACGTGTCAGGTTGGCTATATAACCGACAGATGATATCATCCACCATAGGGCAGGCATTCATCATATGCATTTGTCTGTTTTGCTTGAGTTTGCAGTTCTTGGGATTTCCTAATTGATAATCTATGCTTACCTGCTATATTTACTACCTGCTGTAATTGTATTCTACTTTTCTTTTCTATTGTCCATTTGCTTGTCCATGTGGTTCCACTAGAGTTGGAGGTTTTGAAGGAAAGTAGACGACGGAGGGTTTCAGTTAGAGTTTAGTTAAGAGTTAGAACCTTAGATGACCTACTCTACTTATGGTTTACAATTTATTACCTTTAAGTTTATAATCTGAGTATCGGCGTTCTAGGATTGCCTCTGGCTTTCCCAAGACCTTATTTATTACATATGTGGGCACCTTAACCATACTGAGAACCCCCGGTTCTCACCCCATACGATATTGTTATTTTTCAGATGCAGGTCGAGATGCACCTCAGTGAGCGTCTGGAGTTCCCTCTGCAAGCGAAGTTGGTTATTCTGGGATTACTGTATTTTGTTTTATGCTTTGTATATATGTATATAGATTCTCCACCCTTGTATTTTGTATTTGTCCCTCTTAGAGATTGACTTGGAGAAACATGTGTTTTGTCTTATACTTGGGGTTACTCTTTTGGGTTATATATATGTATATGTATATATTTACTTTGTCCGGTTCTAGCTTCGCGAGCCGAGTCAGAAGCCTTGCTATATGTATGTTTGGAATTCTTCTCTCATATTTATTGCTTACGCAAGTGACGCGATTTTATGTTTAACGCTTTGCTTAACTTTTCTTCACAGGCTTCTAGTTAAAATTTCTTTCAACTATTATTATATATATATTTTTACTTTTAGAGGTCGTAATACCTTGTCACCTCAGCTTTATGACTCAAGCATAAGACACTGTATGGTAGGGTGTTACATTATGGTATCAGAGCAGATTGTTCCTATAGAGCCTGGGGAATGGACTGACTATGCTTCTGGGCATACTCTGGGTGTGTGTACATGTTATTTAGGATGTCTACTTGACATACATAGCATGAATGTTTATGAGCATACTTTTGGAGATTCGAAGTACTAGACTTGAGATATTAAGACTGATTACCTTAATATCGATTGTTCAGTGTGGACAAGACACAAAAGGTGTCTCGTGGACGCGAGTGAGGTGATACAGTTGATCCTATGGCTGCCACTGTATGAGCTACTGCTGACGGGGATGGAATGGATAACATAGGAATGATGACGGAGGAAGTAATGGATTAGGTGGTGGAGACAACCAAGGATTAGAACTCGTGCAGCTGAACAAATGGTCGATGGCGTTTAGTTAGAAAGGTACAGAGATACAAGAAGGTTCTGGTGGAAGCAAGTAAGGATTAAGTTCTTAGTGGTTGATCATCAGAGTGACGCTGCGGATGCATGGTGATTTTGATGGCTCTAGAATTGCAGTGACATAAGTAAGGAGTTTTGGGATAGGAGATTATTTCGAGGATTAAAAATAGGATCGAGGAATGGAAAGTGTGAGTGTGTGATTTAGCTTATAACGGGTTGAATTAGACTAAGAGATTGGAGAACTGATTAGTGTTTGAGATAACTATGAAGGATTTGAGATTAATTTGACTTAGATGGAACTCTTGAAGGGTAAGGAAGATGCAGTCATTGAAAAAGAATTAATCGAAACAAAGAATAAAATAGACGTGTTTAGCTTAGGCTTGAAATGGGAATAGGGTGTTAAATTGATGCTGGAGAATGACAAAATGAATGGCAAAAGATCGCTTGAATCTGAGGGAGCGTGTATGGAGAACTGAGAGCAAATTTTCGAGGACGAAAATTTCTGTTAGGAGGGTAGGATGTAAACCCCAAAAAATTAGCGAATAATTAGCTAATAAATTAATTATTAATCAAATAAATTCAAAAATAGAATTTTATGATTTAGCGAGGTAGAACTAATTAAAATAAGAATTTTGACACTAATTTTAAAGAATTTGGCCGAAGATTGGACTGAACAGACCAAACCGGTTGAACCAGGCCCAAACCCACTCACCTAACCCTTATACAAGGCTTCCCAACAACCTTCTTTCTTTTTCATTCTCCATTTTACGCTGCAAGAAGAAGAAGGAAACAAAACCTAAAGCTTTACTCCCTTTCAAATTTTAATCCATCATAACTTTTAATCCGGAGATCCGATTGACGAGCTGTCAGTAGCCACGCATTCGTCTCAGAATTCTCTACAAAACTCACCGAACAATTTGGTAAGAAACTTTGTTTTCGTGCCCAGACTTTCCCTTCTATTCAGATTTCGTTTTTGGATTAATGGGTATTGAGGATTTTGATGTTTTGATGTATTAGGATTGAATTAACTTGAGGAAATTGATGGATTTTGTCTAAATAATCTGTGGGTAAGGTAAGAAAATTCTAAACCCTTGTGGTTATCCAATTATGTGAACCCTAGTTACTAATTTGGTGCATGGAATTAGATTGAGTTTATGTTAAATTGGAGATTTAATCAGTGAATTGGAATACTTGAAATCAAGCTTTGGTGGCTGGACCTTGTAGCACTTGATCTGGAACCTTGGAGGTTTGAATTGAGGAGTTTGAGCTTGGAGAAAAATCGGCCAAGGTATGGTTTTGGTTTCTGGTATTTAATATATAATGTCTTGTGAAAACTTAGGCTAGTTGACCATAGGTTAGGTTGAATCAGGATGACTTGTTAAAGTTTAGTGAATTAGTAAAACTATGGAGTTGAATATGTTAATGTGTTGCTGAATTATTGAGTAATGATGAGGTTTGAGTTTGATTGTAAATGATGATGATGTTATATTGATGATTTATGAGTATTGTTGCTTTGGTTATGATTGTGTGGGTTAGAGTTGATGAAATTGAGTGTTGAAGTGTTGTGGAATAAAAAAAATGGTTATGGAATTGTTTTAAGTGTATTTAATGTTATTTTGGGTTGTGAAACTTAGTTAAAAAATAAAAGTTTTGAACTCTTTTGGTAAAAGCATATTTTTAATGAATTTCGGCAGTCCATAATCTGAGCTTCGGATATTGAATTTGAGTGAATTTTGATTCAAATTAAAGATATTTTTAAAAGCTTTAAGATGCTATAAACTTTGTGAAAAACAAAATTTCATAGAGGAAGTTATAGACGTCGAAAGTTATGTGTAAAAATTGAATTTCTGAAGTTGTAGGAAAAACTAGAAACTCTGTTTGAGGTCTATTAGTTAGGTTTTGGGTTACGGAGTAAGGGTTAGTGAGTGGGAGAAGATAGAATTGGTGTCGAAGGAGTTGAGGAAGGGGATGCTTGATTTGATGAGGAAGATGAGAGTAATGAGGATTTGTAATCTAAAGAGATATATGTGACCGAGTAGTAGGCAATGGCGTTATCCACTTGCTCCGGTATGGGATAGGGAAGAAGAATTATGAGAAATGAATTTAATTATGGAATTTGAATGAATGTATGTTTGAGATCCTGGGCAGTAGCAAGGATGGTGGTTCGTCCCGCTTGCTCCAAGTTAGTGATTTTGACGCTTGGGTAGTAGCAGCAGCAGAGGATTATTCTGCTTGCTTCAGATTGAGCTGTTAAACACCCACCTGGGTAGTAGTCGCAATAGTGATTATTCCACTAGTTCTGGGTTAAGCGGGTTGTAGCAAGGGGGTTGTAGCTCAAACCCACTTGCTCTGCATGGGTGTTTCAGTCCATGGTTAGCTACCGAGACGTGTCGGGTTGGCTATATAACCAACAGATGATATCATCAGCTATAGGGCAGGCATTCATCATATGCATTTATCTGTTTTGCTTGAGTTTTCATTTCTTAGGATTGCCTAATTGATAATCTTTGCTTACCTGCTATATTTACTACCTGCTGTAATTGTATTCTACTTGTGTTTGCTATTGTCTGTTTGCTTGTCTGTGTGGTTCTACTGGAGTTGGAGGTTTTGGAGGAAAGTAGACGACGGAGGGTTTTAGTTAGAGTTTAGTTAAGAGTTAGAATAGTTTAAGAGATCCCTCATGATGGCAGAGGTGACGCTGAGGGTTGTTCTACTTGATAATTTGGAGGTTTGCAAAGGATGAAAAACAAAGAGTTAGAATAGACCTGTTAGATACAGTCACCATATTTCTGGTTTAGTAAAAACTTTAGAATTTGATATGGGTTGTTGAAGTTTTGGAATGCCTCTGGCTTTTCGAGACCTTATTTTATCTATATGGGAATCTTTACCATACTGAGAACATCCGGTTCTCATTCTGTACATATTTTGTTATTTTCAGATGTAGAACGAGAAGCACCTCGGTAAGTGGCTAGAGACTCTTTGGAAGCAAAGATCTACTTTTTTGGTGCCAGAGAAACACGATTTATATTTTGGATATGTTTTGGGTGGTATATATACTCTGGCCGGCCTTTGCTTCCCAGGTCAAGTTTGGAGCTTGCTATAGTTATCTTGTTGGAAATCCTTATATATGTATATGTTTTGTCTCTTCTGCTTTCCGTTAATCCGCTTTGTATTCTTCGCGTTTCAAGTGCAACGCTATTTTCTGTTTGTTTTGTTTATCCTTTGTTCAAGCTCCTAGTTAGAACTATTCTTCATATATACATAAGTATGTATGATACTTTTAGAGGTCGCAATACCTCATCTCCTCTGATTTACGAACTTAAGCGTAAAGCTCTGTGTGGTAGGATGTTATATTATGGTATCAGAGCAGTTCGTTCCCATATAGCTTAAGGGATGGACTGACTATGCTTCTAAGCATACTTTGGGTTATGTGTATAGGCTATTTAGGATGTTTGCTTGACATATATAGCATAAATATTTATGAGCATACCTTTGAGATTCAAAGCACTTGATTTGAGATATTAAGACTGATCACTGATGCGTGAGCATCTTGTACCCTTTTTCTGATTATTTTCCAGTTGTTTTAGTTAGATTTTATTTAGTTTTACTTAATTTTAGTGCAAAAATCCTCTTTGGATGCTACTTTGAGTTGCTTTAGTGTTTTTATGATTTTAGGTGAAATTCGGAGCAGTTTGACAGAGTTTGGAGCTAAAATAAAGAAGCTGGTGTACTCCCCTTAGGATGCTAAATGCCAAGCTGGCGTTTAGCTCCAGCAACATGCTTGTGGCCACTCCCTTTAGGGCGTTAAACACTCAATACGGTGTTTAGCACCAGCAAGGCTGATGCGAATTTGAAGGCCCACTTTTGGAGCATCTTTAGTGGATTTAGCATTTAATATTAGTTATATTTATTTTTCTTTTGTAATTTTATTTTAAAAATAATATCTTTTAGTTTTAGGATTTATTATTTTATTTTGAAATCAAATTAGGTTAGTATAAAAAGGGAAAAGATCCAACTCGGATCATCTCTCTTCCGCACGGCACACTTTTCAGAACCTTAGTTTCTCTGTAAGTCATGAGCAACTAAACCTTCTTGGTTAAGGTTGGGATATAAAACCCGAGAAATTAGTAAATGATTAGCCAATAAACTAATTATTGATCAAGATAATTAGAAATGTGATTTTTATGGTTTAATATGATAGAGAAAATTAAAATAAGAATTTTGACACTAAATTTAAAGACTTCGGCCAAAGATTAGGGCGAACAGGCCGAACTGGGTGAATCAGGCCCAAAATGGGCCTAAGGCCCAAACCACACCAACCCATTAATGAGCTTCAGCTCTTTACATCTCCCTTCATTTCCTCATTCACGTTCCAAGGTTGAAAGAGGAAGAAGGTAAGGAACAAACCTTTGCCTTGATTTCAAACTACCATAACTTCTTTGTCCGAGCTCTGATCGCCGCACCGTCACTACAAGAAAATGGAACATTTGTAACAAAAAATTTGTATCAAATTTAAAAATTATTACAAAAAATAGTATTTTGTAATAATAATTTGTGTTTGTTACAAAAGAATAATGTTTTGTAACAACATTACAAGTTGTTACAAAACATGATAATATTTTGTAACAACCCGTTTTATTTTGTTACAAATTATGTTAGTTTTTGTAATGAGATGGTGTTTTGTTACAAAATATTGTAATATTTTGTAACAAAAAAAAATCATTGCAAAAATTTAAAATATTTTGTTACAAAATATTTTTTTGTTTTGTAACAAAAACTTAATTTGTCACAAAATTCAACATTGTTTGTAACAAGTTACCTAGTTTGTCACAAAATGTAAGTATATTTTATAACAAAAAAAATTATTTCAAAATGTTAAACACTTTGAGAGTAAAAAAAATGTTTATATAATTCTTTTTAGAATAATTTTATTTTGTTTCAAAAATTAAAATATTTTATATAATGTGAGACCCAAAACTTTTGAAAAAGGACTATCATGAGCCAATTTCAAATTCAATATTTTTGTAGCTTTAATTTTAGAAATTTCTTTATTAAAAATAATTAAAGTAAGTTTTGATTAATTAAATTTGAAATAAATTAAGATCTTTATTCAGTTTTATAATTATTGAGTTATTTTCTATATTTAACTTATAACGTTAGAAGTTATGAAATAATAAGAATTTTATAACTTAATTTAAATAGTTAGTATTTTTATAATTCAATACTTTAATTTTTAAAAATAAAGGAAATTAATCTTATTATCTGGTAAACTCAATTAAAATATTTAATTTTAAATTAATTAGTACTTTAGTACAACAAATAATATTTTAAAGTAATTTTTAAAGATTTAATTAGAGTTTAAATTAATATCCTATACCCTAATTTTATTCAAATTATTCTACTCTAATTAAACCCAAAAATTCCCAAATCAAACCCTATTTTCCAACTAACCCTAATTCTAATTTAACCTAATCCTAACTCCCCTAACCCACGCAACAGCCGCAACCCCTATCCTAAACACACACACACACACGGTTATCTGAAAGAAAGAAACAAACGAAGGAAGAGAAGGGGAAAGCAAAATCAGGGAAGGGGAAGAGAGGGGGAGACTGCGCCTGTTGCTACCATTAGAGAACAGAACCGTGGCGGAGGGAGCGCCAGGGGAGGAGGAGCTCGCCGCCGCCACTGCGCCTTGATGCATACGCCGCCGCTGTCGTCCAGGGAGCCGCCACCTCTATTCGTCATCGCTATTCGTTCTCACCACGTCGCCGCCATCCTTGAGTTCACGAAGAGGGAGACTGACGGGAGGAAGTGGCGCGCACGGGAGAGGAAGAAACTGCCTCTGCGCCGCCGTCGTCCACAAGCTCAATCACCTCGCCATTGTCGTTGCCGAGCTTCCATAGCCGCCACGTTTCACCGCGGTTGAGGGTGTCTCCACCACCGAACCTTGGTCGATGATACTGCCGCTGTGCACAAGAGGAAGAGGAGCGATGAGACAGAACACGACTGGGAGAGAAAGGGGGTCGTTGTCGCCGCTGGGATTCTTGGTCGCCGCCATTGTTCTTGTTTGTCATCAGAGAGAGCAAGATGCCGCCACCATATTTCACCTTGGCCAGCAGCATCCTCCTTGTTCTGATTTCAATTTCCCCAATTTTGAAACCGTAACCCCTTTCGCTCTTGTTCTATTTTAAATTTTGTTCTCTGCTATGTTACTATTTCACTCATGGTAGCATGTATCTCTGATTTAATTTAGCCCCTTTGCTTCACCTGTTTGTCTACTACAATCATCTGGAATACTGGCGTTGGTGCTATTACTGATCTGCTAGAGTTGCTGTCGGTGAGTCCGATGCTACTTCGTTATTTCTTGAGTGATCTTTTCCTTGATTACGGTCTATTTGCATGATTTATTGTCACTGTTATGCTTGTTCTGAGTCGATTATGACATATACCTTGTTTTGAAATCCCCAGGGCAGTAATTGCTTTTAAATTCCTATCCAATTTAGATCCTCTGTTTTGCTGCATTACCATCCTTCTTGTCTTGGTCTCAATCCAGTTTGGTTCGGCCGTGCTTCCTCTGCTGCCGGTCTGGTCCGATTGCTTCTCTACTGAACGTAAGTGCAGTTTATTTGAGTATGGTTGCCTATATTGTTAGTTCATAATCTGCTGATGTTAGCTAAAATATTGTTGCCTATATTGTTAATTGATTCGCTGATGTTGTTATGGTTGAAAAGAGAGAGCTCGCGCAGAGAGGGAGAACTTGAAAAGAGAGAGCTCACCACCATTTCTTTCTGTCCCCTTTCCCCTGTTCTGCTTCTACATTCCCAGGTCATTTACTGCATTTTTCTTTCAATTCTGTTAAGTTCATTTAATTCTGTTAATTTTGCTTAGTTAGACTTAGTTAGATATGCATATTATAGTGAATTCTAGGTTGTTAGGTAGGCTAAACATAGTTTGTAGAGGAATTAGGTCTAGAAAAATTTTGTTGTTTTGAATGTGTTTGGAATAAATTTTTGTTAATTTTTTGTTGAATGATCATGAATGTTGTTTGAATTTTTGTGAATCTGTGATTGGATGATAATGATTTTCTTCTTTTCTGAATCGAATTGTGAACTGCTGCTGTTATGTGAATTTAGTTTGTGCAATGATGATGATGATGAATTTAGATTGTGCACTCAAGTTGTTTGTTGCTTATTTCATATGGATGAATATGTGAATTTTGTTTAATTGTTATTGTATTCATATGGATATTGATTTGATTGAGTGAATTTGGGAAATATGCTAAATTGCTGCTGAAATGCTGCCGGAATTTGTTTCACTATTAGTTTTTCATTTAAGTTAAATTTTCTCATCTTTCTATGGAATTCAATTACACTGAAATTGAGAATTTAGACTTTTGAGTACTCTGATTAGGCATGACTAGTAAACAAATTATGCAAAACTACTGTGTTAAGGAAAAGGGAGAAAAACTCCATCAATAGAGACAATACAGATCTGCTTTCATTTTAGCTGGAAGCTTAGAGTATTGCTGTTTACACAACTAATTGTGATGTAATTTAACACATGCATTATGCTTTTATTTTCAGTTTTTTTTTGCTATGTCACCCTGATCATCATATCGGTCCTCTGGTTTTCAAACCACACCATAGTTCTCTAGGCCACTTTTTTCTCTTGTTCGTATGTATTTATTTACATATTTTTTTCTTCTTTTTGCATAATTAACGATCCTTATTTTGTGTTATTTAGTGCATGGCAAACCCTTCTTGGGAGTTATTAGAGTATGCTACAATATTGTACTAAATAGGTATTACTCATTTCTATGTTGTCTTTAATGCTTATAGTTAATTAGTTATTAATCTATAGTATTCAGATTCATTCTTTGCCTTTGTAGCAAGAGTCCTACAAACCAAGCAACATCAAAGGCTATGCTGACACAGATGATCAGCATCATCTTTAGGAGAATGGAAACCAATCCGGTGGTGGCTTATTTTTATTCTTTATTATTAACTGTATGAGTTTATCAAGGACTAAAAATATGACTTTTTTCTGTTATGAATTTTTTAATTTGTTATTTTGTTAATTGTTACTTTCCTTTTGTGACTACATAATCTTCTTATCTATCACTTGTTTGGCAGAATATTTCAGCTCAAGCAGATGGTGAAGAGCAAGAAATTGTAAGTACTCATTCTAGCCCAGGGCCATCTAGTCATGGAACTAATGGAAGAGCTGTATCAATTTATGTTTATTACTCTATATATACACCCATATGCAGAAAGGTATTCGTAACTATTAATTTATCATGCAACTGGCTTTGGGGTGATTTATTAAGTAGTAATATAGAGCATGTTGTCATTCTAATGCTGGACAAAATGAGTTACTAGATGTCATGGGGTTAGGAAAGGACATGGTAAGAATTTTAGAGTTTGTATTCATTGTTGAATAATATGAGTATAGTTTTTTGTTTTTCCAGTGCATTTTTAAAGAAAAACAAATCTTGTTTCTTAAACTAGTGTTTTCTGGTTGGTGGTCTTTTCAGGTGTGTGGCACTTATTAGAAGCTTCTCCATGAGAAAGGAGTTGAATGAACATGATGGAGTTTGTAATTTGTAGTTTATATTTTGGAGATTTATAATTTCTTGTTTTTCTTGTCCTATATATCTATCTAGTTCATTAGGGTTCTTCAACGTGTCTTGTTAGTTTGTACTTTAAAGTTTATATGTTGAAGATTTATAAAATAATCTTAGTTAAATGAAAGATATTTGAACTATCTATGTTATTATATATTATATAAATGTTGACTTGCTGAGTAAATTAGTTAATATATTAATTAATTAAAAAAC
This sequence comes from Arachis ipaensis, assembly GCF_059453495.1. Classification (NCBI taxonomy): domain Eukaryota; kingdom Viridiplantae; phylum Streptophyta; class Magnoliopsida; order Fabales; family Fabaceae; genus Arachis; species Arachis ipaensis. Next base: position 94,530,438 of record NC_142437.1, on the reverse strand, counting down.
TAATATAATTTGGCAAATTATGTGTGTAATTTGTATTTAAAAAAATTATTACAAAATAAATAGTGTTTTGTAACTAAAGAAAAAAAATGTTACAAAATCAAGTTATATTTTGTAACAAAATTTTATGATAGGAAAAAATATATTGTCACCAAAAATATTTTGAAGATCAATTTGTTATCACTTTTGTAACGACTTTTAGTTTTTTGTATCAGAAAAATTTGTTACAAAATATCACTTTGAATTGTAACAGTTCCATTTTTTGTTACAAAATTTTTTTGTAACGGGACATACTGCAACAGCCACTTTTTTGTTACAAAATCTTTTTGTTTCAAAATTTCGATTTTTTGTAACAATTTTTTTTGTTACAACTATTGCTTTTTCTTGTAGTGCGTTTGCGGCCATGCGTCCACCGCATCGAGCTCTAAGTTTCTATCGGATCAATTTCATGGGTAAGCTTCAATCTCACCCCAGCCACTCTATCCCTCAATTTTTGAAATTAAAGGGAAACCATGTTGAGATTTGGTTTGATTTGGTACTCTAGGTTCAATTTAGCTTGTGGAGCTTGACGAATTTAGTTCGTTTAGTCCGTGAGCACGGTGAGAGTCCTAAACCCTAGTTATCTCTTGTTTGGATTATGTTGGATATTGAATTGTTGGGTATATGTATGTATATATATGTGTTAGGTATATGAATGCATGATATGGAGACTTTGGAATATTTGGAAGCTCAACTTGAGAGCTTGGCGGAGTTAGAGTTGAATCTTGGTGATTGAAGTCTTGCCCTTTTGCCTTGTGGTTTGCCTTGGTTAACACATTGAAATTGGCCAAGGTATGGTTTAGGTTTTTCGTATTTAACATATAATGTTCTGAGAAAACTTAGGCTAGAGAATCATAGGATAGGTTGGATTGGTTGAGTATATGGAATGCTTAGTCTTTGTGATGTTGATTGATAATTTAAGTTAGGCATGTGTTGGTGAGTATGTTCATGATGGGAACATGATGGAATATTGATAAATTGTTAATGAAAGTGAGTAATTTAAGACATGGATTGGGTGGAATTGATGTATGGTGGGTTGGTGGTATGAGGTAAAGTTGTGTCGGGATGATATGACTTGTTATGGTGTTGAGTTTTTAAAAGGGAAGTGGAATGGTGTTTGAGTTTGTAATGAAAGATTGAGGTTTGAACTTGGTATAAAATTAGTTTTTGGCCGAACTTCGACAAGCCATAACTTGGCTTCCGGATCCCCAAATGATTTCAAACTTATTTTATATGAAAATTGGGCTCATGAAGTTTATGCCGTTTGAAGAACGGATGAAAAATATTTTAAAACAAAAAGTTATGCGTGTCGGAAGTTTGAGGCTTTAAATTGAAATTCTGCAGCTTTTTAACTTAGGCAAAATTTTAACCAAAAACCCACACATGCTTACGCATACCCTCTCATACACATGTGGTAGCTACTGCCTCGCGTACATGCGTACGTGAATGAGTCTATGCGTACGCGAAATGGGCCAACATGCACGCTCACGCGTACACGTGGCCCACGCGTACGCGTGACCTGAGCAAAATTGCACGTATGCGTACGCATACCTCTTGCATGTGTATGCATACCCTTGTTTTTCAGCAAATCATTATTTTGTGTTTTCAAGCCAATTTGACCTCCTAAACCTCTGTTTTCACACTGTTAGTTCTAAATTTGGATAGTAAACTTAGTACTAAAATGGAGTTAGGAAATAGAGGTAACTTGGAGATGAAGTAAAGGTTGAAAGTGATGATATTAGGCTATGGAAAGCAAGGTTACTTGGAAGTAAAGGAAGGTCTAGAGTAACTGAACTGAGATGTTAATGATGAGATTGAGGATGGCTATGTGTGGCCAGAATGGTCGAGATGTGTGTGTGGCCAGAACTGTCGATGTGTGTGTGTAGCCGAAATGGTCGAGATGGCAAGGTCTGGGTGCGATCCCACTTGCATATTAACTTGAAAATGTATTCGGATGGCAAGTTGAGGACGAAAGTTCCCTCTCTTTTCGTGATGAGGGTGTGGGAAGGTGGAAAGGCACGCTCCTTCGATGTGGAAAGGCACTCTCCTTCGTATTATTTTTTCCACATTTTTCTCTGGTTGCAAGGTGGAAAGGCATACTCCTTCGATGTGGAAAGACACTCTCCTTCATATCTCCTCCAGGAGTAGGTAGAAAGGCACACTCCTTCAATGTGGAAAGGCACTCTCCTTTGTTTATGATCCTCCTGGAGATGCGCAACCAAGAGACCAATGTCTGGGTTAGCTACCAGATGTGTCGGGTTCTGGCAAAGTAACCGACGCGTGAGCTCACGACCAGTAGGATAGGCATGCGTCATGTTGAATTTGTTTGTTTTTGTTTGGGTGTACATAATTATTTTGGTTTGCCTGTCTGATAAATTCTGTTTAACTGATAACTGTGATACTTACTGTAACTGTTCTTTAAATGTGTTTGCCTTGTATTTGCTTGTGTTTGTGATTGTCTTTCTGTTTTGAGTACCTTGGTGATGGACGGGTGATGATGATGATCTGTTTTGAAATGGGCCGGAGGTCGGGTTGAATTTCTTTGGGCCGGAGGCCGAGCTGGATTGATTTGGGTCATAGGCCGTGACTGATTGGGTCAGTGGTAAGGGTTAGAGTTGAATGAGACAGTGAGTAGATTGTTATTTGAGAGAATAAGTTAGGACTGAGTTAGAACCTTAAGAACCTTAGACATCTAACCTTGCATATGGTTTCTGTTTTAGTTCCTTAAGAATTATAATTTGAGTGTCGGCGTTCTAGGATTGCCTCTGACTTTTCCCGGACCTTATTTGTTATATATGTGGGCACCTTAACCATACTGAGAACCCTCGGTTCTCATCCCATACAATATTTCTGGTTTTTCAGATGCAGGTAGAGAAGCACCACTTTGTATTCTGGAGACACTGATGAAGCGAAGAAATCTTGAGACTTAGGGTCGTATCTTTGTTTATATTTATGTATGTATATAAGATCTCCATCTTGTATTTTATGTTTGTCCCTCTTAGAGGTTGACTCGAAGAAACAGGTTGTCAGTTTTCTATTTTGGTTTACTTTTGGGTTCATTTGTGTATATGTATATATATGCTTTGGTCAGTTCTAGCTTCGCAAGCCGAGTCGGAAGCCTTGCTATATGCATCTTTGGAATTCTTCTCTCATAGTTATCATTTACGCGAGTGATGCGACTTTCTGTTTAACGCTTTGCTTAACTCTTCTTCACAAGATTCTAGTTAAAATTTCTTTCAATTATTATTACATATATATATATATATATATATACTTCTAGAGGTCGTAATACCTTGCCACCTGAGCTTTATGACTTAAGCATAAAACTCTGTGTGGTAGGGTGTTACATTAGGAGCTCTGTTTATTTCTATGGATTAAGACTATTGCCTTTCTATTTTAGTTAATGCATTGATTCCGCTTCAAGGATTGTTTTCATTCTTAATCTTATGAATATGGGTGGAACGAGAGTATGACCCTTATTCTACATGAGTTCTTGTGATTCTCGAGAAAGTTATCTTGCTTGAACAACAGCTTGAAAATAAATTCCTTCTAAATTGCTAATTACATGAACTAATTAGGATATATGACATATAATCCTGTTAGCTTTGGATAATTAGGGTTTTTGTGGCCATAAACTAGTTTTTGAACTTAACCCTCTAATCAGAATTAAGTGACCACGAGAGTGGGCAGTTAACGAAGGTTAGAGGAAACTAAATTACTAAGAGATTAGGGTTTAGTTAATTACAATTTGCCATGGAATGAATCATGTAGTATTAAAATAGTTGGTAAGAACTTTTAATCTGAAAAAAGTAAACATCTCCGAAGTCTTAATTGTTTTCTCTCACTACTTTTACACCAAACCTTTTATTTACTTTCTTTATTCTCTTTTTTATTGTTTTATGCGCATTCAACCAAAAATCAATCTTTTCTGTTTACCTAACTAAGCCAATTGGATAACCATTGTTACTTAGTCCGACAATCTTCGTGGGATCGACCCTCATTCACCTGAGGTATTACATGGATGACCCAGTGCACTTGCCGGTTAAGCTGTGGGAATTTTAAATTCCCGCACCAATCACCATAATATCAATTGTTCAGTGTGAACAAGACTCAAATGGAGTCTTGTGGACGCGAGCGAGGTAATATGGTTGATTTTATGGCTAGTATGGAGGATATGGCTACTGCTATGCAAGCTACTGTGGAAAGGATAGAACAAACAAACTAGGAACAGTGATGGAGGCAGTAATAGACCTGGTGGTGGAAGATAACCAAGGGATTAGAACTCGTGCTGCTAAAGTAAAGATCTATGGTGTATAGTTAGAGAGGTAAAATGATTCAAGGAGATGTTTGATGGAAGCGGGTGAATGATTAGGTTCTTAAGTGATTTACAATCAGCGTAGCGTTGTGGAAGTGTGGTGACTTTGGTGGCCTTAAGGCTGTTATTATATGGGAGAGAAATTTTAGATATAAGATTATTTAAAAGATTGCTGAATGATTAAGGAGCGGAAAATGGAAGTAAAGAGGAGCTGCGCTCGCTTACTTTTTGTATAGCGATCGAATTTTGGGGGGACAAAATTCCTAATTAGGTGGGTAGGATATAACATCAGTAAATTAATAAATAATTAACTAATAAATTAATTATGAGTCAAGGGAATTAGAAAATTAAATTTTTTAATTTGAAGAAGTAGAAATATTTAAAATACGAATTAAAACACTAATTTTAAAAATTTTGGCCAAAGTTAGGCTAACAGACTAAATCGAGTGAACCGGGCCCAAGTAGGCTCAAGCCCACTCACCTAACCCACATATAAGCTTAACAATAAGCTTTCTTCCTCATTCTTGCTCATTCCACGTTGAACTGAAGAGAGAATGAAGAAAACCTAAAACCCTTTTCTCTTCCAAATTTTAATTGCTCGTAACTTTCAATCTGAAGCTCTGATTGTCGTACCGTTTGCGGCTACACGTTTACCTCGTTGAGCTCTTCAATTCTATCTGAACAAAGTGGTAATAAATTCTAAGAATAAATGACCATTTTTATTCATGAAAGATGAAAAGTTTGACATATGTACCCATACTAAATTGAAACTAAACTTGTACCCACACAAGATGCCCTCTGTGTGACAAAAATACCCTACGTGGCACTCCAACCCTCCAAAGACAGGGTACTTTTGTCACACAGAGGGCATCTTGCATGGGTACAAGTTTAGTTTCGATCTAATATGGGTACATATGTCGGTGTTTTCATCTTTTATGGATACAAATGGTCATTTATTCTAAATTCTAAATTTCGTGCCCATTTCTTCCTTCTCCTAATTTTTGCGAATTTAGATTTTGTGTATTGAGAAATTTTGTGATTTTGATAGTTTAGGGGTGCTCTAGTATGAGCTATTGTTGGGTTTCATCTATATGAGCAGTTGGTAAGGTAAGGAATCACTAATCCTTGTGATTTATTGAATTAGCAAACCCTAGTATTGATTATGGTAACATTTTATGGAATTAGATTGAATTCATGTTGATTAAAATCAAATCGGTGAAGTGAAGTGCTTGAATTAGAACTCTGGTGGCTGAAAATTTGTTGAGTTGGCTTGAAAGCTTGCGAAGAGGAAGGTTTTTAAGGTGTTTTGAGCTTACGGAGAAATCGGCAAAGCTATGGTTTCGGTTTCTTGTAGATAATATATAATGCCATGTGAAACTTAGGCTAGTAGACCTTAATATAGGTTGAATTACATGAATTGGTTGTTTGAATAAAAGTTTGATTTAGTATGTGGATAAAATGTGATTGATAATGATTTTTGATGTTGTAGAATGTATGTTAATTATTGTTGTTGATAATGAATGAGTTTGTATGAGGTGGTGTTGATGTTATGGAATGAATGGTAATTAATAGTTTGTGATGATGATTGATGGTATTGTGGACTTAAGAGTAGGAAGATTTTGAATAAGTTGAGAAAATAAAAATTCGAATAATATAGGTATTGGAATTATTGACAGGTAATTAAGGAGTAATTGGTAATGTGTAGTAGTGTTTTCATATTGATTTTTGGTTGAGGTTGATTTGGCTTTAGTTAGAGAGTTTTGAAAACTAGAGGAATTGTCAACTTTTGGTTAAAAAATCTTATTTTTAACCAACTTCGACGAGTCATAACTTAGCTTCAAGAATCCTAAATCTTGTTAAACTTATTTTGAATCAAAATTGGATTCATGAAGTTTATAACGTTTGAAGAATGGATAGAAAATCAATTTTAACAAAAAAATTATGCGCGTTTAAAGTTTGGTATGAAAAATTGATTTATGAACTTAACAGCTTTTTGGACATATTGATACGCGTGTGTACGGGGTACTGGTTCGCGTACGCGATATTAGTTTTTTTGACATACTCGCGTACGTAGTACTGGTTCACGTACACGACACCCTATTTTGGCTGAAATAAGATTTTGTGCTTTCGATCATTCCTCTAGCATTTTTAAACCCTGTTATAAGTCTAATACCAGTGTACTAAAGGGTAGAAGGGTTAGGGAGGAAATTTAATGGGTTGAGATGGTAAATTAAAGAGTAAAGATTATTATGTATGATATTGGGAGATAATGATGATGAGGATGTGAATTATGTGAATAAATATATTTTTGAATGATGAGATTTTGAGAGATGATTGATGGCGATGATGATATTGATAGATTTTGATAGTGACTATGAACTGAGTGAGATAAGATTAAGAATGAAATGGATAAAAAGACAATGAATGTGATAAGTGTGGCAAGGACGGTGGTCGATCCCACTTGTCTATGATTTCTTACTGGTTGTATGTGACATGGCACGTATTCCCTCTATTGGTGACACGGCACGTATTCCCTCTATTGGTGACACGGCACGTATTTCATCTAATAGTAACAAGGCACATATTCCTTCTAATGGTGACAGGAGACTCTCCTTCTAATGGCCAGTTGATGTGCTGAGGTGTTGGTGCACAACAGTGAGACAATGTCCGGGTTAGCTACCGGACATGTCGGATTTTGGATGTATAACCGATAGATGAGACTCATCGGCCATAGGACAGATATGTATCATATGCACTTGTATGTTTTGTTTGAGTGTGCATTTGTTTTGGCTTGCTTATATGCTTAACTGTAATTAACTGCTACTTGATCTATTTGCTATATCTGCTATCCATATTAGTGTTTTCTTTGTTTATCTTGTATGAGTTTGTTTCTGAGAGATCCCTTATACTGGTGTAATACCCGGTCTAACCAAAATTAATTAAATCATAAGTTAAATAGGAGCGAATATGGTTGGAAGATTTGGAAATTGGAATTTGATAATTTAAATATGATATTTGGATTCAGTGAATTTTTCCGAGTCGGAAAATATAGTTTTCTGCGTAAAAGCGCGCAGTGGAATTTTGACCGGCAGTACCGGCTGAGATCTGTCTGGTACTACAGCTGAGAAAATTGATTATGAGTAAATGAGATTAAGAAATGAGGAATTATAATTAGGGAATGTAGAAATATTTAAAGTGTGATTTAGAGCGCTAATCTTAAAGGTTTTGGCCCAAAATTGGGCCAACGGACAAAAATAAGTGAATCGGGCCTAAGTGGGCCCAAGACCCAACATATATAAACATTAGTTATGAGCGTTTCAGCTCATTATGAGTATTGATTTGTGGTTTATGCATTTAAATTGTGAAATTGGGCTGGAGGCCGTGAATTTTGGGCCGGAGGCCGGAAGAAGGTAAGAAAGGTAAGTGATGTGTGCATTGTATGATGACACAAGTGATTGGATGAATTTCCGATAATGAATATATGAATGATTGGGTTGGTTATTAAATAATAAGGTTTGAGGAGTTGAAGTGTGGAATTTGGTGAATTGGGTGAAATTATATAGATGAGGTATGTTTAGTTTTGGTTGAGACATATTATGTGGTCATATATGTGATTATGACTATTGATGCCTTGATGGTATGATGATGCATTAGATATATGTATGTTGTGATATATTCTTGAGGAATGATTAAGGTTGATTTGTGGGTTAAACCACGTGATAGTGAGTATGATATTGATTATGTATAATGATGGTTGATTGGAAATAGTGTTGTTAAAATTTGGCATGAGGAAGAGTATATGATATGTAAATGTGTTTGAGTTTGAGAAAGTGTCAATGTGTGAGTTGAGGAGGCTTGATGTTGATTTTGGTATATTTTGATTGATTTCAAAGAAAGGGTTGAAATTGGCATGTTTTGGTTGATTTTGCAAATAGTTGAGAATTGCTTGTTTTGAAAATGGCACCTTGTGGTTTTGTATGAAAATATGGTTTTTGGGCACATTTTGACGGGATATAACTTGGACTACGGATCTCTGTTTTGTGCCAAATTTATTTAGAAATGAAATTGGATCCGGGATGTCCAAGTCGTTCGAAGAACGGGTGAAAAATGATTTAAAATGAGAGAGTTATGACCGTCGGAAGATTGGGGGTTGAATCTGTGAATTCTGCAGCTTTTAACTTAGACAATTTTTAGCAGAACGACCCTACGCGCGTAGGCGCACCTGGCGCGTGCGTGCCGTTCTTCCAGAAAGCACCATCCACGCGTGCGCGTGGTGTGCGCGGGCACGTCGATGCGCTGCACCATATGCCCAGCTATTTTCCAGAGACATGTGCCAAAGTTGTGCCAGTTTTGTGCCTGGGCGCAAGAGCACCCACGCTTGCGCGCCGTTTGGATATTTTTCAACCCGCGCGTATGACGCTTGCGCGTCGATGAGTTTTTGGCCATCCACGCGTGCGCGTGGAGTGCGCGTACGCGTGGCCCTGTTTTCATGCCAAAGATGTTTTTTTGAGTTTTTAAAGCCAAATCTCATACTTCTAAGCCTCCGATCTCATCCCTTATGTATTAAATCATTATGATATGCCTAGAAATGAGGAAGGAACTAGGGGATGTGGTAACTTGCGAGTGAATCAAGGGAAAAAATTATGATCAATGATGATCAAAGATGATTATATGAGATATGGAGGATGACGGTGGGAGTACCGTGTATGCCATGAGCCGAAGGGCTATATTTGTTAATAAATGGCCGGTTTTTGATTGAACCATGGGCCGGATGGCTGACTTATTGCCGGGTTATGGTAAAGCCATTATTGTTTATGGCTGAGTATAAATGCATATATGATTAATGAATGAATGTGTTACATGGATAACAATGAAAAAGGTTGAAATGTGATGTGTGACCCCGGGTAGTAGGCAGTGGCATTGTCCACTTACTCCGGGTATGAGACGGGAAGGGATGTTTATGATAAATGAGTTTAATTATGGAGTTTTGAATACATGTGTATTTGTGATACCTGGGTAGTAGTAAGGTGGTGGTTCGTCCCGCTTGCTCCAGGTTAATGTTTGAGATTTGATAACAGTGATGATTGCTTCTAAACTGAACGAATGTATGTTTTGAGATCCTGGGTAGTAGCAAGGGTTGTGGTTCGTCCCACTTGCTCCAGGACAGAGATTGAGACCCTGGGTAGTAGCAAGGGTTGTGGTTCGTCCAACTTGCTCAGGTCAGAGATTGTGACGCTTGGGTAGTAGCGGCAGTAGTGGTGAATTCACTCACTCCAGGTTGAGCTTGTAAACACCCGCCTGGGTAGTAGCCGCAGTAGTGGTTATTCCACTGGCTCTGGGTTGAGCGGGTAGTAGCAAGGGGGTTGTAGCTCAAACCTACTTGCTCCGCAATGGGTGTTTCTGTCCAATGGTTAGCTACCAGGACATGTCGGGTTGGCTATATAACCGACAGATGATATCATCAGCCATAGGGCAGGCATTCATCATTTGCATATGTTTGAATTGTTTGGTTTGCCATTTGTTTTGGATTTCTACATCATATATTCCATGTTACCTAACTATATACTACTTGTTCTACTTGTACCATATTTGTGTATTACTTGCCTGTATTGCTTGTGTTTGTACAACTGAGAGGCCCCTCATGCTAGTGTCAGTGGGTGTGAGGGCTGTTCTAGATGGGATGAATTGATGATGCGATTGCATGATGATGATGATTATTGAATGAGATAACTGGAGCTCCCTGGGTAGACGCAGTGATGTGGTTTCACTAGCTCCAGGCGAGTGTATGATGTATTGATATAGAATTGCTGAGGCAGAACAACTGGTGATGGTTTTGCTTATAATTCTGAGTCTGATTCGTGGAAGAGTCAACGAGTTGGAAAACATGTGAAACATGAATTAGATTTAGCACTCCCTTATGACAGTTGCCTATTCATGGATTAGCGAGAACCTAAGATGAATAATTGGTGAAGAAGCTTAGGATGCTTAGTGAGTTTTATTGCAGTGCATTGTATTTATTTGGCACTTTTATCGTACTGGGAACCCATGGGCCCGGGGTTCTCATTCCGTATATATCTCTTGTTTTTCAGATACAGGTCCAGGTGCTCAGAAGTGAGTTGTGGGTCGTCTGAGAGACGGCGAAGATCTTTATTTCCTCTACCTTGTGTTTTGATTAGAATCTCTCCACCTTTGTTTTGGAAAGGTTATATTATGTATTGAACTCTTTGAATTTGCCTATAGAGGCTCTCATGTTTCCTTCGGGAGAGATTAGGACATACTGTTGTCAACTATTTTCATACTGTACCCTAGCCGGCCTAAACTTCGCGGGTCGCGACTAGTGGCTATTTACTTATATATATATATATATATATATATATATATATATATATATATATATATATATATATATATATATATATATATATATATCTGTTATCTATCTCTTAATCTCCTCTACGCCTTGTTCGTATATCATTTTTGGCTTCACGGTTTATCTTTTGTTGTCGAAACGTGAGAGATACGTCTTCGCGATTTTATTTCTACTCTTTTCAGGCTTCTCGATTAATACTCCTTTCGAAATTACCTATATTTATTTATTAAAAATCCACCTGAGAGTCGTACCACCGTAATATCATTGACTTATGACTCGAGTATAAGGATTTGAATATTAGGGTGTTACAACTGGCGGAGGTGATGCTAAGGATAGTTCTACTTGGTGATTTGGAGGTTTGCAGAGAATGGAAAACAAAGAGTTAGATTAGAACTCTTAGATATGGTCACCATATTTCTAGTTTAGTGAAAATTTTAGGATTTGATACGGGTTGTTGGAGTTTTGGAATGACTATGGCTTCCCATGACCTTATTTATTATCTATATGGGTACCTTTACCATACTGTGAACTCTCAGTTCTCATTCCATTCATATTTTGTTATTTTTTAGATGCAGGATGAGAGGCACCTTGTTGAGCGTGTTGGAGACTCTGTGGCAGTGAAGATCTACTTTTGGGGATGTTGTATTTTGTAACTTGTGTGTGTGTGTGTGTGTGTGTATAAACTTGTATTTTGTCCCTCTTAGAAGTTGAGGTCGGTGGATATGTTTTGCGTTGTATATATATATATATATACTCTGGCCGTTCTTTGCTTCGCGTGTCGAGTCTGGAGCTTGCTATATGTATCTTGTTAGAACTCCTTATATATGTGTATATATTTTTTCTCTTCTGCTTTCCGTTAATCTGCTTTGTATTCTTCACGTTTCGAGTGTGATGCGATTTTCTGTTTGTTTTGTTTATTCTTTGTTCAAGGCTCCTAATTAGAACTATTCTTCATATATACATAAGTATGTATTTTACGTTTAGAGGTCGTAAAACCACACCACCTCTGATTTACGAACTTAAGCGTAAAGCTCTGTGTGGTAGGATGTTACAATGTGGCTATGCTTTAAAAGTGATGCAGTAGCAAAGATAAGTGTAGCCTATTCTAGTAATCATGGAAGCTGAAAAGTGTAGCCTTTGGTCCTGAACAGCATAACTTAAAAAGCGCACCCTATTCTTGAACGCCAAAAGTGTAGCTTTTGATACAGATAAAAAAAGCGTTGCATTTGAGAATAGGTAACGGTCGAATAGGCATCCCACTAAAGCGTCTTCAAAGCTAAAAAAACGTAACCTTAACCAAAAGCATCATTTTTTTTTCATTTTTAGTTACACTTTTCGAATGTAGGTGAATGAGTTTTTTTTATGGTGCTTTAAAGTTTATTATTTATATTGGGTTTGGAAGTTTCCTTCTTATAAAGTTTGTTTTTATAAATTTTGCATTTCCAATTTTCAAAATGAAAAAAAAAATGATTTAGTTGCCTTCTTATGCGCTTTTACTACTCATTTAGTGAGTGTTGTAAAAAAATGTTTTAAAAAATAAAAAATAAAAAAGGAGGATAATGCAAGCGGATTTGAATTCTCTAAATTTTGAATTTTTATTTTAAAGAGTAAAGTATGATCTCTTATTCTTAAATTGTTTCTCTCTCATATTTTCTTTTGGTCCACTTATGAAATAAATGGTGAGAGATCACATTTTACACTCTAAAATAAAATTCAAAATTTAGAAGATTCAAATCGAGGATTTTTTATTTTAATATGGAAGCGTGAAGAGAGTTTTACATTAATGTTACAAAAAATAGAATTTTACAGTGTTCTGGGAGCGCTGTTCTGGGCAAATACAATACGCAGAACACGTATTATGCTGACAATACACAGACTGTGTATTTACAATACGTAGACTGTGTATTGTAATTTAATATTAAAATAATACAATACGCAGAACAATACGCAGTCTGCGTATTGTAATTTAATATTAAAATAATACAATACTTTATATTGTCTTTATAAATAAAAAAAAATTTGATCTGGCAATTCGCACTCTGCAAATTCTATAACCCCAAAATTTTGTAAAACACCGTAACTTTCAATATTAAAGGATTACACCAATTTTTATCCAATATCCAAAAAAATTAACCCCAAATCGAAGTCAAGGGATCGTGAATTTTAATATTACAAATGCCATTAGCAAAAGAAAAAAAAATGTCATGATGATGAAGAAAAATATCTTTTGCGACATGTATGACGCGACAAGAAAAGCGTAAGCATGCTGCCTAGACTACTACGTAAGCACAAGGGGGAAGAAAAGCAAATTCTAATTAACTAATGAACTCTCTTCTTTAGGTGGTTTATTGTCCGTCTACATATGAAAAAAAATTGAATTTATGCTTTGTTCTATTCGGACATTATCGAAATTCCTTTGTTTCACAGTCCTAGCTTGGCCACCCAGAAATCTTACTAACATAGTCATATTAGAAAAAGAAATTAAATAATGGAAGCGAATATTCTGCTTGAAAATTATTTACGCCATTGCTAGGGTGCCGACCAAAAGAGTAGTGTGATCGTTAAACCCGCCAGGTTCTTGCCATATCCTAAGTGAAGCAACCGTCAAAATCCACAACTATATAACTTAAGTGCATGGATGTTTGGATTAAAATTGTGTAACACCGATCAGAATTAATTATTTGTATTTTTAATGGTGTGTAGTTTTTCAGTAAATCAGAATTTTATAATTCGTTATAAGCTCAAAATCAATTATAATAATTTTGGATTCGTTGAAAGTATTTTTTGAGATATTTTTTTGTGTCATTTGCAATTTAAACTTCAAACTCTTTTACATTCATTACTATTTGAATACGATTTTAGTGATTAGAAATTTTGACAAATTTTCTCTTGAATAAAATGTTTGAAATATATATGTGAAAATACACGATTAGGTCACTATCAAAAAATAGTTAATTACTGATAAATTTACTGACGTATTTTTTCACATTTTATTCAACAAATTTAGATTACTGACAAATTTCACACATTTATAAAAATTTTGTATCTCAGTAATATTTTTTCGATAGATAATACTTAGAATTTTGTTAAAACGCTCAATTTTCAATAAATTATTTGTCAGTAATTATAGGCAGTTTTGAGATGTGATTATCTATCAATAATATGAAAAAACGTGGAAAATTTTGAATTACCAACAAAAAATTTATTTGATAAAATTGAGGTTGTTTTGCACATTTTGGCAATGATGAGGCTAAAAACGAACTCATTTGATCATTTTCTCTTTTCCTTCCAAACTTTCAACTTTTTAATGCAGTTTTAGTGAATTATTGAACTTGACCTAAATTAAAGACCAGAAACTTTAATTTTGTTATTATAGGTTACAATATGTGAAACTGAGAGTAATATAAAATGATAAAGTAGATACTTCTGTGAGAAATGCCTCACTTTTGATGCTTAGTCTTTTTTAAGGGGACATGAGAAGAATTGAAAAAAAAAAAATCTTTAATTGCTTTTGCCAACCTAATCGTAGCAGCATATGAGCATATTATATACAGCATGCATATTTTGAATGAGAATCGTTGAAGTCCTTATTGCTTCGGTGCCAACCTTAGTTCAATTATTGAGTTATTTATTTATCTGTTTTCAACGATTCATCTCATTTAAATCTCTTGAAATAAGAATGAACTTTTCAATACCTTCTTATAAAATTATTCGTATCCTGATAAAAAAATATAAAATTAGGTTCAATAAAAATAAAAATTCACTCAAAAAATAGCCTTATCTATTTATCCAATCTCATAGAGGTCGGATACGATAAAAGTGATTCAACTCTATTATTTGCATAAGTAAATACCTCCTGAAATATCTCCTTCTATTTCGCTATTTTCTCTATAAGAAAGATCTCAAATAATTTTTAAGATAAAGAAAATGGTCATTTATCATCAAAGGTAAAACTACTCTAAATGTGATTATCTTTCAACTATAAATACACTAACAAAATCTCAGGTATATTCAGAACTCAATTTAGTAAAAACCTGCTTAAATTCTTATTAATTTAAGAGTAAAACCCTTCCCCGGTTCTTAACTATTTACGAAATTGACCTGGCGCCCCCTCACTATTGGAAATTAACAACGCGGTCCTTAACCATTCTCTCCGTGTGACCAAAAGGACCCTCTTACCGGTACTTCCAGTTATTTTTTACCTGAAAACCGACAAGAGGGTCCTTTTGGTCACATGAGAGAATGGATAAGGATCGTGTTGTTATTTTCTAATGGTCAAGGGGCGCCAGGTTCTTTTCTAGATGGTTAGGGACTAAATATTTTAATAGTAGGGTTACACGTAGAGACTAAATATTCTTTTTAGATTTTTAGAAGTAATATTTGTTTCATTCAAATGTTCGTGATATGACGAATTAATTTTAATTTAATTTTACATATTTTAATTTTGTTTATTTAGTTACTAATTATGTCAGAAAATTTAGAGTTTTCTTTATTTAACCTAAAGTTGAGTGAGTTTCTTCGATTTAATTTTCGAACGAACAAATTAGATTGAGGTATTTCTTTCTTGTTGCATCAAGAAATTGAATAAAAGATCAACTGATTCTCTTTGTATTCAATTACTTGATGCAATAAGAAAGAAATACCTCAATATAATTTGTTCACTGGTTTGAAAATTAAATCAAAGAAACTTACTCAACTTTAGGTTAAATAAAGAAAACTCTAAATCCTTTGACATAAAATTCAAATTAGTAACTAAATAAACAAAATTAAAATACGTAAAATTAAATTAAAATTAATTAGTCATATCACGAACATTTGGATGAAACAAATATCACTTCTAAAAATCTAAAAAGAATATTTAGTCTCTACATGTAACCCTACTATTAAAATTATGATTGATGAGTTTAATTTCACTAATAAGAAAAGCAGTTTAATTTTTCTAGAAAAATGTGTATGGAATAATAATCTTGAACTAACTTTTTTTTAGGTTCAACAATATAGAACATACATGTCGTTCTTAAAACCCTAAATCCAAGACATAATAATGCTTAATCAACCCAAATAATTATCACTTTGTGTTAAGTCTCGTTGTTAATGATTTCGTGCTATCTATTAAGTTTGACGTTGTTTGCTCTCCGTTCACATGTAAAATATGGCAGAATGCATTAGATGCAAAACTTAAAACAATACTTTTTTTTTTAATTTATTTTTCAATTTTAAGTAAAATCCCTCCCCGGTCCCCCACTATTAGAAAATAACAACACGGTCCTTATCCATTCTCTCTGTGTGACCGAAAGGACCCTCTTAACCGGTTAAGAGGGTCCTTTCGGTCACACAGAGAATGGTTAAGGACCGCGTTGTTAATTTCCATAGTGAGGGAGCGCCAGGTCAATTTCGTAAATGGTTAGGGACCCGGGAGGGATTTTACTCTTAATTTAAACATCGGAGTCTTTTATAGATATCATCCCCCACCTCCTTACGAGAAACTCAGACGGCAGCACCTCAACTCCTACACAAGTCAAACACTGCCACAAAAAGAAAATAGACTTCATGCCTATATCAGAATTTTAAATAACCCTCAGAACATATAGATTAATAAGACTTTAATATATACATGTAAAGTAATTAAGAAATATTTAAAATTTTATTGTAATAATGACAATGATCATATATGAAAAGAAAGTGGTAAATCAAAGAAATTTGGTTATTTTTTTAAAGAGAAAAATATTAAAAGATTAATACTTTTAATCAATATATTAACTAATATTTTATTTTTATATTATTAAAATTAAAAGATTTAAAATTTAATTTTTAATTTTTAATGTTTAGAATTAACTAAATATTAACGAAAATAATAAATTTTATTGATAATGTAGCATTTTTCTTCCTTGAATATTACAATGAGAATGGTGTATGTATCAATAAGGAATTAATTAGATGTGGAAACATAGATGGATTCCTTGATTTCCAAAAGTCATATCCAATCCAGTAATAAAAGTTGATCAAAATATTCTCCACTTTTATATTAAGCATCAGAATTAACTGGACGGCTTGATGATAATATCACCGTACCAAATTTCGATTTAATTCTTTCCATACAAACTATAAAACCAACCCCTCTTCACTTGTTGCACTCAACCCACATAAGGATATCGAACACAAACACTATATTATATACACTACCACCTCCCATCACTTATACTCGAAAAACAATATAATCCAAATTAAAATAAAGAGTTTGTTTGATTACAAACACTACTACTACTGCATTGATGGGGAATGGAAGCTCAACAAACTCAAGGAGGACACGTGGCAAACCATCAAAGGCTCCCTCATCATCACGATCAATCGAACCACAATATGTTCCAATTAGGAAAGTTGACACACCCACAACGAAGATAGATATGGTGGATCTTGGGGTGTATTACTCAGAGCAACTTGGTAACAATACACAACTGTATAGTGACGACACTTTCACCAATTTCATCAAAAGTGGTAAACATAAGATCAGGGTTATGTCAACCGTTGGTCACCACGGCCGCGGCAGGGAGGTAAGTCGCGACGGTGCAGAAGGTGTGACGGCTAATGCTCCAACAATTCACAACAGTGGCTCTGTTAATAATGATGATCACCATTTTGAAGAATTTATTCATCGAACTAGGAAGAAGTTGAGAACTACATCAAGAGTTGGCGACAGCTCCTTCAATAGAGGGTAATAATAATGTGGAATGGGAGTAGATTTGGTTGTTGTTGTTGTTGTGTGTGAGCATATGGAAATACAGAGAACATATAGCTAGATGTGCACCCGATTTTTTAGGGTGGATAAGTCCAATTTCTGTATGGTGTTTGTGTTAGATTAACATGTGCTCTTGTCATGCAGCTTTAGTGTGTGTTTTGTTTTCTTTTTATGTACTATGCAAGTAAAAGGAATGTTTTAGTACCCTTTCTTTCTACTCATTAGGATATTGACAGCACAAGAGATTCATGAGAGGTGAAACAGAGTAAAATCATATATAAGTCAAACTTAACTTTGAAATTTATTGTTGCTTCTAGCATTAATTATCTCACTAGAAAGTATAGAGAACTAGTTTTATTTGCCGTGCCAAGCACGGGAATTTAAATTATAATTTTAAATAAATATTATTCAATAAGAATATAAATTAAATTATTTTAAAATATGTAATTTATTAAGAGTTAATTTATTTTTTTATTCTTTTTTAAAAATATAGTATGAGAAAATAATAATGGATAAGCACTTTTTTGTCCTTAAGGTTTGAGGTCAAAATCAAAATCGTCCTCAACCTTTTTTTGTTATTAAAATCATCCTAAACATTACAAAACATTATAAAATCGTCATTTTTTACTTTAATTTTATTTTTTTACCAAATTATTCTTATTAAATAATAAAAATAATTAAAAAATTAAAACAAATAACCCCCCACCTCCTCACCCCAATCCCGTAACCCCCCACCCCTCACCCCCTCACCGTAACCCCCACCCCTCATCCCCTCACCCCCTCACCGTAACACCCCACCCCTCACCCCACTCCTTCATCCCCTCACCCCCTCATCATAACCCCCCTCCCTCA
The DNA here is from genome assembly GCF_059453495.1 of Arachis ipaensis. Taxonomy (NCBI): domain Eukaryota; kingdom Viridiplantae; phylum Streptophyta; class Magnoliopsida; order Fabales; family Fabaceae; genus Arachis; species Arachis ipaensis. The sequence continues at coordinate 94,512,129 of NC_142437.1, read as the reverse complement.
CCCCGCACCGTAACCCCCCACCTCCTCACCTCACTCCCGTAACCTCCCATCCCCTTCTTCATTCCCCTCTCTTTAAAACCCCAACTCCAATTCCAACCTCAATTTTTCTTCTCTCTGTTTTCGCCGCCTTACTTATTCGTTTCTAGGATTCGTCACCGCCGTCGCGTAGTTATCAGAGACCATGCCGTCGCGTCGTCATCGGAAACCACGTCGTCGCGTCATCATCGGGAGGGGGACCCGCCGGCGCTACTTCTTCTTCTGTGACTGCCTCTGCTTCTTCTTCTGTCTCTTCTTCTTCTGCTTCTGCTTGAGTTTATGCTTCTGCTTGTGATTTTTTAATTTTTTAATTTCTGTTATTTTGCTATTTTTGAATCTGAAAATTGAAATTGTAGTTGATGATTATTAAATTATTGTTTAATCTAAATTTTTTGCTGATTTATTTTGTGAATGTTGCTGTTAATTGTTGTTGGTGAAAAAAAAGTATTGTGAGTAATGAATGGCTATGGTGGCAGTGGTGATGGTGATGAGGAAAGGGGAGGAGGGGTAGGTGTCCTCCGGCAGTGGTAATTGCCGCAGCGAAGGTGAGAAGAAGAGGGTGATGGTGAAGAGTAGAAGGAAGGGGATTGGGGGAGGGGTGGGGGGAGAGACCAAACAGATGCTGGGGAGTGGGTGGGGTGGGTTTTGCTCTCTTTTTTTTAAATATTATTTTTATTAATAATGAAGGATAATTTGGTCAAAAAAATATAATTGAAGTAAAAAAGGACAATTTTATAACGTTTTGTAATGTTGGGCATGATTTTAATAAGAAAAAAAGGTCAGAGATGATTTTGATTTTCACCTCAAATCTTAGGACGAAAAAAGTACTTATCCCAAATAATAATTTTATTTTTTTAGTTAAAGAATTATTTTATTTTTTATTATATAATTAATTTAATTAATAATTTTTTTATTACTTTTCTACTCAACAAAAAAATATCAGCTTATATTGTTCTTATATTTAAATTGAGGTCAATTATTTTAATTTTTATTTTCATTTTAAACTTTACATTTCAATTGGTGAACTCTAAACTTGATATGATTAAGGCAACCACAGTAAATATTAATCATATAGCAATTTTTTTATATTTTTATATGTGATTCATCACTTATATTCTATAAATATTATAAATATTGGTGCATTCCAAAAAGATGCTAATTTAAATATTGAGGTCAATTAACCTATCAGATATGTTTATTTTACATGAGTAAATTAACAACCGTAAATACTAATTAGATAATAACTCTTTTATTTTTCATATGCCATTTATAATCTATATTCTATATATATCATGAATATTGGTACACTCTAAAAAAAAATGCTAATTTAAAGATTGAGGTCGATTAACCTAACAATTATGTTCATTATAAACTCTATGTCTCAATTGGTGAACTCTAAAATTTACATTAATAAGTTAATTATCATAAATACTAACCGCACGGTGATTTTTTTTATTTCTTTATACGTAATTCATCACCTACATTTTATAGATACTATGAATATTGGTGAAGTATAAAGAAATACAAATTTAAACGTTAAAGTCAAATATGATAGTGACTTAATATTGTTTGAATTATTAAATCTACATATATCCTAATTGATTAAATTATTTTTCTTAACTAATTATCAAATGTGAACATTTTATTGTCTGAATCCAAATTTTAAAATATTAAATCTTAGCGGTAAATGCTAAATTATCCAAAGATAACTTTAAAAGATAAATTTACGATAAAAATAATAACCTGTGAACATCATGTATATGTGGAGCTTAAGAAAAAAAATTACTTAAAAACAAAACTACCATGCGTCTCAATTGATGAATTCTAAAATTTACATGAGTTATAAGTTAAATCACCGTAAATACTAATCACATGATGACTCTTTTATTTCTTTATAAGATCATTCATCACATGTATTCTATATATATAATAAATATTACTACATTCTAAAAAAATACTGATTTAAACATTGACGTCAATTAACGCAATATTTATGTTCATTATAAACCCTACGTCTCAATTGGCAAACCCTAAATTTTACATGAGTAAGTTAACCACCATCAGTACTTTTCATATGGTGACTCTTTTATTTCTTTATATGCAATTTGTTACCTACACTCTATAGATTCTATGAATATTGGTGAATTATAAAAGATTCTAATTTAAATATTGAGGTCAAATATAATAGTGGTTTAATATTGTTTGAATTATTAAATCTACATATATTATAATTAATTAAATTATTTTTTTAACCAATTATCTAATGTGAATATTAAATCCTTGAGTTGAATACTAAATTATCCAAAAACAATTTTAAAGAATAAATTTATAATACAATTAATAAAACTTATAAATACCATGTTGAGCTTAAGAAAAAAATTGCTTAAAAACAAAATTGATAATGGCGAACACGAAAAAAAAATTAATACTAATAATGTCTAACAAAATAAAGCTTCGAAATAAAAAATAAAAAATCACTAACAAATATTTTTGTATTATTTAAGATATATTAAATTATAATATAGAATCAAATACTATGTAATTTAAATTAATAGATACAAATCTAAAAATAAACGTAAAATTTTAAAATTTCTTAGTTTGAATTTAGATCAATTTAAATAAATTTTAAAAAAAAATTAAGATCGTATTTAAAATTTAAAATTTAAAATTAAAAAAAATTATTTTATTTAAATTTGTCAAAATTTAATAATCAAAATGAATAATATAACAGCATTTAAAATGCAAGATATAATAATATTTTATTTTAAATACTAAATCTTAGTTTAAAAATTTAACACAACTTTAATACTTTTTTTTTGGGACTTTGTGCCAACAAAGCTGACCCGGAATGAAAAAAATTAGAACACGCATCGAAGCCCAATCCACTCAAGACTTAAGCTACCTTGAAACATGCCCTACCCGTGATTCTGCATCTTAAGTTCTTAACTAAACTCCCTTGCTGGGAAAGATACAACAAACCCAGATCCAGACGACCCAACAGTCTTGACCGTCGAGTCTCTCCGTCTCGAGCATCGCCACCTTCTTCTGGATAGTGTCGCCGCCGACCCGCCATCCTCTTCTCGGAGCCACCTTATGAATGACTATGTTATGTTCTATGTCATTAGATTTATGTTTTCATTGAGACTATGTTATTGTTGATGGATGCACTACTACATAATTGAATTTTACTAACATTTAAAAAATGTTACCAAATCATATTAAAATGTTACCTATGTATATTAGTAACATTTTAACAAATGTTAAATATACCCTATGTTATTAAAGAGTTTTACTAATATTTTTCTAAAGATTTAATAACATTTAGTAAAAATGTTACAATAGACTATTCATGGTAACACTTAGAGAAATGTTACAATAGATATTTTTTGTAACACTTAGAAAAATGTTACTATAGATAATTTTTGTAACATTTAGAAAAATGTTACTATAGGTATTTTCTGTAACACTTAGCAAAATATTACAATAGATATTTTTTGTAACACTTAAAAAATGTTACAATAGATATTTTATGTAATACTTAAAAAATATCACAATAAGTCTTTCTAGTAACATTTTAAAAAATATTACAATAGATACTCTATAGCAATACTCTAATAAATGTTACAAAATATTTTCTTTGCTAACAACAAAAAACACATATTATAATAGATCTTTAATAACATTTAAATGGACAAAATATCTTTAGTAACATTTAACCCACACGAGACCAAGAAGTAAAGTGTTTTCTGGCCCGGGGGCCAGCTTCCAGATTTTTGGGAAGTTCCTTGACAATTTTAATATCTCCTTTCAAGGAATCAATGAAATGATCCTCATCAAATACATTTGAAAATACACTGCACACACCCAATAATCAAGACAATCTTGGAAGAGAGTATAATAGGCATATAAAGAACCGAATGATGCTATAATAGAAAATTACCTTGAGTCTTGCCCGAACGAACGTTTATCCAATTGAGGGATGACTAAAGTTGCATTCATTATATGTGCCATAGCTACCATGTCTGATATCTGTCAGAAAAGACGGGTTACTTAAGTTCCAAATCAGGAGGTAGAATAACAGTTCAGATTTACACAAAATTGCCACCCAATTGCTAAGATGGCATGAATGCTTTGCAAACTGAAATGCATACATATAACACAGAATGATAAATTAAAAACCTTAAACTGCCATTCACCATATACCATGCTTAATATCTAACAGTCTAAATGAACCAATGAATGAAAAAGAAACCAAACTGTTCAAATTTACAAAAGGAAAATGATATTTAGAGAGAGAGAGAGAGAGAGAGAGAGAGAGAGAGAGAGAGAGAGAGAGAGAAACATCAAATTCCCAGGTTCTGGTGCCAAAAGTAGTAATCCAAACACCTATTCAGATACAAGAAAATTAAAATAGCAAATCTTCAACTGCATATGTATTTATGTACTAAAGTTTGAAATTATCATACATACAATTATAGGCAGAAGAGCATGAATTTCATTAGTTACCATTTACAGGACTTTACAAGAAAGTAAGCATTCACTTACACCAGTTCGCATTTGATTTAGTCCACCATTGCATCTCACGGTAAGATAGTGATCAAATCCTTGAGAACCTATGACAGGGTAACATATTTAACAAACCATAGGAGAGAGGGAAGATGTACTAAACAATTACAGCAAAGGTAAGCTCTGTTTGAAAAGACAAATGCATATGTACTTGAGGTAGATAAAAGGAGAAGTTGAAATAAAAGAAGGGCCAGAAAATACTTGAACAAATAAAAAGTAGTGTAATATGAATAAGTGTAATAAGCATCAGGAACCTTTATATTTAGCAGTTGGCTTGAGACAGCTGGGTAATGAATGGCTAAAAGGAGAATCCCAAAGTTGCTCATGGTACTGGTACTTGCTTGACTCCTGCAACTGTAGCAAAAATGAAAAGAATAAAAACACATGCTGAAGTTTGAACTGTTAATCATCATAGCTAGAACGAACAAGACATCCTTACATCACGCATCAGAAAAATGAACCCTCAATCTTAAGATATTTTGAACTCAAAACAGTTATAGTAAAAAACCTCTAGTCTTAATCTAAAATCTAAATGACTATCACATATAGAAATCAAGTATTGAATGCCACAGCTACTTAAATTCCATATGGCAGAGTAGAATTGAAATCACTTGGATCCATATCAAAACCGTTTACTCTACAAGTCAGACCTTAGTTTGTCCATATGGATTCATTGCTAACAGTTGTCAAACTCTCGAGTTAACACGTAAACTCGTACGAGTTTACGAGTTTAGATATGGAATCGAGTTGACTCGGGCATAGACTCTATCTTGAGTAAACTCGGCTAGACTCTGTCAAACTCGGACAAACTCGTGAGTCTAGGACCGAGTTAGCGAGTTTGTGTTTTTCTTCATTTTTGGTCAAAAAAGCATCATTTTGAAACCAAAAAAACACTTTTTTTTATTAGGGTTACGATAATACTTCCAAAGAATGAAAGAAAACTGACTCACAACTCACCCATCTGCGTTGTTTCTCTCAAGTCTCACTTTCTCCATGTTCTGTCGCAGTCGCCGTTCCCCGTCAAGCTGCGGTTGTTCGCCTGCATCTGCTACCTCAGCTCTGATTTGCGCTATTGTCTTTGTGAATTTTAGCTATATTGCCCTCTGCTTTGTATTTCTTCACATCTCTACTATCCGTAACTCCATCGTGCTATCACCGTTCACGAGTTTGACTACTTCTCCAACAGTCCTATCTCTGCTCTAGTTTGCACCGTCGTGAAATCCATTACTATTTGTCGTCATCATTTCGTGCTGCTGCTGCACTCTCACCACCGCTGCCTGCTGCATCCTTGTCTTCGATCTACTGTTGTTGGGACTTTGCCCCTTCTTTTCTTCTGTATCCTCTATTTTTTATATGCCTTTTTCCTTTTCTTTGAGCCTTTGCTTATTGATTTAGTTTTTTTTTTTTTTGCTTTTTAAATTTTATTGCTTCTAATTTTAGCCTATTGCTTATTGTTTATGTTAGATGGCCAGATGGTTCATCTATTCATGGATAATTAGTAATTAATTATTTTGATTAGAGTTAATTTGATTATTTGATATTGTTCAATGTTCAATTAAAGATTTAGTATTACAGATTTAGAATTTTTTATTTTGTGTGTTCTATGTTGTATTTGTATAAGAATAATTATAGAGGATTTGAATATGCATTTTAAAGTATTTGTATAATGTATGCTATTATTTTAATTTATTATGTGCTTTAAGATTGGTATTATTAATTTTGAAGGGTTAGAATTGAGTAAATATACATTATGTGTGTGTGTGTGTGTATATATATATATACACTTCATAACAGGTGAACTCGTACGAGTCTACGAGTTAACTCACAAGTCGAGTCTAGGTCAGCTCCACGAGTTTACTTAGACTCGCGAGTTTGACAACCTTGGAGGGAACTCTTCTGTACATGGAACCTCCTTTGGCCAACCATATACGGTGGCCGAAGATGAGAACAAAAGCTGGAATCATTCAAATAAATAACAAATAAGTTAAATAAGCATAATTACAACTATGTATAATCATTTTAGAGGAGGAAAAAACTAGCAGCACAGAAGAAAAAAGCAACAGAAAAGTCACACGAGTGTTCGACAATGTTCTCAAAAAAATTCCTCCACAGATGTTGGAGTTTAAGTACTTAACTGAAATTTGAATATTATACAAGAAATATACCAAGCAAATGAAGACTGCCAAGCAGGACCATTCCGGCAAAACAAGGCTGGATTTTCCAGCACCCATATCCCTAGCAGAACCTGAAAATAAAGGGGATTGAGAGTATGAAATAAAACTATTACAAGATTTTCACAATTCAACAAAATAATTATTAATAAAAGGGATTGAGAGTATGAAATTACCTAGAAGGAAGAAAATCATAGGGTTGATATATCTCTATGACTAAAATCAAGATTATCTTGAGACTCTTCTCCCATTGGTTGATTATCTAAGATGCATGTATCAATTGTTGTCCCAGGTATATCATCCATAATCCAATTAACATCATCTTCAACACTTGTAGATTGATAAAGTATAGAACTTGTTATTTGAGGACCATCCTTAAATTTTTCCATGTCATCATTATCTAAGTCACCGTATATATCAAACAAATCCCTTGGAATGGTGTTGGTAACAACATGCCAAGTATCACTTGGATCTTCTGTGTAATAAACTTGTCTCACTTGAGTTGCAAACATGAATAGATCGTTTTCATAAATTGGCTTTTTAAAATTTACCAGTGTTAATCCAAAGTTGTCTTTTTTACTTTGAAACCAATCGCACTTAAATGGCACATATTTAGAATGCCCATGATAACTAACTCAAGTATATCTTTTAGAAATCCATAATAAGTGATATTTTCTACTTCTGGATCCTCATCTTTCTTATTTCTAAACTTAACAGTGGATGAAATAACCATAACTCCAGTATTTTGTGTTTTTCTCTCACAATCTTCAGTCACAAACTTATAACCATTTATCACATAAACAGAAAATCTTCTTGCAGCAACATTTGGCCCTCTAGACAACCACTTCAACTCTTTATCAACAGATGAATTCCTAGCAAAATCTTCAAACCATTCAGTAAAAGTAAGAAAATGGTCTTTTGTCTTGTCCCATTTATCTCCAAGGCTATTATTATGAGCATCACTAAAAACAATCTTCTCATGTTGTCTACATAAAGGTGAAAAGTATCAAATATAAGTATGATCATATTAAAAAATAAATAGGCATATATAATTACTTACTTGATATATGGAGTGGTGATATTACAATTGAACAATACATAACGATGAGATTGCTCCCACATAAGAGGATCCAGACTAAACTATTGTTGAGAAGGAAAAAAACTAAAATAAAGAGCATTTTACTAAACTATTGTTGCAGAACAAGGCATTATAATTTTCCATAACACTATAACAATTATAGAAAGTACGTAAGATAAAATCTCAAGACTAAATATAGGAGAAGTACCTCCCTAAAATTTTTACTAAACAATTAGAAGAAGAGATCAAAGAATTCTTGACAATAATGCATAAAATCAAGTACAACATATAATCTAACACATGCATTCACTTATTAAGATATAGATAAGAAAATTCTACTTGTTTTGAAGCTCAAACAGTTGCTAAAATGGGGATTGACGGTAGCGGCAACAAGCAGAATTTGGGGAGCAGTCCAACAAAATATGGTTATGGTTGAGAATCAGCTGTTGTTGCTAGGTACATTAGATTTCGTTCGGCAGAAATAAAGCTTATTACCAGAACTTTAACTTTTTTTCAGCAGAGATAAAGCGCAATAGCTCTGCCGAGCTTGGAAGTAGCACCCGTTAAGAAAACCTCTTTAACATCTTCTAGAATTTCATCAAGAATCACAGCTGCAGTGAAGGTGTTGCCGTGCACGTGATGAGTAGAATTTTATCCTATATTGTGCAGCTAGATTGAATGAATGAGCAGTGGTAGAGTGCCCCATATGCCCAACGTGGTGCACAAGACAAGAAGAACCAAATACAAACCATAAAATGACAAAAGTAATTTTGATTACCACAAACAATAGTATATAATATGCAATAAAAATGGAGCAGCTCAATTATATAAGGAGTACTAACAATTAATTATTAATTAATTACTATAATTAAAGTAAGTTAGCACTTAGCACTAGAATGGAGTCGAAATGTAGTTGTAAGTTGCAAGATACAGGGCAGTGTAGTAGTACTAAATACTAATAGTAAATATGGAGGATGAGGATACTACCTTGGAAATGAGAGCCTTAATAAAATCCAGTTAACACCTCTTGATTGTAGCAAGCTTTCTGTCTCAAGCATTCCCTTATGCCTGCTCTTTGGATCCACTACATCAACTTATCATTTTTTCTTAACAAGTATTAGTATTCAATTAATATCTTTCAGGTACGACCCCTTTTTTGGGCCATGCACTAATGCAGAATGTTTGTAAAGTGCAAACTGACCTCGACATGAAGTAATGGATCAGATTTGAGATAGACACCAGCAGAAGAGTAGTAAATGAACCTTGAAATGGCATGACATAAGATTTAGAACCCAAATTTAATTTGATTATTTCAAACAAAAACTTCATTCATTTCATAACAATAATATTGCCATAGAGACACATCCACATTTCAACACAAATGCTTCAGTAGTTTAGGGCCAGTGGTTTTTATAAATTCCCACATTACATCAAAATGGCAGGATAAATATGCAACAGGTTTGCCCAAATAACCATGCATTTCTGAAATGGAAACATTCATATTGCAATTGGTAAAAATGCCCAGGAGAAGCCAAAAGCAAAATTGTATCCCAAAGCAAATTTATATCTTCCCAAAGAACAATTAAACTCATTTATACCTAATTCAAAACCTAAATTCAAAACAGAAGAACTTAAAACACTTTTGTGGGTCCCAGTTTTTTATCAAGCAGCTGGCAATAATAGTGATTAACAAGTGACATTTGAACCATATAAAAAACAAATGACATATGAAATTAATTGTAGGGTGTGATCGAACATAATAAACAAAATCATGGGCTGAGATCGGTTGGTCTAAAGTGAGAAAGAAATTAAAAGTTGTATTTTTGATGTACTACCAAAAAATATCATATCATCATAGATTTATAGAAATCAAATAATAGACACCAACTCAGCAACTCTTTTTTCTTTTTGTCTTTGTTAAACTCTGAACACAATAGCTTCAAACATATGGAGAGCCAAAAACATTAACATACATCTTTTCAAACATTATCTGCAGTCACTACTCACTATTTTTCACTTTAGGTTTTCTAAATTTGACACCGATAATCTTTTCCACTTCTAGCAACCAAATGTCATGTATATGCATGGGGATTAATCTCTTGAATTTACTCCAGAAAATAGAAACTAAAGGAATGAAAATTCATCGTGAAACAAAATAAAAAGGGTCAAACTAAAAGAACATAATAAACCGATCTTTTGTTTGACATTTTTCTATATAGTAAACACTTTTAAGAGATTAACAACTTAATTAAAACCTAAATTCAAAACCTAACTACTAAATAACCAATTAAAAACCTAAATTAAGTAATAATTATACATAAAATTAATTACAGATTAATTATCTAGTAAAGATTAAAAAGGATTAAAGGAGCAAGAAGATAACTGAACAAGAGAACTGGAACTCACCAAGCGGTGCGATGAGCAAACGATGGAACTGACGAGAAGACAAGACGATGGCGTAGGCGAGAAGAGGATGGAGCAACGACAGTGCAGGCGACAAGAGGATGAACCAGAGGTGAGAAATTACATATGCATGATTCAAATCTGGATCAAAATCAGTAAGAGAAGAAAGAATAAAAAAAGTGGTTCTTCTTTTCCTCCACTAGACTCACCTCAAAACAGAGAATAACAAACTCAACCCTAGAATTTTTTGAAATGAGAGAGATTCAAGGACCGGAGGAGCACGATTGAGAGCGCCAGTGAGATTGAGAGCGAGAGTGCGAAGGAGAACGAGATTTGGAGTGAGATTGAGAGCGCTAGCTGGTTCCCCAATCTTTCTTCCGTTTCAGAGTGTTATAGGTATAGGTAACATTTTTAAAGCTTTTTTAAAAAATTATATATATTTACTAACACTTCATTATAAATGTTACTTTATATATAATTTTATAACAATCACTAACACTTTAACAAATGTTAAACAATAAATGTTACCAAATGTTCAAAATGTAGTAGTGATGGAATTATTATGTATGCTGGAATATTGGATTGTTGATAGGATTGTTATAAATTTATGTTTTCCTTCTTGAGCCGCAGTATTGAAACACTTTGTTTGCATGTGCTTTTAAATTTATGTTTTCAATCTAATGGTTCTTACTTCAACAGATTCAATAACGTTATTTTACATATTACATTCTTCTTTGCTCCACTATGTTGTGTTATGTTGAGCTCGTTGCTTAAAAAATAAAAAAACATATTACATTCTCTTCTACTGCATTGTGATGTACTTACTATCATTTAGAGAGTGCTTATTCTTTATTTTTTTTGTTTCCTTGTCTTTCCTTTTATTTTCAGACACCAAAGAGCATATTACAAATTATATATTCAGGTTGATTTACGTTCTCATACTTTGGATATTGTAATTAGATTTTTGGTAAGTTATCCTTGTTAAAGTTTCTGACATAATCCTTGAAGATAGGTGGTTTCTTGCCATTCATGGTTTTTGAAAAAAAAAAACAAATAAATAATGAAAAAAAGAAATATGTTGCATTATTGTTTTGGACTATTGCAGTGATCTTGTTCTATTTTAATCATGCTTGCTTGGCCCAAGTAAAAAAATAAATAAATATCAAGGGGCATGTGATGTTTTATTTTTTTAATCACACATATTTACTAATAACTTGGGGAGGGAGAATTCGATAATGAGAACGAATGTGACTTCAGTCAGAGGGGGAGGGAGAAGGAGAGAGGAATGGCAGCTCCATGATTCATTCATGTAGAACTTTTGATGACACACCAACCTTGAAAGTTAGTAACCACATGTTCAAAATCAGAAATAATCTTTTATGTATAATTAATATATGTTGTGACTGTCTAAATGATAATGAAGTAATTGTGTGTGATAATGGTAATGATTGGATGTAACACCCTAACTATCAAAACTTACGCTTCCGGCTGCGCGACTCTGATAGCTTTGGTGTTACGACGACTTTCAGAGTATTTAATACTAAAATATGAGACTGCTTAATACTTTAAACCATATTACCGCTCCAAAATACTTTTTATCAGGTAACATACATCCATACATACAATACAACTTACAAAACTCGCAAATAATACATACATACATATATATATATATATATATATATATATATATATATATATATATATATATATTATTAATTTACAAACATTTCATATCAAAATCCTATCCCTCTTACAAATTGTGAAAGATGAAGGTGAGGGAATAATAAATAATAACTAAAGCAATACAGAACATCATGACAACAACAACTAGGTAAACTCTTCGTGACTTCTGCGTCCATATCCTGAAAAGAGAAATCTGTAGGGGGTGAGAACATCATCCTTGAAAGGGTTCTCAGTAGAGGATTTTTGAGAATTACTATAACAGGATACGTGAAGATAAAACCGTTACAGTGATTAATAATCGTCTTATGCATCTCTTCAAAACCAAAGGTTAAATATCAGAAATCCAAAATCCTTTCTGAAAGAGAAAACTATTAATTCCTCAATAAAATAAACCAAAAGCCTTTTTGAAAGTTTTTCTTGGCAGTATGAATGACCAAGCTATTCCAAGCATAGGTTCATTAAGTCTATACTGAACCAGTTTAGTTTTTCATACTTTTCTAAACCAAAAATACAAAACCAAACCCAACCCTCGGCCCATCTCATAATCAACCACGGCCCTAGGCCCAAACAATCCAAATAGCAGCCAATCCACCACAACACAACCAACTTTTCAGTCTCAAACACAAGTAAAATGTTCAAGCACAATCAAGCAGTTACTTCAAGTAGAGCAATTAGCAATTAAACACAATTAATCACATAGGCAAACCAAGTACAATATGCACACCCAAACAATGTCACATAGATGCATATGATGAATGCTTGTCCTAGTGACTGATAAGTCTCATCTGTCGGTTATAAGGCGAATTCGACAAGTCCTGGTAGCTAACCGTTGGACTGTCCCTCTGTCGTGCATCCCAACTCGAGTTATTCACAATCATAATCATAATCACACAACACCCACACTGGTGTTTATCCACGGGGGCGAGCTCATCCGGAACTTTCACAGTGTCCGGCCATACTTACGACATAGGGTCAGCAGAGTATCAAGTCGCAACCTGAAGCACGTGGTGGCTAGCCACTACCTTTACCCAGGAAAACTCGTATCTCAAATAATTGGAAGTGCAACAATCACTTTATCAACTCAATAATCATCCATATTCATACTCAGCCATCCGGCTCATAACATATTCTACAATCAGCCATAATTTATTATCATATACAGCCATTCCGGCTCATAACATATTCCACAATCAGCCATAATTCATTATCATATACAGCCATTCTGGCTCATAACATAATAGCACTTCCACCATCCAACATCATAAAACTCATAAAATCATCATTCAAGCCATAAATCACTTTTCTCAAATCACTTTTCTTTGAAATCAAATTTTATTCATCCCAGTATTAACTTCAAAAATCCACATTTCTCAAATCACTTCTAGCTTATAAGCCATCTTTCTCAAAAGAAATTTCCTCTTTCAAAACAAGCCACATTTCTACAACATCCTTCTAAAACTTCCAAACGATTCAGCAACTAGGCCAAATTAAAAATCTCTTTTGAAATATCCAAAAATCAATCATCCTAAAACAGAATTTGGTAATAGAAATTTCTCAGCAGAGTCTCAAGACTTTAGGGAAGGATAACCTATCTCAATTTCTTAAAAATTTATTGAAGCTCTTAAAGTCATAGATTCTTGGTTTAAGTAAATAGAAACAGAGTTCATTATAAAACTGAATCATATAAAGTCACAAGTTCCAACCCAATCCAAAACCAATTCGCTTGAAATGGAGCCAATCCATTTGAATCAAAACCACTTTCAGGTTCCTTCTTAAAACCAATTCTTTGACTTCTTCCAAAATGTCACAAACGCAATTATTCAATCAAAAGTCCAATTTCCTTTAAAATCACTAAAAGCTCCTCTGAACGAAATCCTTAAGTCTAACTAAAAGCATAAGCCCTTTTTATATTTAAAATTAATATTAGAACATAATACTTTTCTTCAGTGATTCAAAATGGAAAAGTAATTCCTTTCTAAATAAATCGAACTCAAGATATATAGTTTTCTTAAATAAATTAAACCCGAAAATATAACTATTTTCTTAATAAATCAAATAATACAATTTCTCAAATCCAAGCCTTTCTATACAATTTTTCAAATAAAGTCCAAGATTTTTATAGAAATTTTGGCAGCACTTTCCCTGAAACTTGGACTTTGCCACCCTTTTTGGGTTCCAATCAAACCATTCCACAATCCTTTTAAACGGTCAAAAACCCAAAATCAGTTCAAAAGCAAGCTGAATCCAACATTCACCTCATTTTCATATCTCAAGGAAACCGTCTCAAGATCAAATCACTATCAATTGATTAAACTCATTTCCAAAAATTTAAAGAAATAGTTCAACAACAATCCATTTATCAAAATCAAACAATAATCCAATCAAACATATAATTATATTCATCCAAAATAGCCAAACAATACATAAGACTTGTACAACCACTAAAAAGTATATAATTCCCACATCAGTATCCATTTATAACAATTCCAAATATAAAATAGCTTTTTAGAAAAGCCCTTACCTCGATGTCGCAATTGCAAGAAATCGGAGACAGAATTGCGGTGAGACAATTGGCTGGACCTCTACTAGTCACGCAACCATTTCAGCCAAGAAAGCAATGGCACTACATCTCAACACAACCGGGACAGCGGTGGCATTAGCTCCCATAACAGGGATCATGGTTGTAGTGAAATAAAGATTTTGAACTCAATAGAATCGAAAAGCAGAAACGGCTCTGGTAATTTAAAACAGAGCATATGCCAAAGTTGAATTAAAACAAGAACAAGCAGTTTAATAAGAAATTGGCAGAATAGGGCGCGCAATTGGAGCAGAAATAAAGGGAAAAGGCTAACCCAGACCAATGAATGCCGAACCTAATTAGAACAGGAACAGGGCAGCAGCGATTCCTAGCAATCCTCCGTGGTAGTTCCGGCAGCTGCAACACCCTTCTAGTGGCCCCATTCCGTAGCAACTCCAACAATCAGAAGAATGAATACTAGCACTAAAAACAACTGCATTTATGGCAACTCCAAATCGACGGCAACAGTGGCACCAGCTCCTTCTTTTTCTTACGCGCAGAGGCGATAGTGATGGCTAGGGTTCGATGGAAGTGGCTCTCCCTAATGGCAGGTTGAACAGTGGCGACGGCGATGGAAGTTTGACGACGGCGGTGATACGCGGCGGTAACAGCACAGGACGGTGCAGCTTCCTGCAGCGGCGGTAGGAGTGGCTTCAACAGCAGTACCCAGGCGCGGCAACGGTGCGGTGGCGACACAGTAGAGGCTCCATCCTCCACTGACTCTCGCGCGGCTCTTCCTTCTTCCCTGAACGGCGTCGATGGCGTCCTTCTTCCTCGGCGACAAAGATGGCGGCGGTGGCGAGGCGGGCTGGATGGCGATATGGCGATATGGCGTGACTTTCTCTCTCTTCCCGATCTCTCTTCTCCCTTCCTCTGCATCCTCCGTTCTCTTTCTTTCATGGGTGAAGGGAAACTGTGTATGTGTTGTTTGATGAGAGTGATGCAGTGCTGAGAAGAGTGGAGGAGGGTTAGGGTTTAGGTAAAATTAGGTTTAGGGGTAGTTTTGTAATTTCAAATAAAAATAGGGATAATATAGTAATTAGAAACAAATTTTAATCCAATAATAATAATGTATAAAAATACTATTTGTTCATCAATTTTACAAATTATTTTCAATAAAATGTTCAAATCCAAGAATTAGAGATAATATAATTAATTTCTTTACTTTCCAAAACATCAGTATTAATATTTTAAAATATTAATTATTTAGTCTAAATCATAGAAAATTCTTATTATTTCATAACTACTAACATTATAGTTTAAATATAGAAAATAACTCAATAATTATGAAATTAAGGAAAATCTTTATTTTAATTATCAAAACTTGATTTAATTATTCTCAATGGAATAATTTCTGAAAATAAAATCTCTAATAATAAATAAATTTAAAATCAGCTCATAATAAGATTTTTTAAAAGTTCTGGGTCTTTTGGAAGCCAACGGATTCAATTTTCATATAAAACAATTTTGAAATCATTTGGGGGTCCGGAAGCCAAGTCATGGCTTCGCCGAAGTTCGGCCAAAAACCAACTTTACACAAAACCTCAAAACCTCAATTTTCTTTAAAACCCAACTCAAACTTAACATGCTATACACCAAACTCATCAACACACTATAATATATATATATATACATCATCACAACAACCTTCGCACCCTACCATTTCTCAATCTTAACAATCCTTTTCATCAATTTCCCGAATACAACATCAAGATTATCATTCACCAATTCAATATATACATACACATGCATTCATATCATTATCTCAATCATCATCAACCCATCACTTAACATTCCATCATAAAAAATAGCAAACAACATCAAGGGTGCTAATCATTAAACATACTCATATGTTCCAACATATCCTATGGTCATCTAACCTAAGTTTTCATAGAACGTTATATATTAAATATGAGAAACTTAAACCATACCTTGGCTGATTTCCTCGTATCATCCAAGACAACCCACTAGGCAAGATTGCAAGCCCTTACACCAAAAATCCAGCAACCAATACCAATTTCCAAGCCTCTAACTTCCACAAATATGCTTCAATTCTTATACATATATCCCCTAATACATAACATCACATATCCATATACAGGATTCAATACCTAACACATGTAACCAAGGAATTGACTAGGGTTAATAATCCTTACCTTAAAGGTGCCATAATTAAGCAAAAGCCCACTAACCCCTCAAGTCAATTTGATCTTAAAATATTAAATTAACCAAAATCTCAACACTCCCAAAACCATGAAATTTTCGGATTTGAGAAGAGATAATTGAAACTGAGAATATGGTTTCCTTACCTTACAATATACTGGGCTTTGTAGAGCTCATCGCTGCGGATACGTGGCCGTAAACGGTGTGACAATCGGAGCTCGGAGTGAGAAGTTATGTCGGATTGAAATCAAACTATGGATTAGGTTTTGATGCTCTTGTTCCCTCCTTCTCCAAACTATTTCTGCGTGCTTCAATGTGTGAAAGGAAGGGAAATGAGCTATGCTCATGGGTATAGGTGGTTTGGATTGGGCCTTGGGCCTAGTACGGGCCCGGTTCAACTAGTTTGACCCGTTCAGCCTAATCTTGGGCCAAATTCTTTGAAATTAGTGTCAAAATTCTTATTTTAATTAGCTCTATGCTATTTTACTATAAAATTTACATTTATAATTTCCTTTATTAAAATTTAATTTATTAACTAATTATCTGCTAATTTTACGGAGTTTACATCCTACCCACCTAATTAAGAAATTCGCCCTTAAAATTTAGATTTAGTTACCTAAAAAGAGGTGTGGGTAGCCCCATTTGCATACCCGATTCAAGTTCACAAATATGATCTTCAATCTTGCCCTGATCCCCAACAACTTTTATTAACAACACTACTCTTCCGCTTAACCGTTTAACACCGATATTGTCAACTTCAACCAAAATTACTCAATACGTCAAATCTCCTTTCCGATTAGATTAACTCAGACCGTGAAATGTAGTTTATTTCAGAGGGGTACTGCTGGCGTGGTGGAATGTGGGTATGTCATACAGATTCAAAGGATACAGTGAGAAAGTTGCTGGATACCTCATAGGCCCCTAATTTGTCTTAATACTTCAAACGGTTTAATACATCTTGGTTTTAATTCCTTAGTTTTGATGGCTCACCGATTCTAGTCTGTTGAAGTAACTCCTAAGAATGTGTAACTTATTTGTGGGCTTTGTGCAGTTATAGTCTCAACTTGGGACTCATAATACCTAATACTCTCAGGTTATTATAATACAAGGGTGATTAATGCACCATGCAACCTAATACTCTCAGGTTATTATAATACAAGGGTGATCAATGCACCATGCAACCTTACAAGCTTTTTCGATAAATTAATCTCTTTTGACAGATGAAGAGTAGGTAGACTTATTATTCAATTCCTCAATTTTTTTACGATAGTAAATCCTTCGATCATTGGTCAGAGTCTTCTTCTTGCTGAAGTGTCCATCACCACATTACGATGTTGTATTCGATCACATCCTAAGCCCTTTGAGAATGCATCGCCAAAAGTTTCAAATATATTATTAGGTTCAGGTATCACAAACTTTGGCACTGAGGTTACCCTTGTTTCCCAAGATTCAAAAACTTTTCGCATTCAAGCATCCTAATAAACAGTACATCCCATCACGTTAACTAACTACGGGCAATATGACCGTCAAGAATTAATGTTCCGAATCCACTCTTGATGTTGCTTAATTACATGCTTCATCTACCTCATCCCGACATCTTGTTCTAAGGAACTAGCGTCTTGGTGATTGCATCGAGAAATTGTACACGATGTCAGCTAAGCTCGAGTTGATTTTCGAAAGGACACTAGGTTCAAAAGATATATGAACAACATGAATAAGGTTCCCAAAGGACCAGAAGGATGTCTCGAAGGGGATCAAACAAAGGAAGGTAGCTCAGCTCATAGCGAGTTTCCAATATTCAAGGATTAATCGATCATACTAAAACAAGTTCAGGCTCATTTTGAAGAGGACAAACTCATGTCTGGACACGTGCGCGTAAGAAATATAATTGGGAAGATGGTCAAGAAGAATTCTGAGATAGAATTTCAATACAATTTACAAAGAAGGCTAGATTAATCCGCAAGGATTCATTGGCATCCTCTTTCTCCCGCATAAAGGATTCGGTCCAGGCCTTGTGTAGCATTTACAATCTATCAGTCAAAAGGATGATTTCAAGATATTCCTCTCCGCTACGTTCACAATTACTAAATTCAATTAATCACTCTACGCACCCGTCGAAATTTCTAACCTCTCAAATATAACCTAAATTGAACGTTTCGAAACAAACCAACCCGCTTCTACTGCATCACTGGTGCACGAAATTGTGATCATCAATGGTGCCAACAACTTGGTACACACAATTGTAATCTCAACTCTTTATCACAACTCCGCACAACTAACCGGCAAGTGCACTGGGTCGTCCAAGTAATAAACCTTACGTGAGTAAGGGTCGATCCCACGGAGATTGTCAGCTTGAAGCAAGCTATGGTCATCCTGTAAATCTCAGTCAGGCAGATTCAAATGGTTATGGAGAATTGATAATTAAAAGATGAATAAAACATAAAATAGAATAGAGATACTTATGTGATTCATTTGTGAGAATTTTACATAAGTGTATGAAGATGATTTGTTCCTTCTGAACCTCTACTTTCCTATTGCCTTCTTCCAATCATTCATACTCCTTTCCATGGCAAGCTTATGTTGGGTTTCACCGTTGTCAATGGCTACCTCCCGTCTTCTCAGTGAAAATGGTCTAAATGCGCTGTCACCGCATGGCTAATCAGCTGTTGGTTCTCGATCATGTTGGAATAGGATCCATTGATCCTTTTACGTCTATCACTATGCCCAACACTCGCGAGTTTGAAGCTTGTCACAGTCATTCCTTCCCAGATCCTACTAGGAATACCACAGACAAGGTTTAGACTTTTCGGATCTCAAGAATGCTGCCAATTGATTCTAGCTTATACCACGAAGACTCTGATCTCACGGAATGGAAGGCTCAGTTGTCAGGCGAGGCAACCATGCATCATGAACCAGGAGGCTAAGAGATACGCACTCAAGCTATTACAAGTAGAACGGAAGTGGTTGTCAGGCACGCGTTCATAGGTGAGAATGATGATGAGTGTCATGGATCATCACCTTCTTCCGGTTGAAGAACGAGTGTATATCTTAGAGAAGAAATAAGCTTGTGTTGAATAGAAAAACAATAGTACTTTGCATTAATTCATGAGGAACAGCAGAGCTCCACACCTTAATCTATGGTGTGTAGAAACTCCACCGTTGAAAATACATAAGAACAAGATCTAGGCATGGCCGAATGGCCAGCCTCCCAAAGAGGGTTCAATCATCAAAACATGATTCAAAGATAAAAAATGTTGATTGAAAGATGAAAATACAATAGCAAAAGGTCCTATTTATAGAGAACTAGTAGCCTAGGGTTACAGAAATAAATAATTAATGCAGAAATCTTCTTCCGGGCCCACTTGGTGTGTGCTTGGGCTGAGCATTGAAGCTTTCACGTGTAGAGGCTTCTCTTGGAGTTAAACGCCAGCTTTTGTGCCAGTTTGGGCGTTTAACTCCAGCTTTTATGCCAGTTCTGGCGTTTTGATGCCAGAATTTTTATGTTGACTTGGAACGCCAGTTTGGGCCATCAAATCTCAAGCAAAGTATGAATTATTATATATTGCTGGAAAGCCAAGGATGTCTACTTTCCAACGCAATTGAGATCACGCCAATTGGATTTCTATAGCTCCAGAAAATCTACTTCGAGTGCAGGGAGGTCAGAATCCAGCAGCATCTGCAGTCCTTTTGCAGCCTCTGAATGAGATTTTTGCTCAGGTCCCTCAATTTCAACCAGAAAATACCTGAAATCACAGAAAAATACACAAACTCATAGTAAAGTCCAGAAATGTAATTTTTATTTAAAAACTAATAAAAAAATAATAAAAACTCACTAAAATATACTAAAAACACACTAAAAATAATGCCAAAAAGCGTATAAATTATCCGCTCATCACAACACCAAACTTAAATTGTTGCTTATCCCCAAGCAACTGAAAATCAAATAGGATAAAAAGAAGAGAATATACTATAAATTCTAAATTATCAATGAAACTTAGCTCTAATTAGATGAGCGGGACTAGTAGCTTTTTGCCTCTGAACAGTTTTGGCATCTCACTTTATCCTTTGAAGTTCAGAATCATTGGCGTCTATAGGAACTCAGAATTTAGATAGTGTTATTGATTCTCCTAGTTCAGTATGTTGATTCTTGAACACAACTACTTTATGAGTCTTGGCCGTGACCCTAAGTATTTTGTTTTCCAGTATTACCACCGGATACATAAATGCCACAGACACATAACTGGGTGAACCTTTTCAGATTGTGACTCAGCTTTGCTAGAGTCCCCAATTAGAGGTGTCCAGGGCTCTTAAGCACACTCTTTTTGCTTTGGACCACGACTTTAACCGCTCAGTCTCAAGTTTTCACTTGACACCTTCACGCCACAAGCACATGGTTAGGGACAGCTTGGTTTAGCCGCTTAGGCCAGGATTTTATTCCTGTGGGCCCTCCTATCCACTGATGCTCAAAGCCTTGGATTCTTTTTATTTCACCCTTGCCTTTTGGTTTAAAGGGCTATTGGCTTTTTCTGCTTGCTTTTTCTTTTTCTTTTTCTTTTTTTTTCTTTTTTTTTTGAATATATATTTTTTTTCTGCAAGTCTTTCACTGCTTTTTCTTGCTTCAAGAATCATTTTTATGAAATTATCAATAATATTTATCCTTTTTCATCATTCTTTCAAGAGCCAACAATTTTAACATTCTTAAACAACAAATTCGAGAATATGCACTGTTCAAGTATTCATTCAGAAAAACGAAAAGTATTGCCACCACATCAAAATAATTAAACTAGTTTCAAGGATGAATTCGAAATCATGTACTTCTTGTTCTTTTGTGATTAAAACATTTTTCTTTTAAGAAAGGTGATGGATTCATAGGACATTTATAGCCTTAAGACATAGACACTAAGACACTAATGATCATGTAATAAAGACACAAACATAGATAGAACATAAAGCATATAATTCGAAAAACAGAAAAATAAGAACAAGGAAATTAAAGAATGGGTCCACCTTAGTGATGGCGACTTGTTCTTCCTCTTGAAGATCTTATGGAGTGCTTGAGCTCCTCAATGTCTCTTCCTTGCCTTTGTTGCTCCTCCCTCATGACTTTTTGGTCTTCTCTAATTTCATGGAG
The DNA here is from genome assembly GCF_059453495.1 of Arachis ipaensis. NCBI lineage: Eukaryota > Viridiplantae > Streptophyta > Magnoliopsida > Fabales > Fabaceae > Arachis > Arachis ipaensis. The sequence goes on along the minus strand of NC_142437.1, from coordinate 94,490,317 downwards.
GAGGATGGAATGCTCTTGGTGCTCTACCCTTAGTTGTCCCATGTTGGAACTTATTTCTCCTAAGGAGGTGTTGATTTGCTCCCAATAGTTTTGTGGAGGAAAATGCATCCCTTGAGGCATCTCAGGGATTTCATGATGAGGAATTTTCTCATGCTCTTGTTGAGGTCCATGAGTGGGCTCTCTTGTTTGCTCCATCCTTTTCTTAGTGATGGGCTTGTCCTCATCAATGAGGATGTCTTCCTCTATGTCAATTCCAGCTAAATTACAGAGGTGACAAATGAGATGAGGGAAGGCTAACCTTGCCAAAGTAGAGGACTTGTCCGCCACCTTATAGAGTTCTAGGGATATAACCTCATGAACTTCTACTTCCTCTCCAATCATGATACAATGGATCATGATAGCCCGGTCTATAGTAACTTCAGACCGGTTGCTAGTGGGAATGATTGAGCGTTGGATGAACTCCAACCATCCCCTAGCCACAGGCTTGAGGTCATGCCTTCTTAGTTGAACCGGCTTCCCTCTTGAATCTCTCTTCCATTGAGCACCCTCTTCACAAATGTCTATGAGGACTTGGTCCAACCTTTGATCAAAGTTGACCCTTCTAGTGTAGAGGCGTGCATCTCCTTGCATCATCGGCAAGTTGAATGCTAACCTTACATTTTCCGGACTGAAATCTAAGCATTTCTCCCGGACCATTGTAAGCCAATTCTTAGGGTCCGGGTTCACACTTTGATCATGGTTTTTGGTGATCCATGCATTGGCATAGAACTCTTGAACCATTAAGATCCCGGCTTGTTGAATGGGGTTGGTGAGAATTTCCCAACCTCTTCTTCAAATCTTATGTCGGATCTCCAGATATTCACCCTTTTTGAGCTTGAAAGGGACCTCAGGAATCACCTTCTTCTTGGCCACAACTTCATAGAAGTGGTCTTGATGCACCTTGAGATGAATCTCTCCATCTCCCATGACTCAGAGGTGGAAGCTTTTGCCTTCCCTTTCCTATTTCTAGAAGTTTCTCTGGCCTTTGGTGCCATAAATGGTTATAGAAAAACAAAAAGCAACGCTTTTACCACACCAAACTTAGAAGGTTTGCTCGTCCTCGAGCAAAAGAAGAAAGAAGAGAGTAGAGGAAGAAGAAATAGAGGAGATGGAGGGGGTTAGTATTTCGACCAAGGGGGTGAGTAGGGTGTATGATGTGTGAAAATGAAGGAGTGAAGATTGGTTTATATAGGAGTGGAGAGAGAGGTAGGGTTCGGCCATGTATGGGTGGGTTTGGGAGGGAAATTGGTTTGAATTTGAATGGTGAGGTAGGTGGGGTTTTATGATGGATGGATGTGGATTGGTGAAGAGATTATGGAGAGGAGGGTAGGATTTGATAGGTGAGGGGTATTTGGGAAAGAGGTATTAAGGTGATTGGTGAAGGTAGGGGTGGCAAACGGGCCTAAACCCGCCGGGCCGCCCCGCGTAACCCGCCGAAAAAGGCGGGCCGGGCTGGAAAATTGGGACCGCCAAATAACAAAAACCCGCCTAACCCGCACCGCTTAAACCGTGGGCTTTGGCGGGCTTTGGCGGGGCGGGGCGGGCTTCCCCGCCGGGCTTTGTGTTTTTTTAGTGAGGGGGTATTTTTATAATTTTTTTGCCAAAACCTAACTTCCCCCAACCTAACTTATAAGAGTATGAAGATAAAAATTGAGTGATTTGGATTATGTTTATGTTACTTTGGAGACAATATTTATAATTATGTTTTAAATTATGTTTATTTTGCTTTGGAGAGAATATTTATACTTATGTTTTGGATGAAAACTTGGTTTATAATTATGTTTATTAGATATTTATAATTAAAAATATTTTAATGTTTATGAATATAAAAAATTTAATTTTTATGCCTTTAGAAATTATAATAGTTAAAAGTAAAAAATAGAAAAGATTTTTTTATATTTTTATATATATTATTTAATAGTTAAAAGTTAAAAAAAAAAAAGAGGATACTTGGCGGGCTTAGCCCGCCGGCCCGCCAGCCCGTCGTTAGGCGGGGCGGGCTGGGATTCTGGGACCGCCTCACTAGGCGGGGCGGGGCGGGCCAGCCCGCCAAAGGGCGGGCTTCTGGCGGGGCGGGGCGGGGCGGGGCGGGCTTCCCCGCTTGCCACCCATAGGTGAAGGGTATTTGGGGAAGGGTGTTATGGAAAGGTGTGAAGAACAGAGAGAGAGATGAAGTAGGTGGGGATCATGTGGGGTCCACAAATCTTGAGGTGTCAAGGATTTCTCATCCCTGCACCATGTGGCGTGTAAATGCCCCTTCCTGTGCCAATCCTGGCATTAAACGCCAGGTTGCTACCCGTTTCTTGCGTTTAACGCCAGCTTTTCTCCCCTTTCTGGCGTTTAAATGCCAGCTCTGTGCCCTTTTCTGGCGTTAAACGCCAGCTTTGTGCCCCTTTCTGGCGTTAAACGCCAGTCTAGTGCCCATTTCTGGCGTTAAACGCCTAGAATGGTGCCAGACTAGGCGTTTAACGCCCATTCTGCTACCCTTATTGGCATTTAAACGCCAGTAAGCTTCTCCTCCAGGGTGTGCTATTTTTAATACTATTTTTTATTCTATTTTTGCTTTTTCAGTTGTTTTTGTGACTTCACATGATCATCAACCTACAGAAAACATACGATAACAATGGAAAATAAATAGATATAATAAAATTGGGTTGCCTCCCAACAAGCGCTTCTTTAATGTCAGTAGTTTGACAGTGGACTCTCACGGAGCCTCACAGATACTCAGAGCATGATGATGGCTTCCCAACACCAAACTTAGAGTTTGAATGTGGGGGCTCTATTTGACTCTGCATTGAGAGAAGCTTTGCATGCTTCTTCTCCATGGTTACAGAGGGAGATCCTTGAGCCTTAAACATAAGGGAGTCCTCATTCACTTGAAGGACCAATTCTCCTCTATCAACATCAATCACAGCTTTTGCTGTGGCTAGGAAGGGTCTGCCAAGGATGATGGATTCATCCATACACTTCCCAGTGTCTAGGATTATGAAATCAACAGGGATGTAGTGGTCTTCAACCTTCACCAAGACATCCTCTACAAGTCCATAAGCCTGTTTTCTTGAATTGTCTGCCATCTCTAGTGAGATTCTTGCAGCTTGTACCTCAAGGATCTCTAGCTTCTCCATTACAGAGAGAGGCATGAGGTTTATGCTTGACCCTAGGTCACACAGAGCCTTCTCAAAGGTCATGGTGCCTATGGTACAAGGTATTGAGAACTTTCTAGGATCCTATCTCTTCTGAGGTAATCTCTGCCTAGTCAAGTCATCCAGTTCTTTAGTGAGCAAGGGGGTTCATCCTCCAAAGTCTCATTACCAAATAACTTAGCATTTAACTTCATAATTGCTCCAAGGTACTTAGCAACTTGCTCTTCAGTAACATCTTCATCCTCTTCAGAGGAAGAATACTCATCAGAGCTCATGAATGGTAGAAGTAAATTTAATGGAATCTTTATGGTCTCTGTATGAGCCTCAGATTCCCATGGTTCCTCATTAGGGAACTCCTTGGAGGCCAGTGGACGTCCATTGAGGTCTTCTTCAGTGGAAATCACTGCCTTTCCCTCCTCTATGCATTCGGCCATGTGGGACGTGTTTATGGCCTTGCATTCTCTCTTTGGGTTCTCTTCTGTATTGCTTAGGAGAGTACTAGGAGGGAGTTCAGTAATTTTCTTACTCAGTTGACCCACTTGTGCCTCCAAATTTCTAATGGAGGACCTTGTTTCAGTCATGAAACTTAGTGTGGTCTTAGATAGATTAGAGACTATGGTTGCTAAGCTAGAGAGACTCTGCTTAGAATTCTCTGTCTATTGCTGAGAAGATGATGGAAAAGGCTTGCTATTGCTAAACCTATTTCTTCCACCATTACTGTTGTTGAAGCCTTGTTGAGGCCTCTGTTGGTCCTTCCATGAGAGATTTGGATGATTTCTCCATGAAGGATTATAGGTGTTTTCATAGGGTTCTCCCATGTAATTCACCTCTTCCATTGCTGGGTTTTCAGGATCATAAGCTTCTTCTTCAAATGAAGCTTCTTTGGTACTGCCTGTTGCTGCTTGCATTCCAGACAGACTCTGAGAAATCATATTGACTTGCTGAGTCAATATTTTGTTCTGAGCCAATATGGCATTCAGAGTATCAATCTCAAGAACTCCTTTCTTCTGATTTGTCCCATTATTCACAGGATTCCTTTCAGAAGTGTACATGAATTGGTTATTTGCAACCATTTCAATGAGTTCCTGAGCTTCTGCAGGCGTCTTCTTCAGATGAAGAGATCCTCCAGCAGAGCTGTCCAATGACATCTTGGACAGTTCAGACAGACCATCATAGAAGATACCTATGATGCTCCATTCTAAAAGCATGTCAGAAGGACACCTTCTGATCAATTGCTTGTATCTTTTCCAAGCTTCATAGAGGGATTCACCTTCCTTCTGTCTGAAGGTTTGGACTTCCACTCTAAGCTTACTCAATTTTTGAGGTGGAAAGAACTTTGCCAAGAAGGCATTGACTAGCTTTTCCCAAGAGTTCAGGCTTTCTTTAGGTTGTGAGTCCAACCATGTCCTAGCTCTGTCTCTTACAGCAAAAGGAAATAGCATAAGTCTATAGACCTCAGGGTCAACCCCATTGGTCTTAACAGTATCACAGATTTACAAGAATTCAGCTAAGAACTGATGAGGATCTTCTAATGGAAGTCCATGAAACTTGCAATTCTGTTGCATTAGAGAAACTAATTGAGGCTTAAGCTCAAAGTTGTTTGCTCCAATGGTAGGGATAGAGATGCTTCTCCCATAGAAGTCAGGAGTAGGTGCAGTAAAGTCACCAAGCACCTTCCTTGCATTGTTGGCATTGTTGTTATTTTTGGCTGCCATGGCTTCTTCTTGGTTGAAAATTTCTGTTAGGTCCTCTACAGAGAGTTGTACTTTAGCTTCTCTTACCTTTCTCTTCAAGGTCCTTTCAGGTTCAGGATCAGCCTCAACAAGAATGTCTTTGTCCTTATTCCTGCTCATATGAAAGAGAGAGAAGAAGAAAGTATGGAATCTTCTATGTCACAGTATAGAGATTCCTTGAGGTGTCAGAGGAAAAGAAGAATAGAAGGAGGAGGTAGAGAGGAGAGAATTCAAACTTATAGAGAGAGTCCGAATTACTGATAGTGGAGAAGTGTTAGTCCTTAAATAGAAGGATGTGAGAGGAGGGAAAGAATTTTCGAAAACAAATTAAAAAGATTTTGAAATAATTAAAAATTTAAAAAGAAATGGTTGATGATTTTCGAAAATTGAAATTGAGAAAGTAGTTAAGGGATTTTGAAAAAGATTTTGAAATAAAAAATCAAAAAGATATGATTGAAAATTATTTTGAAAAAGATGTGATTGAGAAGATATGATTGAGAAGATATGATTGAAAATCAAATAAAAAAAAGAAAGTTTTAAAATTAAAGTTAATTACTTGACTAACAAGAATTTAAAAGACATGATTCTAGAATTTAAAATTTGATCCTTTCTTAATAGGCAAGTAACAACTTGAAAATTTTGAATTAAATCATTAATTGTAGCAAGGATTTTCGAAAATGAAAAAAAATAGAAAGAAATTAATTTTGAAAAGATATGATTGAAAAGATATGATTTGAAAAAAAATTTGATTTTGAAAAATTATGAAAATTTGAAAAAGATTTGAATTAAAAACAAAATCTTCCCTCTTGTGCCATCCTGGCGTTAAACGCCCAGAATGGTATCCATTCTGGCGTTTAACGCCCAGCCAGGTACCCTGGCTGGTGTTTAAACGCCAGTTTTCCTTCTTCACTGGGCGTTTTGAACGCCCAGCTTTTTCTCTGTAATTCCTCTACTGCATGTTCTGAATCTTCAATTCTCTGTATTATTGACTTAAAAAGACACAATTTTAAATTTTTTTTTGAATTTTTAATGATGAGAAATAATCAAAATGCAACTAATCATGGAAAACTAAGATTAAATCAACAATACATGCAAGACACCAAACTTAGAAGTTTGTATACTAACGACTATAACAATTTGAAAATGCATATGAAAAACAACAAAAGACACAAAACAAGAGAATTTAAAGATCAGAGCAAGGAAATCATCAAGAATAACTTGAAGATCAATGAAGAACATAATGCATGTAATTTTCAAAAATTAGAAGAATGCAATTGACACCAAACTTAAAATTAGACACTAGACTCAAACAAGAAACATAAAATATTTTTGATTTTATGATTTTATAAATTTTTTGTGATTTTTTGAAAATTATTTTTAAAAAAAAAGAAATAAAGAAATTCAAAATTTTTAATAAGAATTCCAGAAATCATGTAATGTTAGTCTAGAGCTTCTGTCTAAAAAGATTAGACATGGCTGACTAAGCTTCAGCAGGACATTACATACAAGAGCCAAATTCATGGGAATCAATTAGCTCTTGTGATGATGAGAGCATCATCTGAAACTCTAGAATTCATTCTTAAAAATTCTGAAGAACAAAATAAAAATAAAAATACCTAATCTAAGCAACAAGAGGAACCGTCAGTTGTCCAAACTCGAACAATCCCCGGCAACGGCGCCAAAAACATAGTGCATGAAATTGTGATCATTAATGGTGCCAACAACTTGGTACGCACAATTGTAATCTCAACTCTTTATCACAACTCCCCACAACTAACCAGTAAGTGCACTGGGTCGTCCAAGTAATAAACCTTACGTGAGTAAGGGTCGATCCCACGGAGATTCAAATGGTTATGGAGAATTGATAATTAAAAGATGAATAAAACATAAAATAGAATAGAGATACTTATGTGATTCATTGGTGAGAATTTTAAATAAGCGTATGAAGATGCTTTGTTCCTTCTGAACCTCTACTTTCCTATTGCCTTCTTCCAATCATTCATACTCCTTTTCATGGCAAGCTTATGTTGGGTTTCACCGTTGTCAATGGCTACCTCCCGTCCTCTCAGTGAAAATGGTCCAAATGCACTGTATCGGCACGGCTAATCAGCTGTTGGTTCTCGATCATGTTGGAATAGGATCTATTGATCCTTTTGCGTCTGTCACTATGCCCAACACTCGCGAGTTTGAAGTTCATCACAGTCATTCCTTCCCAGATCCTACTCGGAATACCACAGACAAGGTTTAGACTTTTCGGATCTCAAGAATGCTGTCAATTGATTCTAGCCTATACCACGAAGACTCTGATCTCACGGAATGGAAGGCTCGGTTGTCAGGCGAGGCAACCATGCGTCATGAACCAGGAGGCTAAGAGATACGCACTCAAGCTATTGCAAGTAGAACGGAAGTGGTTGTCAGGCACGCGTTCATAGGTGAGAATGATGATGAGTGTCATGGATCATCACCTTCTTCCAGTTGAAGAACGAGTGTATATCTTAGAGAAGAAATAGGCTTGAGTTGAATAGAAAAACAATAGTACTTTGCATTAATTCATGAGGAACAACAGAGCTCCACACCTTAATCTATGGTGTGTAGAAACTCCACCGTTGAAAATACATAAGAACAAGATCTAGGCATGGCCGAATGGCCAGCCTCCCAAAGAGGGTTCAATCATCAAAACATGATTCAAAGATAAAAAGTGTTGATTGAAAGATGAAAATACAATAGCAAAAGGTCCTATTTATAGAGAACTAGTAGCCTAGGGTTACAGAAATAAGTAATTAATGCAGAAATCTTCTTCCGGGCCCACTTGGTGTGTGCTTGGACTGAGCATTGAAGCTTTCACGTGTAAAGGCTTCTCTTGGAGTTAAACGCCAGCTTTTGTGCCAGTTTGGGCGCTTAACTCCAGCTTTTATGCCAGTTCTGGCGTTTTGACACCAGAATTTTTATGCTGACTTGGAACGCCGGTTTGGGCCATTAAATCTTGGGCAAAGTATGAACTATTATATATTACTGGAAAGCCCATGATGTCTACTTTCTAACGCAATTAAGAGCGCGCCAATTGGGCTACTGTAGCTCTAGAAAATCCACTTCAAGTGCAGGGAGGTCAGAATCCAACAACATCTGCAGTCCTTTTTCAGCCTCTGAATCAGATTTTTGCTCAGGTCCCTCAATTTCAGCCAGAAAATACCTGAAATCACAGAAAAATACATAAACTCATAGTAAAGTCCAGAAATGTGATTTTTATTTAAAAACTAATAAAAACATAATAAAAACTCACCAAAATATACTAAAAACATACTCAAAACAATGCCAAAAAGCGTATAAATTATCCGTCATCAGTCACTCTGATCGCTTGTCATTAAGAACTTATCTATCCATCTATGCTAATCAAAATTATGTTGTCTAATTAACTCAAAGTCATCTACCAATAATTTACCTAGGAATCATGATTCTTACAACTAAATCAAGTGATGTGAATGAGTGCCATAGGTTAATTGTATACAAGGCGGTTAGAGTTCGTTTACCGGTTTCACCATTACCTTGGCGAGAGATCCTTACCTTGTCGCTGAGATTGTTCTACCTTCTTCTCCCCTTTCCTAGGCAATTCCGAGACTTATGCCCCTTTTCCCCACATGTAAAACATAACCCTGCACCCAGCAGACACGACCTATCTAGATGGAAATTCCCGCACATTCGGCACCTCAAGTCCTCTAAGTATTTCCTCCCTTGCTTCCCTTCTCCATTCCCCTGAGGGCTGCCACCTTCCTCATGACTATTCCAACCCTGGAAGGGTCGAGGTCTGTAACCATTCCTCTTCAAATCTTGGCTCCTAGGGGTTAAATTCAGGTTGTACTCCTTTCGGTAACTCTCCCGGCGGTCATTTTCTACTATAGCAGTCTTTCTTAGACATTCTTCCGCGACCTTGCTCTTGTTTACCAGGTCTGAGAAACTTCTTATCTCCATCGGGCCCACAGAACTCAACATATCACTCCGGAGTCTTCCTTCATATTTGATACACTTCCATTCCTTAAAGTCTCCTGGAGCTCCTTGACAAATTTTGGAGAATCGGCACAGTTCCTCAAACATGTTCGTGTACTCAGTGACAGTCATCTGACCTTGCTTCAGCTGCAGCAGTTCAAGTTTCTTAGCCGTTCTGACCGAATTGGGGAAGTATTTTTTGTAAAACTCAGTCTGGAATGCATTCCAGGGTATAGCAGCATCACCCTGCTACAGAAGGCGTCACGTTCCTTGCCACCAATACTGGGATTCACTCGGAAATTGATAAGCTACAAATTCAACACGTTGATCTTCAGGGACTTGTTGTGTGTGTAAAGCCCGTTCGATCGCTTGAAACCAATTGTCAGCCTCAGTAGGGTTTGTGGTTCCTCCGAATGTCGGTGGATGTATCTTCAAAAAAGTGGCGAGCGTCATCGGCCCATTTCCACCATTATCGCCATTTCCACGGTTCGCTTGCTTTTCTAACGCTTTGGCTGTCGCCTACATAGTCGCAGCCATATTTTCCAGGGAGGCCATGAAGTTCATAGGGTCATTTCCCGCCGTTTTAGGGTTTGCATTTCCTAGTCTACCTCTTCCTCGCTCGTGACCGCGTCCACGAGTCGCCATATAGTTCCTGTTCATACCAAACAAGTGATATCAAGGTGATCAGTTTCAATATCTCAAGTCTAGTGCTTCTAAGTTTCAAATGCATACTCATGAATTTTGTGCTATGTATATCAGTCAGATATCCTAATAGCACATAGACACATACAGAGAGAATGCATAGAAGCATAGTCAGTCCATCCCTCAGGCTCTACAGGAACGAACTGCTCTAATACCATAATGTAACACCCTACCACACAGAGCTTTACGCTTAAGCCATAAAATAGAGGTGGTGTGGTATTACAACCTCTAAAATAAAATATATACATAATAATAAAAAGGAGATAGTATACGAGGAGCCTTGAAAAACGGGTAAAACAAAATCTCAAAATAAAAAGCGCAACGCTCCGGATCGAGATTACTTACGTGCTAAGAAAACCAAGGTTCATAAGTGGAAATAGAGGGCCAAAAGTACAAAATAACAAGCTCCTAACTCAGCCTGTGAAGCTAAGGCTGGCCGGAGAATATTTACATACGTATATATATAGCCCGAAGCCCAAAAATACATACATATAAGCCTGTTTCTCCATAAACCTCTAAGAGGTACAAAGTAAAGCAGTAATATACACAAGAGGAGAGTCTAATACATATACATATCAAAATATCAGGAATAAGCTCCAAAATGAAACCACTTCGCGGTAGAACTCCAGACGCATAGCGAGGTGCCTTTCGACTGCATCTGAAAAACACAACGTTGTATGAAATGAGAACCGGAGGTTCTCAGCATAGTAAAGGTGCCACACACATAAGATATAAGGTCCTGGGAATGCCAGAGGTAACCCTAGAACACCGATACTCAGATTATAAAACTTCAAGATTTAAAACTAAAACCATAAACAGGGTGGTTCTCTAAAGCTTCCTAAACTGAACCGAAACTCTAATCAAGACCCTCAAGTCTCTGCCTTCCTCCAATCCTCCAAACTCCGGTAGAACCACAGAAACAAACAAAGTAGTCAAAGTAGGCACAAATAGAATACAGATACAGCAAGTAGAAAATGTAGCATATTATAATCACTTAGACATTCCCAATTAATACACAATCAAGCAATTCAAACTATATGCACATGATGCATCCCTGTCCTGTGGCTGTTGATATCAACTATGGCTGTTGATATCAACTGTCGGTTACTTAGCCAGCCCAACATGTCCCGATAGCTAATTGTGGACATAACACCACAACACGGGACAGGTATTACTCGTCCACCCATGCCGGGCATTACTCGTCCACCCAAGCAGGTGCCACATCCTTAACCCGGATAGGGATTACTCGTCTATGCACAGGCTAGGACTCGAATAGGAATTACTCGCCTATTCTCGGATAGGAATTGCTCGTCTACCCTCGACATTACACATCGAATAAGAATTACTCGTCTATACTCACAAACATAGCTCGGATAGGAATTACTAGTCTACCCTCGCAGTCATAACTCGACATCTCAAAATAATCCACAATTTAAACTCAGTTATCATCATTAATCATATCTCAATATCTCAAACTCCTAATCGTGACTTGGATAGGAATTACTAAACCATCCTAACAATCACAACTCATCACTATCGCTTTAATCACCGTCACACTTTAAAGACATCATCATTTTCAACCCATCTTTCACTCAAATGAAATTCATTATTATCTTCTTTATAATTATATAAGTTTAGCTAATACTTCCCAAGTTACTACCTCTTTTCTAATTACATCTTACTACTAAGTATCCAACTAAGTTTTAGGGGCTAAAAGAGTAAAAATAGAGGTTTAAAAGCTTGAAATTTGACTGAAAATACAAAAATCTATTTTTTGTTGAAACAGGGGACATGCATACGCATGGGTATGTGATGAGCGGATAATTTATACGCTTTTTGGCATTGTTTTTAGTATGTTTTTAGTATATTTTAATTAGTTTTTATTATATTTTTATTAGTTTTTATTTAAAATTCACTTTTCTGGACTTTACTATGAGTTTGTGTGTTTTTCTGTGATTTCAGGTATTTTCTGGCTGAAATTGAGGGACCTGAGCAAAAATCTGATTCAGAGGCTAAAAAAGGACTGCAGATGCTGTTGGATTCTGACCTCCCTACACTCAAAGTGGATTTTCTGGAGCTACAGAAGCCCAATTGGCGCGCTCTTCATTGCGTTGGAAAGTAGACATCCTGGACTTTCCAGCAATATATAATAGTTCATACTTTGCCCGAGATTTGATGGCCCAAACAGGCGTTCCAAGTCAGCTCAAGAATTCTGGCGTTTAACGCCAGAACTGGCATAAAAACTGGAGTTAAACGCCCAAACTGGCACAAAAGCTGGCGTTTAACTCCAAGAAAAGTCTCTACACATGAAAGCTTCAATGCTCAGCCCAAGCACACACCAAGTGGGCCCCGAAAGTGGATTTTTACACTGAACACCCTAGCTTACTCATTTTTTGTAACCCTAGGTCACCAGTTTACTATAAAAACTACTTTTAGTGATTCATCTGGTACCTCATGACACTTTACACGTTTCTTATTGTATTCTCTACAGCATGAGTCTCTAAACCCCATTGTTGGGGGTGAAGAGCTCTGCTGTTCTTCATGAATTAATGCAATTACTACTGTTTTCCATTCTATCACGCTTGCTTCTATTCTAAGATATTCATTCACACTTCAACCTGATGAATGTGATGATCCGTGACAATCATCATCATTCTCACCTATGAACGCGTGCCTGACAACCACCTCCGTTCCACATGCAATCAAGCTTGAATGTGTATCTCTTGGGTTTCTAATCTAAGATTGGAACCTTCGTGGTATAGGCTAGAATTATTGGCGGTCATTCCTGTAACAACCCTAATTTTTGAGTACGCGAGATCTTTTCTGAAAGTACAGATTTCTCCGTAAGATCAGTAAAGGGAACACCTCTACTGTATCATCAAGTATTTCAATCCTCATTATCATTATGTCATCCTTAAGATAGAACCTCTTTTAAGGCAAGCTCGATAATGCAGTCACGAAGAACCTAGTTTTTGAACCGTATCAGTTAGGAGTTTTGAATCCTATTTTTCGTAAATAGTCTCTGTTTGACGAACCAGACTCGATTAATGAGAGAAGAGAGATAATAGGATAATATTATCATTATATTAGTATTAGAAGATGCTTGAATGACATTATAAGGTTATCTGGTCTATTTTGTTAAAAACAGAAAACCGGTTTAACCGGGTTCACAATTTACTGGTGCAGCTTAGCACCAGCACTCTCTGATGACTTTAGCAATGCTAAGGCGTCATTATTCATGTTTTATTCTCATAATAAATATGTTACTAGTGTCATTTATGCTAGTAGCTCAGAAAATAATTTCTAGAGATGTTTTTACGAGTGTTCCGATACACCTAGTTTTAATAGTTGTACACCAGAGATATTTTAATATTATTTTAATCCACCTCCAAGCCAACCAATCACAGCTAACCCTACACCCCCAAAACCCCCAAGGCTTCCTCATTTGCTCATTGTGGCCGAAAATCACCAAGAGAAAAAGGAGAGAAAGTTCTTGGTTCTTAAATCTTCAAAGCTTGATTTCTTCTGAACTAAAACTCAAATCAAAACTCCGATTTCACCAAAATGATCCTCTCCTCTTCCTCTACATAACCATGTAACTTATCAAGGATGGAAATAAGGTGAGATAGCTGTCTCCCTCCCATTTCAATTCGGTTTTCAAGGAAAACCATGCAAAACATGTGTTTTCTTGATGTTCTTCCTTAGGAATCATGCTTAACTTGACTTGAGGGACAAGAAACGTGAATTTACAGCAAGTCTAAGGTGAGATATCTCTTCCTAACATACTGAGTGAGATTTGGTCAGTTGAGAGTTTTTGGATTTAAAGTTGTTCTTGATGTGATTTAGGAGGAAAAAGTGCTTAAAGACCACCTGAAAGTCTAACTGAATTAGGAGCAGCAAAACCAGGTAGGGTGTCACGAAATTAATCTTGATTATTTGTGTTTGAGTTGTGTGAATGTTGTATAAATTGGCTGTGCTAAAATTTGGTTGCATATATGATTGATTCTTGGTGAAATTTTGGTGAAATTCTGATGAAATTTGATGAAATTTAAGCTTTAAAGTTCATGTTCTTGGGCAGCTGGAAAAACAAAACCCTAAGCTTAAATTGAGGTTCAATTTATGTTAAAATCATGTAGAAAAGATGGGGTTTTAGTGGCTGCTAATTTATTATGAATTATAGTAAAAATCGGTTGCTGAAAAACGGGTAAAAACAAAGAAAGAATCTGAAGAATTTATGAAGAACATGAAGAACACTTTGAGTGTGGTGAAGAACAATGAAGAACACCTTTTTGATTCATAAAAGGGCAAGGAAGTAATTATTTTGGTGTTTGAGGGGTTATTTGGTAATTTCTGAAAGTTAGGGTGGTTAAAGTAAAAATATTAAAAGTTACGGGTGGTAAAAAGTTAATTTTAAAGGTTAAAGGTAAAGGTAAGGTAATTTTCGAAAAATTAATGATAAAATAATAAACAATAATAAAATATTAAATAATAATATTTAATTAAAAAAAATATTTTAATAAAAATAATAAAATAATGCGGAAAATTCAATTTTCTGTAAAAGATTTAGAAAGACAACTTTAAGCACAGGATTTCATAATTACCTTCATAAAACACTTACGGAGTGGTAACAATATGTTAGTGAGGCAAAGATAAATGAAAGATAGAAAGTTAAAGAAAAGATAAAAACCAAAGAAAAAGTCTGTAAAGTTTTAATAACAGAAAAACAGACAGAAATTAGTGAACGAACTAGGGCAACATAGTTAGTCCTTGAGTTGCGAGTAGGGTTAGGTATTATATGAAAATTTAAACTGTTTCAGTATAGACTTAATGAACCTATACTTGGGACAGGCGAACTATTCATACCGAAATTTACATAAGCTTTAAATACATACGTAAAGCAGAGAAAAGAGTAACCAGAGCAGAGTAAAGAGATACAGAGAACAGAATAACCAGAGTAGAGAAAAGAGATCAAGAGAAAAGAGTAATTTGATAAAGAGAAATGGTTTGAGTTAAGATGTTGTAAAAGTAAAAGTTGTAGAGTTTGTATAGCATGATTGAACAGAGAAAGAAAGAGGTACTGCATAAGAATGTGAAAGTGATGATGAATAATGAGAATGTTAATGAATGATGATAATCAGAATGATTATGTAAGAATCTGCTGCAGAGAGGCAGTCAGATAGATGGTGGTACGACCACTGAGAACGCTTTCCTGGGATACCTTGCTATAATACTTTGCTGTAAGACAGAGGTTGCTTACAGAGGTATCGAGATCAGTGTGCTCCTGTAAGACAGAGGTTGCTTACAGTAAGTGTGTTGTTGCTCCTGTAAGACAGAGGTTGCTTACAGTGAGTGTGTTGTTGCTCCTGTAAGACAGAGGTTGCTTATAGTGAGTCTGTTGGGCGTATATCGGCTAATAAGTGCCGCCCTGCAAGACAAAGATTGCTTGCAGTGGATACCGTGCAAGACAAACTTTGCTTGCAGTGGATATTGCCAACAGGAAAGCCTTATCCAGACAGAGGTTGCTGGGTAACGTCGGGAGCGGGTATGTAACCGACAGATGAGCTCATTACCTGCACTAGGGCTAGACATGCATCATACTTGGCTGTGCATTTTCCTCTGTTATGATTGTTGTATGAATGTATGCTTTCCTTGTTTGTATTCTATTCTCTGTATCTGTGTTGTATTTTCTTGTATTTTTCTGTTTGTGTTCTATTTTCTATTTTCTCTATTTCCTCTATTTATCTGTTTTTTCTGTCTACTGCTTCTCGATATTCTGTTATTTATCTGCTAAACAACACGGAATTAACAAACTTAACTAATAACCCCGACCCTACTAAGAACTCCCTAGTTCTTACCCCTTCTCTCTCCCTTCCCCCTCCAAATAGAGCAAGAGTATCCTTCCGTAGTTCGTTGATGATCGTTCCACAAAGAGGATTCCGCTCTACGTAGTCTTCTGAGTCTAGAGTGAACTCCATTATCTGCTTATACGTATATACCATGGGACCAGCCGACATTTAAGCCCCGTTTATCTATGAACTTTAACCTAAGTCCTCCGTACGATGTTGCTGTTATGTGGCCACTCAATGAAGTACTTGAGAGACGCTCTTTGATGACATATGATCGTGCAGAGGAGTAGTAGACGACCTTCCACCTTTTGATGACGTTCCACCTGACTTGAGTTTTGAAGACCTAGAACATACTTTCCCTCGCCTTAGTTGTTTAGAGAGACTAGGTGAGTATAGAGTCTAGGCTAGCCTGGCGCCAGCTTAGGGACTTCTTGAACAAGTCAGGGCCTGGGATGTTGTATGTATACATATGTATATAGTTATTATCTAGCTATATCTAGGGGTGTCCTAACCAAAGATCTTTACTCTAATAAAGGCTGGATAACCGAATGTTATTAACTGCTTGTGAAGTATTTATGTGTGGTTGTTTATAACTGTTTTATCTGTTATTATTTGTGAATTGATTATGAATGATTCTGTTCATTAATCTAAAAATTTAAAAAAAAAGTACCTTGCAAAATAACTACGTTTTTAATGAGTCAGGCTCATATAATAATTAATAGATAATAATTAGGAAGACAAGTTGGTAGCGCTCAGTTTCTAGTATGATCATGACGTACCAGAAATTGGGTCGTTACAATTTGGTATCAGAGCAGTTCGTTCCTAGTAGAGCCTGGGGAGTGGACTGACTATGCTTCATTGCATACTCTGCTTGTGTGTCTCATGCCGTTAGGGTATCTTTAAGATACATTTGGCATGAATGTCTATGAGTGCTCATTTTGGGAATGTTCGTGCCTAACTTGAGATATTAAGATTGATCACCTTAATATTGATTGTTGGGTACGGATAGGACCTCAATGATTGTGAATAGGCATGGTTTAATCAAGTTCCGAATGACAAATTCGTGCGAGGCACAACTATTCTTATAGCTGTTATGATCTCCGTGGCTATGGCTATGTGATATTTAGATGCTGTAAGGAACGAACGGATATCTTCGTCAGGATGGTTTGAAGGAAATAGACTACTTGAAGATGGAATCTGCATGTGGCTGAAATTTTGAGGTCAAAATTTTCTTTTAGGAGGGTAGAATGTAACAACCCTAATTTTTGAGTACGCGAGATCTTTTCTGAAAGTACGGATTTCTCCGTAAGATCACTAAAGGGAACACCTCTGCTGTATCATCAAGTATTTCAATCCTCATTATCATTATGTCATCCTTAAGATAGAACCTCTTTTAAGGCAAGCTCGATAATGCAGTCACGAAGAACATAGTTTTTGAACCGTATTGGTTAGGAGTTTTGAATCCTATTTTTCGTAAATAGTCTCTGTTTGACGAACCGGACTCGATTAATGAGAGAAGAGAGATAATAGGATAATATTATCATTATATTAGTATTAGAAGATGCTTGAATGACATTATAAGGTTATCTGGTCTGTTTTTGTTAAAAATAGAAAATCGGTTTAACCGGGTTCACAATTTACTGGTGCAGCTTAGCACCAGCACTCTCTGATGACTTTAGCAATGCTAAGGGCTCATTATTCATGTTTTATTCTCATAATAAATATGTTACTAGTGTCATTTATGCTAGTAGCTCAGAAAATAATTTTTAGAGATGTTTTTACGAGTGTTCCGATACACCTAGTTTTAGTAGTTGTACACCAGAGATATTTTAATATTATTTTAATCCACCTCCAAGCCAACCAATCACAGCTCACCCTACACCCCCAAAACCCCCAAGGCTGCCTCATTTGCTCATTGTGGCCGAAAATCACCAAGAGAAAAAGGAGAGAAAGTTCTTGGTTCATAAATCTTCAAAGCTTGATTTCTTCTGAACTAAAACTCAAATCAAAACTCCGATTTCACCAAAATGATCCTCTCCTCTTCCTCTACATAACCATGTAACTTATCAAGGATGGAAATAAGGTTAGATGGCTGTCTCCCTCCCATTTCAATTCGGTTTTCAAGGAAAACCATACAAAACATGTGTTTTCTTGATGTTCTTCCTTAGGAATCATGCTTAACTTGACTTGAGGGCCAAGAAACGTGAATTTCCAGTAAGTATAAGGTGAGATATCTCTTCCTAACATACTGAGTGAGATTTGGTCAGTTGAGAGTTTTTGGATTTAAAGTTGTTCTTGATGTGATTTAGGAGGAAAAAGTGCTTAAAGACCACCTGAAAGTCTAACTGAATTAGGAGCAGCAAAACCAGGTAGGGTGTCACGAAATTAATCTTGATTATTTGTTTTTGAGTTGTGTGAATGTTGTATAAATTGGCTGTGCTAAAAATTGTTTGCATATATGATTGATTCTTGGTGAAAATTTGGTGAAATTCTGATGAAATTTGATAAAATTTAAGCTTTAAAGTTCATGTTCTTGGGCAGCTGGAAAAACGAAACCCTAAGCTTAAATTAAGGTTCAATTTGTGTTAAAATCATGTAGAAAATATGGGGTTTTAGTGGCTACTAATTTATTATGAATTATAGTTAAAATCGGTTGCTGAAAAGACTGAAAAACGGGTAAAAACAAAGAAAGAATCTGAAGAATTTATGAAGAACATGAAGAACACTTTGAGTGCGGTGAAGAACAATGAAGAACACCTTTTTGATTCATAAAAGGGCAAGGAAGTAATTATTTTGGTGTTTGAGGGGTTATTTGGTAATTTCTGAAAGTTAGGGTGGTTAAAGTAAAAATATTAAAAGTTACGGGTGGTAAAAAGTTAATTTTAAAGGTTAAAGGTAAAGGTAAGGTAATTTTCGAAAAATTAATGATAAAATAATAAATAATAATAAAATATTAAATAATAATATTTAATTAAAAATAATATTTTAATAAAAATAATAAAATAATAAGGAAAAGACAATTTTCTGTAAAAGCTTTAGAAAGACAACTTTAAGCACAGAATTTCATAATTACCTTCATAAAACACTTACGGAGTGGTAACAACGTGTTAGTGAGGCAAAGATAAATGAAAGATAGAAAGTTAAAGAAAAGATAAAAACCAAAGAAAAAGTCTGTAAAGTTTTAATAACAAAAAAACAGACAGAAATTAGTGAACGAACTAGGGCAACATAGTTAGTCCTTGAGTTGCGACTAGGGTTAGCTATTATATGAAAAGTTAAACTGTTTCAGTATAGACTTAATGAACCTATACTTGGGACAGGCGAACTATTCATACCGAAATTTACATAAGCTTTAAATACATACGTTAAGCAGAGAAAAGAGTAACCAGAGCAGAGCAAAGAGATACAGAGAACAGAATAACCAGAGTAGAGAAAAGAGATCAAGAGAAAAGAGTAATTTGATAAAGAGAAATGGTTTGAGTTAAGATGTTGTAAAAGTAAAAGTTGTAGAGTTTGTATAGCATGATTGAACCGAGAAAGAAAGAGGTACTGCATAAGAATGTGAAAGTGATGATGAATAATGAGAATGTTAATGAATGATGATAATCAGAATGATTATGTAAGAATTTGCTGCAGAGAGGCAGTCAGATAGATGGTGGTACGACCACTGAGAACGCTTTCCTGGGATACCTTGCTATAATGCTTTGCTGTAAGACAGAGGTTGCTTACAGAGGTATCGAGATCAGTGTGCTCCTGTAAGACAGAGGTTGCTTACAGTAAGTGTGCTGTTGCTCCTGTAAGACAGAAGTTGCTTACAGTGAGTGTGTTGTTGCTCCTGTAAGACAGAGGTTTCTTACAGTGAGTGTGTTGTTGCTCCTGTAAGACAGAGGTTGCTTACAGTGAGTCTGTTGGGCGTATATCGGTTAATAAGTGCCGCCCTGCAAGACAAAGGTTGCTTGCAGTGGATACCCTGCAAGACAAATGTTGCTTGCAGTGGATATTGCCAACAGGAAAGCCTTATCCAGACAGAGGTTGCTGGGTAACGTCGGGAGCGGGTATGTAACCGACAGATGAGCTCATTACCTGCACTAGGGCTAGACATGCATCATACTTGGTTGTGCATTTTCCTCTGTTATGATTGTTGTATGAATGTATGCTTTCCTTGTTTGTATTCTATTCTCTGTATATGTGTTGTATTTTCTTGTATTTTTCTATTTGTGTTCTGTTTTCTATTTTCTCTATTTCCTCTATTTATCTGTTTCTTCTGTCTACTGCTTCTCGGTATTCTGCTATTTATCTGCTAAACAACACGGAATTAACGAACTTAACTAATAACCCCGACCCTACTAAGAACTCCCCAGTTCTTACCCCTTCTCTCTCCCTTCCCCCTCCAGATGGAGCAAGAGTATCCTTCCGTAGTTCGTTGATGATCGTTCCACAAAGAGGATTCCGCTCTACGTAGTCTTCTGAGTCTAGAGTGAACTCCATTATCTTCTTATACGTATATACCATGGGACCAGCCGAAATCTAAGCCCCGTTTATCTATGAACTTTAACCTAAGTCCTCCGTACGATGTTGCTGTTATGTGGCCACTCGATGAAGTACTTGAGAGACGCTCTTTGATGACATATGATCGTGCAGAGGAGTAGTAGACGACCTTCCACCTTTTGATAACGTTCCACCTGACTTGAGTTTTGAAGACTTAGAACATACTTTCCCTCGCCTTAGTTGTTTAGAAGGACTAGGTGAGTATAGAGTCTAGGCTAGCCTGGGCGCCAGCTTAGGGACTTCTTGAACAGGTCAGGGCCTGGGATGTTGTATGTATACATATGTATATAGTTATTATCTAGCTATATCTAGGGGTGTCCTAACCAAAGATCTTTACTCTAATAAAGGCTGGATAACCAAATGTTATTAACTGCTTGTGATGTATTTATGTGTGGTTGTTTATAACTATTTTATCTGTTATTATTTGTGAATTGATTATGAATGATTCTGTTCATTAATCTAAATGTTTTAAAAAAAAGTACCTTGCAAAATAACTACATTTTTAACAACGAGTCAGGCTCATATAATAATTAATAGATAATAATTAGGAAGACAAGTTGGTAGCGCTCAGTTTCTAGTATGATCATGACGTACCAGAAATTGGGTCGTTACAATTCCTGAGATCCGGAACGTCTAAACCTTGTCTGTGGTATTCTGAGTAAGATCTGGGAAGGGATGACTGTGACGAGCTTCAAACTCGCGAGTGTTGGGCGTAGTGACAGACGCAAAAGGATCAATGGATCCTATTCCGACATGATCGAGAACCGACAGATGATTAGCCGTGCGGTGACAGCGCATTTGGAACATTTTCACTGAGAGGACGGGAAGTAGCCATTGACAACGGTGATGCCCAACATAAAGCTTGCCATGGAAGGAGCCTTGCATGCATGAAGAAGAAGATAGTAGGAAAGCAGAGATTCAGAAGACAAAGCATCTCCAAAGCCTCAACCTGTTCTTCATTACTGAATAACAAG
The DNA here is from genome assembly GCF_059453495.1 of Arachis ipaensis. NCBI lineage: Eukaryota > Viridiplantae > Streptophyta > Magnoliopsida > Fabales > Fabaceae > Arachis > Arachis ipaensis. The sequence goes on along the minus strand of NC_142437.1, from coordinate 94,469,351 downwards.
TATTTATTTCATGTTCTTTTACTTTTTACAATTAAATCTGAGAATTATTGATATCCTGACTAAGAGTTACAAGATAACCATAGCTTGCTTCAAGCCGACAATCTCCGTGGGATCGACCCTTACTCACGTAAGGTATTACTTGGACGACCCAATGCACTTGCTAGTTAGTTGTGCGGAGTTGCAAAAGTGTGATTGTAATTTCGTGCACCAAGTTTTTGGCGCCATTGTCGGGGATTGTTCGAGTTTGGACAACTGACGGTTTATCTTGTTGCTTAGATTAGGAATATTTTATTTTTGTTGGTTTAGAGTCTTTTATTTGAGTTTAATTTTATATTTTAAGTTTGGTGTCAATTGCATGCTTTTACTCTCTTTTAATTTTTTCGAATTTGCATGTTCTTAGTCTTTCTTGATCTTTAAAAAAAATTCTAAGTTTGGTGTCTTCTTTGTTTTTCCTTTAATTTTTCGAAAATATTGTGCTTGATTTTCTAAAAATTTTAAGTTTGGTGTCCTTTGTGCTTTTATTTAATTAAAATTTTTTCAAAATTTGTTCTTGGTGTTCATCTTGATCTTCAAAGTGTTCTTGATGTTCATCTTGACATTCAAAGTTTTCTTGTTTGTTCTCTTTGTTTTGATCTAAAATTTCTAAGTTTAGTGTCATTTTGTTGTTTTTCTCTTTCCGCATTAAAATTCAAAAATAAAAAAATATCCTTTCCTTATTTTACTCATAAATTTCGAAATTTTGCATTAATTTAGTCAAAGATTTTCAAAATCGTATCTTTTTTTTAGTTAAGTCAAAATTCTAATTTCAAAAATTGATCTTTTCAAATCTCTTTCAAAAATCAAATCTCTTTAATTTCTTCAATCATATCTTTTTTTTTTAATTGCAATCATATCTTCTTAATCATATCTTTTTCAAAATAATTTTCAATCATATCTTTTTGATTGCTAATTTCAAAATCTTTTTCAAAAAAATCACTTAACTACTTTCCTCTTTCACATTTCGAAATTAAGTAAGCATTTTTTTCAAAATCTTTTTAATTAATTAATTAATTTAGTTTTCAATTTGCTTTGATTTTATTTTCTTTTAGTTTTCGAAATTTTATTTTATTTTCCATTTATTTTATTTTATTATTTTCGGTCACTTTTAAATTAAATAAAATAAAATAATAAAAAGATAATTTAATTGCAATTCATATCAATTCCCTTTTCTCCATCATGGACATAAGTGGAAATGAACAGTCCAGAAGGACTCTGGGATCATATGCTAACCCCATTACAGCTGCATATGGGAGTAGTATCTGTATACCTCCCATCAAAGTAAGCAGCTTTGAGCTAAATCCTCAGCTCATTATCATGGTGCAGCAAAATTGCCAGTATTCCGGTCTTCCACAGGAAGAACCTACTGAGTTTCTGGCACCGTTCTTACAAATTGCTGACACAGTACGTGATAAAGAAGTGGATCAGGATGTCTACAGATTATTACTATTTCCATTTGCTGTAAAAGATCAAGCTAAGAGGTGGTTAAATAACCAACCCACAGCAAGCATAAAAACATGGAGACAGTTATCAGGAAAATTCCTGAATCAATTTTACCCTCCAAAAAGGATCACACAGCTAAGGCTGGACATCCAAGGCTTTAAACAAGAGGATCATGAATCTCTTTATAATGCCTGGGAGAGGTACAGAGGGATGCTAAGAAAATGCCCCTCTGAAATGTTTTCAGAGTGGGTACAGTTAGACATCTTCTACTATGGACTTACAAAAAAAGCTCAGATGTCTCTAGACCACTCAGCTGGTGGATCTATACACATGAGAAAAACAATTGAAGAGGCTCAAGAACTCATAGATACAGTTGCTAGAAATCAACATCTGTACTCAAACAGTGAGTCCTCCATAAAAGAAGAGGCTATGGCAGTAACTACTGATCATAATCCTCAAGAACAGATTGTTGAACTTAATCAGCAATTACTCCTTATGACAAAACAATCAGCAGAATTCAAAGAGATGCTCCAAGACACTAAAAATGCTAACAAGAATATAGAAGCACAATTGAATCAGACAAGACAGCAGCTATCTAAATAGATAACAGAAGAATACCAAGCTGTCCAACTAAGGAGCGAGAAGACATTGAAAAACTCAGCTCAAAATAGCAAAAAGTCAAGAAAGGAACAAATGACAGAGGATGACCACACCACTGCCCAAAATCCCTCTGAGGACATCAAGAGCCCAGAGAGGAATAACTCTGGCGTTCAAACGCCAGAAAAGGGGGAAAAGTTGGCGTTAAACACCCATTCCTTGCCCAGTTCCGGCGTTCAAACGCCAGAAAAGGGTGGGAAGCTGGCGTTAAACGCCCATCCAGCACCCAATCCTGGCGTTCAAACGCCAATGAGGGATCAGACACCTGCAAGTGCTGATAGTAATCCCTCTAAAAAGGCTTCTCCAACCACTTCTGTAGGGAATAAACCTGCAGCAACTACGGTTGAAGAATATAAAGCCAAGATGCCTTATCCTCAGAAGCTCCGCCAAGCGGAATAGGATAAACAATTTGCCCGCTTTGCAGACTATCTCAGGACTCTTGAAATAAAGATTCCGTTTGCAGAGGCACTTGAGCAAATACCCTCTTATGCTAAGTTCATGAAAGAGATCTTAAGTCATAAGAAGGATTGGAGAGAAACTGAAAGAGTGTTTCTCACTGCAGAATGCAGTGCAGTCATTCTAAAAAGCTTACCAGAAAAGCTTCAAGATCCAGGAAGCTTTATGATACCATGCACATTAGAGGGTGCTTGCACCAAGACAGCTCTATGTGACCTTGGAGCAAGTATCAACCTAATACCTGTATCCACTATCAGAAAGCTTGGGTTGACTGAAGAAGTCAAACCAACCCGGATATGTCTTCAACTTGCTGATGGCTCCATTAAATATCCATCAGGCATCATTGAGAACATGATTGTCAAGGTTGGGCCATTTGCCTTTTCCACTGACTTTGTAGTGCTAGAAATGGAGGAGCACAAGAGTACAACTCTCATTCTAGGAAGACCTTTCCTAGCAACTGGATGAACTCTTATTGATGTACAAAAAGGGGAAGTGACCCTGAGAGTCAATGAGGATGAGTTCAAGTTAAATGCTGTCAAAGCTATGCAGCATCCAGACACATCAAATGACTGCATGAGCACTGATATTATTGACTCTTTGCTGGAAGAGATCAATATGACTGAAAGTCTTGAATCAGAGCTAGAGGACATCTTTAAAGATGTTCAGCTTGATCTGGAGGAATCAGAGGAAATAAAAGAACCTCTGAAAATCTCTCAGGAAGAGGAGAAACCTCTTAAACCCGAGATCAAACCACTACCACCATCCCTGAAATATGCATTTCTGGGAGAGGGTGACAGTTTTCCAGTGATCATAAGCTCTGCTTTAAATCCACAGGAAGAGAAAGCACTAATTCAAGTGCTAAGGACACACAAGACAGCTCTTGGGTGGTCCATAAGTGACCTTAAGGGCATTAGCCCAGCAAGATGCATGCACAAGATCCTATTGGAGGATGATGCTAAGCCAGTGGTTCAACTACAGAGGCGGCTAAATCCAGCCATGAAGGAAGTGGTGCAGAAAGAGGTCACTAAGTTATTAGAAGCTGGGATTATTTATCCTATTTCTGATAGCCCCTGAGTAAGCCCTGTCCAAGTTGTCCCCAAGAAGGGAGGCATGACAGTGGTTCATAATGAAAAGAATGAACTGGTTCCCACAAGAACAGTTACAAGGTGGTGTATGTGTATTGACTACAGAAGGCTCAATACAGCCACCAGAAAGGATCATTTTCCTTTACCATTCATAGACCAGATGCTAGAGAGACTAGCAGGCCATGAATACTACTACTTTTTGGATGGCTATTCAGGCTACAACCAAATTGCAGTGGATCCTCAAGACCAAGAGAAAACAGCATTCACATGTCCATCTGGAGTATTTGCTTACAGAAGAATGCCTTTTGGTCTGTGCAATGCACCTGCAACCTTTCAGAGGTGCATGCTCTCTATCTTCTCTGATATGGTAGAGAAGTTCCTGGAAGTCTTCATGGATGACTTCTCAGTATTTGGAGACTCATTCAGCTCCTGTCTTGATCATCTAGCACTTGTCCTGAAAAGGTGCCAAGAGACTAACCTGGTCTTAAACTGGGAAAAATGTCACTTTATGGTGACTGAAGGAATTGTCCTTGGGCACAAAATTTCAAGCAAGGGGATAGAGGTGGATCAAGCCAAGGTAGAGGTAATTGAGAAATTACCACCACCTGCCAATGTTAAGGCAATCAGAAGCTTTCTGAGGCATGCAGGATTCTATAGGAGGTTCACAAAGGATTTTTCAAAAATTGCAAAACCTCTTAGCAACCTGCTAGCTGCTGACACGCCATTTGTGTTTGACACAGAGTGTCTGTAGGCGTTTGAAACCCTGAAAGCCAAGCTTGTCACAGTACCAGTCATCTCTGCACCTGACTGGACATTACCATTCGAACTAATGTGTGATGCCAGTGACCATGCCATTGGTGCAGTGTTGGGACAGAGGCATAACAAGATTCTGCACGTCATTTACTATGCTAGCCGTGTTTTAAATGATGCACAGAAGAATTGCACAACCACAGAAAAAGAGTTACTTGCAGTGGTTTATGCCATTGACAAGTTTAGATCCTATTTAGTAGGTTCAAAAGTGATTGTGTATACTGATCATGCTACTCTTAAATACCTACTCACAAAGCAGGATTCAAAACCCAGGCTCATAAGATGGGTGTTGCTTCTGCAAGAGTTTGATATAGAAATAAGAGACAGAAAAGGGACAGAGAACCAGGTAGCTGATCACCTGTCCCGGATAGAACCAGTAGCAGGGGCGTCCCACCCTCCTACTGAGATCTCTGAAACCTTTCCGGATGAGCAACTCTTCGCCATTCAGGAAGCACCATGGTTTGCAGACAGGAAAAGGAAGAAGCATGAAGAGCTTCTCTCAATACAGAGTCAAACAGAGCCCCACAGTCAAACTCTAAGTTTGGTGTTGGGAGGCCACAACCAAACTTTAAGTTTGGTGTTGAACCCCCACATTCAAACTCTAAGTTTGGTGTTGGGAGGTTCCAACATTGCTCTGAACATCTGTGAGGCTCCATGAGAGCCCACTGTCAAGCTATTGACATTAAAGAAGCGCTTGTTGGGAGGCAACCCAATCTATATTAAATTTCGATTTTCCCTTGTTACTTTATGTTTTCTGTAGGTTGATGATCATGTAAAGTCACAAAAACAATTGAAAAATCAAAAATAGAAGGAAAAATAGAATGAAAAATAGAACACCCTGGAGGAGAAACTTACTGGCGTTTAAACGCCAGTAAGGGTAGCAGAATGGGCGTTAAACGCCCAGTCTGACACCATTCTGGGCGTTTAACGCCAGAAATGGGCACCAAACTGGCGTTTAATGCCAGAAAAGGGCAAGAAGCTGGCGTTAAACGCCAGAAATGGGCAGCAACCTGGCGTTTAATGCCAGGATTGGCAGCAAGGGGCGTTTTGCAAGCCTCATTGGTGCAGGGATGAGAAATCCTTGACACCTCAGGATCTGTGGACCCCACAGGATCCCCACCAACCTCAACTCACTCTCTCTTCACACCTTTTCATAATACTATTCCTTAAATACCCTTCTCCATTCAAATTTAAACCACTTTACCTCCCAAACCCCCCTCCATCTCCTCTATTTCTTCTTCTTCTACTTTCTTCTCTCTTCTTTTGCTCGAGGATGAGCAAACCTTCTAAGTTTGGTGTGGTAAAAGCATTGCTTTTTGTTTTTCCATAACCATTTATGAGGATAAGCCCATCACTAAGAAAAGGATAGAGAAAATCAACACCTCTCTAGGAGAATTAAGTTCCAATATGGGACAACTAAGGGTGGAGCATCAAGAGCATTCCATCCTCCTCCATGAAATTAGAGAAAACCAAAGAACCATGAGGGAAGAGCAACAAAGGCAAGGAAGAGACATTGAGGAACTCAAGCACTCCATAAGATCTTCAAGAGGAAGAACAAGCCGCCATCATTAAGGTGGACCCGTTCCTTAATTTCCTTGTTCTTTATTTTCTGTTTTTCGAATTTTTATGCTTTATGTTTATGTCTTATTACATGATCATTAGTGTCTAAGTGTCTATGCCTTAAAGCTACGAAAATGAATCCATCACCTTTCTTAAATAAAAAGTATTTTTAATTAAAAAAGAAAAAGAAGTACATGAATTTCGAATTTTAAAACAGTTTAATTATTTTGATGTGGTGGCAATACTATTGTTTTCTGAATGAATGCTTGAATAGTGCATATTTTTGAATTTGATTGTTTATGAATGTTAAAATTTTTGGCTCTTGAAAGAATGATGGGAAAAGGAGAAATGTTATCTGATGATCTGAAAAATCATAAAATTGATTCTTGAAGCAAGAAAAAGCAGTGAAAAGCTTGCAGGAAAAAAAAAGAGAAAAGAAAAAGAAAGAAAAAGAAAAGCAAGCAGAAAAAGCCAATACCCCTTTAAACCAAAAGGCAAGGGTGATAAGAAGGATCCAAGGCTTTGAGCATCAGTGGATAGGAGGGCCCACAGGAATAAAATCCTGGCCTAAGCGGCTAAACCAAGCTGTCCCTAACCATGTGCTTGTGGCGTGAAGGTGTCAAGTGAAAACTTGAGACTGAGCGGTTAAAGTCGAGGTCCAAAGCAAAAAGAAGAGTGTGCTTAAGAACCCTGGACACCTCTAATTGGGGACTCTAGCAAAGCTGAGTCACAATCTGAAAAGGTTCACCCAGTTATGTGTCTGTGGCATTTATGTATCCGGTAGTAATACTGGAAAACAAAATGCTTAGGGCCACAGCCAAGACTCATAAAGTAGCTGTGTTCAAGAATCATAATTACTTAACTATGAGAATCAATAACACTATCTGGATTCTGAGTTCCTATAGATGCCAATCATTCTGAACTTCAAGGAATAAAGTGAGATGCCAAAACTATTCAGAAGCAAAAAGATAAAAGCCCTGCTCATCTAATTAATACTGATCTTCATAGATGATTTTGGAATTCATTGTATATTCTCTTCTTTTTATCCTATTTGATTTTCAGTTGCTTGGGGACAAGCAACAATTTAAGTTTGGTGTTGTGATGAGCGGATAATTTATACGCTTTTTGGCATTATTTTTAGTATATTTTTAGTATATTTTAATTAGTTTTTATTTAAAATTTACTTTTCTAGACTTTACTATGATTTTGTGTGTTTTTCTGTGATCTCAGGTATTTTCTGGCTGAAATTGAGGGACATGAGCAAAAATCTGATTCAGAGGCTGAAAAAGGACTGCAGATGCTGTTGGATTATGACCTCCCTGCACTCAAAGTGGATTTTCTGGAGCTATAGAAGCCCAATTGGCGCGCTCTCAATTGCTTTGGAAAGTAGACATCCTGGGCTTTCCAGCAATATATAATAGTCCATACTTTGCCCGAGATTTGATAGCCCAAATAGGCGTTCCAAGTCAGCTCAAGAATTCTGGCGTTTAACGCTAGAACTGGCATAAAAACTGGAGTTAAACGCCCAAACTGGCACAAAAGCTGGCGTTTAACTCTAAGAAAAGTCTCTACACATGAAAGCTTCAATGCTCAGCCCAAGAACACACCAAGTGGGCTCCGGAAGTGGATTTTTACACTAAACACCCTAGCTTACTCATTTTCTGTAACCCTAGGTCACCAGTTTACTATAAAAACTACTTTTAGTGATTCATCTGGTACCCCATGACACTTTACACATTTCTTATTGTATTCTCTATGGCATGAGTCTCTAAACCCCATTGTTGGGGGTGAGGAGCTCTGCTGTTCTTCATGAATTAATGCAATTACTACTGTTTTCCATTCTATCACGCTTGCTTCTATTCTAAGATATTCATTCGCACTTCAACTTGATGAATGTGATGATCCGTGACAATCATCATCATTCTCACCTATGAACGCGTGCCTGACAACCACCTCCATTCTACATGCAATCAAGCTTGAATGTGTATCTCTTGGGTTTCTAATCTAAGATTGGAACCTTCGTGGTATAGGCTAGAATTATTGGCGGTCATTCCTGAGATCTGGAACGTCTAAACCTTGTCTGTGGTATTCTGAGTAGGATCTGGAAAGGGATGATTGTGACGAGCTTCAAACTCACGAGTGTTGGGCGTAGTGACAGACACAAAAGGATCAATGGATCCTATTCCGACATGATCGAGAACCGACAGATGATTAGCCGTGCGGTGACAGCGCATTTGGAACATTTTCACTTAGAGGACGGGAAGAAGCCATTGACAACGGTGATGCCCAACATAAAGCTTGCCATGGAAGGAGCCTTGCGTGCATGAAGAAGAAGATAGTAGAAAAGCAGAGATTCATAAGACAAAGCATCTCCAAAGCCTCAACCTGTTCTTCATTACTGAATAACAAGTATTTATTTCATGTTCTTTTACTTTTTACAATTAAATCTGAGAATTATTGATATCCTGACTAAGAGTTACAAGATAACCATAGCTTGCTTCAAGCCGACAATCTCCATGGGATCGACCCTTACTCACGTAAGGTATTACTTGGACGACCCAGTGCACTTGCTGGTTAGTTTTGTGGAGTTGCGAAAGTGTGATTGTAATTTCGTGCACCAGTACGCGTTTGGACCAAGACGCGTACACATACCTCATCTCGCATACGCATGTACACGAGGAAGTAGCGATCCTTCGCGAATAGAGGACATGCATACACATGAATCCCAAATCACGAGTACACGTGGGTGTACATTTCCTAAAAAATTTTAACTAAGTCTGAAACTGCAGAATTTCAAGTTTAAATCCCAAACTTCCGATGCGCATATCTTTTTCATTTTAAAATATTTTTCTTCCGTTCTTCGAACGGTGTAAACTTCACGGACCCAATTTTCATATAAAATAATTTTGAAATCATTTGGGAGTCTGGAAGCCAAGTTATGGATCACCGAAGTTTGGCCAAAAACCAACTTTACACAAACTCTCAAAACCTCAATTTTCTTTAAAACCCAACTCAAATATATATATCTTTTCCCTCATCACAACAACCTTCACACCCTACCATTTATCAATCTTAACAATCCCTTTCATCAATTTCCTGAATACAACATCAACATTATCATCCACCAATTCAATATATACATACACATGCATTCATATCATTATCTCAATCATCATCAACCCATCACTTAACATTCCATCATCAAAAATAGCAAACAACATCAAGGGTGCTAATCATTAAACATACTCATACGTTTCAACCTATCCTATGGTCATCTAGCCTAAGTTTTCACAGAACATTATATATTAAATACGAGAAACCTAAACCATACATTGGCCGATTTCCTCATATCACCCAAGACAACCCACTAGACAAGATTGCAAGCCCTTACACCAAAAATCCAGCAACCAATACCAATTTCCAAGCCTCCAACTTCCACAAATATGCTTCAATTCTTATACATATATCACCTAATACATAACATCACATATCCATATACAAGATTCAATACCTAACACATGTAATCAAGGAATTGACTAGGGTTAATAATCCTTACCTTAAATGTGCCATAATTAAGCAAAAGCCCACTAATCCCTCATGTCAATTTGATCTTAAAACATCGAATTAACCAAAATCTCAACACCCCCAAAATCATGAAATTTTCAGATTTGAGAAGAGCAAATTGAAATTGAGAATATGATTTTCTTACCTTACAATATATTGGGCTTTGTAAAACTCATCACTGCGGACGCGTGGCCGCAAATGGTTTGGCGATCGGAGCTCAGAGCGAGAAGTTATGTTGGATTGAAATCAAACCATGGATTAGGTTTTGATGCTCTTGTTCCCTCCTTCCCCAAACTATTTCTGCGTGCTTCAATGTGTGAAAGGAAGGGAAATGAGCTGAGCTCATGGGTATAGGTGGTTTGGTTTGGGCCTTGGGCCCAATACGGGCCCCGTTTGACTGGTTCGACCCGTTTGGCCAAATTTTGGGTCAAATTCTTTGAAATTAATGTCAAAATTCTTATTTTAATTAGCTCTATCCTATTTTACTATAAAATTTATATTTCTAATTTCCTTTATTAAAATTTAATTTACTAACTAATTATCTGCTAATTTTACGGAATTTACAGAAGAAGTCACGAAGAGTTTATTTCGTTTTTATTTATATGATGTATTGTATTGTTTTAGATATTATGTTTTTCCCTCGCCTTTATCTTTATACATTTGTAAGAGGGATAGGATTTTGTTTTATGTAAAGCTTGTAAGTTAATACTATGTATATGTATGTATATGGTTGTAAGTATGGATTTATGTTTTGTTTTAAACGGTCTTTTGAAAAATTTTGTTTAAGTTTTAAACAGGCTCATATTTCGATATTAAATATTTTAAGAGTCGTCGTAATACCCGAGCTATCAGAGTGGCGCAGGAGGAAGCGTGACATTTTGATAGTTAGGGTGCTACACTATAAATAAACAGAATAAAAGTAAAACTCTTGCTATCAAAACACTTGTGTAAGACTCCCATTTTTCATCCACACCTCTGCCATAGAGATTTCTTTTGTGATAAGTTGACCTTTTAAATTATCTCTTTTAATTGTTCAGTATCATTTGTCTCAGATTGACCAAAAATAAAGTCGAATTCCATGATCAGAATTCTAACCCGATATGCGAGACTTCTAATTCATCAATGACCAACTTCGATGGCAGTCCCAAAATGCAACGCCGTCACATGCGCAAATTCCTTTCCTACTTGCGATGATAGGCTTTTTTCCAAAGCCACACTTGATTCAGGGTAACAACCCTCATCATAGATTCTCCACTTTTAGAAGCAGGCACCAAAAATGCGATGTCGCTATTCCATTTTACAAGAAAATTTGTCACAATACTAAAGAAAAATAAATCCTATTAGATCAATTTCCAATTATAAATGCTAATATACACATCAAACTTTATTTTTTATACAAAAGGTATGTTTCTTTTCCATTGCAGGTTGTTATACTTTCTTTGAATTTAAACTAGAGTCATATATATATTTAATATTTCATAGAGTGTTCATTCTTAAAAATAATAATGGTAATATTTCAGATAAAACTAATATTTTTAAATAAATCTATGGTGCTCCACTATTTATATCTTCACTTAAATTTTCACTAAAATTATCGTAAGTCTAGGCTAAACTAATCACACATAATTATGATAGGAGGTTGCATGCAAGAGAAGGGTATGATAGTACTCATATTATAGAAATGGCTTTATCTTGTGATTTTTCATTGGTGGCATAAAGATGGCAGTTAAGGTGTCTCATTTAACTTGCATTAATATCATTATTAGCATTGGAACCTATATTTTTTGGGATAGTTTTTTATCTTTTCTATTCTCAGTTGACTTGAATTTGGTTGGTTCTTAGATTATGATATTGATTGATATGATTTTTTTTTCCGTGACATATTAATAAGAATTTAAAATGTATAATCTTCATTTGCAAACAAACAATAAAAGGAAAAATATACTGTAGTTATCTTCTGGTACTTGATTCTTCCAATATCATTATTGTCTATAACTTTCTTTTCTTGTATCTTCTCTTATTCATTTCTTTCCTTTATATTTAACTTTTTTCTGTATATCGTCAATAAAAAAATTGGAATTATAGGTAATATTTTCTTCCTTTCGGTTTTCATGTTCTATAATCTTCAAGAGAGCAGAAAGGGCGGACATTTCTAAAATTCCAGAACAAAAAATTTTTTCTGTTAAGTACCAACTATGTAAGACCCGGTTAATTAATGGCTAATTAACCCATAAATGAGAATTTATTCTAGAAAGCTAAAAATATTATTTTTATAGCTTAATATGATAGAGGAGATTGAGACAAGAATTTCGGTACCAATTTTATAGAAAACAGACCAAGATTGGACCGAACGGGCCAAACCGGTCCAACCGGACCCAAAATGGGCCCTTGGCCCAACTAAACTAAACCAAAACCCTAGTTTTCATCTCTCTCTCTCCTCACAACACACTAAACACACTGAAATGGAGGCCATGGAGGGAAGAACACTCTCTCAAGTTCTCTCCCTTGGTTGATCTTCAAACCACCATAACTTTTGATCTAGAGCTCCGATTGCCGCGCCGTTTACGGCCACGCGTTCACCGTGGAGAGCTCTACAAAACCCATACAATTAATCTTGAGGTAAGCCACGTTTTTCTCTTCGAAATTCCAGCCCTTTTTTTCGAGTTTTATGGGTGAAATGTTGAGATTTTGGATTCTTTGATGTTATAGGACCCAACTCTCTTGAAGGAGAAGGTTAATCTTGTCTCCTTGGACCTTGAGTAAGGTAAGATATCTTACACCCTAGTGAGAATGTTGAACTTGTGGTTTTGGGTATTGAGCTCTTGTGTTTTGGTATGATGATTGTGGCTTAGGTTGTGTATATGTGAATATTGGAGCTTAATTGGTGATTTTGGAAAGCTTGGAAAAAGGATTTTGTGTGATAAAATCTGTTCTTGGAGGTGTTGATACCTTGAGAGCTTGTGGACAAGTGGTTTGGAAGTGCTCCGGTTGAGCGTGGGAAATCGGCTAAGGTATGGTTTCGGTTTCCCGTATCTAATATGTAATGTGGTAGGAAATACTTAGGCTAGAGGCCCTAAGATAGGCATTGAATTGATGATGTTGTTGATTGGTTGAGATATATGATGTGATCATATATGTGATTATGAATATTGATGCCTTGGTTGTGTGATGTATAAGAAAATGCATGTTGTGATATATGCTTGATGAATGATTAAGGTTGAATTGGTGGGTGGCACCATGTTGATGGTGAGTATGATGATGATTACGTATAATGATGGTTGATTGGGAATGGTATTATTGGTAATTAGGATGAGGAAGAATGTATGACATGATATTGTGTTTGTCCTTTAGCCATTTGATTGAGAAGTGTTAAAATGGTTGGATGTGGTTTTGGAAAATTTGGTAAAATGTCAATGTGTGAGTTGAGGATGGCTTGATATTGATTTTGGTACATTTTGATTGATTTCAAAGAAAAGGGATGAAATTTGGCATGTTTTGATTGATTTTGAAAAGAGTTGAAAGTGGCTTCTTTTGAAAATGGCACTTTATGATTTTGTATGAAAACATGGTTTTTGGGCATACTTTGACGGGACATAACTTGGACTACGGATCTATGATTTATGCCAAATCTATTTAGAAATGAAATTGGATCCGGGATGTCTATGCCGTTCGAAGAACGGGTGAAAAACGATTTAAAATGAGAAAGTTATGTCCGTCGAAAGATTGGGGGTTGAATCTGTGAATTCTGCAGCTTTTAACTTAGAAAATTTTTAGCAGAATGACCCTCCGCGCGTAGGCGCACTTGGCGCGTATGCGCCGTTCTTCGAGAAAGCACCGTCCACGCGTGCGCGTGGTGTGTGCGTGCGCGTCGATGCGCTGCACCAAATGCCCAGCTATTTTCCCGAGAGTTGTGCCAGAGTTGTGCCAGTTTTGTGCCTGGGGCACAAATGTATCCGCGTGTATGCATGGCTAACGCGTGCGCGTCGTTTGGCTAATTTTCAATCTGCGCGTTCGCGCGTATGACGCTTGCGCGTCGAGAAGTTTTAAGGCCATCCACGCGTGCGCGTGGAGTGCGCGTACGCGTGGCCCTATTTTCATCCCGAAGTTGATTTTTGAGTTTTAAAAGCCAAATTTTATACTTCTAAGCCTCCGATCTCACCACTTATGTCTTAAATCATTATGATATGCCTAGCAATGAGACAAGGAGCTAGTGAATGTAGTAACTTGCGATTGAAGCTAGGGAAAAATGAATGATCAATGAGGATCAAAGATGATTATGTGAGATGCGGAGGATGGCGGTGGAAGTGCTTGTTATGCCATGGGCCGAAGGGCCGTGATTGTTAATGAATTGGCTGGTTATGGATTTAACCGTGAGCCGGATGGCTAGATTATTGCCGTGTTACGGTGGAGCCATGATTATGGCTAAGTATAAATGCATATATGCTGTTGAATGAATTGTAAATGTTTGCACTTCTACCATCGGAGATGAGGGTTTCCCTGGGAGGAAGCAGTGGCTAGCCACCACGTGCTCCAGGTTGAGACTCGAAGCTCTTTTGACCCTATGTCGTAAGTGTGGCCGGGCACTGTGAAAGGCCCGGATGAGCTCGCCCCCGTAAATATTCACCAGTGAGGGTGATGGATATGGATCATGACTATGATCAAGTTTAAGATGAGTATAACTCGAGTTGGGGATGCGCGACAGAGGGACAGTCCAATGGTTAGCTACCAGGACTTGTCAGGTTGGCTCTATAACCGACAGATGATATCATCAGCCACTATGGACAGGCATGCATCATAAGCATACTACATGAATTGTTTGAGATTGCCTATTTGACTGCATATTACTTGCTAATTGTCTAAATGCCTTATCTGTTCCTATTTGTAAATCTCTTGTCTGATATAACTGTGTTTGCTATATTATACTCCTGCTGGTGGTTGGGAGGTACGAAGGAATTGGAAAGGGAAGTACTAGTTAGACTGAAGGATCTTTAGTCAGTTGCCACTTACGGTTTAGTATGTTTATAAGCTTTGATATTATCTGGAGGAAGTTCTAGGATTGCCTTCGGCTTTCCTCTATTATTATGTATTATATATGTGAAAGCTGTTACCGTGCTGGGGACCTCTGGTTCTCACCCATGCGGATTTTGTGGTTTTCAGATGCAGGACGCGAGGCTTCTCGTTAAGGCATGTTGGAGACTTCTGGATTAGCGAAGATCCTTCGTTCTCGGGACTCCGTTTTGGTTTATATGTTTTGCTTAGATACTTTTATCTCCACTAAATAATACAAACTGTGATGACTCCTTCTAGAGGGGATTTTGGAGAAATAGGTTCTCTGTATTTGTGTCCCTTTGGGTTTCCTTTGGGTTTTCCTTGTTTTATTATACGTATATATTGCTATGCTCGGACCGGTTATCTTCGCAGTCGGATTTTGAGTCTTGATATTCCCATTTTTGACACTCTTTGTATATATATGATCTTGCGTTGATTTATCCTTTGCTCGTTATGTTATCGATCGGAGTGTTGCGCTTTAGAGTTACGATTTTTGTTTACCCCTTTTTTCTACAAAGGCTCCTAGTTATAATCAATCATTAATACTACTATACGTACTAAAATTTTTGTTTTAGAGGTCGTAATACCTTGCCATCTCTGAATTATGACTTAAGCATAAGTCTCTGTATGGTAGGGTGTTACATTATGGTATCAGAGCAGTTCGTTCCTGTAGAGCCTGAGAAATGGACTGACTATGCTTCTGTGTATTCTCTGTGTGTGTGTGTTATGTGCTATTAGTAGATCTGCTTGATATAATTGGCATAAACGTTAATGAGCATGCATTTGGGACTTTGAAGCACTAGACTTCCTATATTGAGACTGATCAACTTAATATCGATTGTTTGGTGTGTATAGGGACCAGATGGCGCCTCGTGGACGCAGTAGAGGCCGTGAGAGAGGTCGTACTAATGCTCGTGCGCCGGAGAATAACCCTAATGACCCGGTGAACTTTATGACTGCATTGGAGAACATGGATGCTGCTATGCAAGCCACTGCTGAGGCTCTTGGTCAACAGATTAACAACCATGGAAATGACGGAGGTGGAGTTCAGGGCCCGATGACACTGGCGAACTTTTTGAAGGTTAATCCCCCGAAGTTCAAGGGAACTACTAGCCCAACTGAAGCCGATACATGATTTCAGGCTATGGAGCGAGCACTGCAAGCGCAGGTGGTACCTGAAGGACAGCATGTGGAGTTCGCTACCTATTTGCTCACTGGTGAAGCGTCGCATTGGTGGCAAGGAATCCGACGCCTCCTGCAGCAGGGTGATGAGTATATCACCTGGGATGTCTTCCAAGAGGAGTTCTACAAGAAGTACTTTCCGACTTCTGCTAGGACGGCCAAAGAGCTTGAATTATTGCAGCTGAAGCAGGATACTATGTCCGTATCTGAGTATACTGACAAGTTTGAGGAGCTGTTCAGATTCTCTCGTATGTGTCAAGGGACTCCGGTGGAATATGAGGAATGGAAGTGTGTTAAGTACGAAGGAGGACTCCGGAGCGATATTTTCAGTTCGGTGGGGCCAATGGAGATTAGGACTTTCTCCGAGTTGGTGAACAAGTGTAGGGTTGCTGAAGAGTGTGTGAAGAGGGCAGCCACTGAGAAAGGAAGTCACAAAGGATCATTTCCACAGAACCGAGGGAAGAACTTTGCACCTAGAGGTCCACCTTTCAAGAGGGGAGGTTCCTTTAGGAGGCCCAACAACAACAACTCCCAAGGGAAAAGGTTTGGGAAGCAGCCTCAGAATGATCCAGCTTGTACTAGGTGTGGAAGTCACCATCTGGGAGTACCATGCAAGGCCGGATGGGGTTTGTGCTACAATTGTAGAAAGGCGGGGCATAAAGCCGCAAGTTTTTCGGAGCGGCAGAAGCAAGGTGCTGGGAAAGCACAACAGACTGGTCGGGTGTTCACCACCTCAACTGTGGGTGCAGAGGGATCCGAGACACTCATTCGAGGTAACTGTGAAATGGCTGGTCAAACTTTAAATGCTTTATTTGATTCGGGAGCATCACATTCATTCATTGCATTTGAGAAAGCCCATGAGTTAGGATTGAAGATCGTAACCTTAGGTTATGACCTAAAAGTGTATAATGCTACCCATGAAGCCATGGTAACTAGGCTAGGATGCCCGAACGTTTCGTTTAGGTTCAAGCAGCGTGATTTTGTCCATAATTTAATCTGCTTACCGATGATCGGTCTTGATCTTATCTTGGGATTGGACTGGTTATCTGAGAACCATGTCCTACTTGATTGTTCTACAAAGTCGGTGTACTTTATGCCGGAAGATACAGACGGGCCGGTCGTGGTGAATAATTATTACTTGAATTCGATGATGGTGAACTGTTCCGGAATCGAATGTCAGGGTATCCTGTTGTTAACCGCGGGTGTTTCGGGTGATGATCAAAGATTGGAAAAGATTCCAGTAGTGTGTGAGTTTCCGGAAGTGTTTCCCGATGATATTGAGGAATTTCCACCTAATCGAGAGGTCGAGTTTGCTATTGAATTGGTGCCTGGGGCGGGACCAATCTCAAGTGCTCCTTATAGAATGTCACCATTAGAGATGGCCGAGCTAAAGTCTCAGTTAGAGGAATTGTTGGGTAAGAACTTTATCCGACTAAGTGTTTCCCCGTGGGGTGCTCCAGTGTTACTGGTAAAGAAGAAAGATGGAAGTATGCGACTCTATGTGGATTACAGGCAGCTGAACAAGGTCACCATAAAGAATAAGTACCCATTGCCGAGAATTGATGATCTCATGGATCAGTTACAAGGAGCTGGGGTTTTCTCCAAGATCGATTTGCGATCTGGTTATCACCAGATAAGGGTGAGGGGTGAGGATATCCCTAAGACCGCTTTCAGAACTCGTTATGGTCATTACAAGTACACTGTGATGTCCTTTGGGTTGACGAACGCTCCTGCGGTATTCATGGATTACATGAATAGAGTGTTCCGTCCGTTCTTGGATAAATTCGTTGTTGTCTTCATTGACGACATACTAATTTACTCCAAGACTGAAGAAGAGCATACAGAACACTTGAGGACCATGTTGCAGATTCTAAAGGAGAAGAAACTCTATGCGAAACTGTCTAAGTGTGAGTTTTGGAAGAGTGAGGTGAAGTTTTTGGGTCACGTGGTGAGTAAGAAGGGAATAGCCGTAGATCCAACTAAGGTGGAAGCTGTGATGGATTGGAAAAAACCAACCACAGTAACTGAGATAAGGAGTTTTCTGGGTTTAGCTGGCTATTACAGAAGGTTCATCAAAGGCTTTTCGCAATTAGCCTTGCCGTTGACGAAGTTAACCCGCAAAGACACTCCGTTTGTTTGGACTCCTGAGTGTGAGGAAAGCTTTCAGGCATTGAAGAAAAAGTTGACCACTGCACCTGTGTTGGTGTTACCTGAGCCGAACGAACCATTTGAGGTGTACTGTGATGCCTCACTAAAGGGTCTAGGATGCGTGCTGATGCAGCATCATAATGTGGTGGCGTATGCCTCACGACAGTTGAGACCTCATGAAGTTAGTTACCCTACGCACGATTTGGAACTCGCTGCAGTTATGTTTGCCTTGAAGGTGTGGAGACATTATCTCTATGGGGTTAAGTTCCAAGCCTTCTCTGATCACAAGAGCTTGAAATATCTTTTTGATCAGAAAGAGCTTAATATGAGGCAGAGAAGGTGGATGGATTTATTGAAGGACTACGATTTTGAGTTGAATTACCATCCGGGAAAGGCGAATGTAGTGGCGGATGCGTTAAGTCGGAAGTCGTTATATGCGGCTTGGATGATGCTCCAAGAGGAGAAGTTGCTCAAGGGGTTCGAGAGTCTAAAAATTGGTGCTCGAGAAGTATTTGGAACCTTGTGTTTGAGCCGATTAGAAATCTCGAGTGACTTTAAGTCCGAACTCCTAAAGGCTCATGAAAATGATGAAGCGTTATGGAAGGTGTTACCGGCTATCGAGCAAGGAAAACAGTGGAGAGTGTCGGAAGAAAAAAGATGGGTTATGGAGATTCAAGGGTAGGATCTTTGTGCCGGATGTTGGTACTTTAAGGCAAGATATTTTAAAGGAGGCACACAAAAGTGGATTCTCCATTCACCCGGGAAGTACTAAGATGTACCATGATTTAAAGGCGATGTTTTGGTGGCCAGGTATGAAGAATGATGTGGCGGAATATGTTTCAAAGTGCTTAACTTGCCAAAAGGTAAAGATTGAACATCAAAGACCTTCTGGGATGTTGCAACCTTTAGAGGTTCCGCAATGGAAGTGGAAAAGTATCGCAATGGACTTTGTGTCGGGATTGCCAAGGACTAGGACTGGTTTTGATGCTATCTGGGTGATTGTGGACCGACTGACCAAGTCAGCTCACTTTTTGCCCATTCGGATGACTTACACCCTTGAAGATCTAGCACGGTTATACATAAAGGAAATTGTGAGACTTCATGGTGTACCTGCTACTATAATCTCTGATAGAGATCCTCGTTTCACTTCGAGGTTCTGGGGTGCATTTCAGAAAGTTTTTGGAACCCGATTAAGCTTGAGTACAGCTTACCATCCTCAAACAGATGGTCAATCCGAGAGGACGATCCAAACACTAGAGGATATGCTGAGAGCTTGTGTTTTGGACCAACCGGCGAGTTGGGATCGGTATATGCCATTAGTGGAGTTTGCATACAATAATAGTTACCATGCGAGCATCGGAATGGCTCCGTATGAGGCATTGTATGGGAGGAAATGTCAATCTCCGCTATGTTGGTATGAAGCTGGAGAGAAAGGCTTGTTGGGGCCGGAGATGATAGCTGAGACCACTGAACAAGTCAAGAAAATCCGAGATAGGATGCTTACGGCGCAGAGTCGCCAGAAGAGTTACGCAGATCAGAGGCGCAAGCCCTTGGAATTTGAAGAAGGAGATCATGTTTTCCTGAAGGTTACTCCAACCACAGGAGTAGGTAGGACGATTAAAGCAAAGAAGTTGAATCCTCGATACATTGGTCCATTTCAAATCCTGGAGAGGATTGGACCGGTGGCGTATCGGATGGCTCTACCACCTCACCTTTCGAACCTGTACGACGTATTTCACGTGTCACAGCTTCGGAAGTACACTCCTGATGCTAGCCATGTGTTAGAACCTGAATCGGTTCAGTTGAGAGAAGATTTGACGCTTCCAGTGGCTCCAGTTAGAATTAATGATACTAGTATCAAACGGTTGTGTGGAAAAGAGGTTTCATTAGTCAAAGTGGCTTGGAGTCAGAGATGCGAACGGATTATCCGCACTTATTCTCAGGTAATTGAATTTGAATTTTGTGGGCGAAATTCCCAATTAGGTGGGTAGAATGTAAGACCCGGTTAATTAATGGCTAATTAACCCATAAATGAGAATTTATTCTAGAAAGCCAAAAATGTTATTTTTATGGCTTAATATGATAGAGGAGATTGAGACGAGAATTTCAGTACCAATTTTATAGAAAACGGACCAAGATTGGACCGAACGGGCCAAACCGGTCCAACCGAATCCAAAATGGGCCCTTGGCCCAACTAAATTAAACCAAAACTCTAGTTTTCAGCTCTCTCTCTCCTCACAACACACTAAACACGCTGAAATGGAGGCCATGGAGGGAAGAACACTCTCTCAAGTTCTCTCCCTTGGTTGATCTTCAAACCACCATAACTTTTGATCTAGAGCTCCAATTGCCGCGCCGTTTGCGGCCACGCGTTCACCGCAGAGAGCTCTACAAAACCCATACAATCAATCTTGAGGTAAGCCACGTTTTGCTCTTCGAAATTCCAGCCCTTATTTTCGAGTTTCATGGGTGAAATATTGAGATTTTAGGTTCTTTGATGTTATAGGACCCAACTCTCTTGAAGAAGAAGGTTAATCTTGTCTCCTTGGACCTTGAGTAAGGTAAGATATCTTAAACCCTAGTGAAAATGTTGAACTTGTGGTTTTGGGTATTGAGCTCTTGTGTTTTGGTATGATGATTGTGGCTTAGGTTGTGTATATGTGAATATTGGAGCTTGATTGGTGATTTTGGAAAGCTTGGAAAAAGGGTTTTGTGTGATAAAATATGTTCTTGGAGGTGTTGATGCCTTGAGAGCTTGTGGACAAGTGGTTTGGAAGTGCTCCAGTTGAGCGTGGGAAATCGGCTAAGGTATGGTTTCGGTTTCCCGTATCTAATATGTAATGTGGTAAGAAATACTTAGGCTAGAGGCCCTAAGATAGGCATTGAATTGATGATATTATTGATTGGTTGAGATATATGATGTGATCATATATGTGATTATGAATATTGATGCCTTGGTTGTGTGATGTATGAGAAAATGCATGTTCTGATATATGCTTGATGAATGATTAAGGTTGAATTGGTGGGTGGCACCATGTTGATAGTGAGTATGATGATGATTACGTATAATGATGGTTGATTGGGAATGGTATTATTGGTAATTGGGATGAGGAAGAATGTATGACATGATATTGTATTTGTCTTTTAGCCATTTGATTAAGAAGTGTTAAAATGGTTGGATGTGGTTTTGGAAAATTTGGTAAAATGTCAATGTGTGAGTTGAGGATGGCTTGATGTTGATTTTGGTACATTTTGATTGATTTCAAAGAAAAGGGATGAAATTTGGCATGTTTTGATTGATTTTGAAAAGAGTTAAAAGTGGCTTGTTTTGAAAATGGCACTTTACGGTTTTGTATGAAAACATGGTTTTTGGGCATAATTTGACGGGACATAACTTGGACTACGGATCTCTGATTTGTGCCAAATCTATTTAGAAATGAAATTGGATCCGGGATGTCCATGCCGTTCGAAGAACGGGTGGAAAACGATTTCAAATGAGAAAGTTATGTCCGTCGGAAGATTGGGGGTTGAATCTGTGAATTCTGCAGCTTTTAACTTAGAAAATTTTTAGCAGAATGACCCTCCGCGCGTAAGCGCACTTGGCGCGTACGCGCCGTTCTTCGAGAAAGCACCATCCACGCGTGCGCGTGGTGTGCGCGGGCGCGTCGATGCGCTGCACCGAATGCCCAGCTATTTTCCCGAGAATTGTGCCAGAGTTGTGCCAGTTTTGTGCCTGGGGCACAAATGTATCCGCACGTATGCATGGCTGACGCGTGCACGTTGTTTGGATAATTTTCAATCCGCGCATTCACACGTATGACGCTTGCGCGTCAAGAAGTTTTAAGGCCATTGATGAGCGGATATTTTATACGCTTTTTGGGGTTAATTTCATATAGTTTTTAGGATGTTTTAGTTAGTTTTTAGTCTAATTCTATTAGTTTTTAGGAAAAATTCATATTTCTGGACTTTACTATGAGTTGTGTGTTTTTCTATAATTTCAGGTATTTTTCTAGCTGAAATTGAGGGAGCTGAGCAAAAATCTGATTCAGGCTGAAAAAGGACTGCTGATGCTGTTGGATTCTGACCTCCCTGCACTCAAAGTGGATTTTCTTGAGCTACAGAACTTGAAATGGCGTGATTTCAATTGCGTTGGAAAGTAGACATCCAGGGCTTTCCAGCATTATATAATAGTCAATACTTTGCACGAGGATAGATGACGTAAACTGGCGTTCAACGCCAGTTCTCTGCCCAATTCTGGCGTCCAGCGCCAGAAAAGGATCAAAAGTTGGAGTTCAACGCCAGAAATGGACCCAAACCTGGCGTTGAACGCCCAAAACAGCCTTATGCACGTGAATTGCTTAAGTCTCAGCCCCAGCACACACCAAGTGGGCCTCAGAAGTGGATCTCTGCACCATCTATCAGAGTTTACTCATTTTTTGTAAACCTAGGCTACTAGTTTAGTATTTAAACAACTTTTAGAGACATATTTTGTATCTCATGACATTTTTTAGATCTGAACTTTGTACTCTTTGACGGCATGAGTCTCTAAACTCCATTGTTGGGGGTGAGGAGCTCTGCTGTGTCTCGATGAATTAATGCAAGTATTTCTGTTTTCCATTCAAACACGCTTGTTCCTATCTAAGATGTTCATTTGCGCTTAACTGTGATTAAGGTGATGATCCGTGACATTCATCACCATTCTCAACCCATGAACGTGTGCCTGACAACCACCTCCATTCTATATCAGATTGAATGAGTATCTCTTAGATCTCTTAATCAGAATCTTCGTGGTATAAGCTAGAATTGATGGCGGCATTCATGAGAATCCGGAAAGTCTAAACCTTGTCTGTGGTATTCCGAGTAGGATTCAAGGATTGAATGACTGTGACAAGCTTCAAACTCCTGAAGACTGGGCGTTAGTGACAGACGCAAAAGAATCAAGGGATTCTATTCCAACCTGATCGAGAACCAACCGGTGATTAGCCGTGCTGTGACAGAGTGCGTGAGCGTAGTTTTCACTGGAAGGATGGAAGGTAGCCATTGACAACATTGATCCACCAACACACAGCTTGCCATAGGAGGACGTGCGTGCGTGAATCAGAAGACAGAGGAAAGCAGAGATTCAGAAGACAAAGCATCTCCAAAACTCCAACATATTCTCCATTACTGCATAACAAGTAACCTTTAATCTATGCTCTCTTGTTTATTCACAATTCAACTGATCAACACAATTGACTTCCTAACTAAGATTTACAAGATAATCATAGATTGCTTCAAACCAACAATCTCCGTGGGATTCGACCCTTACTCACGTAAGGTATTACTTGGACGACCCAGTGCACTTGCTGATTAGTGGTACGAGTTGTGAAAAGTGTGATTCACAATTTGTGCACCAAGTTTTTGGCGCCGTTGCCGGGGATTGTTCGTGTTTGGACAACTAACGGTTTATTTTGTTGCTTAGATCAGGAAATATTTCTCTTTTTGTTTAGAGTCTCGTATTAGTGTCGTGTTAAAATTTTAGAATCCTTATTTTCTTATTAAAACCTTTTTCAAAAATAATTTTTCTATTAAATCCTGTGCCAAACTTTAAGTTTGGTGTTATTCCTTCGTGTTCTTGTGTTCTTGTGAATCTTCAAAGTGTTCTTGAGTTTTCCTTGTGTCTTGATCTTAAAATTTTTAAGTTTGGTGTTCCTTAGTGTTTTTCCTTTAAAAATTTTCGAAAACAAGGAGCATCAGATCTAAAAATTTTAAATCTTGTGCTATCTTATTGTTTTTCTCTCTCTTCTTAAAATTCAAAAATATCTTTTCTCTCTATTTTAAAGCATCTTTTTCGAAATCTATTTCTAAAATTTAGATTTTTATTTCAAAATTTAAAACCTTTTTCAAAAATCATCATATCCTTTTCAAAATCTCCTAACCACTTTCTCTCTCCTCACTTTTTCGAAAATCTTTCACTCATTTTTATTTATTTTATTTTGATTTATTTTGATTTTGAAATAAATAAATAAATAAATAAATAAAAATAATTTTTATATCATCTCCCTTTCTCCATCATGGACCTAACCCCTCTACTGCTTCATATGGGAGTAGTATCTGCATACCCTCAATTGGAGTCAGTAGCTTTGAGTTGAATCCTCAGCTCATTATCATGGTGCAGCAAAGTTGCCAGTATTTCGGTCTTCCACAGGAAGAACCTACAGAGTTTCTGGCACAGTTTCTACAGATTGCTGATACAGTACATGATAAAGAAATAGATCAAGATGTCTACAGACTATTACTGTTTCCATTTGCTGTAAAAGATCAAGCTAAGAGGTGGTTGAATAACCAACCTAAGGCCAGCATAAGGACATGGAAACAGCTGACAGAAAAATTCCTGAATCAATACTTTCCCCCAAAACGGATGACACAGCTAAGGCTGGACATCCAAGGCTTTAAACAAGGAGATAATGAATCTCTTTATGATGCCTGGGAGAGATATAGAGAGATGCTACGAAAATGCCCCTCTGAAATGTTTTCAGAGTGGGTTCAGTTAGACATCTTCTATTATAGGCTTGCAGAAGGAGCTCAGATGTCTCTTGATTACTCAGCTGGTGGATCTATCCACATGAGGAAGACAATTGAAGAGGCTCAAGAGCTCATTGATACAGTTGCCAAGAATCAGCATCTGTACCTAAGCAGTGACCCTTCCATGAAAGAAGAGGTTAAGACAGCAACTGCTGAACTCAGTCCTGTAAAACAAGCTGCTGAATTCAATCAGCAGTTGGACTTTCTAACAAGGCAACTAGCTGAATTTAAAGATAGGCTGCAAGAGACAAGAATGGCAAATATACATATGGAAGAACAGTTTAGGCAAACAAAGCAACAGATATCAAGACAAATAACAAAAGAATGCCAAGCAGTTCAATTAAGAAGTGGGAAAACATTAAATAACCCACCTCAAGGCAGCAAAAAGCCAAGAAATGAGCAAACCACCCAAGATTTACCTGAGGACAGTAAGAGCCCAGGGAAAAATAATTCTGGCGCTAAAACGCCAGAAAATTGGTGGAAGGCTAGCGCTGAACGCCCAGACCATGGCCAAAACTGGCGTTCAACGCCAGAAACAAAGCAGGATTGGCGTTCAACGCCAGAAATGGGCAAGGATCTGGCGTTGAACGCCCAAAATGGGCAGGATCTGGCGCTGAACGCCCAAAATGGGCACAATTCTGGCGTTCAGACGCCAGGAACAGACAAGGAGTTGGCATCTAACGTCACTCCAGTTTCTAACTCTGGCACTCAATTGCCAATGAGGGATCAGACACACACAAATGCTGATAACAACCCCTCTAAAAAGGCCTCTTCAACCACTTCTGTAGGCAGTAAATCTACAGCAACTAAGGTTGAAGAATATAAAGCCAAGATACCTTATCCTCAAAAACTCCGGAAAGAGGAGCAGGATAAGCAATTTGCTCGCTTTGCAGATTATCTCAGGACTCTTGAAATAAAGATTCCATTTGCAGAAGCACTTGAGCAAATACCTTCTTATGCCAAGTTCATGAAAGAGATCTTGAGTCATAAAAAGGATTGGAGAGAAATAGAAAGAGTTCTCCTCACTGAAGAATGCAGTGCAGTCATTCTGAAGAGCTTTCCTGAAAAGCTTAAAGACCCTGGGAGTTTTCTGATACCTTGCATATTAGAAGGTAATTGCACCAAGACAGCTTTATGCGATCTTGGGGCAAGCATCAACCTAATACCTGCATCCACTATCAGAAAGCTTGGCTTAACTGAAGTTAAACCAACCCGGATATGTCTCCAATTTGCTGATGGTTCCACTAAATACCCATCAGGCGTGATTGAAGACATGATTGTCAGAGTTGGGCCATTCGCCTTTCCCACTGACTTTGTTGTGCTGGAAATGGAGGAGCACAAGAGTGCTACTCTCATTCTAGGAAGACCCTTCCTAGCAACTGGACGATCCCTCATTGACGTCCAACAGGGGGAAATAACCCTGAGAGTCAATGATGATGAATTCAAGTTGAACGCTGTTAAAGCCATGCAGCATCCAGACACATCAAAAGACTGCATGAAAGTTGATCTTATTGACTCTTTGGTAGAAGAGATCAACATGGCTGAGAGTCTTGAATCAGAGTTGGAAAACATCTTTAAAGATGTTCAGCCTGATTTAGAGGATTCAGAGGACATGAAAGAGCCTCTGAAATTTCTTCTGGAAGAGGAAAAACCTCCTAAACCCAAGCTCAAGCCATTACCACCATCCTTGAAATATGCATTTCTAGGAGAAGGTGACACTTTTCCAGTGATCATAAGCTCTGCTTTAAATTCACAGGAAGAGGAGGCACTTATTCAAGTGCTAAGGACACACAAGACATCTCTTAGGTGGTCCATAGGTGACCTTAAGGGCATAAGCCCAGCTAGATGCATGCACAAAATCTTATTGGAGGATAATGCCAAACCAGTGGTTCAACCACAGAGGCGGCTAAATCCAGCCATGAAAGAAGTGGTGCAGAAAGAGGTCACCAAATTACTAGAGGCTGGGATTATTTATCCTATTTCTGATAGCCCCTGGGTGAGCCCTGTCCAAGTCGTCCCAAAAAAGGGAGGCATGACAGTGATTCATAATAAAAAAAAATGAAATGGTTCCTACAAGAACAGTTACAGGGTGGCGCATGTGTATTGACTACAGAAGGCTCAATACAGCCACCAGAAAGGATCATTTTCCTTTACCATTCATAGACCAAATGCTAGAAAGACTGGTAGGTCATGAGTATTACTGCTTTTTGGATGGCTACTCAGGCTATAACCAGATTGCAGTGGATCCCCAGGATCAAGAGAAAACAGCATTCACATGTCCATCTGGAGTGTTTGCTTATAGAAGGATGCCATTTGGGCTATGTAATGCGCCTGCAACCTTCCAGAGATGCATGCTCTCTATTTTCTCTGATACGGTGGAAAAATTTCTGGAAGTCTTCATGGATGACTTCTCAGTATATGGAGACTCATTCAGCTCCTGTCTTGATCACCTGAAACTTGTTCTGAAAAGATGCCAAGAGACCAACCTAGTTTTAAACTAGGAAAAATTTCACTTCATGGTGACTGAGGGGATTGTCCTTGGGCATAAAATCTCAAACAAGGGAATAGAGGTAGATCAAGCAAAAATAGAGGTAATTGAAAAATTACCACCACCTGCCAATGTTAAGGCAATCAGAAGCTTTCTGGGGCATGCAGGATTCTATAGGAGGTTTATAAAGGATTTTTCAAAAATCGCAAAACCTCTAAGCAATCTGCTAGCTGCTGACACGCCATTCGTGTTTGACACAGAGTGCCTGCAGGCGTTTGAAATGCTGAAAGCTAAGCTGGTCACAGCACCAGTCATTTCTGCACCAGACTGGACATTACCATTTGAGCTAATGTGTGATGCCAGTGATCACGCCATTAGCGCAGTACTGGGACAGAGGCATGACAAGCTTCTGCACGTCATTTATTATGCTAGTCGCGTTTTAAATGATGCCCAGAAAAACTACACAACCACAGAAAAAGAATTACTTGCAGTGGTTTATGCCATTGACAAGTTTAGATCATACTTAGTAGGATCAAAGGTGATTGTGTATACTGACCATGCTGCTCTTAAATATCTACTCACAAAGCAGGATTCAAAACCCGGGCTCATCAGATGGGTGTTGCTTCTGCAAGAGTTTGATATAGAAATAAGAGACAGAAAAGGGACAGAGAACCAAGTGGCTGATCATCTGTCCCGGATAGAGCCAATAGAAGGGACGCCCCTCCCCTCTCTTGAGATCTCTGAAACCTTCCCGGATGAGTATTTATTCGCCATTCAGGAAACACCATGGTTTGCCGATATTGCAAACTATAAAGCTGCAAGGTTCATACCCAAGGAGTACAACAGTATACAAAAGAAGAAATTAATCACTGATGCAAAGTACTACTTGTGGGATGAACCTTATCTCTTTAAGAGATGTGCAGACGGAATAATCCGTAGGTGTGTGCCTAAGGAAGAAGCACAGAGGATCCTATGGCACTGCCATGGATCTCAATATGGAGGCCATTTCGGAGGTGAGCGAACAGCCACCAAGGTCCTCCAATGTGGCTTCTATTGGCCCACACTCTATAGAGATTCCCGAGAGTTTGTACGCAACTGTGACAGTTGCCAAAGAGCTGGCAATCTGCCTCACGGTTACGTCATGCCTCAACAAGGAATCTTAGAGATTGAGTTGTTTGACGTATGGGGAATTGACTTCATGGGACCTTTCCCACCATCATACTCAAACACTTATATTTTGGTGGCAGTTGACTATGTATCAAAATGGGTTGAGGCCATTGCCACACCTAACAATGATACTAAAACAGTGCTGAAGTTCCTCCAAAAACATATCTTTAGCAGGTTTGGCGTCCCTAGAGTACTAATTAGTGATGGGGCACTCACTTCTGCAATAAACAGCTTTACTCTGCCATGGTTCGGTATGGAATTCGCCATAAAGTGGCCACTCCATATCATCCACAAACTAATGGGCAAGCTGAAGTCTCTAACAGAGAATTAAAGAGAATCCTAGAACGGACAGTAAATACCCATAGAAAGGATTGGGCACGGAGCTTGGATGATACTCTGTGGGCTTACAGAACAGCATTCAAGACCCCTATAGGGACCTCTCCATACCAACTGGTGTATGGTAAGGCATGTCACCTGCCCGTGGAACTGGAACATAAAGCCTACTGGGCAACCAAATTCCTAAACTTTGATGCCAAATTAGCAGGAGAAAAGAGATTGCTCCAGCTCAATGAGCTAGAGGAATTCAGATTCACAGCTTTCGAAAATGCCAAGCTTTACAAAGAGAAATAAAAAAAATGGCATGATAGAAAGCTGTCATCTAGAATCTTTGAACCAGGACAGAAGGTTCTGCTGTTTAACTCTAGACTCAGGCTATTCCCTGGGAAATTAAAATCCCGGTGGAGGGGACCATACGTGATTACAAGTGTATCACCATATGGTTATGTGGAGCTTCAAGATATTGATTCTGATAAGAGGTTCATTGTCAATGGACAGAGAATCAAGCACTATCTTGAAGGCAACATTGAGCAAGAGTGCTCAAGGCTAAAGCTAGACTAAAAGCTCAGAAAAGGTCCAGCTAAAGACAATAAAGAAGCGCTTACTGGGAGGCAACCCAACCATGGGGCATCAATCCTCTAAACATTTTGCCCTATTCTTATTTTTATTTTTATTTTTATTTGTTTATATAAAGTTCACTGACACTAAGGTAAAGAATAAATTTTATAAATTCACAGGGTCACAGAAGGAATCTGCACTCAAAACAGAGAAAAAGAGCTCACTGGCAAGAAAACGCCAGTAAATGGGCCATTTTGGGCGTTAGCGCCCAAAAGGGGCAGCCAGTGGGCGCTGAACGCCAGTAAGGATAGCAATCTGGCGTTCAACGCCAGAAAAGGGCAACAACTGAGCGTTGAACGCCCAGGAGATCAGCATTTGGGCATTGAACGCCCAAAACAGACAGTGTTTGGGCGTTCAAACGCCAGGATGGCAGGGAGGAGGCAAACTCATTTTTCTTCATATTTTTTCATTCTAATCTTGATTTTCATACTTCAATTCATGATTTCTTGCATAAACATGTCAAGAACCCTGATTTCTAAAATCCCTAATTTCTAAAAATTCTACTTTAAAAATATCAAATGTATCTTAATCCATAAGCACCAAGCCTCTTTGCAAATTCAATCCAACTCTTTTCAAATCCTATTTTCAAAATGAATCTAAATTTTTCCAACTAATATCTTTTTCAAATCTCCACATTATCTTTTTCAAAATCTAGATTTATCTTTTTCAAAAATCTTTCATATCTCTTCAATTTTAAACTATATCCTCTCTTATCATATCTTCTATCTTATCTTTTCCAAATCAATCTTCTTATCATATCTTTATCTCTTTTTTCGAAAACCCACCCTCCGTCCCTTTAAATTAGAGTTCGGCCTCCCTCCCCTCCCATCAACAATTGCACCTAGCTCTCCTTCTTTCCCTCTCCTTTCTTTTCTTTTGCTTGAGGACAAGCAAACCTCTAAGTTTGGTGTGTTTATCCGCGATCACTAAGATCATGGCTCCTAAAGGAAAACAACCCACTCCAAAAGGCAAGAAAGAGAGCGTTCCAAAACCACTTTGGAATCAAGAGAAGTTCTTATCTAAAGAACATTCAGACCATTATAATAAAATAATGGGTCTGAGATCAGTGATCCCGAAAGTTAGATTCGATCTGAAAGAAGATGAATATCCGGAGATCCAGGAGCAAATTCGAATCAGGAACTGGGAAGTCCTAGCTAATCCTGAAACGAAGGTGGAAAGGAATATGATCCAGGAGTTCTATGCTAATATGTGGCAGACTGACAAGCAAAAACTATCTGGAACTGCTTTCTATGAATACCGGACCATGGTCAGAGGAAAGATTGTTCATACCACCCCTGACAAGATCAGAGAGATCTTAAAGCTACCTCAGCTGAAAGATGATCCAGATTCCTTCAACAGGAGAATGATGAGAGCAGACAAGGGGCTGGATAAGATTCTAGAGGACATATGTATCCTTGGAGCCAGGTGGACCACCAACACAAAGGGTGTCCCAAATCAACTCAAGAGAGAAGATCTCAAACCAGTCGCCAGAGGATGGCTGGGCTTCATTGGGCATTCTTTGTTGCCTACTAGCAACCGTTCTGAAGTCACAGTTAAAAGGGCAGTGATGATCCATTGCATCATGATGGGAAAAGAAGTGGAAGTCCATCAGCTGATCTCAGCTGAACTCTACAAAATTGCTAACAAAAATTCTAAAGAGGCCAGGTTGGCTTATCCAAACGTGATATCTCTGCTCTGTGGTGGACGAAATTGTGATCACATTAATGTAGTACTCTTTGTTATTGTATGGAATCATTATTATGGCTCTATACTATGTGTGGACACAACTCCGTTCAACTAACCAGCAAGTGTACTGGGTCGTCCAAGTAATAAACCTTACGTGAGTAAGGGTCGATCCCACAGAGATTGTTGGCTTGAAGCAAGCTATGGTCACCTTGCAAATCTCAGTCAGGCGGATTTAAACATGATATTTTATTAGATTAAAATAAACAATAAAAGGGATAGAGATACTTATGTAGATTCATTGGCAGGGATTTCAGATAAGCGAATGGAGATGCTTTTCGTTCCTCTGAACCTCTGCTTTCCTGCTATCTTCATCCAATCAGTCTTACTCCTTTCCATGGCTGGCTGTATGCAAGGGCATCACCGTTGTCAGTGGCTACATCCCCTCCTCTCAGTGAATCATATGCTCACGCACCCTGTCACGGCACGGCTATTCATCTGTCGGTTCTCGATCATGCTGGAATAGGATTCACCCTCCTTTTGCGTCTGTCACTAACGCCCAACAATCGCGAGTTTGAAGCTCGTCACAGTCATTCAATCATTGAATCCTACTCAGAATACCACAGACAAGGTTTAGACCTTCCGGATTCTCTTGAATGCCGCCATCATTCTAGCGTACGCCACGAAGATTCTGGTTAGGAGATCTAAGAGATACTCATTCTAGCTTAATTCATGTAGAACAGAAGTGTTTGTCAGGCACGCGTTCATAAGGGGGAAGGATGATGAGCGTCACACATAATCATCACCTTCATCACGTTCTTGGGTGCGAATGGATATCTTAGAAGCGAAATAAGATGAATTGAATAGAAAACAGTAGTACTTTCATTAATCTTTGAGGAACAGCAGAGCTCCACACCTTAATCTATGGAGTGTAGAAACTCTACCGTTGAAAATACATAAGTGATAGGTTCAGGCATGGCCGTGTGGCCAGCCCCCATGGTCTAAGAACAATGCGTTCCAAGATGATCCTAAGATCCTAAGATGATCAAAAGATGCCTAATACAATAGTAAAAGGTCCTATTTATAATAAACTAGCTACTAGGGTTTACATGAGTAAGTAATTGATGCATAAATCCACTTCCTGGGCCCACTTGGTGTGTGTTTGGGCTGAGCCTGAGTGTTGCACGTACAGAGGCCATTTGTGGAGTTGAACGCCAGTTTCTGTGCCAGTTTGGGCGTTCAACTCTGGTTTTGGATCCTTTTCTGGCGCTGGACGCCAGATTTGGGCAGAAGGCTGGCGTTGAACGCCAGTTTACGTCGTCTATTCTTGGCCAAAGTATGGACTATTATATATTTCTGGAAAGCCCTGGATGTCTACTTTCCAACGCAATTGGAAGCGTGCCATTTCGAGTTCTGTAGCTCCAGAAAATCCACTTTGAGTGCAGGGAGGTCAGAATCCAACAGCATCAGCAGTCCTTTTTCAACCTCTGAATCTGATTTCTGCTCAAGTCCCTCAATTTCAGTCAGAAAATACCTGAAATCACAGAAAAACACACAAACTCATAGTAAAGTCCAGAAATGTGAATTTAACACAAAATCTATTAAAAACATCCCTAAAAGTAACTAGATCCTACTAAAAACCTACTAAAAACAATGTCAAAAAGTGTATAAATTATCCGCTCATCACAACACCAAACTTAAATTGTTGCTTGTCCCCAAGCAACTAAAAATCAAAATAGGATAAAAAGAATAGAATATACTATAAATTCCAAACTATCAATGAAACAGAGCTTCAATCATATGAGCGGGACTTATAGCTTTTTGCCTCTTGAATAGTTTTGGCATCTCACTTTATCCATTGAGGTTCAGAATGATTGGCATCTATAGGAACTTCAGATTTCGAATAGTGTTATTGACTCTCCTAGTTCAGTATGATGATTCTTGAACACAACTTCTTTATGAGTCTTGGCCGTGGCCCTAAGCACTTTGTTTTCCAGTATTACCACCGGATACATAAATG
Organism: Arachis ipaensis; assembly: GCF_059453495.1. NCBI lineage: Eukaryota > Viridiplantae > Streptophyta > Magnoliopsida > Fabales > Fabaceae > Arachis > Arachis ipaensis. The sequence continues at coordinate 94,436,485 of NC_142437.1, read as the reverse complement.
CCACAGACACATAATTGGGTGAACCTTTTCAGATTGTGACTCAGCTTTGCTAAAGTCCCCAATTAGAGGTGTCCAGGGTTCTTAAGCACACTCTTCTTTTGCTTTGGACCTTGACTTTAACCGCTCAGTCTCAAGTTTTCACTTGACACCTACACGCCACAAGCACATGGTTAGGGACAGCTTGGTTTAGCCGCTTAGACCGGGATTTTATTCCTTTAGGCCCTCCTATCCACTGATGCTCAAAGCCTTGGGATCCTTTTTATTGCCCTTGCCTTTTGGTTTTAAGGGTTATTGGCTTTTTGCTCTTGCCTCTTGGTTTTAAGAGCTTTTGGCTTTTTCTGCTTGCTTTTTCTTTTTCTTTCTATTTTTTTTTTCGCCTATATTTTTTTTTTTTCTGCAAGCTTTGTTCTTTGCTGCTTTTTCTTGCTTCAAGAATCATTTTTATGATTTTTCAGATTATCAAATAATATGTCTCCTAGTCATCATTCTTTCAAGAGCCAACATATTTAACATTCTTAAACAACAACTTCAAAAGACATATGTACTGTTCAAGCATACATTCAGAAAACAAAAAGCATTGTCACCACATCAATATAATTAAACTAAGTTCAAAGATAAATTCGAAACTCATGTACTTCTTGTTCTTTTGAATTAAAACATTTTTCATTTAAGAGAGGTGATGGATTCATAGGACATTCATATCTTTAAGACAAAGTTACTAACTACTAATGATCATGTAATGAAGACACAAACATGGATAAGCACATAACATATAAAACGAAAAAATAGAGAAAGTAAGAACAAGGAATGAGTCCACCTTAGTGATGTCCTTGAGCTCTTCTATGTCTCTTCGTTGTCTTTGCTGCTCCTCCTTCATTGCTTTAAGATCTTCTCTGATTTCATGAAGGATGATGGAGTGCTCTTGATGTTCCACCCTTAGTTGCTTCCAATAATTGTGTGGAAGAAGATGTATCCCCTGAGGTATCTCAGGGATCTCTTGATTTGCAGTCAAATGTTCTACCACTGAGCTATAGACCCTTGATGGAAGCTTTTGTCTTCCCTTTTCTTCTTTCTAGAGGCTTTTCTGGCCTTAGGTGCCATCAATGGTTATGGAAAAAAAACAAAAAAGCTATGCTTTTTACCACACCAAACTTAGAATGTTGCTCGCCCTCGAGCAAAAGAAGAAAGACTGAAAAATAAGAAGAAGATATGGAGGAGATGGATGGGAGTGTGTGTTCGGCCATATGGGTGGGATTGGGTGGGAGAGAGATGTTGAATTTTGAAGGTAGTGGGTGTATGGATGTGAGTGGTAATTGGAAAGTAGAAGGGATGATCATGAATGGGAAGAGAGATGATGAGGTAGGTGGGGATCCTGTGGGGTCCACAGATCCTGAGGTGATCCTGTGAGGTCCACAGATCTTGAGGTGTCAAGGCATTTACATCCCTGCACCAATTTAGGCATGCAAAATGCCCTTGCACACAACTTTGGGCGTTCAGCGCCAGGTTGGTGCCCATTTGCTGCCATTTCTGGCGTTGAACGCCAGAACCATACCTGTTCTGGGCGTTCAGCGCCAGGATGCTCCCATTCTAGGCGTTCAGCGCCAGAACTATGCTCTGTTCTGGCGTTTGAACGCCAGACAGATGCTCCTCCAGGGTGTGATTTTTCTTCTGCTGTTTTTGATTCCGTTTTCAATTTTTATATTTATTTTGTGACTCCTCATGATCATGAACCTATAAAGACACATAACTAAGAAAAATATAGTTAGATAAATAAACATTGGGTTGCCTCCCAACAAGCGCTTCTTTAATGTCAATAGCTTGACAGTGGGCTCTCATGGAGCCTCACAGATGTGCAGAGCTTTGTTGAGACTTTCCAACACCAAACTTAGAGTTTGGATATGGGAGTTCAACACCAAACTTAGAGTTTAGTTGTGGCCTCCTAACACCAAACTTAGAGTTTGACTGTGGGGGCTCTGGTTGACTCTGCTTTGAGAGAAGCTTTTCATGCTTCCTCTCCATGGTTGCAGAGGGAGATCCTTGAGTTTTGAATACAAGGGAGTTCTCATTCCATTGAAGGACTATTTCACCTCTGTCAACATCAATCACAGCTCTTGCTGTGGCCAGGAAAGGTATTCCTAGGATGATGGATTCATCCTTTTCCTTTCCAGTATCCAGGACTATGAAATCAGCAGGGATGTAAAGGCCCTCAACTTTTACCAATACATCTTCTACGTGTCCATAAGCCTGTCTTCTTGAGCTGTCTGCCATCTCTAGTGAGATTTTAGCAGCTTGCACCCCATAGATTCCCAGTTTCTCTATTACAGAGAGGGGCATGAGGTTTATTCCTGAACCAAGGTCACACAGAGCCTTAAAGATCATGGTGCCTATGGTACAGGGTATTATGAACTTTCCAGGATCCTGTCTCTTCTGAGGCAATGTCAGTTGATCCAGATCACTTAGTTCATTGATGAACAAGGGAGGTTCAACTTCCCAAGCATCAATGCCAAACAATTTGGCATTCAGCTTCATGATTGCACCAAGAAACTTGGCAGTTTGCTCTTCAGTAACATCCTCATTCTCTTCAGAAGAGGAATACTCATCAGAGCTCATGAAGGGCATAAGGAGGTTCAATGGGATCTCTATGGTCTCTAGATGAGCCTCAGAGTCCTTTGGTTCCCCAGAGGGAAGCTCCTTATTGATCACTGGACGTCCCAGGAGGTCTTCCTCCTTGGGATTCACGTCCTCTCCTCTCCTCACAGGTTCGGCCATGGCGCTTATGTCAATGGCCTTGCACTCTCCTTTTGGGTTCTCTTCTGTATTGCTTGGGAGAGTACTAGGAGGGATTTCAGTGATCCTTTTACTCAGCTGGCCCACTTGTGCTTCCAGATTTCTAATGGAAGACCTTGTTTCATTCATGAAACGTACAGTGGCCTTAGATAGATCAGAGACTAGATTTGCTAAATTAGAAGCATTTTGTTCAGAGTTCTCTGTCTGTTGCTGAGTTGATGATGGAAAAGGTTTGCTATTGCTAAACCTGTTTCTTCCACCATTATTAAAGCCTTGTTGGGGCTTTTGATCCTTCCATGAGAAATTTGGATGATTTCTCCATGTTGAGTTATAGGTGTTTCCATAAGGTTCACCTAAGTAATTTACCTCTGCTATTGCAGGGTTCTCAGGATCATAGGCTTCTTCTTCAGAAGATGTCTCTTGAGTACTGTTGGATGCAGCTTGCATTCCATGCAGACTCTGAGAAATCATATTGACTTGCTGAGTCAATATTTTATTCTGAGCCAATATGGCATTCAGAGTATCAACCTCAAGAACTCCCTTCTTCATAGGCGTCCCATTACTCACAGGATTCCTTTCAGAAGTGTACATGAACTGGTTATTAGCAACCATGTCAATGAGTTCTTGAGCTTCTGCAGGCGTTTTCTTTAGGTGAATGGATCCACCTGCAGAGGTGTCCAATGACATCTTAGATAACTCAAACAGACCATCATAGAATATATCCAGGATGGTCCATTCTGAAAGCATGTCAGAAGGACACTTTTTGGTCAACTGTTTGTATCTTTCCCAAGCTTCATAGAGAGATTCACCTTCTTTCTGTCTGAAGGTTTGAACATCCGCTCTAAGCTTGCTCAGCTTTTGAGGAGGAAAGTACTTGGCTAAGAAAGCCGTGACCAGCTTATCCCAAGAGTTCAGGCTGTCTTTGGGTTGAGAATCCAACCATAATCTAGCTCTGTCTCTTACAGCAAAAGGGAAAAGCATGAGCCTGTAGACTTCAGGATCTATTCCATTAGTCTTAACAGTATCACATATCTGCAAGAATTCAGTTAAGAACTGAAAAGGATCTTCAGATGGAAGTCCATGAAACTTGCAGTTCTGTTGCATCAGAGAAACTAATTGAGGTTTCAGCTCAAAATTGTTTGCTCCAATGGCAGGAATGGAGATGCTTCTTCCATGTAAATTGGAATTAGGTGCAGTGAAGTCACCAAGCATCCTCCTTTCATTATTATTATTTTCGCCTGCCATCTCCTCTGCCTGTTCGAAAATTTCTGAAAGGTTATCTCTGGATTGTTGTATTTTAGCTTCTCTTAATTTTCTCTTCAGAGTTCTTTCAGGTTCTGGATCTGCTTCCACAAGAATGTTCTTATCCTTGCTCCTGCTCATATGACAAGGAAGAATGGCCAGAAAAATGATAATAATGATAGAGATCCTTTATACCACAGTATGGGGATCCCTTTGTAAGTAGAAGAAGAGGGGGAGATAAAGGATGTGATGTAAAGGAAGAAACACAACTGTGAGGATTGGAATGTGAGATGAGATGTTAGGACATGAATGAATAAATAGAATGAGATGGGGGAGGAATAATTTTCGAAAATTATTTTGAAAAAGAGTTAGTGATTTTTGAAAATTGGTTTTTGAAAATTAGTTAGTATTTTTCGAAAATTTTTGAATTCAAAAATAAAAAATAAAAATAATTAGTTAATTAAAAAGAAATTTTTGAAAAAGGGAGAGATATTTTCGAAAATTAGAGAGAGATAGAGTTAGTTAGGTAGTTTTGAAAAAGTTAAGAAACAAACAAAAAGTTAGTTAGTTAGTTGAAACAAATTTTGAAAAGATAAGAAGTTAGGAAGTTAGAAAAGATATTTTGAGAAGATATTTTTGAAAAAGATAAGATAAGAAGATATTTTTGAAAAGATATGATTGAAATTAGTTTTGAAAAAGATTTGATTTTTAAAATCTCAATTAATGACTTGGTTCATAAGAAATCACAAGATATGATTCTAGAACTTAAAGTTTGAATCTTTCTTAACAAGCAAGTAACAAACTTCAAATTTTTGAATCAAAACATTAATTGATTAGTTATTTTCGAAAATTTTATATAAAAATAAGAAAAAGATTTTTGAAAAATATTTTTGAAATTTTCGAAAATAGCTAATAATTTTGAAAAAGATTTGATTTTTGAAAAAGATTTTGAAAAAGATAAGATTTTCAAATTGAAAATTTGATTTGACTCATTGGCAACAACTTTGATTTTTTAAAAATTTTTGAAAAAGTCAATCCAAATTTTCGAATTTGATGAGAGAAAAAGGGAAAGATATTTTTTTTTATTTTTTGAAATTTTTATGATGCAAGAGAAAAACACTAAAAGGATGCAATGCATGAAATTTTTAAATCAAAACATGTGATGCATGCAAGAATGCTATGAATGTCAAGATGAACACCAAGAACACTTTGAATGTCATGATGAACATCAAGAACATATTTTTGAAAAATTTTTAATGCAAAGAAAACATGCAAGACACCAAACTTAGAATTCTTTAATGCTTAGACACTAGGAATTCAAGAATGCATATGAAAAACATGAAAAGACACAAAACAAAAAATCATCAAGATCAAACAAGAAGACTTACCAAGAACAACTTGAAGATCATGAAGAACACTATGAATGCATGATATTTTCGAAAAAAATGCAAGATGCATATGCAAGTGATACCAAACTTATGATATGACTCAAGACTCAAACAAGAAACAAAAAATATTTTTGATTTTTATGATTTTCTAATTTTTTTGGATTTTTATTTTATATTTTTCGAAAAATTATTTAGAAAAAGAAAATAAGGATTCCAAAATTTTTAATATGAATTCCAGGAATCTTGCCATGTTAGTCTTAAAGCTCCAATCAAAGGAATTAGACATGGCTTTACAGCCAGCCAGGATGCAACATATAATTACATGGGCTGGAGTGATTAGTTGAATACCAATCCCAAAGTAGTTTGGGTATGGCTTTACAGCCAGATATGATTCAACATATTTCATGAAACACTAGAATTCATTCTTAAAAATTTTGAAGCCATAGAATAATTTATTTTTGAAAACATTTTTATTTTTTTATTTTTTTTTTCGAAAACAAAGAAGAATTTTTGAAATATTTTTGAAAATTTTTTTGAAAAGAAAACAAAAAGAAAATTACCTAATCTGAGCAACAAGATGAACCGTCAGTTGTCCAAACACAAACAATCCCCGGCAACGGCGCCAAAAACTTGGTGGACGAAATTGTGATCACATTAATGTAGTACTCTTTGTTATTGTATGGAATCATTATTATGGCTCTTTACTATGTGTGGACACAACTCCGTTCAACTAACCAGCAAGTGTACTGGGTCATCCAAGTAATAAACCTTACGTGAGTAAGGGTCGATCCCACAGAGATTGTTGGCTTGAAGCAAGCTATGGTCACCTTGCAAATCTCAGTCAGGCGGATTTAAACATGATATTTTATTAGATTAAAATAAACAATAAAAGGGATAAAGATACTTATGTAGATTCATTGGCAGGGATTTCAGATAAGCGAATGGAGATGCTTTTCGTTCCTCTGAACCTCTGCTTTCCTGCTATCTTCATCCAATCAGTCTTACTCCTTTCCATGGCTGGCTGTATGCAAGGGCATCACCGTTGTCAGTGGCTACATCCCCTCCTCTCAGTGAATCATATGCTCACGCACCCTGTCACGGCACGGCTATTCATCTGTCGGTTCTCGATCATGCTGGAATAGGATTCACCCTCCTTTTGCGTCTGTCACTAACGCCCAACAATTGCGAGTTTGAAGCTCGTCACAGTCATTCAATCATTGAATCCTACTCAGAATACCACAGACAAGGTTTAGACCTTCCGGATTCTCTTGAATGCCGCCATCATTCTAGCGTAGGCCACGAAGATTCTGGTTAGGAGATCTAAGAGATACTCATTCTAGCTTAATTCATGTAGAACAGAAGTGTTTGTCAGGCACGCGTTCATAAGGGGGAAGGATGATGAGCGTCACACATAATCATCACCTTCATCACGTTCTTGGGTGCGAATGGATATCTTAGAAGCGAAATAAGATGAATTGAATAGAAAACAGTATTACTTTCATTAATCTTTGAGGAACAGCAGAGCTCCACACCTTAATCTATGGAGTGTAGAAACTCTACCGTTGAAAATACATAAGTGATAGGTTCAGGCATGGCCGTGTGGCCAGCCCCCATGGTCTAAGAACAATGCGTTCCAAGATGATCCTAAGATCCTAAGATGATCAAAAGATGCCTAATACAATAGTAAAAGGTCCTATTTATAATAAACTAGCTACTAGGGTTTACATGAGTAAGTAATTGATGCATAAATCCACTTCCTGGGCCCACTTGGTGTGTGTTTGGGCTGAGCCTGAGTGTTGCACGTGCAGAGGCCATTTGTGGAGTTGAACGCCAGTTTCTGTGCCAGTTTGGGCGTTCAACTCTGGTTTTGGATCCTTTTCTGGCGCTGGACGCCAGATTTGGGCAGAAGGCTGGCGTTGAACGCCAGTTTACGTCGTCTATTCTTGGCCAAAGTATGGACTATTATATATTGCTGGAAAGCCCTGGATGTCTACTTTCCAACGCAATTGGAAGCGCGCCATTTCGAGTTCTGTAGCTCCAGAAAATCCACTTTGAGTGCAGGGAGGTCAGAATCCAACAGCATCAGCAGTCCTTTTTCAACCTCTGAATCTGATTTCTGCTCAAGTCCCTCAATTTCAGTCAGAAAATACCTGAAATCACAGAAAAACACACAAACTCATAGTAAAGTCCAGAAATGTGAATTTAACACAAAATCTATTAAAAACATCCCTAAAAGTAACTAGATCCTACTAAAAACCTACTAAAAACAATGTCAAAAAGCGTATAAATTATCCGCTCATCACTCTGCAAGGATGCTGAAGTAAGGATGGGAATAACTGAGTACATCTCAATTGAGAAGCCAATCACCAAGGCATCAATGGAAAAACAACAAGCACAGGATGATCCCATCAAGAAGAAAACGCAGGAATTTCTCCCAGAAATCCCTCAATCTGAATACTGGGAGTATCTTGAAACGTCTGTTACCAAGATACGGGAAGCTATGGAACAAATCATAAAAGAACAGAAGGAACACAGTCAAATTCTTACCTATATGTTTAAAGAACAAGAGGAGCAAGGGCGTGACTTAAGGAACTTGAAGCGCCAGAAGTTATCTCTTGCAGGACCAAGCACCCCAAATATTAGAGGAACCCCCGTTCTCCCAGAATAAAGGTTGTTAATTTCCAATTTCTGCCTTTACTCTGTGATAGTGTCCTTATAGAAGTTTACCTTAGGAGTCATATAGTAGTAATTAGTATCTATTTTGATTTTATCTCCAATTAAGCTATAGTTTATTTTTCTCATCATCAGCAAACATGAATAAAGTAGTAGATCTTTTGAATAAGAGGCAATAAAATTTCAAGTTTTAATAAGAGAAATTCTAATTAGTTAAATGTGGTGGCAATACTTTCTGTCTTCTGAATGAATGATTGAACAGTGCATATGTCTTTTGAATTTGTTGCTTAAGACTGTTAAATATGTTGGCTCTTGAAAGAATGATGAACATGAGACATGTTATTGATGATCTGAAAAATCATAAAAATGATTCTTGAAGCAAGAAAAAGCAGCAAAAAAAAAGCAAGCAGAAAAAGCCAATAGCCCTTAAAACCAAAAGGCAAGGGTAATAAAAAGGATCCCAAGGCTTTGAGCATCAATGGATGGGAGGGCCAAAAAGGAATCAAATCCTGGCCTAAGCGGCTGAACCAAGCTGTCCCTAACCATGTGCTTGTGGCGTGAAGGTGTCAAGTGAAAACTTGAGACTGAGCAGTTAAAGTCAAGGTCCAAGCAAAAAAGAAGAGTGTGCTTAAGAACTCTGGACACCTCTAACTGGGGACTTTAGCAAAGCTGAGTCACAATCTGAAAAGGTTCACCCAGTTATGTGTCTGTGGCATTTATGTATCCGGTGGTAATACTGGAAAACAAAGTGCTTAGGGCCACGGCCAAGACTCATAAAGAAGCTGTGTTCAAGAATCATCACACTAAACTAAGAGAATCAATAATACTATCTGAATTCTGAGTTCCTATAGATGCCAATCACTCTGAGCTTCAATGGATAAAGTGAGATGCCAAAACTGTTCAGAAGCAAAAAGCTACTAGCCCCGCTCATCTAATTAGAATCTGAGCTTCATTCAAAAACTCTGAGATATTATTGCTTCTCAACCTATTAATCTTCTATTTTATTTTTCTAGTTGCTTGAGGACAAGCAACAGTTTAAGTTTGGTGTTGTGATGAGCGGATATTTTATACGCTTTTTGGGGTTAATTTCATATAGTTTTTAGGATGTTTTAGTTAGTTTTTAGTCTAATTCTATTAGTTTTTAGGAAAAATTCATATTTCTAGACTTTACTATGAGGTGTGTGTTTTTCTGTAATTTCAGGTATTTTTCTGGCTAAAATTAAGGGAGCTGAGCAAAAATCTGATTCAGGCTGAAAAAGGACTGCTGATGCTGTTGGATTCTAACCTCCCTGCACTCAAAGTGGATTTTCTGGAGCTACAGAACTCGACATGGCGTGCTTCCAATTGCGTTGGAAAGTAGACATCCAGGGCTTTCCAGCAATATATAATAGTCCATACTTTGCACGAGTATAGATGACGTAAATTGGTGTTCAACGCCAGTTCTCTGCCCAATTCTGGCGTCCAGTGCCAGAAAAGGATCAAAAGTTGGAGTTCAACGCCAGAAATGGACCCAAACCTGGCGTTGAACGCCCAAAACAGCCTTATGCACGTGAATTGTTTAAGTCTCAGCCCCAGCACACACCAAGTGGGCCCCAGAAGTGGATCTCTGCACCATCTATCAGAGTTTACACATTTTCTATAAACCTAGGCTACTAGTTTAGTATTTAAACAACTTTTAGAGACTTATTTTGTATCTCATGACATTTTTTAGATCTGAACTTTGTACTCTTTGATGGCATGAGTCTCTAAACTCCATTGTTGGGGGTGAGGAGCTCTACTGTGTCTCGATGAATTAATGCAAGTATTTCTGTTTTCCATTCAAACACGCTTGTTCCTATCTAAGATGTTCATTCGCGCTTAACTGTGATGAAGGTGATGATCCGTGACATTCATCACCATTCTCAACCCATGAACGTGTGCCTGACAACCACCTCTGTTCTATATCAGATTGAATGAGTATCTCTTAGATCTCTTAATCAGAATCTTCGTGGTATAAGCTAGAATTGATGGCGGCATTCATGAGAATCCGGAAAGTCTAAACCTTGTCTGTGGTATTCCGAGTAGGATTCAAGGATTGAATGACTGTGATGAGCTTCAAACTCCTGAAGGCTGGGCGTTAGTGACAGACGCAAAAGAATCAAGGGATTCTATTCCAACCTGATCGAGAACCAACCGGTGATTAGCCGTGCTGTGACAGAGCGCGTGAGCGTAGTTTTCACTGGAAGGATGGAAGGTAGCCATTGACAATGGTGATCCACCAACACACAGCTTGCCATAGGAGGATGTGCGTGCGTGAATCAGAAGACAGAGGAAAGCAGAGATTCAGAAGACAAAGCATCTACAAAACTCCAACATATTCTCCATTACTGCATAACAAGTAACCTTTAATCTATGCTCTCTTGTTTATTCGCAATTCAACTGATCAACACAATTGACTTCCTAACTAAGATTTACAAGATAACCATAGATTGCTTCAAACCAACAATCTCCGTGGAATTCGACCCTTACTCACGTAAGGTATTACTTGGACGACCCAGTGCACTTGCTGGTTAGTGGTACGAGTTGTGAAAAGTGTGATTCACAATTTGTGCACCAGCCATCCATGCGTGCGCGTGGAGTGCACGTACGCGTGGCCCTGTTTTCATCCCAAAGTTGATTTTTGAGTTTTAAAAGCCAAATTTCATACTTCTAAGCCTCTGATCTCACCACTTATGTCTTAAATCATTATGATATGCCTAGCAATGAGACAAGGAGCTAGTAAATGTGGTAACTTGCGATTGAAGCAAGGGAAAAATGAATGATCAATGAGGATCAAAGATGATTATGTGAGATGCGGAGGATGGCGGTGGAAGTGCTTGTTATGCCATGGGCCGAAGGGCCGTGATTGTTAATGAATTGGCTGGTTATGGATTTAACCGTGAGCCGGATGGCTAGATTATAGCCGTGTTACGGCGGAGCCATGATTATGGCTAAGTATAAATGCATATATGCTGTTGAATGAATTGTGAATGTTTGCACTTCCACCATCGGAGATGAGGGTTTCCCTGGGAGGAAGCAGTGGCTAGCCACCACGTGCTCCAGGTTGAGACTCGAAGCTCTTTTGACCCTATGTCGTAAGTGTGGCCGGGCACTGTGAAAGGCTCGGATGAGCTCGCCCCCGTAAATATTCACCAGTGAGGGTGATGGATATGGATCATGACTATGATCAAGTTTATGATGAGTATAACTCGAGTTGGGGATGCGCGACAGAGGGACAGTCCAATGGTTAGCTACCAGGACTTGTCGGGTTGGCTCTATAACCGACAGATGATATCATCAGCCACTAGGGACAGGCATGCATCATAAGCATACTACATGAATTGTTTGAGATTGCCTATTTGACTGCATATTACTTGCTAATTGTTTAAATGCCTTATCTGTTCCTATTTGTAAATCTCTTGTCTGATATAACTGTCTTTGCTATATTATACTCCTGTTGGTGGTTGGGAGGTACGAAGGAATTGGAAAGGGAAGTACTAGTTAGACTGAAGGATCTTTAGTCAGTTGCCACTTACGGTTTAGTATGTTTATAAGCTTTGATATTATCTGGAGGAAGTTCTAGGATTGCCTTCGGCTTTCCTCTATTATTATGTATTATATATGTGGAAGCTGTTACCGTGCTGGGGACCTCTGGTTCTCACCCATGCGGATTTTGTGGTTTTCAGATGCAGGACGCGAGACTTCTCGTTAAGGCATGCTGGAGACTTCTGGATTAGCGAAGATCCTTCGTTCTCGGGACTCTGTTTTGGTTTATATGTTTTGCTTAGATACTTTTATCTCCACTAAATAATACAAACTGTGATAACTCCTTCTAGAGGGGATTTTGGAGAAATAGGTTCTCTGTATTTGTGTCCCTTTGGGTTTCCTTTGGGTTTTCCTTGTTTTATTATATGTATATATTGCTATGCTCGGACCGGTTATCTTCGCAGCCGGATTTTGAGTCTTGATATTCCCGTTTTTGACACTCTTTGTATATATATGATCTTGCGTTGATTTATCCTTTGCTCATTACGTTATCGATCGAAGTGTTGCGCTTTCGAGTTACGATTTTTGTTTACCCCTTTTTCTACAAAGGCTCCTAGTTATAATCAATCATTCATACTACTATACGTACTAAAATTTTTGTTTTAGAGGTCGTAATACCTTGCCATCTCTGAATTATGACTTAAGCATAAGTCTCTGTATGGTAGGGTGTTACAAACTATAATGGTTCACTATTCATATATGATTCAGGGATGTCCTCCATAACTTGTTCTATATAAATTAGTTGACTCCTTGGTTTCTGACATCACAACGAGAAAATTTTGATTTTTTGATAAAGGGTGAGAGGAGAAGAATTGCTAAAAAATGATATAAAATTCACTTTGGCACAAATTGTTTGTACTTAATTAACACGCACTATTTTTGTTTTCAACTGCATAGATTTTGTCATTTGATTTTTCTAAATGGAGATATCAAAAAATTGGCAATGATTAAATCTTCTATCTATTATGTGTACTATTATTGGTAAAGTCAGAAGGATCTACTTTTGTTTCAATCACTTATTTGGAGGATGCAGAGTCAAAAGAAGCCGGTAAGAAATAATTTTTTTGGTGATTGATTATAGGGATCATCTTGATCTTGAGCATTATAATTGTTTCTAATTTTCAGTTGTATTTATTTATTTTGGAAAATTCAAATTAATCATGTCTGTGCAGTTTGTTTGGAACAAAATCAGTATATTATATGCCTAACAGAGCAGATTGACACAAAACTATCTCAGCAAATTCAGAACAATCGCATATTCATTGGATTTAGAACAAAAAAGCTCACCAAAATTAGAGCATACAAGACGAACGAGTGGGAGCTAAAGTCCACCGATTCAAAACAACAACGACACATAGGAAGAGATGCAGAGGACATTAGGGGAGGCAGAGAGCCAATACCAGCAGCCAGGGTTCAGGGTTTCCAACCTTGAAAGAGAGAGATGGGGAGGGAAGGAAAGAGAGGAGAGGCGACAATGGAGCAAAACCTAGGTTTCTGCTCTTCTTCTGCTATTTCTGTATGAGTCACCGGCAAATATTCTAATTCTGCTCTTCGGAATTACTTGGCTCCGGTATTCGGTAGATACTAATGCTTCTGTCAGGTGAGGTCGCCTCGATCAACAACTCTGCCCTTCTTCACCCAAGCCTTCCACAATGAATCCACTTCCATAAAAGAGTGTTGTCAAGATGGCCTTCGCCCTCCTCCCGCAACAAAAAGCCCACCTTCAGAATGAATCCTAATTTTCCCAAATGCTTTGAAGGTCTATTCATTCAACTCTTGAATTTGGAAAATTTTTCATTTTTTCTTTTAATTTCTGTTTCAATTTCCCCCTATGTTAAATATGGGAGTGTTTGAAATTCAAAGAAATCAACTTCGCAAATTACATTTGCTAATCCATTTGATATGTTAATTAGTCGTGTTTATTTGGTTTTACCGTGGATCATTAAGGAATTTAATTATTTTCATTAGTCAAACTCATATGAGAGTTAGACTCATACATACACTCGTGTTATTATAAGGTTAAGATTTATGATTCTCAAAATTAGTATATATAAAATAAAAATATTTTAGTTATTTTTTATAATAAGGATATTATATCATTTTCTATTAAAAAAGAATATTAATTTAGATCAATTTAATATTTGGTTCATGAATTTTTCGATTAGATCGATTTATTCGATTTTATTATGACAAAAATAATACAGTTTAATCGGTTATATATATTAAATTTTAATTGTTAAAAATATCTTTAAAAAAAGATGTTGTAGGTGTTTTTATTTAAGTGACTCCTTTATTTATTAATCTAGATAATCCAATGCTTTTAATTTTATGGTGTATCAAAAATACTCATATTAATTTTAGACACACTTTTATTTATTGTATGAAAATATGTGATGAAAATTTATATACTTACGAAGGATCCCACCATGGCTGTATTAGATAGTTTCCTTTCTTTCGTATATCAATCTTTTTATTTGGTTTCCACGGTATCTGTCAATTCGACAGGACAAGGACTAATTCACTGTAGTACTGAGCTCTATTTAAGGGTTTATCGTTGGCCAATAGATTGCTGCATGCACAAGATGGAATTCGAACCCCAACACTTACTTAAGCAGACTAGTGACCAACCCAACTTGATTATATATCAATCTGTTTGATTGGTAGTTTGAATAGTGTATTATTATGAAAACTAAATAAATAAAATATCTGATATATTAAAAAAAGTTGTAATATATAGTATTCTAACTTCATATCCGTGGCTCTAAGAATTTATCTTCAACCAAATAAAAATTCAAAATTTATATCCTTTCTAAATTTTAAAATATTTATAAGGATTTTGTAAGAACACAGGTTAAAAAATATTAATTATATCTATTAATTATGAATTCTTGTGCTATTTAATAACTCTTTTGGTTCGTTTAATTAATAGGATTCTTTCTCATTTTTTATGTCTAAATTAATCCTTACAATTTTAGTTACACTATTAAAATTAATTTCTCTCCAAAAAATTATGAGTACAATTTAATTTTTGACTCAAACATATGCATAAACTTCTCTCCAAAATTATCTTCTAAAATTATTAGCGTCAAATCAAAGACCTTTCACATTATTTTTCTCTATTTATTCTCCATATTTTCATATACATAAGCAAGCAAATAAAAAATGCAACGGAGTTTTTCTATAATTTTTTTTCTCATTTTAATTCTTCATTCTATCCAACTCACTCTTTCTGTTATCTGTACTTTTTCTGTTTTAAAAAAGGAGGCCACTCAGATAAAGCCGCCTAAAACGTCTTTTTTTAAAAAATTTTCCATGTTGTGTTTTAATTGATTTATGTATAATTTATTCGATGTTTCTCATCACATATTATTAAATTCCTCAAAAGATTTTCTTTCCAGAAACAATAAAAAACATTTAATTTAGACTAAAACAAAAAAGATAATAAATTAACTATTAGATTTTTTTTTAAAAAATTATTTACATAAAAAAATATATCACATTCATCAATATATATATATATATATATATATATATATATAAAAAAAGCTCTTAAAATTTTTATAAATAAAAAAATAATTAATTTATATTCATACAATATATAAAATAATTACTATATTATTATTATATTATATATTAAGATTTACTAATTTAAATTTTCTTTTTATTTTTAATATAAGTATTAAAAATAAATAAAATTTTTATAACTAAATGTAGTGTAACAAAATATATATAATATTAATTAGTTCTTAAAAAATTCTAAAAAAATAGTTTCTTTCATTTTAGTAAAATAACTATTTATTAAAGTAGACAAATTAATTATTTTCTTCTCATATACAGTTTTTTAAGACATAAAAGCAATTAGTTAGGACATTGGTTAAGATAATTAAAGTTACTATTTCATTAAATTTTTAATTTAAAGAAAAATCCTAGTTAATTTTGGTATAGAAATTTTGAATTTGAAAACATTGATAAAAATTATGTTGAATTTTGATTTATTTGATTCTCATTTAAAACTACATAAGTTAAAGTTCTGTTTTGAAGTTATATTCGAGTTTTAATCTGATTTTTAAAGTTTCAATTTACTTAGTTTGATTTTTTAACTTAGGTATCTGTGACTCATATTAGGGTTTTAAGTGTTTAGTTGAAAAAAAAAATAAAGTAAAAAAAATTTCAATTATCACATCAAACAGTCGCTAGAATGTATAATGTAACAGTTATTAGTCCATCTCAATATGTCGTTAACGATTTTGTGAGACAGCGACAAAAATAAAATTAGGAACCAATGTGAGTCATAACTATTAAGTTGGGAGACTAAATTGGGTAAATCAAAATTTTTGAAATTAGATTGAAACATAGTTGTTAGAACCGAACCAGTGATCGAACCGGTCAAGCCACTGGTTCACTGGTTTATTGGTTCAACCGATAAATCACTGATTGAACCGATAAAATCGGTCTCACGTAAATATAAAATATAAAATAGTTAAAAACTTAAAATTAAAATTTGAAATACATTTCTTCACTAACATTTTATGAAGAATCAAATCTCAACTTCTAAAAATAACTAATATAAAAAAAATTATAAAATTTTAATACTACAATAGTATCTTATTTTGACACAATAAAAAAATAATTAATTCACAAAGCCTATCATCTAACTATAATATCAGTAGATTTTAACACTAACATCAAAATAAATAACCTTAATCACAATACTAGCAATAAAATAGATCAAGTAAATTAATAAATTTTTAGTGAAATTTATATTTATCTTAATAATGGTATATAATTAAAATATAATTAATTTTAAAAATAAAAAAAATAAAAATTAAATTAAATTAGATATTTATGTATACTATATAGTTAGTATTTGTCAAATATAATACTTAGAAGTGTAATGGCTAAGTGGCAAGTAGAGGTTGCTTTTGCTCCAAGGTTCTTGGTTCGAGACCTTGTGGAGACATTTTAAAAAAATTTTCAAGCAAACCAGTTCGGTTAGACCGGTTTGCACCAGTTCACACTGATTTTATTCCTTAAACGGTCCAAAGAATAAACCGCTAGTTCGGTTCTAGTCCGGTTCACTAGTTTTTCGGTCGAACCAGCCGATCTAGTTCGGTTTTTTCAACTATGGATTCAAATACGAACATAATTTCAGAGACCAATAAGTATTATCTCTTTGTTGACAATTAAGTTGTTTTAATGGTAATTAAGATCTAATAATGGTTTATAATAAAAGAAGCATTCTTTTGCAACAATGAACCTATAGTAGTAGTTAGGGGTGTTCATAGATTAGATCATATCCATATAAATCCACAGTATTTATCCGTATCTGATCTGTAATTTGAGGATATGATCTGATCTGTAAGATGATCGGATTGGATTGAATCGGATCCACACTCTAATCAGATAGAAGTAAATATGTTTACAAAAGTAAACAAAAAAATTATTGACTTTTTTTATAAAAATAAATTTTTTTAATATTTTTTATTTTATGGATATATTTGATATCTGATCCAAACATAAAAAGTGCGAATATCGAATTTGATCTAATGATTTTAATGCGGATTGGATCGAAATTTTAGTCATATCCTATCTGTAAACACCCCTAGCAATAATAACTAAAAAATTATAATGATTATATTTTTAACTAAGAGGAAGTGCAAAAAAAAATACTAACTACAAGAACATTTAATCAAATATTAAAAAAAATTTTACCTTAAAACAGTTGGACTTTTTTTGCTCATATATATATATATATAATAATAATAATAATAATAATAATAATAATAATAATAATAATAATAATAATATGATAATTATTTTATATATCACACAAATATAAACATTTTTTTGTATGATCTTAAGAAAAGTTTTGTAAGTCCCTAACCTTGTTATCGATTTTTGTAGTGTTAGACCTCATATTATCAATTTGATTCATATATAATTCGGATGATAAATTATTTGGTGACGTGCTTCTTTTTTTACTGTGATATACTTGTTTATTATTATTATTATTATTATTATTATTATTATTATTATTATTATTATTATTATTATTATTATTATTATTATTATTATTATTATTATTATTATTATTATTATTTACATTAAAAAATAACAGGCCAAATTATTGCCATAACATAATAGAAGTATGGAAGTTTATCATTCTTCTCTAATGGAGGAAACAAAATTCTTTTCAATAGTTTATTTAACGTTTAGTAGAATAAAAATAAATTTTATTAGAATAAATTTTAGTACGAGTTTAATATTTTTATTCATCATAAAATATTTATAGAATTACTCGTAGATAAATTTTGGAAAAAAGAAAAAAAATATAATTTTTAATTTTATTTTAAATAAACTTTATTTTTAATTTTAAAATAAATTTTATTTTTATTTTTTAATAATATTAATTTTTTACCGTATATAATTATTCAATTATTTTTTAATCATATATAAATAAATTACTCTTATTAAGACTTTTTTGTGTTATTCAATTATCTTTTTTAAAAAATAATTAATTATTAAAATAATTAAACTTTTCACAACAAAAATAATAAAAAATTTATGAACAAAAAAAATTAACTATCCTGATAATTTTTTGTATTTTTATTCATATTTTAATTATAAACATAAATATAATTTAATTATATTATTTATGAAATATGACTATAGATGTAGATAAAATTTAGTTATATTACTTATATATAGTTTCATTGTATTGTATTGCTTATAAAGTTATATTATAATTATGACAATAGAATTGTTCTTATATTTTTATATGTGTGACTAATTGGTGGTGTTAAAATATTACTCTTAATTATAAATAAGGTTTATAATTTAAAAAATCAAAGACTCAATTAAAAAGATACGAAAAAAATGATGTTAAAATATTCTAACTCTTTAAAATAAAAATATTCGAAATTCAATTAAAATTTATTTAAAATTTAAACTCAATAAAAATTTATATTTCAATGTGTTTTGTATTAAATATATTTAATAACCTATTATATCATATTGGTTGAAATTAGTTTTTATAATGTTAATTTTTTAATAACACTTTATTAAAAAAATCATCATTTCAGAATTTTTTAAAAACTAATTAATATTATATATATTTTGTTACATTACATCTTGTTATAAAAAATTTATTTATTTCTAATGCTTATATTAAAAATAAAACAAAATTTAAATTAATAAATTTTAATCAATAATATAATAATAATATAGTAATTATTTTATATATTATACGAATAAAAATTAATTATTTTTTATTTATAAAAATTTTAAGAGCTTGTTATATATATTGATGAATGTGATATATATTTTTATGTAAATAATTTTTAAAAAAAATCTAATAGTTAATTTATTACCTTTTTTATTTTAGTCTAAATTAAATATTTTTTATTGTTTTTGGAAAAAAAATCTTTTGAGAAATTTAATAATATGTGATGAGAAACACCGAATAAATTATACAGAAACCAATTAAAACACAACATGAAAACATCTTTAAAAAAAAACGTTTTAGGATCTTTATCTGAGTGGCCTCCTTTAAAAAAATATGATTATCTATCAATTTATAATCATTGTATATAGAAATAAAGCAAATCAAAGATACACTATACAATGCTATTTAAAAGATAGAGATCAGATTCTTATCCATTTTACTTG
Organism: Arachis ipaensis; assembly: GCF_059453495.1. Classification (NCBI taxonomy): domain Eukaryota; kingdom Viridiplantae; phylum Streptophyta; class Magnoliopsida; order Fabales; family Fabaceae; genus Arachis; species Arachis ipaensis. The sequence goes on along the minus strand of NC_142437.1, from coordinate 94,417,163 downwards.
TTAAGAAATAGAATTTTTTTAATTTTTTTTTATTTATTGACTGTACTCTTTCAGTTTATCTAAGCACCTACCCTCTCTGTTATCTGCTCTACTTCATGGAACCATGATTTCTGCTAAATTACAATTTTCATACATTCAGGAATTTTTTTTTCTTTTTAAATCATTGAGTTGTATGTTTATGTATGTTATACTTTTAAATGTCTATTTGTAATTTTTTTTTTACTTGTCATATTTTGTATTGTAGCAAAAGAGAACAACAATGAAAAAACTATTAAAGCTTCTAAATTTTTGGTCACTTTTGATTTAAATGCATTACCTAATAAAGTATTATCTCAATAGTTAGAAAAGACCTGTAGACGAATCTTCAAAAGATGTCATGAAGAATGATGAAGATTCCAAAGAATTCATATCAAAATTTAGATGTTGAAAAAAATAATACTGTAGCTCAAGAAGATGCTTTAACACCTTTTATTGGTCAATGTTTTCTAAGTGAAGACGAAGCATTTATTTTCTACCAGAGATATGCAAGTCAAAAATGATTTTCGATTTGGAAAGGAAGGTTTGTCATGACTTTTTCTGTCATCATGAAAGTAAGACCTTGAAGGTTATTGACCCATCAAAAGAGCAAAGAAAGAGAGAACCATGTAGATGTGAATACATGCAAAAGTGCAATTGACATATTTCCAAGTGAGTGGAGGGTTACTAATTTCATTTTGAACTATAATCACCAGTTATTAGCACCATTAGAGGTCCGCTTTTTATTTGTTAATTGAATTCTTTCTCAAGAAGATCAGAACCGTATTGTTTTACTTAAAGAAGCAGGTTCAATTAGACAAATAACACGTGTGTTGGAACTTGAGAAAAATATCAAGCATGGCCACCTTTCGTTTTAAAAAACGATGTAAAGAATCTTTTTGAAAAAAACAAAGAAACAAATTATAGAGAATGATGTAATGAACTTTCTGAAACTCTGTGAAAAAGCTAAAAGATGTAATTCTAAGTTTCAATATGCATATACCATGGATGCAGAAAGAAAATTAGAGCGTTTTTTTTCAACCACATAGAGTGGCAACATTTTCTTGGCTAAGGAAGGCATTATTTTATTTTTTATTTGCAGTTATGCCTAGTATGCTTTCATTATTAATAATTTTATTGCAATATCTAATTATTGTATTATTATTGTAGGTCTAGACTTTTGAATTATTAATAAAAAAATCAACCAATACCATATTGACTGATCAAGATCTATGGATGACTGAAACAATCTCAAAAGAATTGCCATTTACTAAGCATAGTTTTTGTATATGGTATATTACATCTAATGGTTGGTTTAATACTTTGCTTCGTGAGAAATATTCAAAATAGTGTGTAGATTTTTTTGAGCTATATAAATTAGAGGCAATTGAAGAATCAGCAATGACATAAAATCATATTGAAGTATAACTTGCAATACAATAAATACAAAAGGATTATACCAAATTAGAAAAGATTGAGCACTTGCTTATTTTCGTGACTATTCTTTTTTTTTTTGAGGAATGACAATTACTGGAAGATCAGAGAGTATAAATGCATTTGTAAAAAGATTTGTAAGTTCTCATGCAAGTTTGAGTGATTTTTTTAAACAGTTTAGTCATTTATAAAGTTATTATTATATTATATTTTACATTTTAATAATATCATTCATTCATTAATTTTCAGATTAATTTGGCCGTGAAAGATATTAATACAGAGGAGTATGATGTGATGCTACTACAAAAGTATAAAGGATTTTCTTTTAACAATAAAGTTCTATATCCAACTCATAACCCTAACCAAGTCCAATTAAGTATTTTAAATTCACGCGCTTGTCGTCGCTTCTTTTTCTTCTTTCTTCTTCTTCTCTTTGTTATCTTTCTTTTTTGTTATCGTCATCGCCAACAACACCACCACCTCATCCTTCTTCTTTTCTCATTTGAATTTCTTCTTCTCTTTCCTTTTTCTTCTCCTCCTTCATCATGATCATCATCATAATCATCATCGTTATCGTTATCATCATCTTCTTCTTATACATATCGTCATTATTATTATTGTTATCGTTAAATTTTTGCTATGTTGATGATGTTGTCTGATCCAAAATTGATTTTCGATGTGTTTTTATTCAAGATTCAGTCTTGTTTGTGTGATTGTTTTCGAACTGAGTTAATTATGTCGCAATTGTTATGTAATTTCATTTTTGAGTTAATTGTGTTGCAATCCATTATGTAATTTTGGTACATTTATGAGTTAATTGTGTCGCAATCATTATATAATTTCGATTCATTTATGAGTGAATTAAAGTGCATTTGGATTCGGTGTCCTGCATAATTCAAAACTCTTTCTCCTCATCTTCTACTGCTTCTTCTTCTTCTTTTTCATCTTTTTCTTCTTCATCTTCACCTTCTTATTTCATTTTTTCAAAATTCTTTTTTATTTACTCTCTTGAGAGGAATAAAACCAAGAAAAAGAGAAAAAAAATCAAACAAAAAAGAAGAAATATATTAATGACGTTCTCTGATCCAAAATTGATTTTAGATGTGTTTTTATTCATGATTCAGTCTTGTTTGTGTACTTGTTTTCGAACTGAATTTATGTGTCGCAATCATTTTGGTAAATTTCGGTTCATTTCTGATTTAATTATGTCACAATCCATTGTGTAATTTTGGTTCATTTCTGAGTTAATTGTGTCGCAATCATTATATAATTTCGGTTCATTTTTGAATGAATTAAGGTGCATTTGGACTCGTTGTCCTGTACAATTTAAAACTCTTTCTCCTCTTCCTTTTCATCTTCTGCTACTGCTTTTTTTTTCATCTTTTTCTTCTTCATTTTCTCCTTCTTATTTTAATTTCTCAAAATTCTTCTTGATTTACTCAAATTTAGCACAATTTCTGAGTTTATGTGTTAAATTTGAGTTTAGCTCTTGGACAAGGCTTTAAAAAACCAGTAAAATTAAATAGAAAAAATATAACAAGAAAAAATGAATACAATGAATATTTTCAAGTATTCTACAAAGACAGAGAAAAAAAAATATTTCATCAATCTTCACAATTTCAAAAAATGAAATCTCCCAGACAGTTCTGATATGAATTATGAATTTAATATAAGATAACATGAATATACTCTTTTCTCTAAAAGTTTTTTTTTCTTCTGTTATAGCTAAATTCTCCGAACTTGAAATCCACATGCAAAAATCTCTAAGTTCATGTTGGAAATCTTTTATTATTAACATCTATTGCTCCTCAAACTTGTAGATTCTTTATTATTATTTTCTGCTTCTTTTTCTTTCTGAGTTAATTATGTCGCAATCATTATGTAATTTCGGTTCATTTCTGAGTTAATTGTGTCGCGATCATTATATAATTTCGGTTTATTTTTGAGTGAATTAAGGTACATTTGGACTCGTTGTCATGCACAATTCATAGGGGTGGCAATGGGGCAGGTAGGGGCAGGTTTTTGCCCTACCCGACCCCGCCCCGCCATCCTTTTACTCAGGTATTACCTGCCCCATCACTACCTGCAGGTAGTAAACTACAGTACCCTAACGGCTCTTGTAGGTACCTGCCCCGTTCCTATCCGTCCCTATAAAATTAAATAAAATTTTAATTTTTACATATTCGTATATAAATTAAGACAAAAACTTAAAATTTATGGATAAATTAAAATACAAACATAAAATTCATATAATATTATTAGCTCAAATAACTTGAAATAAAAATAAAAAAGGTAGTGTTAGATCATTACAAATTTAACACTATAAGAAAAAAATTACAATATTAAATATAAAAGAGTCTTTAATCCTTATTCTTGATTACTTTTCATAAAATAATTTTAAAACATCTATATAAAAAAAATTAAAATTACTCAGTAGAATTAAACAAATTAAAAATACAAACAAACAAAAATAATGCAAATAATATATGATAATAAACAGCATATTAGTCTTCCTAATATAAGTTGCAACAAATAATAACACAGCACACCATTGTAAAAGACTAAACAAAGCATATAAAACTAGATTTAATTGATGAATTTCAAGATATATAGTAATATAAATTATAAGCATTCGGTCGTTCAAGCACTGAAGCACATGAGGGGTAGGTCGTTCAAGCACATGAGGGATAAATATAAAGCAGGAGGGAAAAAAATTAATTAGGTAATATTATAGTATAAGACTTTAAATTATTAGAATGAATAATTGCCAAAATTCATTTGGCAATAACAATTCGTAGGCATAATTAGGGAGTGATTTAAGATTATTATTAGAATATATAACAACTATGCAGAATTCTTCACATCCATTGGTTTTTAGATTATACCCATTTCACTATGAGAAATGATAGGGGCAGTAGTTTTGGTGTTTTGTAATCATCAATTGACTATCAATAGTATTTTTAATGGTGTGAGATTACATCTAATGGTAAGAAATCACTCACTTTTATTTTGATGGTTAAGTGCTGGCCAGAAAATACAAAAGTTACTGGTTCCCTAGACTTTTCCTTTCACTATTTCTCAATTTTTTTCCTTCTCTTCTTGAAGTCAAATATTCGTTCTCATTCGGACGTTTTCTTCCTGTGATGCATATCATTCTACTTTCATATATGACTATAAATATTGCAAACTCCTCCTAACATGATCCAAATAAATAGAACAACCTAACCCATCAATATCAAATAGTGAAAAATTATAGTATGGATCTTCCTAGGTTGCAGTTACAGTTACAGAGTTTCAGTTTCAGAGTTATAGTTGCAGATTCACAATGGGTGAGAGAGAGAGAGGGAGAGAGAGAGAGAGAAAGAGAAACTTACAGATCCAGTGATTTGCAGGATGCAAGGATGGCGACGGACTCACAGTGAAGGACGGAGGATAGCGGCGAAGCTCTGCTCTCAGACGGAGGACGGCTGCGAAGCTCTTCTCTCAGACGGAGGACGGCGGTGAAGCTCTGCGTTCTGACGGAGGACGGCGGCAAAGCTCTGCGCTCGAATGGAGGACGGTGACAAAGCTCTGCTCTCGGACGGAGGATGGAGGCGAAGCCCTTTTCTCAGATGGAGAACGACGGCAGCCAGCGGATTTGGAGAAGAAGAAGCTCGATGCTCTATTGCTCTCAATCTCAGCCTCAGCCTCTCACTTGTCACTACTCTCACTCACTGGTAACTGGAGAAGAAGATTAGGGTTTCAATTTTGAATCTGAAGAGTGAAAATGAAACCTTAGGCACAACCATAAAAGTCATTTATATATTTTTTATATTTAATAATTTTTATATATTTATATTATATATTATAATATATAATATATACTTTGGGACGGGTTCACCCTAACCCCAACCCTGCCCCACCCCACCAGTGCACCTGCCCAGACAAAAACCCGCCCCACATCTGGGGCGGGTAGTAACCCACTCCGACCGGGTAGGGGCGGTTCAGGTACCTGGTTCGGGTACTCTTGCCACCCCTAGCAATTCAAAACTCTTTTTCTTCATCTTCTACTGCAATAACAGCAACAACAAAAGAATGATGATGAAGAGAAAACACGCGAAGAAGGAGGAGAAGGAGGAACGCGAAGAAGAAGACGACGACAACAACGATAACGTAGCGCGTGTAATCACGCTCTTTTTAATGAGAGTGGTTTATGTTGGTATTGGATCTACTTAGTTGAACTTGAATTACAATATTGTTTAAATGTGTAGCAAATCTGTTCTTTAATAAAGATCATGTCACCTTCGTAAAATCAAGCACAACGTGTCCTTACAAGATTTGCTTTTGATAAATTCCAAGAAGGATTTGAAAGATGTACTAAGTATTCGGTAAAACAAGGTAATGATAATGTTTTCAGCTTTTCATAGTAAAATATTATAAAATGAGAATACAAAAGTATAAAGTTAGTTGGGATGGAAAGAATGCCGATTATAGTTGTAAGCATTTTGAATTTTGGGAAATACTTTGTCACATACTAAGCGGTTATTGTTAAAGGTTGTTATGAAATTTTTTCTGCATACTTTTCATGTCGTTGGCAATATCAAGTATCTCAAAATATTAATGGACAAGAGTTTGAAGAATAAATTTTCAATCAATAAAGACAAGAGAAAATCATATATAGTGTTGAATAATTTGTTTGTTGTCTTTCCATTTTAAAGACAAAAGGATGTCCTAGTAAAAAGAGAAACAGAGGGTCCAGAGTTATCAAAACGTAAGAATACTCGTAGATTTTAGGACACAACATCGCCACTTGTTCTGAAAAAAATATATTAATTCATATTTTTCAACAAAAAAAAAAATCATTTCAGAAGATATTAGTTTAAATCCAATACTCTAGTTAAAAGATCATATAATACTTTTAATTATTGTTATTTTATTTTTTCTTTTATTTAAATTACATTTAGCTCTAATTTTATTCGTTATCATATTGCAGTGACATGGTAATTGATTTTTTTTTACTAAGATGGCTAGAGATTGAAGATTATTATTATAAGATTGAAGGCAACTATTTATATTTTAATATATCATTATATTTTAATAGACGTCTAATTTTATGTTTATTTTTCTACAATGTTAAGGGCTTTTTAATGGATGATAATTTAGTATATTTATATCACTTTTTTATAAAATTATTATTTCTAATTACCCGATTATAGATATTATGTTGTAGTAGTAAAAGAAAGATAAAAAAATGGGAAAAAAATAATTATGCTTGAATAAAAAATTAACTTGTACTCGTACTATTTTTTTAAAGAAAAAATTTAATAATATAATTAAATTTTAAGGGTTAATTTAGTGATAAAAATATGAGAGAGAATAATCACTAAGATTCTCCTTGTGGCTTTAAGGATTTTTGGCCAATTAGTCTCTTTAATGTCATTTACAAGATAATCACTAAGGTTCTGTGAACAGATTACGTCCATATTTAGATGAGATTATTAGTGTTACGATGGGTAATCGGAGATTGTTGGACTGGCTTCGCTGGGTTGGCCCAATCGTCTGAGGAAGGAAGCCTTCGAGCGGGTCTGCGCCTTGGGGCCTCCGTCCGACTTGTGAGTATGAACGAATGAGGGGTGGTACCTACAAAGATACTCCAATGCCTAAGTCAGCAAGAGTGTGAGCAGATCTAGAGAGTATTGGAGCTTCTTAGATACCTGAGAAGTGTCAGTGTATTTATAGGGATGGACCAATAACCACCGTTGGAGTAGTTCCACCTTTTAAGGGGAATAACCGTCCCTTTATCTTAGGGTGGTTGAGATATAGCTCTTGGAAGTGGTTAGAGAGATTCTAGGGGCAGTTATCCTCTTGAGGGAGGGTTTATCTGCCAGCTGATCCTCGTACCGACTTCTTTAGAGCAAGTCGTGAAGATAGCCGACTTCGTGGCATCTGGTTTGTGTAGTGTGAGGCTCAACTCTTTTGGGTTGGGCCTTTTTACTTGGATCCTGGGCCTTAGCGTTGGGCCAGGGTATGAACAGTGCCCCTACTCGAGCCCAATTTCTCTTTTAGGATTGGGTTCGAGTATTCTACTCGGGGTCGTAGCCGACCTATGAGGGAACCGACGTGATTTTGCGCAACCGACGTGACTTTTCGTGACTTTTGATTTTCACAGTTACATCTAATCGAACGTCGCGTCCGTTAGAGGTTCGCGTAGGTATTAATTACCTTGGTAACGGTGCACCCATTAATGACTTCCCGTTTTTACCATTACGCCCCTAATCGTGTTTATAAATACTTTCCCTCTCTTTCGTTGTTTCGTTTCTGCGATTTTTCAAATTTTCTCTTCATCCGTTCGTGCAGTATTCTTGCATTTGAAGGCTTTCATCTTCTCCAACCTTATTCTCAGATAAAGGTTAGATTTTTCTTCTTTTCCTTTAACGACATGCTTTCTATTTGCATGCTTTTATTTTTTAGATGGATAGGTTGATCCATAGACCTCTGTTTGATTCCGTACTTCCCCCTTAGAGACCATGTTTTTTATTTTCTTTTTTTTTTCTTTTGTAGGTTTTACCAACCCTTTTTCCAAAGAAAGAAAATGTCTTCTGTTGAAAGTCTTGCTCAGTGGGTTGATGTCACAGTCCTGAGGGAGGAACCTTGGGTCGACACTGATTTTCTTACTGATCTTCGCACTCGCCACCGGCTCTGCACCTCTGATGAGGATGAGCCGAAGTATGAACTACTTGTCCCGGGTCCAGAAGACCGGGTTTGTTTTGGGAGAGCTTCGGAGGCAGCCCCTCATTTCTTTTTCATGTATGAGAGCATGCTTACCCGCCTGGGCATTTTCCTTCCCTTTTCTGACTTTGAGATTGATGTTTTATGCTACTGCCGTGTTGCACCTACCCAGCTTCATCCCAATTCCTGGGGTTTTCTGAAAATTTATCAATTTGTCAGCCATGCTTTAGACTTTCCGACTTCCTTGAGGATTTTCTTTTTTCTCTTCCATATGACTAAGCCCTTCAATGGGAAAAATAATAAACAACAATGGGTGTCCTTCCGGGCTATAGAAGGTCGGAGGGTCTTCACCCTTTTTGATGAATCTTTTCATGACTTCAAAAATTATTTTTTCAAAGTGCAAGCTGTAGAGGGTCACCACCCCTTTTTCTTGGATGAGAATTCTTCTCCTCGCTTTCCTCTATACTGGCTGGAGGCCTCCCCCTGTGAGAAATATGGTCTGGATGACCTGGACGAAGTGGAGGCAGCCATTGTGGGGTTCCTCCGAGAAGTGTGGGGGAGGGCCCCATATTTGGACACTAAAAAATTTCTCCAGGGGGCGCCATCCTTCGTCCAGTCGCAACTAGGTAGCTTTTACTTATCCACTTTGTTTCCGACTTGTGGTTACCGACTTGTAGTTACCGACTTGTTTTACTAATTGTTTCTCTTTTGCAGAGATGGCAAGGAAGAATTCAAATGAGTCTTACTAAAGGGTTCAGGAGGCCAAGGCAAGGTCTCGCGCCAGGACCGGTGGCGCCAGGGTAACTAGCTCCTCTCTTCCTCATCCTTCCTCTTCTTCCCGTAGTTTGGGGACCCCTTCTAAACCTATTGTTATCTCCTCTTCTGCTCCTTCTCAGCCGTCCCCTCCCCCCCGATCCTCCCCTGAGCCTGAAAGGAAGAAGCGCAAGGCTTTAGAGCCTAGCTCTTCTTTCGAGGGTGAAACCAAGGTGGATGCCCCTGAATTTATCCGGAAGTACATCTATCCTCATGCCCGTATAGGCTTGGATGATGTTTCTATCCGGAACCACCTCACTATTCTGGCTCAGGAGAGTATCAGGGTGGCGGCGGTGTGCACCAAATTTCTTGATATTTTCGAGAAGACTCCTCTTAGCTCTCTTGGTTCGTCCTCGAGGGCTAAAGAGTTGGAGGAGAGACTTCTTTTATATCAAGAACATGAGAAGAAGTTGAAGGAGGAGGTCGCCAAACTAAAGGAGGAGATGAAGGGTCTCCAGGAGAGGGAGAGCAAGTTGCAGGCCCAGTGCAACATAGAGGTCGGTTTAAGGCTGAATGCGCAGGAGAGCTATTCAAGCCTTTTTGAGGACCTTGTGGTTGTGAAAAAAGATCTGCTGAATGCTCGGACTGCCTATGCCGAGTTGGAGGACTCTATTGCCGAGGGATCTGAAGAGGCCTGGAGGATTTTTAAGGAGCAAGTCGGAGTCATTGCTCCTGGCTTGGATCTCTGTCCTTTGGATCCTGACAAGGTCGTCATTGATGGTGCTATAGTGTCTCCTCCTGCCCCCCAAGTTGTTTGAGTCAGACTTGAAGACTCGGGGGCAGAGGATTATTGAGTCCCCTCCTCGCTCAAAGGATGCTCCGAGCTCTTCAAAGGTTCCTCCGACTTCCTCTCCATCTCCTATGGATGCCTCTCTCCCTGGTCCTGATGCTGCTCCGACTACTCTTCCTGGCTCTGGTGGTGATCCGTCTACTCCTCTTCCGAAAAAATAACTTTATTGGCTATATGGGGGCCCGGCCTGTGGGTCCCCCCTTTTTTAAACTCTTTATTGTCTGTTGGTGGTGATGATAACTTAACATTTCTCTGGCCTTTTAAGGCCGTAAACACAAATATTTATAAGTACCCTTTTTTGGATAAGGGTTTTAAGTTTTAACAAAGAAATACCCCTTTTTGGATAAGGGTTTTGGGTTACCTTTTGCGTGTATGCTTTTCTGACTTTAGTTTTTTGGAAAACCCCTTTTGATCTTTTCTTTTTGAAAACCTTTTTTCTGGCTGTCTGTCCTTTTGGGTTCCTTTCCTCTAAGGACTCGGGACAGTGCTTATGTTTTTTCGATCTCTTTTGCTATTCCTTATACTCAACTTTGTGATTTATTGAGTTCCTATGACTTAGGTTATTTTTGCGATGCGTTTCCTTTCAACTCGGTTTTTCATTTCGACTTTTGAGTCTGAATGTTTCCGAGTTCTTCGCGATCATCTTTTATAACCTCTTTACACCGACTTGTACCTCGTCGTTTTATCCTGACGACCATCTAGGTCGGTTCATGGGATTTTCACGCTTTGTCGAGCTTAAGTCGGTGCGTTTCGTAGAAAAGAAAAAACAAGAAAGAATTTATAAGAGATATTGTAAAAAAAGATCTTTATTTATTGAGGAGGTACCTTACTGCTACTAAGGGCTTTTGACAGCCTATTTTCCCTTAGCCTCTACTATGATGCCTCGTTAAAAATCCTTCTCCAGAAAAAACCCTTTGATTTTGGGAAAAAATCATGAAGTTTGGGAAAAGAGTACATCAGCGAGTAAAGTTCGCTTTTAACTGTAGTACCTTTTCATATTACAAGCATGCCACGACCTTGGTAACTCGGTGCCATTCAGGTCGGTCACTTTATAATAACCTTTTTCTAAGACCTCATTGACTTTGAATGGTCCTTTCCAATTAGCAGCGAGTTTTCCTTCCCCTGATTTATTAACTCCAATGTGTTTCTGATTAAGACCAAGTCATTTGGGGTGAAGGTTCTTCGAATGACTTTTTTATTGTATCTTGTAGTCATCCTTTGCTTCAGCGCTGCTTCTCTTATCTGGGCTTCTTCTCGGACTTCGGGGAGCAAATCGAGCTCCTCTTTGTGCCCCTGTATGTTTCCGATCTCATCATGGAGAATCATCTTTGGACTTTGTTCGCTGATTTTTTATTGGTATCATGGCTTCTACGCCATAGACTAATCGGAAGGGCGTTTCTCCAGTGGCGGATTGGGGCGTTGTCCTGTAAGCCCATAACACTTGTGGGAGCTCCTCAGCCCAGGCTCCTTTTGCATCTTGTAGCCTTTTCTTCAGCCCTGCCAGTATGACTTTATTGGCTGCCTCGGCTTGTCCATTTGCTTGCGGATGCTCCACCGAGGTGAACTAGTGTTTAATCTTCATACTGGCCACCAGGCTTCTGAAGGTAGAGTCGGTGAACTGGGTTCCATTATCTGTAGTGATGGAACATGGTATCCCATACCTTGTAATAATATTTCTGTAGAGGAACCTTCGACTTCTCTGGGCTGTGATGGATGCTAGTGGTTCTGCTTCTATCCATTTCGTGAAGTAGTCTATTCCCACAATCAAGTATTTGACTTGTCCCGGGGCCTGGGGGAAAGGGCTTAACAGGTCCATCCCCCATTTTGCAAAGGGCCATGGGGAAGTTATACTGATTAGTTCCTCGGGGGGAGCCACGTAGAAATTTACATGTATTTGGCATGGTTGACATTTTTTCACAAATTTCCTGGCATCTCTCTACAAGGTCGGCCAATAGAATCCAGCTCGGATTACTTTCTTGGCAAGCGACCTGGCTCCGAGATGATTTCCGCAGATCCCACTGTGAACCTCCTCTAATACCTCGGTGGTTCTCGAGGTCAGTACGCACTTTAACAATGGTGTTGATATCCCTCTTCTATAGAGAATATTTTTCACCAGAGTGTAGTGTTGTGCTTCCCTCAGGATTTTCTTAGCCTCTTTTTCCTCCTTGGGGAGGATGTCGAATTTCATATATTCGACCAAGGGGTTCATCCATCCGAGGTTTAATCCGGTTACCTCAAGGACCACTTGCCTTTCTTCTGTTTTTACCATGGAAGGTTCCTAGAGAGTTTCCTGGATCAAGCTTCTATTATTCCCTCCTGGCTTGGTACTTGCTAACTTGGAGAGGGCGTCTGCTCTGCTATTGAGTTTCCGAGTTATGTGTTTGACCTCGGTTTCCGCAAAGCACCCGAGGTATTCCAAAGTTTTTTCCAAGTATCTCTTCATATTTGGATCTTTTGCCTGATACTCTCCGTTTATCTGGGAAGTCACCACTTGGGAGTCGCTATATATCATCACTTTTGTTGCACTGACTTCTTCTGCCAGCTTTAATCCAGCAATCAGGGCTTCATATTCTGCCTGATTATTTGAAGCTGGAAATTCAAATTTGAGGGAAACCTCTATTTGGGTTCCCCTTTCATCAACCAATATTATGCCTGCGCCGCTTCCTGTCTTATTTGAGGATCCATCTACATAGATTTCCCATGTAGTTGGCTTTTTCTCTTGATCTCCTGCATATTCTGCTCTGAAGTCGGTAAGGCATTGGGCTTTAATTGCCGTCCGAGTTTCATACCTCAAGTCGAACTCGGAGAGCTCTATTGCCCATTGAACCATTCTCCCTGCAACATCCGTCTTTTGGAGGATTTGCTTAATGGGTTAGTTCGTGCGGACTCTTATTGTATGAGCTTGAAAGTAAGGCCGTAGCCTTCGTGAGGCTACCACTAAGGAGTAGGCAAACTTCTCTAGTTTGTGGTACCTTAGCTCGGGGCCTTGTAGAACTTTGCTGATGAAATATACTAGATGCTGACCGACCTCGTCTTCTCTTATCAGGGCTGATGCGACAGCCTTGTCTGCTACAGATAAGTATAGGACGAGGTCTTCTCCAACTACAGGTCGGGTCAGAATCGGAGGTTGACTCAAGAATCTTTTGAACTCCTGGAATGCCTCTTCGCATTCAGGAGTCCACTCGAACTGACATTCCTTTCCCAATAAGGAGAACAGTGGAAAGGATTTTAGTGCTGATCCTGCCAAGAATCTGGAGAGGGCTGCAAGTCGGCCGTTTAGCTGCTGGACCTCTCTTAAGCAAGTCGGGCTTTTCATTTCCAGGATAGCTCTACACTTATCGGGATTTGCTTCGATCCCCCTTTGTGTCAGCATAAACCCTAGAAATTTTCCAGCCTCCACATCGAAGGTACACTTTGCGGGATTTAGCCTCATCCCGTGTGACCTTATGGTGTCAAATACTTGCGAGAGGTCTGTTAAGAGGTCGGCCTCTTTCTTGGTTTTCACCAGCATGTCATCTACATAGACTTCCATTAAGCTCCCAAGGTGGGGGGCAAACACTTTGTTCATCAGCCTTTGGTATGTGGCTCCTGCATTTTTCAACCCAAATGGCATGACCACATAGCAAAAATTTACTCTGGGCGTGATGAATGATGTTTTCTCCTAGTCTGGCTCATGCATCAGGATTTGGTTATATCCCGAGTAGGCATCCATGAATGACAAGTATTGATACCCTGAGCTAGATTCTACAAGGGTATCAATACTTGGGAGCGGATAAGGGTCCTTGGAACATGCCTTATTTAAGTCGGTGTAGTCGACACACATTCTCCATTTGCCGTTTTGCTTCTTGACTAGAACTACATTTGCTAGCCATGTTGGATATTCGACTTCTCTGATGAAGCCGGCTTCTAGGAGTGCCTGCACTTGCTCTTCCACTGCTAGGGCTCGTTCTGGGCCGAGCTTGCGTCTTCTCTGTTGTACAGATCGAGACCCTGGGTATACCGAGAGCTTGTGGGACATAAGCTCGGGGTCTATCCCGGGAATGTCGGAGGCTTTCCAGGCAAAGAGGTCGGAATTGTCTCTTAGGAGCTTAATCAGCCCTTGCTTTAGGGTTTCTCCTAGGTTGGCTCCTATGTTGGTATTTTTTCCTTCCTCTTTGCTGACCTGTATTTCCTCAGTTTTTCCTCCCGGCTGTGGTCGCAGCTCTTCTCGGGCCCTTGCACCGCCGAGCTCTATGGTGTGGACTTCTTTGCCTTTTCCCCTTAGGTTCAGGCTTTCATTGTAGCACTTTCTTGCCAACTTCTGATCTCCCCTCACCGTTGCTATTCCTACTGGGGTCGGGAATTTCATGCAAAGGTGCGGAGTTGACACCACCGCTCCGAGTCGATTAAGGGTAGCTCTGCCAATCAAAGCATTATATGCTGACCCTACGTCGATGACTATGAAGTCTATACTCAGAGTTTTGGATTTTTCCCCTTTTCCAAAGGTAGCGTGTAGGGGTAGAAATCCTAGTGGTCTTATCGGTGTGTCGCCTAGTCCGTACAAGATGTCGGGGTAGGCTCTTAATTCTTTCTCATCCAACCCTAGTTTGTCAAAAGCGGGCTTGAAAAGGATGTCCGCTAAGCTCCCTTGATCTACTTGGGTTCTGTGGAGATGGACATTGGCTAGGATCATAGTAATTACCACTGGGTCATCATGCCCAGGGATTATTCCTTGCCCATCTTCTCTTGTGAATGAAATGGTGGGGAGGTCGGATGACTCTCCTCCGACCTGGTAGACTCGCTTGAGATGTCTTTTGCGAGAGGACTTGGTGAGTCCCCCTCCCGTGAATCCTCCTGAGATCATATGGATATGTCTCTCCGGAGTCTGCGGTGGTGGGTCTCTTCTATCCATATCGTCTCGCTTTCTCTTTCCATGACCGTCCGACCTTTCTATGAGATATCTGTCGAGCCGGCCTTCTCTAGCCAGCTTTTCTATCACATTTTTAAGGTCGTAACAGTCATTTGTCGAGTGACCATATATTTTATGGTACTCACAGTAGTCACTGCGACTCCCCCCTTTTTTATTTTTAATGGGCCTGGGAGGTGGCAGCCTTTCAGTATTGCAAATCTCTCTGTATACATCTACTATGGAAACCTTTAGAGGAGTATAAGAGTGATATTTTCTTGGTCTATCGAGACCGAGTTCTTCCTTCTTCTTGGGCTCCCTCTCTCTCTCTTTTGTTGAGGGGAGATGCCCAGGTCACCAACTCGAATCTCTCAGCCTAGCATTCTCCTCCATGTTGATGTACTTTTCAGCTCTTTCCTGTACATCACTTAAGGAGGTGGGGTGTCTTTTTGATATGGACTGTGAGAAGGGGCCTTTTCTGAGCCCATTGACTAACCCCATAATGATTGCCTCGGTGGGCAGGTCTTGGATTTCTAAACATGCTTTGTTGAACCTTTCCATGTAGGCTCGTAAGGATTCTCCGACCTCCTGCTTTATTCCCAGGAGGCTTGGTGCATGTTTTACTTTGTCCTTCTGGATAGAGAACCTCATCAACAACTTCCTTGAGAGGTCTTCAAAACTGGTGACTGACCTCGGGGGGAGGCTGTCGAACCACTTCATCGCTGCTTTCGACAGGGTAGTCGGGAAAGCTTTACATCGTGTAGCGTCGGAGGCATCAGCCAGATACATCCGACTTTTGAAATTGCTTAGGTGATGCTTCGGATCTGTGGTTCCGTCATAGAGGTCCATATCAGGGCTTTTGAAGTTCCTCGAAACTTTTGCCCTCATTATATCCTCGCTGAAGGGGTCCTCCCCTCCTAGGGGCGACTCTTCTCGATCGTCGCGGGAGGTCCGACCTTTGAGGGAGGATTCTAACTTCAAGAGTTTTCTTTCTAACTCTTTTCACCGTTCCATCTCCTCTTTTAGGTTCTTTTCGGTCTCCCTCTGTCGCTCTCGTTCCTGTTCCAATTGTTCCAGGCAGCTTTGGTGGACATGGACTAATCCCATAAGTTCAGTTGCATGGGACTGTCCATCCTTCTCCGATTTGCGCCCTTCTGAGGAATTCACCTTCAGAAATTTGACTCCAGAGGTACCCTCTTTGTGCTGATCGTTGGTTCCCTGGTGGAGGGTTAGGTCCATGTCATTATTTCCGGTGTCCAGATTCTCTTGTTCGGAATCCGACTCTACATGACCCTCTTCAGGGGATCTGTCCGCCATCACTGGTTGATCTCTCCCCGGCAACGGCGCCAATGTTACGATGGGTAACCGGAGATTGTTGGACTGGTGTCGTTGGGTTGGCCCAATCGTCTGAGGAAGGAAGCCTTCGAGGGGTCTGCGCCTTGGGGGCCTTCGTCCGACTTGTGAGTATGAACGAATGGGGGTGGTACCTGGAAAGACACTCCGATGCCTAAGTCAGCAAGAGTGTGAGCAGATCTAGAGAGTATTGGAGCTTCTTAGATACCTGAGAAGTGTCAGTGTATTTATAGGGATGGACCAATAACCACCGTTGGAGTAGTTCCACCTTTTAAGGGGAATAACCGTCCCTTTATCTTAGGGTGGTTGAGATATGACTCTTGGAAGTGGTTAGAGAGATTCTAGGGGCAGTTATTCTCTTGAGGGAGGGTTTATCTGCCAGCTGATCCTCGTACCGACTTCTTTAGAGCAAGTCGTGAAGATAGCCGACTTCGTGGCATCTGGTTTGTGTAGTGTGAGGCTCAACTCTTTTGGGTTGGGCCTTTTTACTTGGATCCTGGGCCTTAGCATTGGGCCAGGGTATGAACAATTAGCTTGACCTAAGGGAACTTTATTCAGGGCAGGGAGACTCATGATAATATTATTGTAGTCCAAAAAATGTTGCATTTTCTTAAAAAGACGAAGTCGAAGAAATGAGCTATTGTTTTAAAAATTGACTTGGAAAATACATATGATATAATTGGTTGGTCTTTTCTATGGTTGTTTTTGGCTTCCCCCAAGCCACAATTGAGCTGATCATGAATTGTGTCCGAGCTTTAAATTTGTCAATCATGTGGAATGTGTTGGAGATAAATGTGTATGTATATCCAACAAAATATTATCATGAATTATTATTATTATTATTATTATTATTATTATTATTATTATTATTATTATTATTATTATTATTATTATTATTATTATTATTATTATTATTATTATTATTATTATAAGAATAAACTTTTATAATTTATGATAGTGTCCTTAATTAAAATTAGAAATGAATAATTACCATAGAGATCATAATAATAAGATATATATTTTTTGAGTACTTTTAATTTAAATTGTTCTTAATCGTAGAATCACTAAAAATGGGACATTAGTGATTCGGATAGACTAATTAATATATATATATATATATATATATATATATATATATATATATATATATATATATATATATATATATATATATATATATATTCATTGTATGAAGATTAATAGATCTCATTTATTAAATTATATATATAAATGGTATATATAGATATATAACCATTGAACTGACTCATTCTAAGAATTCCTAATGGTTATAGTTTACCGTATATTTGTCAATAAGATATTCTTATGATGATCATAATATTAGAATTTTTCTTTGACCTGCGACTATCATAGTAATTGACAATGTATTTGTTATACTTTGATTCCGGACACCTAACACCCTACGGTGTTAGTTGAATGGACATTGGGTATGATTTAAATACTTGTAGCATTAATGATTAGTCAAAATAGAATCCATCAACTATGGTAATGAGTTTGAGCTCTACGATTATAATAAATGGAATAAATAATGCCTTGGCCAAAGGGTTTGAATGAATTAAGAAATGAGTTTCTTAAGTCATTCATAATCCATTATAATAATGGTAACAAGTTAGAGTTTGACAATTAAACCATACTCTAAAAGTTAGCTAAGAGCTGAAAAATGGAAGGAGTTGTATTTTGTTCATCTTGGGTTCTTAGTAAAAATATAATTACTTCATACTATCAGGTCGTCAAGGAACGTTATTAGATGCCAACATTGATTAGTAAATTTAGTATAACTAATTTACTACTGCTTAGTATTGAACCTATGGGGTCACATACTAACGAGTGTTCTAATCTTTGGTAAATAATCATTTAATTATTATTTTGATTAGATCAAATAAATAATTATATTAATTCAAATAGAATATTATTATATTCTTTGCTAGCACCATGAATATAATAATATGATCATTGAGAATATTAAACAATTAATTATTTATTCTATGATGAGTTTTAAATATGGATAAGATCCTAACTGATTCTGTTTCAAATTAAGTTGTAATTTGATTCACAAATCAATCATCAATCTCATACTATATATATGTGTATATGATAAAAGAAAGGAAGACAAGTTTTCTTTTACCTCCACATACACAAATATTCCAATTTTTAGTGAAGAATTGCTGGTGCAAGAAGTTGCAAGAAATTTCTCAGTTAAATTCATTGGTCAAGGAGTTGACAACAAGGATCAGTCTGGGTGTGGACACACATAGTACCTTCATATTATCGAAGGAGAAAGTTTTATTCACTAGGGTACTCAAGTATTCGCATCTAACCCATCTTATTTCAATAAAGTTTTAAGCACAAAATAGATCAATAGGATTACTTTATTATTTCCGCTGCGTGTTATGAACACTTGTAATCATTCAGAATGAGTCTAAATTGAATAATTTTTAGCCTCATCGGGGTCTTAGATAGGGAGATTCCAGATTGCCCTATCTTTTTCTTATCTGTATGGAGCGGCTACTTTTATTGATTCACAAGTTGGATCTGGTAGTTGGGATGCGATAGCTATCTCTCAGGGTGGTCCGCGTTTATCTCATATCATGTTTGCTGATGGTCTCTTATTATTTTGCAAAGCAAGAAAAACTAAAGTCCGGAATGTTATGAAAACTTCGGAGCTCTTTTGCAAAGTCTTAGGTTTAAAGGTGAATATTGAGAAATTTAGGGCATCATGCTCCAAGAACGTTTCAAATGGCCGAAGAGATGTTCTGACAGGGGTCTCCCAGATTCGGCTTGTTAATGATTTGGGAAAATACCTTGGTGTGAATATTGGGCATCCCCGAGCGTCTAGAACTTCCTTTGCTGACACCCTGACTCGAATCAAATCTAGATTGACAAATTGAAAGGAGAGACTCTTAAACAAAGCTGATAGACTTTGTTTGATTAAATCAATTGCTTTTGCTTTACTCATTTATCCGATGTATGTTTCGCTCTTTCCTACCTCTGTTTGCAAAAAGATGGATGCTGCTATGAGATTTTTCTTTTGAAAAAGTAGAGTCGATGATTAGTGTCTTAATCTAGTCAAGTGGGATATGATGATTACTCTCCATAAGTATGGTGGCTTGGAGGTTAGAGATATGCACGGTGTGAATCTATCTTTAATTGAAAAGCTTCTTTAGCAGCTTCTTCATTGTCCTCATAAGCTTTAGGTCCGTATCTCCAAGGCTAAATATGTGACTGGTGATTTGATTGTTGATGTCGAGAATAATGGCAACGACTTGCGTGTTTGGTGCGATATTATAAAAGTTAAGGCCAAGCTGCAAGAGGGATTTATTTGGAACATTGGCCCTCTCTCTCAATCCTTTTGGTTTGGCTTGTGGAATTCAGAGGGGACATTAGTGGCACATGTCCCTTATGTCCATATCATAGATACAACGTTGTGGGTAGAGGATGTATGGAAGCAAAATCACTAGGATTGGAGTGTTTTGACCACTCTTATTGATGATGACTTTAAAGTTAGTTTGGAGTATATTTATCCCTTTAGGCATGACAATATTGACACTGGTTGATTTTGAAGGCACTCGGCCACTAAGATTTACTTGGCCATACACGGATATGAGTGGCTCCTTTAGAGGAAGATTTCTTGGGATCCGTAAGCAAACTTTCTTTGGCTTTGGCGTCTTTAGATCCCAAAGAAGATTAAGATTTTTATGTGGTTGGGAATCCATAATGCTTTGACATCTAACCGACTTCGGCATCGTAAGGGCTAAGTAAAATCCGTAGTGTGTCATCATTGTAATATGGGAGAGGAAGATATCCTCTATTGCTTTGGGGATTGCATTAAAGCACAAGAGGTATGATACTTGTTGGGAATTGGTAGAACGCCAAGTGATCTGGACATGAACTTTTTAGAGTGGATTAGATGTTATTCTTCTTCTCATGAATGCCTCTTCTTGACAGGTTGTGGTAGATTTGGCGAGATAGTAATAACAATATTTTCAATAGGAAGGACCCTTGGAGCACTGTAGAAATAACATTTTTAATTAAACAAGTAGCTAAGAATTTTATCAGTTTTTTGATGTTGGAAGAACCTTAAATCCAATCACTGCATCTTTTTCATGGAATCCTTTTTCGACCTCTGTGATTAAATTGAACTATGATACTAGTAATTTGCTTACTCATCACCGAGCTGACTTCGGCGGCATTTTTTGAGATAGCACAAGAATTTGAATCAAGGGGTGTTCAGATGCTATTCCAGTAGATATCATAGTGCGATGTGAGCTTCTGAGTATTTTGAATGGACTGTGTTTAGTCGGAGACTGCGATTTCAATGAAATTATTTGTGAAGTGGACTGCTTGTTTATTGTGCTATTATTCATGATGTTCCTAGTAATAGTGCAAAATGGACCGTGAGCCTAGCACTTATCCAGAGGGCTGCAAATGCTGCTGCTGACTACATGGCTAAGCTTGCAGCGCAAAATAACCAACCCTATATGGAGTGGCTGCTTCCTAATCAAGAATTAATGGAGATTGTGTCAATGGATATACATACTTGCCTTCAATGTCTTTTTTTTTTGTTTCTATTGACCAGAAAGAAAAAGACTAACTAATTATTAAATTATACAGAAATTTATAATTAGTAGATACAATTAATATACTTTAACGGTTTAACCTATAAGAAAGGACAGCAAAACCCTATTTATAAAACGGTTACAGTCTTTACTCTCTTAAATCTTAATTTTCTCTATATAATGCTAACCTGGTCATCCTTAACATTCATTTCTAAGTCCTGACACTCAAAACTCAAAACCCTGATCTCAAAACTTACATACACGGACCTTTTGATCGCATTATCTTCTTTTGGTTGTTGCTTGGCACGGAATCACCGATCTTGCTAGGTTTATTTTCTTTCTCTTTTATTTCAATGTCTTATATTTAGAGTTTAAAATTTAGGGTCTAGGAATTTAGAATTTAGTGTTTAGATTTTAGAGATTAAGGTTTAGGGTTTAAAGTTTAGGAGTTAGAATTTAGAATTTGAAAAGCCCTACTATACTCCTTGCTTTTTCGAGAGCGCATTAGAATTCACTTTGTTTTCGAAGTTGAGAAAGCATAATAATTCTGAATTTTAAAAAGAAACTACTTGTAATTATCGATTTGATTTATCTATTTGTTATGGTGGTGAGCATTTTATCAAATTTGTTATGACAAAACTCATCCTTTTCTGGTTTCCGCTTCTATATGTTTAGATGCTTAATTTTATTATTTCCTCATTTTGTTCCACTTTTTCAGAAAAGGTTATACTTCACAAAAGAAAATAGTTAGAAACTAAAACAACAACGTTGAGAAACTTATAATTTCATGTCAGACTTGGATTGATTCATATAATATTGAAAGGGTTTGCTAATATATTGGAATTTTTTTCACAGCTTATTTGACAAGCTCTCAGTGTCACAATTGTAGCTGAGAAAGAAAAAAAATGGACCGATTTTCTGGTCTACCAAAAACTATACTTCATGACATACTTGCAAAGCTTCCTAATGAAGATGCTGCTAAGACCAGTGTTTTGTCAAAGGCATGGAGAGAAACATGGTCTACGTTTCCTAGGTTGTGTATTTGCAGCAGCTATTTTATCAATGTGCATGATTTATCAACAGCAAATTCTGTTTGGCATAGCACCAAAGACATACTAGCTGATTATGTCATGAAAAGACTGTTGAGGTTCCATGAACAAGGCTTAATAATCAAAGAATTTAGGCTCTGTATGGACTATATTGGAGACTTTAATTACATGTCTCGCCATCTTGATATTTGGATGAAGATGATTTGTGAGTGTGGTATCAAACGACTAGAACTTCATTTCCCTGCAGATGGAGACTTCTTTCCAACAAGCGAGTACTGTCCTGACAAATGGTATAACCTTCCACTTTGTGTCACTGAAGCGAAATCACTTACTGAGTTGAATTTGAAGGGACCGATCAGAATTTGCAGAGCATTATTCCTGAACCATTCTTCTACTATCAAGTTGCACTCTTTGAGAATGTTATGCTTATGCTCTGTTCTTTTTGAAGATAAAGGAGTTATCAAGCATTTGCTTTCCTATTGTCCTCTGATTGAACATTTCGCTATGGAAGATTGTTGTGTATATAACCCTCTAAGTAGAGAAAATCCTTTACTATCCAGTCCGGTGAAATCATTAAGCTTGCGGGGTCTACAAAAGCTCAAGCGAGTTTTAGTTAGTGGAATACAGGAGGTGTATATTGATGCTCCAAATCTTAAGAGTTTCTATTATGTTCATTGTGATTTTGATGATATGGATGTGTCTTTGAAGCTGAATTTAGATAGTTGCATAAATTTGAGATGGTTGCGCCTATGCTCAATGAAGAACACTGCCATTGCGCATAAATGGTTTCTCGAACTGTTTGATAAGTTTCCTTACCTTGAGACTCTGCAAATACATCGGTGCTCTATGTCCGAGAGGATTAATATTTCAAGTTCTCAACTCAAGTTCTTAGATTTTTTGCGGTGCTCAAACTTGAAGGAGCTCAACATTGATGCCCCAAATTTATTATCATGTGACTTTAGGGGAAATGACAAACCTGTTATAACTTTTCTGAGCAGTTCTAATAAACTAAAAGTGAATGTTTTTACTGACATGGATTTTCAACACTATAGCTTGAGGGAATTTATCCAAAACATAAACCACACCAGGTTTTGACATCACTCTCCCTCTTTGTGGATTTCCCACTTGATGTAAGAGTATACTCTGGCTAGCTGTTTGATTGGTTGAATTTGCCAATTTTATTTATTTATTTATTTATTTGTTTGTTTGTCATCATGTAGATTGAACTGGGTGTGTTGCAATCAGTTTCATCCACTCCTCCGCATATTAGACATTTGGAATTTCGTCGTGCTCCAAACGGGGAAGCTCTTTACTTTCCCTATCTGAATTGGTTGCTTTCAAGTTGCTGCCCAGAAACCATTTCATTCCTTTGGCAATCCTCTTCTTATTATATCGATATTAGACCATTCATTGTGGTAATTTCTATTTGGTTCTCCTATTTACATCTTTGCTTCCATTCCAGCACAGTAAATTCAACATATTAGAAATAAACATTTGCATTTATCCCTTTGATGGTAATAACTATATTTGCTATTTGAAAACAGTTTATCTACGAGATGTTGATGGGCAGAATAGGCTGTTGCAGATCGGATCATGGTAATAAATGTTGGTGGCATGCCTTGAAGAATGTTAAGGTCACATGTTCATTCATAACTGGGGACATAGTGAACATTAAGACCATGTTAGATGCATGGCCAGATTCTGATGCCGAGGAAAATGTTAGGTTCATCTTAGAACTGTAATAATCTTGATGTTAGTTATCCATCGATAGACATTCTAAAAGATTGGTGAATTCTATGATGCTTGTTCATCTGAGTTCCAAAAGTGCCAAAAATTTAACCATGTAATGGGGGCTTAGATGTGTGGGATATTGAGAGAGAGCCTAGGAGAGTTAGAGCTTTAGAGGTTCAAAAGTTTAAAAATTCTATTGAAGTTCAATCGGAGTTAGACTGGATATAATAAAATAATATATTTATGTATAAAATATATTTATGCATTGTGGGACAAGACTTAATTGTTGTATCATTCTGGCATATGCTGCTCTTCTTCCATATTGCTGTCATATTTAATTATGAAATGGTTTACAGATGCATACCTCAAAAAGAAAATGTGAAATTTGGGTGCATAATATAAATTCTTTGAATAACCGATGAGCTAGCACACATATTAAAATAGCTGCTACGTTTATTGACTGTTGCGTTCTTTTTTTATTTTAGGATTTTGAATAGAGAAAGAGAGAGGGGGTGGGAAACACCGGGAGGGGTAGCACTAGGTTGTTGAATAGAGATCCTAGGGTTTGGAATTGAGAAGAGTACTTTCGTTTGGAAAACGAATCGTTTTCAATCTTTGTAGAACATCTCCCTGAGGATATATCAAAAAAGGAGCTGTATCAGCTGTTCAACTGGACTGGACGCATAAACGACATCTATTTATCACGGAAAATGAAAAATGGAATGGCATACATTTTTGCGTTCGTCCGATATACAACAAAGGGTGGAGCTTTGAAGGCTATTGCGAAAATGAATAAGATGCGGCTAAGAGGGAAGATAGTTTTATTAGGAGAAGCTCGGTACTGACGTACAAAAGAAGTGACGAAGGTCCAGAGACATCATGAGACATACGACATCCAGAACATTGTTAGGGTTCAACCTCAGCAGGAGGCTAGCCGGAGGGCTCCAGACAGAAATGGGAAGGAGTTGAGGAAAGAGGAAAAAAAGGAAGACCCCCACAGTAACGGATGGACGAAGAAGATGGAAGTACAGGTGGCAAAAGAGAACCTGGACTGGCTCCAAAGGAGTCTAATAGGTGATACGACGAAAGCGATTGACTATAAGTTGCTAAACACCATGATTAGGAAGAATTTGCCGCAAGTTGTAGAAGTACGAGAATTAGGAGCATACAAAGCTCTCCTGACCTTTGATAGTATATTAAGTGCTGAAGAAGCCTACACCTTCAAGTTGGACAATATCTTGAAGTGTTTCCATAGCGTGTGGAGATGGGATGAGGAGGAACGGAGTGAAACTCGGAGAGTATGGCTAGAGTACTTTGGTGTTCCTTTGCATACGTGGTCAGCAGAGACGTTCAAGCTAATACGAAGTCAATGGGGTGAGGTTGTTGGGTGTGACGAAGCCACAGAATCATGCATCTCGTTTAGTGTGGGACGGGTACAAATTGACACTTGTATCATGAACATAATTAACGAATGGATTCACATCACAGTTGGTACTAGTGGGTTTGACGTTCTAGTTAAAGAGGTCGGTCACGAGAGTTATGGGTCACAGTACAAGTTTGATGACGGAATTAAACCTTGTCTCTTAAGAACATGTGAAATATTGGGTGCAAATTAATTCACATTCAAAATTCAACGGAAAGTGAAGATTGGTAATTAATCCGGTGGTTGAGATGGCGATGACAGTAACACGGGAGGTAGAAGATGATAAGGATAGATTGGTAATTCCTGAACCCATTTTGAATGAATGGAATTATTGCAAATTAATTCACATTCAAAATTCAACGGAAAGTGAAGATTTTGTAGTTAATGGAATTGCTAATTTAAAGGGAGATTATGCTTTGGTTAACGCTGATGAATCAGAAAAAATGGTTACTTGGGATTATACTAGGAATTATGCTACTGATGGGTTGAATATAGGAAGTCTTAGGAGGAATAAGCCCAATCAAGACAGGCCTAGTTTCTGGCCCAACTACATACTGCAAGGCACAGGCGCTGAAGGAGGGAGTTTGGGCTGCTTATCTTCAAGTTCGGGCCCACTTAACGTTGGAGCAGGAAGGCTAGGGCTGTTGGTGGATCCGGAACGGGTTGGGCCGGCTAGATACGCCCCAGTTGCTGCTGGTCTACCCGCCGCGGCTGAAGACCTGCGCGAAGAAGAGAACCTTGACGCGGACAGTGCGGCTGACCTCCGAATCGGCGGGCAAGCACACGGCTGCATTGGCTGCGACGGTTCAAGTCCAGTGAAGGGGAATCGTTCGACTGAAGACCTGCGCGAAGAAGAGAACCTTGATGCGGACGGTGCTGCGGACCTCCGAATCGGTGAGCAAGCACACTGCTGCATTGGCTGCGACGATTCAGGTCCGGTGACGGGGAATTGTTTCGCTGATGTGGGAGGGTACCACTGAGCTGGCGAGCAAGGAAGCGACTCTGTTGTTTGCTGCGGTTCACGAGCCATGGCGGGGAACCAAGCGTCTGAAAGAGGGACGACAGGCGGCTGTTCGAAGCTTCCCTTGCAATCTGATATCCCAATGAAAGTGAAGGCAGAGCTTGGTCCCTCCAGGAAGGAAATGTGCGAATGTAGTACTAAGGAGAGGGGTACATCAAGGGGGAAGTTTGCCATAGGATACCGAGTTGGGCTCCTTGAAAATGGTGAACATGCACTAGAGGCCGACGCGACTGGGGTACTGGTAAGGCTTGAGGAAGGAAGTGGCGAGAATGGGATGGACGGTGATTTTAGAATTGAAAAACAGGTTGCTGAGGGCGATGGCGCGAATGGGAGGAAGATTGATATTGACTCTGGATACCATGAGCTCTGTGGTGGGAATGCTTTGAGCAGAGAAGAGCAAATGCTCGAAAATAAAAGGGCATGGAAACTGACAGTTGAATCCGGAGCAGAGCAGTACAATGAAGATGATGATATAATGGCAATTTTGCAAGAACAGAATGAAGCACTAGATCAGAAGAGGAGATTGGCCAAGCAAAAAGAAAAGGCTCGGAGATGTAGACCAAAAAAGTTTAAAAAGGTGTGTAAAAAAGTTTTATTATGATTTTTAGCTCTTGGAATGTTAGGGGGTTAAGAGGGGTTGGAAAATTGAGTATGGTTAAAGAGCTAAAAAAGAAACAGAAATTAAATATGTTAGGATTGGTTGAGTCTAAAATGCAAGTTGTGACTAAGTTTGATGTAGTACGAATTTGGGGAAGTGATGCAGTGGGGTGGGAGTTTGTAGGTGCGGAAGGCACGTCGGGGGGGGGGGGTCTGCTATTGATGTGGGATATCATGCTGTTTAGAATGAATAACTGTTACAAAGGGGAGATATGGTTATGTGTGGAAGGAGTCCTTTTGAAAAATGATTATCGTTGTGCTTTTTGTTTGGTATATGGTGCTCATACTAGAGCAGGAAAACTTGCTGTGTGGGAGGAACTGAGCTTTATAGCTGGCTTATGTCAAGTTTCGATATGTTACATGGGTGACTTTAACGAGGTTACACAGGTTGAAGAGAGGAAAGATCAGGACCGATTAACAGCATCAGCAGAAGATTTTAAGAGTTGGGTTCAGGATATGCAGTTAGTGGATTTACCTTTGAATGATCGCAACTATACATGGTTTAGAGGCAGCTCTTGCAGTCGTATTGATAGGGTACTTGTGAGCTTAGAATGGACGGAGGAATTTCCAGAGATTCGGTTAAAAGGGGGACCGAGAGGCCTGTCAGATCATTGTCCAATTATAGTTCAGAATACCATATGCAGAGATGGTCTGCGTCCATTTCGAAGTTTAGATTCCTGTTTTACCCATGAAGGTTTCTTAAGAATGGTCAGAGAGGAATGGAGGAACCTTGGTGAGGTGCAATTCACAGATAAGCTGAAAGCTCTTACGATGCCTTTGAGAAGATGGCATAAGGATAAATTCGGTGACATGGATAAGAAAATTCAGCACTTTGAGGAGGAGATCAAGAAGGTAGATGAGCTGGCAAGAAATGGAGTATATGATGGTACATCGGAGGCTAGAAGGAAGGCTCTAGTAAGCTGTTGCAAGCAGTGGTATGTGAGAAAAAAAATACACTGGAAGCAGATGTCACGCTCCAAGCATGCGAAGGATATGGATAAAAACACTAGATACTTCCATAACTTGGCGTCGGCAAGAAGGAGGAACAATAGAATTGATGGCCTGATAATTAACGGTAGGTTGGTGAGGAATCAATCTCGGATCAAGATTGCTATCCGAGACTTCTATAAATATTTGTATCACCAGGAGAGATCACCGGTGGTGGGATTTAGGGATGGACTGGTAAATCGGATCGATGAAGAGGAGTCCATAGCTTTGGAGAGATTACTGACATCAGAGGAGATTAGAGAGGCAGTTTGGGATTGCGAATCTTCTAAGGCTCCAAGAAGTGATGGGTATAACATGAATTTCATCAAGAAGTGCTGGGATGAGATTGGTGCTGAGTTCACCAAAGCTGTTATGGATTTTTTCTGATCTTCAAGGTTGCCTTCTGACTCTAATATTACTTGGGTGTCTCTCGCACCTAAGTACACAGGAGCCAAGGAGATTAAGGACCTCCGGCCGATAAGCATGGTAGGTTGCGTATACAAAGTGATTTCCAAAGTGATGGTCAGGAGAATGAGATCTGTCATGCCAGGTCTAGTGGGAGAGACACAGAGCGCTTTTGTCAAGGGTCGGAAAATACATGATGGGGCACTTATTGCTTGCGAAACAGTGCAATGGCTGAAGACGAAAAGAAAGAAAGCGGCAATCATTAAACTAGACTTTCAGAAGGCTTATGATCGGGTCAAATGGAGCTTTGTGGACATTGTGCTACAGAAGATGGGCTTTGGCTGGAAATGGAGGGAATAGGTTAAGGAGTGTGTTGGCACAACATCTATGTCAATCCTGATAAATGGCTCACCATCTAAACCTTTTAAGATGGAGAGGGGTTTGAGACAAGGTGATCCTTTATCTCTGTTTCTGTTCATTCTAGTTGTTGATGTTCTGCATCGGATGGTAGGGGAGGCAGTCAGAAACATATGTATTATGCCGCTGTTAGTTGGTAAGGACAATATAGAGTTGTCACATCTCCAGTTTGTTGATGACACTATATTGTTCTGTCCGCCAGAAGAGGAGACCATCAGAAACTATGCCAGGCTGCTAAGGTGCTTTGAGATGATGTCGGGATTATCCATTAACTTTGATAAATCAAGTCTAATCCCAATCAACTGTGAACAGCAGTGGACATCCAACATGTGTAACTTGCTGGGGTACAAGGAGGCCTACCTTCCAGTCAGATACCTTGGCATCCCCTTAGGAGCGAACCCACGACTGGTCAGGACTTGGAAACCGATAATTGACAAGGTAGAGGAGAAGCTCAGTCTATGGAAAGCAAAGGTACTCAACAAAGCGGGTAAGCTGGTCTTTATTAAGTCCATGTTAAATAGCTTGCCGGTGTACTACTTGAGCCTGTATAAGATGCCAAAGGCAGTGGCAGAAAAATTGATATCATTGCAGAGAAAGTTCCTGTGGAGTAAGGAGGAAGGTAGGAATGGCATGGCGCTAGTTAAGTGGGAGGTGGTTCAAGCCCCTAAAAAGCTGGGGGGGGGATTGGGGGTAGGTGATGCTGTGATTAGAAACGCTGCGCTCATGTTCAAGTGGTGGTGGTGTTTTTCGAAAGAAGAATGTCCATTATGGAAGAAGGTGGTATGTTCTTGTTATGATTTGAATCCCAGTGTGATGTTATCAGCTCAAATATTACCTACTAGAGGGGGCCCATGGAAGGATATCTGCCATCTGCAACTCAAAGATAATACTATAAAAGATAAGATGATTGCGGGATTGTCTATGGAGGTAGGTGACGGAAGGAGGACTCGTTTCTGGGAAGATGTCTGGCTACAAAGTGGTCCGTTAGAGTTGAGTTTTCCAAGGCTTTTCTCCATTTCAAACCAAAAAAGATCTGTCATAGGGGATTGTGGGTTCTGGGATGGGTTAGAGTGGATTTGGAATTTTCAGTGGAGGCGAGCTTTATACCAATGGGAGCTGGAATTAGTGGATCTGTTGCATGAGACCTTAAGGCCTATAAAGCTATCACATGATAAGCCGGACAGAATCTTTTGGAAGTTTGACAAGGAAGGTATATTTTCAACTAACTCTTTTGTGCAGGTAGTACAGTCAGAATCCCTCCCGGAGGATATAACCAGCTACAGTTTCACAAGAACGCTATGGAAAGGTTTGGTGCCGCCACGAGTGGAGTTATTTATTTGGTTCACTCTTATAGGAAGAGTAAATACTAAAGAAAGACTCCATAGATTGGGAATTATTAGCCAAGGTGATAACATGTGCGTCCTGTGTAACAAAGATGTTGAACTTATTCACCATTTATTCTTGGGGTGTGAGTTTACTTGGCAGGTGTGGTGTCAATGGCTAACTGAATTTGGGAGATCGTGGACTGTCCCGGGCTCACTAAAAGAACAATTTGAGAGTTGGACAGGTGCTGCTAACAGGAAGGTGGAGCGCAACAAGTGGCTCATTTGCTTTTTCTCGGTCATTTGGAACGTTTGGCTCGAGAGAAACGGACGAATTTTTAATAACAAGGAGGCAACTGCAGAGGTGGTATTTCAGAAATCTTTCAACAGTTATAGAGAATGGAGTAGTTTAGATCCTTTCTGTTGTTGATGGCAATGCCGGAGATGACATTAAGGAGATTGTTGTCTTTATTTTGTATTCTTGTTGAATTGTTGGCTTGTTTGTCGCTCCACTTCATTGTGTTGAGCTCTCTTATTCAAAAAAAAAAGATTTTATAACTTCACTTGTTGCTTTTATTTTCATGTTAGAGTTAGACTTTCAAGTGATCACCCCCTTTAAAAATGAATGGCTTTGTATCTCTCATATACTCATCATATACTTCATTCCCTTTAGCATTTGCTTTTAAATCAAAATCGAATGAAACAGCAGGTTACAGAGTACTTGGTTGTAACATTTGGCCATTATTTTACTGATGTAAAATTGTGAGTAAATTTTCTTAGCATAGTAGTTTTGTATTAAATTTTTTCTAAGCATATATTTTACAAATAAGTGCTCGTACCTTATTCTTTTTGGTGTAAGAATTTGATTAATGATAATGCTTAATATGATTTTGATTTTGATGTATTTTAGACTGTTACTCAATCACATTTGTTATTTTTGGGATAACCATTAACACGATCAATGTATAAAATAAATATTTTTGCTAACATGATATTAAGTAATTATATGCATAAAATAATTTTATATTTACAGTGTATCAAAATTAAATTCTGGTTAATATTTTAAAATTATATATGAACTTAGACTGTTTATTGAGAGTATTCTCCTATGAAAATATCTTAACTTTGATCAATCATAAGGTAAAATAATAGGATATAAGAAAGAAAAAGAGTATAAACTACTATCATCTTTGGATAAAAAATTTTGTTATGAAAACTTTTTGGTGTTATGCCCCAGACTAGGGCTTGGAAGTGAAACACCAGAATATGGCCATGGATTTCTCGCATAGTGCGAGAAGCAATTGAGTTTTTTGTTTTTTAATTTTCTTTGAAGTATCTCGCACGGAGTGAGAAAGTAAGAATTTCTTTTATATTTTTTTAGCATCTCGCAATGCTGCGAGAAATGTGGGCTGGAAATTCAGTTTTCTAATGATGCAGATTGTTGTACTAGCGGAGCAGAGAAATGAGTCTGCGGAAACTGACGGTGCTGAAAAGATTGAAGAAGATAAGCCAGTTAGCTTACTATTTTGTCGATTTTTAGCAAATCGATGGTGGTTCGATTCTAATGGTCTGGGAGCGAAACCAACTCCTCTTTTGCGGGTACTAGTTTTATTTGCATCAAAATACATGCCTTTGACAATGACGAAGAAGAAAAAACCAAGTTCTGCAGAAATTCAAAATGAACAATAAAATTTAAATGACTTGAATAAAAGGGAAATCAAATTAAATAAAGAAAAAGTGTTTGGAAAAATAAAGGACAAATTGAAAGGTCAAGACTAAAAAGGATAAAAGTTGTTGAATTTAAAGGAATCGAAATGACATTGCAAAACAGATAAATTGCATGGAAAGTTGCAGGGAATTTAAATGAAAAGTAAAGATATGGAAGGAACTCTTCGAAGAAAAAAGACTCTTGACTGACTCAGAAAGTCGCTGGAAATGTGAGTGAATGTGAGTGTTTTCTCCAAAAATATTCCAACCTTTGTTCCTTCAATCTTTCACGTATTTATGGAAGTCTTTGACCAATCAAATTCAGATATAACTTCCACGTGCGTCAATCATTGAATAACCGTTCCTGCTCTCTTTGAGTGCCATCTGTAACTTCTGCCAACTATCTTCGCATAGTAACTCCCTTCGATTGCTTCGCTCTCTCGATAAGTCCTAATCGATCAGAATCCTCTTTTTCATCGATTGACCATTTTCAAGGAATCCAATACAGTTATTCTTCACCTCAAAGTTCACAACTAGTTTATCTTTTTCGACTAACAAATTACTTTTGCTTCGATTCGGTTTTCTGTCTACCATCTTCCACACTATTAACCTCTTCTTCGATACAGCTGACCTCGTCGAGTCTGCCTCTTCGATTTCCACATTTGCGTCAATCGATTAATAAAGAGTACGTAAAGAGTACCTAATTGGCTCCAATGCAAAGTTAATTCTAACATTTATTTGGAGGTTGATCGAAATATTTTTTGGCACTTGGGAATGATCGAAGCTTATTCTTGTCGAATATTGGCTTGTCAAAGAATTCAATAACATCTTTATCGAAAATATTATTTTCGATATAACAAATGCCCCCTAAGTATTTATTTTTTTTATTGGAAGGAATAAAATATAAATACTTACTATTATTCAATATTTTCGAGAGCGGTACCAGTCATTTCTTCATCTTCTTCCTCAAAATTTTCCTCGACATAGTTAATCTATTTTTAGGAATGGAGTTTCAACTGCTTTACTTCGATCGGTCAAAGTAGAAGGAACACGACACAACTTTCGAACACTTTAGTTACCACCATTTCGATCTTGAAAAATGGTATTACTTCCACAGCCTCGATAAAAAAGAACTATATCGAGCCTATTGCGGTCGGTATTCTCTCGTTTTCTCATTCACCAAACTCTTTCCAATTCTTGATTCATCCAACCCCAATAGCATGGGATCGACGAAACGAAGGTGAATAATTATCTTGTGGACTCTGAACAAATTGAGCCTAAGTGGCAGTTTACTCTTCTTTGTCGAAATTGATCTTCGATGGCTTGACCAATTCGAAACTGACCCCAAATAATTGTTTGATCAATTTCATATATTGCACAAATTTTCACAAATATTTTCACGTAGTGCATGCAAAATATTAGTGAAGCATCATGTCATTCTTGAAGAGCTCAGAATAATTTTTTTTTCAATTTATCGAAGAAAAATTATCTTCGATATAAGAAATGCCTCCAAGTATTTGTTTTTAAACTCTTGAGGCAAAGTGGTTGTTTGTCGAACTCTTGGATCTTTGACATTTTGTTGAATATTTTCAGCCGTATTCATTTTCGATACTTCATCGAATTTTTTATGACAACATATTACCCAAATCATGGTAATTTTCCTTTTCCTTCTCGGATCATTATGGTCAAAGAGTTGTCATATTTGATGATTCGAAAATATCTTAATCAAAATTTTTTTTCAAATTTCCAACTTCACAATTTCCAAAGTGAACAGAGAAGCTTTTTTTATCTGAAATTTAATCAAATTTATAGAGTTTCAAAGTTGAATAAATATTTTTTTTTCACAGTTATATCTAACAACTGCCAATAACCACTTCTCAAGAACTTCTTTTTACAGACATATTTGTACATACCTTTATAGAGTAGGCACTCCTTCCAAAGTGTTCTAATATGCACCTGTAACTTGATAAAGTTCGAATTTGTCGAAAATTGACTTATCGAAGAATTCAACAATAATTTGTCGAAAATATTATTTTGATGATTTTTTTTTTGCTAGATGGACAAAAGCAAAAATACTTATCATCGTTGAATATAGTTTTCAACAAACTCATATTCAATAATTTCTCTTTCTTTCTTCTTTTCTTCTTTTATTTTTTCGACTTGTCGAACTCTCTCAGCCAAATAGATTAAATCTGGAATATGCATATTGAGTAACTTTCGATGCATATACAAGCCAAGACCTTTGATGGCTATTTTGACGATCTCGCTTTCAGGGACCGACACATAACATCGATTGCGAGCATTTTTGAATTGAATTATATAGTCATCTATCGATTCTCCATCATCTTGTTCTATTGCAAGCAAATTTGTCAATGAGACATTCAATTCTGCTCTATAAAATTGAGCATGAAAGGTATTTTCCAATTGTGCCCACGTTAAAATCGAACTGGGTCTCAGATTTGAAAACCAAGTGAAAGCATTTTTTGTTAATGAAGCAGGAAAAAACTTCATTCTCAGGTTTTCGTTATCTGTCAAATTTCCTAATTCGACCAAATAGTGAGCTATATGCTCGACAGTTGACTCTCCAGCCTCTCCTGCAAATTTTATAATTATTTTGGGATTTTTTACACCCATTGGCACTTCTGTCATTTGCACTGCAGAAGGAAAAGCAGAAACAAAATATGGTCAATGCATGAGACCCACGTTGATACCCATTCCATTGAGGACATCTTCGACAATCCTTGTCACCTGGTAATGATATCCACGTTGTGTGTGAAGTCTATTCAAAACTTCATCAGCATGTTGATCTCGTCGAACGAGATAAGGGATATTTTTTTCCCTTTCAGGATTGTTAAATACATTCCCCTCATCATAATCAACAATTCGAGCAATTCTCTCGACTTGTTTAACCAGTCGATCATATTTTGACTCATTGTCTGCCAGGATAGGATTCAAAACAGTAGTCATCTGGTGAGTCAACAGCTTGACTAAATCATGATGGCTTTCGTCAATATATTGTCGAAACTCAGCCATCGATCCTGGATTATTCGACGAGGAGCTCACTTGGTAATCTCGATTAACTTCGTCAGACATGGTCACAATTTTACCACTTTTTGACCGCATGCACCAAAATTTCAACACTGCATGCACAATGCAACACTTGAAAGCAACAAATTTTGATACAATTAAATTTTAAAATTGTTCCACCGGGCATGCCAATTTGTTTTGTCGATTTTTAGCAAATCGATGGTGGTTCGATTCTAATGGTCTGGGAGTGAAACCAACTCCTCTTTTGCGGGTACCAGTTTTATTTGCATCAAAATATATGTCTTTGACAATGACGAAGAAGAAAGAACCAAGTTTTGCAAAAATTCGAAATGAACAATAAAATTTAAATGACTTGAATAAAAGGGGAATCAAATTAAATAAAGAAAAAGTGTTTGGAAAAATGAAGGACAAATTGAAAGGTCAAGACTGGAAAGGATAAAAGTTGTTGAATTTAAAGGAATCGAAATGACATTGCAAAGAAGATAAATTGCATGAAAAGAAACGTTACAGGGAATTTAAATGAAAAGTAAAGATATGGACGGAACTCTTCGAAGAAAAAAAAGACTCTTGACTGACTCAGAAAGTCGCTGGGAATGTGAGTGAGTGTAAGTGTTTTCTCCGAAAATATTCCAACCTTTGTTCCTTCAATCTTTCACGTATTTATGGAAGTCTTTGACCAATCAAATTCAGATATAACTTCCAGTGTGTCAATCATTGAATAACCGTTCCCGCTCTCTTTGAGCGCCATCTGTAACTTCCGCCAACTATCTTCGCATAATAACTCCCTTCGATTGCTTCCGCTCTCTCGCATAATAATCGATCAGAATTCTCTTTTTTATCGATTGATCATCTTCAAGGAATCTAATACAGTTATTCTCCACCTCAAAGTTCACAACTTGTTTATCTTTTTCGACTAACAAATTACTTTTGCTTCAATTCAGTTTTCTATCTACCATCTTCGACACCAGTAACCTCTTCTTCGATATAGTTGACCTCGTCGAGTCTGCCTCTTCGATTTTCATATTTGCGTCAATTGATTAATAGAGAGTACGTAAAGAGTACCTAATTGGCTCCAAATGCAAAGTTAATTCTAACATGTATTTGGAGGTTGATCGAAATATTTTTTGGCACTTGGGAATGATCGAAGCTTATTCTTGTCGAATATTAGCTTGTCAAAGAATTCAATAATTTCTTTATCGAAAATATTATTTTCGATATAAAAAATGCCCCAGTATTTATTTTTTCGATTAGAAGGAAGAAAATATAAATACTTACTATTATTCAATATTTTCGAGAGCGGTACCAGTCATTTCTTCATCTTCTTCCACAAAATTTTCCTCGACATAGTTAATCAATTTTTAGGAATGGAGTTTCAACTGCTTTACTTCGATCGGTCGAAGTAGAAGGAACACGACGCAACTTTCGAACACTTTAGTTACCACCAATTCGATCTTGAAAAATGGTATTACTTCCATAACCTCGATAAAAAATAACTATATCGAGCATGTTGCGGTCGGTATTCTCTCGTTTTCTCATTCACCAAACTCTTGCCAATTCTTGATCCATCCAACCCCAATAGCATGGGATCGACGAAACGAAGGTGAATAATTATCTTGTGGAGTCTGAACAAATTGAGCCTAAGTGTCAGTTTACTCTTCTTTGTTGAAATTGATCTTCGATGGCTTGACCAATTCGAAACTGACCCCAAATAATTGTTTGATCAATTTCATATATTGCACAAATTTTCACAAATATTTTCACGTAGTGCATGACAAAATATTAGTGAAGCATCATGCCATTCTTGAAGAGCTCAGAATAAATTTTTTTTTCAATTTATCGAAGAAAAATTATCTTCGATATAAGAAATGCCTCCAAGTATTTGATTTCGAACTCTTGAGGCAAAGTGGCTGTTTGTCGAACTCTTGGATCTTCGACATTTTGTTGAATATTTTCAGCCGTATTCATTTTCGATACTTCATCGAATTTTTTATGACAACTTATTACCCAAATCATGGTAATTTTCCTTTTGCTTCTCGGATCATTATGGTCAGAGAGTTGTCATATTTGATGATTCGAAAATATCATAATCAAAAAATTTTTTTTTTCAAATTTCCAACTTCACAATTTCCAAAGTGAACAGAGAAGCTTTTTCTTATTTGAAATTTAATCAAATTTATAGAGTTTCAAAGTTGAATAAAGATTTTTTTTTTCACAGTTATATCTAACAACTGCCAATAACCACTTCTCAAGAACTTCTTTTTACAGACATATTTGTACATACCTTTATAGAGTAGGCACTCCTTCCAAAGTGTTCCAATATGCACCTGTAACTTGATAAAGTTCGAATTTGTCAAACATTGACTTATCGAAGAATTCAACAATAATTTATCGAAAATATTATTTTTGATGATTTTTTTTGCTAGATGGACAAAAGCAAAAATACTTATCATCATTGAATATTGTTTTCAACAAACTCATATTCAACAATTTCTCTTTCTTTCTTCTTTTCTTCTTTTATTTTTTCGACTTGTCGAACTCTCTCAGCCAAATAGGTTAAATATGGAATATGCATATTGAGTAACTTTGGACGCATATGCAAGCCAAGACCTTTGATGGCTATTTTGACAATCTCGCTTTCAGGGACCGACACATAACATCGATTGCGAGCATTTTTGAATCGAATTATATAGTCATCTATCAATTCTCCATCATCTCGTTCTATTGCAAGCAAATCTGTCAATGAGACATTCAATTCTGCTCTAAAAAATTGAGCATGAAAGGCATTTTTCAATTGTGCCCACGTTAAAATCGAACTGCGTCTCAGATTTGAAAACCAAGTGAAAGCATTTTTTGTTAATGAAGCAGGAAAAAACTTCATTCTCAGGTTTTTGTTATCTGTCAAATTTCCTAATTCGACCAAATAGTGAGCTATATGTTCGATAGTTGACTCTCCACCCTCTCCTGCAAATTTTGTAATTATTTTGGAATTTTTTACACCCATTGGCACTTCTGTCATTTGCACTGCAGAAGGAAAAGCAGAAACAAAATATGGTCAATGCATGAGACCCACGTTGATACCTATTCCATTGAGGATATCCTCGACAATCCTTGTCACCTGGTAATGATATTCACGTTGTGTGTGAAGTCTATTCAAAACTTCATCAGCATTTTGATCTCGTCGAACGAGATAAGAAATATTTTTTTCCCTTTCAGGATTGTTAAATACATTTCCCTCATCATAATCGACAATTCGAGCAATTCTCTCGACTTCTTTTACCAGTCGATCATATTTTGACTCATTGTCTGCCAGGATAGGATTCAAAATAGTAGTCATCTGGTGAGTGAACAGGTTGACTAAATCATGATGGCTTTCGTCAATATATTGCGAAACTCAGCCATCGATCCTGGATTATTCAACGAGGAGCCCACTTGGTAATCTCGATTAACTTCGTCAGACATGGTAACAATTTTACCACTTTTTAACCGCATGCACCAAATATCAACACTGCATGCACAATGCAACAATTGAAAGCAACACATTTTGATACAATTAAATTTTAAAATTGTCCCATCGGGCGTGCCAATTTGTTTTTTCGATTTTTAGCAAATCGATGGTGGTTCGATTCTAATGGTCTGGGAGCGAAACCAACTCCTCTTTTGCGGGTACTAGTTTTATTTACATCAAAATATATGCCTTTGACAATGACGAAGAAGAAAGAATTAAGTTTTGCAGATATTCGAAATGAACAATAAAATTTAAATGACTTGAATAAAAGGGGAATCAAATTAAATAAAGAAAAAGTGTTTGGAAAAATAAAGGACAAATTGAAAGGTCAAGACTGGAAAGGATAAAAGTTGTTGAATATAAAGGAATCGAAATGACATTGCAAAGAAGATAAATTGCATGAAAAGAAACGTTGCAGAGAATTTAAATGAAAAGTAAAGATATGGAAGGAACTCTTCGAAGAAAAAAGACTCTTGACTGACTCAGAAAGTCGCTGGGAATGTGAGTGAGTGTAAGTGTTTTCTCCAAAAATATTCCAACCTTTGTTCCTTCAATCTTTCACGTATTTATGGAAGTCTTTGACCAATCAAATTCAGATATAACTTCCACGTGCGTCAATCATTGAATAACTGTTCCCGCTCTCTTTGAGTGCCATCTGTAACTTCTGCCAACTATCTTCGCATAGTAACTCCCTTCGATTGCTTCCGCTCTCTCGCATAATAATCAATCAGAATCCTCTTTTTCATCGATTGACCATCTTCAAGGAATCCAATACAGTTATTCTCCACCTCAAAGTTCACAACTTGTTTATCTTTTTTGACTAACAAATTACTTTTGCTTCGATTTGGTTTTCTATCTACCATCTTCGACACCAATAACCTCTTCTTCGATACAGTTGACCTCGTCGAGTCTGCCTCTTCGATTCCACATTTGCATCAATCGATTAATAGAGAGTACGAAAAGAGTACCTAATTGGCTCCAAATGCAAAGTTAATTCTAACATGTATTTGCAGGTTGATCGAAATATTTTTTGGCACTTGGGAATGATCGAAGCTTATTCTTGTCGAATATTGGCTTGTCAAAGAATTCAATAACATCTTTATCGAAAATATTATTTTTGATATAACAAATGCCCCCTAACTATTTATTTTTTTCAATTAAAAGGAAGAAAATATAAATACTTACTATTATTCAATATTTTCGAGAGCGGTACCAAGCATTTCTTCATCTTCTTCCTCAAAATTTTCCTCAACATAGTTAATCCATTTTTAGGAATGGAGTTTTAACTGCTTTACTTCGATCGGTCGAAGTAGAAGGAACATGACGCAACTTTCGAACACTTTAGTTACCACCAATTCGATCTTGAAAAATGGTATTACTTCCACAGCCTCGATAAAAAATAACTACATCGAGCCTGTTGCGGTTGGTATTCTCTCATTTTCTCATTCACTAAACTCTTGCCAATTCTTGATCTATCCAACCCCAATAGCATGGGATCGACGAAACGAAGGTGAATAATTATCCTGTGGACTCTGAACAAATTGAGTCTAAGTGTCAGTTTACTCTTCTTTGTCGAAATTGATCTTCGATGGCTTGACCAATTCGAAACTAACCCCAAATAATTGTTTGATCAATTTTATATATTGCACAAATTTTCACAAATATTTTCACGTAGTGCATGACAAAATATTAGTGAAGCATCATTCCATTCTTGAAGAGCCCAGAATAATTTTTTTTTTCAATTTATCGAAGAAAAATTATCTTCGATATAAGAAATGCCCCCAAGTATTTGTTTTCGAACTCTTGAGGCAAGGTGGCTGTTTGTCAAACTCTTGGATCTTTGACATTTTGTTGAATATTTTCAGCCGTATTCATTTTCGATACTTCATCGAATTTTTTATGACAACATATTACCCAAATCATGGTAATTTTACTTTTCCTTCTCGGATCATTATGGTCAGAGAGTTGTCATATTTGATGATTCGAAAATATGATAATAAAAAAAATGTTTTTTTCAAATTTCCAACTTCACAATTTCCAAAGTGAACAGAGAAGCTTTTTCTTATCTGAAATTTAATCAAATTTATAGAATTTCAAAGTTGAATAAAGATTTTTTTTTCACAGTTATATCTAACAACTGCCAATAACCACTTCTCAAGAACTTCTTTTTACAGACATATTTGTACATACCTTTATAGAGTAGCCACTCCTTCCAAAGTTTTCCAATATGCACATGTAACTTGATAAAGTTCGAATTTGTCGAACATTGACTTATCGAAGAATCCAACAATAATTTGTCGAAAATATTATTTTTGATGATTTTTTTTTTGCTAGATGGACAAAAGCAAAAATACTTATCATCGTTGAATATTATTTTCAACAAACTCATATTAAAAAATGAGCACTGCTAGGGAGCCAGCAGTTTTCTAACTTTTGGGCCAGCAAACAACCAGCATTAGTAATTTTATACCTCAAACAAAATAAAGCCCAAACCCATAAAGAGAGCGTGTACTCACGCTCCTTTACCACGCTCTCTTCTTCTTCCCCAAAATTTTACAGTCTCTCCTCTACACTCTACGCGCCATCTTTGTTTGAGGTATAAAATTACTAATGTATTACTCATTAGTAATTCATAATGACACCCAAAAATATTACTCAATGTTTCTTGTCTATTCATGAAAAATCTTTAAGTACTCTATAATAAAATTTCTTTTGATTTTGATTTTGATTTTGATTTTAATTTTGATTCATCATATCTAGTTTATGAAACTTAGGTACTTTTAATGTATAAATCTATGAAAAAATTCATTAAGTTATTATCTCAGTTGTTAGTAAAGGTTTGTTGTGGTAGAGCTTTGGAAATTGAAGCTGAAGTTTAACATGATAATACGCAGCAATACCATTTTCATGAGTAGATTACCCACCACCTGTTTGAGAAATTACCACAACGCCACGAGCAAATGCAAAAGAACCTGTCCCTCCAACAACCCTTAACTCTTCTCTTCTTCTACCTTTATTATTACTTTTCTGGGGTGATACTTTTTCTTTAGCTTGAACACTTAAGCTTCCAGAATGTTCTGGAGTGTCAAAGGTTAAACACATGACATTGAATGCAGATGAATCATAATAGTAATATTGCTGGAACTTTTAATTTATAAATCTTTGAAAAAATTCATTAAGTTATTATCTCAGTTGTTAGTACAGCTTTATTGTGGTAGAGCTTTGATAATGGCTACTGCACAATTAATTACTAGGTTTTTTATATGTGTTTGTGTTAATAGTATGTTTCTTAATAATATGCAGTGATTATTTGAAATTGAAAAAGATCCAGATATTAAGATGCCGTGAAGAAGTACAAAAACAAAGAAATCTGAAACGGGAACTAGGAGGAAAATGCAGCAGAAAACTCTTGAAGAACTAGAATCTCGGGTATGAACCAATTTAAAAAAGGATTTTACACACTTTACTTAGGACACTTTGCACCCATCTGAATGAAATTTTGCACACATGAATCAGATAGTTTGCACCCACTTTAATGAGAATTTGCACACCTTATTCAGCATAGTTTGCACTCAATATAATTATTTTTTGCACACATCTTTCGAACAGTTTGCACCACTTTAATTGGATTTCGCACACATCAATTTGACAATTTACACCCACTTTAGTCAAGTTTTGCACACCTTACTTGCACAGTTTGCACCCCAGTTTAATAAGATTTTGCACATATCACTTAGCATTAGTTTGCACCCAGTTTAATAAGATTTATTATTATTGTTATTTCTTATTATTTTCCAAACTAACCATGGTTAAAATTGGGTGAAGATTTTTTACTTTATGTTTGCAGAAATTGATAGAATGTCATTGTTCTCCCGTTTCAGTTTTCACAACAATAAATTCTCTTACAAAAGAGCAAAAACTTGAAGTTGATAAAATGGGATTCTCATCCATAAAGGCTATTCAAGATTGGAAAATTGATAGGTAATTATTCCTCGCACTTGCTAAAGCATATAACACAACAACAAGCAAACTGGAATTAGTGGTGGGGGATATCGATGTGACAACAGACAAAATTGGGTTAGCTCTAGGATTACCTTCAGTTGGTAAAAGTTTTCCAGAAGAAGAAGATTGGACTTCAGAGCAAAAAAGATTAGTTGCCCCGTTCAAGTCTGTGACAAGCCCATGGTTACAAGAAGTATTACATTCAAGAGAATGTAATGTTTCAACATTCAAAGGGAGAGATTACTTTAGGAGAGTATTTACAATGTTCATTATTAGCTCATTTTTGGTACCAACAAGTAGCGTTGTCACATCCCCAAAGCACTTATGTACCATTGTTGATGTAGAGAATATCACAAGATACAATGGGGCAAGATTTGTGCATGATGAGCTTATGAAAGGGGTTCAAAAATTCAAGAAAAAAATACATTAAGTATTGATGGTTGTCTTTATATTTTGATGGTAATCAGTCTAATGTACTTATCCTTTTTTCCTTTTTTGATTTCTTTTTTGATGATAATCATTACATTTATTATTTTGCTTGTAGATTATCTATTACCACAAAGACACATTCGGAGATAAGAAAAATTATATGGGGCCTCCACCACCATGGATTGCTTATTGAGATAAAGAAAAACTTGCAAAGAAGTTGACACAGGAGTCATCAAAGCAAAGGCCAACGGTTTGTTTTATTTATTTTATCTTGTTAATTCAATATAGCTTCTTTTTTTTAAATTGATGATTTCTTATAATATCCAGAATTCTTTTCACTTCTAGTTATCAGCTATGTTTTGTTTATCCAAGAGAAAATATATTAATTAGGTTTGATCCTTTATGTGTTCTTGTGTGATGTGTGATGTGTGTGTTGTTTGAGATACATACAACTGTGCTGAATTCCTATTTGTTGAAATCCTGCTATCTATATAGAATGCTCAAATGGCATAGTTATAGTTATGATAGTGCCTCAATTTTATTCTAAGTTCTTATATTTGCATGTCGTGTTTTAGAAGTTAGCAAAATGACATTCCAAGGTTGTTGAGTGCAGATGTGGACTCTGCTCCAGTGCTGCGAATTACATCAGTTTGGTTTTGATTTTCTTTTTTTATGTTAATTACTTTATGTAATTGCCTTATAATGTAATGCAAGAGCCTTTTTTTCTTTTAAGTGTCTTGTGACTATAATTGTGCATTCTGTGGTGTGCTTATTAGTGAATTAGTGTGTAGTTATTTGCTCTAAAGATTGAATGCAGTGTTGTGCAAACTGCAGAGAATACAATTACAATGGTAAATAACAAAGTTGAAATTAAACTGACTATTCCGTTGCATACATATCTACTTACTTCCCTAAATTGGATTTAATATGTGATCTCTGTTTTTTATTTTCAATTTTTAATTCATGGAATGCTAGTTATGCTAGAACTCTTCTCTGTTGGCGGATGGAAAGCATTATAAGCTAAATATTAATTTCTAGTGAACTTAACCTTTTTGGTGAGGTCTACATGCGGATGAGGCATGTCATGAGCCTTTTCTGGATTTTTTTTTTGTTTTGCATAATATGATAAGTGTATAATATAATCTGTGTGACTATTATATTTTCTTACAAAACCTTTATTTGTGTGACTATTATTGTAGAATATTGTTACCCTTTTAGTTAAGCGAGGTGTTGTTGATGTTAAATTTGCAAAGAACACAACAAGAGCACCAACTAATTTGGCTAAGAAAAGGGGGCGAAGGAGCTTAATAAAGATAACACAATGAAAGAAAAGAAAGAAAAGTAAAAAAAAAAATAAAGTTTTGGGATGTTACAAACACTCTTTATCACTAATTAAATTTCTTATTTATAGATTTGATGAACAAAATAATGATAACAAAATGTCAAAGGAAGATGACAATGTATCAGATGAGCAAAAAGATAAGGAAAGGTAATAATTAGTTTTGATTTATCTTTTGTAATAAAAGAGAATGTAAAGTAAAATATAGTGTGTGCTTCTTTATAGTGATGCAAAGCAAGACGAGGAGGAGGAGGTCAAAACAAGATAAAAATAGTGTATATGCTTTTTTATAGTTACGATTTTTTTTTATTTGTTGTTCTACACATCTTTAATTATTGTTTTTATTGATTTAATAAGGAAGACAAAAAAGATGAAAACAACATGAGATCGCCAATGAAATCGCCAATGCGATCGCCTAGCAATATGGGTATAAATTATAATTCTTAGTGTTTGTTGTTTTGCATTATGTATTATGTGAATATACTCACTTTAATGAGATTTTGCACACCTTACTTAGCACACTATG
Organism: Arachis ipaensis; assembly: GCF_059453495.1. Classification (NCBI taxonomy): domain Eukaryota; kingdom Viridiplantae; phylum Streptophyta; class Magnoliopsida; order Fabales; family Fabaceae; genus Arachis; species Arachis ipaensis. Next base: position 94,373,023 of record NC_142437.1, on the reverse strand, counting down.
CACTCATCTTAATGATTTTTTGCACACATAAATCTGATAATTTGCGCCCAATTTAATGAGATTTTGCACACCTCACTCAGCACATTTTGCACCTAATGTAATGATTTTTTGCACACATGAATTTGATAATTTGCACCCAGTTTAATGAGATTTTGCACACATGAATCAGCAAGTTTGCACCCAATGTAATGATTTTTTGCACACATGAATTTGATGTTTTGCACCCATCTTAATGAGATTTTACACACATGAATTAGCAAGTTTGCACCCAATGTAATGATTTTGCACCCATCTTAATAAGATTTTACACACATGAATCAGCAAGTTTGCACCCAATGTAATGAATTTTTGCACACATGAATTTGATGTTTTGCACCCACCTTAATGAGATTTTGCACACCTCACTCAGCACATTTTGCACCCAATGGAATTAATTTTTGCACACATGAATTTGATATTTTGCACCCGATTTAATGAGATTTTTGCACACATGAATTTGATATTTTACACCCACCTTAATGAAATTTTGCACACCTCACTCAGCACATTTTGCACCCAATATAATGAGATTTTACACACATGAATCAAACAGTTTGTACACATGATAGTTTAATTTATCATGTAAAAAATAAACTTCCTGATGGTAGCTAAGAATCTGAATTCCCAAGGTGAAGATTTTGAGACCTAGTCTTTCGTTGTTAGCAATATCTATGGTTGCCAAGACAAGTTTGTCTATGGCTACTCTAGTAAATACAAAATAGAATTGGTATAGCTTCATTTCCATAACCAACTCTCCCTCCAAAGTGTGAGAAAAATAAATGTCTTAATTTAGGCATTTGAAACAATAACAACCAACAACTAATTCCTATAAGGTGTTATCAGCTACACAAATTTGACAACTTTATTCCTTCCAATATCATCATCATAACATAGTGATTTACAAGCCATACATGACCCCAGAAAAAACAATTCTGGTTCCTCTAAAAAAAAAATTATTATTGCTATTAAATCTTCTACTTAAAATTAAATAAATAAATAGAACTTAGTATGAGTGTTCTCTACCAATTATATTTCCTTTCAGCTTCTTATCCTATTGGCTACTATCTCCACGAAGTTCACATTGGAAGCTCAGAACAAGAAGAGGGGGGCGGGGTGTTAAAATAATTCCCCAAAAAAAAAAATAAATTTATTATAGATTTAATGAGATTTTGCACACATGAATCAGACAGTTTGCACACATGATAGTTTAATTTATCATGTAGAAAAAAATATTATTTTTAAATAGCAAATATAACAAATTTATTAAAAATATACACGTTAAATTTTTTAAAATTTTAGATAACAAATTAAACTCTTTTATTTGAAAAAAAAAATAACAAAAAATTTATTATTTAATTTTGTTTAATACTCTGGTCTTCATAGCCAACGGGAACTTTTGTCCCTTACGACCATTTTATAAAAATAGTTTAATGCTATAAATTTTTCGTGTCATAATCTATAATATTAGGATCGACATAATTTTAAAAGATTTATATTCCCGTAATAGTATTACGGGTAAAATACTAGTTACAAACTAATTTTGTACCTATAAACAAATTTAATTTACACCCATTTTAACGAAGCATATATGCATATATCCATAGTTATTTTGCTTACAAATTTCTCCATCATCTCGTTCTTATTATTATTATTATTATTATTATTATTATTATTGTAACTGGTACTTGTTTTAATTTATATAGGAGAGAATCTTGGAAGATGAAAACTGCAGTTTGTCCAATTGGGTAAGTTAGCAAGTTATAGATTTGGTACTAGTTAATATAGTTATATATACACATTAATTATTATTACTAATAAATGGAATAACAAGAACAACAAGCTGCTGTATTGGAGTTTGAAAGCAGTGATGGATCATCATCATCATCAGTTGCCATTCTACGATAATGAGCAGTTTGCACACATGAAACTAATCAATTTTATTATTTCTTGTCCAAAATAATAATTGTCTCATGAATCATCAGCTAATTGAACTCTTTAATGTATTGCCAAATAAAATTCTTTTTGGTTCGACATTATTTTGCTATCAATCGACATTTAAGAATTGGTATGAATGGATTAAGTTCAATAAGGACACGAATCTTCCCATTGATCCTCCCATTTAATCAGATTCAAATCCCTCATTAACATTGTAATTAGCATCTTGAAGTTGAAACAATTTAAAAGAAAAAATAAATATATTAGATCACATGTATAAAATTCATATATTTATAAATCACAAAAATCACAAACTATTGGATGAACATGTTCGTTGAAAGGGAGACTTTGACTATCTCCAATATGTTGATTATCCTTTATATACAATAGAAAAAGCTATCACTCAAGTGTAAGTACTAAGTAATATCAGCATGGCTATAAAGTACAACTGATTATCCTTTATATATACCTTAAGGAAGTAGTTTCTACATCTAAAGTCTATTTATTGTTAAAAAACAGCATGGGTAACAAAAATAAAATAATGTTTTACCTCTTTTTCGGTTATCTCACTTTTCCTCTTCTTTGCCTCGGTCTTCTTTTTTATCATCTTATCTTTTTCAGATCCTAGCCTATTTGTTGGACGATCCTTAGTGGACACATAAAGAGGGCTTTTAATATCTTGAATGCTTATTATACAGCCTCCTACAAAAATGGACAGTGCATCTTTACCACCATCTTCTAATGTAAGCAAATTATCTAACTCATTGGCATTAGATGATGAGTTAGCAACATGCTTTTGACACTCCGCCATAGCCATATCAAGATATTGATGTAAGATATCACTTGTTTCCTTTGTTTGGGATGCAAATTGAGCAACACTGTTCGAATGGGAGCATAAATCATCAAACCTCTCTGTTTTTGGATTCAACAAACTTCGATCATGGCTGCTCTTAATATCACTATGTCTTTGCTTCACAAGTTTTCTCCAACGGTCCAAAATGTATCTTCTTGGAATTTCTCTCACGCGTTCATGCCCTAGGACAACCAAGCTATGACGGCATAATATGCCTCTTGATTCAAACATTTGACACATGCATGTAATATCCTTCATTTTCGCATTGTAGTTAACTTTATAAACCGTCTCTTTAGAAGTAGATACATCCTCCAAAATAGAATAGACTTTAGATGTAGAAACTGCTTTCATAAGGTGCAAAATACAAGTTTCTTTCTTTCTAAATTGCTTTTGTACTTCCTTAAACTTTGCATTAGTATAGGCACCTTGAAATTGCTTTTCTATTAAGGAATTAGTGGCACAAGGTATTATTGATTTATAGTCTTCAACATCTCCCTAGCATCCATTTCTTCCATAACATTGCGTACCTTTCTGCTGAGATAGTTCCTAACATCTTTTTCCATTAAGTTTATCTTAGAAAAACCCCCGCTTCACCCACCAATACTTGATATGTTTTGCTTGGTCTCACACCTGCTTCATCATTCCTCTCATCAATGACTCGACACATGTGCATAGTCATCTCTCTATTACGTGTCAACAGTTTTGCCATCTCTGGATCACAAGGATGTGAATGGTCCAAACACACCTTCGATATAATCCAAAGACCCTCCTTATTCAACCTAATAGAAATCCTTGCGGGGCAATTGTAGTTGGTTCTAGGGTTGGTCTTTTCTATTGGTGAAACTCTAGAATTGCGTTTCCCCTCCCTATTGCAAGTGATCATTTGATTCTTAGGAACCTTATCTTTACCAACTCTTCGGGTAAACCTTATCTTAGTAACAAAACCAACGTGCTTGGCATAATTCTGATAAAATTGATTTACATCTTCAATGGTTCCAAAACACATGCCAACCTTGGGCACATCCTATAAAAAAGTTAGCATACATCAGATAGTAATCAAAATCTCATTAAAGTAGGTGCAAACTATGTTAAGTCATGTGTGCAAAATCTCATTAAACTGGGTGCAAACTGTAATGAGTAAGGTGTGCAAAATCTCATTAAAGTGGGTGCAAACTATCTGATTCATGTGTGCAAAAAAATAATTACATTGGATGCAAACTGTGCTGAGTAAAATGTACAAAATCTGATTAAAGTAGGTGCAAAATGTCTGATTCATGTGTGCAAAATTACAAAGATAGTCCCCTGTTTAATGTTCATACAATATTAATCTCTTTCCTTCTCTCTCTCTATATATCTCTCCAAATATTTGTTTGTTCATCCCTCTATTGATTGCACTTTTTTACTTTAGTTACTTTTAGGCTTTTATGGAACTAACTGTACAAAAGAGAATGCAAAACAGGATCCTATAACAACAGACCGCATTTGAATGCATCACAAACACAACCAAAACAAAACAACTACATAAAACACAACACTACCTATTAACTAGCTTAGCCTCACTTTCCTAACCCTTGGAAATTATGTACCTCCAACCCCAAGAAAATCATAGAACATGTTTACTGTTATAGAACAATTACAAATTTGATGCTTCTACTTCTACTTCAGGTTCTTAGCAGCTAAGGTTAGAACAGTTTCATTGAGCATGCATCTTGTCTTATTATCTATTTTCCTTTCTTATTAAATATTGTGAGGTAATGTTATTTAAGGTATTAACTATTAGTGGTTAGGGCTTTACTACTATGTGCTCTACTAGGGCTTAATTACGTGCATTCTTAGGGTAAAGAAGAGGAACACCTTTGAATTGAGGGCAGAGCCTTAAATGAAGGGCCATAGCCAAAAAATAAGGAAAGGGTTTTGGGTGGAGAATTTGCACATATCTGAAAGTTTTACATGGAAATAGCAAAATAAGAAAACCATGACTCCTAGACCCAAATATCTGAAAATTGAAAGTCGAGTTGAAAGTCCAAAAAATACGTTTCTTATTGCTAATTATTAAGAACAAATAGTGGATATGTATATGAGAAGCATGCAAACAATTCACAGAATCCTTAGCAAGAATGAAGCTACCTATGGAAATTGACAAATCTGAAAGAAAAGATCAAGATTGTGGTGATGTGATTCAGAATCATGAAAGCAGCAATAATAACAACATCATATCAGAAATTGATGATGTTAGTAATAATAGTAAGAAGAAAAAAGATGGATCAAGAGTGTTTTATGGTAGCAGGGCATTCTTCTAAAACCATTATCCATTACTCAGAAACAACAAACAAGAAACACTAACATTTTTTATATTTTCTGTCTTAGTCATTTCATCAAACAGTTGGTTTGCGTTAATTGTGGATTGTTGCATTATGAAAATCAAAAGCGAATAAGGTATAATTTGGATTCCGTACATTCAATTTAAACTCTATTATGAAAAAGAAAAACAACATGCTTTGCGAGCTCAGAAATTCATAATCATAATCATCATTGTGTTCATTGATGCACTATGAAAATCATTACAAAAATCATGAAATTAGAAGAGGGAGAAATTGCTTGCTTCAATATTCTGTTCTTCTAACACTGATTCCATCATTGACATGGAGAGAGAGAGAGTGAAATTCTGAGTTGTTCTGCAGCTGAGAAGGAATGAGCGACAGAGAAGAAAATTTTATCCAAGAGTAAAAGGTGAAGCTTCAAGCTTTGTCAACGAAACTGCGATCGTAGAAGAGCGTATCTGGCTAGCAATACTCTCCGGCTAGATCCTTGGAGAGGAGCGTGAGAGAAAGCCGTTTGTGATAGCGCGTGAGACAGTCCTAGTATAAAAATGCATGCTGGCTAAATGATGGTTAGATCTTGATTTATTTGCTGGTCCCTGAGAGTTTTCGTTCAACAATTTCTCTTTCTTTCTTCTTTTCTTCTTTTATTTTTTCGACTTGTCGAACTCTCTCAGCCAAATAGGTTAAATCTGGAATATGCATATTGAGTAACTTTCGACGCATATACAAGCCAAGACTTTTGATGGCTATTTTGACGATCTCGCTTTCAAGGACCGACACATAACATCGATTGCGAGTATTTTTGAATCGAATTATATAGTCATCTATCGATTCGCCATCATCTCGTTCTATTGCAAGCAAATATGTCAATGAGACATTCAATTCTGCTCTATAAAATTGAGCATGAAAGGCATTTCCAATTGTGCCCATGTTAAAATCGAACTGGGTCTCAGATATGAAAACCAAGTGAAAGCATTTTTTGTTAATGAAGCAGGAAAAAACTTCATTCTCAGGTTTTCGTTATCTGCCAAATTTCCTAATTCGACCAAATAGTGAGCTATATGCTCGACAGTTGACTCTCCACCCTCTCCTGCAAATTTTGTAATTATTTTGGGATTTTTTACACCCATTGGCACTTCTGTCATTTGCACTGCAGAAGGAAAAGCAGAAACAAAATATGGTCGATGCATGAGACCCACGTTGATACCCATTCCATTGAGGACATCCTCGACAATCCTTGTCACCTGATAATGATATCCACGTTGTGTGTGAAGTCTATTCAAAACTTCATCAGCATTTTGATCTCGTCGAACGAGATAAGGGATATTTTCTTCCCTTTCAGGATTGTTAAATACATTCCCCTCATCATAATCGACAATTCGAGTAATTCTCTCGACTTGTTTAACCAGTCGATCATGTTTTGACTCATTGTCTGCCAGGATAGGATTCAAAATAGTAGTCACCTGGTGAGTCAACAGGGTGACTAAATCATGATGGCTTTCATCAATATATTGTCGAAACTCAGCCATCGATCCTGGATTATTCGACGAGGAGTCTACTTGGTAATCTCGATTAACTTCGTCAGACATGGTAACAATTTTACCACTTTTTAACCGCATGCATCAAATATCAACACTGCATGCAAAATGCAATAGTTGAAAGCAACAAATTTTGATACAATTAAATTTTAAAATTGTCCCACCGGGCGTGTCAATTTGTTTTGTCGATTTTTAGCAAATCGATGGTGGTTCGATTCTAATGGTCTGGGAGCGAAACCAACTCCTCTTTTGCGGGTACCAGTTTTATTTGCATCAAAATATATGCCTTTGACAATGACGAAGAAGAAAGAACCAAGTTTTGCAGATATTCGAAATGAACAATAAAATTTAAATGACTTGAATAAAAGGGGAATCAAATTAAATAAAGAAAAAGTGTTTAGAAAAATAAAGGACAAATTGAAAGGTCAAGACTGGAAAGGATAAAAGTTGTTGAATGTAAAGGAATCGAAATGACATTGCAAAGAAGATAAATTGCATGAAAAGGAAAGTTGCAGGGAATTTAAATGAAAAGTAAAGATATGAAAGGAATTCTTCGAAGAAAAAAGACTCTTGACTGACTCAGAAAGTCGCTGGGAATGTGAGTGAGTGTGAGTGTTTTAAAAAATAGATGATGATCACTATGGTTGATTTGTCACGTTGGACTTCGAACAATATTATTGGTTCAAACAAGCATTATGCAATTTGAAAAACCGTGGTTGTGCTTGATTATCATGTAATTAACAATGTCTTTTATTCCTGCAAAACTTGAAATCCATAACAGTGACTAATGAGCATCCTGATCTGACTTCCTTTAATTTCATATATAATATTGACTTTGGTATGATATTTCATCCTCAGGACAAAGATCAAGTAGTACGCCATTATTAAAGATCATGGAAATATGCTCCATACTCCCTATTAGCTAAAACTTAAGCCACACATGAATCTTGATTAATAAGTTACAATACATTGTATATACATCATGATTTAATGATTTAATTAATTATTTGATGAAAAACAAGAATTTTATTTGTCCTCCCAAATTGCACATCAGAAGCTAGAACTATCATGGCATATCCTAATTAATGTTATAGAATCATATGGCATGCGGTTTTTGCAACATTCGATGAGAGATATGTAACGGCAACGCAGAGTATAGCCAAATGATAACATTTTGCTTGAGAAAAGAAGATCCACGCTTAGAGGTAATATAGCCAAAAAATAACAGAAATCAGCACAGATATAAATAAAATATAATGCATGGTAATTATATGCAAAAGTTGCCTGTTGAAAGAAAAAAAGAAAAGAAAAATGAACATAAATACTCAAAATTCTCTATAACCTTCAACCTGTGCATTTCTGTGCCTTTTAGGGCATCCAGACATGCATGCAGCATGCTGCATAAATGCGTGTATAGTTGAGGGAGAGGTCCATAATATATAACAGTAAATGATATTGTAATACACATTCCTATTTTCTATTTTCTTTTCAATATATCTCAACTTTGTGGTTGCATTGCAAATAAATGTTGTTTATAATTTTCTTTTCTCCATAGAAAATGATAAAACTTCTCATGAAATAGAAGCATTGATAACTGATAAGCATGATCGAGCATGAGTGAGAAGTATTGTCAAATTAGAACACACCACACTGACCTTTTCCAATATGATTTATTTTTACTATTGTTAATATAAATTTAATTTTGATTTACTAACGTTATAAAAGAATTTTACATATACATTTAATTATATATCGTTATATCTAAAAATAATTTCCTTTTTACAAAACATTGTGTGAATAAACATCTAACAAAATAGATGTAATTCAATGACAGTGTAAAATTGTTTACATAATCAGTGCATTAATATTAAACTTTTTTAATGTTATTATGAGAGATGCTACCAGCTGGAAGCGGCAGCAGAAGCAGAGATATCAGGAGGAGATCATTCACCTCCATGAGACCGTTGATACCTAGCCCTCTGATCTTAACTAGTGGAAGAGCACTGTTACCAACATGTACTCTTTTATGCAGCAGATGTCGAGCCAAGATGAGGGGTGATTAGAAGGTAATGGTAGGATTTTTTATATAAATAAAAAATATTATTTTTAAAAGAAAATAAAAAAATATTATTTATCAGCATATATTTTTTTTGTTGCATGGTATGCAATTCGTCCTGTGATTAGACGAACTGTTCCTCAACTATGCAGTTCGTCCAGTAGTTAGGTGAATTGTGTGTTTTACTGCAGCCCAATTTCATATAATTTGATACAATTTAAATTGTATTAATATATTTTTATTTTTATAATTAATCTGATTTTATTTATATAGTTTAAATTTTTAAAAAATTTAAATAAGTACAATTTAAATTAGTGATTTAATTTAATTTGATTAATATATACGCACTCGTCTTATTGTTATTATATGATTAATTTTATTTTTTTTATTTTAAAAAAAATTATATCCTGATAAATAATTTTTTTTTTTTTAAATAATGATTTTTTTATTTATATAAAAAAAATCTGCTGATGATGCATGTTCATCTCGTTGTATTTATCTTGTACATTTGTTATTTATTTAATTTTAAATAATTAATTTTTATATTATTTTTCATTTAAAAATTTATTTAAATAGTTCATTGATATAACATGTAAAATCTGCATAATTAATAAATAATTAGTTAATAAATTAATTATTAATCAAAAAATTAGAAAATTAAATTTTATTAATCCAACGAGTTAGAAATATTAAAAATATAAATTTTGATATTAATTTTAAAAATTTTGACTCAAAATTAAACTAAACGGACCAAACCAATCGAGCCAGATCCAAACCAAACCTAAGATTTAACCCATTTCAACCCACACTTAGTGAACTCAACCTTTCTTCCCTTCTTCATGAAAAACGAATATTATCATAATTATTGTTATTATTGTCTATGAGAGGAACAAATTAACCTTTATTACACTTTCAAAAAAAAAAATCATATTTCAAGAAATAATGTGTCTCGACCTTAAATGAAAAAGGATGCTGGTGTTGATGGTTGTGGCTTGGTTTCTTGCTGATTCAAATCATTAAAGCAAGTCTCTTTGTCTCTGTCTTATTCTGTCCAAATTTTTTTGATGTTATTTTTTTAATATTATTTATTTTAACATGTTTGGTGGCCGTGGATGCAGAATAATACAAAGACTTGCAGTGTTTGTACTGGGTACTTTTTGGATTACATGTTGGATAAAGTTCAATTAACAAATATAACCTCAAATTATTATTTATTACTACACTTAGTAGTGTGTGGTTTGACTAATAATTGACATGAAACTATATTTTCTTTTTTTGTGTTTTCAATTTCCAAATGCATTTGAGGTGTTTGGATATGAAATAGAGAAGTTGTACAAAAATCACAAGAAAAGAATCACAAGGTGCTTAGATTACATATGTGAGACCTCAATAGCATAGACACCTATAAATTTTACATTTTGTGCATTGTGTGGAATCATTGATGGAACTGTTAGAGGGTTACTTGGTTCTGGTAGTGGATTTATTTTAGGCTCTCTCATTTTGGAGTTTGATTAATTTTTTCTTTGCTTATTTTTTGTATACATTTGGAACCATTGGCTATAAAGTCATCAATTTACATTTAGATTGTAGATCATAAATTTAATGTAAATATGAATTTTGTCTCTTTTAACTTCTATATTTTGATATAAATATTGTGAATATTTTTTGTATTTATTTAAAAAAAATTGATCTATATTTGATTCTTTTTATATTTTGTTGAAATATAATTATTTATAAAAATTAAGTTTTAGTAAAAATCTATAATTAAAAAATCAGTAAAAGTGACCGATTTACCTACCGATGTTTAGATCAGACATCAGCGACAGAAAAATCGGTCGCTATTTAGCCACCGATTTTCTCAGCGACCAATTTAGCGACAAAAAAAGTGGTCGCCATTTAGTGACCGATTTTATTAGTGACCGATTTAGCAACCAATATCGTTTGGTAGCATTGGTTGAAAATCGATCGTTAATATCGGTCATTAACAGTTAGCGACCGAAATTGGTCATTATTTTTAAATTAGCGACCAAGATTTTAGCGACCACCAGAATCGGTCACTAACTCAGTCGCTATTCCGGTAAAAATATGTATACTACTATACCAAGGTAGATATCAGTTATACATTTTAAATAGTTAGGGACAAGCAATCACCTCTTATGTAAGAGCTTTTTTGAGTTTATCTAAACTTTTTCATAAAGTTTTTGTTTTTTTTTTCCTTATCTCTTGCTAAAAAAAATTTGGAAATTACCAAAAATTAAACTCTAAATCTTTACGTTATAGAAAATATAATACCATGAGATGGTATTAATTCTCCTAAAAATTTAAGGTGTCAGAAGATAAGATATAAATAATTATATCTCTAATTATTACCAGTAAAGAATAAATATTTATGAAATATTTTAACTATGGTGATGTATTTTATATTGTTTGATGAAATTAAGACGATTAAAAAACATTTGCAATAATATGAGCTCATCAAAAATATTTTGAAATTATAGTGACCTAATAAAAGTAATTAATTTTTTTTTTTGACAGATATTCGTTCTTGAATTAGAAAATACTGTAGACAACAAAAAAATTATCACCAAAACAAAAGTAATTAAATTTAAAGGGCAAGCTAATTAGTGTGTATCTTACAAATGATAAGAAAAAAAAAATTAACTTGACGTATTATAAATGAAACACAAAAATTCTTAATGTGGTATTTTTTTTCCAAAAAGAAATAGAATATGGTCTTAAAGAGAATTGACTTTACCAAAAAAATTTTAAAAAAAAGTAGTGTGGTTTATTTTCCTTCCTGAATCGGACGCAACTTATATTTTGCTATGACATTATATGCACACATATATCAGTATAACTAGCATAAACCATTTCATAGGATTTTTTTGGGTCATAAATTTTGTTAGAGATATAACTATTAGTATTATTTTTTTTATTAACATAAATTTTTTAGATGAATGATTTCATGATATGGTATTCAATGTACGAAAGGTCAAGAGGTTCGATCTTCGATGAACTCTCAAAAATGAAAAAAATAGCAAATCAAGCAAATCCAAAAAAAGAGGCTTTTGTTTGAGGAGGAATGTTAGAGATATAATTATTAGTGTTACCTTCTTCTATTAACTTAAACTTTTGGGATGAGTGGTTTCATAATAAATTTTAGACTAATATTTTTTATTAATATTAGTTAATATTTTAAATTAATATTTTATTTTAAAAAAGAATTATTTTATTTTTATATTATTAAAATTTAAAATTTACTACTAAGTATTTACAGTATTAATTAAATATTAACTAAAAATAATAAATTTTGTTGATAAACGATAACATAACATTGCTCTTCTAGTTATTAATTGAACTACTTGAACCAACATGAGTTGGTTGTGGAATTGTGCTCAGCGGAAAACAATGTTCGTGTCTAGAAGATGATGGGAAACACATCATGGAATACGTAAACAGAATAATCGTAGGTTTGGGAATAAGGCAGGGGAATTGCATTTTAGATGCTTGCTCTTTTATGAGGGGACGGTGCAAATTGAAGCTCTAGTCATATAGACATGGCCACCCGCGCACCCCAATGGCCATTGTCGAGTTCGTAAGGTAGGATCACATTATTAGATTTTTTTTTTTTTTTGGGTAGATATATTATTAGAATTTAAAAGTTAAAACTACTGGATATTCTGAGGATCATTTAAGCCCTTTGCAAAGGTGTCGACCCATAGAAAGAAAAAAAAAAATCATATATATAGATTTTAGTTTGTCGCGGCGCGATATTGCCACTCTTTTATTAGTCATTCTCCTATTATATATTATTCTCAAATTATGTTCATAACAAAAAAAACTTTTGTCATTATAGAAAATAAAATAATGAGAATGGAATAAAATTTAAAAAATAATAAAATTTTAGTCTCTTAACGTTTAATTTTTTTAAATTGTCCAAATAATTAATTTGATTGAATTTTACTCACAACATTTGAATTAAATCTTAATTTTATCTTTATATGTTGTTTGAGATAAATAAAAAAGTTAAAAAAATTGTTTATTATATTAAATATATATAAAAGACTTAAAACATTTTTACTTTATATTCTTAAGGATAAAGTATACTTTTTATCCTTAACGTTTGTATTTTTTTTTTTTTGAAAAATATCCCTAACATTTAATTTTATTATTCAATTTTATTCCTATAACGTTTTTGATTAATTTAATTTTGTCCTTAATATTTTCAATTTATTTCATAACTATCATTGAACATTTTGTCCTTAACATTTTAGATGGAGTTAACGTTCATGGGTAATTTTGATGTAAACTTAAAATGTTAGAGACAAAATTAAATACAATTAAATGTAAGACCCAGAACCTTTGAAAAATCTTTTTATGATCAAGTTTCAAATCATATAGTTATTTATAGCCTTAATTTCAGAAATCATTTTATTAAAGATAATTAAGGCAAGTTTTGATTTATTGGATTTGAGATAAGTTATGATTATTATCCAATTTCACAATTATTGGATTATTTTCTATATTTGAATTATAAAGTTGATAGTTATGAAATAATAAGGATTTTATATGATTTGGATTAGATAAGTAATATTTTAAATATTAATATTGCTATTTTAGAAAAATGAAGAAAATTAAGTACATTATTTCTAATTATTTGATTTAGGCATTTTATTGAAAATAATTTGTGAAATTGATGAGCAAATAGTATTTTTATACACTAATTTTGTTGGGTTAAAATTTGTTCCTAATTACTATATTACCCCTACTTTTATTTGAAATTACAAAAGTAACCCTAACCCTTATTTTCAAAAATGAAACCCTAATTTTCCCCAACCCCTAACCCTAACAGAAGCAGCCGTCACCCCTTCACCCTCTTCAATGAAAAACTTCAGAAAAAAGAAACAGAAAATCATGGAGGAGGGAGCTTGAGGAGAAAATAATCAGAGAAGGAAGAGAGGAAGGAGGCCGCGTAGATGCTGCTACCAATCCGCGCCGCCATGGTCGTCCCGTCCACGGCGCCATGAGCCGCGCCTTGCCGCCGGACTGTCTTGGATCTGCCACACGCGTTATCACCATAGAGAGAGGGAGCAACGCGATTTAAGAGAGGAGGAGGAAGGGAGCTTCACCGCGCCGTCACCCAGCCGGTCGTGTCTGCTGCCTCACCGCCGTCGTTGTCGCATGCGTCGCCGCCCCGTAGAGCCGCACCTTGCTGCCGATCTGTCGCCGGTCCTGCAGCGTCGCCATGGATGAAGCTTCTGCCACCACCATGAACTGCGAACAGAGGTGAGAAAGAGAAGGCTGCGATGGAGGGAACCGCTCCGTCCAATCTCCGCCTGTGCTGCCAGACCCGTCGCGGCCAGCTTTCACAGGGTCGCCGTCAAGCCGTGTCGGAGGAGGAGCGCCGCCGCCGTGCCTCCATCGTCACTGAGGACGCCGGTTGTCGCTGCCGCCATCAGAAAAGGGCTCAGGTCGCCGTCAGTGTCGCTGCCGGATAAGGGAGCTGCAACTCTGTGATTCTGACCGCTGGGGATGGTCCTGTGACTTCCGGGATCTCTGGCGGAGCTCCGGGCTGAGCCTCTTCCGCTTGAGACCCTGCTGCTGTCGCCGGAAAAGGTTGCCGGTAAGGGTTTTCATTGTGGTTTCTGTCCTTTTTGAATTCCGGAAATACTATAGTCGCTGCGTGTTGGTTTCAGATGTCGTGATTGGAATTTGTCGCCGCTGCCGCTTGAGGTGGCTGCCGGGCTGTTGCCGAGCCGGCCCGGAGAACGCCGCTATTTCGGTTCAGCCGTCCTTTCTTAGTTTCGGTAAGTATTGATGTTTCGGAAAGCCACGCGTTAGTATTCTGTTGTGTTCAGTTAAGGAATATGAGTTTTGATAACGTGGGGTTGAGTCCTGATTATTATATGTTGCGAATAATGTTGCGATGGCTATTGCGAAAGTGGCTGGGAGCTGAGGTCTTGGTTGCCGTCAGTTCGGGTTGAGGCGTAAAGGACTCTATGAGACGTTTGGATTATGGAATTGCGTTTTGAGGTAGGGGTGCCTTCCGAACACTATATTTTGTATATTGGAATTATTACATATGGGTACTGATGTGAGGATGTGTATTTGGTGATTGTATCAGTCCTATGTATTGTTTGGTTGTTTTGTATGATTATGGGTGTTGGTTTAACTCGACTGTTGTGTGGCTTTGTGAAACAAAATACTTTTGAAATTGATTCTTTTAAAGCTTTGAGATCGAGTTGAATCCGTTGGAAATTGATTAGAATTGAATGGTTCCTCTTTCAGAAAGGATTTCCGACTTTACTTTTATTGTAAACCGTTGTTTTTGAAAAGGAGGTATAAGACGGTTATTAATCACTGGTACGGTTTATTCTCACGTATCCTATTACAGTAATTCCCAAAAACCCTCTACTGAGAACCCTTTCGAGGATGATGTTCTCACCCCCCTACATTTTTCCCCCTTTCAGGATATGGCGCAGAAGTCACGAAGAGTTTATTTAGTTGTTGTTGAAATGCTCTATATTGCTTTAGACTATTATTTGTACCCTCGCCTTTATCTTGATATAATCTGTAAGAGGGATAGGAATTGTATTGGATTATGGTTGTAATATTATTTATATATATGTATGTATATATATGGATGTACTCTTTATGAGTTTTGTGAGTTGTATGGTATTTATGGATGTATGATATCGGATGAAAGTATTTTTGGATCGGTATTATGATTTAAAAGTTTTAAACAGGCTCATATTTTAGTATTAAATAATATAAAAGTCGTCATAATGTCCGAACTATCAGAGTCGCGCAGCCGGAAGTGTGAGCTTTGGTAGTTAGGGTGTTACATTATGGTATCAGAGCAGTTCTTCCTGTAGAGCCTGAGGAATGGACTGTCTATGCTTCAGTTGCATGCTCTGAGCGTTTGTCATGTATTAGGTCTTGTCGAATGACGAGAATTAGAGCTTTATGCACATGACGATCTATTGATTAACGCCGTTAGTTTTGCATTGCATAATTCTTGGTATTAAGTTTGGCCGGCTTAATACTAGTGAATTATGTATATGAAAGCACTGATGGGTTATCATAGATGAAATATGAGTTTTGAGTGAAGCGAATCGCGGGTTTTGGGAGCGTTAAAAACTATTTCTCGAGGATATTCAGTTGTGTGTCTTGAATTCTATTTGAGTCAACCTGTTCTTTCATGTCCTAATTTAAAGTTCTTGTTTGCTAATCCTTTGAAAAATAGTTTGACTTTTCAACTCTATTCCTCTGTTCATATGCATTCTTGTTTGATCTTAAGTGCATATGCTTGGTTGAACTCTCTGTTGTAACTATCTTCCTCTGTTCTTGATTCAAGTATTCTTTGATACAGCCTTGAACTTGTCTTAATGTGCTGTGACTTTTAACTCCGGGTTCCGAGTTCATTCTTAGAGAACTTGTTGATTCAGTTTTCTTCTTATTTGACAGTGATTACAGCTAATTTTGAGATTTTTATGAAAATTACTGTTGAATAGATACATATTTATCTACATATGAAACCTTGAAGATTTCTTATACAGTTTAACAACTATTTATTTCTAATACCTCACCTGTACTTTTACTGGTTTGCGGAACCGCATTTACTTCAAATACAATTTGACTTTCTAGTAATTTTACTATGGTTCCAATGCACATCTTCATTTGATTACGTATTTGGATATTTTTCAAAATTTTGAAAAGAAGGGATTTACCACTTTTGTCTCGGTTGAGTTTCGTTTGATAAGCTTTACTTAACTTATTTTGAATTGAGTTTGGTTTAGCATACTACATGGTTTACGCCATTGTTGTTCTTTTGAAAATGTTGGACTCATAGCTTTCTTCTTATGAACGGACTGGTTCCTTCTTAAGCTTTTCACCTCTATGAATGTCATATGTGATTCTGTTTCTAACTAATCTTTTACATCTTGTGAACATTACCGTTGATCTTGGTTTGTCCCCTCTTGTGAATCTCATCCTTATGTGGGTCAGTTTGATTCGTTTCAAGTTAATGCATTGTTTATTCTCCCATTATCTCTACAAGAGTTTTTAGTCAAAGATTTATCATTGAAAAATTACAAATGATTGAGTTGTCTTTTTCTATGACTTTTGTATTCTTTTGGATCAATTTAAAACTTGTTTGATGTTTCATGTCTAGTGGATCTTGTTTGAACTACTTTAAATTAAGATCATTTCTTGCAAGGCTTGACTCCTTTTTAGTATATCTTAAACTTCTTGAATGTTCTTCCGAGATGGTGATTTCAAGAACGCTTTTGGAGTCTTGTTTTGAACCTTTTAAAGGAATTTTGAATTCTCTTTGAAGAAATTCTAAACTGAATCTATTTCCTGTTGCTTGATTTAGATTGAAACCATTGTTCAATTTTTGACAAAATTGTTTTAAAGTTGACATGTGCTATTTTAAATGAGGTTTTGGAAAGTTTCCTTGTTTAGTGGAAACCGGTTTGTTTGTAACGCACCACTTATTTTCTTTACCAAATTGTAAGCAAATTTTTATCTCGGAATTTCTTTTCTAAAAAGAGCTTAATTTTCTCTTGCGTCCTTACTATGAATGTTATACACGCTTTTTTGAATATGGACTTTGGAAATTTTTGAACAAGCATTTGATTTCTTCCGAGTTTTATGAATTGCTTTTTGGTTAGGTTGTGCACCTAATTATCTTTCTAAAATATTTGAGGAAATATTTTAGCTTTTAGCCAAACTTGTGTGCACCTTGTTTTTAAAATTCTACATGATCTGTTTCAACATGAAGTTGTATTATAGCAAAGTCACGTTTATGCTTTTGTTACTCTCTTGAAGAATGTTTATTACTTGACTTTCTTCTAGACTGCGAAATGATTTTTCCGCAAGTTTTCGATTCTTTTATGAACAAAGTATTCGGAGGTATTTTAATCGTGCTCTCGAGTTTTGTGAGCTTTGTCTTGGGTTTGAAATATTCTCTTCTGTAAACCTCATGTTTCCTCGACTCAGCTTGAGTTTGTTTCAAACTGATGCGCTGGTTTTCTTCTTATTGATCCTATTGAACTTCTTTGATCTAAGGGTTATCTTTGAAGTTGTCAATTGAAGTGTGTCTAGCAAAAAATTCATTGCTTGAACATCCTTGTTTATCTGGAATTGGATACATTCTCTCAAATCTATGAGTACTACCCTTGACATTTGACTCTCCTTTCTAAATCTTGTATCCTTTTGAGTAGACTCGAGAATTATTTTGATATCACGTGCGACTTGTAGACGTAGTAACGCGATGCGTTAGTTCTTTAAGACGTTATATGTGTATGCGGAAGTTGAAGCGGTAGGTGTGCAACGTTATGAGTTGTGAGCATTTTGTTCCTTGCGAACGGGTTTGTGGTTGTCAGGCTTGTGATCAAATTTGGGGTTTGTAAAGTGCTTGATGGAGTTGGAAAGTTAAAGCTTTGAGGTTGGTGTGAGATTAGTGTGCGGATGTTGAGCACGTCGTTTTAACCCCATCCTGTTTGATAGCCTTGATGCCTTGCCTTACTATCACATGATTGACCCATGTCAGCTTTTGCATTGAGCCTATCTTGTAACGTTTGCCTGGCAGTTACACTCCTACCTTTGCATCCTTATGCTTATGATAATCAAAGTATTTGAAAATCATATATATGATTATATTTTGAGATATTTTTGCTTCTTCTTTAAATGTGTTCAAGGGTGAACTATTATGGAATTACTTTCATTCTGTATCAATTTTCGAGGGCGAAAATTTTTATAAGGTGGGTAGAATGTAAGACCCAGAACCTTTGAAAAATCTTTTTATGATCAAGTTTCAAATCATATAGTTATTTACAGCCTTAATTTTAGAAATCATTTTATTAAAGATAATTAAGGCAAGTTTTGATTTATTGGATTTGAGATAAGTTATGATTATTATCCAATTTCACAATTATTGGATTATTTTCTATATTTGAATTATAAAGTTGATAGTTATGAAATAATAAGGATTTTATATGATTTGGATTAGATAAGTAATATTTTAAATATTAATATTGCTATTTTAGAAAAATGAAGAAAATTAAGTATATTATTTCTAATTATTTGATTTGGGCATTTTATTGAAAATAATTTGTGAAATTGATGAGCAAATAGTATTTTTATACACTAATTTTGTTGGGTTAAAATTTGTTCCTAATTACTATATTACCCCTACTTTTATTTGAAATTACAAAAGTAACCCTAACCCTTATTTTCAAAAATGAAACCCTAATTTTCCCCAACCCCTAACCCTAACAGAAGCAGCCGTCACCCCTTCACCCTCTTCAATGAAAAACTTCAGAAAAAAGAAACAGAAAATCATGGAGGAGGGAGCTTGAGGAAGAAAATAATCAGAGAAGGAAGAGAGGAAGGAGGCCACGTTGATGCTGCTACCAATCCGCGCCGCCATGGTCGTCCCGTCCACGGCGCCATGAGCCGCGCCTTGCCGCCGGACTGTCTTGGATCTGCCACACGCGTTATCACCATAGAGAGATGGAGCAACGCGATTGAAGAGAGGAGGAGGAAGGGAGCTTCACCGCGCCGTCACCCAGCCGGTCGCGTCTGCTGCCTCACCGCCGTCGTTGTCGCATGCGTCGCCGCCCCGTAGAGCCGCACCTTGCTGCCGATCTGTCGCCGGTCCTGCAGCGTCGCCATGGATGAAGCTTCTGCCACCACCATGAACTGCGAACAGAGGTGAGAAAGAGAAGGCTGCGATGGAGGGAACCGCTCCGTCCAATCTCCGCCTGTGCTGCCAGACCCGCCGCGGCCAGCTTTCACAGGGTCGCCGTCAAGCCGTGTCGGAAGAGGAGCACCGCCGCCGTGCCTCCATCGTCACTGAGGACGCCGGTTGTCGCTGCCGCCATCAGAAAAGGGCTCAGGTCGCCGTCAGTGTCGCTGCCGGATAAGGGAGCTGCAACTCTGTGATTCTGACCGCTGGGGATGGTCCTGTGACTTCCGGGATCTCTGGCGGAGCTCCGGGCTGAGCCTCTGCCGCTTGAGACCCTGCTGCTGTCGCCGAAAAAGGTTGCCGGTAAGGGTTTTCATTGTGGTTTCTGTCCTTTTTGAATTCCGGAAATACTATAGTTGCTGCGTGTTGGTTTCAGATGTCGTGATTGGAATTTGTCGCCGCTGCCGCTTGAGGTGGCTGCCGGGCTGTTGCCGAGCCGGCCCGGAGAACGCCGCTATTTCGGTTCAGCCGTCCTTTCTTAGTTTCGGTAAGTATTGATGTTTCGGAAAGCCACGCGTTAGTATTCTGTTGTGTTCAGTTAAGGAATATGAGTTTTGATAACGTGGGGTTGAGTCCTGATTATTATATGTTGCGAATAATGTTGTGATGGCTATTGCGAAAGTGGCTGGGAGCTGAGGTCTTGGTTGCCGTCAGTTCGGGTTGAGGCGTAAAGGACTCTATGAGACGTTTGGATTATGGAATTGCGTTTTGAGGTAGGGGTGCTTTCCGAACACTATATTTTGTATATTGGAATTATTACATATGGGTACTGATGTGAGGATGTGTATTTGGTGATTGTATCAGTCCTATGTATTGTTTGGTTGTTTTGTATGATTATGGGTGTTGGTTTAACTCGACTGTTGTGTGGCTTTGTGAAACAAAATACTTTTGAAATTGATTCTTTTAAAGCTTTGAGATCGAGTTGAATCCGTTGGAAATTGATTAGAATTGAATGGTTCCTCTTTCAGAAAGGATTTCTGACTTTACTTTTATTGTAAACCGTTGTTTTTGAAAAGGAGGTATAAGACGGTTATTAATCACTGGTACGGTTTATACTCACGTATCCTATTACAGTAATTCCCAAAAACCCTCTACTGAGAACCCTTTCGAGGATGATGTTCTCACCCCCCTACATTTTTCCCCCTTTCAGGATATGGCGCAGAAGTCACGAAGAGTTTATTTAGTTGTTGTTGAAATGCTCTATATTGCTTTAGACTATTATTTGTACCCTCGCCTTTATCTTGATATAATCTGTAAGAGGGATAGGAATTGTATTGGATTATGGTTGTAATATTATTTATATATATGTATGTATATATATGGATGTACTCTTTATGAGTTTTGTGAGTTGTATGGTATTTATGGATGTATGATATCGGATGAAAGTATTTTTGGATCGGTATTACGATTTAAAAGTTTTAAACAGGCTCATATTTTAGTATTAAATAATATAAAAGTCGTCGTAATGTCCGAACTATCAAAGTCGCGCAGCCGGAAGTGTGAGCTTTGATAGTTAGGGTGTTACATTAAACATTGAGGATATTTTTAAAGAAAATTACAAATATTAATGACAAAAATATACTTTATCCAATTCTTAAATATTGTTCCTAAAATACCTACATATATTAACAAAATTCTTATTCGTAATAAAACAAGATAAATAAAAAAAAATGCTCCAGAATTCTTGCATCTTGAAGAAACAATCAACAATATATAATAGGCATGGGTCTAAAAATTAGACCAGACCGCCAATCAGACTGGAAACCAAAAACCTCTGTGATTCAGTCGCCAGCATTTATGTGCAGGGGTCCTATTCCGTCATCGTAGTCGTTGCCAGGTCACCATCGTTCGTTGTGTTCAATTGCTCTTCCTCATACTCTACTCATTGTCCTCACCAATGGTAATGGTTGCTCTGCTCAGTACTCATCCTCATTCTTGGTTGATTAGCTTTATTCTGTCACTGTTTGATGATAATTAATGACTTTGTCACTGCTCATTACTCACTACTTTTTGCTTAAATTGAATTTCTTGTTAGTCGTATTAATTAAATTAATGATTGATGATTCTGTTACTGCTCATTGCTCACCTGATTAAATTAAAACTCTTGTTAATCTTGTTAACTAACTTGAAACTTTTGCTGAAAATCTTGTTATTAATTTTGTTAAAAATTTTGTGCTTATTTTTTCTCAAATTGTATTTTGGGCTTAATTGTGTTTGGATTGTTAAATGCTGGTTAACTCAATATAGGCTTTTAATATTTTTTTTTGTTATTTAATTTTTAAATTTGTACTTTGATAACATCATAATACTTTAGTTGATGTAGTGTTTTAAGTGTGAATGACATTTTAAAGTTTATATTATATTATAATTATGTTCATTACAATATTTTTAGTCTATGGTCATAGTGCAGCCAGTAAAAAACGTGAACATAGATCTATGATTATCGTTTTTTATTTTAGGTCATAGTTTTTCAACTGTAATATGTTCTAATATTATCATAGATCTTTGGTCACAGTTTTTTTATCTATGGTCATAATTATAATTTTTTTTATCTAACAGTTTAGGTCACGACGGTTTAAAATATGTGCATAGCTTATTTTATAATTATGGTTTTAAACCGTGATCATATATAGAATGAACTATGCTGGCCACTATTTTTTGAAACTATAGTCACAATTTAAAAAAAAAATATATATGACTGTAGTCTAAATATATTTTTTCATAGCTACATTTAAAAGAAAAGCTAGACATTTCTTTTTAATAATCTTACATAAAAGAATAAAGTTAAGACAAGCTAAAAAAATATCGAATTATATATAAATCATAAATCATAAAATTATAAATCATATAAATATTATTCTAATACAAAAGATCACAATTAATTATTCTCAAATCTTCTAAAAATTACACCAAACAAGCCTTTTAAAAGACAACTAAGTTTCACATGAGGAAGTAAGATTCCATCATCAAGCAAGCAGTGACAATCAGATAATGATAGCCTTCCAAATCAATTGTAAATCCACTATAAATAAAGGGTCAAGTTAATATAAAGTTGGGTTATTGTGTAATAATAAAGCAAAAAAGTAAGGAAAAGAAAACCTCCACGCATTGATGGTAATTGGGTTATTAAGATATGGAAAATCAGTTTAAACTTTAATATAACTAGAATGCAGCTAATTATATAAGTCATCTATTTTCCTTTCTCCCTCTTCAAGTAATAGGCCCAAAAAGTAGTCAGCACAATGGATTATAATCCTCAAATTATAATTATTCAAATTAAATTATTTAATTTTCATTAGTTTTTAAATAGTTCAAAATCTTAATTATGCAAATGTCTCATTATTATAAAATTATAAAAAAATTTAATTAATTAATTTTTTCAATTTTTATATCATTTTATAAAATGGTGACCATAGATTTTTTATATTATGACCACAAATTCTTTTGGGTCACTTATTAAAACCGTGTAAATAGGTCATTTTAGGTCACATTTCAAAACTTTGACCATATACTCTTTTAGGTTACCCTTTAAAATTGTAACCATTTTAGGTCACTCTTTAAAACTGTGACGATATATCTTCTTAAGTCACATTTCAAAACTATGACCACAAACTCTTTAAGGTCACGGTCTTATAAAAGTCTGATTATAGATCTTTTTATGTCATTCTTTAAAACTGTGACTATATATAGATCTTTTTAGGTCACACTTTAAAATCGTGACCACAGATCTTTTTAGGTCACAATTTAAAACCATGATCATAGACTCTTTTAGGTCACGTTTTAAAACTGTGACTACAGACTATTCAAGGTCATGATTTTAATAAACATGTGACTATAGACCTTTTTAAGTCGCTCTTTAAAACCGTGACCATAAAATCTTTTAGGTCATGCTTTAAAATTGTGATTATAGACTCTTTTAGGTCACTCTTTAAAATTATGACCATAAATCTTTTTAGATCACGCTTCAAAACTATGATCACAGATCCTTTAAGCTCACAGATTTATAAAAATGTGACTATAGACCTTTTTAGGTCACTCTTTAAAATTGTGACTATAGATCTTTTTAGGTCACACTTTAAAACCGTGACAACAGATCTTTTTAGGTCATAATTTTAAACTGTGACCATGAAAACTTTAAGGTAACAGTTTAAAACTGTGACCATAGACTCCTTTAGGTCACGGTTTCTATAAAACCATATATAACTATAGGCACTTTTAAGTCACAATTTTTATACGTGACATAAAAAAGTGTGACTTAAAACTTCAAATAATTAAGCGTGAATGCTGATCGGATCAGAATGGATATGGCCAAAATCTTGATCCGATCCACACTAAAATTATCGGATCAGATCGGATCAAATATCTACAATTTTAAGTTTGGATCCGATCCGCATATTTGCGGATCGGATATATCCGCAAACCATAAAATATTTTAAAAAGCTTATTTTAAAAAAATATTAATAAAATATTTTTTTCACTCTTTTAAACATTTTTACTCTTAAAATATTATTAAACATACTTTTCTCAAATAATAAAAATAAATAATATAACATATATGATAATTATTAGTTGAAATAAAACATAAAAAAATATTTACTTATTTATTTAATTTTGCGGATCCGTGAATATGTAGTTACCTACCTAAAATCTGCAATCTGATCATATTAGTGTGTGGATCGGATTAATATCCGCAATTTTTGAATCGAATTCGGATAAACACCGTGGATATACAGATTGAATTTGATCTATGAACACCTCTAAAAATAATTTTGTTAATAAAATGTTACTCTTCAAAACCGTGACCAAAGACATCAATGGTCATGGTTTATAAATAAACAATAACCAAAAAAAAAATTTTAGCCATGACAAAAAATGTGACCATAGAAGGTTTTAGGTTATGGTTTTTAAATGTGACAAAAAAGTCATGGCCTAAAACCTAAAATATTGTAATGGTTTCTATGTGTTTATTTATATTTTATTTATTATTTTATTATAAAATGATTATTTTGGTTGAATTACAGTTGAACCTATTAGACCAATAAATCAGTAATTAGCAGTTCAACGATCGAACTGATTTTTTAAAACCTTAATAATAGGTGTTCCGAAGGTTACCTAAAACGGTGATTTAGGCCTGAATGTGAGATCCAGACTCTTTCTGAGGTAGCGTCCGACTTGTGCTGGTGTCGAAGTGCCGCCATCTGAGTTTCTCGTGAGGAAGTGAGGGTGGTACCTGCAAGAGACTCCGATACTTAAGTTAGCAAAGGCTTTAGGCAGGTTTTTAGTAGATTGGGTCTGAAATATACTTCAGAATGTCAGTGTATTTATAGTAGAATGTTGAACCATCTTTTAGTGGTAGATAACTGTTCCCTTTTCATAGGTAAGTTGTTGAGATTCTCCCTTCTAGATAAGTGAAAGATATCTTAGGAGGTAGTTACTTTTTCAGATAAATGTGGTTGACCTACCTTCGTCGTGTCTGACCTTTATAAGGTCGGGCAGGGGTAAAAGAGGCCACCTTCGCTGGGTATGCATCCATAAAGGACAGATACCTATACCCTGAAGTCGAGTCAACCAGGGCATCAATGTTGAGGAAAGGGTATGGATCATTGGGGCAAGCTTTGTTAAGGTCGGTGTAATCAACATACATCCTCCATTTTCCATTCTACTTTTTTACAAGGACCACATTATCTCTCTTATAAACCAGACTCTAATAAGGCTTGCACTTGTTCTTCCATGACCTGTGTCCTTTCAGGATCGAGCTTCCGTCGTTTTTACTGAACAAGTCGAGAACCTGGATAAACAACGAGTTTGTGAGACATGAGGTCGAGGTCAATACCAAGCATATCGGAGGCTTTCTAAGCAAAGAGGTTGGAATTTCTTTATAAGAGATCAACAAGTTGTGCCTTTAGACCTTCCCCCAAGTTGGCCCATATACTGATTGTCTTTTCTGCCTGATCTTCGATTTGTGCCTTTTTTATCTTTTTTTCAGGTTAGAGACGTAGCTCTTTCCAAACTCGAACCTGCCGAACTCAATAGTATTGACTTCTTTACCACTTGTACTGTCTCCTAAATTGATACTTTTATTGTAACACTTTTTTGCCAGCTTTTGGTCTCCTTTTATTGCAGCAATTCCTTCTATGGTTGGAAACTTCATACATAGGTGGGGTGTAGAGACAACAGTAGCTAGTCGGTTTAAGGTGGTCCGATCTATCAAGGCATTGTAAGCAGATATAACGTCGACCACAATGTAGTCAACGCTTAAAGTTCTTAATCTCGTGCCTTTACCAAAGGTAGTGTATAGTGAGATGAAACCAAGAGGTTGGATCAGTGTATCCCCTAGCCTAGAAAGGTTCGTTGTCTGGATATGCCTTCAGATTCTTTTCTTCGAGCCCAAGTTTGTCAAAAGTGGGCTTAAACAGTATGTCGGCCGAACTTCCTTGATCCACCAAAGTTCTTTGGAGATTGGCGTTAGCAAAGATCATTGTAATTACCACAAGATCGTTATGGCCCAATGTTATCCCTTGCGCATCTTTTTTGTTGAATGAGATGGTTGGTAAGTCGGGAGCTCTACTATCATCCCAGACTTGATATACCTCTTTAAGATGCCTTTTATGTAAGGATTTAGTGATTTCTCCTCCTGTAAATCCTCCATTTATCATATGTATGTACCTTTCAAGAGTTTGTAGGGGTCAATCTTGTCGTCCTCCGTCATCCTCATCTCTTTTTCTTTTCCTTTGTTGGTCGTCTGATCTTTTAGCCAGGTAGCTTTCTAGCCGATCTTCCCTGGCTAGCTTTTCTATGACATTCTTTAAGTCATAACAGTCATTGGTAGAATGCCCATATAACTTGTGGTACTCTCAATATTCTGTCTGACTTTCAACTGTCTTGTGCTTGATGGGGTGAGGAGGTGGATGCTTTTTAGTGTGACATATCTCTTTGTAAACATCAACAAGAGATACTCAGAATGGGGTGTAGTTGTGATATCTTCGCGATTTCTCCAAGTTATACTCTTCCTTTTTCTTAGTCTCCTTCTCCTTGTCCTGAGCTTGATAAGAAGGATTTGACCTTAGGACTGGTTCTCTAAGTCAGAAATTCTCCTCCATGTTGATGTACTTTTCTGTCCGCTCTTGTACTTCGTACAAGGAAGTCGGGTGTCACTTAGATATTGATTGGGAGAACGGCCATTCTCTAAGGCCATTAACCAAACCAATTATTATTGCTTCAGGAGGTAAATTTTGTATTTCCAAGCAAGTTTTGTTGAATCTCTCCATATAATCTTGGAGTGTCTCTCCGACTTCTTGTTTGAGCTCCAGCAAGCTTGGAGCATGTTTGAATATCTTTTTGAATTGAAAATTAGGTGAGAAACTTCCTTGCCAAGTCATCGAAGTAAGTTACCAACCTGGGTGGTATAAGTTGTCAAACCACTTCATTACTGCTTTGGTCAATGTTGTCAAGAAGGCCTTGTAGCGAGTCACATTGGACACATCATCTAAGTACATCCAACTTTTAAAATTGCTAAGGTGGTGTCTCGGGTCGGTCGTGCCGTCATAGAGATCCGTTTTGGGATTTAAAATTCTAGAAATCACCTAGCTCGCATGATTTCTTCAACAAACGGATCCTCCCCTCTATGAGGACTTTCCTCTCGATCCGTTCGATGGCTCCGACTTCGGAAGTTGGCCTCTAACTTCTAGAGCTTTTCCTCTATCTCTCTTCGTTGTCGTACTTCTTTTCATAATTCTCTTTTTGTTTCTCGCTGTCGTTCAGCCTCTTGTTCGAACTGTTCCAATTGGCCATGATGTCTATGTATCACTCCTAATATTTCTGTCAGATGAGGGGGTTCTTTTGCTTTGGGTGAATGGACTTCTGAGTGAATTGGTCGTCGATGGGAATTTTCTGACATCCCTTCCCCGTGTAGGCCACTGGTTCTTTCCCGGGGTGGAGGAAGTGTAAGAGCTCGGTCATCGTTGTGAGGCTTTGGTTCCAATTCGAACGCAATATGACCGTCTTCAAATTG
This sequence comes from Arachis ipaensis, assembly GCF_059453495.1. Classification (NCBI taxonomy): domain Eukaryota; kingdom Viridiplantae; phylum Streptophyta; class Magnoliopsida; order Fabales; family Fabaceae; genus Arachis; species Arachis ipaensis. Next base: position 94,345,517 of record NC_142437.1, on the reverse strand, counting down.
ATTATCCATCATCTGTTGGTATGGACTTTTAGGTCTTCGGTAACGGCGTCAATGTTCTGAGGATTACCTAAAGCGGTGATTTGGGCCTAAATGTGAGGCATAGACTCTTTCTGAGATAATGTTTGACTTGTGCTAGTGTCGAGATGCCACCGTCCAAGTTTCTCGTGAGGAGGTAGGGGTGGTACCTACAAGAGACTCTAATGCTTAAGTTAGCAAATGTTTTAAGCAGATTTTTAATAGATTGGATTTGAAATATAACTGGGAGTATCAATGTATTTATAGTATTGAACCACCTTCTAGAGTAGTTCCACTTTTAGTGGTGGATAACTATTCCCTTTTTTTAAGAAAGTTATTGAGATTCTCCATTCTTCTAGATAAGTGGGAGATATCTTAGGCGTAATTACTTATTCAGATAAGTGAGGTTGACCTATCTTCATCGTACCTAACCTTTATGAGGTCGGACAAGGGTAAAAGAGGCCACTTTCGCTGGATAAACTCTTGTTCTTTTTGAGTTTGACTTTTTTTTAGATCAGAGTATGAACAATAGGCACATACACAAATTTAGTTATTTCTCCTCTATTTCTTGATAAATATGAGTCTTTCTTCTTTTGATGTGATGGCTTCTTTGGTTGTTTCCTTCCCTTAGACCAACAAAAAACCATTTGACTTTAGCAATTTGCCACTGATAACTAGCTATAATAGGGAGAATGATAATGAAATAGAGTTTGAGAGAGGGATAAAGGGGATGGGGTATTTGGGAATAAAATTAGAATTTGAAAAAGGATAGTTTGGAATGTTTTTTTTATAACTTTATAGTATTTGGGTAGTTTTGTTGATAAAAATCAATTTGTATGAGTATAATTTTAATTTTATTTTTTAATAGTTAAATTTATCAGTATTTAAATTATTCATAGTTAAAAATTATAGTTTACTCTAAAAAGATAATATTTTTTATTATTTGATCATATTTTAAGATATTTTAAAGAATTTTTTTAATAAATTTTAAGAATATTTTTATGAGCAATTTAACAATTTGAGAACAATTTTGGTAGTTTAGTTTTTAATTTATTTTAGCTAATTTAGGTTGGTCGAGTGATCAGCTCACTCGTTTACTTAAACATATTTTGAATTCAAATCTTATTTCGTATATGTAACAACCCGTATTAAGTTACCTCACTATAGTTTAACAATTGTCAACTATATCAACCTTACGTAAAAATAACTAGATGTTAATTTTTACGTAATACTTTGGATATATGTATTTAATTCCTTACAATATTAGTTGACTGAACTAAATATTAATGATGACTCTAAATAAAATTCATCAACTTTCAATAATATTTACATTATTATAACAGTAATGCTGGAAAGACAAAAAATAATTAAATTAAAATTTTGGCAAAAAAACTGAACAAATAAAATCATGGTACTAAGAATTGGAATGAACTAGTTGGTTTGACCCGGTTATTTGAGACTTTTCTACCAAATCGATTCAATTTAGGCTAAAAATTGATTGTGAGTGAATCGTCAATAAACAAAAAAAATTCAGTCGAAATTGATAAATCAGTCAATCCGATATTTTTTATGATTGATTAGTTTAAAATAATAACACACAAAAAAAATATTTTTTTCAATAAATACATATATTTTATATATAAATATATTATTTTATTATAATCAATTTAACTCTAGTTAAATCTCAATTAGATCTTTAAATTATTGAATTTTTAACTTTTTCCATTTGAAAACTAGTTTGCTTTTTAGAATCTTAAATAAAATTAAAATTTTATCCAAAAAAATTGAATGAATAAAGAAATAATTTTTTTTATTTATTCAACAACAACAAAAAAATAGAGTTTGGCCATTATATTATACCATACTCTAAGATTAACCAAGAATTAGAAACATAATAAAATTATTCTTCCAAGATTCTAATTAGTAAAACACAAAACATAAATCACTCAATATGGATACATATATAGAAATATAGAATGGCCATATACGATTTATACCAAAACTTTATAAATAATATAATAAAATTTCATAAATAATAATTTAATCAAATTCAAATAAATGTAAAAAAAATATATTATTTATGAAAATTTTGATTATGTTGTTATGAAAACGTTAATTATTGTATCGTTAGTTAAAATTTGATTATTTGGGTGGTTAATCGCTTCGTTGAAAAAATATGTAAAATATGTACTAACATAAAAAAATACATAAATATGTAGCGAATGATTTCTCATGTTTATCGATAATTTATTTTTAAGCATATATTAGTTTATACTATTAAGTATCAAAGAATAACGTTTTTTTTTTCCAAAGATCAAAGAACGTTGTTAGCATCCAATAATATTAATTAGTAAATTTAGTATAACCTATCTAATTTACTACCACATAATATTATTGAAACCAGATAGAGTCATCATATGTTAACGAGTGGTTTAATGTTTATTAAAGGATTATATAATTATTCTTTGATAATTGAATTATAGAATTTAATTAATTTAATCAAATAATTAATTTTTAATAGAATTGCATGTGAAATACTGTTACAATATTTGCTAACATAAACCAACTTGGATTATTAGTCCGGTAGTTAGCATTATTTCATTTAAGTAAGTACTAACGGCGGTTCAAATCTTATATTGTATATGCACTAATTCATTAATTAACAACAAATTCTTAAATAAACGTCAGATTCATAACGAATCAATATTTAACTTGTTGGGTTAAAGAATATTATAGAAAACAAAAACAAAAAATTCATATTTGTTAACATTGATTAATTATACGAAAATTGATAAAAATATCAATAAGAATAATAATTATTCCATAAGATTTAAATTTTCATTTTAAAATTGGATAAAATCATATGAGATAGGAAGTAACCAATTAATTTCAAGAAGTCAAATAAGTAGTGAGATATGATTTGTCCAAAATTGATACATGTATAACAAGTTGTAGAGGAAAGACAAACAACTGTTATTCCTTTTGAGAGGAATTTCAGTCCTAATATGTAGATGGACAACTGGTAAGTGGGAATCAATTCTCTTATCTCCCAAAGAAAAAAGTTTAAGAAAATGCTCTTCAAATTCTTGCTTAAGCATCTTAATTAGTCGGACAGCTTGATCACAATTCAAAACTTAGATTTTTATAATGGAAAATGCTATATGAATATCAGAATTTATTGTTTTTATCCATTATTTAGTTATTAACTCAGTTTTTTTAGTCTAATTCTTTTAATTTAATAAGTTAATAATATATTTTAAGTGAAAGCTCAGATGCAGTCGACTTCACATGAAGTTGATTACTGAGAGCTATTAGATGATTTGACTGATTTGACTAAATTTTCATCTAATAGCTCTCAACTATCAACTTTACAAAAAATCGATTATACATGAATTTTTATCTATATTTTATCTTATACATTTAAACATTTAATAACTAACTAATGACAAAAAATAACAAATTCTAATTGTCCTCTATCTAATCATTCTTCTATTATAATTTCTTTTCTCATAGTTCCGGCTCTTGATATCTTTCCTTTCACACCCATTTAAAACACTATAAAAACCAAGCTTCTATCTTTACCTCTTGCAAATTGCACTTAATACCATAATCTTCTCTCTTCTCTACACCTAAACAGGTTGAAGTAAACTTGTTTGAACCAAAGTTTTTGTTTAAAAAAGAAAAAACCACAGAATCCATGGGGAATGAAAACTCAACAGCGTCAAGCGCAAGTGATGATGAATCACAAAATGTTCAAAGGAAGAAGCTATGGAGAGCCCCAACAAGGGCAGATCAACATAGGGTGTTGCACTCAGAGCAACGTGGTAAGAAACCACTCTCGAACGATGACGCTTTCAACAGTTTCATTAAACGTGGTAAGAATAAATTGAGGACCATGGCAACGTTTGGGCACCGTAGGGAGGAAACTAGCAACACTTCGGTTGACGTGGCTAATAATGGTGTTCCAGTTGTCAAGAACCGTGCTAACAATAAGGATGATCAGAAAGACAACTTTTCAGATTTTATCAAGCATACCAAGAATAAGTTCAGAACTACAACAATTGTTGGAAGGAATAGCTCAGTAAAAAGAGGATAAGAAGGTGCATGCGTTGCGTGGATTAATTGGTGTTTGGGTTTATGACATGACGCATGTGAAGTGCATCGTAATAATAATCTTCGTTGTTGAGTGGAGTGCATAAAAATATAGATAGAATCTATATATATACATACCCTTGCTTTGAGGGGAATAATAATACAAGTACAAATTAAACAGTTTTTCTGTAATTTCATCAGTTTTCGTCTGGTGTGTTAGTCTGCCTCTTCGTTTTTTTTTTCTTTTTCACTGCATAATCAATCTCTCTTGGATTCATGCCTTTGCCATCTAACAACGACAATTGCGAGCCCTGTATATAAAAGCCAAGAAAAACGTGTACGTGGTAATGAACGTGGGAAAAATTTTAGATGGATCTTGGGTCGATAATTGTTGGAAAAAATTTTACTGTAAGTAATTATCTAAACGCAGTTTTTAAAGATTTTAAAAGTAGATATTTTAATCTCTAAAAATAACTAATACACAAAAATATTCTCAAAATTTTATTTTGGCAGGTAAATCAATTTTTAATTTATTTTTTAATGAAGTAATTATTTAAATTAGTCTTTAAAAAATTTTAAAAACAGACATTTAGTCCCAAAAAAATTAATACACTGTTATATAAATTTTTAGCAAATTCTGATTAGTTCTATATCTAAATTTTGGAAGCGAGTGAGTGGGAGTGGAATTTATCTTTAAGACCAATTGCTTATTTTTAAGCAACACGTCGAATATTTGTTCCGATTTTGAGATATTGAAATTATACTTTTTTTACCACTCTTATATTTTACATCATTGAACTTATCAACATTTGCATTTTTCTTAAGTGAAAAGAAAATATAAGGTGGTTCTTTCTTTAATTCAACCAAATCGACTTCAGAAAATTTAAAATCAGATTTTTCGCTCGAATCCATTTCGATATATGAAACTTTTTCTTTTTAAGAAGAAAAAGGCTTTTTCTTAAATTTTTTCTCACTTTTAAACGCTTCTTTTTCTTTTCGAAGAATTTTTATCTATCCAACTCTTTTAGCCAAGTGAGCAAATCAGATATATGGACATTAAACAATTTTTGACGCATATAAAAACCTAAATCCATAATTGTTATCTTTACTACCTCACTTTCGGGAAGAAAAACATAGCACCGACTTCGAGCATTTTTAAATCGAATTACAAAATCATCAATTCATTCATTATCATCACGGTTCAAAGCAACCAAATCAGTAATTGTGACATTTAACTCCCTTATAAAAAGTGAGCATGAAAATCGCTTTCCAATTAACAATCGAGTTAGGTCTTAAATTTGAAAATTAAGTAAAAATATTCTTTATTAATTTAAAAAGAAAAATTTTCATTTTTATATTTTCATGATTTGCCAAAATTTTCAACTTAGCTATATATCGAGCAATATGTTCAATGGTAGACTCTCCAACTCTCCTGTAAATTTTGTTACTATTTTAGGATTCTTCACACTCCTTGGTACTTCTGCCATTTGCACAGCAGTAGAAAATGCAGAAATAAAAGATGGTCGATTCATAAAATCCACATAAATACCAACCCGATTAAGAATATTCTCGACAATCTTAGTTACTTGATAATGTTCTTCTCGCTGATTAACACAAATCCTATCCAATACATTATTAGCATTTTGATCATGTCGAACTACATGAGAAACATTCCCAGCTAAATTCGCATTGTCATTCATATCTCTAGGATTATTCTCTAAGTCCTCAAGATTCATTCTTAAATTTTGACGATCATCCTCATCATAATCAACAATTCGAATAATTTGTTTAACTTGCCTAGCCAAATGCTCAAATTTCGTCTCATAATAAGCCATTATGAGATTTAAAATAGTAGTCATCTGTTGAGTCAATAGATTGAATAAGTCATGACGACTCTCATTGACATGTTGTCGAAATGCAGCCATCGAACTAGAATTATTTGATATTGATCCCACCTGATAATCTCGAGCAAACTCAAGATCATATGGATGTGGTTGATTATTAACTACTCCTAGTGCACTACCAAATCTAATTAGAAGCACGTAAATACTCATAGGTAGAATATAACCTGGAGGTAGGCTGAAAGGAGGCCACCCTACAGTTATTGGTGGTTGCGTTTGTGTTGGATTAATTCATGGACGTGAATTTCACCTAATATTCCTGTAGAAGGATTATTAACTATAGCATTGTCTCTAAAACTGTTGCCTGAATTTTGAATACTCCTTTTATGTGATATATTAATTTTGAAGAAGTTTGTACAATTATTATAGGGACATTATTATTTGAAGATGACCCAAAGTAAAGGAAACAAAGTAAAGGACTTTGAATTAAAATAAAGCACTAAAATGCTTCCAACGAAGTTGAAGGACTTTGACTTCAAAAACAATGTGAAATGCTAAAAAGAAGAAAGAAAAAATTTGCATAGAAGAAGTAAATTGCGGAAAAGGAAAGTTACAAGGAATTTTAAAAGAAATGTAAAGACAATGGAAGAAATTCTACAGAAGAAAAATCTCTTGACAGACTCAGAAAATTGCTAGGGATATGAGTGTGCGAGAGTGTTTTCTGAAATCGAATTCCAACCCTTGCTCCTTCTAAGCTAAGCCTTGCCTATTTATAGACCAATTCGACTAATCTTGTGCTGCCAAATATCATTTCTAAACAATTGCAAAGTAACTGTTCTTGCCAAAGACAGACCCAAGGAACTGCTACCTTCACACAGCTTATCTTCGATCTCGGTATGCCGATCTATTGACTTCAGCCTTCAACAATTTTGAATGAATCAAAACCCTTGGTGTCGATTTCCTTCTTCTCGACTTGACCTCTTTATCAATGTAATTGGTCGAAATATTCAACCAACGTACATAGATTAATCCCCAACATTTTTTTCGTCAAATATAACAGTTCCTCATCTATTTTCTGGCATGACTCACTAAATTTTTCAAATATTTATTAAAAAAGGATATCAATAGATATTATAATCAAATTAACTTTTAAGGTTAAGTTAAAACTATTTGATTTCTAATATAGTATTCATTATGAAGTAGGAATTCAGTTAGCTTTTTGAGTTAATTGATAATTTGGTGATTAAGTTGAGATTCAAGTGAAAGTAGAAGAATAACTTTGATTATACCTAATTTCTAGTTATCACACTAAGTTAAGTTATATTAAATATAAAAATATCAAATGGTTTCAATCTTGAATTTCTTGTAGAATAATCTCTAATAACTTTATTGAACAACATCATCATCATCATCACCATCATCATCATCATCATTATTATTATTATTATTATTATTATTATTATTATTATTATTATTATTATTATATTTTTTAAGCAAAAACTCTTTTTCCATTATAAATACATACATAAGAATCTAATTGATGAGCGAAAATTAAAGCTCACGGATATTGGCAAGTGCACTGGATCGTTCAAGTAATACCACGGTAAGTGGATATTATTCCCACGAGGATTAATGGATTGAGGCAAGCAACGTCTAATTAAATATCTAATTAGATCGATCAAACCTTAGATTTTGAATTGTGGATATTGCAGAAAAGAAGAAACAGAAGAATAGAATCGGGATAATGCTTGAAGTTGAGAGAAAATCAATAGATATGAATGTTGAAGGTTTTGGAGATGTTTGATTCTTGGAAGAACAATGCTTATGCTTTCTTATTTAATTCATCTAAAAAAATCTTTTCACAGCAAATTATTTATAATTAAACCACAATTTTTTGGTGATTTAATTTCTCTAAACCCAACTAATTACCAATTCCTTGGTCAATTAATTAAGAGAAGAGGTGAAGAACGATTTTGATTTTAAGCTGCACAACCTTCAAGAACTATTACTGGCCAAATTATATGTCACGTATTCGAAATAAATCTAGATAAATGAAGATTATGAGATCAGTTTTAAGCTAATTTTGAAATTAATTTTTCCAAATATAAAATCAAAATCCAAAACAGATATAGTATATTTTTCAATAGTTCTAACCCTTATTGATGAAAAACAAAACTCAATCTTAAAAAAGTAAAGAAGCATGAATTAAAATAAAGAAAACACTTATATTAATTCTAAAACCAAACAGAGCTCCTAACCTTTAACGGAGAAGGTTTAGTGACTCATGAAAAGAAACTAACCCTAATAATGAGAAAGATTTGTGATCCAATGGATGATTGATTGATGCCCACTCTGTGAACAAGGTTCACTTATTTATATCCTAAGTTCTAGAATTTTAAATTCAAAACTATCCTTAATCTTATCTTTTGAAAAGATAAGATAGCTAACTTCCTACTTCAAATTTAAATCAAAACTATAATTCAAATCTAATCTAAAAATAAATTCTAACAACCAAATCTTCATCTATCTTAGTCATTACTTATAACATAACAATTACCAAGAGTTAATTCTATTTCGCTATCTCCAACATCGGGAGAAAATCAAATAGGTCTAGTTAATTCCAATCCATAAGTAGCATCAACGGAAGCAATATTAACTATTAACTCTAGATTACCAATCTAAATTGGATATTAATGACTCAAGATTACCTAATTTTCCTTTCCAAGTAAAAAATGCTCAAAATCTACTCTAAAACTAAGTCAAGCATTTTATCAAACAATTGGTATGCATAAAAAGGAAAGGCATAGTAAATTGAATGAATTAATAAAATCTACTACTATCAAATGCAGGAAACCAATAACAACAACTCAAATAAATATCAATAAACATAAAACATCAAATTGCATTAAAAGAAATCAAAATTAACAAGAATTCATAAAACTAAAAACTAGCACAAATGGAAAATTAACAAGAAGAACTAAGAGAATTAAGGCAATTGAACAAGGAAAAGTAAAGGAAACTCAATCAAAACAAGTATCAAAACCTAAATCTAAGAGGAAATTAAACTAACAATACCCTAATTCTAGAGAGAAGAGGGAGCTTTTCTCTCTAGAAAATGACCTAAAACATGGTTCCTAAGCTATCCTAATTACTCTCCCCTTGATCCCTCTTGAATTTGGCTTCAAATACTTCAGAAATAAGTTCGATTGGGCCTAAAATGCTTCAGAAATCACCCCCACGTATTGCATTAATTGAAGTCACGTGATTGCAGTCGCGCATACGCGTGCATGATCATGCGTACGCATGGTTGCTGAAACACTCCAAACTTTATTTCTTCATGGATTATTCACTTTTGCATGCTTTTTCCTCACTTCTTCAATCCATACTTGCCTTATAAACCTGAAATCACTCAACAAACACATCAAAGCATCGAATGAGATTAAAGTGAATTAAAATTATCAAATTAAGGGTCTAAAAAGCATGTTTTTACTCTTAAGTACAATTTAGGAAGAATTCACAAAATTATGCCATTTTAATGAATAAACGTATGATAAGTTGATAAAATCTACTAAATTCGACACAGGATAAACCATATAATTGTGGTTTATTAACTTTTATTACTTAATATTAAAATAGGAGCCTTTGTAAAACTCGAAACCGTATAAAAAACTTTTTTAAAAATCAAAAATACTTTTTAATTGAAAATGCACATTCATACATATAAATCAATCACAACCATTTAAGTATTTATATATATACACACAATAACTAAGTTCTTTATACAATAACTTACAAACATAACCATCACAACTCCTAACCCTCTTTACAAGATAGAAAATCAAGGGTGGGAAAAAAGTAAATAATAACTAAACTAATATAATACAATATCGTATAAGCGAAACACAATTAAACTCTTCGTAAGCTTCTTCATGTGATTCTTGAAAAAGATAAAGTTGTAAAGGGTGAGAACCTAACCACATGGTCTCACTACGGATTTCCAAGACTGTCATAAGAAGATATTTAAAAAATAAACTGTTTTCAAGTACAGTGATCATCGTTGTCTTATGAATCTTTTGAAAACAACGGTATAACATCTAAAAATCCAAAACCTTTTTTAAAAAAATCAGTTAATTATCCAAAATTCAAAACCTTTCTTTTCTTATAAGAAAATCTTAAATGCTTCCTAAACGGTATGAATGACTAACCTGTTCCAAGCATAGGTTCATTATGTCTATGCTAAACTAGCTTAATTTTTCATACTTAACTAAACCTTAATAAAAAACCAATCATGGTCTCCATCCCATTATATAATCAATCAACATTATCATTAACTCATCACCAACACTCAATCTCAAAAGCACCACATCAGAAACAATCCTCAGCGCCTTCTCTACCCATCAGAGGGATCTCTCAAAAGTAAATACTGGTAAAACAGATAAGAAACGCACAGGTATAGATAGCAGTTACAGCAAATAGCTCAGATAGCAGTTAATAACAGTTAATTAATTAGGCAAACCAAAATAAATTCCAACTCAAACAAAGCATATGAATGTATATTATGAATATCTATTCTATGGCTGATGAGCTCATCTATCAGTTATATAGCCAACCCAACATGTCCTAGTAGCTAACCATTGAACAATCCCTCTGTGTGCGCATCCCAAGCTCAAATATCCATAGAAAAAATTCCAAGCTCAATTTATCCATGGGTGAGATAACCCAAGCTCAAATTCATATATATATATATATATATATATATATATATATATAGGAACCCGAAAAGTTAAAGTGTCTGGTCACATCTTGCGACAGAGGATCAACAATGTCTCAATTGTACAAGCCAAATAGAATTTTAATTCATCATTTATCAATTCATATCTCATTGAATCTCAAATTCATTATTATCCTCATCATCACTATCATCACTTCATTCAAATTCAATCATCATCATTCCTTATTATCACACTCAACCTCACCACACTTCTCATTTCATTCATCAATAATTCATACTCAAACATAATTCATTCTTTTCTAAATAAGTCAAACTCAAAACGAAGTCATTTTCTTAATAACTCAAAATCAAATCATAAAATCCTTAAAATCCAAATCTTTCTAAATAACCATTTCAAACGAAGCCCCCAAATTTTTATAAAAATTTCAGCAGCATCTCCTCTAAAACTCGAACTCTGCCTCCTTTCTCGAGTTCCATCTAAACATTCCTCAAACCTTTCTCAACCATTTTCAAATAGCAAATCATTTCCAATAATCAAACTGTTTTTAAATATTAAATCCTTTCCAAATTTGTTTTAAACCAAATTACGATATTAAATCTCTTCCAAACTAAACCAATTCCAATGTTAAATCTTTTCAAAAATTAACTCATTTCCAAAATCAAACAAAATTCTAATATTAAATCTTTCCAAAGGTCAACTCATTTTCAATAACAAAACATTTCCAAATCTCAAGAAAACCAATTCGGCAACCTCCAATTTAACAAAATCAATAACTCAAAATATTCAACCTTCTCAACAGTCAATAATTCCACCAGAAAAACATTTACCATCATCCATAGCAACTCAATTCAATCCATAAGACTCACAAAATTATAAAATAGAATATATTTTTCACATCAATATCTATTTACAACAATTCTACGATATAAAATAAGTTTTAAGAAAAGTCCCTTCCTCGAATAATCGAAACCCATAAACCAAACGCATTAAAGAAACCCTTTTCTCTCAGCCCGCAATGGCGGCAGCTGCATCCACAGCTCCGCTTACTTCCGCAATAACAGAAACAACTTCTATTTCAACATGCAGCCTCGATAACTCAATCCTAAAATATCAACATCATGAAATTCTTAATAACACATAACAGAATATTAACATCGAGGGTTTCAGAACAGAGATACCTATTGTAACAAGGAAGAACAGCTAAACTGAACAGTAGTAGCTCTAGTGGTGGCCCCAATAACGGCGTATGACCAAGTAACTCGCAATAATCAAAATCCTGGCACAAACAACATACTCTCACAATAACAAGGATCTCAATGGACAAAGAGGGAAATCTGAAACAAAGCTAGAGCTTACCAAGAAGACAGAGGTTTTAGCTGCGGTTTCTGGCGGCCAGCACGGCGGCATGGAGCTCTGCGATGCAGTGCAAAACCCGAAAAATTAGTAAATAATTAGCTAATAAATTAATTATTAATCTAAGTAATTATAAAATGAAATTTTATAGTTTATTGGGGTAGAGCTAATTAAAATAAGAATTTTGACACTAATTTTAAAGAGTTTGGCCTAAGATTGGGCCAAACGGACCAAACCGAACAAACTGGACCCGTATTGAGCCCAAGGCCCAACCCATTTCATTAATACTCATGAGCTTCAGCTCATTTGCTTTCCAAACACAAGAAATCACGCTGGGGAAGGGGGAAGAACAAGGAGGAAACCTAAAACCCTCACTCAAATTTCAATTCTCAATAACTTTTAATCCGGAGCTCCGATCACCGCACGTTTGTGGCCACGCGTTCACCGTGACAAGCTCTACAAGACCATTCCACTAATTTCATAGGTAAGCTTTATTCTCATTCCTAGCTTCTCATCCCTCAATTTTAAAAATTAATGAGTGCATGTGTTGAGATTTGGTTAAATCTTGATGTTTAGGATCATATTGACCTTGTGAATGTGCTAAGTCTTGCTTCGATTTATCTAATTAGTGAACTGGTGCACGAAATTGTGATGTCCAGGCTCAAACAATCCCTGGCAACGTGAGCAACTTGGTGCTCTGATCTCAATACATAATTGTCACAACTTCGATACAACTAACCAGCAAGTGCACTGGGTCGTCCAAGTAATACCTTACGTGAGTAAGGGTCGAATCCCACGGAGATTGTTGGTATGGAGCAAGCTATGGTCACCTTGCAAATCTCAGTCAGGCGGATTTAAACATGATACTTTATTAGATTAAAATAAACAATAAAAGGGATAGAGATACTTATGTAGATTCATTGGCAGGAATTTCAGATAAGCGAATGGAGATGCTTTTCGTTCCTCTGAACCTCTGCTTTCCTGCTATCTTCATCCAATCAGTCTTACTCCTTTCCATGGCTGGCTTTATGTGATACATCACCACTGTCAATGGCTACTTTCGGTCATCTCACGGGAAAATGATCCAATGCCCTGTCACGGCACGGCTAATCGTCTGGAGGCATCACCCTTGTCAATGGCTTCATCTTATCCTCTCAGTGAATAATATGCTCACGCACCCTGTCACGGCACGGCTATTCATCTGTCGGTTCTCGATCATGCCGGAATAGGATTTACTATCCTTTTGCGTCTGTCACTAACGCCCTGCAATCGCGAGTTAGGAGCTCGTCACAGTCATTCAATCATTGAATCCTACTCGGAATACCACAGACAAGGTTTAGACTTTCCGGATTCTCTTGAATGCCGCCATCATTCTAGCTTACGCCACGAAGATTCTGGTTAGGAGATCTAAGAGATATTCATTCTAGCTTAATTCATGTAGAACAGAAGTGTTTGTCAGGCACGCGTTCATAGGGGAGAAGGATGATGAGCGTCACACATAATCATCACCTTCATCACGTTCTTGGGTACGAATGGATATCTTAGAAGAGAAATAAGAAGAATTGAATCGAAAACAGTAGTACTTTGCATTAATCTTTGAGGAACAGCAGAGCTCCACACCTTAATCTATGGAGTGTAGAAACTCTACCGTTGAAAATACACAAGTGAAGGTCCAGGCATGGCCGAGATGGCCAGCCCCCTAAAACGTGATCAAAGGACCCTAAGGTAATCCAAAGATCCAAAGATGATCAAAAGATCAAAAGCTGATCAAAAGATGCCTAATACAATAGTAAAAGGTCCTATTTATAATAAACTAGCTACTAGGGTTTACATGAGTAAGTAATTGATGCATAAATCCACTTCCGGGGCCCACTTGGTGTGTGTTTGGGCTGAGCCTGAGTGTTGCACGTGCAGAGGCCATTTGTGGAGTTGAACGCCAGTTTCTGTGCCAGTTTGGGCGTTCAACTCTGGTTTTGGATCCTTTTCTGGCGCTGGACGCCATATTTGGGCAGAAGGCTGGCGTTGAACGCCAGTTTACGTCGTCAATTCTTGGCAAAAGTATGGACTATTATATATTTCTGGAAAGCCCTGGATGTCTACTTTCCAACGCAATTGGAAGCGCGCCATTTCGAGTTCTGTAGCTCTAGAAAATCCACTTTGAGTGCAGGGAGGTCAGAATCCAACAGCATCAGCAGTCCTTTTTCAACCTCTGAATCTGATTTCTGCTCAAGTCCCTCAATTTTAGCCAGAAAATACCTGAAATCACAGAAAAACACACAAACTCATAGTAAAGTCCAGAAATGTGAATTTAACATAAAAACTAATGAAAACATCCCTAAAAGTAACTAGATCCTACTAAAAACATACTAAAAACAATGCCAAAAAGCGTATAAATTATCCGCTCATCACAACACCAAACTTAAATTGTTGCTTGTCCCCAAGCAGCTGAAAATCAAATAGGATAAAAAGAAGAGAATATACTATAAATTCCAAACTATCAATGAAGCAGAGCTTCAATCATATGAGCGGGACTTATAGCTTTTTGCCTCTTGAATAGTTTTGGCATCTCACTTTATCCATTGAGGTTTAGAATGATTGGCATCTATAGGAACTTCCAGATTTCGAATAGTGTTATTGACTCTCCTAGTTCAGTATGATGATTCTTGAACACAGCTTCTTTATGAGTCTTGGCCGTGGCCCTAAGCACTTTGTTTTCCAGTATTACCACCGGATACATAAATGCCACAGACACATAAACTGGGTGAACCTTTTCAGATTGTGACTCAGCTTTGCTAAAGTCCCCAATTAGAGGTGTCCAGGGTTCTTAAGCACACTCTTTGTTTTTGCTTTGGACCTTGACTTTAACCGCTCAGTCTCAAGTTTTCACTTGACACCTACACGCCACAAGCACATGGTTAGGGACAGCTTGGTTTAGCCGCTTAGACCAGGATTTTATTCCTTTAGGCCCTCCTATCCACTGATGCTCAAAGCCTTGGGATCCTTTTTATTTGCCCTTGCCTTTTGGTTTTAAGGGTTATTGGCTTTTTCTGCTTGCTTTTTCTTTTTCTTTCTATTTCTCTTTTTTTTTTTCGCCTATTTTTTTCTTTTTTCTTCTCTTTTTTTCTTCTGCAAGCTTTGTTCTTTGCTGCTTTTTCTTGCTTCAAGAATCATTTTTATGATTTTTCAGATTATCAAATAACATGTCTCCTAGTCATCATTCTTTCAAGAGCCAACATATTTAACATTCTTAAACAACAACTTCAAAAGACATATGCACTGTTCAAGCATACATTCAGAAAACAAGAAGCATTATCACCACATCAATATAATTAAACTAAGTTCAAGGATAAATTCGAAACTCATGTACTTCTTGTTCTTTTGAATTAAAACATTTTTCATTTAAGAGAGGTGATGGATTCATAGGACATTCATATCTTTAAGACAAAGTTACCAACTACTAATGATCATGTAATGAAGGCACAAACATAGATAAGCACATAACATAGAAAACGAAAAACAGAAGAAAGAAGAACAAGGAATGAATCCACCTTAGTGATGGTGGCGTTTCCTTCTTGAGGAACCAATGATGTCCTTGAGCTCTTCTATGTCTCTTCCTTGTCTTTGTTGCTCCTCCCTCATTGCTTTTTGATCTTCTCTTATTTCATGAAGCATGATGGAGTGCTCTTGATGTTCCACCCTTAGTTGTCCCATATTGGAACTCAATTCTTCTAGGGAGGTGTTGATGTGCTCCCAATAGTTTTGTGGAGGAAAGTGCATTTGAGGCATTTCCGGAATCTCATGGTGATGAGCTTCTTGTGCCTCTTGAGCTCCATGACTGGGCTCTCTTGCTTGCTCCATCTTTTTCTTAGTGATGGGCTTGTCCTCTTTAATGAGGATATCTCCCTCTATGTCAATCCCAGCTGAATTGCATAGGTGGCAAATGAGGTGAGGAAAGGCTAACCTTGCCATGGTGGAGGACTTGTCAGCCACCTTGTAGAGTTCTTGAGGTATGATCTCATGAACTTCCACCTCTTCTCCAATCATGATGCTATGGATCATGATGGCCTGGTCTATAGTAACTTCAGACCGGTTGCTAGTGGGAATGATTGAGCATTGAATAAACTCCAACCATCCTCTAGCTATAGGCTTGAGGTCCAATCTTCTTAGTTGAACCGGCTTGCCTTTGGAGTCAATCTTCCATTGAGCTCCTTCTACACATATGTCCATAAGGACTTGGTCCAACCTTTGATCAAAGTTGACTCTCCTTGTGTAGGGGCGTGCGTTCTCTTCCATGTATGGCAAGTTGAACGGCAACCTCACATTTTCCGGACTAAAATCTAAGTATTTCCCCCGAACCATTGTAACATAGTTCTTTGGATCCGGGTTCTTACTTTGATCATGGTTCTTGGTGATCCATGCATTGGCATAGAACTCTTGAACTATTAAGATGCCGACTTGTTGGATGGGATTTGTTAGAACTTCCCAACCTCTTCTTTGAATTTCATGTCGGATCTCCGGATACTCATTTCTTTTGAGTTCAAAAGGGACCTCAGGGATTACCTTTTTCTTGGCCACAACATCATAGAAGTGGTCTTGATGGGCTTTGGAGATGAACCTTTCCATCTCCCATGACTCGGATGTGGAAGCTTTTGTCTTCCCTTTCCCTCTTCTAGAGGATTCTCCGGTCTTAGATGCCATCAATGGTAATGGAAAAACAAAAAAGCTATGCTTTTACCACACCAAACTTAGAATATTGCTCGCCCTCGAGCAATAAACAAAAGGATAGATGAAGAAGAAGAAGAAATGGAGGAGAGGGAGAGGGTGATGTGGTTCGGCCAAGAAGGGTATAGAGGGGTTGTGTTGTGTGAATTTTAAGAAGAATGGGGGGCTTTATATAGGGAAGGGAAGGGGGTATTGGTTCGGCCATATGGGTGGGTTTGGGTGGGAAATTGGTTTTGAATTTTGAAGGTAGGTGGAGTTTATGAGGTAGGTTTATGGGGAAGAGTGGGTGGATGTGAGTGGTGAAGGTTTAGTGGGGGAAGAGAGATTGAGGTGATTGGTGAGGGGTTTTTAGGGAAGAATGTTTGTGGGGTTGTGTGAAAGAGAGTGGTGAGAAGAAGTGAGTGGAGGTAGGTGGGGATCCTGTGGGGTCCACAGATCCTGAGGTGTTCAAGGATTTACATCCCTGCACCCATTAGGCATGTAAAAATGCCTTTGTATCCAACTCTGGGCGTTCAGCGCCAGGTTGGTGGCCTTTTTGGGCGTTCAACGCCCATCTGTGTGCCATTTCTGGCGTTGAACGCCAGAACCATGCCTGTTCTGGCGTTCAGCGCCCAGAATCTGCCCATTTTGGGCGTTCAGCGCCAGAACCATGCTCTGTTCTGGCGCTGAACGCCAGACAGATGCTCCTCTAGGGTGTGATTTTTCTTCTGCTGTTTTTGATTCCGTTTTCAATTTTTCTATTTATTTTGTGACTCCACATGATCATGAACCTAAGAAAACATGAAAAATAAGAATTAGATAAACATTGGGTTGCCTCCCAACAAGCGCTTCTTTAATGTCAATAGCTTGACAGTGGGCTCTCATGGAGCCTCACAGATGTACAGAGCTTTGTTGAGACTCTCCAACACCAAACTTAGAGTTTGGTTGTGGCCGCCCAACACCAAACTTAGAGTTTGACTGTGGGGGCTCTGGTTGACTCTGCTTGGAGAGAAGCTTTTCCTGCTTCCTCCCCATGGTTGCAGAGGGAGATCCTTGAGTTTTGAATACAAGGGAGTTCTCATTCCATTGAAGGACTATTTCACCTCTGTCAACATCAATCACAGCTCTTGCTGTGGCCAGGAAAGGTCTTCCTAGGATGATGGATTCATCCTCTTCCTTTCCAGTATCCAGGACTATGAAATCAGTAGGTATGTAAAGGCCCTCAACCTTTACTAATACATCTTCTACTTGTCCATAAGCCTGTTTTCTTGAGCTGTCTGCCATCTCTAGTGAGATTTTAGCAGCTTGCACCCCATAGATTCCCAGTTTCTCTATTACAGAGAGGGGCATGAGGTTTATTCCTGAACCAAGGTCACACAGAGCCTTAAAGATCATGGTGCCTATGGTACAGGATATTATGAACTTTCCAGGATCCTGTCTCTTCTGAGGCAATGTCAGTTGATCCAGATCACTTAGTTCATTGATGAACAAGGGAGGTTCAACTTCCCAAGCATCAATGCCAAATAATTTGGCATTCAGCTTCATGATTGCACTAAGAAACTTGGCAGTTTGCTCTTCAGTGACATCCTCATTCTCTTCAGAAGAGGAATACTCATCAGAGCTCATGAAGGGCATAAGGAGGTTCAATGGGATCTCTATAGTCTCTAGATGAGCCTCAAAGTCCTTTGATTCCCCAGAGGGAAGCTCCTTATTGATCACTGGACGTCCCAGGAGGTCTTCCTCCTTGGGATTCACGTCCTCTCCTTTCCTCACAGGTTCGGCCATGGCACTTATGTCAATGGCCTTGCACTCTCCTTTTGGGTTCTCTTCTGTATTGCTTGGGAGAGTACTAGGAGGGATTTCAGTGATCCTTTTACTCAGCTGGCCCACTTGTGCTTCCAGATTTCTAATGGAAGACCTTGTTTCATTCATGAAACTTACAGTGGCCTTAGATAGATCAGAGACTAGATTTGCTAAATTAGAAGCATTTTGTTCAGAGTTCTCTGTCTGTTGCTGAGTTGATGATGGAAAAGGTTTGCTATTGCTAAACCTGTTTCTTCCACCATTATTAAAGCCTTGTTGGGGCTTTTGATCCTTCCATGAGAAATTTGGATGATTTCTCCATGTTGAGTTATAGGTGTTTCCATAAGGTTCACCTAAGTAATTCACCTCTGCTATTGCAGGGTTCTCAGGATCATAGGCTTCTTCTTCAGAAGATGCCTCTTGAGTACTGTTGGATGCAGCTTGCATTCCATGCAGACTCTGAGAGATCATATTGACTTGCTGAGTCAATATTTTATTCTGAGCCAATATGGCATTCAGAGTATCAACTTCAAGAACTCCCTTCTTCATAGGCGTCCCATTACTCACAGGATTCCTTTCAGAAGTGTACATGAACTGGTTATTAGCAACCATGTCAATGAGTTCTTGAGCTTCTGCAGGCGTTTTCTTTAGGTGAATGGATCCACCTGCAGAAGTGTCCAGTGACATCTTTGATAGCTCAGATAAACCATCATAGAATATATCCAGGATGGTCCATTCTGAAAGCATGTCAGAAGGACACTTTTTGGTCAACTGTTTGTATCTTTCCCAAGCTTCATAGAGGGATTCACCTTCTTTCTGTCTGAAGGTTTGAACATCAGCTCTAAGCTTGCTCAGCTTTTGAGGAGGAAAGTACTTAGCTAAGAAAGCCGTGACCAGCTTATCCCAAGAGTTCAGGCTGTCTTTAGGTTGAGAATCCAACCATAATCTAGCTCTGTCTCTTACAGCAAAAGGGAAAAGCATGAGCCTGTAGACTTCAGGATCTACTCCATTAGTCTTAACAGTATCACATATCTGCAAGAATTCAGTTAAGAACTGAAAAGGATCTTCAGATGGAAGTCCATGAAACTTGCAGTTCTGCTGCATCAGAGAAACTAATTGAGGTTTCAGCTCAAAATTGTTTGCTCCAATGGCAGGAATGGAGATGCTTTTTCCATGTAAATTGGAATTAGGTGCAGTAAAGTCACCAAGCATTCTCCTTGCATTGTTGTTGGGTTCGGCTGCCATCTCCTTTACTTGTTCAAAATTTTCAATTAAATTGTCTCTGGATTGTTGTAATTTAGCTTCTCTTAATTTTCTCTTCAGAGTCCTTTCAGGTTCTGGATCAGTTTCAACAAGAATGCCTTTTTCTCTGTCCCTGCTCATAAGAAAGAGGAGAGAAAAAGAAAAGAAGAGGAATCCTCTATGTCACAGTAAAGAGGATCCTTATTGTTAGTAGAAGAAAAGAGGAAGAAATTCGAACACAGATAGAAGAGGGGGGTTCGAATTTGGTGATGATGTGAGGAAGAGGTGTTAGTTAATGAATGAATAAATAGAATAGGATGAGAGAGGGATAATTTTCGAAAATTATTTTGAAAAAGAGTTAGTGATTTTTGAAAATGGTTTTTTTTTTTTTGAAAATTTGTTAGTAATTTTCGAAAATTAAGTTTTAAAAATTAAAATAATTAATAAATTAAAAAGAAATTTTGAAAAAGGGGAGAGATATTTTCGAAAATGAGAGAGAGAGAGTTAGTTAGGTGGTTTTGAAAAAGTTAAGAAACAAACAAAAAGTTTGTTAGTTAGTTGAAACAAATTTTGAAAACCAATTTTGAAAAGATAAGTAGTTAGGAGGTTAGGAAAGATATTTTGAAAAGATATTTTTGAAAAAGATAAGATAAGAAGATATTTTGAAAAGATATGATAGAAATTAGTTTTGAAAAAGATTTGATTTTTAAAATCTCAATTAATGACTTGATTCATAAGAAATCACAAGAGATGATTCTAGAACTTAAAGTTTGAATCTTTCTTAACAAGCAAGTAACAAACTTCAAATTTTTTACTCAAAACATTAATTGATTATTTTATTTTCGAAAATTTGTTATAAAAATAAGAAAAATATTTTTGAAAAATATTTTTGGAATTTTCGAAAATAATTAAGAATTTTGAAAAAGATTTGATTTTTGAAAAAGATTTTGAAAAAGATAAGATTTTCAAATTGAAAATTTGATTTGACTCATGAAAAACAATTTGATTTTAAAAATTTTTGAAAAAGTCAATCCAAATTTTCGAATTTGATGAGAGAAAAAAGGAAAGATATTTTTTTTTATTTTTGAAATTTTTATGAAAAACATGAAAATTATGCAATGCATGAAATTTTTAGATCAAAACAATGAATGCATGCGTGAATGATATGAATGTCAAGATGAACACCAAGAACACTATGAAGAACATGATGAACATCAAGAACATATTTTTGAAAAATGTTTAATGCAAAGAAAACATGTAAGACACCAAACTTAGAATTCTTTAATGCTTAGGCACTAAGAATTCAAAAATGCATATGATAAACATGAAAAGACACAACAAAAAATCATCAAGATCAAACAAGAAGACTTACCAAGAACAACTTGAAGATCATGAAGAACACTATGAATGCATGATATTTTCGAAAAAAATGCAAGATGCTTATGCAAGTGACACCAAACTTATAATGTGACTCAAGACTCAAACAAGAAACAAAAAATATTTTTGATTTTTATGATTTTCTAAATTTTTTTTTCGAAAATTATATGAAAAAAAGAAAAAATAAGGATTCCAAAATTTTTAATATGAATTCCAGGAATCTCGCCATGTTAGTCTAAAGCTTCAGTCCAGGAATTAGACATGGCTCACTAGCCAGCCAAGCTTTCAAAGAAAGCTCCAGTCCAAAACACTAGACATGGCCAATGGCCAGCCAAGCTTCAGCAGGTGATCAGAAACAGTAGCAGGTGGATTAACTCCAACTAGCTTGCTCTTGATAACAAATTGCTGCCTCAGTCCAAATGAATTTAGACATGGCTTTACAGCCAGCCAGGCTGCAACATATAATTACATGGGCTGGAGTGATTAGTTGAATACCAATCCCAAAGTAGTTTGGGTATGGCTTTACAGCCAGATATGATTCAACATATTTCATGAAATACTAGAATTCATTCTTAAAAATTTTGAAGCCATAGAATAATTTATTTTTGAAAACATTTTTATTTTTTTCGAAAACAGATGAGAAAATTTTAGAAATTTTTTTGAAAAATTTTTGAAAATAAAATAAAAAGAAAATTACCTAATCTGAGCAACAAGATGAACCGTCAGTTGTCCAAACTCGAACAATCCCCGGCAACGGCGCCAAAAACTTGGTGTTGTTGCCGGGATTGGGATCTCAGACGATTCTTGGCGCCAAACAGGAACAATTAAGTCCCCGGCAACGGCGCCAAAAACTTGGTGCACGAAATTGTGATGTCCAGGCTCAAACAATCCCCGGCAACGTGAGCAACTTGGTGCTCTGATCTCAATACATAATTGTCACAACTTCGATACAACTAACCAGCAAGTGCACTGGGTCGCCCAAGTAATACCTTACGTGAGTAAGGGTCGAATCCCACGGAGATTGTTGGTATGGAGCAAGCTATGGTCACCTTGCAAATCTCAGTCAGGCGGATTTAAACATGATACTTTATTAGATTAAAATAAACAAAAAAAGGGATAGAGATACTTATGTAGATTCATTGGCAGGAATTTCAGATAAGCGAATGGAGATGCTTTTCGTTCCTCTGAACCTCTGCTTTCCTGCTATCTTCATCCAATCAGTCTTACTCCTTTCCATGGCTGGCTTTATGTGATACATCACCACTGTCAATGGCTACTTTCGGTCATCTCACGGGAAAATGATCCAATGCCTTGTCACGGCACAGCTAATCGTCTGAAGGCATCACCCTTGTCAATGGCTTCATCTTATCCTCTCAGTGAATAATATGCTCACGCACCCTGTCACGGCACGGCTATTCATCTGTCAGTTCTCGGTCATGCCGGAATAGGATTTACTATCCTTTTGCGTCTGTCACTAACGCCCTGCAATCGCGAGTTAGGAGCTCGTCACAGTCATTCAATCATTGAATCCTACTCGGAATACCACAGACAAGGTTTAGACCTTCCGGATTCTCTTGAATGCCACCATCATTCTAGCTTACGCCACGAAGATTCTGGTTAGGAGATCTAAGAGATATTCATTCTAGCTTAATTCATGTAGAACAGAAGTGTTTGTCAGGCACGCGTTCATAGGGGAGAAGGATGATGAGCGTCACACATAATCATCACCTTCATCACGTTCTTGGGTACGAATGGATATCTTAGAAGAGAAATAAGAAGAATTGAATCGAAAACAGTAGTACTTTGCATTAATCTTTGAGGAACAGCAGAGCTCCACACCTTAATCTATGGAGTGTAGAAACTCTACCGTTGAAAATACATAAGTGAAGGTCCAGGCATGGCCGAGATGGCCAGCCCCCTAAAACATGATCAAAGGACCCTAAGGTAATCCAAAGATCCAAAGATGATCAAAAGATCAAAAGCTGATCAAAAGATGCCTAATACAATAGTAAAAGGTCCTATTTATAATAAACTAGCTACTAGGGTTTACATGAGTAAGTAATTGATGCATAAATCCACTTCCGGGGCCCACTTGGTGTGTGTTTGGGCTGAGCCTGAGTGTTGCACGTGCAGAGGCCATTTGTGGAGTTGAACGCCAGTTTCTGTGCCAGTTTGGGCGTTCAACTCTGGTTTTGGATCCTTTTCTGGCGCTGGACGCCAGATTTGGGCAGAAGGCTGGCGTTGAACGCCAGTTTACGTCGTCAATTCTTGGCAAAAGTATGGACTATTATATATTGCTGGAAAGCCCTGGATGTCTACTTTCCAACGCAATTGGAAGCGCGCCATTTCGAGTTCTGTAGCTCTAGAAAATCCACTTTGAGTGCAGGGAGGTCAGAATCCAACAGCATCAGCAGTCCTTTTTCAACCTCTGAATCTGATTTCTGCTCAAGTCCCTCAATTTCAGCCAGAAAATACCTGAAATCACAGAAAAACACACAAACTCATAGTAAAGTCCAGAAATGTGAATTTAACATAAAAACTAATGAAAACATCCCTAAAAGTAACTAGATCCTACTAAAAACATACTAAAAACAATGCCAAAAAGCGTATAAATTATCCGCTCATCATGAACCCTAAGGTAATTTTAGTGTTATTTTGTAAAATTATTTTGGATTGTGTATTTTAGAAACAAATTGGTGGAGTTGGAGACTTGATATTGGATTTTGGGGAACCAAAGACCCGTTTGGTGTGACCTTAGAAGCTTGAGTTTTGTGGAACAGTGACAAATGGTGATGTTCCGGGTTTTATGAGGGATCGCCCAAGGTATGGTTTTGGTTTCTCATATTTAATATATAATGTCTTGTGAAAACTTAGGCTAGGTGACCATAGGATAGGTTGGAATTGTATGATTGTGTTAAATGCTTAGTGAATTTTATGAAGGATGTTGAATTAGTATGATAACGGGTTGATGATTGTTTCTTATGATTGTTAGTTGATGATGTAGTGAATATTAGGAATATAAATTATTGTTGATGTTCCATTGATGAATAATATCATGTTTTGGGTGGATTTTCGGTTTGGTAAGAAAGTTTGATGAATAATGATATTAATGATAATGGACAAGAACATTGTCTGTGGGACTGTGTTGTTGATGTTTGTGTTGTTATGATTTGAGAATTTTGGATTTGAGACTATTTAAAATGAGGTACGATTGGTGGGGGGTAGAGTGGGGAGTTGTATTGGTTGTGATATAGTAGGTTTTGGTGCAGGATATGGCTGTGTAAAAGTGGTTAATGAGTTATGCTTTTGTGAAAATAGAGGTTTGGAAGATTTTGTGAAAAATTAATTTTTAGCTGAAATTTGGCGAGCTAAAACTTGGCTTCTGGATCCCCAAATTATTTTAAACTTCTTTCATATGAAAATTAGATCCGTGAAGTTTATGCTGTTTGAAGAACGAGTGAAAAATATTTTAAAACGAAAAAGTTATGCTCATTGAAAGTTCGGAGTGCAAAACTGAAAATTCTGCAGCATTCAACAATTTTGCTATTCTGCATATCTTGCGTACGCGAGCAGTGATTTTTGAGGAGTTACGTAGGCGACCACCTGGACACAACACGACCAACCCTTTTGGGTTAGGCATCTCGCGTACGTGAGCAGGGTGCTTGCGTACACGAGCGGGGAAAAAGTTACCCACGCGTACGCGTGACCCCTGTTTTCAGCAAAGTGGATTTTTATATTTTTAAAATCTAATTTCGAACCTCCATATCTCTATTTTTACTCTTTCAGTCCCTAAAACCTAGTTTTAAATCATATTAAAGGTACTAAACCTAGGGACGTAGTTAACTTGAAAATGAAGGAAGGTTTGTAAAAGGTAATTTGTGATAAAAGAAAGGGGTAATTGAAATGATGAGATGATGAAAGTATGAACCATAATTTGGGAGTGCGGAGATGATGGTGACGTTATGAATTATGATGAATTGATAATTGATGATTGATAATGAGTGAAAATAAAGAGGTAATAATGATGAATTTGAGAATGAACGAACATGATGATTGTATGGATGTGTTGGATATGGGGAAGGCGATAGGACACTAATCTCTCGATTCATTCCCCCGCATTTCTTGTGATTGTGTTTTGTGGGATGTGAGGAAAGTGGTAGGCATTAATCTCCCGACGTATTCCCTCACATTCTTCCTCTCTTTGTCTGCAAGGTGGTAGGGCACTAATCCCCCGACCGGTATGGCACGGCCTCACTAGGGGAAGGTGGTAGGGCACTAATCCTCTGATTTATTTCCCCCTAGTGTATGCCTCTAGGAGAAGGTGATAGATCACTAATCCCCCGGTTTTACGCCTCATAGAAATGCGCAGTTGAGAGACGGTATCCGGGTTAGCTACCGAGTGTGTCGGGTTCTAGCAGATAACCGATATGTGAGCTCACGGCCAATAGGAAAGACATTCATCATATGCATTTTTATAATTATGTTTTATTGTGCATTAATTGAGCTTGCCTATGTGATCATTATGCTTACTTGCTAATTGTTACTTGCTGTATCTGTATTCTACCTGTGCTTGCTTTTCCTATTTGTCTGTCTCTATGTTTTTACCGAAATTTGGAAGATTAGAGGAAGGCGGAGAATTGAGGATTTTCATTAGAGTTGGGTTAAGATTAAGAACCTTAGAGGACTACCCTGTTTATGGTTTCAGTTTTAAATCTCTAAGCTTTATAATTTTGAGTGTCGGAATCCTAAGATTGCCTCCGGCTTTTCCAGGACCTTATTTCTTATATATGTGGGCACCTTAACCATATTGAGAACTCCCGATTCTCATCCCATACAATATTGTTATTTTCAGATACAGGTTGAGATGCACCACTCTGTGTATTCTGGAGACTCTGATGAAGCGAAGAACTCTTGGGACTCAGGGGCATATTTTGTTTATATCTATATATGTATATATATTCTCCACTTTGTATTTTATGTTTTTCCCTCTTAGAGGTTGACTCGGAGAAACAGGTTGTCGGTTTTCTACTTTGGGTCATTTTGAGATTCTCATGTATATATGAATATGTGTCTATATGCTCTGTCCGGTTTTAACTTCGCGAGTTGGGTCAGAAGCCTTATTTTTTGTATCTTGAAACTCTCTTATCCTACTTCGTGCTTACGTGAGTGACGCACTGTTCTGCCTAACGCTTTGTTTTAAACCATCTTTCAAAAGGCTCATAGATATAAATCTTTTTCAATTATATTATATATATAATTTTACTTTTAGAGGTCGTAATACCTCACCACCTCTGTTTTATGACTTAAGCATAAGACTCTGTGTGGTAGGGTGTTACATTATGGTATTAGAGCAGTTTGTTCCCGTGGAGCCTGGAGAATGGACTGACTATGCTTCTGAGTATACTCTATCTGTGTGTACATGCTATTTAGGATGTCTGCTTGACATATATAGTATAAAAGTTCACGAGCATTACTTTTGTAGATTCGAAGCACTAGACTTGAGATATTAAGACTGATCACCTTAATATCGATTATTTGGTATGGACAAGACCCAAAGGGCGTCTCATGGACGCGAGTGAGGTGATACAGTTGGCAATAAGGCGGCTGCACAGGCAATTGCTGACGGGCTGAGACAACAAGCTAGAAACAGTGATAGAGGCGATAATAGACCTGGTGATGAAAGAAACCAAGGGATTAGAACTCGTGCAGTTGAAGTAAAGGTCAATAGCGCTTAGTTAGAGGGATAAAGATATTCAAAGAGTGTTTTGGCAGAATAGACGAGTGATTAAGTCCTTAATGATTTAGAATCAGAGTGGCATTCTAGAAGCGCTGTGAATTTGGTGGCTCTAGAATTATAGTGACGTGAGAAAGGAGTATTGAGATATGAGAATGAATTGAGGATTGACATAGGATCAAGAAAATGGAGAGTGCGTGTATATAGGTTTACATTAGAATGATTTGACTCAGATTAAAAGATAGGGTAATTGTCTAGTGTTTGAAATAGTTGAAAAGGACTTGAGATTTAAATTGAATTAGATGGCACTTATACAGGATAAGGAAATTTGTAGTCATCGAAAAAGAACTAGACTAAGTTAAGAGTGAGACAAATGGTTTAGCTTTGACTTGAATTGGAAATAGGATATTGCATTAATGTCAGAGAATGACAAAATGAATAGAGGTCGGTTGATTATGAGAGAGCATATATGAAAATTTGAGAGTGAATTTTCGAGGATAAAAATTTCTGTTAGGGGGGTAGGATGTAAAATCCGAGAAATTAGTAAATAGCTAGTTAATAAACTAATTATTAATCTAAGAGATTAGGAAATGAAATTTTATAGTTTAGTGGGGTAGAGCTAATTAAAACAAGAATTTTGACACTAATTTTAAAGAGTTTGGCCCAAAATTGGGTTGAACGGGTTGAAGCAGATCCGTATTGGGTCCAACGGCCAACCTATTTCATTAATACTCATGAGCTTCGGCTCATTTGCTTCCCAAAAACAAGAAATCAAGCCGGGAAAGGGGGAAGAACAAGAAGGAAACCTAAAACCCTAACTCAAATTTCAATTCTCAATAACTTTTAATTCGGAGCTCTGATCGTCGCACTGTTTGTGGCCATGCGTTCACCACGACAGGCTCTACAAGACGCATTCAAAAATTTTATAGGTAAGCCTTATTCTTATTCCCAGCTACTCATCCCTCAATTTCGAAAATTAATGAGTGCATGTGTTGAGATTTGGTTAAATCTTGATGTTTAGGATCATATTGAGCTTGTGAATGTGCTGCATCTTGCTTCAATCTTTCATTGGTAAGGTGAGGAATGTTTAATCCTTTTCAAGTTATCTAATTAGTTAACCCTATGGTAATTTTAGTGTTATTTTGTGAAATTAGTTTGGATTGTGTATTTTGAAAACAAATTGGTGGAGTTGGAGACTTGATATTGGATTTTGGGGAATCGAAGACCTGTTTGGTGTGACCTTGGAAGCTTGGGTTTTGTGGAACAGTTACAAATGGTGGTGTTCCGGGTTTTACGAGGGATCAACCAAGGTATGGTTTTGGTTTCTCGTATTTAATATATAATGTCCTATGAAAACTTAGGCTAGGTGAAAATAGGATAGGCGGTTGGAATTGTATGATTGTGTTAAATGCTTAGTGAAGTTTACGAAGGATGTTGAATTAGTATGATAATAGGTTGATGATTGTTGCTTATGATTGTTAGTTGATGATATATTGAAAATTAGGAATATGAATTATTGTTGATGTTCTATTGATGAATAATGTCATGTTGGGGGTGGATTTTTGGTTTGGTAAGAAAGATTGATGAATAATGATATTGATGATAATGGACAAGAACATTGTATGTGGGCATGTGTTGTTGATGTTTGTGTTGTTATGATTTGAGAATTTTTGGATTTGAGACTATTTAAAATGAGGTACGATTTGTGGGGGTAGAATGGGGAGTTGTGTTCGTTATGATATAGTAGATTTTGGTGCAGGATATGACTCTGTAAAAGTGGTTAATAAGTTATGCTTTTGTGAAAATAGAGGTTTGGAAGATTTTGTGAAAAATTGATTTTTAACCAAACTTCGGCAAGCCATAACTCGGCTTCTGGACTCTCAAATTGTTTAAAACTTATTTCATATGAAAATTGGGTCCGTGAAGTTTACGCCATCGAAAGAACGGATGAAAAATGTTTTAAAATGAAACAGTTATGCTCATCGAAAGTTCGGAGTACAAAACTTAAAATTCTGCAGCATTCAACAATTTTGCCATTCTGCATGTCTTGCGTACGCGAGCAGTGATTTTTGAGGGGTTACGTACGTGACCACCTGCACGCAATGCGATCAACCTTTTGGGTTAGGCATCTCGCGTATGCAAGCAGGGTGCTTGCGTACGCGAGTGGGGAAAATTCACCCACACGTACGTGTGACCCCTGTTTTCAACAAAGTAGATTTTTATGTTTTTAAAACCTAATTTCGAACCTCTAAACCTCTATTTTACTCTTTTAGTCCCTAAAACTAAGTTTTAAATCATATTGAAGGTACTAAACCTAGGGACGTAGTTAACTTGGAAATGAAGGAAGGTTTGTAAAAGGTAATTTGTGATAAAAGAAAGGGGTAATTGAAATGATGAGATGATGAAAGTATGAACCATGATTTGGGAGTGCGGAGATGATGGTGGCGTTATGAATTATGACGAATTGATAATTGATGATTGATAATGAGTGAATGTAAATAGGTAATAATGATGAATTTGAGAATGAACGAACATGATGATGGTACGGATGTGTTGGATGTGGAAAAGGCAGTAGGGCGCTAATCCCTCGATTCGCTCCCTAGCATTCCTTGTGATTGTATTTTGTGGGATGTGTGATGGGTTGGAAAATGCCGGTAAAGAATTTCTGAAAAATATTTTCCAAAATGTCGTTGCAAGTACAGCCTTAACCGACAAAATTTTCACTATCAATTTAAAATTTGTCACAATTAATAATAAATAACCGGGAATAGAATCCCGAGTCATTTCCCAAAGAGTTGACACAAGATGCAAATTATTGGTTGAGATTTTTCTGAATATTTTTGAAATTAAAAATGAAAAAGTAAATAGCTAGGAATTAAAGCGATGAGTAACTAACAAGAGATTTTATGTATTCAAAATAAAAGGCCTTGGTCAGGGGAGAGAATTAGGATTTCTATCCTTGTTGTCTTTCCCAAGTATAATAGTAAATGTTCATTGCTTCCACTTAGTTATCCTCTAGCAATTGAAAAAAAGTCAAGTGGGTATCACTAACTCTAGCCACAAGTCCTAGTCACTTCATGGGGAAGGACTAGAGTTGGTGAGAGTTGAGTTAGCCAGCAATTCCCAATTACAGATCAATACTTGAGTATCACAACTCAAGAGACCCCAATTAATCAACCACCAAGCCAAGTTAGAAGATCTACTCCATTAACATGAATGCCATTTTCATAAACACATGGTGGGCGTAAACAAAAGACATGATAATTATAAGGAAGTAATTAAATCAAAATTACCACTAACAATGATTAATAATAACCAGGCAAGCAATAAAAATAAACATAAAAATAATTCAATGCATTAATGAAATTCAGGAGTAACAATATCCAAACATGAATTCAATAACCAAATGGAAAAGAGTATTAAGAGATTGAAATTAAAGAAGAAAGATATAAGAAAAAATGATCCGATTGAAGATATCAGCAACTCTCTCAAGATCCAAATCCAAACAAAACTAAGAACATAAAAAATCCTAGAGAAAAGTAGGTGTTTCTCTCTCTAGAATTTAAAACTAATTTAAAACTAACGTGAAAGTGAAGTGTCTTCAGTTTCAGCTCCAACCCTGCCTCTAGTCTGTGTTTTTGGGCTTGGATTTGGGTCCAAATCAGCTCAGAAATTGCCCCTATCGAGTTCTGTTCAGTGCAGCACATGACGCTCTGTCACACGTACGCGTCGGCCATGCGTACGCGTCAGCCACGCGTACACGTCACTGAAAGACGCTCCAGGTTACGCGCACGCTGAACGATCGGTTTTTTATCAGTAAAGAAATTCACAAATATAATCGCGTTGCAAGTATAGCTTCTAAACCAACAGAAAATCCTTTCGTACAAACATTTGGTTGTCACAAGTAACAAACCCCTTTAAAAATTGATAATCGAAGTATTTAAACCTCAAGTCGTCTTCTCAAGGAACTGCAGGGAGGTATGTTCTTATTATTGGTTATGAGTTTTGTAAATTGGGGATTTTTGAAATAAGAAGCAAGTAATTTAAATGACAAGAAAAATAAATTAATAATAATAAAAGAAAAGAACTCTTAGCAAGGTATGAGAATTTGGAAGTCCTATCCCAGTTATCCTTATCGATGGTGATGAGAATTGAGTTTTAATCCTACTTAGTTAACCTTTACTAAAGCAAAGGAAAGTCAAGTAGACTAATTAGTTTGATCCTCAAGTCCTAGTCAATTCCTAAGAAAGGACTAGAGTTAGTGGAATCCAATTCAATTAGTAAAAATAACAATTATCAATCACGATGAGTTT
The DNA here is from genome assembly GCF_059453495.1 of Arachis ipaensis. NCBI lineage: Eukaryota > Viridiplantae > Streptophyta > Magnoliopsida > Fabales > Fabaceae > Arachis > Arachis ipaensis. The sequence continues at coordinate 94,314,313 of NC_142437.1, read as the reverse complement.
GATAAATCAAGAGTCTCTAATTAATCAATTAAAGCCAAGAATATAAAAAGCTAAATAAGAATCATAAATTTGAAATACCTCAATTGCATTAATAAGATAAAATCAATCTAAACAATAAAAGTTCATAAGCCAAATTGGTAACATGAGTCAGATACGAATAAAAGTATTAGAATAAATAAAAATATAAAAGGAATATTGAACCTGATAAAGAGTTGAAATCCTAAATCCTTTAAGAGGAATCCTAATCCTAAAACCTAAGAGAGAGGAGAGAACCTCTCTCTCTAAAAACTACATCTAAATTATAAAAAGTGAATAATAGAAGGCCTCCTCTTGAATGGATGCATTCCCCCACTTTATAACCTCTAATATGTGTTTTCTGGACTTGGATCTGGGCCAAAAGGGTTTCAGAAATCGCTGGGGGCGTTTTCTGCAGATTCTGGTGCGTAGCGTCTGTCACGCGTCCGCGTAGGTCACGCGGTCGCGTCATCTGGAGTTCTGCTCTTCCACGCGGTCGCGTCAGGCACGCTTCCACGTCAGTTGTACTTCGCGCGAGTCACACGTTCGCGTCATGCGTGCGTTCGCGTCGTCTACGCGGACGCGTCACTTCCAGTTTCTTCAAAAACTCCATTTTGTGCTTTCCTTCCATTTTTGTATGTTTCCTTTCCATCCTTTAAGTCATTCCTGCCTTAGGAGATCTGAAAATACTTAACACACAAATCACAGCATCGAATGGTAATAAAAGGTAATTAAAATTAATTTGTTTAAAGCATAGAAAACATGTTTTTCACATATATCACATAATAAGGAAGGGAAGTAAAACCATACAATTTACATGAATAAGTGGGTGAAGGATTGAATAAATCACTTAAATTGAGCACAAAATACATCATAAAATATGGGTTTATCAACCTTCCCACACTTAAACAATAGCATGTCCTCATGCTAAATCCAAGATAAAGAATAAGGTAAGGTGGTGGAATCTCATGCAATGCATTCTATTCAAAATGCAAACTACCTAAATGAGTCATGCAATTCTAGTTTTTATTGACTTGTATATAAAGCTTACATATAGTTAAATTAATTCATATCCCCAAGGAATCATATATGCATAGCCAATCTCTAGATAATGTTAAAGCACTTTTACAATTGAGATGGGTAAAAGTATTTCACAAACTTTCAAGACAATTAACAATTAAGCAGAGATATATGGTAATGAGCTATTGAACCCTCACTAGATTTTGTGTTTACTCTCTAGTCACTCAGTGTTTATTGGGTTAATCACTCTATTCTTTTTCTATCCTTGCTTTCTAAAACTTTGTTCTTCATCTAACCAATCAACAATTATGGAATACAGACATACAAAAATCATGAGGTATTTTTCAAGGTTGTAATGGGGCCAAGGTAAAGGTAAGGGTATATATATAACGCTAAGTGAGCTAACAAAGTAAATTCTTGATTAGTCTAAGATCTCACCTGACATACATACTTTATACAATTTAAAGTTCCTTAACTTATTTGCCCAAATTTTCCTACTTTGTATTACAAGCTCATGCATTTAATTTTGAAATTTTGTCCCATGTGCATTGATTCTTTTTGTTTTGCATTTGGAGAATTTTTTTGTATCCCCTTATTTAAATACTGAAAATATAAAAAAAATTATACACATGGTAATTCAATTGTTTTGATTTCATATGAGCATGCTTCCCAAATTTTGTTTTTGAAACAACTTATTCTTTTTAAATTCCTACTTTGTTTCTATCATCCCATGTTTCCATAAAAATTCCCCATACTTAAATAATACAGAATATCTATCTTAAGCTAACCAAGGATTCAACTTGGGATTTTTATTTTGTTTTTCTGCTTAAGGCTAGTAATGTGATCATAGAACAAGAGGGGATTAAAAAGCTCAAGGGGGCTAACAAGGGTGATATAAAAGGTAGGATAATTTGGGATAAGTGAGGAAAAATTCAAATGACCTCAATCATCTCTTGGTATGTATCTATATTCTATATTGGACATATAGATTAAAACAAAGTAAAGAACACCAGAATGAAAAAGAAGGGCAAAACACACAGGAATGAAATTTATGGTTTGAATGTAACCATACAATTAAGCTCAAAACTCACAGGCTGTGTATTCTTTAGCTCAGAAATCATATATCAGTTATGTATGTCATGCAAGTGGAAATCAAGAGTTCCCATTATTCTCAATGTAAATCTTAGGGTGGCCCTTAAAATCTTAGTGTTCCTCCTTGAAGAAATGTTGTTAACTAACTAACATGTAATGCTATATATACAAGGTGTGTGGATTGTTTTAATTTACTAAAGTTTCTAGTTTACTCCTTTTTATTTTCAATTAAATCAAACTATTATATGCTAAAAGGGTAAACTATACTAATTAATCCACATATTATATAACTAACAAGTTTAGAATTGCAAACTAAACTAAATGTCTAAGATATCAACTAAAGTGAAAATGTGGAAATAAAGTAAAAATACAGCAAAAGAACAATGTGCAAGTACTGAAAAATAAAAAGAAAAATAAAAATAAAAATACAGAAAAATAAACAGAATAAGATAGAAGAGTCTGTAGTGGTTCACCAAAACGATAAGCCAGGGATGGCTACCTCCCCACACTTAAATAATAGCATCATCCTCGATGCTCACTCAAGCTGGGTGTGAAGAAGTGTCATCACCGGATGGATAGGCTGCTGGTGTCTCTGTGGTGGCCGGAATGTCTGCAGGCTGGATAAGTGTAGGAGGATTTGTCTGCTGCAGTGGAGGTGCTAACTGTAGAGGAATCTCCGGGTCTACGGCCTGGATCTGGTGTGGCTCCTCATGTTGTGGCGCAGCCTGCTCTGGTCCTCCTTGCTCAGCCTGGGTAGGTGCTTGTGTCTCCTCCTCATGCTCGTCCACTTGATGGGATATTTTTGTGGAAAAACGAATTTCTTCAAAACACCCAAATCTAACCGGCAAGTGCACCGGGTAGCATCAAGTAATAAAAACTCACGGGAGTGAGGTCGATCCCACAAGGATTGAAGGATTGAGCAATTTTAGTTTAGTGGTTGATTTAGTCAAGCGAATCAAGATTTGGTTGAGTGAATTGTGATTTGCAGAATTTAAATTGCGTAGAAAGTAAAGGGAATGGGTAAATTGCATGAAATTAAAGAGAACTGAAATTTAAAGTGCTGAATCTTAAAGAACAAGAAATTAAATGGCAGAAACTTAGAACGCAAGAAATGTAAATTGCAGAATCTTAAAGTGCAAGAAATGTAAATGGCTTGAATTGTAAAGGGAATTGGGAGTTGGATTTGCAGAAATTAAACAAGGAAAAGTAAATTGCAACAAGCAGAGAAATGGAAGAAGACTTGGATCGAATCGGATCTTAAAACAGAAATGTAAACGAGCATTTAAAGCAGTAAACAGGGAATGTAAAAGTGGAATTTAGATCTCAGGACCCAAGAGACTAGATAACCAAGTCTAGATCTCAATGCCTTCCTAGATCCAACAAGAACAATTGCTAAGAAATTAAAGAAATGTAAAGTGTAGAAAGAGTAGAAACAGAAGCAATTAATAGAAATGGAAATTCAATTGTGCAGTAAAATGAAACAGAGAGATCTTAGGATGAGATTGAAACAGAATTCCTCCAATTCTCCAACCCAAGATCCAAGACAATTGTAATTGAAATTGAAAGCAAGAAAACTAAGAGGAAGGGAATTCAATTCTCCTTCCCCGAGACTTAGAAATTAAAATTCACTCAATACCAAAAGCTCTCCGAAAACTCTCTATGAAACCTAAAAAGGAAAGCTCCTGAAAAACTTAAATCCTATGCTATTTATACACTTTCTTCAAATGGTCTTCAAGCCTTCAATTGGGCCTTTTCTCTTGATGGAATTGGGTTGAGAGAGGCCTTGGTTGATTGCTCTTGGAGTTTGGAGAAGAACCGAATTGAACCGGGTTTGAAATCATGAAAGCTTGAGTAAAAGTTGGAGTAAAAGTTAGGGGCTAACTTTTGCTCCAACTTTTCACATCAGCACCCTTTCTTGCTGATACCAACGTTGGGGCAAAAGTTAGGGGTCTAACTTTTGCTCCAACGTTGGCCTCCCCTTGTTTATTCATGGCGCCAACGTTAGCCAAAAAGTTAGGGGCTAACGTTGGCGCAAACTTTTGCTAGTCCAGGGAGTGTTTTTCATGCCAAAAGTCAGCCAAAAAGTTAGGAGCTAACTTTTGCTCCAACTTTTGCCCAAAAGTTAGCCAAAAAGTTAGGGGCTAACTTTTGCTCCAGCTTTTGCCCAAAAGTTAGCCAAAAAGTTTGAGGCTAACTTTTGGTCCAGCTTTTTGCTTCCTGGTTCATTTTCAATTAATCCAAAAGTTTGAGCTAAAGTTTGAGGCAAACTTTTGCTCAAACTTTTTGTCCTCTCTTCCTCCTAGCTATTCCTCCTTACTTCAACCTTTCTCCAAGCTTTCTTCACCTATCATTAATCAACCAAACTCATCAAAGCTATGCTCAAAATCATGAGATATTCATTCTTTCATAATATGTGACAATTATAGCATAAAACCTCATGAAATTGCATTAATTCATACATGGTTGATTAAATCAAAGGAAGCATGAAAATCTACCCAATTGGCTTGCTTATGGCTCAAGAAAGTGCATAATTCAGTTGAAAACAAAAGAAAAAAGCTAGTGAAACTAGGCTAAGATGACTTGTCATCACAACACCAAACTTAAAGCTTGCTTGTCCCCAAGCAAGAAATGATTTATTGAGAAGAAAGAATGAAATGGAAGAGGATGTTCATACTAGTAGAGTGTTATTGGTAGTTCATGGGGTTTTATGTGGATATGTACACACTCACCTCTTATTGATTCTTAAGCCTAGAAAGTCTCCTTCAAGCTTCAAGTAACATACTGCTATGACCTCTCATTGTTCCTTTATCCTTGGTTATTATCTTGTTCATAAGCTTTATTTGAGTGTCATGTGTAGCAAGCTCATTTCCTTTTTTTTGTGCTTGACACATTATTCACTATAGACACTTGGCTCACATTCCTTCTTAGAACATTGATGCCCAGCACCTCTTTGGGCTACTAAATGCCTTGTAGTTAGGTTGCTCTTGATAGTAGACTTTCAGCTGATGATCCCGGGTTAGTTAACCCAAGTCATCAAGTGTTGATGCACTCCAAAGAGCTTAATAATCCAAGCAGATCCTAATACAAAGACACCACAGGCATATATTCTAAGGTTCAAGCTATTGGTGTCCAGCTTTGTTTCTTTTTGTTTTTCTTTTGTTCTGCCACTCTTTGGCTATTTCTTTTTCTCCCCCTTTTTCTTTTTTCTGTCTTTTTGTTTTTCTGTCTAACCAAGGACTTTTATTTGATTGAGATTCATAGACAGTAGGCCACTTTATACTTAGAAGCAGACATCCTAGTTCTTTTATTCACTAAAGTGAGCTATTATACAATCACACACACACACCACCACTTACTTTTATTGTACTTCTATCTAACAGAGAACTATCTCACTTCACATTCAAACATTTCTTTTATTGAGTTGAAAATGCAGGGGACAAAGCATGCTTTTTGTTCAGTGAGAGTAAACACACAAGCACACACATAGACTAGCTTACTTATTCTAAGAGTGATTCTACTTGTATTAGATGAACACTTTAACAAAACACAAGTCAAAACATTTTTTCAACAGCAAGAGTTAAGTGTAGATACGACCTATTGGCTTGTAGTTCCTTTGTCCTTCCCTCTGCTGTGCCCTTTTGAGTTATGATGCATTGTATCTTCAAATGGTGGTGAATTCTCTACACAATTCTCAAAAGTTGCTTGCTTCTCAAGCCCTTAGATGACTGGTTAGTATGCATGAATTGAGTGTGGCTTTTGGATTTAATTTGGTGTGGGAACACCAAACTTAATTCCTTGCCACTTCTCTTGATACAGCAGGTAAACTTTATGCAAAATCTTGTGTCCTTGCTAAAGGTTATGGAGTTAAGGCTAGAAAGCAGTTAAGTGGTTGAATAATCTGTTTGATTGCTTGGAGCTAGTATTGTGCACGAAGTGAGAATGTGTTTTTAAATGATGTTTTGGTGGAACACCAAACTTATGATCCTTCATTCTCCTTTAAATTGTTTTGGTGTGTGACACCAAACTTAGCTCCTTGCAATGCATACCAAATATTCAACATTTTTATTGAAAAGGCTATGAAAAGAAAACTACCTCTGGTTGGGTTGCCTCCCAACAAGCGCTCTTTTAATGTCACTAGCTTGACATTGGGGCTTTCTTTTATGGTGGTTGATGCTTGTAGTGCCTCAACTTGTCTCCCCTGACTGTGATCCTCCTCTTTGTTCTCTGGTGTTCAATTTCAGCATGTTCCAACGAGAGTATGTTGCTGACAGTGTAATAGTCATCAGTCTGTTGGCTTGCTCCCAGTTGTTGATATATCAATTGCACTTTGTCACCTTTGGAAAACCCCTCTGTTGGAATCTTCCTGTTCTTCCAACCTCTTTTTGTTTTGTTTCTGCGTTTCATCCTTTCTTTCGTTGACCTTTCTTTTCTGGCCGTAGCCTTACCTTGGGGATCTTTCATCCTTTCAGTGGCTAATACTCCAATATTCTCTTGGACTTCTTCATCAGTTTGCACAATCTTTTGCCTTGGGATGTTGTTGTGAATCACCTTGTTGCTTTCTTCCTTTAACTGTGATTCTTCCTTGTCAAGTTCCATATAGTTTTTCCTCTCATTACCAAACTGTGCTTCTGGTAACACCTTCAGAGTGACACTCTTATCATGCATTTTGAGAGTTAATTCTCCTTCCTCTATGTCTATGATAGCTCTAGCAGTGGCCAAGAATGGCCTTCCCAGAATAATAGAGTCACCATCATCCCCTTCTGAATCTAGAACCACAAAATCTGCAGGGTATATGAAATTGTCCACCTTGACCAGAAGGTTTTCAATCATACCCTTGGGATATACTGTTGACTTATCTACTAGCTCTAGAGATATCTGTACTGGTTTAACTTCCTCTATATGCAGCTTTTTTACCAAGGAGGATGGTATTAAGTTGATACTTGCTCCTAGATCACACATTGCTTTAGTGATGGTTAATTCCCCAATGGTGCAAGGTAGCAAAAACCTCTCTGGATCTTCAAGCTTAGGGGGAAGCCCTTTTTGAATCAAAGCCCTGCATTCCTCAGTGAGCAGTATGGTTTCCTTCTCATCCCAACTTCTTTTCTTGTTGATAAGCTCCTTCAAAAACTTGGCATACAGAGGCATTTGCTCAAGTGCTTCAGCCAAGGGAATATTGATTTCCAGCTTTTTGAAAGTCTCAAGGAACTTATGAAAATGTTGGTCCTTAGTCTCTTTGTTGAACCTCTGGGGATATGGCAGTGGAGGTGTGATGCTCTTTCCTATTGGCTGCTGTCCCTGAGTCACTTCTGTTGAACCGTGTGGCTGGTTGTCTTTCTCTTTGAGTTTCTCAATTCTCTTGTTTGGCAACACAACTTGATCCTTGGCTTCATCTGCCTTTGTTTGCTCTTCATATTCTATTGCACTTTTACTGCTCTCTGCTTGCTTCTTTGTAGTGTCATTATTGCTCATCAATGTTCTCCCACTCCTTAATTGTATCGCCTTGCATTCTTCCTTAGGATTTGGGATCGTGTCACTCGGTAGAGAGCTTGAGGGTCTCTCAAGAGAAATCTGCTTGGAGATTTGCCCCATCTGTCTCTCTAGGCTCTTCAGGGATGCTTCATGATTCTTGGTTGTCATTTCATGGTGTTTCAATATTTTTTCTATCACGGCCTCCAAATTAGTGATTCTTTGGGCTTCAGGTGATACTTGAGGTGGGTTATGAGATGTGGGTGGTGGATGGTAGGCATTTTGGTTGGTGGGTTGGTTATTGGATTGGTACTGGTTGGGGTTGGGGTAGTTGTTTTGAAGTTTTCTGTAGGGGTTATGGTTAGTTTGCTGCTGGTTGTGGTTTTGGTTGCTTCTTGGGTTGTTTTGGTTTGAGTTCCTCTGCCATGGTTGTTGGTTTTGGGTGTGATTATCTCCCCATCTGAGGTTTGGGTGGTTCTTCCAGGATGGATTGTATGTATCACCATACACTTCATTTGGTCCTTGGTTGTGCATATACTGTACTTGCTCTTGTTGTTGTTCTTCTTGAGTTTCTTCATTTTGCCCCCATGTGGATGATGGTTGGCTTGTGCTAACTGCTGCAACTTGGAGACTATCAATCCTCTTGGCCATTTGCTCAAATTGTTGTTGAATTTGCTGCTGCATCATCTTGTTTTGAGCCAAGATTGAGTCCACTCCTTCAAGCTCCATTACTCCTCTCCTTTGTGATGGTTGGCGATTTCTTTGGTGAGCAAAGAAATATTGATTGTTGGCCACCATGTCAATAAGATTTTGAGCTTCTTCTACTGTTTTTATCAGTTGCAATGATCCTCCAGCTGAGTGGTCAAGTGATTCTTGAGCCTTTAGAGTGAGTCCTTTATAGTGTGAACATTTCTAGTGGACATTTCCTCAACAGAGCCTTGTATCTCTCCCATGCTTCATACAGATTTTCAGCATCCAATTGTGTGAATGTTTACACCTCAGTTTTCAGCCTGATGACTCTTTGAGGTAGATAGAATTTGGCTAGAAATTTAGTCACCAAATCATCCCAGCTAGTGATGCTTCCTTGAGGAAAAGTTTCAAGCCACAGTGCGGCCTTGTCCCTTAATGAGAACGGGAACAGCAGAAGCTTGTAGGTCTCAGGATTCACGCCATTGGACTTGACAGTGTCACAAATCCTTAAGAAGGTAGATAGATGTTGATTTGGATCCTCCAATGGTCCTCCCCCAAATGAGCAGTTATTTTGGACCAATGTAATGAGTTGTGGCTTCAATTCAAAGTTATTTGCATTGACATTAGGGGTGAGAATGCTGCTTCCACAATGTCTAGCATTTGCAAAGGTATAGGAGGCCAAAACTCTCCTCTGGGGTGGGTTGTTGTTGTTGTTGTCTGCTCCACCAGGTGGATTGGTTGAATGCTCCTTCATATCTTGGAATTCTTCTTCTGATTCCTCTTCTCCAACAATATTTTTCCCTCTTTCAGCTCTTCTTAACCTCCTGAGAGTTCTTTCGTCTTGTTCATGAAAGGTGGGTGTGGTTCTTCTTGTACCTGACATACAAGCAGAACATAAGAAGCACACAAACCAGTGACACTTCAATCTACTGCTAGAATGAAGTTTTAGTTAGCTTAAGCAAAAATTCAAACAGTTAGTGGGTTAATTGCAAATTAGAGAAACAAAAAATAAAAATGCTAGATCTAGATCACCACCTCACTTAATCATTGTCAATCTAATCAATCCCCGGCAACGGCGCCAAAAACTTGATGGGATATTTTTGTGAAAAAACGAATTTCCTCAAAACACCCAAATCTAACCGGCAAGTGCACCGGGTCGCATCAAGTAATAAAAACTCACGGGAGTGAGGTCGATCCCACAAGGATTGAAGGATTGAGCAATTTTAGTTTAGTGGTTGATTTAGTCAAGCGAATCAAGATTTGGTTGAGTGAATTGTGATTTGCAGAATTTAAATTGCGTAGAAAGTAAAGGGAATGGGTAAATTGCATGAAATTAAAGAGAACTGAAATTTAAAGTGCTGAATCTTAAAGAACAAGAAATTAAATGGCAGAAACTTAGAATGCAAGAAATGTAAATTGCAGAATCTTAAAGTGCAAGAAATGTAAATGGATTGAATTGTAAAGGGAATTGGGAGTTGGATTTGCAGAAATTAAACAAGGAAAAGTAAATTGCAACAAGCAGAGAAATGGAAGAAGACTTGGATCGAATCGGATCTTAAAACAGAAATGTAAACGAGCATTGAAAGCAGTAAACAGGGAATGTAAAAGTGGAATTTAGATCTCAGGACCCAAGAGACTAGATAACCAAGTCTAGATCTCAATGCCTTCCTAGATCCAACAAGAACAATTGCTAAGAAATTAAAGAAATGTAAAGTGTAGAAAGAGTATAAACAGAAGCAATTAATAGAAATGGAAATTCAATTGTGCAGTAAAATGAAACAGAGAGATCTTAGGATGAGATTGAAACAGAATTCCTCCAATTCTCTAACCCAAGATCCAAAACAATTGTAATTGAAATTGAAAGCAAGAAAACTAAGAGGAAGGGAATTCAATTCTCCTTCCCCGAGACTTAGAAATTAAAATTCACTCAATACCAAAAGCTCTCCGAAAACTCTCTATGAAAACTAAAAAGGAAAGCTCCTGAAAAACTTAAATCCTATGCTATTTATACACTTTCTTCAAATGGTCTTCAAGCCTTCAATTGGGCCTTTGCTCTTGATGGAATTGGGTTGAGAGAGGCCTTGGTTGATTGCTCTTGGAGTTTGGAGAAGAACCGAATTGAACCGGGTTTGAAATCATGAAAGCTTGAGTAAAAGTTGGAGTAAAAGTTAGGGGCTAACTTTTGCTCCAACTTTTCACATCAGCACCCTTTCTTGCTGATACCAACGTTGGGGCAAAAGTTAGGGGTCTAACTTTTGCTCCAACGTTGGCCTCCCCTTGTTTATTCATGGCGCCAACGTTAGCCAAAAAGTTAGGGGCTAACGTTGGCGCAAACTTTTGCTAGTCCAGGGAGTGTTTTTCATGCCAAAAGTTAGCCAAAAAGTTAGGGGCTAACTTTTGCTCCAACTTTTGCCCAAAAGTTAGCCAAAAAGTTAGGGGCTAACTTTTGCTCCAGCTTTTGCCCAAAAGTTAGCCAAAAAGTTTGAGGCTAACTTTTGGTCCAGCTTTTTGCTTCCTGGTTCATTTTCAATTAATCCAAAAGTTTGAGCTAAAGTTTGAGGCAAACTTTTGCTCAAACTTTTTGTCCTCTCTTCCTCCTAGCTATTCCTCCTTACTTCAACCTTTCTCCAAGCTTTCTTCACCTATCATTAATCAACCAAACTCATCAAAGCTATGCTCAAAATCATGAGATATTCATTCTTTCATAATATGTGACAATTATAGCATAAAACCTCATGAAATTGCATTAATTCATACATGGTTGATTAAATCAAAGGAAGCATGAAAATCTACCCAATTGGCTTGCTTATGGCTCAAGAAAGTGCATAATTCAGTTGAAAACAAAAGAAAAAGACTAGTGAAACTAGGCTAAGATGACTTGTCATCACAACCTCCTCCTCAGATGGCTCTGATGGTGTGTCAGGCTCAGAGGGAATGTCATGGTGACCAGTGCGGAGCAACAACTTTAAATGCTTATAGTGTCGCAAAATCTGTTTTCCTCTGAGGTGCACTGCATCCAGGGAAGTCTTGAAATAGTTACAGTAAAATTCTCTGACCCAGGAAGGATTGACTTCTGTCAGGTTTCTTTCCAAGAAGAACCAGCCTCTCTTATTTGGTCAGAGGTGTACTACTGTAGTTCTTCTGAAGTTTTTAGAGTTCTTTCCAGGTACAGGTTCCTGGAAGTGGCAAACACTGGATACTTCAGCTCACAGTATTTGTTTGCAAATTTTACCGGGTCAGCTGCAGGTACCAACTGGTCATCCTTTTCCTGTGCGGTAAAGTTCTTTTTCCGCCAGGAATCATCATGCAACATGTCGATGATGGTCATAGAGGATTTGCCTCTTTTCCTTTTGCCAGTGGTTGCTTTGCCTTTTCCTTTGCGTTGAGATTCAGACATCCTAAAAAGCAGAAATTCCAGGATATAATTGAAGAACAAAAGCAGGAAAGCAGGTAGGCAAATAGAATAATAGCAATATAAGCACAGAGTGGCAAAAGAGCAATAGAAGCAAGAAATGAGTTAAATATATGTGCAATTTGGAATGTATTCGAGTGAAAAATCTGAGGTGAAGAATCACAATCCAAAATATAATATAAGTAGACTTCATGTTAATTAGGAAAAACAATAATCACGCCTTGAGTTAGAAAGTTAAAGTAGTTAGTTAAAAAGCAAAGAGAAAAGTTAGAAAGCTAAAAGTGGGTAATAGGTGAAAAGGAAGTTAGAAAGTGAAAGCAGTGAGTTAGTAAAAGAAAGTTAAAGTAAGTGGCATGATAATCGGTTTCCTAGGTAACAAGGAATTCACAAATATAAAGAACAGTCAACTCAAACTCAAGCAAGGATATCAGGTTATTGATGATAATTCGTATAGATACAGGAGTAGCTAAAATTAAAATGAAATCATCAAAAATGCAATTTATTAACCAGGGAATCGAAAGGAATAAGAATGCGAGCCCGTGCATTCATGAACTGGTTTGGTTATAGGTAAGTAATGTAAAATTCAAAATTGCCAAAACCAATATATGAAAAAAATGAAACAAATTGTAAAAAATTGGGCAGCATTCCAGCTAAAATTGGATGTTCCCGGAAATAAACAGCAGGAAAAATCAGTTCATATAAATTTAAATAAAGCTGCAAATAGACATAAATAACATGAACATGAAAAGGGCAGTGTAACAGCAGCAAGAAACATGGAAGAACAATGTATGAACAATATGATTATCACAGCAAAATCAGAATTGCGAAATAGATAAAACAAGTAGCAAGGACGGCGTAATTATCAGGCCTAAATCCACTAACCACATCCTAGCTACCTAACCACCTAGAATCCACTACAAACATGCATCTCTAACTATCCTATTCGGAATAAAAATTGAAAAACTAACTAAGGAATCCAAAAGAGTAATCGTAGTATGGCAGAACCTGGTGTGTAGAAGAACAAATTTATGGAACAGAGAGATGATGGAGATGTGGTGGTGGTGGTGCTGACGTGGCGGTGATGGGCGGGTGGCGCGGCGGTGGGAGGAGGCGCTGTGGTGGCTTTTCGGTGGCAGGGGGTTCGGGTAGGGTTTAATGGTGGAGGGGGTGGGTAAGAAGGGAGCGAGGGTGGTGATGCTGTGGTGGTGGTCGGTGATGGGAGGCAACGGTCTGAGGTTGGCCGCGATGGGGGGGCATTGGCAGAGGGGAGTGGAAGGGAAGGGAAGGAGGTGAGGGAAGAGAAGAAGGGGAGAAGGAAGAGAGGGGGTGTCGGCAGTGTGGAGGGAGCACGGCGGCGCGGTGGATGGGCGTGGTGGTGGTGGTTGCAAAGGAGGGAGGGGAAAGGTGAGAGGAGGGTTGGGGATGAATGACGACACGATGGGGTTAGGGTTCGCGTGACTTGGGGTTAGGGGATTCAAATCCACGCGAACGCGTGGAGTACACGATTGCGTGACTAGGGTGAAATGGGTTCGACGCGGTCGCGTGATTGACGCAGTCACGTGGTTTGGGTAAAAAATGGGTGACGCGGACGCGTGAGGCACGCGACCGCGTCGCTGAAAATTGTGATAGACACACACTTCCAGCATCGTTTCAGTGCAACTCTCTGTCTCCATTTGGGGGGCCATAATATCCATGCGACGCGGACGCGTCGCTCACGCTTTCGCGTGGGATGAGCGTTTTGCAAGGGACGCGTTTGCGTCAGGGATGCGAACACGGGAGCCGTTTTGTGCTAAACGCACACCAGCCGCACGATTCCAGCCTAACTTTCTGGGCGTTGGATCTTTACACCGATTCCCTTTTCACGCCCACGCGTGGCCTGCGCGCTCGCGTGGGGTGATCTCTCTTTTTTTTCAATTATGCAATTATGCAGTATGCAATACTAATGTAAATGCTACGAATAATATCCAGGTTCAATGAAAATAATATAAAAACAAACAAAACGAAATAAAATTGAAACAGGAACGATCATACCATGGTGGGTTGTCTCCCACCTAGCACTTTTAGTTAAAGTCCTTAAGTTGGACATTTGCTGAGCTTCCGGTTATGGTGGCTTGTGCTTAAATTCATCCAGAAATCTCCACCAATGTTTGGAATGCCAACAGCCTCCGGGGTCCCAAACTAGGCATGTAAAGCTCTTGAGCAGCTTCAAACAGATTCTCAGGCTCCCGGGGTGACGAATGTCAGAATAGATTCCAGGATCCCAAACTTTGCTTTTAAATCCGCCTTTGTCGTGATCTTTATTCTTCCATCCGGGCGGTTTAGAAATTGTATTCTCACCAAGATGACCAAACGCCTTCCGAGACCCATTCAATTGAACATGATACCAATCCTTGCACTTCGAATTGAAGCGTGGAACCTTACTGAATCTTGCACACCAGCTCTGAGTACGAGCCATTTTCCTCTTACTCTTAAAGCCGCAGAGAGCTCTAAGCTGGCCATCTGTTTCAAGCAAACCATATTCAAGTGGAAAAGTAAAGATAAAGGTTAAGGATTGTACCCACTTGAAGCTTGTATTAGGTGGTAATGGCCTTGGGATAGGTGTTTCCAGTGGTTCTGTAAGCTCTACTCCCTTGTATTCTTCTATGAATTCCTCCACTTCTTTGCAAAATTCTTCAACTACAACTGCGTCTTGATCAAAGTCTTCTATGTCTTCCTCGTCACTCAAGTCATAAGTTGGAGGTTGAGAGAAATCTACTTCAACATCATCTTCGTATTCACTTGGATGAGGTTCTTCAGGTTCAAGGAGTTCAGTTGCAGATGCAAGTTCGTGAATAGGAGAGCTTGATTCATGATCATCACTGCCTATGGAATCAACTTCTTGGTCTGTTCCGTCCAACGTTTCACAAGGTATATGCTTTGGAGGTTGTGCACTATCCTCCTTGGCATCAAATTCGAACTTCTCGGCGGAATCCTTCATAGTTTTCGATTCCCATGGAGGTTCAGCATCTCCTAAATCTTCAACCACTTCTTCCTCTACGACTATTATGGCTTCCTCCACTTGTTCCAATACAAAGCCATGCTTCTCACTGTCCACCGAAGTTTCTAGTGTCTCCTTCATGCTACGCTCTTCTTTTGATTCTCCACATATGGCCATGGGAGTATTCTGAGTGCTCAGATATTGGGAAGCTAATTTATTTACTACCTCGGTTAAGGCAGTAGTGAGTTCCAGTACGTCCCTTTGCATCTTCACGGGTCCTTGAAGAAGAACACGAAGGGTGTCATCCATTGGAGATTGGGGTGGATATGAGGGTTCATTGGTTGGGAGAGAAGGCTCATAATACGGAGGTGGTTCTTCTCGATAAGGATATGGGAATGGTGAATGTGGAGGTGGTGGTTCTTGGGAGTAATCGGATTGGAAGTGGGGTGGATATGGGTTAGGGTCATATGGAGTTGAAGGGTGGTAGTTGGCTTGTGAGTATGGTGGTTCAAAGTTGTGTGGAGGAGGTGGTTCATAGGTGTATGGTGGGGCTTGTCGGTAATTACAAGGGGTCCACCATAACTGTTGTCTCGACATGCTTTGGTAAATGGTCGTTGTCCATGGTAGTTTGGAAGGTTTTGTTGCCTAAAGGGTTGATCAGATCCTCATGGCTCCATCCATCTCTGATTGTTCCGACCTTGATGCATGTTCCTGTTATAACTTCCATTCCTTATGACAGCATTAGAACCAAACTCAAAGCGATGGGGTGAGAATTCATAGTAAATAATAAAAATTAAAAATAAAAATAGGTAAACAAGTAAAAGAAAAATATTTACAATAACCAATAATAAGGCACACGTTTGCAGGTCTTCGGCAACGGTGCCATTTTGAACGATCGGTTTTCTATCGGTAAAGAAATTCACAAATATAATCGCATTGCAAGTATAGCTTCTAAACCAACAGAAAATCCTTTCGTATAAACGTTTGGTTGTCACAAGTAACAAACCCCTTTAAAAATTGATAACCGAAGTATTTAAACCTCGGGTCGTCTTCTCGAGGAACTGCAGGGAGGTATGTTCTTATTATTGGTTATGAGTTTTGTAAATTGGGGGTTTATGAAATAAGAAGCAAGTAATTTAAATGACAAGAAAAATAAATTAATAATAATAAAAGAAAAGAAATCTTGGCAAGGTATGAGAATTTGGAAGTCCTATCCCAATTATCCTTATCGATGATGATGATAATTGAGTTTTAATCCCACTTAGTTAACCTTTACTAAAGCAAGGGAAAGTCAAGTAGACTAATTAGTTTGATCCTCAAGTCTTAGTTAATTCCTAAGAAAGGACTAGAGTTAGTGGAATCCAATTCAATTAGCAAAAATAACAATTATCAATCACGATGAGTTTGATAACTCAAGAGTCTCCAATTAATAAATTAAAGCCAAGAATATAAAAAGCTAAACAAGAATCATAAATCTGAAATACCTCAATTGCATTAATAAGATAAAATCAATCTAAACAATAAAAGTTCATAAGCCAAATTGGTAACATGAGTCAGATACAAATAAAAGTATTAGAATAAATAAAAATATAGAAGGAATATTGAACCTGATAAAGAGTTGAAATCCTAAATCCTTTAAGAGGAATCCTAATCCTAAAACCTAAGAGAGAGGAGAGAACCTCTCTCTCTAAAAACTACATCTAAATTATGAAAAGTGAATAATAGAAGGCCTCCTCTTGAATGGATGCATTCCCCCACTTTATAACCTCTAATCTGTGTTTTCTGGACTTAGATCTGGGCCAAAAGGGTTTCAGAAATCGCTGGGGGCGTTTTCTGCAGATTCTGGTGCATGGCGTCTGTCACGCATCCGCGTAGGTAACGCGGTCGCATCATCTGGAGTTCTACTCTTCCACGCGGTCGCATCAGGTACGCTTCCGCGTCAGTTGTACTTCGTGCGAGTCACACGTTTGCGTCATGCGCGCATTTGCGCGGATGCCAGTTTGCGCAAAGCACGCGTTCGTGTCGTCTACGCGGACGCGTCACTTCCAGTTTCTTCAAAAACTCCATTTGTGCTTTCCTTCCATTTTTGTATGTTTTCTTTCCATCCTTTAAGTCATTCCTGCCTTAGGAGATCTGAAAATACTTAACACACAAATCACAGCATCGAATGGTAATAAAGGGTAATTAAAATTAATATGTTTAAAGCATAGGAAACATGTTTTTCACATATATCACATAATAAGGAAGGAAAAGTAAAACCATGCAATTTACATGAATAAGTGGGTGAAGGATTGAATAATTCACTTAAATTGAGCACAAAATACATCATAAAATATGGGTTTATCACACGCGTCAGCCATGCGTGCGCGTCGCTCCTCGCTTCTCAACTCTTTAGTTTCTTATGTTCCTTCCACTTTAACATGCTTCATCTTCATCCTTTAAGTCGTTCATGCCCTGTAAACCTGAAAACACTTAACAAACATATCACGGCATCGAATGGTAATAAAGGAGAATTAAAAATTAACAATTTTAAGGCCTAGGAAGCATGTTTTCAATCATAGCACCAAATTAGGAAGAAAACTTAAAAACATGCAATTTACATGAATAAGTGTGAGAATAGTTGACAAAATCCACTCAATTCAGTCCAAAATATATTATAAAATAGTGGTTTATCAATGTGAGGAAGGTGGTAGGGAACTAATCCCCCAACGTATTCTCTCACATTCTTTCTCTCTTTGTCTGCAAGATGGTAGAGCACTAATCCCCCGACCGGTATGGTATGGCCTCACTAGGAGAAGGTGGTAGGGCACTAATCCCCCAATTTTATGCCTCCTGGAGATGCGCAGTCGAGAGACAGTACCCGGGTTAGCTACTGGGTGTGTCAGGTTCTGGCAGATAACCGACACGTGAGCTCACGGCTAGTGGGATAGACATTCATCACATGCATTTGTATGATTATGTTTGATTGTGCATTAATTGGGCTTGCCTATGTGATCATTATGCTTACTTGCTAAACTGCTACTTGCTGTATCTGTATTCTACCTGTGCTTGCTTTGCCTGTTTGTCTGTCTCTATGTTTTTACCAGAATTTAGGAGATTGGAGGAAGGCGAAGAATTGAGGATTTTAATTAGAGTTGGGTTAAGATTAAGAACCTTAGAGGACCACCCTGTTTATGGTTTCATTTTTAAATCTCTAAGCTTTATAATTTTGAGAGTCGGAATCCTAGGATTGCCTCTGGCTTTCCCGAGACCTTGTTTATTATGTATGTGGGCACCTTAACCATATTGAGAACCCCTAGTTCTCATCCCCAGTTGTTTTTCAGATGCAGGTTGAGAAGCACCACTCTGTGTATTTTGGAGCCTCTGATGAAGCAAATAACTCTTGGGACTCATGGAAGTATTTTGTTTATATTTATATATGTATATAGATTCTCCACCTTGTATTTTCTGTTTGTCCCTCTTAGAGGTTTACTCGGAGAAACAGGTTGTCAGTTTTCTGCTTTGGGTCATTTTGGGATTCTCATGTATATATGTATATGTGTCTATATGCTCTGTCCGGTTTTAACTTCGCGAGTTAGGTCAGAAGCCTTGTTATCTGTATCTTGAAACTCTCTTATCCTACTTCGTTACATTAACGCTTACGTGTGTGACGCGCTGTTCTGCCTAACGCTTTGTTTTAAACCTTCTTTCAAAAGGCTCATAGATATAAATCTTTTTTAACTATATTATATATATAATTTTACTTTTAGAGGTCGTAATACCTCACCACCTCTGTTTTATGACTTATGTATAAGACTCTGTGTGGTAGGGTGTTACACGCAGCATCAATACAGGTGCAACGACGGCAAGCCCAGTAGCTTTGGTGATGGACCTTCGGTGACAGTAGAGGAACGGCAGTGACGCAGGCAGCAACACCTCCCTCTCTCACTCGCAAGTTCCCTCTCTCTTTTTCGCAACATCGCCGGCGACGTTGCGACGAAAACTCGCGATGGAGCTGGTAGTGGCAGAACGCGACGGCTTCTCCAGCTCATGCTCCTTCCTCCCTCGGCGACAGTGACGCGGCTCGTGGATCCATGGACGGCGACGATGAGGTGCGAGCCCTTTTTCTTTCTGACGCATCTCTCTTCTGCGAACCTTCTCTCTCGTGAGGTTGGTTTGGCGGCGACGACGGCTGCGAGGACCACAAGCGCCAGCGCGTCCTTCCTCTCTTCTCTTTTCTGGCTCTTGTTCTCTCTTCTTTCTTCTGCTCTGTGTGTGTGTGTTTGCTTGTGCATGTATTGTGTTTTGGAAGGGAAAGGGGTGGGTGGGTGAGTGGCAATAAGTGTGGGAAGGGGTTATGGTAAAATTAGAATTTCTGATTTGAGAATTTAAGATTAAAATTGGAGTTTATAATTTAAATAAAATTAGTGTATGTTGTGTTAATTTGAAATCTAATGTAATTTCTTAAAATTAATATTATTTAATTATCAATTTACTAATTGACTTTTAATCAAGTATTCTAATTTAAAATATAAGATAATATAATTAATTTTCTTCATTCATAAAACTTAAAGTATTAAATTCTAAAATCTCAATTATTTAAACTAAATCATATAAAATTCTCATTCTTTTATAACTACTAAGCTTTATAATTTATATATAGAAAAATATCCAATAATTATAGAATTAAGTAGAATTTTTATTTTAATTATGAAAATTTGATTTAATTACTTTTAATAAAATAATTTCTGAAAATAAAATTTTTAATAAATAAATAAATTTAGAATCGGCTCCTAAATAAATAAAGTCTTTACATAATTCGAATTCATTAAATTCGATTTATATAGAAATGTAAACGGAGACAAGTAGGTAACGTTTTTGAGTTTGGGGGATTCAGGTAATTTTTGGGTGGCTTTGGTTTATCAATGTAAATTGCTCCAAAATATATGACTATTTTTTAAAGCATCTAAGGTGGAGTTTTTCAAAAATAACTTGTACTTATCAAAATTAAAAAGTCTAATATAACCCCATATATTAATTAATATCCAAAATTAATTCTTATTAATGTCTATTATAATATTTTAAATCTTAAAAATTATTTTACCAAACACACTACCACTTATTATTATTTGTGCTTATTGAAAATTATTTTTAATTTAATTTATCAAACATAAAAGATACCATTTTTAGAAAGCTAATTTTTGTAAGTTATTCTTAAAACGTAAAAATTTTATCAAACTAAGCGTAGGTGTTAGTTTTAGTGATTTATTTGAGTAAAAAAATATTTTTATAAAAAAATAAATTATTTATTTTTTCTAAAAATGATTATATATTATTTAAAAAAATAGAATTAAAATGTGCTTTTAACATTTGAAAATTTTTTTAAATTTATCTAAATATAAACTCATTTTTTTCTATTAATTTTTTAAAATATAAATTTTTTTTCAAAAATAAATCGAAAATAATTCTAATTCATGAAATACAATTAGAATAAAATTAAAACAGATTAATGATGAGCAGATATTTTATACGCTTTTTGGGGTTAATTTCATATAGTGTCTAGGATATTTTAGTTAGTTTTTAGTTTAATCCTATTATTTTTTAGGAAAAATTCATATTTCTGGACTTTACTATGAGTTGTGTGTTTTTCTGTAATTTCAGGTATTTTTCTGGCTGAAATTGAGGGAGCTAAGCAAAAATCTGATTCAGGCTGAAAAAGGACTGCTGATGCTGTTGGATTCTGACCTCTCTGCACTCAATGTGGATTTTCTGGAGCTACAGAACTCTAAATGGCACGCTTCCAATTGCATTGGAAAGTAGACATCCAGAGCTTTCCAGCAATATATAATAGTCCATACTTTGCACAAGGATAGATGATGTAAACTGGCGTTCAACGCCAGTTCTCTGCCCAATTCTGGCGTCCAGCGCCAGAAAAGGATCAAAAGCTGGAGTTGAACGCCCAAACTGGCACAAAAACTGGCGTTCAACTCCACAAATGGCCTCTGCACGTGAATTGCTTAAATCTCAGCCCCAGCACACACCAAGTGGGCCCCAGAAGTGGATCTCTGCACCATCCATCATAGTTTACTCAATTTTTGTAAACCTAGGCTACTAGTTTAGTATTTAAACAACTTTTAGAGACTTACTTTGTATCTCATGACATTTCAGATCAAAAACATTGTATTCTCTGATGGCATGAGTCTCTAAACTCCATTGTTTGGGGTGAGGAGCTCTGCTGTGTCTCAATGAATTAATGCAAGTATTTCTGTTTTCCATTCAAACATGTGTGTTCCTATCTAAGATATTCATTTGCACTTTAACCTGAATGTGATGAACGTGACAATCATCATCATTCCTCCACGAACGCGTGCCTGACAATCACCTACGTTCCAATATAGAATGAATGAATATCTCTTAGATTTCTTAATTGGAATCTCCGTGGTAAAAGCTAGATTGATGGCGGCATTCATGAGAATCCGGAAAGTCTAAACCTTGTCTGTGGTATTCCGAGTAGGATTCTGGGATTGGATGGCTGTGACGAACTTCAAACTCACGAGTGCTGGGCGTAGTGACAGACGCAAAAGGATAGCAGATCCTATTCCGGTATGATTGAGAACCTGCAGATGATTAGCCGTGTGGTGACAGCGCACTGGGAATCTTTTCACTGGAAGGATGGATGGTAGCCATTGACAACGGTGATCCACCTACACACAGCTTGCCATAGGAGGACATGCGTGCGTGAATCAGAAGACAGAGGAAAGCAGAGATTCAGAAGACAAAGCATCTCCAAAACTCCAACATATTCTCCATTACTGCATAACAAGTAACCTTTAATCCATGCTCTCTTGTTTATTTGCAATTCAACTGATAAACATAGTTGACTTCCTAACTAAAATTTACAGGATAACCATAGATTGCTTCAAACCAACAATCTCCGTGGGATTCGACCCTTACTCACGTAAGGTATTACTTGGACGACCCAGTGCACTTGCTGGTTAGTGGTACGAGTTGTGAAAAGTGTGATTCACAATTCGTGCACCAAGTTTTTGGCGCCGTTGCCGGGGATTGTTCGTGTTTGGACAACTAACGGTTTATTTTGTTGCTTAGATTAGGAAAAATTTTTCTTTTTTGGTTTAGAGCCTTTTATTATTTATCCCTTGTTAAAACACTTTAAATTTATAGCTCAATTAGTTAGAACGTGGTGTTTATGTTCATGGTAATTGGCTATCATATTTTTAAAATCTTTTTCAAAAATATTTTTTTTCTATTAAATCCTGTGCCAAACTTTAAGTTTGGTGTTTTCTTGTCGATTTCTCTGTGTTTTTCGAAAATTTTAGTTTGGTTTTCTAAAAATTTTAAGTTTGGTGTTCTTCCTTTGCGTTCTTGTGTTCTTGTGAATCTTCAAAGTGTTCTTGAGTTTTCCTTGTGTCTTGATCTTAAAATTTTTAACTTTGGTGTTCCTTAGTGTTTTTCCCTTAAAAAATTTTCGAAAACAAGGAGCATCAGATCTAAAAATTTTAAATCTTGTGCTATTTTATTGTTTTTCTCTTTCCTCACTAAATTCAAAAATATCTTTTCTCTCTAATTTTAAAACAAATTTTCAAAATTTTTTTTAAAAAAAAAATATTCAGATTTTTTTTCAAAAATTGAAAATCTTTTCCAAATCATATCTTTTTCAAAACTTCCTTACCACTTTCTCTCCCCTCATTTTTTTTCGAAAATCTTCACCTATTTTTATTTATTTTATTAATTTATTTTATTTTCGAAATAAATAAATAAATAAATAAATAAAATTATTTTCTCTATTTTACATCATCTCCCTTTCTCCATCATGGACCTAAGCGGAAATGAACAGTCCAGGAGGACTCTGGGGTCATATTCTAACCCTTCTACTGCTTCATATGGGAGTAGCATCTGCATACCCTCCATTGGAGTTAGTAGCTTTGAGTTGAATCCTCAGCTCATTATCATGGTGCAGCAAAGTTGCCAGTATTCCGGTCTTCCACAAGAAGAACCTACAGAGTTTCTGGCACAATTTTTACAAATTGCTGACACAGTACGTGATAAGGAAATAGATCAGGATGTCTACAGACTATTACTGTTTCCATTTGCTGTAAAAGATCAAGCTAAGAGGTGGTTGAATAACCAACCTAAGGCCAGTATAAGGACATGGAAACAGCTGACAGAAAAATTCCTGAATCAATACTTTCCCCCAAAACGGATGACACAGCTGAGGCTGGACATCCAAGGCTTTAAACAAGGAGATAATAAATCTCTCTATGATGCCTGGGAGAGATACAGAGAGATGCTACGAAAATGCCCCTCTGAAATGTTTTCAGAGTGGGTTCAGTTAGACATCTTCTATTATGGGCTTGCTGAAGGAGCTCAGATGTCTCTAGATTACTCAGTTGGTGGATCTATCCACATGAGAAAGACAATTGAAGAGGCTCAAGAGCTCATTGATACAGTTGCCAGGAATCAGCATCTGTACCTAAGCAACAACCCTTCCATGAATGAAGAGGTTAAAACAGTAACTGCTGAACTCAGTCCTGCAAAACAAGCTGCTGAATTCAACCAGCAATTGGACTTTCTAACTAAGCAGCTAGCAGAATTCAAAGATAGACTACAAGAGACAAGGATGGCTAATATACATATGGACGAACAGTTTAAGCAAACAAAGCAGCAGCTGTCAAGGCAAATAGCAGAAGAATGCCAAGCAGTTCAACTAAGAAGTGGAAAAACATTAAATACCCCACCTCAAGGCAACAAAAAGCTAAGAAATGAGCAAACCACCCAAAATTCACCTGAGGACAGTAAGAGCCCAGGGAAAAGTAATTCTGGAACTAAAACGCCAGAATTTTGGTGGAAGGCTGGCGCTGAACGCCCAGACCATACTCAGGACTGGCGTTCAACGCCAGAAACAAGGCAGGACTGGCGTTCAACGCCAGAAATGGGTAAGGATCTGGCGTTGAACGCCCAAAATGGGCAAGATCTGGCGCTGAACGCCCAAAATGGGCACAATTCTGGCGTTCAAACGCCAGGAGCAGACAAGGAGCTGGCGTCCAGTTTCACTCCAGCTTCTAACTCTGGAACTCAATTGCCAGTGAGGGATCAGACACACACAAATGCTAATAACAACCCCTCTAAAAAGGCTTCTTCAACCACTTCTGTAGGCAGTAAATCTACAGCAACTAAGGTTGAAGAATATAAAGCCAAGATACCTTATCCTCAAAAACTCCAGAAAGAGGAGCAGGATAAGCAATTTGCTCGCTTTGCAGATTATCTCAGGACTCTTGAAATAAAGATTCCATTTGCAGAAGCACTTGAGCAAATATCTTCTTATGCCAAGTTCATGAAAGAGATCTTGAGTCATAAAAAGGATTGGAGAGAAACAGAAAGAGTTCTCCTCACTGAAGAATGCAGTGCAGTCATTCTGAAAAGCTTTCCTGAAAAGCTTAAAGACCCTGGGAGTTTTTTGATACCATGCATATTAGAAGGTAATTGCACCAAGACAGCTTTATGTGATCTTGGGGCAAGCATCAACCTAATACCTGCATCCACTATCAGAAAGCTTGGTTTAACTGAAGAAGTTAAACTAACCCGGATATGTCTTCAGCTTGCTGATGGCTCCACTAAATACCCATCAGGTGTGATTGAAGACATGATTGTCAGGGTTGGGCCATTCGCCTTTCCCACTGACTTTGTTGTGCTGGAAATGGAAGAGCACAAGAGTGCTACTCTCATTCTAGGAAGACCCTTCCTAGCAACTGGACGATCACTCATTGACGTCCAACAGGGGGAAATAACCCTGAGAGTCAATGATGATGAGTTTAAGTTGAACGCTGTTAAAGCTATGCAGCATCCAGACACATCAACAGACTGCATGAAAGTTGATCTTATTGACTCCTTGGTAGAAGAGATCAACATGGCTGAGAGTCTCGAATCAGAGTTAGAAAATATCTTTAAAGATGTTCAGCCTGATTTGGAGGATTCAGAGGACATGAAAGAGCCTCTGAAATTTCTTCTAGAAGAGGAAAAACCTCCTAAACCCGAGCTCAAGCCACTACCACCATCCTTGAAATATGCATTTTCTGGGAGAAGGTGACACTTTTCTAGTGATCATAAGCTCTGCTTTAAATTCACAAGAAGAGGAAGCACTTATTCAAGTGCTAAGGACACACAAGACAGCTCTTGGGTGGTCCATAGGTGACCTTAAGGGCATAAGCCCAGCAAGATGCATGCACAAAATTTTATTGGAGGATAATGCCAAACCAGTGGTTCAACCACAGAGGCGGCTAAATCCAGCCATGAAAGAAGTAGTGCAGAAAGAGGTCACCAAACTACTAGAGGCTGGGATTATTTATCCTATTTCTGATAGCCCCTGGGTGAGTCCTGTCCAAGTCATCCCAAAAAAGGGAGGCATGACAGTGATTCATAATGAAAAAAATGAACTAGTTCCTACAAGAACAGTTACAGGGTGGCGCATGTGTATTGACTACAGAAGGCTCAATACAGCCACCAGAAAGGATCATTTTCCTTTACCATTCATAGACCAGATGCTAGAAAGACTAGCAGGTCATGAATATTACTGCTTTTTGGATGGCTACTCAGGCTATAACCAGATTGCAGTGGATCCCCAGGATCAAGAGAAAACAGCATTCACATGTCCATCTTGAGTGTTTGCTTATAGAAGGATGCCATTCGGGCTGTGTAATGCGCCTGCAACCTTCCAGAGATGCATGCTCTCTATTTTCTCTGACATGGTGGAAAAATTTCTGGAAGTTTTCATGGATGACTTCTCAGTATATGGAGACTCATTCAGCTCCTGTCTTGATCACCTAAAACTTGTTCTGAAGAGATGCCAAGAGACCAACCTAGTTTTAAACTGGGAAAAATGTCACTTCATGGTGACTGAGGGGATTGTCCTTGGGCATAAAATCTCTAACAAGGGAATAGAGGTGGATCAAGCAAAAATAGAGTTAATTGAAAAATTACCACCACCTGCCAATGTTAAGGCAATCAGAAGCTTTCTGGGGCATGCAGGATTCTATAGAAGGTTTATAAAAGATTTTTCAAAAATCGCAAAACCTCTAAGCAATCTGCTGGCTGCTAACACGCCATTTGTGTTTGACACAGAGTGCCTACAGGCGTTTGAAACGCTGAAAGCTAAGCTGGTCACAGCACCAGTTATTTCTGCACTAGACTGGACATTACCATTTGAGCTAATGTGTGATGCCAGTGATCACGCCATTGGTGCAGTACTGGGACAGAGGCATGACAAGCTTCTGCATGTCATTTATTATGCTAGTCGCATTTTAAATGATGCCCAGAAAAATTACACAACCACAGAAAAAGAATTACTTGCAGTGGTTTACGCCATTGACAAGTTTAGATCATACTTAGTAGGATCAAAAGTGATTGTGTACACTGACCATGCTGCTCTTAAATATCTACTCACAAAGCAGGATTCAAAACCCAGGCTCATCAGATGGGTGTTGCTTCTGCAAGAGTTTGATATAGAAATAAGAGACAAAAAAGGGACAGAGAACCAAGTGGCTGATCATCTATCCCGAATAGAGCCAGCAGAAGGGACGCCCCTCCCCTCTCTTGAGATCTCTGAGACTTTTCCGGATGAGCATTTATTTGCCATTCAGGAAACACCATAGTTTGCCGATATTGCAAACTATAAAGCTGCAAGGTTCATACCCAAGGAGTACAACAGGCAACAAAAGAAAAAATTAATTACTGATGCAAAGTACTACTTGTGGGATGAACCCTATCTCTTTAAGAGATGTGCAGACGGAATTATCCGTAGGTGTGTTCCTAGAGAGGAAGCACAGAGGATCCTATGGCATTGCCATGGATCTCAATATGGAGGCCATTTCAGAGGTGAGCGAACAGCCACCAAGGTCCTCCAATGTGGCTTCTATTGGCCCACACTCCATAGAGATTCCCGAGAGTTTGTACGTAACTGTGACAGTTGCCAAAGAGCTGGTAATCTGCCTCATGGTTACGCCATGCCTCAACAAGGGATCTTGGAGATTGAGTTGTTTGACGTATGGGGAATTGACTTCATGGGACCTTTCCCACCATCATACTCAAACACTTATATTCTGGTGGCAGTTGACTATGTATCAAAATGGGTTGAGGCCATTGCCACACCCACCAATGATACTAAAACCATGCTGAAGTTCCTCCAGAAACATATCTTTAGCAGGTTTGGTGTCCCTAGAGTACTAATCAGTGATGGGGGCACTCACTTCTGCAATAAACAGCTTTACTCTGCCATGGTTCGGTATGGAATTCGCCATAAGGTGGCTACTCCATATCATCCACAAACTAATGGGCAAGCTGAAGTCTCTAACAGAGAATTAAAGAGAATCCTAGAACGGACAGTAAGTACCCGTAGAAAGCATTAGGCACGGAGCTTGGATGATGCTCTGTGGGCTTACAGAACAGCATTCAAGACCCCTATAGGGACCTCTCCATACCAACTTGTGTATGGTAAGGCATGTCACCTGCCCGTGGAACTGGAACATAAAGCCTATTGGGCAACCAGATTCCTAAACTTTGATGCCAAATTAGCAGGAGAAAAAAGATTGCTCCAGCTAAATGAGCTAGAGGAATTCAGATTCACAGCTTTCGAAAATGCCAAGCTTTATAAAGAGAAATCAAAAAATTGGCATGACAGAAAGCTGTCATCTAGAATCTTTGAGCCAGGACAGAAGGAATAATCAATTGCATAAGTTCACAGGGTTACAGAAGGAATCTGCACACAAAACAGAGAAAAAGAGCTCACTGGCTAGAAAACGCCAGTAAAAGTGTATTTTGGGCGTTCAACGCCCAAAATGGGCATCCACTGGGCGTTGAACGCCAGTAATGGTAGCAATCTGGGCGTTCAACGCCAGAAATGGGCACCCACTGGGCGTTGAACGCCAGTAATGGCAGCAACTGGGCGTTGAACGCCCAGGAGAGCAGCATTTGGGCGCTGAACGCCCAAAACAGGCAGTGTTTGGGCGTTCAAACGCCAGGAAGGCAGGGAGGAGCCAAATTCATTTTTTCCACACGTTTTTCCATTCTAATTTCAAATTTTATGTTTCAATGCATGATTTTACATAAACATGTTAAGAACCCTGATTTCTAAAATCCTTAATTTCTAAAAATCCTACTTTCAAAATATCAAATGTATCTTAATCCATAAGCACCAAGCCTCTTTGCAAATTCAATCCAACTCTTTTCAAATCCTATTTTCAAAACAAATCTAATTTTTTTTCCAACTAATATCTTTTTCAAATTTCCACATTATCTTTTTCAAAATCCAGATCTATCTTTTTCAAAAATCTTTCATATATTTTTTAAACTATATCCTCTCTTATCATATCTTCTATCTTATCTTTTCCAACTCAATCTTTTTATCATATCTTTATCTCTTTTTTCGAAAACCCACCCTCCCTCCCTTTAAATTTGAGTTCGGCCTCCCTCCCCTCCCATCAACAATTGCACCTAGCTCTCCTTCTTTCCCTCTCCTTTCTTTTCTTTTGCTTGAGGACAAGCAAACCTCTAAGTTTGGTGTGTTTATCCGCGATCACTAAGATCATGGCTCCTAAAGGAAAACAACCCACTCCAAGAGGCAAGAAAGAGAGCGTTCCAAAACCACTTTGGAATCAAGGGAAGTTCTTATCTAAAGAACATTCGGACCATTATAACAAAATAATGGGTCTGAGATCAGTGATCCCGGAAGTCAGATTCGATCTGAAAGAGGATGAATATCCGGAGATCCAGGAGCAAATTCGAATCAGGAACTGGGAAGTCCTAGCTAATCCTGAAATGAAGGTGGGAAGGAATATGATCCAGGAGTTCTATGCTAATATGTGGCAGACTGACAAGCAAAAACTATCTGGAACTGCCTTCTATGAATATCGGACCATGGTCAGAGGAAAGATTGTTCATACCACCCCTGACAAGATCAGAGAGATCTTAAAGCTACCTCAGCTGAAAGATGATCCAGATTCCTTCAACAGGAGAATGATGAGAACAGACAAGGGCCTGGATAAGATTCTAGAGGACATATGTATCCCTGAAGCCAGATGGACCACCAACACAAAGGGTGTCCCAAATCAACTCAAGAGAGAAGATCTCAAACCAGTCGCCAGAGGATGGCTGGACTTTATTGGGCATTCTCTGTTGCCTACCAGCAACCGTTCTGAAGTCACAGTTAAAAGAGCAGTGATGATCCATTGCATCATGATGGGAAAAGAAGTGGAAGTTCATCAGCTGATCTCAACTGAACTCTACAAAATTGCTAACAAAAATTCTAAAGAAGCCAGGTTGGCTTACCCAAGTGTGATATCGCTGCTCTGCAAGGATGCTGGAGTAAGGATGGGAATAACTGAGTACATCTCAGTTGAGAAGCCAATCACCAAAGCATCAATGGAAAAACAACAAGCGCAGGAGGATCCCACCAAGAAGAAAACGCAGGAATTCCTCCCAAAAATCCCTCAATCTGAATATTGGGAGTATCTGGAGACATCCATCACCAAGATACGGGAGGCTATGGAGCAAATAATAAAAGAACAGAAGGAACACAGTCAAATTCTTACCTATATGCTTAAAGAACAAGAGGAGCAAGGGCGTGACTTAAGGGACTTGAAGCGCCAGAAGTTATCTCTTGCAGGACCAAGCACCCCAAGGATCAGAGGAACCCCCGTTCCCCCAGAATAAAGGTTGTTAATTTCCAATTTCTGCCTTAACTCTGTGATAGTGTCCTTATAGAAGTTTACCTTAGGAGTCATGTAGTGGTAATTAGTATCTATTTTGATTTTATCTCCAATTAAGCTATAGTTTATTTTTCTCATCATCAGCAAACATGAATAAAGCAGTAGATCTTTTGAATAAGAGGCAATAAAATTTCGAGTTTTAATAAGAGAAATTCTAATTAGCTAAATGTGGCGGCAATGCTTTCTGTCTTCTGAATGAATGCTTGAACAGTGCATATATCTTTTGAATTTGTTGTTTAAGACTGTTAAATATGTTGGCTCTTGAAAGAATGATGAACAAGAGACATGTTATTGATAATCTGAAAAATCATAAAAATGATTCTTGAAGCAAGAAAAAGCAGCAAAGAACAAAGCTTGCAAAAAAAAAAAGAAAGAAAAAGAAAAAGCAAGCAGAAAAAGCCAATAGCCCTTAAAACTAAAAGGCAAGGGTAATAAGAAAAGGATCCCAAGGCTTTGAGCATCAGTGGATAGGAGGGCCAAGAAGGAATAAAATCCTGGCCTAAGCGGCTAAACCAAGCTGTCCCTAACCATGTGCTTGTGGCGTGAAGGTGTCAAGTGAAAACTTGAGACTGAGCGGTTAAAGTCAAGGTCCAAGCAAAAAGAAGAGTGTGCTTAAGAACTCTGGACACCTCTAACTGGAGACTTTAGCAAAGCTAAGTCACAATCTGAAAAGGTTCACCCAGTTATGTGTCTGTGGCATTTATGTATCTGGTGGTAATACTGGAAAACAAAGTGCTTAGGGCCACGGCCAAGACTCATAAAGAAGCTGTGTTCAAGAATCATCACACTAAACTAAGAGAATCAATAACACTATCTGAATTCTGAGTTCCTATAGATGCCAATCACTCTGAGCTTCAATGGATAAAGTGAGATGCCAAAACTGTTCAGAAGCAAAAAGCTACTAGCCCCGCTCATCTAATTAGAATCTGAGCTTCATTCAAAAACTCTGAGATATTATTGCTTCTCAACCCATTAGTCTTCTATTTTATTTGTCTAGTTGCTTGAGGACAAGCAACAGTTTAAGTTTGGTGTTGTGATGAGCGGATATTTTATACGCTTTTTCGGGTTAATTTCATATAGTTTCTAGGATATTTTAGTTAGTTTTTAGTTTAATCCTATTATTTTTTAGGAAAAATTTATATTTCTGGACTTTACTATGAGTTGTGTATTTTTTTGTAATTTCAGGTATTTTTCTGGCTGAAATTGAGGGAGCTGAGCAAAAATCTGATTCAAGCTGAAAAAGGACTGCTGATGCTGTTGGATTCTGACCTCCCTGCACTCAAAGTGGATTTTCTGGAGCTACAGAACTTGAAATGGCGCGCTTCTAAGTGCATTGGAAAGTAGACATTCAGGGCTTTCCAGCAATATATAATAGTCCATACTTTGCACAAGGATAGATGACGTAAACTGGTGTTCAACGCCAGTTCTCTGCCCAATTCTGGCGTCCAGCGCCAGAAAAGGATCAAAAGCTAGAGTTGAACGCCCAAACTGGCACAAAAACTGGCGTTCAACTCCACAAATGGCCTCTGCACGTAAATTGCTTAAATCTCAGCCCCAGCACACACCAAGTGGGCCCCAGAAGTGGATCTCTGCACCATCCATCATAGTTTACTCAATTTTTGTAAACCTAGGCTACTAGTTTAGTATTTAAACAACTTTTAGAGACTTACTTTGTATCTCATGACATTTCAGATCAAAAACATTATATTCTCTGACGGCATGAGTCTCTAAACTCCATTGTTTCGGGTGAGGAGCTCTGCTGTGTCTCAATGAATTAATGCAAGTATTTCTGTTTTCCATTCAAACATGCGTGTTCCTATCTAAGATATTCATTTGCACTTTAACCTGAATGTGATGAACGTGACAATCATCATCATTCCTCCACGAACGCGTGCCTGACAATCACCTACGTTCCAATATAGAATGAATGAATATCTCTTAGATTTCTTAATTGGAATCTCCATGGTAAAAGCTAGATTGATGGCGACATTCATGAGAATCCGGAAAGTCTAAACCTTGTCTGTGGTATTCCGAGTAGGATTCTAGGATTGGATGGCTGTGACGAACTTCAAACTCACGAGTGCTGGGCGTAGTGACAGACGCAAAAGGATAGCAGATCCTATTCCGGTATGATTGAGAACCTGCAGATGATTAGCCGTGTGGTGACAGCGCACTGGGAATCTTTTCACTGGAAGGATGGATGGTAGCCATTGACAACGGTGATCCACCTACACACAGCTTGCCATAGGAGGACATGCGTGCGTGAATCAGAAGACAGAGGAAAGCAGAGATTCAGAAGACAAAGCATCTCCAAAACTCCAACATATTCTCCATTACTGCATAACAAGTAACCTTTAATCCATGCTCTCTTGTTTATTTGCAATTCAACTGATAAACATAATTGACTTCCTAACTAAGATTTACAGGATAACCATAGATTGCTTTAAACCAACAATCTCCGTGGGATTCGACCCTTACTCACGTAAGGTATTACTTGGACGACCCAGTGCACTTGCTGGTTAGTGGTACGAGTTGTGAAAAGTGTGATTCACAATTCGTGCACCAATTAACTTGTTAATTATACTCACTCATTACGTGTTAGTTAGGAGATGTGCAAGAAGAACTAATGTCAACTTCAACTAAAGACATAAATGACAACTTTTCGTTTAAGTGGTGGCCTCCCTCTTTCATTTACTCAATAAGTACAAGGACAACAGAGAGGAGCAATGCAATGCAGCAAAGGTTCCACCCAAAAATAAAGAAGGTTCGAGAGAGAAATCCCGATAGGCACCTTCCACCGCCATGGCCGAGGAGAGCGTCCGACCTTCAAAGACTAGTGAGTTTTGCGATTTCCAGAAGCTCCAAGCTAGGTAAGCCTTTAATTCTTGTTTCCCTTTCGCGTTGCTACCTCCACTAATTTGAGTTCGAAGTTCACTCCGCCAAAGGCAATGTGTCATCGATTCTGCTTCCAATCCACACCGCGAACAAATGGCATTGTGCAGGCAAGAACTCTGATGGTGGATGAAAGAACTGGAAGGCTACTCTGTATACCCATGCCACCGAATAGCTATCTGATTATTCTTTTAACCAGGTGATTGTATCTTCTCCCCCATGAATTTCTGTCTTCAGATCTTTTCATAGTTAATTAGAAAGATATGTTGGAATGAATTAATTTTAATAATTCAGATCATCCATATTAAATCACCAAAAATATATCATAATGCGGAAGCGTACCTTTACTCATAAAATCAGGAATTGACAGAAGGATTTGGATCTTGTGGTTCTTTCGATCTTCCTCAACTAAAGCCTTCTGTATTCCTACGCGGCTGAATTGTGACTCTTTTGATGGGGAAAGAGCAACAAAGGCGGCTTTGGTATATTGGGGACCGAAACCCTGAAAGCACCATTTATATTTGAGCATGGCACCCATTAAACTCTAAAGCCCAAATAAAATAGTATCTAAAGTCCAAAAGATAATATATCTAAAATTCAAAAGATAATTATCTAAGGAACAAAAGATAATATCCGGTTTTATTCTCGTTTAATTCCAAATCAAAAGTAATAATGACTTATTCAATTTAGCATTTAAAAACAATAAATGAGATCACCATTATATAAGTTATTTAATTTGAAATAACATAATTTGTGATTACAATTAATATATGTATTGCCCACAAACAAATTAGGAAATTAAAATAATTTTCTAACAATCTCCCACTTGGGCTATACATATATTCTTTCTTGACATAATCACATTTTATAAACTTTATGCGCGCATCTGAATGCT
Source organism: Arachis ipaensis (assembly GCF_059453495.1). Lineage (NCBI taxonomy): Eukaryota > Viridiplantae > Streptophyta > Magnoliopsida > Fabales > Fabaceae > Arachis > Arachis ipaensis. Next base: position 94,281,098 of record NC_142437.1, on the reverse strand, counting down.
ATTTCTCTCATTACTTTAACAATATGGTCCATCTCATACATTAGATATAGAACTACCGCAGCTTTTATCACATTAATGTCGTGACTAAACCACGACAATCACCATCCTAATATACTTAACGACATAGATCAAATTTGGATGAGTAATATGAAAATTGTATGCCAAGAGATCTCATGCATGTCTATTTCCAGCTGGTCCAACTTTAAAACTTTATTAAGATCAAACACAATACAAATATTGCAAAATGAATATTTTACATAACATGAAATAAACCATCAACTTAATTCTGCAGAAAAATAACTCAATATCTGTCATAAGACATATAGCATAAAATAAACTCCCACTAAACCAAGGCATCATAAATATTGACACCCATCCGAGCAGTGTGCTCATGAAAGACTTTAGGGATCAATTCCTTGGTTATTGAGTCTGCTAGCATATACTCTGTTTCTATATGTCCTATGGAAATCTATTTTTCTTAAACTTTCTCCTTGACAACTAAGAACTTGATGTCTGTATGCTTCGATTTTGTCAAGCTCTTATTGTTATTGGAGTATAGTACTGCTGACTTGTTGTCACAAAATATCTTTAATGACCTTTCAATGTCATCTACAATACGAAGCTCAATGACAAAGTTTTGCAACCATATGCCATGAAATCGGAATCAAAGTACCTAATGATCTCCAAATTTTCTGATCTCCGATAAATAAGCATGTAATTCTTTGTTCTCTTTAAATAACGTATTACGCGTTTAACAGCTATCCAATGATCTATGCCCAGATTGTTCAAGTATCTACCCAATACTCCTACTATAAATGATATATCGGGATGTGTGCAGACTTGAGCATACATTAAGCTCCCTAGTGCTGATGCATAAGGTTTATCATGCATTGCTGTCATCTCAAGATCATTTTTAGGGCATTGTTTGAGACTGAACTTGTCTCCTTTAGATACGGGTGTGTACATTGGTCTACAACTTTTCATGCCATATCTACTTAAAATCTTGTCAATATAGTTCTTTTGTGATAATCCAAGAATACCTTAAGAGCGATCTCTTAGTATCTCGATTCATAATACAAAAGAGGCATCACCAAGATCTTTTATTTCAAATTTGTTCGACAGAAATTTCTCAGTTTCATGCAACAAGCCTATATCGCTACTGGCAAGTAGAATGTCATCAACATATAAGACAAAAAAATGGTATTTACTCCCACTGAACTTTCAGTATAATGGTATTACTTGAGGTTGTTGAGCTTGCTGCATGGATTGGGGTTGAGGAGGATTCTCATTATTTTCCTGTGCTGTAGCAGTATCTTAAGCAAATATGATATTCTCATTGTTCTTTTGTACTGTAACTGGATCTACAGTAGGATTCTTATTGTGCTCTTGTACTATAACTGTATCTTGAACAATAATAGGTACAAAGACCTTATTATTATCAGTTACAGAATCCTCATCAAAAGTAACATTCCTAATATTTCCTTCCCCCCAAACTCAACATCCTCAAGAAATCTCGCATTTTTCATTTTAAAAATAGACCTTGATGCAGGATTGTAAAACTTGTACCCCGTGAACGCTTAGCATAACCAACAAAATAGCAACTAATTGTCCTTGAATTCAATTTTCTTTCATGCGACCTATAAGGTCGCGCCTCAGCTGGACATCCTCAAATATGCAAATACTTTATACTGGGCCGTTTCCCAGTCCAAATTTCATATGGGGTTTTGTTAACTGCTTTGCTTGGCACTCTACTAAGGATGTACACTGCGGTCTTTAAGGCTTCTCTCCATAGTGATTCAGGCAAGGAAGAATGACTAATCATACTTCTCACCATGTCCTTAAGAGTTCGGTTCCTTCGCTCTGCAATACTATTTATGCTAGGTTTGCCTAGCATGGTGTATTGCGAAACAATACCACACTCCTCTAGGAAAAGAGAAAAAGGCCAGGGACGTTGCTCACCTAAACCATCATATCTTTCGTAGTATTCACCACCACGATCAGATTTGACAGCTTTAATTTTCTTTCCAAGTTGAAGTTCAACTTCAGCTTTGAAAGACTTGAAAACATCCAAGGCTTCGGACTTTTCATGAATTAAATATATATACCAGTAACGAGAGTAATCATCTATGAACGTAATAAAGTACCGTTGTCCATTCCAAGAGACAGTAGGGAATGGGCCACATATATCGGTATGTATCAGTTCTAAGACATCTTTAGCTCTCTCGGCACCTAATTTTCTTTCGTTTGTCCTTTTCCCCTTTATGCACTCAATGCAGACTTCAAAGTCTGCCAAATTTAGGGGTCCAAGAATTTCATCCGACACGAGCCTCTGAATTCTCTGTTTAGATATGTGACCTAGGCATTTGTGCCATAATGATGCCGAATTCTCATTTAGTTTTCGTTTTGTACCTGTTTGTAGTATTTCATTATTATAGGAATTTAATTCAAGCCTATATAGATTATCCACCAAATGACTAGAGCAAATATTATTCGAATTATAGAAGAGACTAACTTTATTGTCTCTGAACGAACAAAAATAACCCGATTTGTCCAAACGAGAAACAGAAACCAAATTCCGTCTAAATGATGGTACATAAAATGTCTCTAATAAATCCAAGTAAAATCCACTTGTGGAACATAATCTAAAGGTTCCTATAGCTTCGACTGCAACTATATTGCCGTCTGCCACATAGATGTATCTTTCAGCATCACTTGGCGGTCAGCTCCATAGGCAATCCTGCATAGTAACACTTACATGAGTAGTAGCAGCAGAATCTACCCACCAAGTATCAACAGGTACATAACTTAAACTAGCCTCAAAACAAACGAAAGTAAGAATTATACCCTTCTTTACACGCCAGGTGGCATATTTGGTACAATCCTTCTTCATGTGTCACACCTTCTTACAGAAGAAATAAGTTGAAACTTGATCCTATTTCTTAGCCTTTTTCTGTTGAGAAGGCACATCTGCAGTATTATCACGCTTTCTTTTATACTGAGAAGATGAAGCCTTGTGAGCACTTTCAGTCTTATCTTGTTGTAGCCTCTCTTCTTCTTGTACACAGTGAGATATAAGCTCATTTAAGGACCAAGTGTCCTTTAGGGTGTTATAACTCACTTTGAATTGCCCAAAGTGTGCAGGAAAGGAAATCAAAATGAAATGCACGAGTAAATCTTCAGACAACTCTAACTTTAGTGCTTTCAATTTTGAAGCAAGATGAGACATTTCTATAATGTACTCCCTTATTTTCCCTTTACCTTTATACCTCACGGAGACAAGTTTGCTCAAAAGGCTACTTTCCTCCGCCTTTTTATTCTTAGTAAAGAATTTTTCAACATCTTTCAGGAACTGTTTGGCATCTTTATCCTCAGTAATTGAGCCCTGAAACGCCTCAGGAATTGAGCGTTTCATGATCATAATGCTCATTCGATTGGATCTCTCCCACTTCTCTATTTTAACCTCATTGAGGTTTTTCAGAGTGGAAGTGGGTTTCTCCTCTCGAAGAGCTATATCTAGATCCATACAACCGAGGACAATCTCCACGGTATCCTTTCAAACTTTAAAGTTTGAACCATTCAGCATAGAAATACTGCTAATTTGTGCAGAAACATTGATAGCTAAAGCCATAGTTTCTGGATTAGAAAAATAAACATGTAGTAAATATTAGTTAAATAATGGGAAAAAAATCCATATTGAGATATCTAGAACAACATTAATTTTCAATCTTTGGATAGAAAAATTAACTGTAAGTGATACTCTCATTGCAGTAATCAAATATTGTCAAAATTCCTGTCACACATTAAGCCTTTCTTTGGACCGACTTAATGCGCACATGAAAATTTAAACTTCGCAGCCTATTTATTACCGCATATATTTTCTATTAATTGGCCAAACAATAACCTTCCTTTGGGCCGATTATTAACCGCATAATTAATAGAAAATAAATAAAAGTGTGCAATACTTATTATTTGGCCAAACAATAAACTTCCTTTGGGCCGATTATTGTTCGCATAAATAATAAGTATTACTTTATTCTTAATCAGTTACCCAAATATTTATTTACCATTAATATGTGTATGTAATTCGGCCAAATATAGGCCTTCCTTTGGGTTGACAAATATTCGCATGAATTATATATCACCATATTCCTAATATTTTAAATAAATCAATTTTCACAAAAGAAGCTACTTTAGTAGCATAATATTCAATCAATTTATTCTAAAACCAAATTTTTATAAAATAGGTGGGTATAATAATCTAAATTGTTACTAATTTCCTTATATAACAATAAAAAAATACTTTATGTAACAAAATAAAAATATTTAAGTAGCATAGAAGTATAAGACAATATAAAATAACCATATAATATTGTGTGACCTCCTTAGTTATACATATATTTAAATATGAAAATTGCTAATATTATTATGAAACAAAATTAAATTCACAATATATCATAAAAAAATTAAATTTTCTATAAAATAAATATGTATAACACCAAAAAACAATAATAATAAAAGAAAACTTAATCCTTAATATTCTTTAACTTTATACATATCAACGTACAGAAGTTATATATGTATAAAACTTAAATTCATATTAAATTCAAAGAGGTTAGTCGATTCAAAACCAAATTCCATATATTTAGCAACTTATTATCAATTGTTTTCTTCCTTAAAAAAACGAATCCATAAACAAAGATAAAAAAGGCATATATGTCTGCATGATTATTATCCACATATATATATTACTTGATCATGTGTTAGGACGCACTGCATTCATATATAAAAAAATATTACATTAATGAACAAATAAACTAATGTATAAAGAAAACACTTAGAGTCCATGTATGCACATAAAAAATAAATAATAAACTCATCAGATCCATAAAATTAAGTTGATCCAAAAGGAGAGCAACAACGCAAATATATATTGATCCAATGAGATTAAAATTTAATATCAATGATTCAATTATGAATGGCTCTGATACCACTTGTTAGAATAAATTAATTTTAGTAATTTAGATCATCCATATTAAATCACCAAAAATATATTATAATGCAGAAGTGTATCTTTACTCATAAAATCAGGAATTGACAGAAGAATTTGGATCTTGTGGTTCTTTCGATCTTCCTCAACCAAAGCCTTCTGTATTCCTAGGCGGCTGAATTGTGACTCTTTTGATGAGGAAAGAACAACAAAGGCGACTTTAGTATATTGGGGACCCAAACCCTGAAGGCACTATTTATATTTGAGCATGGCACCCATTAAACCCTAAAAGTCAAATAAAATAGTATCTAAAGTCAAAAGATAATATATCTAAAATCCAAAAGATAATCATCAAAGGAACAAAAGATAATATCCGATTTTATTCTCATTTAATTCCAAATCAAAAGTAATAATAACTTATTCAATTTAGCATTTAAAAATAATAAATGAGATCACCATTATATAAGTCATTTAATTTGAAATAGCATAATTTGTTATTATAATTAATATATATATTACTCACAAATAAATTAAAAAATTAAAATAAATTCCTAACAAGATATTTTATTAATATAAGATAACATATGATATCTTTTTAAATTCAATTAGAAGATATAATATTAAATTTAAAATATAATTAATTATTTTTTGATGATATGATATTAAAAATTGACACATTTAACTTTAGTCGATGTCAACTAAAAAGAGTAATTTTTATCTTAGATTTTTTTTTTTTGAAAAATTAAAATGAAAAGATAACATAATTATTTTGAACCGAAACATCCCAGGCAAAATCAAAACGAACATAAATTGTCATATTTCAATCTTTTTATTTTTTCAATCAGTAGATACTTTCATCCAATATATAAACTCTACTACCGCATTATTAAACCACTTACTTCAATAATCTTCTTAATTCCCTGTTTCTTTCTTTCTTTTTTAATCTTGAATATGGCTTCAACAAAGTTGCCTTCAGGTGCAAGCAAGAAGTTCAAGCCTACAGATGAAGAACTCATTCAAGATTTTCTCCTTAACAAAATCAATGGGAGGCCTCTACCAAACAATGGAACCATTCTTGAAGGTGAAATGTTTGGTACGGAGAAGAATCCATGGGAAATTTGGGAAGAAAACGTTGAAAATTCTTATGACGGGAAGGACCTCTATTTCTTCACTACTCTAAAAAGGAAGTTCTCAACTAACAGCTTGCGGATGGTTCGCACCATTGGGTTGGGTTCTTGGGAAGGTGAAGACATCGGAAAAGAGATTATGGCCAATAAAACTAACCAGCGCATTGGAATGAGGAAACGATATCGCTTTGAGAAGAGTGGTACTAGCCATGATGGTGGATGGATCTTGCATCAATATAGCATTGATTCTTCTTTGTTACCAAATCCATCCAATGTAAGTATCATAATTTTGCGCATATTCTTTAACCAGAGGTTTCGAATTTGAATCAAAAGAACCAGTACAAACTAAATTCTTGTTGGACTGTGTTCGGTAACGTTTCGATGATAGATTAAAGGTTCAATTGCTGATGGACATAGAGTTGTAAAAGTGTTCTGTCTAAAAACAAAAAATATTCGTCTTATTTTATTTTATTTTTCTCATTATTTCTGTTTCTATTTAAGAAACAAAATCAAAACACAACCAAGATGACCGCTACATTATGCTTAGTTTCTCAATTACACAACCTTGGATAATTTCTTTTCGGTTGATATATATAATGACCGCTACATTATTTCTGTCTTGCTCCAATTCCAATTAAACAAAGGTTAATGTATTTATATATTTTCCTTGCAGATGAATAATTATGTTTTATGCAGATTTAGAAAGAATAACAGTAAACCTCGTCAAAAGAAAAGGAAAATTGTGGCTCCTGAAACTGTGGCTACTGTAATACCGGTAAGTATTGATTTGATTGATGTGTTTAATGTTTTCTAACTATAAGGAAAAAGTTCAATTTTGATTTTAAGCTTATTAAATTAATAGTAGTTTATAGCTTATTGAGTTGTGTTTATGTGTCTTCAAGTTTCAATTTAACGTCTCATAGACACTCTTTCTTTTCAATAATAATAGTGGTGCCTTTGAATATACTGAGTGTTGTTGAAATAATAAATTTAGGAATTACATTTTTATTTATTTGAACACAATATTTCTAATTAGTTTGAGGATTACAAAGTGTATATGATTTGATTCTAACTCTTTTTATAATTTGAAATACTGCTTCTATTAAAAAATCTGTTTGAATTTTATTATATATAAAGTAAGTTTTTTTTAATACTTTGGTTTTGATTATGGTGATTTCTTCCATACCCAATTAATTTGAGGGTATTATATACCCTTCTTACATGTTCCAATTAATTGGTGACATGTGTATTCATTAATTCCAATCAGCAAATGAATTTTTTATTTTTAAAAATAAAAATCAATGAATTTAATACATGTATAAAATATTTTATATATACATATCTTAATACACTATACATACATTTAAGTCTGGTTAAATCAAACCATCATATATGATAAACCTTAAATAAATTATTTAAAAGAAAAAAAAAAGAATTGAGCCGTTGTAATGGTGCTGGAGAAAGAGGGAAGAACATAGAACCCTAATCTTTTTCATCTAATTTCGTCTTCTTCTCTTTTCTATATTCACAAAAAAAAATTCGTTTCTTCTTCTTCCCTCTCCTCACTCTCAGGATATATCTTCTTTTTCCTCCTTTTAATCTTCTAAAGTCCTTGATCTTGTTGCTGTAACCCAGAGCAATCTATCGTTCTTTTTACTGTTCTTCAATTCAAAGTCGCCAACTTTGTTGTTGGAACTCAGAACAATCGATTGTTCTTTTTACTATTCTTCTATTCAAAGTTTAAAATGAATTTTTTATGTGAATATAGAGAAGAGAAAAAGACAAAATTAGATGAAAAGGATTAAGATTCTATATTCTTCTCTCTTTCTCCAGCATCATATACAACAACCCAATTCTAATTTTTTTTTTTCTTTTATATAATTTATTTAAAGTTTACCACATATGATGGTTTAAATGTATGTACAGTATATATATATATATATTTATATGTATGTATTAAATTCAATTTTTATTTTTAAAAATTAAAAATTCATTTAATGAATACACATATCATCAATTAATTGGAACATGTAAGAAGAGTATATAATACCTTCAAATTAATTGGGTATGAAAGAAATCACTTTTTGATTATTTAAATCCATATTTGCGTATCTTACTAGCTACATATTTATAATTAATGGCTCTTTTATTTAAATGGAGCAAAGATGTTTTAATTTATAATTACAGCTGCTCTTGTTTGCAAGACTAAATAAATAAAAGATTTTGATTTTGAAAGAATATAGGCGAATAAAGTAGTTCAAGTAATTAAATAAAATAATTAAAGATTTAGTAATTGATTTAAGAATTACAGCTTATTTTTTGGTAGACCTTACTTATTTACTTTAATTTAGAAACCAACTTGATTTGCATATATATTGGGCGAAAGTCAAATAATAATTATTCTTTAACAAAAAGAAAAAAAATTTCCGTTTTACAACAAATGTCACATTCATCATAGTATTCGTATTGTAAGCATTATTCTGTATTTTTTTTTCTTCTTCCAATTGAAATTGTGTATGAAAATTATTAAATTTTGTTTAGATTAAAGTAAATCTGAATTTATGATGCTAGTTTGGATATTTAATTTGACTTGGTTTCCTACCTTATTTTCTATAATCATATACTACTTACATATCTGAATAACACAAATGGTGAACGTGCAGTTTTTGTTTTATGCCTTTCATCATCATCATCATCATCATCATCATCATCATCATCATCATCATCATTAGGTCAAGTTCTTGATATTATTATTGTGTTCTTCATATTAGAATGCCAATGATTATGCTGGGAAAGTAGAATTTGTTAACCAATTAGAGAATGGAGATGAAAGGATGGAGATTCAAAATGAATCACCAAACCAATCAGACAAAGCAAACCAATCAGAGAATAATGGAGATGAGAAGATTGATGAGATTCAGAGAGAACTAACAAATCAATTAGAGAATAATGAGGATGAAATACAGGTTGAGGCTTTTGATACTACTATTGGAATTGAGGCAAACTGTGAGGAAAAGGGAGATGGTGATGATGATGATGATGAAGATGACAATGATATGACATGGCCAGAGTATTTTGCAATGCAATTGTTAGAACTTAACAAAGACTGGTTCATCCCAAAGGATGATGTCCCCATTATTCCAAATAAATTTCACAATGACATGTTAAAGCGGTTTAAAAAAGTTTTATGATCAAGTATATCTAATTTTTGTTTTTCTTTTTTATTTATTTTTAGTTTTTTATATATATCCGGTTCAATTTTGTACAGACTTTTGTTTTGGTCGGATAGATTTATGTATTAATTTTTTAGTGAATTAAGAACTACTTATTAATGTAGTTAATTTGTTTAACTTTGTTCTAGATAAACTGAGGGTGCTTTTTCTGCAATTTAACATTTATTTGGAAGATGTAGTACATGCGTGTTAATTAATGGGGTTTAATCTTGGGCTATTCCAAAAAAAAAAATACTTAAAGAATGACTTTTGATGTTTGGAGAATTGATTGTTTAAATGAAATCAGCAAAAAATGTGGTTGATTGCTTATTGTGTTTTTAATTTTTTTTTTCTTTTTTTAGAATTGTGTTTCCAACAAGAGAAATTTGAATGACCATGATAATGATTAATGATATATTAAGATTATTTTAGGGTCTACGGATAAATTGACCAAAGCAGCATATATTGGAATGGTGGTCAATAATCTATACAGATGTTGAGTCTAAATAATAAAAATGAAGAGAAAATTACAATGAAAAACTCATTTGAACTAAACTGAAGTATAACATAAACCCTACATCAAATCAACTAATTCATACCCTATAATAAGGTATGCCATTAGGCATTGGGGTTAGTGATGAGGCAAGCTTGAGCTCAACGATAATAGGCTCCGGCAGGCAAAATATAATGCATATCCATGTTCACATCATTGCAATATGCATTTACAGGCAACAGCGCTTGCTTGGCGAAAAAGAAGAGACGACAACGCACAGTCAGGTTCATCTCAGATACCATCAAGTCAGTGATCATCTTCATTGGTTCCAGGGCAGTTGGTCAAGAGAGCATCCTTTGATTCATACTGAAGAAACATATAAAAATCAAAATTTAATTTATAGATAATTATGAGTTTCAAGAGTGTCAAAGTTTGGTTTTTAGTATTACTACAAAACAAATATATAAAAAGTAACTCTGTGTGTTGTTACTCACCTTATACAAAAGAGGCAATAATTGTGGTCATCCCTCAGTTTCATCAAAACTTCTTGCAAATCCTGAATCGATTACATGTATCACTATCACAGTTGCAACCAAATACAAATGCAGGACTAGATTAACAAAGTTCAACAAGAATGAATTTCAAAGTATAAGAAATACAACAACGACAAGTAAGCTTTGTCCAATGGCTAGGTAGGATCGGCTTAAATGGATCAAATGATGACAAAGTGCAATGAATAATATTTGTTTAAATCGCTTGGTATTTAGAGTATAACGAGGAGAAAATTAATCAGCAATGGAAGTGTATTGACTTAATGTGTGTGCCTGAGCAGTTAAGATCAAGAGAAAAAGAAAACATTTGTGCTGTTTCCATGTGTTATTCAGGGATGCAACATAAATCAATACCAAAACATGGTTAAAAGGAGCGTTCAACCAAAAATATAACCTTTTAGTTACGTACCTCTTCTGTTATTTCTTCCTCTTCCTCATCTTCCTTTTCTTCATCATCCTCATTCTTTTCCGGTTCAATGATTTCTCTATTCTCTAATTGATCAAGGGCAACCTTTGCCTTATGGAAATTGGCTACAACTCTCTTACTCTGCCATCGCGACTTCTGTCTCAACCCAAAGTCTTGCATTAGATCCTCCTCTTTCCTCCTTTTTCTCTCAGCGATGATTTCCTCCTTTTTCCTCTTCTCCTTGTGAGGATCATCTAGGCCAATACCAGCTCGCGATCGTCGAATCTCAATCCCCACTGGCTCAGCCCTACCCAAACCCTCTTTGCCAAGGGCAGCACCGGGCGTATAACCCATTTGTTTGAGCAGCTTAAACCCAATGTTGGATTGTGGTATTGGAGCTTCCACTTTTGCCAATGTTTGCTCATCCTCTTCTTTCTGTTTTCTTTCTCTTTCAAGTTTTCGCCGTTCTTGCCAGCTGAGTGTTTTTAACTTATTCTTGGAAGAGCTGATCGGAGGGTCTTTCTTGCCAGAGATCTGCACATAAGAAAGGGATCCTCTTCACCAAAATGCAACTATAGTACATATAATCCGTAAAATAAAAGAGGTTAACATAATTTAATCCATAATTTAAACATTACATAAGTTCCCATTTGTTTTTCCTTTCAAATAGACATATAAAAGCAAAAGCTCATATATCTTCGAAAATGCATGAGACAACACTCCCATTTTCAAAACTATTTCCAAACTGAAATTTTTGGGGATAATAATCTAGCAGCAATGCTTTATTCTTTAGAAAGATGAATTGCTATCCTTAGTCCCACCTTATATGATGAACAAAACTAAAGAAACTAAAAAATTGGCAAGCAAAACAGATAATTGGTACATTAGATATATGAAGAAACCAAAGACCTGGTAAGCAAAACAGATAATTGAAATCTTAGATATATGCAGAATTAATTTCTGCAAACTTTTATTTTCAAAAAGAAGACTCATTTTCTACGTGATATTAGAATGAGCATCATAATCTATTCCAGTTATCATCTACTTGGTTCGTCAAGTAATTAGCTCACTTATCTACTTAAACTGGTCATAAATTACATCAAGCACCGTTTTTCTTTCATCATTTATTAATTCTTAACACCAAGGACTAAAGTTTACAAACACAAGAAAACATAAGAACTAAAATTTAGAGACACAATTGCAAGATCATGTGAAATCAGATCACTATACCTAATTGAGTAAAAGGGAGCGACAGAACGAAACGACAATGGAGGAGAGTAAAACGGCGAGAAGTAATACCTTCTTGGAAGGAAGCGTGAGAGGTCACCCATGTAGTCATCGTCCTGTTCTTCGGTCCGGTGGTTGTTGTTGCTGCTGCTGCTGCTGCTCTGCGTGCTCGCCGTTGATTCAGCCATGGCCAGCTTCGCCGCACTGAGCTTGGCCGCTTGCTCACACCATAACTTCGATGAGGCTAAGGGGAACTGCCAAGAAACTGGAGCACGACCCCGCCGCGGGAGGTAGCGGCGATTGCAAAAAAGGAAGCGTGCACAAGAGATTTCAATCAATCAGAACACATGGAGCTAGAGTTGGCGAGCGCAGGGGGCAGATTCACGATCACCGTAACTGAAGGCGAAGGATGCAGCCGTTCCTTGCCCGATTCTGAGTCCCCGAGAGTCGAGAAATGAGAGGGATTCACGCCAAAGTTGAATTCAACTAGTTTCTTTATTCGGTGAACAATTCAAGTTGTTTCTATGGCTCCCCCATTAGGCTAGCTTCTCTTTCTGATTGTTGGGCCCAGGGATTGGGCTGGACAGCCCAATCAAAAAATCTGTCCAAAAATATTTCATTGATCAATTTAGATTGGTTTAGTGATTAATTCACTAATCTATTTAAACAAGTGTTAGGTGTTTAAATTTTGCTTTATGCATGCAATCAGTGACGGACCCAGAAAATTTTAAGAGTGGGGGCAAAAATATATATATATATATATATATATATACTAAAATAACTTTTGTTAAATATTATTAATTATATAGAGATATAAAAATTAAATAGTTAGTGAACACTTTCATTCTTAAAATACTATTCATTATATATAATTTATAAAAAAATATTTTTTATTTCTAAAACTTGAACTTAAAATATTTTAATTAAATTATAAATACCTTATTATCCTAACTAATTTTTTATACACATTTAATAATAAAAGACTGAATTAATTGGTATATTAGCGCCTAATGATACATTAATATTTATAATTTGAAACTAGAATTATATATAAATACTAAAAAAATTAAATTTGTATACAAAAAGTATGTTTATATAAAATAACAGAAATATAATTCACAATTTTTTCTTTCTTTCTTTTTAAAATAATTAAATTTGTTATATATTTTTTAATTTAATTTTGATATAATGTTAGATGAAAGATTTTATACATCTGTTTAATTATGTATTGTAATTAAAATATTTTTCTATTACTATTTCTAAAAATAAAAAATATATTTTAAATTAGTAAATTAATCAATTTATTTTAAAATTTTATACGCAACATAGGTACATATAATAGAACAAAAGATAAAAAATAAGTAATAAAAATGAATAAATCGAAAATAAAATAAAATATATAAAGTCACAAAGAAAATAAAATATTAGATTAATACCTAAACTACAATTGTTTGAATTAAAATTTGCAATTGAAAATATCAAAAGGAGAAACAATTAAATTGAAAGATACATAGGGTCATGGAGAACTATATAAAAAATATAAAAAATTTAAAATTTATTTTTTGATGAAGAGAAGATGACCACTAGATAAGGAATAGAAAAAAAAGTTGAAAATATAAAAATAAAAAGAGGGTTTAAGGGAATAAAGGAGTGACGACACAAAAATTAAATTTGATTAGGTTAAATAATAATTAAAATGATAGAGAAAATAAAAAAGTAAATTTGGAACTTTAGCTAATTGAGTTTAATTTATGGGTAAAGTATATTTTTTGTCCCTGAAGTTTACTAAAAGTTTCAAAAATACCCCTAAGTTTTAATTTGTTTCAATTTTATCCTTAATGTTTTCGATTTGCATCAATTTTATCCTTATCTTCAAAATTTTTGATCAAACTATAGTCAACATTAATTTTTTCCAATAACACCCCCCAAACCCTATTCTCTTTCATCATCATCAAGAACAACTCCTCCCTAACATTCCCGCCGCCGTTTGTGTCCCAACTCCGGCCACCGCAAGTGATGTATATCATAACCTCCTTCTCTCTTTCATGGAGAAGACTCCATTACAAGACCCAGCATTCCACCACCAATCCCTGACCATGGCTCCAACCAACAAGTGCTATGAAGCACTTGAAATCAAATCCATCAACATTTAAGAAGAAGAAGCAAAATAAAAAAGGGCAACAGCAACATCAACAATAACAAAACACAACAACAGCTCCATGCAACAACAGATCAAAACTCCATAACAAATAAGAGGTACATGTCCCTTCTGATTCTCAATTACTTTCTCTTCTTTGTGGGTACCGTATCTTCAAGCATGATCTCAAAGATTTCAACAAAAAGATTCTACCTTTATCATCTTCATTGAAATCATGTTGGGAGGTGGTAAGCATGGTAGCTGGCGGTGGTGGGCACAGCGGTGCGGCTGTTCGGCAGGGGGAAGGAAGGAGTGATGGGGGTATGGGAAGGGAGGGGGGAAAGGGGTGGTGTTGCTGGTTGAAGGGGGGTGCGGTTGGACGGTGGCGGCGTCGTGTGGTGGCGCGGGGGGGAAACAGTGGCGGAGGAGGATGGAGGAAAAAGAAAGAAGAAGAAAGAAGGGGAAAGGAGGGAGGGGGGTAGAGCGTGCCGGAGAGGAGGTTGTGAGCAAGGTTGAGTAGTTGGAGGTTGGCGAGGTTAGGTTGGTGAGGTTGAGGAGCGGCGGAGGGAGGTGGCTGGAGAGGGAGTTCTTCTGGAGGTAGACTACACGGTAGAAGAGACAATCGGAGAGGGAGTGAGGGATGGGAATGTTACTGAGTGAGTTTGGGGATGATGATGAAAGAGAATAGGGTTTGGAGGGTGTTATTGGAAAAAATTAATGTTGACCGTAGTTTGACCAAAAATTTTGAAGATAAGGATAAAATTGATGCAAATCGGAAACATTAAGGATAAAATTGAAACAAATTAAAACTTAGGGGTATTTTTGAAACTTTTAGTAAACTTCAGGGACAAAAAATATACTTTACCCTTAATTTATTTATAATGGGGTCATTTAAAATTTGAAGTGGGGGCATATTATATATAACTATATTTTTTTAAAAAAAAATTAAAACACTGTGGGGACAAGTGCCCCTTCTTCTTTGCTACTGGGTCCGTCCCTACATGCAATAATCTATTATTCAATGATAAATTTTTAAATATAAAAAATAATTTGTGAAATAATATTTTTTTTGTAATTTTTATTTATAATATTTCTGCTTCTTTAAATATTAATTAAATTAATTATTCTTAATAATTTTAGTATAAAAGATATTTTTCATAATTAATTTCTCTTAATCGTTCTTTAAAATATTCATTTTAAATTTTCTCCAATAATTTATTAAAAATATTATTTTATTAAAAAAATATTTTTTCTTTTTACTAAGAATGTAAATTCTAATTTTATTCTTTTGCATGTATTTTTAAGAATTTAATTATTATATTTTCTAAACACATATATTAAAATTATAATTATACTAGATGTACAATAAAATTATCTACTAAAATTAACTATTAATATAAAATACACACCAAAATATAAAATATGTATTAAAAATAAATGAAACTATATATGTACTTAAACACAAAAATATAATTATTAATTTGATAGTTGATTTTTTGTTTATAGATAGTATTTTTAATAAAATTATTACTAAAATATAGCTTTAATAAATATATAAAAATATATTAAAACTTAAATTTAAAAATGGTATGAAGTACATATTAGTATTTAGTAACCTTGTTTAGTAATTTCAAGCTCATATATCTATTACGTTATTTAATAATTTCAAAAGGGAAATGCCGTTTACTTGTTTAATAACCTTGCTTAGTTGTCACAAAAAAAAAAAAAAAAAACTTGCTTAGTTATGCAACAACCAAGGGGACGTGATTTCTGCACGTGCACGTTGCGCGCCAAAACTAACTAACGAATAACGATAACGTCTTTCTTCTCCTTCTTCCTCCAACTCTCTCTCTCCTCCCCCTTCCTGCAAGCTCAACCCAACCCACTCAGAGAGTCACATTGACTCAGCGAGCGTGTTCGAAAAAAAAAATTAACAAACACGAACTCGAATATTAGAGGTATCAATCTTTTTCTTTAACTAACCTTGAACCTTTTTTTACCTTTTTTACCTCTTCTCTTCAACATGTTTAGCAACCGAGAATGTATGGGAAAATTTGAGTGAAAATCAGGGCACTGATTTTTTTCGATTCGTTTCAGTTTCTTCCCGGAAAAGGAATTAAGCAAGGAGATTAAGTTGACGGATGATTCTGTTTCTCTTGGAAAATGAATCGCTTTTTCATCTCCGTTCATTTTTTCTTCGTTGTCTTCTCGGCAACTCTGATTTCTCAGAATTCAGCATTCACTGATCCTCTTGATGGTAATTGTTTAATCATTCTTTGGAAACTTGAGCAAACTGTTAAAAAAAAAAATCCTTGAATGACTTGATTGCTTTTATTGTTTGGTTCCAAAGAAAATTCGTTATACTTGTCATTGTTGTTTCAAGATATTGGTAAAGGAAATTATCCAAATCGTGTTTGGAAGTTTCTGTAACTTTCTTTTGTCGCAGTTTACAAAGATTTCAAAACTGTTTAATTCAGTGACTGAGGGCTACGCTTAATTACTCATTTTATGCTCCTTATGTCAAAACGTTGGCTTCATTACTCGGATTTCAGCATTTCATTTTGTTACTGTTTCTAAAACTGTGATCTGTTTAGGGTTTGTCTTTATCGTTGAAAAATTGGTAAAAATATAACTTGAGGAGATAGAATCTTAACTTACAACAGGAGAAGATCATGTTACTGATCATAAAAAATTCAAATTTAATTGAACTCTTTTTCTTTCTTTCTTTTTTTTTTCCCTTGTCTTTCGCTAAAACCATGTTTCTTGCTATTCCTTTTTTGGGTAAACAGTCTCCGCTCTTCAGGATCTATACAGAACCTTAAACACCCCGCCGTTGCTGGAAAGATGGAATGGCGATGATCCCTGTCAGGAGTCTTGGACAGGAGTAGCATGCTCTGGCTCATCAGTTATACACCTGTAATTCAATAATTATACACTGATTATATTCAGATTCAGATCATAGATGCCATTTAAATAATAAGTTATAGTATCCTTATTTTTATTAGTACCTGTTCTCATGCAGAAAAATTCAAGGATTAAACCTCACTGGATATCTTGGAGGCCTTCTCCACAATCTACAGAACTTGAAGCACCTGTAAGTAATTACATTGCTTAAAATTCCCATAAGGACATGTTTATTTTCAAATTGTGCACTCTACTCACTTCTGTAATTGTTTCCTTAGTGATGTCAGTTCTAACAACATAGTGGGAGAAATACCATCTGGTTTACCCCCAAATGTCACACACATGTAAGCCTATTTTTCATTTTGTTCCTGAATGACTAACTGACTATTAAGTGTGTTGTTCTGACAATTCTTCTTTTTCATCTCTCTTTCTCTCTCTCTCTCTCTCTCTCACTTTTGATTTGACAGAAATATGGCTTACAACTATCTGAGCCAAAGTATCCCACCATTATCAGCCATGAAAAAACTAAAACATCTGTGAGTTATTGTAGCATTGATTCAGTCCAAGCTTGTTAAACTAGATTAGCATGAGAAATATTCTTAACCAAAGTCCATTCACAACATGTTTCTTCATATTCTCTAATTTTTATAAGATATAGTAACTCAGTTTTATAAATGGCTGTGAAATCGTGATCCTTGTCTTGCAGGAATTTAAGCCACAATTTCTTGTATGGACCCATTGGCAATGTGTTTGCTGGGTTAGATGAACTCAAAGAAATGTATGCCTTCTTAACCAGAGTCTTATTTTGCATTTGAAAGAAATTAGCCATTCCAAAGAATTTCCATAGATACCTTTCTTGAATTAGTTGGATATGTATCAGCCAAACAATGAAGCCGAAATATACCTTCTCAATATTCAATAAATTAAGAATGGACAAAATTAGAAGGATACTTTGTTTGGATTCAGTAGTAAAGTAGTTGAAATACTCAATTCGAAAAACATGATTTCTCCTATTTCATTACAACCAAACCTGTAATTCAACTCAAATACCAAGTAATTTCCTAGGTTTTGAAAAGTTCCCACAAAAATGAAGTTCGAACTATATCATTCTGAAAAAGAAAGTCAAAAGAGTAACAAAGCTTGGAAGTGGATTGAGTCGTATGTTTATGTCTGACAGAAGAATGTAGTCTTTTTTATTTTTCTGTCCAAATTTTAGCCTGGACCCTAACAGGATGACTTTCTTTCATCAGGGACCTTTCCTACAACAATTTCACTGGAGATTTGCCGAGTTCATTTGGCTCCTTGAAAAACCTTGGGAAATTGTATGTTTCCTTTCTCCATACGCTCCTCACCCATTTTCCAAAGCTATATGTATTTATCAGGGTCATGTTCATTTGATATGGTGATGCTTTGCAGGTTCCTTGAGAACAACAGATTCACTGGATCAGTCACGTACCTGGCTGCGCTTCCTCTCACCGATTTGTAGGTTATCATTTCAGAATTTTGGCAAGTATGACTACAGTTTCATCATCTGCTAATGTATCTATTTTGTCAGGAACATCCAGGATAATCTGTTTAGTGGGATTCTTCCACCACATTTTCAGTCCATACAAAACTTATGGTTAGTAGTAACTATGACCATTTTTCATCTCCTCCAGCTACATTCTTAGATATGAAATGAATGAGCACATAACTATACCTTAAATTAGGATTGGAGGGAATAAATTCCAAGCAGTGGACGACTCTCCTCCCTGGCCTTTTCCTTTGGACAGTGTACCAGTTGAGCATAATAGTACTCGTCCACCCATAACGCAAACGAATGCCATAGAGAATTATGCTTCTGCTAAAGCAATCAAGCACAAGAAGAAACACATGGGCCCTGGAGGAATAGCTTTTACAGTTGGTGGAGTAACATTATTGGTAGCTGGATTGACACTCTTCATTGCAACTCGTTTGAATAGATTACATTCTGAGAGACTGAAGAACTTGGAAAGTGTTGAAAGATCATTCCCTTCTCTTCCAATCAGTGACTCAAAAGGTATATCCTTAAGGAGAGAGTGTGGATGCTGACTGACATACCCTAAGTCAAGGGAAAACATTAAATGACTCAAAGATGTCAAAAAATTCTTCTGTTCATTCGAATTGCAGATTTAACAGTAAAATGAGTGATATATCATTGCCATTCAGCTGTCTCAACTTCCTGTATAATATGTTCCAATCACTAGTTCAATGATTTGAGTTCCATGTTTAACCAGTCTTTTCTCCATTTTTATTGGTTATAGATATCTCTACTACTGCCGTAGATGAGAGCCTGCAAATCCCACCTTTCAATTCTGCATCCCTTTTGGTTCCAAGGCGACTACCTTCCCAACATCATAAAAAAAATGGAGAAACAACAAGGAGGAGTTTTTCCGAAAGAGAAAAGGTAACTGGGAGGACAAAAGTTTATACAGTAGCAGAGATTCAGTTGATTACAAACAGCTTCAGTGAAGACAACCTTCTTGGAGAGGGATCTCTTGGTCCTGTTTATAGAGCTGAATTTCCAGATGGAAAGGTACAATCCAAAGTAATGTTTTAAAGAATCTCATAATCATTTGCTTTCAAAATATAATACCTTCCTTTCTTCTTTGAAAGGTTTTAGCTGTGAAGACTATCACCATGGCGGGCTTGTCTTTCAGTGAAGAGGAGAAGTTCTTAGATGCAGTTTGCACCGCTTCCCGTTTAAAACATCCTAACATTGTTGCACTCAAAGGTTACTGTTTGGAGCATGGGCAGCATCTCCTTGTCTACGAGTATGTCAGAAATTTAACTCTAGATGATGCTCTTCACAGTGATGCATACAAGCCTTTGTCATTGACCATCCGTCTCCAGATTGCTCTTGGTGTTGCTCAGGCTCTGGCGTAAGTTCAATGTTTTCACTCAAACTTATTTCTCATAAAAAATATGAAAACTTATTTCTCATAACTCAAACTTATTTCTCACACAATGTTTGCAGCTATGTGCACTCCAGTTCCCCTCCTGTAGCCCACGGAAACTTGAAGTCTTCCAATATTCTGCTAGATGAAAATCTAATGCCTCGTGTTTGTGACTGCGGCTTGACTATTTTGAGACCACTGACAAGCAACAAGGTCAAAACTCGAGTAAGTCTCTGCAATAATCATCCTCACCTAGAACTACTTTATGCTCCATTTGCCACTGATATTATACACTGGATTAGGGAAAAACCATGTCCTTGTTGGAAATAAGATGGTTTGAATGTTGTTGGAAAACAGCTTGATTGTAATCTTTCTAAAACTTTGGTGAATGTTGTTGGAAACAGGCTTTGGAGATTTCTATCAGAGATGCAGGCTACATTTCACCAAACCATGGTCAACCAGGAACTAACAGCTGCACAGAAAGTGACGTCTTTGCATATGGGGTGTTGCTTTTGGAACTATTAACCGGAAGGGAACCTTTCGATGGGTAAGCTACCTTTGTGCCGTTTCATGTGTTTCCTTTTTGGGGGTTGAACTGAATGAGATGATCCCTGTTAATGTTATACAACACAGTTCCAGGCGGAAGGAAGAGCAATATCTAGCTCAATGGGCTTCATCCAGGCTTCATGATAGCGAGACCTTGGAACAGATGGTGGATCCTGCAATTCAAAAGACATTTTCATCCAAGGCTCTTTCTCGTTATGCTGATATACTCTCCCTCTGCCTACAGGTATAATAGTTGCCTCTCAAATATCAAAATATTGCATGCTGTTACGTTTGGTGGAGTTTACGGTGCCTATGATGGCCTATAAGTGTTAAATTAAATTCATATATATATATATTTTTTTACATTTTAGTAATGTTTTTTGTTTTATTTTTTAAATTAAAAGTATTGTTAAATAATAAAGAGTTACTTTAATTTTAGTAATATTTTTTTAAACCGTAGGATAGGCAGCATAGCTGCATCGCTACGTTTTGTTCTTCAGGCCTATGTGTTTATGCGTTCTCCTTCTTCTTGAAACTTGTCTGTCTCTTCCATAACAGCCTGTAAAGGAATTTCGGCCACCAATGTCGGAAATAGCAGAATCACTTGCTTCTTTCATGCAACGGCTCAACGCGTCAAAGAGCGGCGCAGCAGATAGGAATGGACCAGTGTCTGATCCGCTCGAGAGGTCTTTCCGGACAACTGCATCTCATTTTATTGCTTCACCCACATTGAGCTACGTGTCCGCCTGATGTTTTGAACTAACTCAGTAACCAAAAAAAGCATCCACACTTCCAGTGATTTCTTTCATTGACATTAACGAGCCAGAAACTTGCATGTCCCTGACCACTCTTCAACATTTTAATTCGTTTATACAATATTACAGCATGAATCAAACAGCTTAAATCTTTTTGTCATTGCTATTTTCTTTATTCTTTCTTGAGAAATCCGACATTACTTTTCCTTTTGTAGAAATACTATTTCTCCATCAAATACAGCTGAGTATTTCTTTTCAATCTAAAACTGCCTTTGTCTAAGACTATCGAATATTTCCGCATTGCTTTCTCTCTCCTTTATGAAGAATAATTCATATTTCCTCATCAACTCTTGTTTTCCAAACTTGCTCTTTCCTTCGTATGTAAGTTGAGATGAGGAAGAATAAAAAAAATAGAGAGAGAAACAAAAAGTGTAACATAAAAAATTATGATGTTATTTGGAGGGGAAAAAAAGAGAATATAAATAATTGAAAGAATAAAAGGAAAAGTAGACGGAGAAAAAAAATAATTGTTTTTCTCTTAATACGAGGAAATTGAAATTTGATATAATTTGACGGAATCGGATGACAATTTCAAATGACAATACCAAAGGTTACTTCATTCACAGCTTGTCACTTGTCACCAAACATTTATCAGCGAGGATTCTTGACATTGTCACTAAACATTTAACGCCAGCACGCAACTATACCAAAGAAAAGTATCTATCCGATCATACACCTCATTCTTCAGCTATCTTGTCTAGCTTATCCACCTAAGGCTTCATCATTATCAGAAGAAGCTTCTCTTCATGCTCCAAAGCCACTACTCAAAAGAGTGTTGATCTCTCCGATTATATTAACTGGTCTTCCGTCAAACATGGATGAAAGTGTAGTCTCACACAGTTTCTTCAGCTCCTTTGTTTTTGCCAACGCCGCTTCCTGCAATTCCATTAGCAGTTTGTAATTTAGTTCTCAAGTAATGAACATGTAATTCAGAATTTTGTCTTTCTTGGTAGCAAAGAAATGAGAAATTAAGAATTAGGCAATTGAAAACAAGAAACGGCAGGCTTCAGAATGTGTTTGCTTGTTAATGAAGTTAGGGAGTGGATGGAACAAAAGCAATATATTGGTTCGTATCCCCTAATAGATGCAAATAAAAAAGTGAAGAAAATAATTACCTTATTTTTATAAAAAGGATAAAATAATGACCCACGTTTTCAAAATTCTTTAAAATTACCTCTAATTTTTAACTTAATTCTATTTTATAATTCTACTCTTCCCGATATTTTTTTTACAGTGAATAGTCATTCAAAATTGTTTTTTCAATTTTACTCTTAGTCACGTCACCATCATCCTCATCCCCACCCCAACCCCAACTCCAACCATGATTCCCAACCCAATCCCATCACCCGGATAGACAGCCGAGCTGCAACCCCTTAGCTGCCACCCCAACATGCAGTCAGCCGCCACCCCTACCCCAGCCCAACTCCCTCCACCTCTTCATCCAGCAAGAGAGGTACTTGGGGCGGCGTCGCCTCCCCTTTGCCCAAGCGGCTGACTTAATGTTGATGTAGAACAGTTTCTTCCTTACTTTAAGTTATATGTCCTTTAAACCACCTCTTCAAGCTAGGGGAAGATGTAACCTATGTTGAATTTGATGTTGGATTTATTATACAATATAACCTAGGGTCTATTCTATGGATTGACCACCCATTATTATTTTGTGATTTTATATGCTTTTGCTTTATATGAAAAACACCATAATCTTAACCATAATCCAGAAATATCAACGGTTAATTCTACGGCTTGCACCCATGATCTTAAGGTCACACATAGACAACTTATCCCAGTCTTGACAACATATAGGAAAATTGTTATTAACTGGTTGTGAATGGGAATCAAATCAATCAGTTGTTTTGATTCTGAGTTTGGTATTTCGGGTTAATCTAAGGGATTAAAGATTCGAAGCCCAAGTAGTTAAATGATACTAATTCACCAAGGATTGGGATTTAGGTCATTTGAAACTTGGTACTCATAATCCTTTTGTGCTAATACTCTCGCTGTATTATTTTTTCAGGATACATTTCCCATGAAAGGAAAAGTAAACAAAAATGAAAAAGATTTATTAGTAAGCACACTAGAACTCACTTGTTTTGGCCACGATGAAGATAAAGAATTCTGCAGTTCCATACGTTTAGTAGCCAAATCCTTCAAACCATCTTTCAACTTCACTTCATGATGTTTCTTTTCCTCCAATGAATTCACTAGCCTGTCTAGAAATCTGAAATTCATCCCAGCACACAGTCAATATTAGATACAGTAGGAATGCTACTCAAGAAAGAAGAGTTAAGAATAATAAATACACTAGAGATTCAGTGAGCAACTTTCAAAATATCATTAAGCATATATACACTAGAGACCCTACACTCTTACTTCCGTCATTTAGACAAAACATACCAGCCTTCTAAATAAACTAACATCTAATCTAAGTATGATTCTTATCTGGTATCTGTTTGAGAACATAAATCAGTACTCCTCCAGAGTTCAAATTATCATATTCCTGTTTGAGATAATTCCTGTTTAATGCATTAGTCTTCAAATGTAAAATTTCAACTCCATTGAGGCATTATATAAACTACATGCAACTGAGAAACCCTTATACTACTGAGTTTAACTACATTATAGTCCCATCCAGATGCATGCCATCTTAAGCATAAATATTAACCACTACCTTCTGGAGTTGAGAATCATAATCAGATCCCTTGTCTTCCTATTCGTCAGCAATGAAATTGCCAATGAAACATCACTTTGCATTTTATCTATAGCATCAGGAGTATACTGCTGTAGTACAAAAGGAGCAACAGCCTGAACTTGATGTTGTAAGGATAAAGTTTCCGCATTGCTCAACTCAGCCAATCGTTGATTTAAAAAGGATTTTAACTGACAACAGATAAAATCAATGCAAAATTTAAAATATACTCTGACAATAAAAATATCAAAATCAAACAAATAAGTTCATACTGTACAAATAACTGTTTACATGGAAAAGAAAATTTAGAGATTTGTTACATTTATGTTTCTTCTACTTGACAGGAAGTGTAAGAAATAATTTTAAATTATATAAGCAAAACCTATAAGTTAATAACACAAAGAAGGTTACCATCACTGTCTCATACCTCATATATATCATCAAGAACCTTATTTCTGTATTCTGTGTCTAGGAGCTGGCTCCTTTCATCCTTGTTTTCTGTCAATTGAGATAAAGTATCTGGAAGAGAAGCTTGACTTTCCACTAATGGAGTTTGGGCATTAATATCATCAATCACATCAGCTTGAGGAGTCTCAACACTGATGTCCCAAGATACTCCTAGTTCTTGATTTGTTGGATCTGATCTGACATCCTCCACTGGTGCAGTCTGTATGGCATCAGAGGCATTAATGATTTCATAAGGACCCAACCCATTACTGGTATCATCCGTTTCTTCTACTGTTCCAATGTCCCAATCAATCTGTGAACTATCCACTGAAATATCCCAGTCAATGTCTGGAATGGCAACTTCCACATTGCTCACTAATGGATCTAGTTCATTGTTGCTTGAGTGAACAGTAACATGATTAATCTCAGATCCAGCTGAAACATTCAAAGATGGCGGATTTTCACGCATGCTCGTCAGGTTTTGTAGCACAGTTACAGAAGATCTCTGCAGTCATGATTATAAACTGATTTAATTTATGACTTCATTTATTCAATTATGAAATCCTAAACTTATCCTTTGAGACACGAGATTCAAAACAACAGCAGGAATATTGAATCTTAGTGAAAGAGAACTATAAAATGATAAGATTTACAGCTCTTGCTTACTTCCTTTTCTGTATGAGCATCTCTAACAAAATTTGAATAATATTCGATTGCTTGTGACATGTTGTCACTGTTTACAACATTCAAAATCTTGCTAAATGTGCTTGGAAGTGATTTTGCCGTCTCCAAAAGTTCCAGTCTGACATTTTTCCCCTACAAAAACATATAATCATTATCTCCTTACCAAAAAGAGCACATCGATTTAAATAAGGCTCAAAAGCCTCCACTAATGTAACCTGTAGGCCTAGCTCCTGACAAGCTTCTGCATATTTAGCCGCTGAGAGAGCTGCACTTCTTTTTATATCAGCTTCCTTGCGATCTAGTTCTAGCAATTGCTGTTGAATCTTCTGCACCTGTTTTCTCTGATACGGGCTTCATAACAGAAACAAATTATCAGTGCTAAAACAAAAGAATAAAATAAAATAAAGATCCCCTTTAAGGATATAGAACAATACACACTCACAAGTGATTTTCTTCATACAATGCTTACATTTCATAGTTTACATTTTGAGTCATAATCTGTGCAGCCTCACCAAGAAACACATGATCTTTCTCAAAAGATCGGACAATCGCCTCCCAGGCACCCTAGCCAAAGAAAAATAAAAAACAATATATAAGGAAAAAAGAAAAATTGATACACAGTGTGAATCATAGTTATAATCTCAAAAACGCCAAGAAGTGAACAGATCAATATGCCAATCTTACAGCAGCACCCGATAGGCGGCCAAATAAGTTCCGGCTCTCTGGAGTGGACTTTAAGAGAATATCATATATCTGTTTGGCCTCCAAATAACCAACTCCTACAAACAGCAATGCCACTTTGGTGATCTCAAAATATTTTGGAGAAAGACAACGAATTTTCTCCTTTGATATCAGGGAAAAGATTAGAATACATTAATATAGCAACATCTTTGATGTAAAAAGAGGTACTACACCTTATTCACACCCACAATTTGTCACGGATGCAAAAGGGAAACAGCAACCTGAAAAAATTACACTACCATACATAACTACAAACAAAATCTAAGCCTTGGTCACTAGGTAGAGTAGCCTACATTGATCAAACAATGCCAAAGTGCCTATCATAAACCATATTTGTCTTTTAACCATTTATATTCAACTCACTTTTAATAATTTACTCTAAAGTTTTCTTAGTTCTCATTCTACCTCTAAATACATGACTACCTCCATTGCCTTGACAGAACTTCTTTGGACATGTTTATACCACTAATATGAGATTGTAGCATATTCCATATAACTGGTGCTACCCCAACTCTCTCTAATAATTCCTCCTATTCAGTCTTGTGTGTCTACTCATTCATCTTAGCATTCTCATCTCAAAAACATTAAGCTTATGTCTATGTTGGCTTTTAACCACCAAACATTCAATTCTATATAGTATTGCCAGTCTAATAGCTGTGTATTAAAGTTTGCCCTTAAGCTTTAGTAAGACTAAAGTCATTCTCCAATAGCTAATTATAATTCAAAGTACCAATGCAGCTTTTAATCCCATATTATGCAAGTTAGCATAATGCAAGAACATGGTCTGAATTCTGATGCTATGTATGAGATGCAAAGAAGGGAATGGAAACATAGAAATGAACCAATTAAGGAGTTAGTGGCAAAGTATGCTCAACAAATAATAAGAATAAGGGGGAATTTTCCCCTTGTGAGAGCAACCCATTCAGAAAAGCTAATACAGAAATGACATGACCATGTGCAATGAAGGTTACAATCATCCCAATATACTGGTTCAATCATCTTCTGTTACTGTTCCATTGAGAATCTTCTTTTATGTTTTTGAATGCCAATATCATTTTCACTGCAATTATTTCTCTACCTAGAACTCATAAACTGCACACTCCGTTCCGTTTGGAGTCTCTTAATTAGTGAATTGCATAGTACTTCAAAATTACAGTTGGCTGACCCAACCACTAAAAACTTCTTATCCTCATTGAGCTTTGACAACTGAATGCACACTAATCAATACCTACCTACTAGAAACGACACCACAAGTGGCAAGAATGCAGCATGAACGACAGAAACAAAAATTAAGTGATTAATTTATCAAAACAGTTATATAGAAATCTAAAGCAAAAAAAAAAAAAAGGATGAACAAACCTTCAGGGTCTAGGGTTTGAAAATAGGGATCAGAATCCTTTGGAAGGGATGAGAATTCCTTGGAAATTCGAGCCCGGATGGCGGCCACACGCTTCCGCCAATCTGCGGGTACCCTCTTGCGATCGACCAACCATTCTTCAACCGTTACAAAATAAATAAATAAATTCAAAAGCAGAAATGGAACAATATATATAAACAAGGAACATAATTAGTGAAATTGAAGAAGAAGAATAAGAATAGAAGTAAGTGTTTGACCTCCGAGACGAGAAAAAGTGATGTCGATGGGGAGGTTGCGAATGTCATCGGGTGTTTGCATTGCAAGGGATTGCCAAGTCCACTCAACTGAGAAGAAAAACAAGACACCGAGAAATGTTTTTATTTCTTGGGATTATGGGTTTTCCGCCTTTGATTACTAATTTTTGGAGATGAAAATTGAATTGAATTCTCGACTGAACTGATTTCAATTTAATTCTGAGTAGCATATTACATTATTATTACTGCCATTCTTTTTTTTTTTTTTTTTTGGCTTACTGCCATTCTTATTCTTAGGTTTGGAGTTTGGTTACAGTTTAGTACTTTAGTTTTTCGTATTAAAAAAAATTAAAAATATACTTTTACTAATTAAAAAATAGAAATTCTTTTATTGTAACCAAATAATAAAAAACGACCCAAATTTATCATTCTACCAATACAATTAAAATTTTAAAAATTAAAATATTTAACCAAAATTCAATCAAAATTAAAACAGATATAATAAAATAAAATATTTACGTATAAATATATAATTTTTTTAAAAGATATTTTTTGTGTTTTATTATTTTAATTTGTTATTAATCACAAAAAATTGATCCAGTTCAACTAATTTATCAATTTTTGAATGGTTTTTTTCAATTTGACCAATTTACTAATAATAAACTTTTATCTTAAACCGGGTCAATATGGTGATTAGTTTTCAATTAACTTAGTTGAACTATGATTCTGAGAACTATGATGATTTTTTTTTTTTTTGAAATATAACAAGTTCAATACATTAAAGTGGAGCAAAACAGACACACATAACATAGCTTCATACAATAGAATTCAATCCCATGGCATCTCCGGCATTGCCATCAACCACCAATAGGATGACGTTCATTTCACTCGTTATAGCTCAACAACGCCTTTGATTGAATAATCTCAACACCTGCTCTTTTATTATTGAAAATTCTTGCATTACGTTCCAACCAGATGTTCCAGATCACTGCAAAGAACGCGACCAACCACGACTTCTGCTCATGTTTTCTGGTGTGCATACCAATCCAACTCACAAACAGGTCTTTCATGGTTCCAGGAACTACCCATGCTCGACCAAAAGATCTTAACCAAGTGCACCACACCTGCCATGTGAACTCGCATAGAAGAAATAAATGCTCAACAGATTCAATCTCCTTGGTACACAATACACAAATATTATCACTATGAATAGCAACTCCTAATCTAGCCAATCTCTCCTTAGTATTAACTCTACCAACTAGCACAAACCATCCAAAAAGCTCAATTCTCAGAGGTACCAAACCTTTCCACAGTGAACTTGTGAAGCTATAGCTCGTGATCTCCTCCGACAGTGTCTCCGATTGAAGGATCTGCAAAAAGGATTTAGTAGAAAAAAACGCCTTTGTTATCAAACTTCCATACGACATTGTCCTCACTCCCAGATGACAACTTCACTGGCCTTAACCTCTCATGAAGTTGATGGACAAGTTCCAGCTCCCATTGGAACAACTCCCTCTTCCATTGAAAATTCCATATCCACTTTAGGCCATCCCAAAACCCGCAATCCCCAATGAATGATCTTTGTTGGCTTGAAATAGAGAAGAGTCTTGGAAAGCTCCCTTTTAGAGGACCACCTTGAACCCAGTTATCCTCCCAAAATCGGGTTTTCCTTCCATTGCCAACTTCCATCGCCAGGCCACTAACCATTTTTTCCCGAACCCGCTGGTCCTTCATATTCAACTAACATATGTCTTTCCAGGGTCCTCCTTTTATCGGTAGAGGCTGATTTGCTAACATTACATTCGGGTTCAACTTGTTGCACGAACAAACAATCTTCTTCCACAGTGGGCACTCCTCCTTTGAAAACCATCACCACCACTTAAACAAGAGTGCTGTGTTTCGAAGCACTGCATCCCCAACCCCCAAGCCTCCAGCCTTTTTCGGAGTCTGGACCATCTCCCACTTGACCAAAGGTATACCACAGTTACTATCCTCCTTGCACCACATAAAGCTCCTTTGTAACGCAATCAGCTTGTCAGCCACCGCCTTGGGCATCTTGTACAAACTCAGGTAATATATGGGTAGGCTATTCAGTACCGATTTGATGAGGACAAGCTTACCTGATTTATTTAGGACCTTTGCTTTCCATAAGCTTAGCTTCTGTTCCACCTTCTTTATGATTGGTTTTCAAGTCTTCACCAGACGGGGATTTGCTCCTAAAGAAATCCCGAGGTATCTAACAGGTAAAACAGCTTGCTGGTACCCCAGTACGCCACACGCCTGATGAACCCATCCTTGCTCACAGTTTACCGAGATCAGATTCGATTTATCAAAATTGATGCTCAGCCCTGACATTAACTCAAAACATCGCAATAGCCTCTTATAATTTTACAATCGTCTCAGTCTCTGGAGGGCAAAACAGAATGGTATCATCTGCAAATTGTAGGTGTGACAATTCAATATGATCACCCCCGACCAGCAGCGGGGCAATGCGCTCGTTCCTCACCGCTTCCCCCAACATCCTATGCAAAACATCAACCACTAGCACAAACAGTAGTGCAAAAAGGGGGTCCCCTTGTCTTAGTCCCCTCTCCATCTTGAACGGTTTGGATGGTGACCCGTTTACCAGGACTGACATCGTAGCCGTACTCACACACTCCTTTATCCAATTCCTCCACCGTTGGCAAAAACCCATCTTCTGTAGTACAATATCAACAAAACTCCACCTTACTCTATCATAAGCTTTTTGAAAATCCAGTTTGATAATAGCCGCTGTCTTTTTCCGCGTCTTCAGCCAATGAACCATCTCACAGGCAATGAGCGCCCCATCATGAATTTTCCTGCCCTTAACAAACGCGGTATGGGTCTCTCCTACCAACCCCGGCATAACGGCTCTCATTCTTCTTACCAGCACCTTCGAAACCACTTTATATACACACCCCCACCATACTAATCGGCCGAAAGTCCTTCACCTCCTTTGCACCTTCAAACTTTGGGGCTAGTGTCACCCACGTAACATTCACATCCGGTGGCAGCTTAGCACTTTGGAAGAACCCCAGAACCGCTGTAATGAATTCCTGCCCGATATCCTCCTAGCACTTCTTGATGAAGTTCATATTGTAACCATCACTCCCTGGTGCCTTAGAAGAGTCGCAATCCCACACTGCCTCCTTGATTTCCTCCGCAGACGGTAAAACTTCTAAAGCTTCTTCCTCAGCGTTCCAAATCTGGTTCACCAAACCATCCCTAATACCAATTCTTGGGGCATATTCTTGTCGATACAGATCCTTATAGAACCCCCTAATTGCCCCTTTTATTCTTGCCTGATTTCGCACAAGTCGTCCATGAATCATCAAAGCATCGATCCTATTATTCCTTCTTCTGGCCGAGGCAATGTTATGAAAGTATCTGGTTTTCTTATCCATGTTGGCAGCATGCTGGGACCTAGACAACTGTTTCCAGTGAATTTCCTTCCAAATGTACCATTTTTCACAACATCTCACCAGTGCTTTCCTTCTAGCCTCCGTTGTACCATCATAGATCCCGTCGCTAACTAGATTGTCAAGCTTCGTGATCTCCTCCTCAAACCTCAGCAGTCTTTTATCCATGTCACTAAAATTATCCTTGTGCCATTGCCTCAGTGGTACTGTTAAAGCCTTCAGTTTACATGTGAACTGAGCATCTCCCAAGTTTCTCCATTCATTTTTCACCAACCTCAAAAATCCCTCATGTGTAAACCATGAGTCCAGACTTCTGAACGGCCTAGGTCCCCTGCCTACCTTTGTACCTTCCATAATTAACGGCAGTGGTCCGACAATCCCCGCGGGCCACCTTTTATTCTAATATCTAGAAACTTCTTATTCCATTCAAGATTGACCAGAACCCTATCAATTCGACTGCACGATCGACCCCTGAACCAAGTGTACTTTCTATCAGTAAGAGCTAAATCCATCATCTGCATGTCATGCACCCAACACCTAAACTCCTCCGACGAAGCTGGCAAGCTAGTCAACCCTTTGCGATCCTCAACATGCAAAATTTCATTAAAATCCCCGAAAAAACAGAACGAAACCTGACACAAACCCACCACGTAGCTCAGTTCTTCCCATACCTCCCTCTTCTCCTCCCTCCCATGCGCCCCGTACACCAAACAAAACGCACAAAGAAAGTTGGTCTTTGTTAGCACTCCTTCAACGCACAACCACCGATCACTTTTATAACAGTTACGCACTTTAAACACTACATCATCCCACATCAATAATAGACCCCCAGCCGTCCCTGCAGCCTCCACAACCTCCCAACTAACAGTACTATGTCCCCAAATTCTTGTAATATCATATTTAGTAAGCACCTCTCTTTTTGTTTCGATCAAGCTTAACATGTTCAAGTTAAACTTTTTCTTCAAATTTTTCACCATGCTTATTTTTTCATCTCCCCTCAATCCCCTAATATTCTAACAGCTCACAATCATTTAAACAAATTTTTACTCACCTTATTTTTATCCTTTGGCCTACTCCTTCTCGCCTTTTCCTTTTGCTTCGCCAGCTTTCTTTTTGCCGCTATTTCTTCATTCTGTGCTTGCAAAATTTTCATAATGTCTGCCTCGTCATCATACAAAACCACACCCGATTCCACTGCCAGTGCCCAGGTTGCTTCATCTTCCTTCTTCTGCTCTTCCTGCATTTTCCTGCGTCCATCAACCCCCGAAGAATTCCCCCTGGCTCTGGGTCAAACCCTGCCATCGCCCTCAATGGTTCCCCGCCATTAGTCACCTCCTGTACGGCCCCATCTGTTGTGCGGTTTGCTATCTCAGGCCTCCCCTTCCTGCTCGCCAGGTCCAGTCCCGCCGACGACCCAGCCCGAGTATTCACAGTCGCAGTCTCCCCTGCCTGGACCTCCTTTTCTTGCCGCCGTGCTGCACCCCGGGCGTTCAATATCTCCCTCGTCGCCTGCCCAAAATTGCCACAGTTCCCATCCATAACCACCTCCGTATCCTGGCCTATTTCCTCCAGATTCACCACCAAGGATCGGTCTCCAGCCACCATTGATCGCGCCTCGGTCAGTACCCCCTCCCCCTTTCGCCGGTATAACCCTTGAGGGTCCCTGGCCAGGCACGGAAGCCAACACGATGCGCTGCCTGCACCGACACCAGAGGAGCCTGCATGACTCGCAAACCCCATGACCCGCTCGTGGCTTCTAAAGTCTGAGCTCCATTAACCCAGTCAGTCCCCCTCGCAATCTGGTCCAGCCCAATATCTTCCACCCTCCCCAAGCACCCTTCATCATTTACTTGCAGCCCAGCTGTCTTTTGTTGGGCTATTGGGCCACTTGAAAGCAAGCCCAAATCACGCCTCCCCATGGTATATCTAACCGCATCATAATACACTGGATGGGCCACAGGATAGGTATCATATGGCCTTGCACACCCTGCAATAATCCCTTCTCACACAGTACCACAGAGCTACATAACCGTTTTTTCAGACTCCGCCTCATTAATTCCCCCAAATCCCTTAGGATCCGCTGCTTCATCAACCTTGGTACAACTAACCGAATCTGTTGCTTGCGTATCTTTTTTGAAATTTGAATAATCCACATTCGCATCATTCAACATCACCTCATGAATTACTATTCTGTCCTTCCCGTGTTCATGCACTGTTGCATCCCTCACGACTAGGTCCGCCACCGGATCCCACGGCACCGCCACCCTCGTCAGGACATTGTCGTGATCGTCAGACCCGCCATGCTCCGGACAGACTATTGGGCTCCCCCTATCCTGTCCACCTCCCAAGGCTCTGAATCTATCTCCTTCACAAACACTTCAAACATAGAACTCCCAACAGAAATTTGAACCCACTCCCGAATGGCATCAAACACGCATGTATCAACCTGAAGCCTTCCAATTCTAAATGATGTACCTTCTCCTGTCGGGAAAGAACGTTGAACCACTTCTCCCCACTGCCCTCTGATTGCTTTAAACGTTATCGGAGACCATGCGTGTAGAGGGACGCCGTAACACTCCAGCCACACTCGTCGAGTCTCACATCTTTCCGACTCCTCCCACCTCCAGATCCTATGGAATAGGTGCAGCAAATTATTGAGTCGGAATGTAAACGCTTCATCAGCATGTTTCACAGTATCAAAAATTAACAGCACTTTAGATGTCCCGATCTCCCTGACGTCGACAATGTGAGGCAAATTCTTCCACACCGTATCCTTCAACGATTGCAGGTTCAGAGGTGCAAGGTTTTCCCAACTAAACTCCTTACCAACCACTCCATATTCTCTTCCACGATGGGCACATCAATCATTTTCATACCTCCACTCCCCTGTTTGATTGCCGTTTGGTCAGTCACCGTCTGTCCGTCTACGATCGTGGCAGTCCTCACATCATTCCCCCGATGACAATCCTGCTGACCTCTTCGGTCCACCTGCATCGGTCTTTCCTTTGTCTGCATTGCCTTCGAAACTTCGCTTCCCCGACGGTAACTACCTTTCCACGTATTCTGTACTGGTTCATCTCTGCAATAGCCTTTAGGGTGCCTCCTTTTGTCATGTATCGGACAAAGGCAAATAGATAAATCCGTTCTGTCTTCCGTTTTCTACAAAGATATATGTCGTTAATTCTTCCCGTCCAACAAAACAAGTGATACAATTCTTTCTGTGAGATATCCTCCGGTAGATTATCCACGAACACAGAGAATGAGTCGTTTTCCAAGCGCTGATATTCTTTACGATTCTAAATCCTAGGATCGTTTACAGGTGGGTGCCATCCCCTAGTTCTACCCCCCCAGTATTTCTCCCCCTTACGGTCTCTCGTTCTCTCGTCCCCATGAGAACTATGATGATATTATTAAAAATATAAAATTCAAATAATAAGAATTTTTGTGTTTTTAATTTGGTCTATATAACCATTTTATGTTTAGTTTCACAAATTTTTGTATTCAATTTTACAAATTTTTATAGTTTTGTTACTCTAATTTTTATATTTTTTATTTTTTTAATTATACATACAAAATTTATTAAAACAAATATTAAAAAAACATAAATTTTGTTTAAGAAAAAACATAAAATTTTGTATATGAAAATAAAAAAAATTGAGTTTTTTTTTTCTTTTCTCCTTTTTAATGTTAAGCACAAACTCTATTAACCATAAATACAGAAAAAAAATACAAGAAGGAATCACAAATATTTTGGGTTTTTTGTGTTTATTAAAATATAATTATTTGTTCAATTGATAAGATATATATCATGCTGAGTTATTTTTTCATAAAATTTCTGTATTTATATAGAAAAAAACTTTTCTATTTCACTTTTAAAAATTTCTGTATTTTTTTATTGTCCTTGAATTATTATATTCTTTCTTTAACTTAACAAATTTTTTGTGTCCAACTTCATCAATTTTCGCTTATTGAAATTTACAATTTAACTGGATTTACCATTGATGAAATGAAAGCTATATAAACTTATCCATTCTTATCTTTAAATTTAGTTACATATAAAATATGTAACGTCTTTTTAAATTATAAATGATGTATCACACCTCATGCTCTTATTTTTTATTTTCTTCTATCTCTCTTGTCCCGAGAGTATTCTTTTTGATGTCATGTTCTTCAAAATTTATAAAATATAAAATACGCCCGAATCAATTGCCCGAATATAAAATAGGAAAATTATTCGGTGTTCCTGCATACGGATTCAGAATTCTGATGTTCTCCGTACGAACAAGTTTTCCACTTAAATTTTGTTGTTTTCTGAGGTTGGAATAGACGAAAATGACCCCAAGTTGGGAATGTCTTTGTCGAAAATGACCAACTTAGATAGGTAGTGGATGAAGTTTGCCGTGAAATTCGTGCTTGAAGTCATGCCAAATTATTGAAAGTAAACTAAGCAAAGAAAAAAACTGTTATCTACAGTTGGGTTGCCTCCCAACAAGCGCTCTTTTAATGTCATTATCTTGACATGGCTTTGACATCGATTGGCAGTATTTTAAATCGGAATAGTAGGGAAAGAACTCACGCAGAGGAGTCTTGTTGTTTGGGTGGTGGTGTTGAATGTGAAGCTGACGGGGAAAAGCATTGTGTGATTGTGGGTCATTGGGACAAACAATGGCGTGTGTAAAGCTCGCGGGTGTGCGGATCGATGGTGGTAACAAATGAATAGAAGCGGATCATAGTTAACGAGAGACCGTCTGTAGATGTGGGATGTTAGATTCTTTGATTGATGCCGGTGAGGAAAGCTTTCTAGGATCTAAATCCGTCCCGTTCTTTTTGGTAAGTTTTGTTGTTTTCGTTATGCATAGTAGGTTGGGGCTTTGATTTAATTTTGGTAGAATGAAAGATTGTGGATTGCCTGTTGTGGATTTTGTAGTTGTTACTTTATGGGTATGCATTTGCTGTGGGTGCGGTGCGTGGATTCAATGTAGGTACATATTTAAGGTTGTTCAGCTTCGTTTAATCGTTGGCGAAGTATTTAGAGAAGTAGGATCCCTATATTTTGGTGTAGTAATGAAGCTTCTGAAGAAGGGCTAAGATGAATGCTGGTTTCGTTAATGTTAGCAGCCGTTTTAAAGTTAGGGAAGTGCAAGGTATTTGTTTAGAAAAGCAAAAACCAGGTTGTTGGGCAATATTTTAGTGAATTAGGAAATGTAAGTATCGAAAGTCTAATCAAAGTGAATGTTAATAGTGAAGTGAGTTAAGTTTGAGTATTAACAATTGAGATAATTTGAGGCTTGAATGGTAAGCACTGTAGTCTTTGTTTCTCTGTATTGAGCTTTGATATATTGTAATAATGAAGGTTGATAGGGTGTGCATTTGATCCAGTTGGAGTGGTGAACCTGATGTCATACACTTGTAACCAACGACTAAAGGATAGGTAATGTCTAGCAATTGAGTTACTTTTTAAAGACAAGGGATTATTTTGAGAAGATTGGATTTCATATTCATTGAATTGTGTTTTATTTTTCTTGCATTGATGCATTGTGTAGTGTCCACTGTGTAATTCTTTATCTATTGGTTTTGCACAAATTATGCACATAGATGATCTATATGGCATATCTAATTTATGGTCCATACAGGTGCTTTATACTCATGCTTATGAGGCACAACAAAGAGAGTATGCTTTGAAGGGTCATAGAGATTTCTATTTCATGACCTTGAATGGAAGTGAGGTATGAATCACGCCTCTATCTGCTTATTACTATTCTATTGTAGTTTTTGTGATAGTAGTTGTTGTACTTTGTTAATCACTCGTGATTAGTTTGTTAGGTGATAGATGCAAGTGCAAAAGGAAACTTGGGCTGTTTCATTTATCATAGTTGTGATCCTAATTATCGAACAAAAAAGGTGAATATACATGCTGGTTTGTTGTCGTTGTTTTATTTTATTATTTTAAACATTGCTGCATATTTGAACTGCTTCTTTTATTGGTGGTATTTAGTTGGAGCTAATTTATATATGTTACCATATATATTTGTTGGAAATATGAATGTTGCATGCATATGAGTATATAGATGTATGTTAAAGTAGTGCACTTATCTTGTAAGATTGAACGTTGATGTATGATTTTTAATATGGTAGTCTGAAATGGCATTTTTTGTATATTAGTGTTTAGAGCAGGAAGTGTATAAATTTGTTGTTGTTTCACATTATTTGTTGACTGGCCATTTGTGATCTCTTTTCTGCGCAGTGGTCAGTGAATGGAAAAATTTGTATTGAACTCTTTGCATTGAGGGATATTAAGCAAGTGGGGTTGCAACCTTTACTTATTCCTTTTATATGTTGATATTCCTTTGTTTATTTTACTTGATCCTGCATTTTTGTGTTATGTACCTGTATGGCAGTACCCATTAGTGGCCAACTAGCTTTCCCACCTCTTTTTTGGGTCCCCTTAATTTTGTGAAAAAGATTTAATTTCTACCTTAAATATTATGAACTCTTAAGCTAAAAGGCAATAAAATTGTTGAATAATTATTTAGTAGAATAATATATTTTTACACCAACATGTATGAAGAGAGATGTGATTATTTGATTTGAATGTTTGTTACTGTGCCATTTATTTTCTATCTCTCCTACACAATTATAAAAAATGTTAAATTACTCTGTTGATCCATATAGTTTCACAAAATTTTCAATTAGGCCCCTATACTTTTTTTCCTTTTAATTGGGTCCCTACACCAATTTTTTTTTTCAATTAGGTCCTTGTTGGTAGTAATTAGCTTAATTGTATAGGGACTCAAGTAATTAAAAAAAATTGGTGTAAGGACTCAAATAAAGAGAAAAATGTAGAGACTCAATTTTAAAAAAATTGGTGCAAGGACTCAATTAAAAGGAAAAAAAGTATAGAGACCTAATTAAACATTTTGCAAAACTATAGGGACCAACAGAGTAATTAAACCTATAAAAAAGAATTGAATTTTTCAGTTTAAGTTATACTTCTCATAGATTATTCAATTAGTGAGTAATAACTAATTTTT
Organism: Arachis ipaensis; assembly: GCF_059453495.1. Taxonomy (NCBI): domain Eukaryota; kingdom Viridiplantae; phylum Streptophyta; class Magnoliopsida; order Fabales; family Fabaceae; genus Arachis; species Arachis ipaensis. The sequence continues at coordinate 94,243,138 of NC_142437.1, read as the reverse complement.
GTATTATATTGTACCTTGTATTAGTAATAAGCTTAGTAGGCAACATGACCAAAATATAAAATGTGAAGAGAACACCTTTAAAATAACACAGTTTAAATGAATATACTTTTACATGTTAATTAAAAGAAAAACATTGTCTAGTACGGTTTGGGTTTTAGAAATATAAAAATATTAATGTTAATTTTTATGTTATCTAATATTAATTTTTCTCCCACTGTTGAAAGTTGCTGGACCTGTGAGTGTGTGTATGTATTTGCTTGTTGATGGAAAATTCCATTGGTTATCTTCCTTATCAGTTAGAGTTGAGAGCAGAACAGGCACGGATCTGAAGAGAGGGAAGAAGGAGCGTTTGGGAGATGGTGTCATGTAGCAGAGTGGTTAATGAAATGGGATGCGGTAGTGGTGATGATCCGGATTCGGCCGGTGAAATGCCCAAAATGGCAGGCGACGACGAGGTACGAATTATGTTGAATTAAACAGCACGGTGTTGGGTATGAATGTGGGGGAAAAATTTTTCTAAGAGTTTCTTTTGAGTTAGTGAGTATTTTTGAGTTTATGTGAAAGATATTTAACATGTGAGCTTGTGAATTCATGCAGGAAAAAATGCTTGACATAGGAATGGAGGAGGATGAGTTTGAGGGTTTTCGATATAACCAGAGTGAATTCATTGCCAACACGAAATCTGATGCATTACCGGTTACTGCGGCGGATGTACTTAAGATGGAGTTTAATAGTCCAGTGGAAGCCACTATTTTCTATGAAGAGTATAGTAGGGTGAAGGGTTTTGCGATACGACAAGGAAAGAAGTTGAAAAATAAGAATGGTGATTTTGTTCATTACACATATCTATGTAACAGACAAGGGTTCAGAGACAAGAAATGGCTAGAGAAGGTGGATCGGAAGAGGGAGCACAAGGTGGTGACTCGTTGTGGATGTCCTGTGGAGATGCGTATTAAGCCTAAAGGGGACAGTGGGAGATGGTTTGTGTCTCGTTTTGTGGAGGAACATGACCATGAGCTCCTGCCTATGAAGTATGTGGACTATCTACCTACTCACCGTAAGATCTCTGATGTTGATATTGCACACATGGATAATATGAGGCAAGTTGGGATATCAATTCCAAAGATCTATGAGTCTATTGCTGTACAGGCAGGTGGTTTTAATTTTGTTCCATTTACTAAGCGAGATATGTACAACGATGTTAGGCGGCAAAGGGCAATGAAGAATGGTGACGTGAATGCTGCGTTGAGGGTTTTGGAGGGTGTGGCCCGAACGGACGAGAAATTGTATTGGAGGTACGAGGTTGGTGAAGGGCAGCACATGTGCGATCTATTTTGGAGTGATGGGTGAAGCCAGGATGATTATAAGGTATTTGGAGATGTACTAGCATTCGATGCAACTTATGGGCGGAACAAGTACAATATCCCAGTTATTGTTTTTTCTGGGATTAATCATCACAACCAGACCTGTGTGTTTGCAACTGCGATGGTATCATGCGAATCAATAGCATCATATGTATGGGTTTTAAGAAAATTACTGGAATGCATGGGGGGTAAAGCACCGACAGCGGTGATAACTGATGGCGATCGATCAATGCGCGTAGCTATTCAGGAAGTATTTTCCAATGCTCACCACTGCTTATGCGCTTGGCACCTCCTGAAAAATGCGACGGTTAATGTGTGTAAACCCCGGTTCACATCATTGTTTAGACATTGCATGCTTGCCGATATTGAGGTTGCAGAGTTTGAAATGCTTTGGGATGCCATGCTAGAGGAGTTTGGGGTTAGGGAGTTAGAGTGGGTTAAGGAAATATACGAGAAGAAGTCTTCATGGGCAACTGCTTATATACGGGGACGGTTTTATGTTGGGCTCCGCACAATATCTCGGTGTGAGTCGTTGCATGCAAAGTTAGGGAGATTTGTGGAAAGGCGATACGGCATACTTGAGTTTGTAACCAATTTTCAACGATGTGTGGACTTCCTGAGGGACAATAAAGAAGAGCTTGACTTCCGATCATCGTACGGGACGCCGGTCCTTCAAACCCAGTTTCTGGAGTTAGAAAAGTCAGGGGCAATAAACTTCACACGGGAAATTTTCTCAAGATATCGTGAGTCGCTTAAAAGGTGTGTTTGGGTCACTATATTGGAGTGCATTAAACGTGAAGATAGGTGTGTGTATGTGACACAAAAGCATAGAAGACCTGATTCACGATGGAATGTGGTACATATGAGAAGGAAAGAGGAGTTTGTTTGCAATTGCCTGAGGATGGAGTCATTTGGTTTGCCATGTGTTCACATACTAGCAGTTTTGGTTAGGTTAGATTTTGATTCCCTTCCTAAGAATCTAGTGTTGCCGCGGTGGTCCAAAGCGGCGAAGGAGGATCTTTGTTATGAACGGTTAAGTAGCCAATACGGTGATGCCAGTGTTTTATATCGGAGTAGAGTGGGTGCATTCCTGCAGCACTGCAAGCGATTAGCAAAAGTTGCATGTATTAGGGAGGAGGACTTCAGGCAATATTTAGCCAAGGTTGTGGAGGATACTTATTTGCTTGAAAAAAAATGGACTAGGTGGTGCGGTTGCTGGGACCAGAATTAGCAACATTGGAGGGGTTAGGGATCCTGTTAGTGTTCGGACTAAAGGCACAGGACGTGGCAATGAACCTCTTGGGTCTAGGGGTATCAAGCGGCTTAAGTGCAGCACATGCGGGTGTCTCGGTCATCGAAGGACCCGCTGTCCCAATGCTCCACCGACATCAGCACTGTCAACCCAGGACGAGGGTGCGAAAATATTATCACCAAATGTTGACATGGTAAGCACGACAATCATGCTTCACTTTGGACATATGTTTCTCTAGTGTGGATGTGTGCTGTTATGAATGTTTAGCCAATATTGCAGATACATGTATAAGATTTGGTGGTACCGGACGATGTGTGAAACTAACAATATGATAACAATAATGTGGGTGTTCATAATGGTTTGCAGGGTCCCTAAATCTAAGAACAAGGGATAAGTATGCGGTGGTGATTGTTGAAGCAGTTTGGATCCATGCATATGTGGTTATTCACAAGTGGTCGTTCAGTCTGGGTCGCCAACAGGGCAAAGATGTGTTATTGGTCATGGTGATGTCCTCGGATGTATGGGGATTGAATTGTGTTTAGTATATATTGTTCCTGAAATTTTAATTAGAATTGTTAGCCTTTTAATGACAGAGGTTTATGTGGTTGAGTTGATCGTATGATATGGTAATTTTAATACCACTATGAAAGGAATATACGGTAATTTTAATACATTATATGTTGCAGTGGTTTATTCGGTTATGTTATTTTTTCCCCATGCTATGTTTATATCAGTACCACCTATCCAGAAGGCAGGGAGAAATTCAGGTTAGAGACACATTTCTCTGTCCATTTCACTGAGGATACTAGTGAGCTGAAATAGTCCAAGGCTCTTGATAGGACATACCTTTGTTCTAGCTGCAAAGTTCCTCTCACCAACACAATGTCAGTTGTGGCCCTTAGTTCATGTGGGCAAGTATTTAGCAAGATATGCGCTGATAGATTCATGGCCGTTGATAAGGTCTGTTTTGTTTGCAACAAACCATGTAAATAGAGAAGTTTGATCTACTTGGAGAAAGGGGGTAGTGGTTTCGATTATCATGGGGATCCTTGTTGTGTACTTTGTTTTTGTTTTTGTGTTTTGTTTTCCAAGTATCAAACCATGATAATTTTAAAGAGCATCTCGTTTCATTAATCTTTGGTGCTCGAAAATGTCAAATGTAGTTGGGTTGGTCTTATAGTTGTTCAATAATTCCCCTCTGAAGAAAGGTGTGAACCATTTCACACGCTGTACAGTTAGGCACGTTTGGTTGAAAAGTTCACTTGTTTGGAAAAAACTAGACTAGCTATAGAGTAGTATGATAAATCATGCCACGTTCACATACAACTTACATCCATACATGCGAAATCTGCGGCTTTGTGCCCAATGTTACTATGCTCGTACATAAACTGCCTGTAGTAATCCTAAATCCAAAATAGAGGCAAGCTAGTTACTGACATCACAAGAACTAAGAACTGAAGCCTAATGTCACTGACAACATTAGCATATTCCTGAGTGGTAGAATGGAATGCTTTCGACATCTATATTCAAAATACATCCAGAAGGCAAAAAATACAAGTCGCATGGTTATCAAAATAGAGAGGGATCAAAGGGGACGACTTTACTCGGTGCAATCCATGAGATCACGCTAAAGCAGCTCGGCTTTAACATCTATGAAGCATGCATGTTCATTTGCATCACAGCTAGCAATGCTAGTAGCCAGTGACGGACCTAGAAAATTTTAGGAGTGGGGGCAAAAATATATATAATAAAATAAGTTTTGTTGAACATTATTAATTATATGGAGATATAAAAATTAAAAAGAGTTAGTAAACACGTTCATTCTTAAAATACTATTCATTATATATTAATTTATAAAAAAATATTTTTTATTTTTAAAACTTGAACTTAAAATATTTTATTTAAATTATAGATAACTTGTTATTCTAACTAATTTTTTTATATATATTTAATAATAAAAGACTGAATCAATTGGCACATTAGCGCCTAATGATACATTAGTATTTATAATTTAAAACTAGAATTATATATAAATACTAGAAAAATTAAATCTAGATATGAAAAGTATGTTTATATAAAATAATAGAAACTTAATTTACAATTTTTTTTCTTTCTTTCTTTTTTAAAATAATTAAATTTGTTATATATTTTTTAATTTAATTTTGATATAATATTAGATAAAAGATTTTATATATCTGTTTAATTATGTATTGTAATTAAAATATTTTTTCATTACTATTTCTAAAAATAAAAGAATATATTCTAAATTAGTAAATTAATCAATTTATTTTTAAAATTTTATATACAACATAGATACATATAATAGAATAAAAGATAAAAAAACAAGTGATAAGGATGAATAAATCGAGAATAAAAATAAAATATATAAAGTCATGAAGAGAATAAAATATTATATCAATACCTAAATTATAATTGTTTGAATTAAAATTTGTAATTGATAATATCAAAAAGAGAAACAATGAAATTGGAAGATACATAGAGTCATGGAGAGCTATATAAAAAAAAGAGAGAGAATTTGAAATTTACCTTTTAATGAAGAGAAGATGACCACTAGACAAAGAATAGAAAAAAAATGTTAAAAATATAAAAAATGATAAAATGGTTTAAGGGAATAAAGTAGTGACGGCACAAGAACTAAATTTAAATAGGTTAAATAATAGTCAAAATAATACAAAAATAAAAAAATAAATTAAAGATTTTGGCCAATTGAATTTAATTTATTTGTAGTGGGGTCATTTAAAATCTAAAATGGGGCACATTATATATAACTATTTTTTTTAAAATTAAAAACATTGTGGGGGCAAATGCCCCCTCATTGTTGTTAATGGGTCCGTCCCTGCTAGTAGCAGTCCTCATCCTGACAGCTTTCGAGTGGATCTGCGTAACGATAGTTACACAGGATTATGGACATTTGAAGTAAAATAATCACAAAGGAATTAGATGGAGAAACAATTTTTAGTTGTAGTTACTAGAAGCTACAATTTAATCAAGGGCATTGTAGGAAACTCACCATGGGAGCAAAAATTCGAGTGGAAAATCCTCCTTCCTGCTGCAGCCAGTACAGTAGCCACGTAGATGACTCCTTGCTGCAGCAGTAAATCGTGCAGCATTGTGTCAACACGTTAGCATGACGAAGATTATCAAAAAACATAGGTGGGGAGAAAATAGCTGAGCCAACAAAAGCACAACCTTATCCGTCAAATAAACATGCATAAGTTTTTGGTTCACACTAGGTATGTTGCATAGTTTTCCTCTAAATAACTCAGAAATTGGGTTTAGGTTTCTGCTCTTTCGTAGAGTGGAAGATGCTTTGTGTTTACCTTTCTCGAGTTGTATACAGATATACTAAAAAGCAATACGAAATATATAAAGAAACTTTAGGAAATTTAAAAGTGCATAAGACCTAAGGCAACATTACAAGAAAATATAGTTTATATATCATTTAAAAAAGATATCAGTTAATGATACAATATAATTTAAAACAGCAAAATGCTGGTCAAGTGACAAAACAAATATAGAAAAATAAGAGAACAATAAAATAATTATGAGAATAACATTTATGTGTACCTAAGGTTGTGTGATAAATGATCATTTGACCTTCAAACTCTGATCACACTGCTTTTTTATAATTATATTTCTTTTATCTTCTAACCCCAATAATTATTAAAGAATATTTATGCAATAAAATAAAAATCATTGCAGATTAAATAAATTACTAAAGAAAAACAACCAAATACTTAACAAATTGGGACAAAAAAAATTTTATTTTCCTACATCGCATACATGGTTATGCTATTGATCATTCTACTCATTATGCGAGTAGATTAAAGTAAATTGAGTTACTTATCCACTACTTTTGGAATGGCTTTAGGATACTGGAAGGAACCCCAATTAGAAAGGTCTGGATTTGTATGTCTGAAGTTAGCAATATTCCTATCCACGGAGAAGATTTTACCGAGGACATGGCACTGGTAGAGGAAAAAAATAATTACATTTACGGCAGGCAGGCAAAAGCATTAATCAACAGGGTAAAGTAACAGAGTATGAAGGTAGTCGTGAAGAAATTACTTACTATGCGCCGCATGTTAGCCTCTCGACGGACAATACTCTCAGGAATTTTGCTTACGTCTAGGACGTACAATCTTGCACCCTTGACATCTAACAACAGCATATAGCACGTATCAATGGCCTCCCAAACAGGCACATAGACGATAGACCTACATTATACAAGGTGAAAATATTTTTCTGATTAACAATAATAGTTCATTTGAGGGATAAGTAACTACACAAAATGGTAATAATGGAATGAAATCCCTAATAGGATTTGAGGGATACATATCATACGTGTTCCAGTTGGTTTGTCTCATGCATCCACTTCGGCTGGTAATGTTGGGCAAGCTCACTTACTAGGGTGTCAAGCAGAATATCCGTTGCAAAGTTAGTTGACATATACCAGGAACACGGAGTCTTGCTCTTTCGTGCTCGAACTGACGCCATCAGACATGCCGCGTTAATTATCTGCAACCACGCCGAACGTTGATTATCTATAAACACGGTGGTTGAAGGTACAAAGTTTGCTTTCAGATAGCAGTTTGGGTGACTTACATCAAGACAAGGGGTCTCTGGGGGTGACAGTGACATGAATAGTGCCCGAGGTAAGTCGAAGAATGAATACTTAAACAAGATCTCCCTGAAATATCATCTGAACTACTTAGTCAAAATTGAGGAAGTGGGACATTAGTACACAACAGAATACTTGTGTTAGGTGCCTAACTCAAGTGGAAGTTCTTTACCGAAAATGTATGCTGCTAACTTGCACTCCTGCAACGAGAGTTCCATACTGTGAAATGGCCTGAACACCATTTCGTATGTCTGCGAGACTCAAAGAGTTAGAGTTACATAGGGTATAGATTGATGTCAGCATAAGTGACATAATTCAATAACAGTGTCTTTGTTCCAGGAAGCAAGGCACCTCCCTTTGGGATTTTGGGTTCGGCGGGATCAATAGCGTTGTTGTTGCGATGACCATGCCCACGGCCTCGCGTGGCCTGCCTAAGGACATTCCTCTTTGGACGACTTTGAGTAACGGAATCCTGCATCAGCACCTGCATGTTGCGAGTCATTGAGGATGTTGGGCGGCCTAAACATGTCATCTCAATGCGCTCCAGTTTCGGCAGCTTAGGAGGTTTGGCCATACCTGGAGTCGACGTGAATAGGTCACAGAGTTTAGTGGTGCTGTCAAAGTTGGATCATGATGGGAGGCTCGTAATGTCCTGTTATATTGAAATATGTTTAAACTCTTACCAACACATGAAATCACCTTCGGAGCACATCCCGTGTTGTAGGATGACCATCATGTTATTTAGAATCAAGAACTACAACGTACCTTGTTATAAGTCGACGAAGGAATTTGAGATCTCCTGCCAGGCCCGGGCCCCTGCCCAGTTCCCTTTGACAAATCAACAGCCCAGTGTGGCTGGGTATTCATTTGTTGACTGAGGAGAGTGGCCCCTGTGATATATCTTGGTGTCGATCTCATTTCATCAATGAGAAGGTCATCCTCGTCACACGGCGAGTCAGGGACGAAAAGGTCAAATTGGGAAGCCTCTGTATTTGGGCTTTGCTGTATGCCTTTGCCCTTCTCCGATGGTGGCCTCAGATGGGTGAACAGACCTCTTTGTTGGCTGATGTTATGGGCCTCAGTGTGATTGAAAACAGTGGCATGACCTCTGAGGAGGACTTCCTCTTGGTGCTGTCCTCCGGCGCCTGTGGCATATATGGCTTAGGAACCATAACAATGCTACCGCTTCGGTCATGCTACCTCTGAGCCAGGTCCAGAATCTGAAGCAAATACCCGTCGAAGGTGGCTGTCCTCTTCTCAATGATGGCCAATCTAGACTCAATGTCGGCAAGCTTTTCATTGGAACCCTACGTTGACAAAGCACACCACAAGAATAAGAAAAAATTCATTATAATAAACAAGTAAGAGTGACAAACTCAACAACTGAATCATGCATTAACATTTCCAACTAACAAATGGGTCTTGTATCTTGCGACGGAGGTGACACAGCTTCCGAAAGAGAGAAGGGGTGATGGTCTAGGGCTTCCTGGGTCTGGGAAATCAATCGTATCCTGTGGTGCTCGAAATAATATTTTATATGGGATTTCTTTTTACTTTTGCTGTAAAATTGCCGATTATACCCTTACATACATGGTTACCGGACAATTTTCCCGATCTAAATAAAGCAGGTTTTCCATGAAGAAGATTTGGCTCAGCATGTTCTATTCGATACGGGTAGGAGAAGAACCCGACTATCCACGGAGGAACCCTTAGGTTTTCGAGGCATTGGATTCTCACCAACGTTTGCATTACTCAAGCCGACATTCTCGCTTCCGCTTCGTCCACCACTGCTCGCGCGGGTCCTTTCCTCTAAGGCGAAACGCTCCCCCTACCGATTCATTTTTACATCCCACAGCTTCGGTAGATCGCTTTGCCCCAATTATCTTCGGCGCAAGAGCGCTCAATCAGTGAGCTATTACGCAATTAAGATATTGTATGAAAGTCTCATTTCCTCTTTTTTTTTCAGACTGGAAGGATTTTGAACTAGATAAGTTCAAATAAAATAAGGATTTTGGAAGTTGTATTTGATTTTGTTTATTCTTCCTAATTTTAATTATTATTATATATATATATTATCTATTTAATATATTTGAATCTCTTACCAGATAAGCAGGTGAGGCACTACTGAGGCAAGTTTGGTTCGTAAATGAAAACCCAGGAAGAAGAATTTCTAACTTTCACCCTTTTTTTATGCCTTTGCTCAACTAAAATTGTTTTTGGTCTTATGCTCGAACAAAAATTAGCTTTAATAGTGAGTCTGTATTTTTTTTCCTGGTTAAAATGTGTGTGGTTTTTATTTGCAGAACGTAATAAACAGTGTTTTTGGGTGGTAAGGCCCGAATATAGGCCCATTTTTTATATCCCCTCTTGAGTCTATTTTACTGTCCCATTTAGGAAACAATTAGGCACATTTTAAAATTCCGTTTGTACTGAGGCCTAATTAGCCTAATGGTTATTTCGGCCAAAAAAAATGATGCAACAGTTATAGAATAGCATTCTAGCCTTGTTTCCTTTGGTGAAAAAAATAAATTATATTAAAATATTGAATGTATTTAATTTAACCTTTTGTTGGGTAATCTGAAAATGTATTTACAATATATATATATATATATGTATGAACAAAACAATAAAAATTTGATATTTAGCCTAATTATTTTTTTAGTATCTTGTCAATCACGTAAAAGATACAGAAAAAATTCATTCTAAATCAAAATTTCCAACCCAAAAAACACATTTTAGTTGCTCCTTTACATATATTTGCCAAAAATTATATTCGTATATATAATTTTTTTAATAATATCTCTAGATATTTAATATTTTTTTCCAAACTGAAATATTCTGAAATATAAAGTATCATTCCTTTGTTTAAAATCTTAACATATGTCATGTATCTCACAAATCATAATCTATAAATACCAATATAATTTCCTTCAAATCTATTTACCGATTAAAAAAAACTTTTGACTTTGTTAATTTGATTTTAAATAATTTTTTCGTATCATTTACATCAAACTGTGAGATTTAACTTGGGCCCCATTATGTTATACATGAAAGAATATCGTAAAACAATGAAAATGAAGAGTAGAAAAGCATATCGGTAGTAAATATGTTGAAGATGGGTACAATAACTGCATATCGGACTATCACACACTCGAATGCCGTCTACAATGTTAGATACCAAACACAGTTTACAAGAGAATCGTTCACGATATACCTTCTCATAAAGAAAAATGCGCGCCACAACGTCTTTTTCTGCTGCATCGTGTTCACCTGTTGCATTTCGCTGTTTCAGCTGTTCTGGATGAGGCTGTTACACGAAACACATACAGTTTACCTCAGTTGCACAAAAGTTCAATACTAACAACGGCATTAACATCACATACTACAGCAAAAAATTCTTGTTGAATATTCTAAATGTCTGATTGTTATCTTCCATAGCAAACCATTACGCATGTACGTGAACTGCATTATTTTGCTCACCACATCTATGGTTAGCTCAAGGTTCATGCCAGGATCGATGTCGTTTGTGGATCGATCACGCTCTTGTACTGTGTTATCGCCAGGGTCCAACCTACACCACCAATACAACAACCAGGTCAACGCCACCAAATATCAAGGACGACAACTATTTTACCAAACGAATATTAACACATGTCGTCTGTACCGATAACTTACTCTGTCGAAGGAACATCTTGAGAATCTTGGAGAAAGGAATCAGAGGCTTCCATTTTGCTCGTGTTTAGACTATCTAGTTCGAGAGGTGGTGAACAAGTCGATCCTGTTCTAAGAGAGGAGTTTTCCGCTGCAAAACTACTTAGGGTTGTGGTAATCCACCAGTAGAAAAAATGAACTTGTCTCTCGTATTTGGGCAAGACTGATAGACACATTCACATGATATAGGCTTAGCTATGACCGTTCGTGTTAGGTGGTACAAACTTTTTATTTAGAAGGCTATGTAATCATTACATCTAAGAACACATGGATACATTTCTTCGATTGGGATTAACAAAAGCACATTTCCAGCTATAACGTGAAAATTGGCATGCATTAGAATGTAACAAAACTGGTGCAGTGAACACGGTAAGGGTATAACTGTAATTAATCACATGGAACGCTAGATAGATTACCATGTCACCATGAAGCATTCAGGGATATCGAAACAAGTAGAAAGCACTAATCCTTCTCACTCGATCCATGCAGGTTCCGCATGAATGATTCACATGGCGATAAATTCATGCACATATGTTGAAGAACCTCTCTATCTCTTAATTTTATTCAATGCATTTCCTTGTTACCGTTTTTGTTTTCATAGTTAATATAACCACTCTTTTTTCCTTTTTTTTATTTTTATTTTTTTAAACGTGTCAACAAGCAGTCACGTTGCTTTTACTCCGTCGCGTGAACTCCGATGGAAATTGCCTGTGATGCTATATTTTTGTTGTTTGTTTGGGGTGACCTCTTTTTGGTTTATGAGAATTTGAAATTTGAAAACTCCTCACATGTGATCGTCTCTGGAATTTTGGTGTAATTTGCTTATGTAATGATTGCTTTGTTCAATATTAATTTTCTGTGCACCGATTCTTTGTCTTCCATGGATAAGTAATGAAATGCCAATTTTCTTGAACCCGTTACATTCATTTTTGGGCTTTCAAGTTGTTATTTGATAAGGGGTTAATGTTGGTTATGAACATTATTAGTCTATTTTAATTGGTTTAATTAAGAAAATTTTGATATATCTATTGAGTGTTATCTACCTTGTGTTTTATTTTAGGTAGTGACCTAATGTAGATCCTAAAAGCTTCCCTGACTATTGTGTCAATATCTATATTAATTTATACCACGTGTTCGAATTTTTTAACTGTTTTTCATTTTAACTTACAAGGAGAGAATGAAATAGTTTTTATTATAAATAAGATAAAGAGGGATCAATTTTTTTTATTCTCTTAAATTAAATTTATAAATGTGAATCCCCTAAACCTACTAAAATATAAATGGTGCTAAGCTAATGTGTTTTAGATATTATATTAAATACCACAACAAAAACAATTCTTACATGAAATTCTTTCTAAAAGAACTCATAAATCAGTCCTAGAATAGCATAATTTACCTTTTTTCACCCAAACCAATATCGGATAGCACAACTTATGTGAAACCAGATACTTCACATTCTCTAACACGATTAACTTGCAACAACTTATCCCACACTACTCTAGCACGACTAAAAGAATATGCGTTAATTTATTTAAATACATAAATATTATTTTTATATTAAAAGAATATATTTATTTAAAATAATACAAATATTTTTATTTAAAATTCTAAAAGTAAAATTAAATCTACTTGTATTAATTTTAAAAGGACTTAGAATAATATGAATACGTTTATTTAAACTTGAAAAATTTTAAAATGATAAGAGTACATTTATTCAAACTATTAAAATTTAAAGTTTAAATAAACCTACTTGTATTGAGTTTAAAAATGTTTAAAATAATACAAATATATCTATCTAAATTAAAAAAAATCGAATAATAAGAGTACATTTTTTTAACAAAATTTAACCTTAAAAGATCATACAAGTGTATTTTTTTAGATAAAAATTAACGGTCTTAAACATTTAATTTTTTTAAAACTCAAATCAGAATTCGAAATTGATTAAAGTGATCCTCTCTTCTTCTCTTCAAAACCATGTGACTTATCCATGCTTGGTTCGGATTCGACGAACCATGCATAAACATGTATTTTCTTGATTCTATTCCAGACATTTCTTCCTTACCTTGACTTATGGGCCAACAAACTTCAATGTTGAGCAAGTTTAATTTAAAGAATCTGATCCTAACATATAGCTGAAGGTTCGGTCCATTAAGAATTCATGGATTTAAAGTTATTCTTAATATATATATGACTTAGGAGGAAAAAGTGCTCTAAACACTTTGAAAGAGAGCCGAATTAGGAGCAGTATATTAAAGGAAGAGTTTGGTAAAATTAATCTTCATTTGTTTTGTTTGAATTGTGTAATTGTTGAATGGTTTGGTTATGCTTCAAAATGATTGTTTATATGAGTAATTATGGTTGAAACTTTCATGAAAATTTCATGAACTTTGAAGATATTCAAGCTATGAACGTTATTCTTCAAGTACAGTTGGAAACCAAAACCATAGCCCCTAATTAATGGTCAAGTTGTGTTGAAATCAAGTGAAAAGTATGGGACTTTAGTGGTTTATAATTTGTTTTGTATTAGGGTAAATGTTAGTTATCGAAAAGATTGAAATACAGGTTAGAATTGAAGAAAGAATTTGGAGAATTTACGAAGAACACGAAGAACATTTTTGAATGTCCCCAAGAACTCTCAAGAACACCACTTTGATTTTTTTTAGGAGTCAAAGTGTAAATATTAAAATATTTTGTGGTTGAAATCATAAATACTAATAGTTTAGCTGGTTAAAGTATAAATATCAAAAGTTAAGGGACTCTAACTATATTTTTTATCATATTTTTGGTGTCAACATATATTTTTCATAATTTTTTGACAAATTATTATTAAAAATTATTTCATACTACAATATAAAATATAATTATTTTATTACTAGTATTATTTTGTTAAATAAATAAATTAACAGTGAGAAGATAATTTTTTCAAAAAAGTTAAAAAAACACAATTTTAAATTCAAAATCTCATAACTACCTTCCTAAAATACTCAACAAGTGATAAATATATGTTTGTAAAAAAAATAAAAGAAAGATAAAATGTTCAAGGCCAACCCTAATTTTGGTGAAAATAAGAAATGTTTCAAAAAATATTAAAAACTGAAAATAAAAGTAAAAAAAAAAAAGGCATGACAAATTGGTTACGCTCCAAACTCATCGAATTGCATCTCTGATCCCCAAATCATGCCATATATCTCTACCTGTACAGTCACTTGCCTCATTTCCAGCATTCCATCATTTCAAGTCTCATCCTTGTTCAGACAATCACGTAATGCACATTCTTCGAGGTACACAAATTAATGGAGGGAAATAAAGTTATCATTCCCACCAAAGGGAAAACCCCCACAGGAATTATCCAGAAAACTCACATCCTGAATTTCATCTATTACTCGAGAACACAGTTTATTTTACGGAGACCATATATGTTCGAAATATCATGGACATATATATTCGAAATTAACACCACCAACAATGTAAGTTTTATGGAACTATAATTATCCTCCTTTATAAATCACGCCAATGTCTTCCATTCTGCCTCGCGTCTACTATTTCACTAGTGTACAACTTGTGATTTAAACAGGTACATTTAAAGGTCGTGACATATCCAAAATAATCACCACATCAAAATTTTTAACTAGCTCCAACCAAAATACAGTTGTAATCCCATCGTCATGGTGCTAAATAATGTCTTAACAAAATATACTTTAGTACAAACTAAGCATAAACATTTGGCTATGCCCCACCAAAGCATTCATGTCCTTTAGGTAAATGTTAAAAAATAAAAACATAGCATGTGTCTCTCTTCACGCCTCTCTCTTCCAAACTTTACTGCCACAATTGGACGAATCCACAGGACATTTCAGGATTCGGATTCCACTGCCACTTTCACAGTCCCCTCCCCCTTCAAAACCCAAACCAAACATTCTGTAAGACCCGGTTAATTAACGGCTAATTAACCCATAAATGAGAATTTATTCTGGAAAGCCAAAAATGTTATTTTTATGACTTAATATGATAGAGGAGATTGAGACGAGAATTTCGGTACCAATTTTATGGGAATCGGACCAAGATTGGACCGAACGGGCCAAACCGGGCCAATCGGACCCAAAGTGGGCCCTTGGCCCAACATAACTAAACCAAAACCCTAGTTTTCAGCATTCTTTCTCCTCATTAAACATACACACATGCTGAAAATGGAGTGAGGGAGGAGAAAAACACTCTCTCAAGTTCTATCTCTCACTTGATCTTTAAACCACCATAACTTTTGATCTAGAGCTCCGATTGCCGCTCCGTTTGCGGCCACGCGTTTACCGCAGAGAGCTCTACAAAACCCATATAATTAATCTTGAGGTAAGCCATGTTTTACTGTTCGAAATTCCAGCCCTTGATTTCGAGTTTCATGCGCAAAAATGTTGAGATTTTGGGTTCTTTGATGTTATAGGACCCAACTCTCTTGAAGGAGAAGGTTAATCTTGTCTCCTTGGACCTTGGGTATGGTAAGATTCTCAACCCTGGTGTAATTTGTTGTTCTATGAGGTTTGGGTATTGAGATGTTGTGTATGGGTATGATGATTGTGGCTTAGGTTATGTATATGTGAATATTGGAGCTTGATTGGTGATTTTGAAAAGCTTGGAAGAGGGTTTTGTGTGATAAAATCTATTCTTGGAGGTGTTGATACCTTGAGAGCTTGTGGACAAGTGGTTTGGAAGTGCTCCGGTTGAGCTTGGGAAATCGGCTAAGGTATGGTTTCGGTTTCCCGTATCTAATATGTAATGTGGTAGGAAATACTTAGGCTAGAGGCCCTAAGATAGGCATTGAATTGTTAGTGTTGCTGAATGGTTGAGATATATGATGTGTTCATATATGTGATTATGAATATTGATGCCTTGATTGTGTGAAATATGAGAAATGCATGTTGTGATATATGCTTGATGGATGATTGAGGTTGAATTGGTGGGTGGTACCATGTTGATGGTAAGTATGATGTTGATTATGTATAATGATGGTTGATTGGAAATGGTATTATTAGAAATTGGGATGAGGAAGGATGTATGACATGATATTGTGTTTGTCATTTAGCCATTTGATTGAGAAGTATTAAAATGGTTGGATGGTGATTTTGGAAAATTTGGTAAAGGGTCAATGTGTGAGTTGAGGATGGCTTGTTGTTGATTTTGGTACATTTTGAATGATTTCAAAGAGAAGGGTTGAAATTGGCATGTTTGATTGATTTTGAAAAGAGTTGAGAGTGGTTTGTTTTGAAAATGGCACTTTGTGGTTTTGTATGAAAATGTGGTTTTTGGGCATACTTTGACGGGACATAACTTGGACTACGGATCTTTGTTTTCTGCCAAATCTATTTAGAAATGAAATTGGATCCGGGATGTCCATGCCGTTCGAAGAACGGGTGAAAAACGATTTAAAATGAGAACGTTATGTCCGTCGAAAGATTGGGGGTTGAATCTGTAAATTTTGCAGCTTTTAACTTAGAAAATTTTTAGCAGAATGACCCTCCGCGCGTAGGCGCACTTGGCGCGTACGCGCCGTTCTTCCAGGAAGCGCCATCCACGCGTGCGCGTGATGTGCGCAGGCGCGCCAAATGTGCTGCACCCAATGCCCAGCCATTTTCCTGAGAGTTGTGCCAAAGTTGTGCCAGTTTTGTGCCTGGGGCACAAGAGTACCCACGCGTACGCGTGGCTGACGCGTGCGCGTCGCTTGGCTATTTTTCAACCCGCGCGTCCACGCGTATGACGCTTGCGCGTCGATGAGTTTTGTGGCCATCCGCGCGTGCGCGTGGAGTGCGCGTACGCGTGGCCCTACTTTCATCCCAAAGTTGATTTTTGAGTTTTAAAAGCCAAATTTCATACTTCTAAGCCTCCGATCTCACCACTTATGTCTTAAATCATTATGATATGCCTAGCATGAGAAAAAGGGCTAGTGAATGTGGTAACTTGCGAGTGAAGCAAGGGAAAAATGAATGATCATTGAGGATCAAAGATGATTATGTGAGATACGGAGGATGGCGGTGGAAGTGCTTGTTATGCCATGGGCCGAAGGGCCATAATTGTTAATGAATTGGCTGGTTATGGATTTAACCGTGAGCTGGATGGCTGGATTATGCCGTGTGATGGCGGAGCCATGTTTATGGCTAAGTATAAATGCATATATGCTGTTGAATGAATTGTGAATGTTTGCACTTCCACCATCGGAGATGAGGGTTTCCCTGGGTAGTAGCAGTGGCTAGCCACCACGTGCTCCAGGTTGAGACTCAAAGCTCTGTTAACCCTATGTCGTAAGTGTGGCCGGGCACTGTGAAAGGCCCAGATGAGCTCGCCCCCATAAATATTCACCAGTGATGGTGATGGATAAATATTCACCAGTGAGGGTGATGGATATGGATCATGATTATGATCAAGTTTATGATGAGTATAACTCGAGTTGGGGATGCACGACAGAGGGATAGTCCAATGGTTAGCTACCAGGACTTGTCGGGTTGGCTCTATAACCGACAGATGATATCATCAGCCACTAGGGACAGGCATGCATTATAAGCATACTACATGAATTATTTGAGATTGCCTATTTGACTGCATATTACTTGCTAATTGTCTAAATGCCCTATTTGTTCCTATTTGTAAATTTCTTGTCTGATATAACTGTGTTTGCTATATTATACTCCTGCTGGTAATTGGGAGGTCTGAAGGAATTGGAAAGGGAAGTATTAGTTAGACTGAAGAATCTTTAGTCAGTTGCCACTTACGGTTTAGCTTGTTTATAAGCTTTGATATTATCTGGAGGAAGTTCTAGGATTGCCTTCGGCCTTCCTCTATTATTATGTATTATATATGTGGAAGCTGTTACCGTACTGGGGACCTCTGGTTCTCACCCATGCGGATTTTGTGGTTTTCAGATGCAGGACGCGAGGCTTCTCGTTGAGGCATGCTGGAGACTTCTGGATTAGCGAAGATCTTTATTCTCGGGGCTCTGTTCTGGTTTATATATCTTGTTTAGATACTTTTATCTCCATTAAATAATACAAACTGTGATGACTCCTCTTATAGGAGGTTTTGGAGAATAGATTTCTGTATTTGTGTCCCTTTGGGTTTCCTTTGGGGTTTTCCTTATTTTATCATATGTATATATTGCTATGCTCGGACCGGTTATCTTCGCAGCCGGATTTTGAGTCTTAATATTCCCGTTTTTGACACTCTTTATATATATGATCTTGCGTTAGCTTATCCTTTGCTCGTTACGTTATCGATCGGAGTGTTGCGCGTTCGAGCTACGGTTTTTGTTTACCCCTTTTTCTACAAAGGCTCCTAGTTATAATCAATTATTCATACTACTATACGTACTAAATTTTTGTTTTAGAGGTCATAATACCTTGCCATCTCTGAATTATGACTTAAGCATAAGACTCTGTATGGTAGGGTGTTACATTATGGTATCAGAGCAGTTCGTTCCTGTAGAGCCTGAGGAATGGACTGACTATGCTTCTGTGCATTCTCTGTATGCGTGTTATGTGCTGTTAGTATATCTACTTGATATAGTTGGCATAAACGTTCATGAGCATGCATTTGGGACTTTGAAGCACTAAACTTCCGATATTGAGACTGATCAACTTAATATCGATTGTTTGGTGTGTATAGGAACCAGATGGCGCCTCGTGGACGCGGTAGAGGTCGTGAGAGAGGTCGTAATAATACTCGTGCGCCGGAGACTAACCCTAATGACCCAGTGAACTTTATGACTGCGTTGGAGAACATGACTACTGCTATGCAAGCCACTACTGAGCTTCTTGGCCAACAGATGAACAACCATGGTAATGATGGAGGTGGAGTTCAGGGCCCGATGACACTGGAAAACTTTTTCAAGGTTAATCCCCCGAAGTTCAAGGGAACTACTAGCCCGACTGAAGCCGATACATGGTTTCAGGCCATGGAACGAGCACTACTAGCACAGGTGGTGCCTGAAGGACAGCGTGTTGAGTTTGCTACCTATTTGCTCACTGGTGAAGCGTCGCATTGGTGGCAAGGAATCTGACGCCTCCTGCAGCAGGGTGATGATTATATCACCTGGGATGTCTTCCAAGAGGAGTTCTATAAGAAGTACTTTCCGACTTCTGCTAGGACGGCCAAGGAGCTTGAATTGTTGCAGCTGAAGCAGGGTACAATGTCCGTATGAGTATACTGATAAGTTTGAGGAGTTGTTCAGATTCTCTCGTATGTGTCAAGGGACTCTGGTGGAATATGAGGAATGGAAGTATGTTAAGTACGAAGGAGGACTCCGGAGCGATATTTTCGGTTCGGTGGGGCCAATGGAGATTAGGACTTTCTCCGAGTTGGTGAACAAGTGTAGGGTTGCTGAAGAGTGTGTGAAGAGGGCAGCCACTGAGAAAGGGAGTCACAAAGGATTATTTCCGCAAAATCGAGGGAAGAGCTTTGCACCTAGAGGTCCGCCCTTCAAGAGGGGAGGTTCTTTTAGGAGGCCCAACAACAACTCCCAAGGGAAAAGGTTTGGGAAGCAGCCTCAGAATGATCAAGCTTGTACTAGGTGTGGAAGTTACCATCCGGGTGTACCATGCAAGGCCGGATGGGGTTTGTGCTACAATTGTGGAAAGGCGGGGCATAAAGCCGCAAGTTGTCCGGAGAAGCAAAAGCAAGGTGCTGGAAAAGCACAACAGACTGGTCGGGTGTTCACCACCCCAGCTGTGGGTACAGAAGGATCTAAGACACTCATTCAAGGTAACTGTGAAATGGCTGGTCAAACTTTAAATGCTTTATTTGATTCGGGAGCATCGCATTCATTCATTGCATTCGAGAAAGCCCATGAGTTAGGATTGAAGATCGTAACCTTAGGTTATGACCTAAAAATATATAATGCTACCCATGAAGCCATGGTAACTAGGCTAGGATGCCCGAAAGTTTCGTTTAGGTTCAAGCAGCGTGATTTTGTCCATAATTTAATCTGCTTACTGATGATCGGTCTTGATCTTATCTTGGGATTGGACTGGTTATCTGAGAACCATGTCCTGCTTGATTGTTCTACAAAGTCAGTGTACTTTATGCTGGAAGATACAGAAGGGCCGGTCGTGGTGAATAATTATTACTTAAATTCGATGATGGTGAACTGTTCTGGAATCGAATGTCAGGATATCCTGTTGTTAACCGCTGGTGTTTTGGGTGATGATCAAAGGTTGGATCAGATTCCGGTAGTGTGTGAGTTTCTGGAAGTGTTTCCCGATGATATTAAGGAATTTCCACCTAACCGAGAGGTCGAGTTTGCTATTGAGTTGGTGCCTGGGGCGGGACCAATCTCAAGTGCTCCTTATAGAATGTCACCGTTAGAGATGGCCGAGCTAAAGTCTCAGTTAGAGGAATTGTTGGGTAAGAACTTTATCCGACCAAGTGTTTCCCCGTGGGGTGCTCCAGTGTTACTGGTAAAGAAGAAAGATGGAAGTATGCGGCTCTGTCTGGATTACAGGCAGCTGAACAAGGTCACCATAAAGAATAAGTACCCATTGCCGAGGATTGATGATCTCATGGATCAATTACAAGGAGCTGGGGTTTTCTCTAAGATCGATTTGCGATCCGGTTATCACCAGATAAGGGTGAGGGGTGAGGATATCCCTAAGACCGCTTTCAGGACTCGTTATGGTCATTACGAGTACACTGTAATGTCTTTTGGGTTGACGAACGCTCCTGCAGTGTTTATGGATTACATGAATAGAGTGTTCCGTCAGTTTCTGGATAAATTCGTTGTTGTCTTCATTGACGACATACTGATTTACTCCAAAACTGAAGAAGAGCATGCGGAACACTTGCGGACCGTGTTGCAGATTTTAAAGGAGAAGAAACTCTATGCGAAATTGTCTAAGTGTGAGTTTTGGAAGAGTGAGGTGAAGTTTTTGGGTCACGTGGTGAGTAAGAGGGGAATAGCTGTAGATCCAACTAAGGTGGAGGCTGTGATGGATTGGAGGCAACCAACCACAGTAATGGAGATAAGGAGTTTTCTGGGCTTAGCTGGCTATTACCGAAGGTTCATCAAAGGCTTTTCACAATTAGCTTTGCCGTTGACAAAGTTAACTCGCAAAGACACTCCGTTTGTTTGGACTCCTGAGTGCGAGGAGAGCTTTCAGGCATTGAAGAAAAAGTTGACCACTGTACCTGTGTTAGTGTTACCTGAGCCGAACGAACCATTTGAGGTGTACTGTGATGCCTCACTAAAGGGTCTAGGATGCGTGCTGATGCAGCATCATAATGTGGTGGCGTATGCCTCACGACAGTTGAGACCTCACGAAGTTAGTTACCCTACGCACGATTTGGAACTCGCTGCGGTCATGTTTGCCTTGAAGGTGTGGAGGCATTATCTCTATGGGGTTAAGTTCCAAGTCTTCTCCGATCACAAGAGCTTGAAATACCTCTTTGATCAGAAAGAGCTTAATATGAGGCAAAGGAGGTGGATGGAATTGTTGAAGGACTACGACTTTGAGTTAAATTACCATCCTGGAAAGGCGAATATAGTGGCGGATGCGTTAAGTCGGAAGTCGTTGTATGCGTCTTGGATGATGCTTCAAGAGGAGAAGTTGCTCAAGGGATTCGAAAGTCTAAAAATTGGTGCTCGAGAAGTATCTAGAACCTTGTGTTTGAGCCGATTAGAAATCTCGAGTGACTTTAAGTCCGAACTCCTAAAGGCTCATGAAAATGATGAAGCGTTATGGAAGGTGTTACCGGCTATCGAACAAGGAAAACAGTGGAGAGTGTCGGAAGAAAAAGATGGGTTATGGAGATTCAAGGGTAGGATCATTGTGCCGGATGTTGGTACTTTGAGGCAAGATATCTTAAAGGAGGCACACAAAAGCAGATTCTCCATTCACCCGGGAAGTACTAAGATGTACCATGATTTAAAGGCGATGTTTTGGTGGCCGGGTATGAAGAATGATGTGGCGGAATATGTTTTAAAGTGCTTAACTTGTCAAAAGATAAAGATTGAACATCAAAGACCTTCTGGGATGTTGCAACCTTTAGAGGTTCCGCAATGGAAATGGGAAAGTATTGCAATGGACTTTGTGTCAGGATTGCCAAGGACTAGGACTGGTTTTGATGGTATCTGGGTGATTGTGGACCGACTGACGAAGTCAGCTCACTTTTTGCCCATTCGGATGACTTACACCCTTGAGGAGCTAGCACGGTTATACATAAAGGAGATCGTGAGACTTCATGGTGTACCTGCTACTATAATCTCTGATAGAGATCCTCGTTTCACTTCGAGATTCTGGGGTGCATTTCAGAAAGCTTTTGGAACCCGATTAAGCTTGAGTACAGCATACCATCCTCAAACAGATGGTCAATCCGAGAGGACGATCCAAACCCTAGAGGATATGTTGAGAGCTTGTGTTTTGGACCAACCGGTGAGTTGGGATCGGTATATGCCGTTAGTGGAGTTTGCATACAATAATAGTTACCATGCGAGCATCGGAATGGCTCCGTATGAGGCATTGTATGGGAGGAAATGTCAATCTCCGCTATGTTGGTATGAAGCTGGAGAGAAAGGCTTGTTGGGGCTGGAGATGATAGCTGAGACCACTGAACAAGTCAAGAAAATCCGAGATAGGATGCTTACGGCGCAGAGTCGCCAAAAGAGTTACGCCGATCAGAGGCGGAAGCCCTTGGAATTTGAGGAAGGAGATCATGTTTTCCTGAAGGTTACTCCGACCACAGGAGTAGCTAAGGCGATTAAAGCGAAGAAGTTGAATCCTCGATACATTGGTCCATTTCAGATCCTGGAGAGGATTGGACCGGTGGCATATCGGATGGCTCTACCACCTCATCTTTCGAACTTACACGATGTGTTTCACGTGTCACAGCTTCGGAAGTACACCCCTGATGCTAGCCATGTGTTAGAACCCGAATCGGTTCAGTTAAGGGAAGATTTGACGCTTCCAGTGGCTCCAGTCAGAATTGATGATACTAGTATTAAACGATTGCGTGGAAAAGAGGTTTCATTAGTCAAAGTGGCTTGGAGTCGAGGCGGTGTTGAGGAACACACTTGGGAACTTGAGTCGGAGATGCGAACGGATTATCCGCACTTATTCTCAGGTAATTGCATTTGAATTTTGTGGGCAAAATTCCCAATTAGGTGGGTAGAATGTAAGACCCGGTTAATTAACGGCTAATTAATCCATAAATGAGAATTTATTCTAGAAAGCCAAAAATGTTATTTTTATGGCTTAATATGATAGGGGAGATTGAGACGAGAATTTCGGTACCAATTTTATGGGAATCGGACCAAGATTGGACCGAACGGGCCAAACCGGGCCAACCGGACCCAAAGTGGGCCCTTGGCCCAACATAACTAAACCAAAACCCTAGTTTTCAGCATTCTCTCTCCTCATTAAACACACACACGCGCTGAAAATGGAGTGAGGGAGGAGAAGAACACTCTCTCAAGTTCTATCTCTCACTTGATCTTCAAACCACCATAACTTTTGATCTAGAGCTCCGATTGCCGCTCCGTTTGCGGCTACGCGTTCACCGCGGAGAGCTCTACAAAACCCATACAATTAATCTTGAGGTAAGCTACTTTTTACTGTTCGAAATTCCAGCCCTTAATTTCGAGTTTCATGAGCAAAAATGTTGAGATTTTGGGTTCTTTGATGTTATAGGACCCAACTTTCTTGAAGGAGAAGGTTAATCTTGTCTCCTTGGACCTTGAGTGTGGTAAGATTCTCAACCCTAGTGTAATTTGTTGTTCTATGAGGTTTGGGTATTGAGATGTTGTGTATGGGTATGATGATTGTGGCTTAGGTTGTGTATATGTGAATATTGGAGCTTGATTGGTGATTTTGAAAAGCTTGGAAGAGGGTTTTGTGTGATAAAATCTATTCTTGGAGGTGTTGATACCTTGAGAGCTTGTGGACAAGTGGTTTGGAAGTGCTCCGGTTGAGCTTGGGAAATCGGCTAAGGTATGGTTTCGGTTTTCCGTATCTAATATGTAATGTGGTAGGAAATACTTAGGCTAGAGGCCCTAAGATAGGCATTGAATTGTTGGTGTTGTTGAATGGTTGAGATATATGATGTGTTCATATATGTGATTATGAATATTGATGCCTAGATTGTGTGAAATATGAGAAATGCATGTTGTGATATATGCTTGATAGATGATTGAGGTTGAATTGGTGGGTGGTACCATGTTGATGGTGAGTATGATGTTGATTATGTATAATGATGGTTGATTGGAAATGGTATTATTGGAAATTGGGATGAGGAAGGATGTATGACATGATATTGTGTTTGTCCTTTAGCCATTTGATTGAGAAGTATTAAAATGGTTGGATGGTGATTTTGGGAAATTTGGTAAAAGGTCAATGTGTGAGTTGAGGATGCCTTGTTGTTGATTTTGGTACATTTTGAATGATTTCAAAGAGAAGGGTTGAAATTGGCATGTTTGATTGATTTTGAAAAGAGTTGAAAGTGGCTTGTTTTGAAAATGGCACTTTGTGGTTTTGTATGAGAATGTGGTTTTTGGGCATATTTTGACAGGACATAACTTGGACTACGGATCTCTGTTTTCCGCCAAATCTGTTTAGAAATGAAATTGGATCCGGGATGTCCATGCCGTTTGAAGAACGGGTGAAAAACGATTTAAAATGAGAATGTTATGTCCGTCGGAAGATTGGGGGTTGAATCTGTAAATTCTGCAGCTTTTAACTTAGAAAATTTTTAGCAGAATGACCCTCCGCGTGTAGGCACACTTGGCGCGTACGCGCCGTTCTTCCAGGAAGCGCCATCCATGCGTGCGCGTGATGTGCGCGGGAGCGCCGAATGTGATGCACCCAATGCCCAGCCATTTTCCCGAGAGTTGTGCCAAAGTTGTGCCAGTTTTGTGCCTGGGGCGCAAGAGTACCCACGCATACGCGTGGCTGACGCGTGCGCGTCGCTTGGCTATTTTTCAACCCGCGCGTCCGCGCGTATGACGCTTGCGCGTCGATGAGTTTTGTGGCCATCCGCGCGTGCGCGTGGAGTGCGCGTACGCGTGGCCCTGTTTTCATCCCAAAGTTGATTTTTGAGTTTTAAAAGCCAAATTTCATACTTCTAAGCCTCCGATCTGACCACTTATATCTTAAATCATTATGATATGCCTAGCATGAGAAAAAGGGCTAGTGAATGTGGTAACTTGCGAGTGAAGCAAGGGAAAAATGAATGATCATTGAGGATCAAAGATGATTATGTGAGATGCGGAGGATGGCGGTGGAATTGCTTGTTATGCCATGGGCCGAAGGGCCATAATTGTTAATGAATTGGCTGGTTATGGATTTAACCGTGAGTCGAATGGCTGGATTATGCCGTGTGATGGTGGAGCCATGTTTATGGCTAAGTATAAATGCATATATGCTGTTGAATGAATTGTGAATGTTTGCACTTCCACCATCGGAGATGAGGGTTTTCCTGGGTAGTAGCAGTGGCTAGCTACCACGTGCTCCAGGTTGAGACTCGAAGCTCTGTTAACCCTATGTCGTAAGTGTGGCCGGGCACTGTGAAAGGCCCAGATGAGCTCGCCCCCATAAATATTCACCAGTGATGGTGATGGATAAATATTCACCAGTGAGGGTGATGGATATGGATCATGATTATGATCAAGTTTATGATGAGTATAACTCGAGTTGGGGATGCACGACAGAGGGACAGTCCAATGGTTAGCTACCAGGACTTGTCGGGTTGGCTCTATAACTGACAGATGATATCATCAGCCACTAGGGACAGGCATGCATCATAAGCATACTACATGAATTGTTTGAGATTGCCTATTTGACTGCATATTACTTGCTAATTGTCTAAATGCCCTATCTGTTCCTATTTGTAAATTTCTTGTCTGATATAACTGTGTTTGCTATATTATACTCCTGCTGGTGATTGGGAGGTCTGAAGGAATTGGAAAGGGAAGTATTAGTTAGACTGAAGAATCTTTAGTCAGTTGCCACTTACGGTTTAGCTTGTTTATAAGCTTTGATATTATCTGGAGGAAGTTCTAGGATTGCCTTCGGCTTTCCTCTATTATTATGTATTATATATGTGGAAGCTGTTACCGTACTGGGGACCTCTGGTTCTCACCCATGCGGATTTTGTGGTTTTCAGATGCAGGACGCGAGGCTTCTCGTTGAGGCATGCTGGAGACTTCTGGATTAGCGAAGATCTTTATTCTCGGGGCTCTGTTCTGGTTTATATATCTTGTTTAGATACTTTTATCTCCATTAAATAATACAAACTGTGATGACTCCTCTTATAGGAGGTTTTGGAGAATAGATTTCTGTATTTTAGTCCCTTTGGGTTTCCTTTGGGGTTTTCCTTATTTTATCATATGTATATATTGCTATGCTTGGACCGGTTATCTTCGCAGCCGGATTTTGAGTTTTGATATTCCCGTTTTTGACACTCTTTATATATATGATCTTGCGTTAACTTATCCTTTGCTCGTTACGTTATCGATCGGAGTGTTGCGCGTTCGAGCTACGGTTTTTGTTTACCCCTTTTTCTACAAAGGCTCCTAGTTATAATCAATTATTCATACTACTATACATACTAAATTTTTGTTTTAGAGATCGTAATACCTTGCCATCTCTGAATTATGACTTAAGCATAAGACTCTGTATGGTAGGGTGCTACACATTCCAACTATTCAATTACCATTTTGACCACAATTACATTGACAACTTCATGCCTATAAAACCCCTTCTTCATTCACTTCAAACTGCTCCTTCCACAACCAACAATATTCATGGGTACTAGAGACACCCCTGACTACTACTGTGTCTTCGACGGATGGGTTCCATGGATATATACTTCCCTATCTGAACTTCACGAGCAGATAAATGAGTATGAGGATTGTTGCTGGAAAAAATACACCACGTTGCCTAAAGCCGAGCAAGCCTGGCTTTCATACTTTGGCACTGGAGACCTACAAGAAGGCAAAAGACGCATCATGAACGGCGAAGCACCCGATGCCATTGAGATGGATGACTTCCGGGAGAAGCAAAAGATTGCCCTCAAATAGCCTTTCATACAAGGTTTCACTAACTTCATCATATGTTGCCAAAGAAATCGTAGCTTAAGTTCTCATCCTACAACCACCTCCCTGACTGTATCCCCCATTTTTTCTTGTTACTGTGTCCTAACAAAGTCCACCATCCGTAGGCCATCAGTTAGTCCCAAAGACACCGCCTACGCCTCCATTGCTTAACCCAAGCATGAGGGCTTATCTGGACAATGCCTGTGACAACCTGCACGTTCCAGGTCCCATTTATAGGATCCTCGTCCAAAGGGTCCCTGATGGTCAGACTTGCTATCGCCATCTTGTCTCCGTGATGCCACCTTCATCATCTGAAGCCTTAGGGGTTGTCGACCATATAGCCTTCGATCATACTCTTTCTCTCAAGGACGCGACACGGGACACGGCTATGCATCCGGGAGCTCTATAAGACCAACGACACTTACATCCACGATTACAACTACAACCTGGCAGAGAGGTGGAAACAGAAATGCACCCTCGAGGCCCGACTCAAGGATGTCACAGAGTCCAATGATGCCTTGCAAGAGAGGCTCTTCACCTTGGACATGCTTTTCTATGCCAGACATGGGGCTACAACTTCAAACGGCAGCGTTGGAGGAGCAAGCACCTAGTCGACTAAGAACCCTTCATGGCTACTATCTTGTGCCTCGGTCAGCTGAAAAGTTGCTACGTACCAACCATCATGACTCAACTATCTATCTTCTGTCTTTCCTCCTTCTTATGTTGAGGTATCATCATCTGTTAATGTAGATTACATCTCTCTGCAACCCAACCCTTCTTTACAACCTTATGCTTGTACTCTCTAAATACTTGCTTCATGGGAACTTATAAGTATGCATGCTTTCCATCGTTACTTACTTGAACGTGTTTTTTAACATTCATATTCTCCTTTATAACATGATTCCACCGCTACTCGCTTTTAACCCCAACTGAATCACGTTATGCACACCACGTATAGTTCAGTCGGCACCAAAGTAAACAATATAGACTCACCTTCAACTTTCCGCTTTTATGATGGCCCAACCATACCAACCAACCCAATCAACTGATCCGTATTAAAAATTTATTACATCAACTACACACACAATACAATAAACAAATTCTCAGTAGACCTTCTATATAAAAAAATATTAACTAATAGATGTCCACTCCTCCACTTGCTACACATTTACCTTGTGATTGTGTTGTTAAAAAACTTAACTCCTTAGAGATTGCAACCGTAATATTCTCAAAATTTTTTATTCAAATTCATTTTTTCTTTCTTTTTCAAATTATTATAAATATAAAAAACATTTAACACACGTCGATTTTTTTTTAATCTTGGATATCAACAACTAATTCAATCAGTGCAACCTCAACAAACTTTTGGCACACTCTCAGCGACCTTAACTTGAAATTAACGCACAAAAAATTAAAATTCATAAATGAACTTAATAACATTCATTAATTATACTTTACATAACTATATTAAGGGCCAGTTTGGCTAAACTTCTTAAATAAGTTCTTTTGAAAAATGAGCTTAAAATATAAGGACTTTTATTAATATTAACTTTTAAATAAGTTATTTTGAGTTTGGAAAGTTATTATGGAAGTCATTGTTTTAAAGTTGTGCATTAAATAAGAGTGATAAAATAGCTTTTGAAAATAGGAGAAGTCACATTTTTTAACTTCTTCAAAAGCTCTTAAATAACTTTTTAAAAAGTTAAAAGTTTATCTAAAAATTTGTACCAAACACATTAATGTAACTTTCTATAAGTCAAAAGTTGAAAAAAAGTAACTTTTTGGTGTTTCCCAAACGGGCCCTAACAAAAAAATTATTGTCGCAAAAAATAATTCATGCCCATCATGGATTTTAATAATTTTCTCATCATCACGTATTAATAAATTTTTTCCTAATACATAATTAAATTTAAATTACTAAAAATAATATTTTTAAATTTTTTAACACTATTTACATATATGTGGTCAATTGTTCGAAACGGAGTTAATTACTTGTTTAGTCCTCACACAACTAAAGCTGTGTTGGCTTTCTTTTTATGTGTAGCTGTTTTTTTTTTCCTAAACGCTAAACTAATTTTACGTTCTCAACGTAACTTTACAAGAAGTTAAAAGTTGTAGCTTCTGCTTTCAGATAATCGCGTTAGAATTGACTTTATTTTTTTTTAATTTATCTTATCCTTTAGTTCCTTCTATGTAGCCTCTTTAGTACTAAAATCTTTTAAATATATAATTATATCATCTTCAAATTTTTATTTTTTGTTTTATATAAAAAAAAAATTATTTTTGCTCTGGTTCTGGTAAAATTTATTAGTATAATTCTTGTATACTAGTTTATTATTATAATTTTTTAATAATATAAATTTATTAATCTCCTTAAAAAAATAAAATAAATACAAAATTAATAATAACTAACAATAAAATTATAAATAATTATAACTTTTAGTTTAAAATAGTATCAAATACAAGAATTTTGAGAATACTAAAAAAATTTTGATTAATATAACTTATTAAAGTATACTTTTCTATAGTTTTCATATACTATTTTTGTTTTTCATATGAAGTATATTTTCTGATTTTTTATATATTATTTTTTATTTAATTATTAATCATTAATTTTTAATATTATACATTTATAAAATTTATTTAAATATTCATCTTAAACTAATAAATTAGTGTAAAATAGTTATTAAATTCATGTCTTCTGAGTCAATTTTCACTTAAAAATGATTTTGAAAAATATCAACTAAACGACGATTATTTTATTACAATTCATTTTGATATAAAATTGTCAAACATAAATCACGTTAATACCAACGCATTTATAACCAAAATCAATTTTACAAAATAAAATTTAATACAAACTTTAATCTAAACACACACTACGTCGTTGGCATAATACATAACTAGAACACATTATCGATAAAACTACACCAAACACTAAATCCACTAAATTTCCATTTTAGACCCTGAACTTACACAACGAAAAATATTCACAATGAAAATTTTTTCCTCAGATATTTTTCAAATTATTTTTTATTTAAATATTTTAATTACTTACTTACATAATTTGAACAAAAAATTTCCTCCGTACTATCAACTAATAATCGTTGAACTTATTCACCTATTTTACGCCTGTAAATATTCAACAATTCTCATTCTTACCTACTGCCTAACCTTTTTTATTTTTTTGGGAATCCTTACATTCCTTCCAAACCAATAGATACTAAAAACTCCACTTACAAATGAATAACAAAATTTAAAGGATTTTCCCAACTCATTTTATCGTCTTTGGTCCATAAGTGATACCCATTGAATCATAGTCTAATTCTTCGCGCTCAAACCTTAAACGGGCCACACATATTTTCATGCAGCCCACAACCATTTTGGCTCGGCTAAAGTGCAATTGCACTTCCGCAGCAAATTCTGACTCCATATACATAGCCTTCTTTAAAATTGGACAAAATCGACAATTACTCCAAATATGCACAGCATAACTTCTACACCAGTTGCTATCCCATCCAACACTCTATTCATGGGATTTACACACAAGAAAATGTCTCATCAATCCCTGTCCTTCTAATATTTTACATTATATCTATACCGACATAGCAATGGGAACACTGCTGTTCCGCAAAAATACATTGCTACACCTGAACACCTTTCTATAAAATATGTCCGAATCGATTGCACCTCCATCTTTTTCAGTTTATTTGTCATTCACTTCTAATTTTGAGTAAATATCTATCCCGATTTCTGATAATTTTTTTGAAAGATTATAAGGTCTTCAAAAAAAAATATTTATTTTATTTTTTGATAATTAATTTTGTGAGACTAATTAATCTATCTATCGATGATCTCTATTCAAAATATACTTATGTGACTCGTTAATCACTAATATATCCTCTATTTAATTTTTATAAGTGAAAATAATTTAAAAATCACTGATATTTCTTAGTTTTATACAATAAATTTATTCTATATATATCAAAAAATAAAAAAATTAAATTTATCCCTAAAAGATAAAGAGACTCCTAACAAAAAATGATTTGTCAATCCTAGTTGACTCTTAATGCATAAATCAACAGTTTAAGATGTTATGTAGGCTTATTCTATTAATACACAGAGAAAATATTAACAGAGGAACTAATCAGCCTCACAAAAATAAAGTTCAAAGACCGAAAAAGGATTTATTTTGTTGACAATCTTGTTGTCTTTTAAAGTAATTGTCAGGATTGTTTAGAATTGTTTCTCTTTAATTTTTTTATATAAATTTAACCAGTGGGGTGTGATGGAAGGCACTAATCGGTCTGATGGGACAACACTGCGTGCAAGGGGTTCAGGTTCTGGAAAAGACACGTATTGCGGCAAAAGGTCAGATGAAAAAAGAGGAGGCTCTTGCTGGAGGGCATGTGATGAATGTCACACGTCGCAACTCGAAGCAAGGACCTGAGTTTGTTAACGCCAATGACATTATAGCACGCCCTTTGTACTGTAAGAAAACGGAGATTCAAACGACGACAATCATAAAAATGATTAAAAGCAATTCACCCTAAGTTTGGAGACATGTACTGATTGCAAAGAAGTCACTCCCTAAGAAAAGTTGCACATCCGAAAAAGTCAAAACTTTGAAGGTCAGTTTGTTGTCACGCATTTTTTTTGTAGACCTATGCATTTATTCTTTCATAAGAGGTGTACACGATCATTTTTTCGTTGAACATGGATTAGAGGAAGCTGGACTTCAAAGAGAATGCTGAAGCTGACCTTGATATCCTGTATGATTTCAAGTAGCGTAAACATGTATCTCCCTTTCTATACTACTCGCACAAGTCCTCCGAGATGACTGCTGAGGAGACTCCCAAGATAAAGTTATTATATAATAAGTTTATATTTATTATTTACTAGAAATTTATTTTTGAATTTATATTATTTTTATTGTTAGAATTTTGATTCTTATAAGAAATCTTCTATGCATGACATTATGCATGTCATGTGTAAATTTATTAGAAATGTGAGTTTTTTTTTTTTTTATTGTGCACATGATGTATATATCATAGTGTCTGGACCTTGCTTTTTGGACGCCAGCAAGAATGTAATTTGTCAGGGGAGAACTGGTTGTCGCAGCAGATATATTTGGGATGGAGTTGGACATGAGGTAAGCATGTTGTGACCCGGGAATTTTCGATGGGTTGATTAATCATGCTTAAACTTATTAATATAGTTATCATCAGTATCATCAATGTGATTATATTAGTTATTATTCTTACTCTTGCTTTATTATAACCTTCATCATTCTTATCATTTCATTTATCTTCTTTGCTAGTGTTATAAATATAAAGGTTTTACTTATTAATTATGAGTGTGGATATTGTTATCATTATAGATTTGATGACTTCTTCATGGCTGATTAATGATGCGTACAACCTTTTACCTAAAAATGTTGTTTACTATTGAATAATTGACATGTGCTAGTAAGGTTTTGGTTCCTAATGAGCATTGTTGTGGTACGAGGGAGGCACTTTGGACGCTCCGCCTTGAAAAAGAACTTGTCAACGATGTATGTTTAAATCCTTTCATACTTGTGTCGAAATTATTTATGTTCTATTTTTTCGGAGAGTCCAATTTAACTGGAAAAAGTTTTATGCACAAACAGGTATTGAACGTGGTAGCTGGGATGTTGACTGATCAACGACCTGACCACAGGAGGTGGTGACTCCCAACTACGTTCAGCGCGAGTTTGTTTTTCACTTAATTGAGGGTGTGTTTAGGAATTTGTTGGAAGGGAAGAAGCACGTTTAGATTTATTGAAAGTTTCAATTTTTGGTTTGGCAAATTTTTTTTATGAATGCAGAAGTGATTTTGCTTTTAAGACCACGTTTACAAGAAGCAACTATTTTTAACTTCTGCGTTTTCTTAACGAACTTTTAGTCTTGGATACTAAACATTTATTTACCTATTACTAACTTTATCTTTGTGTATATTATTGTATTATTTATAGAATTCTTGTTATTTCTATTTATATGAGCTCTATTTTTTTATTATTTATTATTTTTTTCAACTGTTTGTTTGATATTATACATTTTTATAATTGTGATTTTTATGTATTATGTTTGTTATTACCTTTTTATAATATGATTTATTGATTCTATTAGGTAAAATAAATTAAACAAAAAATTAACTGTAAATAATAATAATAGTAAAATATTATAGCATACTAAAAAAATACTAAAAATACTAAAAATATACTATATAAAAAGATCATCAAGAATTTCAAATTTGTTTCAATCACTATAAATTAAATATTTAATTTTTTTTATTATTTGTAGTACTTTCTTTTATAATTGTAATTCTCGTATGCTATGTTTTAGTGTAATTTTTTGTAATATAAATTATGATTCCATTAAAAAAGATAAATCAAATAAAAAATTAATTTTAGATAATAATAAAATCATAAACGTTGGATTCCAAATTAATATTAGGAATAAGATTATTGAGAATAATAGAATAAGAGTACCATGTAAAAAAATACTAAAGTAACATTCTTAGGTTAATACTTAAAAAATTGTAACATGATTAAATATTCTTATATATATATATATATATATAATTTATATTTTTTATTTTTATTTAAAAATATATTTTATCTATTTTTATATATTATTTTTATTTTAGTAAGTAAATATTAATTTTATTATAAAATTAACTAATAAGATCTATTTAAATATTTAAATTAAAAGGATAAGGTAATATAAAAAATTATTTAAGTTGATGTCTATTTTAGTAATTTTTTATCTAAAAGTGATTTTAAATGGTATAAGTCAAATAACATTTATTTTATTATAATCTATTTTAATACAAAAATTATCAAACATAAATCACTTTAACACAAACTTACTTTTTATCAAAATCAAGTTTGTAAAATCAATTTTATGCAAATTTCCGTTTGTGAACTGTAATCCAAACCCACACTTGTTAAATTATTTTTGGAATCATATTTGTCTTGATTTAATATGAAATTTTTAATGAATAATGACGCCCGATCCAACAAATAGCATTGGACCCACATCTGCACTGCACGTCACCGATGGAGTACATTAGAACCAAATACATGGGCCTTGCAGACAACATACTAATGGTAGGTCCGATCAGATAACTGTTCAACTTATTGATTATAGGGTAGAGTCTAGTGTGTCATTTCTTGGTATAAATGTCAAATATGTTTTTATTTAAGTCTGGTTTATGTATTTGTTGTTTGCTTTATTAATTCCATAGAACCATGCCATTTTGGTCAACTCGCAGATATACATCCCTCTCTATGTCAGCTATCATTGGCACTTGATGGCTGTCGACATATGGGATGTGAAGATTATTTACTATGACTCACTCAAACCAACAAAGGAAAAAGTTAAACAAGCCAGAATTGACCAAATGTTAACTTGTCTCTTATCAAAACAGTTGTCTTCTTCCAACACCCCATTCTTACCCAACTTTATTTATCGATTGGAAAAAGTTTTTGAACAAATTTGATAGGCTCACTATCTGGAGGTTCTGCTGGAAGACAGTAGGTTCTACGAGAACAAGGAAACTAGCCCCCCATTGGTTTCAAGATTCGGTTTTGTCGAACCCCAAACCACGGAGTAGCATGTGAAATCGTAAACTTAACCAATTTGTTTGATTTTTTTTCCTTGGTGATGTTTTGAAGGGATTTTGGCTATAGCGTGCATCATGGATTGTATTGTGTTTTGCAAGATGGATTGTGGGGTCTGGGTTAACCAGTAGATGATTTAGTCCTGCTTGTGGAGCGACTATGACCTTGAGGTATTTTCGCATGCCTAATGTATGTATTAATTCAATTAGAGAATACATTCTGCACATGTGCTTTCAGGTTATAAATGATATTATGATAACACTAGGATGACTATTGCAGTAGACCTAGTGATGGGAAAGCATAACACCATATCCGAGGAAGTCGTTGCAGGGGCAGTGAAGCACTGAGACAATATCATGGTGGTCAGGTCTCACAGGAAGGGCGTAACATGTCCCAGACAGAAA
Organism: Arachis ipaensis; assembly: GCF_059453495.1. Classification (NCBI taxonomy): domain Eukaryota; kingdom Viridiplantae; phylum Streptophyta; class Magnoliopsida; order Fabales; family Fabaceae; genus Arachis; species Arachis ipaensis. Next base: position 94,208,060 of record NC_142437.1, on the reverse strand, counting down.
AAAAAATCCATCTCGAAACAGCAATCCCACAATATGATGTTGAATGACTTTTTCTTTTTTCGAGATCATGTTGGGAATGATTGATTTTTTTTTTTTTGGTCTTTAAAACGATTGATTATATATATATATACTAGCGCTTTTTATTTTTGTTATGGAGGAGGGATTGGGGTAGGACGGGGATATGGGGTGCGGGTGAGCTTTACCAGTTTGTGGAATTAGTCAAGGTTCGGAAAACCGGACCGGTCATCAAACCGCTCTAGCCACTGGTTCACTGGTTCATTGGTCTAACCGGTTTAACCGGTGGTTCAACCGAAAAAACCGTTTTAAAATAGAATAAATGAATAATAAATAAATTATAAATACACATCCTAAAATATAATTATAGTATGATATAAAAACAGCCACAGCATCATCATTCAACACAACACAATTCTGCTTATTCAGCCATTCAACACTACACAATTCAACCTAGTGCCTACAGCATTCAGCCATTCAACACAACACAATTCTACCTAGTTCATATACCATTCAGCCATTCAACAAAAACTGAAAAACCTCAATTCCCTGGAAAACACCAAAACAGCAAAATTGCAAAGTAGCAAAACACCAAAACAATACAAAATTGCAAAGCAGCAAAACACCAAAATTGCAAAGCATCATCATTCAACACAACACAATTGTGCCTATTCAGCCATTCAACACAACACAATTCAACCTAGTACCTACAGCATTCAGCCATTCAACACAACACAATTCTGCCTAGTGCATATACCATTCAGCCATTCAACAAAAACTGAAAAACCTCAATTCCCTGGAAAACACCAAAACAGCAAAATTGCAAAGTAGCAAAACACCAAAATTGCAAAGCAGCAAAACACCAAAACAATATAAAATTGCAAAGCAGCAAAACACCAAAATTGCAAAGCAGCAAAACACCAAAACAATACAACATCAAACATTAGCTGGAATCAGAACCATACATTCTAATTTCTAACATAGAAGATGAAAGCATGAAAGTTGAAACAGAGAAGATGAAACAGAGGATTCACTCACCTGGGAGCTGACGAAGCTAAGACCAGCGACGACGAAGGGATAGGCCAGCGAAGACGAAGCGGCGGTGCTGAGGAGCAGGCGACGGCGATGGCAGCCTAAGGACCACGGGGACACTGGGAGCCTGGGAATGCTTCAGACGGGGCTAGACAGAGATGAATGAACGGGCGAACTGGGGAAGAGACCACGCGATGGTGGTGGCAGTCACGACCAGCAAACCCCGGCGACGGCGGTGGCGACTGGGCTGGTGTTTTCGAATGCTTCAGAAGGGGATAGGGTTCACCGTTCACGCCTAGAATCTGGAGTGAGACTGAGATGAATGAACGGAAGAAGAGACCACGCGACGGTGGTGGCGGTCACGACCTGCAAACCCCGGCGACGGCGGTGGCGTTTGGGCTGGGGTTTTCGAATTCTTCAGAGGGCTAGGGTAGGGTGTGAGAGTAAGAGACAGTGAGAGTGTGAGACTGCGATTTGGGAATGGGAAAGAAGGGGTTCCGTGTGGTAACGGGTCGGGCGAGCCGGACGGGTCGAGTTTCAGTTTTTTATTTTTTTAAAAAACCATTAAAAACGGCGCCGTTTGTGTTTTTAAAAAACCGGCCGGTCACCGGTTCGGTCCAACCGGCCGGTTTTTAATCGGTTCACCGGTTTCTTCGCGGTTTTCTCTCCGCCGGTTAATGCAGGAGGACCGGACCGCATGCATTGCCGGTTTGCGGTTAAACCGGTCGAACCGGCCGATCCGGTCCGGTTTTCAGAACCTTGGAATTAGTTATAGACAAATCGGACGGTTCGAAATTTCGAAGCCAAATCGGAGGGTCCGCATTGTTGCAACAAATCGGAGGGTCCGATCTGTCCCTCTCCCACCACGTGTTGCGTTGATGTTGCTCCCCGCAACTGTGCCCCATTACCCAGCATAAGGCTTTGCTGCATGTAGTCACACCCTCCGATTTAGTATTTGAGAGTTATAATAGTAGTTGTTGTTGCTGTTAGTACTACTAGCTCAACGTGAAAACTGAGAATGTTTATACATGTTATTATTATTATTATTATTATTAATTGAAAATTATAATTATTATTATTAAAAAATTAATTATAGGTTGTTAGTAGTTTAAATTTAGGGTCAGTGGCGGTATTATTATTATTATTATTATTATTATTATTATTATTATTATTAATAATTCAGAATTGTAATTATTATTATTAAAAATTTAATTATAGGTTATTAGTAGTTTAAATTTAGGGTCAGTGACGATATTATTATTATTATTGATAGAAAGTTAAGAAACGATAATAAGTAACTAATAGTTAGAAATATATATATATATATAGTTAGAAAAAATTTAATTCAATGGTAATGTTTGAGTTAGACTACCTACTCCCTTGTTATTGTGTTGCCCAATTTTATATAAATGCATCTGCACAATTCGGACCTATCGAGTAGTTCCAGATAATTCAAAAAAAAATAAACTATACAATTCGGACGGTTCGAATTGATTAACAATTTATATATATATAAAAAAAATAGAACGGACGGTCCGATTTGCTACCTCCAAAATTTGAATTTTTCTCCTTGCAAATCGGACCGTCCGATTTGTAAATTCTATTTTCTCTCTCATACAAGTAGCATGGTCCGACTTGTTACCTTAGCATGTCAGAAATTTCTGTCCCACAATAACGTTAAGCACCCCTTTATCCAATAACTCAGCACAACACATTCTTCTCTCCAATAACCAAAACAATGAGCCTATATACTAGTGTAGGTTTCCGTGTCCTGCACGGATAATACATAAAATTGGCTACGGATTCCTTGCTGCTACAATTTTGTAGGTTTATCATTAATCATCATAAACATAATTATAAAATATACCCCGTTTTTTTTTTTGAAAAATTGACTAATTAGATTTTGACCCCTCAATTTATTTGTATTAGGTATTTGTTCTCCTTTTCCTTTTAATTCCAGATTCAAAGAAGAGAAATTCAAAGAAGGGAGAAAAAAATCTAGCAAATCCTCTTTCAATCACCGTCGTCATTCTCTCTTTCTCTCCCTCCTCGGTTACTCGTTCAATCCTGCACCGTGCTTGCTCTACTAGGGTTTTTGTCCCTCTTTCACTCACTGATCCTCTCCATCCGCAGTCTCGCTCTTTCTCTGATCGTCGCCGCCGCAACACGCCTCTGCCGCAACAGGGTTCGGCCGCCGCACCGCAACACTCGGGTCCACCATTTCACTGGTTTTTGTCGCCTTTCTGTCTCTATTCTTCACCAGCGACTCTAATCTTTGTCCTTCTTCCTCAACCTCTGTCTTTGCGACCTACTCCTCTAAGGTTCCATTTTATGTTTATTTGACTTATTTCCTTTTCTATGAAAATTTTAAGGAAAAACATAAAATCACTCTGTTCTTAAATGTGCCATTTATCTTAAATGCATGAAATTTTCAGTAAAATAAAACTTTAGGAGATAAATAAGTTACCCCTAGATTAAGAAGATAGATGACTGTAAGACATTTACTAAGTTCTGTTAAATAGTTGGAGCTTAAGAAAATAAAATAACTACTTTACTTCAATGGCAGATTAAGAGTGGACAAGAAGTAGAAACCAGAACATGATCTTCACATACATGCATTTAAGAGGTAAAAAGGAGAGGACAGTGAATCCAAGTTTGAGTAGCAGTGACTATACTATATTTTTTTCAATATTTATCATCTCTGAAGTGAATTTTAATATTTTATTTTTTTAATCTCTTTGTTTTAGAATAGAAAGGCTTGCCTTTTCATGAAAAAAGGGTCCTTCACTAAAACACCAGGAACACTAAAGGAAATGTGTTTGGTAATACATTTAGTATAATATGATGAAACATGGATGGTTGAATAATCATCATTATGGTTAGCATTGGTTTTAGAAGTTTCTTGTTGCTTCTAGCAATGTAGTTGCCTTTGCATGCCTTCTTGATGTGAACTATTTTTCCTTAAAGGTATATTTGAATAGAGGAACATAATTGATTAAAAAGCTCCTTCATGAGATCCTACTCAGTGATAGAGGCTCTAAAATTATGTCTCAAAAATTTAAACTGTTAGATAGAGATACATTCTTTAACTCCAATTATGGTAGTAATCTTTAAATGTTTATCATTGATTTTATGCAACCTTGCCATGGGTTAGAGTAACGCTTCTGGTTGTCTTTTATTCTGGATATATGAAGACATTGGACAATCTTTGTTCTTCATTCTTGGCTTTTTCCTGCAATGCTTTATAGATAGATAATGTTATGTTTATGTTTTTGTTGAGGTTTATTAATATTTATTAAAAATAATTGCTGCGTACGCATTTGGTTGATTTTATCCTTTTCAGGCAGATTAGAACTCCTTTCTCAAGACACACTAATGCTTAGCCAGTGGCTATTAACTTATTATGACTAATGGCACAGTTTAAAAGATAACATTTCACCCTTTTATTGATTTGGATGCTTGTCTCAAAACGAATTTGATGTTATTTATCACTTATTTCTATAAATGTTGATGTTACTGTTCTTCCAGGCTGCCAACCATCCTTAAGTTACTTACAATATCGATAACTTCCATTCTCATAACTTGATGTTTTAATTTATGCATAATTATGCAGGTGGGAAGTTTTCAAACAACAAATGAAAGACATGCTTCATCATAGTGATCAAAGGGCATCGAGTTGAAAAAGCCTAGTGCTTCTCTTTATACGTTTCCATGCCAGATTGCATATGTTAACAGGAAGAAGCAAGTAGAAATTGTAGCTCTAGGAAATGTATGATGTTTTGAGTGTAAATATATGGCCTTTAGGAACACGTTCAATACCTGTAATTTATTTTTGTATCATTTAGTTCGATTTTCTTTTTTCTTTTTAAATGTGGTAGAGTTATTTTAAGTAAAGTATATAAAAAGCCCATGAATTAAGTGTTAATTGTTATTTTCATTTAAACTCAACAAATGGCACTTAAGTGTACATTAAATAATTGTAAACCTACACAGACACGTTCCTGATTCCTGAATGTTGATTGCATCATGAATCATTCTTGGATCCCCGCTGACTGCTGAGCTTAGCATGGCAATTTGATTGCGTGAAGGTTATATTGAAGGCTTATAATTTTGGTTCTTGATTTACCAATTAGAAGTAATCGATATTTGCATGAGTTGTCTACATGACTACTTCCAATAATGGCATTCTGAGTTTTGATCTTATACATTGCATTGGATTTCGTGGTAAAAGTTTGTGGAGTGGCAGCATGATAATATTTTCATATTGCACTGTATATTGTTACAGCTACAATTACAACTATATATATAATGCTCTGTTTCATTGAGCCAATTCTAGGCTCTACTTATTTGTTTGGACTAATTAGAAACAATAAATTCCTGTTTTGTTTCCAATTTCATTAAATACAAAACTCAAATTATTTGCATATACTTGTGCAGTTATGGTATTAATGTGCTTAGTAATGTGGCTAGTTATATTTTTCATTGATTTGGTTTGATTGTCTGAATGATAGTAGTTTACTAGTACGAAATTGTGCAAGTAAATGGTTTAGTGGTATACAATATTAAATGATTTAGTGGTTTACAACCGGGCAAGTGCTACTGTATAGAAAGTAAAATATTTGTATAGTTGTGAAATATGTACTATACATGTTATTTTTTATTTTAATAAAGAAGAGCTCATCATTAAAAAAAAAAAGAAGAAACATAAGATAAATAACACTAATGATTTTGAGGTTTAATTATAATTATGAGTAAGTTCTTTCTAGGATAATGAAAAAGTGATTCACAATAAGAGAAATGAAAAATACAAAATAAAAAAATTTGTCTATCCTATTAAATTTAAAAAAAAGATATGATTAATTGTTTCCAATCTCAGTAAAATTACTTGGGTGATCCAAATTTGTTTAATTTTATTGTTATGCTTCTTGTGCTAGTTGCTGAAGTCTGTTATACTTTATTTTTGACAACATTGCTGAATGTGGGATTTTGATGCAATGCATTAAAGAATTGGCCACAAGATATCTTGCAACAAAATTTGTCAATATAATATCAGCTGACTACATTTCTAACTATCTGGATCAAAATCTGCCCACCATATTGGTATACAACAATGGAGCAGTCAAGGAAAATTATGTTGGCTTGTGTAATTTTGGACAAATTGAAAGGATTTAATTGATTTTATCTTATGATTCCTTTTGTGAAATTTGTTAGTTTAAACTCTAGAAATATTTAAATTTTAGAAACGTAATATTGAATGCATATTTATTTTCATTCTCCTCACTTTTCTAATTGAAACTCATATGTATTATTGTATTTTTGTTGTAATTCTTTATTTTTCATAACATTTTAGTTCTAGCACATAACTTTGTCTATGCTATTGTAATTTGTTGTTTGTGTTGCATTTAGAAATTAACAAGATTAATTACTTGCCAAAACAAGATTAAGACCAATTCCTTTAGTGAAGTACAACTTGCCAAATTATTTTTGCAATTGTATATATAAGCAATCATGGGGTTAATTTTTCTATATTCTATCATGTCAGCAACTTATTAGTCAAACCAACAAAAATTCTCTTGAACTATGATGATGTACAATATCTATTCATACTTCACGGAGATCTAAAGATAGTTTACTTTGAAACATCCAAATGTTAACATATGAATTTGAAGCATCTAGGCAAAATATTATCTTTCATTCAATCAATATAACAATTTATGAAGTTACAATGTCAAAGACATTATGACACCACAATAATAATTTGGTGTAAAGGCTATGAAGTGCTACAGCAAATAAAGAAAAATGGGAAAAATCCTAACAAGCATACACACACATAGGCAGCAAGCCGATCATCAAGCTTCCTCTGACTGTTAACGTACATGAGCCATAGTACATAACATCCTTCACAGCGTTTGACCTGAAAAAATCATTTAGTGTTTTCCTGGAAAGCACATATCAGTTCTCAAAAGGAAGGTTTATAATAATACAATAACTAAAGTCTAAATCTTAAAAAAGAAATACAGAGAATGATTAACAAAGAATAAAAAGGCTCCATCTTTACATATAAAATAAAGGAACTAGCTGTGCTTTAAATTCTATCTTATCTACATGGACAAAGGCACAAAGAAATTTAAATATTTCTAAAGTTTAAACTGATAAGTTTCACAAAAGACATCATGAGATAAAATCAATCCCTCAGTCATCCTTATTTTATTTTACTTTACCTAGAAAATCAGCATAATTGGAAACATCATTGACTTCCTAATGATACAATCTCTGAAATTTACTCATAATCCAATGGAAACATGCATGTCCTTACGGAGTCTTCCCAGTTATATATAAGCAGCAATCATTTAACTAAAATCATTTATATTCAAATGCTACAATAGATTAATATTTCACTATTCAGAACTCTATTTGAGTTCTTATAAATTTAAATCTTTCTCAATATTCCAAAGATTTTCTTGTAGTCTTAAACAATGACAATATTCACTTCAGATTCTTCGATATTAATGTGAGGATTTATCCCAGCCATATTTATATTTATGACTTAGAAGGCTATGCTCATGCTTCTAGGAAAAATAATGGAATCAAAATATCAAATGGTGATTTCTCTTTCAAGGAGAAAACAACACTTAGGCAAGCACAATTATGTAGTGAAGAACAAGTTAAGACTTAAGACGTTGAAGGTTGTGCTTGATGTCTTAGGAAAAAACACTTGAAGCTATTGATTAATAAAAAAAACATATATCATAAGCACTTGAAAAAGTTTGCTGCCAAATGTATCAATCCATAACTGAGAAATGCACAGCTCTATATTTGTAACCAATCCTACATCATTGTCTAATACACACTTTCCCTGCTAACCCCCCAAACTCTCTTAAAGAAACAACCATGCAAATCATGCATACAGAGGATAATCATGGGACCAATGCAACATCTATTCTAACTGACATTTGCACACTTCTCAGAAGGCATACTCTGGCAACGAAGAGCATTCAAATTCACATAAAATTTTCATAGAAAAGGAAATAAAGTAAAATAAAATTAAAAATAAAATAAAATAGAACCTTAAAGAAGTAGGTCGCAGAGGCAGAGGTGGAGGGAAAAGGACAGAGATTAGAGTCGTAGAGAAACAGAGAGGTGACAGAAAACAATGAAGTGGTGGACCGAGTGTAGCGGCAGCGGTGGCGGTGGCGGTGTATTACGGCGTCGAGAATCAGAAAACAAGCACTGTGCAAGACAGAACGATCAACTGCGTGGATGGAGAGGATCAGAGAAGAGCACGACGCAGAGAGAAGATCAGAGAGCGAGCTACTGTGGAGAGGGAGAAACAAGGAACGACGTTGATAGGTAGGGGTTAAAAACCCTAGCAGAGCTCTGGTCTTTTTTTTAAATTCAGATTAAAAGAAATAGGATGAATGTGGAAAACAACAAAATTTAAGAGGCAAATATTAAATTATTTATTCTTTCAAAAATAAAAAAATGGGGTTCTATTTGTAAATATTTTTTCTATGGTTAATGATACTCCCACACAAAAGTAGGAGTAAGGAATCCGTTGCCCATAAAATTATATAAATTTTTTTAATTAAAATTTAAATGAAAAATACATATAGTAATCCGTTGCCTCATCATCACAACATTATTATTATTGGTTTCATCGTCCATAACTGGTTGATGAGGCACATTCAAAAGCTCTTTATTATTATTATCATTGTTACTACCAAGATTCCCCTCCAATAAAAATTGTTGATGATGAGTAGTTTGATTTGAAGAAGAAGAAAATTGTTGCTGCTCTTTGATCTTTGATTTGTCCTTCCTATGAAGGTTCATGTGACCTCCAAGTGCTTGTGCATTAGAGAAACCTCTCTTGCAGAAGTTGCATTCATATGACCTTGTTGGATTATATGTTAATAGTTTCAGATTCAGTTTTATATTAATAGTTTCAGATTCAGTTTTATGTGATCTTTGATCTTTTCTTTTTTGATTGAATAATTTTATATTAATAGTTTCAGATTCAGTTTTATATCTTTTTTTATTGTGCTCATAATTATATTTTTGTTGTAGGGATTGGATCAAGAGAGTGAGATTCCATCACCAAGAGAGTTAGGAAGTAGGTCTTCTGGAGCGAGCAACAAAGAAGCATGGTCTTATATGATAAAGATTTTATGTATTAAGTATTATAGATATATGTTAAGACAAATTATTGAAAAATGTTATCTTTGATACTTTGTTTTAGGATTATGATTTTTTATTTTTGGAAACTGTGTATGAATTAAAAATCTTGTTATGATGTTTGATTTAAGGTTATGCTTTTTGGTTATTATGAGATTTTTAAGTTTGAGTTCTAAAAATGTCACTTTAAATACATAGTTTCAATTTCATTTTAAAAAGTATAAAATTGCAATTAGGTAAAAACGACGGCTAAAAACGTCATTTTAAACAAAAATGGTGCAATTATATCCTGGTAAAAATGGCAGTTAAAAAATGCCATTTTTAACGAAAATGATGCCATTAAATACAGGTAAAAACGGCGGTTATAAACGCCATTTTAAACGAAAAGGATGCCATTAAACCCAGGTAAAAATGGCGGTTATAAACGCCATTTTTAAATGAGAAGGATGCCATTAAATACAGGTAAAAACGGCAGCTATAAACGCCATTTTAAACGAAAAGGATGCCATTAAACCCAGGTAAAAACGGCGGTTATAAACGCCATTTTAAACGAGATGCTGCCATTAAACCCAGGTAAAAACGGCGGTTACAAACCGCCGTTTTAACCGCCAAAAAACCGCCGTATTATGCACTGGTTATTACGGCGGTTTTCTGAAAACCGCCGTAATAACCAGAATGGCGCCCAGAATTCCGGCGTTTTTTGGGGGCGCCATTTTCGGTAATAATGGCGGTTGTAACCGCCGTAATTACCTTAAAAAACCGCCATTTTAACCCTTTTCTTTTGTAGTGGAAGAACAAAGATTGTCCAATGTCTTCACATATCCAGAATAAAAGACAACCAGAAGCGTTACCCTAACCCATGGCAAGGTTGCATAAAATCAATGATAAACATTTAAAGATTACTACCATCATTGGAGTTAAAGAATATATCTCTATCTAACAGTTCAAATTTTTGAAACATAATTTTAGAGCCTCTATCACTAAGTAAGATCTCATGAAGGAGCTTTTTAATCGATTATGTTCCTCTATTCAAATATACCTTTAAGGAAAAATAGTTCACATCAAGAAGGCATGCAAAGGCAACTACATTGCTAGAAGCAACAAGAAACTTCTAAAACCAATGCTAACTATAATGATGATTATTCAACCATCCCTGTTTCATCATATTATACTAAATGTATTACCAAACACATTTCCTTTAGTGTTCCTGGTGTTTTAGTGAAGGACCCTTTTTTCATGAAAAGGCAAGCCTTTCTATTCTAAAACAAAGAGATTAAAAAAATAAAATATTAAAATTCACTTCAGAGATGATAAATATTGAAAAAAAATATAGTATAGTCACTGCTACTCAAACTTGGATTCATTGTCCTCTCCCTTTTACCTCTTAAATGCATGTATGTGAAGATCATGTTCTGGTTTCTACTTCTTGTCCACCCTTAATCTGCCATTGAAGTAAAGTAGTTATTTTATTTTCTTAAGCTCCAACTATTTAACAGTACTTAGTAAATGTCTTACAGTCATCTATCTTCTTAATCTAGGGGTAACTTATTTATCTCCTGAAGTTTTATTTTACTGAAAATTTCATGCATTTAAGATAAATGGCACATTTAAGAACAGAGTGATTTTATGTTTTTCCTTAAAATTTTCATAGAAAAGGAAATAAGTCAAATAAACATAAAATGAAACCTTAGAAGAGTAGGTCGCAAAGACAGAGGTTGAGGAAGAAGGACAAAGATTAGAGTCGCTGGTGAAGAATAGAGACAGAAAGGCGATAAAAACCAGTGAAATGGTGGACCCGAGTGTTGCGGTGCGGCAGCCAAACCCTGTTGCGGCGGAGGCGTGTTGCGGCGGCGAGGATCAGAGAAAGAGCGAGACTGCGGATGGAGAGGATCATAGAGCAAGCAACAGTGAGTGAAAGAGGGGCAAAAACCCTAGTAGAGCAAGCACGGTGGAGGAGAGAACGAGTAACCGAGGAGGGAGAGAAAGAGAGAATGACGACGGTGATTGAAAGAGGATTATTAGATTTTTCTCTCCCTTCTTTGAATTTGGAATCAAAAGGAAAAGGAGAAGAAATGTCTAATACAAAAAAATTGAGGGGTCAATATTTAATTATGAATATTTTTTAAAATAAAAAAGGGGTTCAATTTGTAAATATTTTTAGGTGGGTTAATGATACTCCCACAAAACAATAGGAGTAAGGAATCCATAGCCTATTATAAATATTTTATAATTTAAAAATATTAAAAATAATTAATATTTATTTTAATTAATTTGGATTGGTTTAATGGTTATCTCATTTGTTTGCTTAAGCAAGTATTTGGAGTTCGAATCTCACCCTTAATAAATAGAGCATCAATATGTGGTGGATTAATCCTCGACTTGCCGAGTTAGGAAATCCGTAGAAAAAAATTGTATTTGTCTTTAAAATAAATTAATTTTTTATTAGTAGCAATACTTATGGACTTTTGTCTTTGTTGAAATTTACTTAGGATAATTTTATTTGTTGGTATCGTATTCATTCTTGAAGTCAAAACAATATGATCAACATTGTTATTTGTTAAGACTTCACATTTTATGAAATGATTTTTAAATTTTCAAATTCATAAACTTATGTCGTTACAAAAGTTATTAGATCGATTAATATTTTTTAATAACATGGTGTATCGAAACACTATCGTTGAGTATTAGATAGCGTGAAGAGAAACCAATAATAACTTTTTTATTCAATATATAATTTATTCTATTGAAAAATAAATTAATATTTCCTAAATTTATAAATACATTTTTTTCTAATTTCTTACACCATTTTCTTTGACAATATTTACCATTAAAAAATAGCAAATGACCATACTATCCCACAAAATATATATATATATATATATATATATATATATATGATGTGCAAAATAATTTCTTGTCTTGAAATTAATTCTGGTTAGTGAGATAAAATTTAAAATATTTTTTATTTTCTTACTCAAATTCAAATTTAAATTTAGAATTGATTAATGACTCATTTTTTTATTTCAATTAAAAATTAAATTGGTTAGATGTAAAATATTTAGCATTTAATAATTTTAATCATTTAAATTTTAATTACCAAAAATTGGATTAAAAATTAATTATAAACTTAATAATCGATAATATATATCATATTAGTACGTAAATAATAATATTCAATGTATTAATTATTTATTTTTTTTTACAGAATTAATGTATAATCTATTGAAAATTAATTTATTATCCAAAATTTTTTTCATAAATTTTGTAATATGTAAAAATAGTGATCTTATTTGTTATTATTATTTAAACAATTTTTCATAATTTTTTAATTAGATAATTAACTTAATTAATAACCTTTATTATTGATTTTTATACTTAAAAAAATATCAGTTTATACTATTTACATATTTTTACTACTAATAAATAAATAAATAAATAAACATTTACACTATTATATTTATTGTCCTAGATGATGACTTAAGTTACTTATTTTGTACGTTAAATAATGTTTTGTATGTTAATTTATTAAATATTAAGATGAAAAAATTATTCAATAAATTATATAAATAGTCATTATAGAAAAAAATTATATATCATATATAATAATCCTTGATATATATAGTGTCATGTATATATTAAAATTATCTATTTTAATTATGTGAGTTATTATTGTTATTTTTACTTTTTCGTTACATTAAAAAATAATATTTAAAATTAAAAAAGAGATAATTAATTTTTTTTAATTTGAATTAAAAAAAATATCTTGTAAATGTATTCAACTTTTATATATACTAAGTGTTATAATATTAAATAGTATAGTATTTGCTATAACAATGACTCAAAATATTAATTCAAGAAATATTTGGGTCTAGTAAGACCTCAATGCAAGCGAGATCAACTAAAATTCATTGTTAGGATTCCAAATCCGACTTAGGTTCGTTACCTAAGGCCCAATGCAAATGAAGTCCACACGTCTCCTCTTAAATCGACTCAGATTGGATCTCCGTTGCTAGTTAGATATGGTAATGAGTACTCAGAGGAGCGTGAGAAACTCCTTTCCCATCCCTCACTCTTATTTAAAAAAAATACCCCCGTTCCTTCTCCGACATTGCAAGTTCTTGTTTAATTACCCCTTAGGGAATGCAGATCTCCTCGGTAAACTTTTGAAAAAAATTAACACAAAAAGACAGAATATAATAATTATAAAATAATCAATTCAATATAATTCAACACAATTTATAACATATTCAACACAATTTATAACATATTCGTTATGAAAAATAACATTTTAAAATGAGAAAACATAAAAATATATTCCAACATAATAACATCACATAATTTTTTGGGACGATACTAAGCGACGTAGTGACGGACTTGAGAGGCAGAGAAAGTGAGTTAGAGAGAGAGGATTGAGGCTCAGAATGAGTCTGAAAGAAAAAAGGAAGAATTCAAATTGAAGGCAGAAATTAAGGTTACTAAATTCAAGAAATAAATTTATGTATACATAAATTAGGATAAATTAATAATTTTATTCCATAGGGCGGGTACTTATTTTTGTGTCTCCATTAGGGGTGGCAAACAAGAAAGCCCGCCATGTCTCGCCAAAAGTCCGCGAAATGGTGGGCTAGCCTGCTCCGCCCCGCCTAGTAAGGCGGTCTTAAATTTCTCCCCCGCCCCGCCTAATGGTAGGCTGGCGGGCTCTCCTTTTTTTTTTTATAAATTATTAAATATTAAACAATATATATAATTTCACAATAATTTTAATAAATTTATAATTTCTAAAAATATAAAAAATTATAATTATAAATATGTAATAAACATAATTATAAACCAAATTTTTTGAAATAAAATAATAAAATCAATATTGTCCAAAGCAAAATAAATATTGTCCAAAATATATAATTAAACATCTTCAAGTTTATAATCAATTAAACATAAAAATATAATCCAAAATATAACTTAGAACATCTTCAATTATCATCTTCATCCTCTTGTAGATTAATAACATCATAAAAATTTGTAAAAAAAATGGCCTTTGACAAAATAAAAGCTTGGCCCAGCGAAAAAACCTACACCGTCCCACCGAAACCCACCAAAGCTCATGGATTAGGCGGTGCGGGGTAGGCGGGCTTTTTAAGTTTGGCAGTCTCGAATTTTCAGCCCAACCCTCCTTTTTTGTCGGGTTATGCGGGTCAGCCCGACAGATTTTGCCCTGTTTGCCACCCCAAGTCCCCATCTATTTTCGGGTGGTAGGTCGTGAGGATTTCACGAGTTCCTATCTAGCCCCAAAATGCGAGTAATCCCTGCAAATACCTTTTTTGGCTGTTTTTTTGAGCATCCCTATTGCTAGCATTCATTAGTTTGTAACGTTTCACGAGTTCCTATCTAGCCCCAAAATGCGAGTAATCCCTGCAAATACCTTTTTTAGCTGTTTTTTTGAGCATCCCTATTGCTAGCATTCATTAGTTTGTAACGTGGAACTATTCTAACTACTCAATAAATGATCAAATAATCAAAGTTTAGGTTATATCATTTTTATACAGTTATATATATCCTTGTTATAACAATATTAATAGAAGATAAATAGATAACACTAAACTATTGTTTGAATATAAGATAAATAAGAGGAAAGAAAATAGAAAGAAAGAAAATGAGAGGAAACAAAATGGAAAGAAAAGTATATTTTTATATGTGTGTTTAGATGAAGAAAAAATGAATGGAAAGAAAATAGAGGAAAAAATTTCTTTTGCTTGGATGGAAGGAAAAGTAAGAAGAGAAAAAAATTATAATAGAGTAAAATTATATTAATGTTTTTATATATTATATATAAATTATAATTCAAATGGTAACTCTGTATTTTAACCTATCTTTGCACTTTTGCATAAGTTTTTTTCGCAACTTTGAGGAAAAAAAATTTACATGAGCTCCACATACATTTTTATGTTTTTTATTCAATTTTTTTGTTGATCCAAATAATAAAAAATTTATTTTTTCATCTATTTTCTTCTCCAGCATTTTATTTCTCTACAAATTCTTTTAATCCAAACAATGCATAAATAAATCACATTTTTCATATACATATAACAATAACTAATATCACATATTAGGTTAATTTATGTTGATAAACCAAAGCCACCCCTAAAATAGTCGAATCTATAAGATTCGAATAACTTGACATTGTGATTCGAATTATGTCATTCATACAAAATTGAATCTATAAATTTCGATTTATATGGTCCATGCTAAATCGAAGTAATAAGGTTCGATTTATACTCACTTAATAGCAATTCAGCTCATTGTAAATCGAATCTCCTTCATTCGATTTAGTAGCATAGATAGCATCCAAGTAATTTGAATCTTATAGATTCGATTTACTACGAAAACACATAATTCGAACTCCATAAATTTGATTTACATAGATATGTAAATTGAGACGTGCGCGTTATTTTTTTACTTTGACAGATATACGTAAAATTGGTTTGCAAATGGTTTATAAAGGTGATTTACTCCACATATTATAACTTGTGAAATCATAATATTTTGAGAAGTGATGTATAGACAACTTAAATGTTGATAAGTCTGAAAAATTTTAGAAAAAATAAAAATATACAAAAATTACATGTTGATCCATATTTTTTTTTAAAAAAATTTGTCCATAGTTTATGATTAATAACTTTAAAATTATATATATTTTATTTTTATTTTATAGAGACTTATAATTTTGTTATCAGCGATGTTAGTGGTTATAGAGAGATTTTTACCTCTAAATAAATTATAGAGAAATTACAAACAAAATTGGTTGCTATTTTTTTGACAATTCATTTAGTTTTTAGTTTAAATTAAAATTAAATTATATATTTAATTTATATTTATTTGTTTATCCTAATGATTGTATATAATAGATAATATATTTAAGCATGTTTTGAAAGAAACTAATGAATTTTATATAATTAAAAGTTAACTATGAAATTTAAGCTAAGATGGAGTGAAATACAATAAATATATGAGGAGTGAAATTAAAATAAATAATTAAAAATAAGCTAATAAAATAATTAAAAAAAGTAAAAAAAAAAAGGCAGAAAAATAATGCATGTAGTTGATAAAAATATACTGTAAAAAAAAATTAGTATAATCAATCAATATAAAAGATGAAAGATAAAAATTAAGATATATTTTTGTTAAAAAATTTCAAGAAAAATATTGTGAAGAAGAACCTATTAATCAAGTTTTATAAAAATATTATAAAAAATTTAAAATATTAGTAAATAAAATAGTAACTCCTTTAAGAATTATTAATCAAAATACATAAAAGCACATTCTGATTTTTAGATATAAAAAATAATAAAAAAATAATTCAAATTAAATTCATTTATTTTATTTATTTGTTTATTATTTATTAAATAATTTAATATTTATTTAATTTGGTCAAATAAGATAATATAATTAATTAGTTATAATTAATATTGTTCACCCTAATGGTTTAATTAAAACATATTAAAACTCTAAAGGTAAAATTAAAACTAAATATTAAGGATAAAATAAAAATAAAATTGCATTTGCTATATATCTTGAATTTTTTTAATAAAAATTTTATTTATAAATCTTTAAAATGCATCACTTTAATACAATGATATTTTTATTAAAAATAAAAATTATAATAAATATCTTATATATTTGTTAGTAAATTATATATAAATATTTTTTAAAGTATATCATTTTTATTATATAAAAATAACTTAAATACTTTTAAATGTGATTATTATAATTCATTAAGTATTATTTTTTTTACTAATTTATATTTAATAATTTACTTCTAACTTTTAATTATAGTAAAAATGTAAGATATGATGCCAAAAAAAAAAAGCTAAAGCGATATAAATTTTTTACTTACAAAAAAAATTATATTTTTTTATTTTTTAAACATCTATTTTTTTAAGTTATACATTTCAATTTATATAAATTAATGACAAATAAATATATAAAAAAAAATAATTAATAAAAAAATAAAATTTAAGATAAACATATCCTAAACAAATTAAAATAAAATAAAGATTTTTAATTATGATCATTAATTATAATTACATGTATTTACTTCAAGATTTATACTTTAAAAATTCAGTATATTAATATTTTGTATTTTTATTTTTTAATTTTAAACTATCACAAATATTAATTACTCTCCAATAATGACAATATTTTTTAAAAAATAAACATAATTAAATGATCTTAAAATTATATAATAATTTTCAAAATAACAATAAAATATATAATTAATTAAAATATAATATTTATGTAGTAATTGAAATTTAATTGCCAATATAAAAGTAACATATAATATCATTTCGTAATCAAATAAGTGATTAATCAAAGAATTTAATATTTATATATATAATAATATGACAAAATAAATAAAAGTTTGAGTTTAACCATAATATAAATTGTAACTGATTTGATTTAATAATTTAAAAAAAAATTAAATAACCCTTTTTAG
Organism: Arachis ipaensis; assembly: GCF_059453495.1. NCBI lineage: Eukaryota > Viridiplantae > Streptophyta > Magnoliopsida > Fabales > Fabaceae > Arachis > Arachis ipaensis. The sequence goes on along the minus strand of NC_142437.1, from coordinate 94,190,350 downwards.
AAATATACCAATCTAAATAATATAGATTGAAGATAAAACAATATAACTAAATTATATAATACAACATAATATTCCTAAAAAATTATTTTATAGCAGATCTAATATCAAAATATTTATCATCATATGTAGTATAATCTAATTTTACGCTTATTTAAACGTTGTTTTTATGAAAAATCGCATTATTTATTTTGAAAAAAAATATTTACTCATTATTATAGTTTAAGTAGAATATAAAATAGATATTAAACCAATTATTTCTTTTAATAATTACTCAGTCACAAATATCCATCAATGACATGAGATTTAAGAGCATACAAAGTAAATATGATACTTACAACTTTTACACTACCACAATAAGATAATTATCACAAGTCTTTTTAGCATAAATTAAATAGAACAATATATAATAATAAAGAAACAATCAAATCCAAAAAAATTATAGAATACCTGTCATACATTACGATGGTTACTATTGAGAAAGCTTTAACCATTTATTTTTTCTTTGAATAAATTACTATTTGTACCCATCAAAGATACAGATGCTGACAAATGTATCCATATAAGAATAAAACGACAATTATAACCACGGAAGATACCGTGAGCCAAGAGTACCCGGACGTTGGTTACACAATTGGTCCATTAGGGTATTCTTGGCACATGGAAGCTATCTTCCGTGGGTACAATTGTCGTTTTATTCTTATATGGATACATTTGTCAGCGTTTGTATCTTTCATGGATACAAATGGTAATTTATTCTTTTTTATTAGCTATCTTTTTATCTACTCTGCACTTCATCTACGAATATGTTAAGGACTAAACCTATGCTTTAACCTTTCAAAATTTTATATATTCTTACCAAACACAATATTATTATGCTTTTTTTTTTAATAGAAACCATTAAATGGAAGAAACGTTAGTAAAAAGATGAGGTTCTCTTATAATATGTATGACTTTTTATGATAATAAAACAAAAATAAAAAGCATAAAATAATATTGTGTATATTTAAGTTAATTTTAATCTTTTTTAATAACCAGATTTGTCATAATGTAATTGATAAACAATGATAGTTAATACGGATTAGATATGTTTTGAGTATGCTATACATTTTATGATTTTGTACGGAATAATATTAATTTTAATTTATATATTTATTATTGGGTATTAAAAATAAAAAGTATTTGTATTGTTAGCATTTTTCAAACCTTCCTCAACTCTGATCATGATTAGGCCTAAAAGATCACCTACCTCGTTTGACATAAATGTAATCCAATCAATTTTCATCTGATAGTGCTATATATTCGCATGATCATAGGAGAATCACATTCGTATAATCATAGGAGAATTAACTTTAGCGAGATAACAATATGGTATTTAATTACCACATAAGTATTTTTATATATAGAATTATCAATCAATTATATATGACTTCTGATGAAAATAATATATTCAATATGGATATTGTTTATTAGGTAAAAGATAACAGATTGACAAAGAAAATTAATTACAATGGGTATATTCATTTTAAAAAATATTTTTTTATATAATACTATAAAAAAATATCATGGTCACCTTGAATTACTACAGGTTCAACTTCCATCGACAGCGGTAGAATGCCTAAATTAAGACATTTTTAGACTATAATATTTGTCAAACAAATAATTAATGAAACACTCATCCATACATTCTCATTTTGAGTATATTTATACATAAAAAAAAGAGTTAAAATAGCAAAAGTGATAAAAATGATAATTTTTATAATTTTGTGTGGCTATCTATATATAGAAGATCAGAAGACTATGATTATCTAACAAAATTAATTTTATTTATTGCATTCAATTTGAATAAGTAAAAAATCATCTTATTTTATTTTAGTCCTTAATTCACATGATTTAAATTTAGCTCAATATATATGATTTGATTTGATTTAATTATTAGTGAAAAATATATTGAGAACCTATTTTATGTGTAGATTTGTTATTTTAATGATTAATTAGTATAATTAATTTGATTTAATAAATTAAAAAATAAATTAAAAAATACTAACAAAACATTAAAATAAATAAATTAAAAATACTACCAAATCAATTTAATATAAATGATAATAAATTATCTGATATTTAAATATCTAATTAAATCAATTAATTGATATAGTTGATTTATCATAATAAATTGTATTTAATGAGTTAAAAGAAACAAATCACTAAACACTCTCATAAGCATGCATGTCACGTCAACTCCATCATTAAGTGCACAAACTTGATTTTTATATAATAGAATAGATAATAAATAGAATATATGAGAATATGATAAGAGACATATTTTAATTATGAAATTTGTATTATATAATAGATTTTTTCTAAATTCTTATTGCTTGTTTGTTGCTAATTTGAACGTAATTACTTAATAATTTCCGCCTATGAAACTATCAACTACCTAATATTATAATTTAATTAATAAGAATGATGACATTAATATTTTTTCATAAGTCTTGTTATTATTTATAATTAGAAAATAGCCATAAATAAATTTATTTCCTTAATGAGTGTTAAATTTGTTATCAAATTCTATATTACCTTTAAAATTTTAGCGTAATTGAGTCTAATTTCTATATTTTAAAATGAATTTACTCAAAAAAATTAATATATAAATCACATTATTATTACAAATTACTTTTTTAACATAATTAATGGTGCTTATTTGAACCATTAAATTTAGCTTCTAATGATATTAAAGTCAACCTATTTTATTATCTTGTGCCTTCAAAGAATTTACACGACTAACATAAATATATAACAATTGAAATTTTTTTTATTACAATGGGTATATTCATTTTAACAAATATTATTCTATCTAATACTATAAAAAAATACATTGGCCACTTTGAATTGCTACGGGTCAACTTCCATCCATATTAGTAGAATACTTAAATTGAGAATATTCATCAAACAAACAATCAATAAAACACTCATCCGTACTTTCTCATTTTGGGTACATTTATACATAAAAGAAATTATACATAAAAAAAAAAAAAAGAAGAAAAGAAGAGTTGAAATAGCAAGAGTAATAAAAATTATGATTCTTATAATTTTGTGTGGCCATCTATATATAGTAGACCAGACAACTATGATTATCTAACAAAATTAATTTGTATTTATTGCAATCAACTTGAATAAGTAAGAAATTAATTATCTTATTTTAATTTAGTCTTTAATTCACATTATTTGAATTTAGCTTAATATATATTATTTGTTTTGATTTGATTTAATTATTAGTTAAAAATATCTCAGTTGTCTATTTTATTCATAAATTTATTATTTAATGACTAATAAATTAATCAAATTAATTAATTAGTACACACAATAATTTTGGTTTAATAAATTAAAAGAATTAAATTAAAAAATACTAACAGAATATTAAAATAAATGAATTAAGAAATATTACCAAATCAAATTGATATAAATTATATGATATTTAAATATCTAATCAAATCAATTAATTGATATAGTTAGTTTATCGTAATAACTTGTATTTAATGAGTTAAAAGAAATAAATCGGGAAACACTCTCAGAAGCATACCACGTCACCTTCACCATTAAGTGCAGAAATCCGATTTTTATATAATAGAATAGATTAGTATAATTAATTTGATTTAATAAATTAAAAAAATACTAACAAAATATTAAAATAAATAAATTAAAAATACTACCAAATCAATTTGATATAAATGATAATAAATTATATGATATTTAAATATCTAATTAAATCAATTAATTGATATAGTTGATTTATCATAATAAATTGTATTTAATGAGTTAAAAGAAACAAATCACTAAACACTCTCATAAGCATGCATGTCACGTCAACTCCATCATTAAGTGCACAAACCTGATTTTTATATAATAGAATAGATAATAAATAGAATATATGAGAATATGATATGAGACATATTTTAATTATGAAATTTGTATTATATAATAGATTTTTTCTAAATTCTTATTGCTTGTTTGTTGCTAATTTGAACGTAATTACTTACTAATTTCCGCCTATGAAACTATCAACTACCTAATATTATAATTTAATTAATAAGAATGATGACATTAATATTTTTTTCACAAGTCTTGTTATTATTTATAATTAGAAAATAGCCATAAATAAATTTATTTCCTTAATGAGTGTTAAATTTGTTGTCAAATTCTATATTACCTTTAAAATTTTAGCGTAATTGAGTCTAATTTCTATATTTTAAAATGAATTTACTCAAAAAGATTAATATATAAATCACATTATTATTACAAATTACTTTTTTAAACATAACTAATGGTGCTTATTTGAACCATTAAATTTAGCTTCTAATGATATTAAAGTCAACCTATTTTATTATCTTGTGCCTTCAAAGAATTTACACGACTAACATAAATATATAACAATTGAAAAAAAATTATTACAATGGGTATATTCATTTTAACAAATATTCTTCTATCTAATACTATAAAAAAATACATTGGCCACTTTGAATTGCTACGGGTCAACTTCCATCCACATTAGTAGAATGCTTAAATTGAGAATATTCATCAAACAAACAATCAATAAAACACTCATCCGTACTTTCTCATTTTGGGTACATTTATACATAAAAGAAATGATACATAAAGAAAAAGAAGAAGAAGAAAAGAAGAGTTGAAATAGCAAGAGTAATAAAAATTATGATTCTTATAATTTTGTGTGGCCATCTATATATAGTAGACCAGACAACTATGATTATCTAACAAAATTAATTTGTATTTATTGCACTCAACTTGAATAAGTATGAAATTAATTATCTTATTTTAATTTAGTCTTTAATTCACATTATTTGAATTTAGCTTAATATATATTATTTGTTTTGATTTGATTTAATTATTAGTTGAAAATATCTCAGTTGTCTATTTTATTCATAAATTTATTATTTAATGACTAATAAATTAATCAAATTAATTAATTAGTACACACAATAATTTTGGTTTAATAAATTAAAAGAATTAAATTAAAAAATACTAACAGAATATTAAAATAAATGAATTAAGAAATATTACCAAATCAAATTGATATAAATTATAATAAATTATATGATATTTAAATATCTAATCAAATCAATTAGTTGATATAGTTAGTTTATCGTAATAACTTGTATTTAATGAGTTAAAAGAAATAAATCGAAAAACACTCTCAGAAGCATGCCACATCACCTTCACCATTAAGGGCATAAATCCGATTTTTATATAATAGAATATATATATATATATATATGTCATGCTAGGTAACCATTGACTTTTTTAACCAAAAATCAGTCACTAGGTCGATCCAGTTGATATAAAAAATCATCTGCAAAAAACTGATAAAAATCGGTCAATTTGACGGTTAACCGTTGAACCGGATGAATCGGTCCAGTTTTTTGAAGGTCCAGTTCACTCCCCCTCCCCTCAAAACGGTGCGTTTTCATTTAATAAAAAAAAAAAGGCAACATTACAATAGAATGTGAACAACAACAACCCCTTTTTTCTCTCACAAACCTAATCAAATCCCCAATTCTAAAACGCTTTTCATCGCCACCGCCTGGAACTCATCGTCTCTGTCTTCGTCGGGTAGAGGGTGGCATCGCCGCCGGGTGTGACAGAGGGTGACGTGCCCTCTTCGCCATCGCAAACGGTTGCTCAGTCTCTACCCGGAACCTCGCCGGGAATCTTTGTTCGGGGCTCGCCGTCGCAAAGTGATCCTCTTCCGAGCTCACTCTGTCACCGCCGTTTTTGCCTCGCCCTGTCTCCGGTAACCCACTGCTTCTTCAGTTTCAAATTCTAAGATTCTGACTTCTGAGTTGAGTTTGTGTACCATTCTGAGTTGGGTTGTTGCTTATATGATTCTGAATTTAGTTTGGATGCTGAGTTTGGATTTTTTTCTTAGTTTTTCTGTTTTTGGATTTCTTGGTTTTTGATGCTAAGTTTTTTATTTTTGGATTCTGGGTTTGTGTTGTTGAATATTTGATTGGAAGGCTTTTGTTGAATACTTGATTGGAAGTATGGTATTGCTTTTGTTGTTTTCTATTACATGAACGCTTGTGTTAGGTTCATCAAGTATGCTATTACTTTTACTGTTTTGTTCCAAGTTGAAGCCATGAAAGCTATGCTGAAGAAGAACAAAATGGACCAAAGAAATGAGAAGAGTTCAAGTTGCATTCCTGCAATCACAAAAGAGATGAATGATCTCACTATTGGAAATTAATTAATTTGTTTTGGTTCAATTCGATTTCAAAATAACTATCAATTTAGAAAAAATTAGTAATTAAAAAATTAATTTATTTTAGACAATTTGTCTATGTACATAGAAGTTTCGATGAACTACTTTGTCAGGTCTTTGAACCCATGCCGCATGAATTCTAGTTTTTAGAAGTTGGTTTGTGGTGCTACTTCTTATTTGCCCTTCTTTCTCTTTGAGACTTGAGAGGGTTATTAGCATTGTTCTGAAAATTGAACCGACGGGCCGGTTCAATCAGGTTAACCAGAAATTGGTCATCTAGTCGGTTCGGTTGAAGTGCAAAACTGCCTGACAAAATAAAAAAACCGGTCGAATCAGCGATTAACCGGTGAACCATTTGAACCGAACGATTTTTTTCCGGTTTACAATTTAAAAAAATAAAAAAATAAAAAAATATATAAGCCCTCCCCCATTTTCTCTCTCTTTCACTCGCGCACAATTCCACGGAACCCAGCCCCCCTCCTCTCTCTCTCTCTCCACTTCACAGAACCCTAGCCCTCTTTTCTTTCTCTCTCCCAGCCAACAGCAGCAGGAGGCCAGGAGCCACCGCCCAGTGCCTAACGCCGTCGTCGCCGACGAACTCGAATCCTCAGCCAGCGTCCAGCCTCGTCGTCGCTGATCCTCTTCTCCTGGATCCCATCTCCTCGCGTCGCTAGGTCTCATCGCCGAACGGGTGGAGGGTGCTGTCGCTGCCGGGTGGAACTGACCATGGTGGCATCAAGAATCATCGGCTGTGGAAGGTGAAGGTATACTCGTCGCCTGTCATCGTTTCTCTTCCCCTCGCCGTCGTCTCTCTCGCCGTCGTCTCTGTGTCGCCGTCGAGCCCTCTCTCTGTGTCGCGTTGAGCTCTTGATCTCTCTGTGTCGCGTTGAGCCCTCTCTCCTCGATCCCTCCGGTAAATAATGCTGCTTGAATTATTTTCACTTGTTTTTGTACTTTTGTTAATAATGCTGACTGAGTTGCTGGTGGTTTTACTATTTTAGTGATCTTTGATTTGCTGAGTTAATATTATTGAATTACTGATTTTGATCATTTTTTATTATCCTAAGTTGTTGAGTTGTTGATTTTTTGAAATGATGTTGCTATCTGGAATAATACTGTTGCTTGTTGCTGGTTTTCTGCTTTTCTGATTTGGGTATGGCTGATGTTGTAAGTGAGTGGCAAGTTCATGCGGAGGTTCAGGTTCCCTGAGAATGCCAAGATGGATCAGGTGAAGACATCCATGGAGAATGGTGTTCTTACTGTCACTGTTGCCGAGGCAGAAGTTAAGAAACCTGATGTTAAGTCCATTCAAATCATTGGTTAAACAATATAATTTTCCCTTCTGGTTTTCAAGCCTGTGTTTGCGTTTTGTTGTGAATTGTGATTGCCTAATATCTATGATGTTCATATCCTAGAAATAGAATTATAAATCATGTAGTAGTGGTAAGTAAGAAAGCAAGATTATTATGACATGAGATGTCATCAAGTATGTAGTGCACGAATGGAACCTTTTCTGTGGCTGTGCTTTGAAAATCCTGTCTATGAAGAAAATCTTGAAACTAACAATGATGATTATGATTTTTGATGATTAGAGTTTTGTTTAGTTTAAAAAGGTGAAATTTTAAATTTTATTAGGTTAGAAATTATTGAATTTAGATATTTGAAATTATATATTTAATTTTTAATAATTTTGTTTAAAATTTATTTAAACCAGTTGAATTCCGGTTGAACCTCGGTCGAACCATTAAACTAGTGAACCAGTTATCTTATCGGTTCATTGACCGGTCCGGTTTTCGCAACCTTGGTTATTAGTTTAAAAATTAAATTTGTATATTTGAAATTATATATTAAATTTTTAATAATCTAATTATATATTTAATTAAACCGGCTCAACCACGGTTCGACTCTGGTTGAACCATTGAACCAGTAGCTTGACCGGTTCAATGACCGGTTCGGTTCTCGCAACCTTGGTTTTAATCGTTCCTATTGGTCTTGTGTTGTGCTGTGTTTTAGTTGTTCTTGTTATTGTGATTTTGAGATTTTCAGCTCATCTTCATGCCCGTGTTCTTGTTTTATTATAATTTGTTATAAGTTGTTAATTGTTTCTGACTTATAATTGTTCTTATCCTTGTTCAATTCATGACTCCCTTATATATTTTGATTGATATTTTTAGGGATAATACTCATTTTGGTCCCTCAATTTGCATGCGAGTTTTAATTTAGTCCTAAAGTTTCAATCGCCTATATTTAGTTTGTAAACTATGCGAATGTGACTCATGTTAGTCCGTGGGATAATTTCCGACTTACAAACGTAACAAAACACTAACTTGGATAGCCGGATGCTACGTTAACGACATCATTTTTGTTTTGGCTCTCAAATAGTCCAAAAAATATCGTAAGTGGTATTTATTGAAACTTTTCCTCCCAAAACAAGTAATACGACGTCGTTTTACAAGTTCTAGCATGGTATTTGGTTGTCCATGTCAGTATTTCATTAACATTTTTGTGTCGGAAATTATCCACGGACTAATGTGAGACACGTTTGTAAAGTTTATGGACTAAAGAGAGGCAATTGAAATTTTATGGACTAAATTGAGGTTTGCGTGCAAGTTTAGGGATCAAACTGAGTATTAATTCATATTTTTATATATTTTTTAGTTATAAATGATAGTATCAATTAAAGAAGCACTCATTATAATTTTGTTATTTGATTTGTGAGTTTATATTTGGATAAATTGATAATATTTTGGTTGATTTAGTATTTTTAATTTGAATGATATTTTAAGATGTATATTAAATTATAATTATATTTTATTGTGTTTATTTATATATTTTATTATAAAATAGTTATTTCGATTGAATTACGGTTAAATCAATTAAATTAATGAATCAATAACTAAAGTGGTTTGATGACGGTTTGGTTTTTTGAACCATGATTATTATTATTATTATTCTCAAACCAGATTCCTAATTCAAAATATAAAGAAGTTACTCAATTTTGAAATAGAATGAGAGAAAAATAAACATCAACCCTAATTGGAGAAACATTCTGCCTGTTTATTCCCTTTTGTATCCAGGTCGGGTTTCATCTTCGAAGCTTTGCTAGGGTTTGCTGATTCAAATCATCCATCTATCATCTTCCCTTTGTTTCTGCCCTTATTAGCAGACGCTGTTGGAATTATTGCATCCATGTCTAACATCAGCAACAATGTAATTCTAACAATGTTTTTATCAGAACTTTATCCCCTTCGAATATCGCCATCTTTTTACTTTCAAAACCAACATCAAGTGTTGAATTTTGTGTTGGATCAGGTGGCTGGGGTTGACAACACCTTCAGAAGAAAATTTGATCGAGAAGAGTATTTGGAACGAGCTCAGGAGCGTGAGAGGCAGGTAATTTCTTTTTACTTAAACGCTAGTGTTCTATTTCCGAATTTCCAATCATTTCTGGCTTGTTTTTAATAATTTATGATATTGTGTTGTATTTTATGTCAAATTTGAATAGGAGGAGGAGGGTCGATCTAAATCTAAAGGTGTGCCACTTTCTTCATATTCCTCTATTTGCATTAGCTTCAAAATATTTTCAATGTTCTTGGGTTAATTATTTTGTTAAGTTGGAGAAATTTTCAAGTGATATTATATCAAGTCAACATCACCTTTGTCATATTGATGCAGCTAAAGGTCCTCCAGTGCAGAGGAAACCCCTAAAACATAGAGATTATGAAGTGGACCTTGAGTCCCGCCTAGGCAAGACTCAAGTAAGCAACTATGGACACCCATGTGATTGTTCTAGCATTTCTGAACTACTATACTTTTATATGCATCTATCTAACGTCTAAACTTTATTGATAAAATGCAATGTTGCAGGTTGTTACGCCGGTTGCACCACTGAGTCAGCAGGTATACTTTTACCATGCTATAAATATTAGGAAAACTCTCAGCTTTGTTTCAATATTTGCTATGGGCGATCTTGTGCTTTGTATGGTATGTAACTCATTTTGATATGATGACTTTCTTATCAGGCTGGATATTACTGCTCTGTTTGTGAGTGTGTGGTAAAGGACTCAGCGAACTACTTGGATCATATTAATGGAAAGAAACGTACGTGGCCATTTATATATGATTCCTTCCATTAGTTGATGCAGTTTTCAGTTAGCCTTCGCTTTGCTCATTTTATAACTATGTTTGTCTCTTAGATCAAAGAGCTTTGGGCATGTCTATGCGAGTTGAACGAGCCTCTCTCCAACAGGTCCCCTCTCAAGATAGACAATCTTTTCTGTCTGTCATTTGGTTAGAGTACATATTTTAGTATCTTTGGGAGCAGTAGTAAATTTTTTGGTGGGAAACAGGTTCAGGAACGATTTGAGGTTCTTAAGAAACGTAAAGATCTTGGCACATTCACCGAGCAAGGTAATGCATTGGATTTTACCGCATTAATCAGAATCATTCAAATTCAAAGTCAAATCTATCTATTATTCTTATTGTCTTTATCTTTGCCTGGAACTATAGACCTGTAACTTATCTTCCATGTATGATGGTCATTGACTCATTTCTTTAACATTGCCTTTGAACTGTACCTTTTGTAGATCTTGACGAAAGGGTTCTAAAACAGCAGCAAGAAGAGGAAGAAAGAAAACGATTACGTCGTGAAAAGAAGAAGGAAAAGGTCAGGAGTATGTAGTTGCTTATTTTGTATCATTGTTCCCCCTCTGTTCTCTTAATGTTCTTTTATTTTGATCGGTAATAATGGTAAACATCTTTTTAGGAGTAAAAAAAAAAGTTTTCATTCAACAAGTTAGTAATCAGGTAGTGTTTTATTTTGAATCCAGAAAGAGAAGGCAATGGAAGAACCGGAAATTGATCCTGATGTTGCGGCCATGATGGGGTTTGGTGGTTTCCGGTCATCAAAGAAATGATGCCATTCTACATGCAGGATGGACTTTCTGCAATTTTGAGCAGCTTTTCTGCAATGATAAGCTGAATCTACCAGCCTGATTCCTGGTGGTTTAAAGGTCAATCTATGGTGAAAGGAAATATTAGCGGGTTCAAAAATTGGAAGTTTGGGAGCTCGTAATTTTTTTTCTTTGGTTCTTGTATATTTCTTATGAGAACTATGTTATGTAATGTTATGTAAGCTCTACACAAGTGTGTGCTTTGACAACTACCATTAGCTCAAGTCACGATCAACGTTCGCAAATTATGCAGTAGACATTTTTGCCATTGTTACATTAGTTTGGGGGATAACAGTCAATTTAAGTACCACATTTGAGTTAAGACTCAATTTTCCCATTAAAGTTCACCTTGCCTTGAAATTGAATCTCCAAATTTCCAACTAGTATAGGATCTCCAAATATTCAATCTAACTCGTATTAACATCTCCAACGTCTGGTGTGATTTCTGTTAATGGTGTGTTAGGTTGGCACATTAACTTGCCATGGTGTGATTATATTTAATGATAAAAAACTCTTACCTTTTTTAATTTTATTTGTAAAAGATCTCATCAAAATTCTCTCTTTAAAAATGTGAGATATTATATATGTCATGTTTTTAAACCTTTGGTATTTAGATTCAAATGAAGCCTTCATTCCGTAGTTTTTCAATCTTGTTTCATTGATGAAAAAAATTGTTTCAGCTATCGATCAATTACCCATATAAAATTTTTAATCAATCGCTAATATAAAAACTTGAAGAAATTTGATAATTAAATTGTATTTCATATATAATATAATAAAACTATATTCATACTTATAATTAAATATTCGATAACTACTAAAGTAATATTCCAAAAATTATATCATTGACAAAAATAACTTTAAAAAAAGAAACAACAAATAAGTATAAGCCGTATTGAAATCGGACAAAAATGAACGAAAAATGCTAAGCCGACCAAGATCTTTGTTGAGATGACATACTCTGATAATCCGGTTCCGGCTTGTAATGAAAGTCCCCGAATCAATTCAATATGAACCGTAATTTCCCAGTTGTATACCCCATGTCAAATCAAATACAAAAAGAACAAATTATGAATTCATAAGGCCACCTTAGGCATTGGCTCAATCAAAGTATATATTCAGAATCACAATCACTTCACAACATTGCCATGCTGGTAAACCAGGAATAATTGATCCCTCTGTAATTATTAATTAACATCCTTATATTCTGTGACTGTTTCCAAGGATACTTCTAGTCCCAATCCAAACCTTCAGGGAAGGGCAGATCAGAGAAATTTATAGTTGGCATTGACTTCCAGTGGAAGTTGGGTTCCCATTCTGCTTCTTTGAGGATTTTCAAGATCTCTTTTGCAACTATCTTGCTTCCCTCAGCTGTAAGATGAATCCCATCGCTGTCCAATAACCAAACAAGCTAATCAAATGAAGGAAATTTAGAAACTATGAGAGCTTGCTTACATGAAGCAAACGTCTCGCCAACTGAATTCATGGAACACACTACGTTCTGGTATGGAAAGTGGTAGGTGCTACGTCATGTAAAAATATTTAATATGGAAATTATTCTTAGGCGTTTTGGTAGGCACATTAATTATAAATTGATCCTTGTGAATTCGTATGCGATACGTCTGGTAAATTCATGTAACTATGCGCGTATGTAATATAAGAGTCGGATAGTAATTCACCTGTTTCCCAGAAGTTGTGGCTCATTGACAGGAGGAGAACCAAGAAATATGATGCGCGTTTTCTTTGAAAGGCTCTGGAAATCATTGACAGTCATCTCAAACTTTGCATCCAGTGATTATAAAAAGGAACTACTCAGACACATACGTTTAAAATATTTTTTAATAATTAAAATTTAATACATATAATTAATTAAAATCGTATTATTTTTGTTAAAATTAGATTAAATAAATTAATTTTGGCCAAAAAATCAATAAATCAAATATTGAATCGATCTAAATTAATATTTTTTTTATAAAAAATAACTACAGTAATCTTATTATAAAAAATAATTAAAATATTTTTATTATATATATATATATATATATTTTTTTTTTTTATTTTTTATTTTGAGAACCTTAACTTCTAACCCTTTGACAGCACAGAGAGAAGAAAAGGATTAAGATTTAGGTTTCTCAAAATAATAATAATAATAATAATAATAATAATAATAATAATAATAATAATAATGATAATAGTATTTTAGTTATTTTTTATAAAAAATATTAATTTAGACCAATATAAAAGATAATTTACTGTTTTTTGGCTAAATTAATATGTCTGATATAATTTTGATTATAATAATACGATTTAATAATTATATATATTAAATTTTAATTACTAAAAAATATTTTTAAAAAATGACGTTTTAATTTATCTGAATGGTTCCTTCATATAAACCAAAAAAGAAAATGCTGCTATGCTGTGAAACTTTTGTTTACCTTTAGATGGATAGCAATTTTGGTCATATTTTGAATGTATTCTTGGAGGCCACTTGGATGCGCAAGTACCGAATCATTGCCGCCCAAGTACACAATTACCAATGATGGTTGCTCATTGGCATCCTGCATAAAAAAAGATATCATAATAAAAGGGTGATTAGAAATAATAACTTGAATAAAAATTGCAACACATTTGAAAGATACTGTAAAAATGAAGCTCTATTTTTCAGAAACTAACGTATTTAAGAATTAAGAAGATCGATAATCATTACTCTTTTAGTATATCTCAATCAAAATATGAGCAGCAAAAAGCGCAAGGCTCTTGAAGCTAATAAATATGTGGCACTAGCTTATAGTCAATTTGATGATACCTGGGAAAAATTTGTTCGAGAACTTGGAGAGTCAAAATTATATCTGCCTATATTAATCCATCAAAATACAGTATTACTCCAGTCCCATAAAGCCACATATAAAGCAATTTAAGATTAATTTCCATTATTATGCTGATATTTTAAATAGAGGTATTAAGAAACAACATCTTTAGTTAAAGGAATAGAAAGTTGATTCAAATGACATTGTTAATTATGTATTATGTTAAGCCTAAGAAGAGGCCACTTAGATAAAAGATGGATATTTTCCATAATGAGGCATGGATACTTCTAAATGACTGGTATACTCATACGGTCATACCGGACAGGTACTTGTGAGTTGTGAGTGTTTCTTAATCAAATATTATAATGAAAACAATTATATCAATAACGCAGCTATAGTAAAATATCAAACTTTTATAGTTAAATTATTCAATCTACTTTTTAAGTTATAAATGAAACAAATTGGTATAATACTTTGAAGGTTAGATAATAATATTGTTTTTATTATACAACTAAATCTCTTTGTTATTTTCACCAATCACCATGGTCTCCTAACGACAGAATTTTACGTGACACGTTAGATATACCGACGTGTCACTCAATTAAATTGGAACAAATAATTCTCTCACTAAAATTTTTAATTGAGACAAATAATTTCTTCACCAAAATTTTTAATTAGAATAAATAGTCCCTCAAAAGAAAACATCATTTCTTTTTCTTCCTATCCTTCCTATTCCTCTTTTTCTTCCTTTGTGAATGAAATTATTTGCTAAATGACTAATGTTCTATCCTATTCTTCATAACATACCATGGGATAAGAATCACTTTAAGATCATTTTCCGTTTTAGTTTTAACCCTATTGGTTTTAGGTCTGGACATCCTAGTGTATATGAGCTACATATTTTGTTCAACAACAATTGAGTTGTTTGAATAAAGCCTGAAAAATAAAAAAGGCCCACGTATTATATTATCCATTCTCTCTACCTCTCTCGTTTTCTCATTTGTTTCATTTTTTTTTGGTGACTTCTCATTTGTTTCATTTAATTAAATTAAGAGTCCTGCGGTCATCCCAAAAAAAAAAAAAAAAAAAAATTCAGAGTCCTGTCCTTCCTACGTACATCTAGGGATGGCAAGTGGGGAAGTCGCCCCACCCCGCCTAATGAGACGGTTTCAGAATCCCAACCTGTTTTGTCTAATGGCGGATTAAGCCCGCCAAATATTCTTTTTTTTTTTTATTTTTAACTATTAAATAATATATATAAAGATATAAAAAAATCTCTTTTGTTTTTTACTTTTAACTATTATAATTTCTAAAGTATAAATGAATTATAATTTTTATATTCACAAACATTAAAATCTTTGTAATTATAAATATATTATAAACATAATTATAAACCAAGTTTTCATCCAAAACATAATTATAAATATTGTTCCCAAAGCAAAATAAACATAATCCAAAACATAATTAACAATATTGTCTCTAAAATAAAATAAACATAATCTAAAACACTCAATTTTCATCTTCATTCTCTTGTAAGTTGGGTTGGGGAAAGTTGGATTTTGGTAAAAAAATTGTAAAAATATCCCTTGGCAAAAAAATACTAAGCCCGGCAGACCGCCAAAGCCTGCCAAAATCCGCGGTCTAAGCAGTGCAGGTTAAGCGGGCTTTTGCTATTTGGTGGTCCCAAATTTCCAGTCCGGCCCGCCTTTTTTGGCGGTTACGCGGCCCAGCCCGGCGGGTTTAGGCCCGTTTGCCACCCCTACGTACATCGTATTAAACGTGGTTAAAGACTGCTTGCTGGAGTGTTGGAGTTCGAATTCCGCCTTGTGTATGCAGCAACTCATTAGCCAACGACAGAATCTTAAATGGAGTTTAGATCCGTGACGAATTAGCTTTTAACCTGTCGGATTGAAAAATACGGCGACAAACCAAAAAAAAAAAAAAAAGAAAAAAACTGCTTGCTGGCAAACAAGTTTCATGGAATTAGATTCTTAATAGAAATTATCTTTGAGTTTTATTTTTATTCTTATTTATTTATTTTAAAAGGATAAAGTATATTTTTTGTGATTTATATTTTTTTTAAATATTTTTAATATTTAATTTTATTTAATTTTGTTTCTAATATTTTTGATTTATTTAATTTTATTTTTAATAACTTTTATTTATTTCAAAATTATTCGTAAACTTTTTTAATTTTGTCTTCAATATTCTAAATAGAATTAATATTAAAGAATATTTTTAATACAAACTGAAAATATTAAAGATATAATTAAATATGAGTAAATATTAAAAATATTTTTTTTAAAAAATTATAAATATTAAAAATAAATTAAAAAATACACTTTATCCATGTTGAAATAACTCTTAGAAAGACGATGAGAACTGAGTGCAGGATAAACACAAATTAAAATAATAGCTTAAATTATTACCCGTTATTTGTCAAGAAAGAATCTCAATACATGTAACCTTCACAGATATTTATAGAAAAGATATTAACGACAAAGTCAATGTTTTACTTTAATTATTCAATTAAACAAAGTTACCGTAAATACTTGCCAAAATTTTGATATGATTCAACAAGTTTCAAGCGCTGCCTTCAGGCAAAGAAGCCTAATTTTGGTATAAATATTAAATAGTTATGTTACGAGTTTTGACCATCAAGAACATACGGAAGCTATAATTAGCCTACTACTCATTTTATTGTTTTACTTGTGTATTTTTTCTCCTATTACCTTTAATTATTTATTATTGCAGAACTTAAAATTATTGTAAGCTTTTTTACTCTTTTTATTCATTTTTTAAATTTCAGACCTTTTAATAGGTTTAAATCAATCAAACTTAATAAAAAGCCAAATTTACTAATAAAAAAATTATAATAAACTGCAAGTTAGATCAGACTGAAACAAATGTAAAATTAAAGTTCGAACATATTAAAAATAAAGGAGTCAATGTGATAAAAATGTCTAAAACATCTTTTTTTAAATAT
The DNA here is from genome assembly GCF_059453495.1 of Arachis ipaensis. NCBI lineage: Eukaryota > Viridiplantae > Streptophyta > Magnoliopsida > Fabales > Fabaceae > Arachis > Arachis ipaensis. The sequence goes on along the minus strand of NC_142437.1, from coordinate 94,173,331 downwards.
GTTTTTAATAATTAAAATTTAACACATATAATTGATTAAATCGTATTAATTTTGTTAAAATTAGGCTAGACAATTTAATTTAACCGAAAAATAGTAAATTAAATTTTGAATCGATCTAAATTAATATTATTTTTTATAAAAAATGACTACAATATCCCCATTATAGAAAATGACTAAAATTCTCTTATTATATATATTAGAATCCTAAATTTTAACTATTTTCTTCTTTGTCGTCGTAGAGTTAGGATTTAGAGTTTTCAATATATATATATATATATAATAGAGGTATTATAATTATTTTTTATAATAGAAATATTATAGTCATTTTTTATAAAAAATATTAATTTATATCTTTTCAAAATTTAATTTATTGATTTTTTAGCTAAACTAATTTATCTGATCTAATTTTAATAAAAATAACATAATTTAATTAATTATATGTATTAAATTTTAATTTTAAAAAAATATCTTAAAAAAATATTTTTTACATCTTTATCTAAATGACTCCCTAAAAATAAAGTTTGATGGGAACTGCCTGTTTTTACTTACTAACTAGAATTGAGACATGCTTCAATTGATAAACATTTTTTATTATTGTTAGGATTTGGTTGAATTAGTTCCACATTGCTCAGGATAGCAAATGGAGTGGGTGGCCTAGGCTATAAATATGAGGCTAAGTTCTCCATTTGTTTTTGCACCAGTCAGAAACACTTTAAGCTTGTATCTAATTTTTCTTTTCCTCTGTACTTTTTATTAGAGAGTGTTGTGAGGTGTAGTTAGATATTTGCTTTGAGAGAGTGTGGGTGTACTGGGGTGTCGGTGAGAGAAAGAAGTCTATGTGTTGTAACAATTTTCACATAGTGATATTCTCTGGTTGTCATTTGACAACGGCCGTGGTTTTTTTTCCGGTAATTGGAGTTTCCACGTTAAATTCTTGTGTTGTGATTGTGTCTATTTTATTTCTCTGTCAAAGGTGTTTTCTCAAGGGGGAATGGTGTATTATTCCCAACAAGTGGTATTAGAGCTTCGGTTCGGTGGGATTTATTCTTAGTATGCTCTGTGGTTGCAGTCTAGTCTGACCTTCCACATCAGAAAAGAATTTTGTCCTGTGGCTTGAGGTTGATCTTTGGTTGCTGTTGTTGTTGCTGGAAGGCAGTGTGACACTGTGAGAGTGCAGTTTGGAAAGGTTCTGGCTAAGGAAAGACCTGGTATTTAAGTGTGTCCATTGTGACCCACCTCTCTTTCCTGGGGACCCTTCCTAGTGCACGGTCTACAGTTGAGTTATACTATTCCAGTATACGGTTGCAACAATGTCAGGATATTCAAGTGCTGTGAAGCTTGAAATAGAGAAATTTGATAGAAGAATCAATTTTGGCTTGTGACAAATACAAGTCAAGGATGTGTTGATACAATCAGGTTTGCACAAGGCGTTGAAGGAGAAGATCTCTGGTTGCTCTCTCTATGAGAGAAGATGATGTTCTCTAGAAGACAAGAAGTATCCTCATGGTATTACCGCACTGCCATGGATAAGGATAAGTTGTGGCAATCGGGTCCACAATTGCACATGGGCATTGGTTGGCATTGAGATGCAAGGTGTGTAGCGGAGTTAAGTCGATGGCTGAAGAACTTCCAGGAAAAGCCAATTTGGAAGTTGCACCATGAATTTTCAGCAAGGTTTCGATCTGTACCAAGGTGAAATGCTTGGAGTGGTCTAATTCCAAGTGAGTATACTTTCATGGTGGAGTATGATAGTTCTCTGAACTATGATTGTCGGTATAGACAATGGCAGCAAAGAATTGTTGGTGTTGACAATGGAAGCTGAAGATGTGTGACTATTTCAATCAAGGTGGAGATTGTTAGAATTTGCTGGAATTAGTCCCACATTGCTCAGGATAGCAAATGGAGTGGGTGGCCTAGGCTATAAATATGAGGCTAAGTTCTCCATTTGTTTTTGCACCAGTTAGAAACACTTTAAGCTTGTATCTGATTTTTCTTTTCCTCTGTACTCTTTATTAGAGAGTGTTGTGAGGTGTAGTTAGATATTTGCTTTGAGAGAGTGTGGGTGTATTGGGGTGCCGGTGAGAGAAAGAAGTCTATGTGTTGTAACAATTTTCACATAGCGATATTCTCTGGTTGTCATTTGACAACGGCCGTGGTTTTTTCTCCGGTAATTGGAGTTTCCACGTTAAATTCTTGTGTTGTGATTGTGTCTATTTTATTTCTCTGTCAAAGGTGTTTTCTCAAGGGAGAATGGTGTCTTATTCCCAACAATTATAAACTCCAGCTAACTAGGAGTTTTCAATTTTCATAAAATAATCCAGTCAACAATTGGCATTTTCATTTTTTTTTTGTTGCCTTTTTCCAAAGGGACACCTTTATAGAGAGGATTTGTATAATTTTCCATAATTTAGAATATTGGACTAGTAAAATCTTGGTGGTTCTGTATAGGCAAAGAACGCCATCATGGATACTGGAACTTGACACCTAAATGTATAACATCTTCTAATGCCTTGAAAGTTCAATAATAAATAAAATTTGAAGTTGAAATATTCAAACATTTATTCTTTTCAAGTCAATTTTATCCAAGTTGAAAACTTATGAAATAAAATCATTTTCAACCATCAACCATTCAGAGATAACTTACATATGCAAGCTAGTTCTTATGACTATGATTATTCAATTAGATATTTCCCAGTCTTGAAAACGATTTCTAATTATAAGATTCAACTTGTGATAGCACTATTCTTCAAAACGAAAAAATTTCACTGTCTAGTATTTAGTAGTCAATGGCATGATTAAGAAGCTAGGCAAGGCATGCAAACATACATATCAAGGATGAATATATGTTTCTTAGAAACTGAGCCACTAAGTCAATAATAAAATTTACTACGTGAAGGGAACAAAATTCTATCTGATTTGAGAAAATATTTTGTTTTTATTTCTATTGTTTTCTATTTATAGATTTGGTGGGAAAAAATAGAATAGTAAAAATAATAAAATAAATAGTTTTTTTTTTGCATTTTTTTATAAAAGTCTAAAATAAAAAGCCAAAATACAAACCACATACCAGGCGGCGACAAACACACAATAAATTTTGATACTTTCTAGAAATAATTGAATTTAATTCAATATTAAAAAACTAGTTCATTGAGATAGGAATGGTCAAGCACGACATATAAAAACTATTTAATAGATTTTATCTCAAATGAAGGTGGAATTTTAACAAATACTGTTTCTTCTTACCAAAGTTAGTAATAATAGATAGAAAAAAATATACATAAAAAAACAACTAATTAATAATCAGTATAAATTGTGAAAAGAAAGAAAAGAAAAAAAATTCAATTATGAATAATTTAGAACAAAAAAAGGGGCGATGTATGTGAAAAAAAAAATAATAAGAAGGAAAAGAAAAGCAGCAAAGTATTGATCTAGTGATCAATGGGGCTTTGAGGGAATTGTTAGAGGTAATGATCCATGACTGGAGAAGAGAAGGGGAAGAAAGTTACAGATGAATTGAGAAGATGATAGACCTAGAATATGTAATGTAATGAAATTCAATTAAAGAGGAATTGTATTGATGAGATGAGAAGTATATTGATGAAATGAGAAAATGATGGATTTAAAAAAAGTGATACAGAGAATTTATTCCTATTCGAGTTGGATGCTTATTCCAATTCACACTAGAATTCACTAAATTTTTTATCTGAATTTTCGCACTAAATTTTCTACCTGAATTCCTGTTACATTTTTCTCAATATAAACCCCCTAACTAATTTACTAGGGTATCAAGGTGATGTAATTTTCACGCTCTTCCTCTTATATCAGTTGAAATATAATCTTTCATTCAAGTGGGTTTATTCCTAGTCCTAGGAGCAATAGGTTTAGCTTCAATTGGCCCAATTAATCTCTAAATTCTTTACTGCTGCAGGGCTGTTCTCATTTTCATTTGGGCTTAGAAAGCTATCAACATTCCCACTCTCCACAGGGATCTTGTCCTCAAGGTCAATGTTGGAAAACAACGTGCGAAGAGTAGCTTCGTCTTTCCAAGTTGTCTCCTCTGCAGAAGACCTTCCCAGTCCACAAGAACTTGAGACCGTGGTCCGTCCTGGGTGTTGACAATTCGTCGAGCCAGAATCGCGAGAAGAATAGGTCGCAAAGAGGAAGGCAAGTTGGAGGTCGAAGATGTCACCGTCGTCAATTCGCCATAGTACTCCTTCAACACTGACACATAAAATACGGGTGCAAGGCACATGCATCAGGTAGCTTCAGACAGTAAGCCACTAATCCAATCCTTTGAACTATTTGATATGGACCATAGTATCGTTGGTGGAATTTGTTGAATTTGTCCCTTGTGAGAGAACGCTGTTTATAGGCTCTGATTTTCAACAAAATCCATTATCCCACCTCAAATTGCTTCTCTCTTCTATGTTTAATAGCCTATTTCCGCATATTTTTCTGAGCCAGTTGTAGGCAGTAACGTAACTCGCGATCGAGAGCGGCCCTTAGTTGCAACATTTCATCAACCTCCAATACAGTACTAGAGCCAGGGTTATAACCAGGGATAGTACGCATAGGGAAGCAATACAAGGCCTTACGAGGAGACATATTGATTTATGAATGAAAAGATCCCTTATAACAAAATTTAGCCTATATGAAGTAGAAAATCTACTTGTGTATAAAAGAATGAGTGAAAATCCACAAATACTGTTCCACTGTCCTGTTCACCACCTCAGTTTGACCATCACTCTGAAGGTGATAAACGGTGCTATAATGTAGTTTGGTATTGCTGAACTCAAACAGGTTTTTTCAAAATTTTCTTAGAAAAATAGGATTACAATCCAAAACCATGGTAGTCCGAAACCCATAGAGGCGCACAATCATATGAATGAAGGCTGTGGCTACATCCTTCGCGAAAAAACCCGACTTCAGTGCCGATAAATGACCCATTTTACTGAAATGATCAACCACTATAATAATGATATTGTACGCCGCTGATTTGGGCAGTTGAACAATGAAGTTCAGAGAAACTACCTCCCATGGGCTAGTAGGAATAGGGAGGGGTTGCAATAAACCTTGAGCTTTAGCTGGCACATACTTAGTAACTTGACAATCTAAGCACTGTGCAATGAACTTGTGCATATTGGCACGCATTCTGGGCCAAAAAAAGCATCACTAGGACCCTTGTAAGTCTTAAGAACTCCTCGATGTCCCCACGTAATGATGAGTGAAATTCACTTAAGAGCAATTCTCGCAGCCCCTAAAAATCCGGAACCCAAACATGACCTTGGTACAGTAATATTCCCTCAATGACAACATAATCTAATCCAAATTTCCCTTCTGGCAGCTGCTGGTGCAGCCCGAGTAGCTTTTCACACGGCTAGTTAGCATCCCTTAAAGATTGCAACAGCGAGTTTTATACCATAGACAAGGCTCGACATTCAAGTTAAGGGATTGATTTTGGATGGCGGAAGAGGGCATCTGCCACTTGATTTAGTTTTTCAAATCTATACTCAATCATAAAATCATAGCCAAGCAACTTAGCTAGGTGATATTGTTGATCTGGTGTAAGAATAACTTGAGTTAGCAACTCCTTTATCCCTTGGTGATCTGTCTTAATAGTAAATCACCTCCCCAAAAGGTAGTGTCACCATTTTGCAACTGCTTGGGTGATCACATAGAGCTCCCGAATATAAGCTGAAGCTAGCATCATCTTGCGGTTCATCTTCTTGCTAAAATAGGCGAGGGGATGGCCATCTTGGATGAGCACTGCCTCAACTCCCGTGTGAGATGCATCAGTCTTCATAGTGAATTACTTGCAAAAATCTGGTAGGGCCAGCACCGGGGGGTAAACCATGGTAGACTTAAGGTCATGAAAATTCCGTTCGGCCTCCGTCTCCCAAGAGAAGTTATTCTTCTTTAGCAACTCCTTAAGAGGGTGAGCAATAGTAGCATACCCAGCCATAAATTTTTTATAATATCCTGTCAAGCCTAGGAACCCTCTCAATTGTTTGAGTGTATTTGGTAATGGCCAAGCTTGAATAGCCTCAATTTTTTCCAGATCAACTTTCACACCGGCTGCACACACAATTTATCCCAAATAATCAACTTGTTGTTGCCTAAACATGCACTTGGAGCATTTGGCAAATAGATGATGTTGAGCTAGGACATTCAGAGTTAATGTAGGTGTTGTAAATGTTCCTCCCATGTCTTATTGTACACTAGGATGTCGTAAGTAAAAAACAGCAATGAACTTTCTGAGGTAGGGCTGAAATATCTTGTTCATAGTGGCTTGAAATGTTGACGAGGCATTAGTGCCCGAAGGGCATGACCACAAACTCATAATGCCCTTGGTGTGTTCGAAAAGTTGTCATAGAAATAGCATCCTCGTTCATACGAATCTGGTGGTAACCGGATCTTAGGTCAATTTTGAAAAAAATGATACACCAAACAACTCATCTAATATCTCTTCAATAGTGGGAATAGAAAATTTGTCTTTGATGGTGATCACATTTAGGACCCGGTAGTCTATACAAAATCTCCAACTACCATTACAGACCAATAGCACAAGGCCAAAGAAGATGTTTTAACTTTCCTTAATAACCCTTATCTCCAGCATTTCTGCCACTAATCACTCCATTTTCTCCTTCTGAAAGTGAGAGTATTTGTATCGTCGAACACTAACCAATTATGACCCTGGTATGAGGTGGATCTTATGATCAATCTCACGATGTGGCGACAGTTGTGAAGGCTCTTTGAAAACCTCCTCATGAAGGTTTAAAATATGTTACACCTCTTCAGCAACTTAGGTAGTCACTGTTTTCTCTTGGGTAGTCACCATCTTCATATGATAAAGTGTAGTCACCATATCTAAAGAGACCATCTTTTGCAACATCTTGTTGCTGATGGCTTCGAACTGTAATAGCCGCTCACCTTGCAGCTTCACAACTGTATTGTTATTAACAATGAATTTCATTGATAGTAGTCCATAATGGGTAGTAACATACCCTAAACACATCAGCCATTAAACACCAGAACCAAATTAGCTCCTTGTAATTCCAAAACAAATGTGTTCACATTGAATTGGTATCCTTGCATGACCAACAAAACGTCTTCACACAAGGCCCTACACCCTATAACATCACCATTACCCACTAACACCTGTAAAGGGGAAGTTTGTTTGATTGGAAACTCCAATTTCTCAGCCACACTAGCTTTAACAAAATTATGAGTGCTTCCACTATCGATGAAAACCATCACTGTTTGCCCTTTGTAGGTTCATTTCAATCAAAAAGTAGTTGGTTGATATTGGTCAACCATGGTATTAAAGCTAATCTCGGGCCTCATAGGTTCTACCGCAATGGGACTATCAATCTCAAGTAACTGGACTATCTTTAGTTCAGGCTCCTTCAATATTTTTTGCCATTCCTCTTCTCCTATTAAAAGGTAGCAAGAGGTCTTGTCCTTTTTTCTCTTTTAATTTAACTTCTGATCCGGTGAGTTTCCTAGAGGGTAGGATAGAATTTGGCGAATTGGATGTTTGTGTGGTGGTATTTGATGAATTGAGGGTTGTGGAGATCGAATTGATTTTCTGGGCAGAACTGTGGATGGTGTGTGGTTGAGTGACAATGCTCGGTGTAAGGTGAGGGGTGTGGGTTGTGGGTTGTCTACAGTAAGAAGGTGTGGTAGCCACAAGCTTTTGCTCATGCAGTTGGGCTAACGACACCGCGGTGACATATGAGGTTGGTTTGGTTAAGAGTAACTCACATTTCAAATTATCCTGCAAACCAGCCATAAATAGGGAAATTAACCACTCTTCACTTACTCCAGTCACTTGATTGGACAATTCTTCAAACTGCTTCTGATATTCAGCCACCGTAGAAGTTTGTTTCAGCTCCTTAAGAGCTTCTTTAGGGTCATGAAAATGATTTTAGCCAAATTTGATTAACAAAGCATCCAAAAAATTCTCCCAGGTATATTGAATATTATTGTTAATTACTCATCTATACCAAGAATAAGCAGATCCATTAAGATGGAAGGAAAGCATACATGTCCTCATATCATTGGGCACTAAGTATCACTCAAAGTACTCACGAGCTTTGAACACCCATTTCTCCACCCGATCTCCATCAAACAATGGTAGTTCAGGTTTGTATATTTGATTCAATGGCAGATGAGAGCTTAAACCCCAATGGGTTTGGGAACCACGAGAGATTGCTTCTTCATCGGGTTCAGGCTCGACCCATTTCATTTTCAAAGATTCTTTCCACATAGTTTGAATTTCATGCATTGAATTTTCTAACCCATTCATGCGTTCACTGCAGGTTCCAAGCTGCCTAACCATTTCTATAAGACCACGTTGCAATGCAGTAATTTCTGTCTGGTGGGTGAGTTCATTCGAATTAGCCATTCCCTCTCCATGAAAGCACCAAATGATAGACCCAAAATATGTAATGTAGTGAAATTAAATTAAAAAGGAATTGTATTGATGAGATAATAAGTGTATTGATAAGATGAGAAAAAGAAGGATTTAGAAAAGACGATACAGAGAATCTGCCCCTATTCGAGTTGGGTGCTCACTCCAATTCACTCAAGAATCCACTAAATTCTCTAACTAAATTCCTATTACATTTTTCTCAATATAAACTCCTCTAACTAACTTGTCAGGGTGTCAAGGTGATGCAATTTCCACGCTCTTCCTCTTATATCGGTTGAGTACATAATCTTTCATCCAAGTGGGCTTATTCCTGGTCCTAAGAGCAATAGGTTCAGCTTCAATTGACCCAATCTCCAAATCCCCTACTGCTGCAGGGCTGTTCTCATCTTCATTTGGGCTTAGAGAGCTATCAAAAGAAAAGAGTGTTGAACTTGCATTGAAAGACAGGAAAAATAATAGAATTGGAGAAATGATCAAGCTAACTATTTATTAACAAAATATAGTTTGATGATTAATAAATTTAAATATAATTTAATATTTATTAATACACTTTCTGATGTTTGTTCAATTGAGTGTTCATATACTAAATAATTCTTGTTAAGTAATAAAAGTAAATTAGAATTCTTCCAGACTTAAGAAAGTCGAAATTTAAATGAAAACAATCTCGAGGCTAAATTGAGTAATCTGATTACTTCTGAAGCTATCTAGCTACTATAGAAGTGAGATTGTACACTTCAAAAGTTCGATTCTACTTTTACTTGCAAAATTACAGAAATTGAGAAATTACTTACTTTAGAAAAACGTTCATGCTTCTAACGTTTAAATTTAAAGTGTATTCAAGAAGTTAAGTTGTTTGGAGAATCTTTTTCTCTAACTTGGAACTAAATTACATTCTTGTAAATCTGAGACTAAATATCTTAATATATCTATATGTCTGAAAAAGTTTCATAGGCTCAGTCTTCGAATTGTGTTAACAAGTTTAACTTTTCGATTTATACTGTGAGTTTCATACGCATCAGTTTCTCATTATATCTTGATTCGATAGTGATCTCTAATCTTAAGAATGCTTAAGGAAAGAAGATCTAACATTCTTACACTACTAAAAAATTGCTTATTATAGACGTATATTTTTTACAGATTTTATCCCACAGAAATACAAACAGATTTTGTGAGGAAATTTTTGTCGGAAACAAAAAAAAATGAATAAGCATGATTTTACATATGAAAAAAATATGTTGATACTTCTGTCAAAAAATTAGTATTTTTCATGGAAAATTATTACCGACAGAAAATCTGTCTATATTTAAATAATTAAAATGTTATGTTTTAATTAAATTTTATAGACAAAAATTTTGTTTGTAATTTAAAATATTCTATTGAAAATATTGAAATAAGGTTTGGCATTACGCGTGCTCCTCATTTCACACAACACTCCCCGTGCCTCCTCACCATCCCCTCCAAATGCTCCATTGATGGCACCTTTCGGCCTTACACACCGTCGCACTGAAGCTCCGCCACACCCCTTCCCAAATCTCTCCATCACACCCTTTTCTTAATATCTCCGTCGCACTAAAACAAAAATCGCAAGTAACCCCTTCCCTAACATCTCTTCCACGCCGATACCACTCTTCCTCTTCGCTGCTATACTGATACCAGCCTCTCCTCCAGTTTGCCATTTTCCATTGATCTTTTCCGCATCTCATTCAATTCGCCTCCGCTACTCCTCTAAGTAACCCTAATTTTTTGTTATGGATTTTGGTTTTGTTTTGATTTAGTTTTAGTTTTTGGTTCTCATTCTAATTTTTTTCTTGCTTCTTTTCTAATTTCTGGTTCTATTCTAATCCCACCACTTTCATTCCCCAGATTCCATTGGCAAGGTTGGCAGCATTCCTTCTCTTTCTTTCTTTTTCTCCTGTTTCATCTATTGTTGTTGTTGTTGTTGTTGTTGTTGTTGTTGTTGTTTTCTAAAGTGATTTTGAATTTTTGATATACTTTCTGCTTTGGTTCTAAAAAAAACCATGGTTATTAGAGGAGAATCTTGACTTTGGAATTTGGATCATCGAATGTTTAAAATGCAATTTTCGTCATTGTTAGTTATTGATGTTATTTTTGTTAGTTGGATTTATCTTTAATTCTATTTTAGTTCTAGTTAAAATGTTTTTCTCACTTAACTTGTATCTAAAATATCGATTTAGATTTATTGATGCTGAGTTTGAATTTGTTGAACCTATTCAAGTAGCTAGGGATTCGTGTTTTAATTTTACAATTTAGTAGCTATTGCTAATTGTAAGCATTTGGTGTAGTCTCCTGCATAAGACACTGATTGATGCTTACAAATGGTTCTTTTTCATAATAGGTTGTTGAAATTTTAACCTCCAAGACCAATAAGCACAGTCATGCTAAGTGCCACTTTGTTGGAATTGATATTTTCACTGTTTTAATATAAAATTCAACTTAAGAATCTGAGTCATCATGGAGTTAATTATTTTTAAATTCGGCTATCACTTATCTAATATGTCATAATATTAATTTCGGGTTAATTTTTCTGAATCCAGGAATATGCTAAACTTATGCATGAATTTATGAGTGCTGTCAAGCAAAATTACAGGGAGAAAGTCCCCATTCAGGTATTAGGCAAGATGACAAGCCATTTTTTTTATTGGATGTGAAGTGCTTACTAACTTGTCCTTTTTTTAATAAATTTGTTATAGTTTGAAGACTTCGCAAACCACAATGCTTTTGATCTACTTGAAAAATATAGATCTACCCATCTTGTTTTCAATGATGATATTCAAGTAAGGAATACCAATTATCAATACTTCATTCCTATACTTTGGTAACTATGGTATATCCAGCTCTGAAACTGTATCGACACTGTTCCAGTGTACAACATTCGTGGTGTTTGCTGGACTAGTTGCAGCTCTGAAATTGGTTAGGGAAAACTTGGCTGAGCACAGATTCTTATTCCTTGGTGCTGGAGAGGTAGGTTCATATATTTTATTTTCTTTACTAGGATAAAAATTGTTCTAAACTTTGAATTCATTTTTTCAATTGAATGAATTTGATTGTTGACTTTTATACAAAGATCATCACAATCTGGTCCTGTGCTCACACCTGCTGAAGTTTTAATTGCAATACATAGAATTGATCCAAAAAGAAATAGAATTCCCATATGAATTCTACATATTTTACTAATCATGGTTAGTCATTATGCATTCAATTGACAATTGCACGTTGAGGAACAGTCCAAGGATTTAGCAAATCGGACTTGTCGGGTTGGCTTGATAACAGACAGATGAGACTCATCAGCCATAGGACATGCATGCATCATGTTCATATTACTTGAATTACGTGTTTGTGCATTAACTGGGTGTGCTGAAGTGTATTTGCTATGTTAAATGTATATTTGTTACCTGCAGTACTTGTAACTTTCTTGTGCTTGCCTTTATCTGCTTATTTGCTTATGATATGTTGTCGGAGATAGAAGTATGGAGGAAAGGTAGTAAGACTTAGGTTCAAGATTAAGTTAAGATAGGCTTAGTTACTCTTAGAAAATCATCTTTTATGGCTTCTGACCAATACTTTAAGCTTTATAATCTGAGTGTCGGCATTCTAGGATTGCCTCTGGCATTCCCAGGACCTTATATCTTATATGTGTGGCACCTTTACCATGCTGTGAACCTCTGGTTCTCACCCCATACTATGTTGTTGTTTTTCAGATGTAGGTCGAGAGACACCTCCTAAGGCGTCTGAGCTTCTGAAGCGAAGTGGGTATCGGGTTACTTTTTGGATTGTATAGTCATGTATATATATGTACTTAGTTTTCTCTCTGCATGACTTGTTCCTTTTGACCCTCTTAGAGGCTTATGGAGAGACAGGATTTTGTTTATGTAAATTTGAGTTTTGGATATGTATATAAATGTGTAAATATTCTCCGTCTATCCTTGACTTTGCTGGTTGAGTTAGGAGTGTAAGGTCCCACATCGGTTGGGGAGGAGAACAAAGCATGCCTTATAAGGGTGTGGATACCTCTTCCTAGCATGACGCGTTTTGACGAGTGAGTGTGGGGGGCTTCGGCTATCATCCCTATCGTTAAAGGCAAAACCGTAAGGCCTTGTGTGCCAAAGCGGACAATATCGTGCTAGCGGGTGGTCTAGGCTGTTACAGATGGTATCAGAGCCGGAGCCCGGATCGATGTGCCAGCGAGGGTGCTGGGCTCCCTTAGGGAGGTGGATTATAAGGTCCCATATCGGTTGGGGAGGAGAACAAAGCATGCCTTATAAGGGTGTGGATACCTCTCCCTAGCATGACGCATTTTGACGAGTGAGTGTGGGGGCTTCGGCTATCATCACTATCGTTAAAGGCAAAACCGTGAGGCGTTGTGTGCCAAAACGAACAATATCGTGCTAGCGGGTGGTCTGGGCTGTTACAAGGAGCTTGTTATTTTGTATCTTTGGCCCTCTATTCTTACTTTTATTATCTTATACGTGATAGCTATAGTTTTCTTAGTACGCAAGTTAACTCGTTTTCTGAGCATTGCGCTTTTGTTTCGCAATTTTTATTTCATCTGTTCTTCAAGGCTCCTAGTTTATTATATTCTTTTTGCTTTTATATGTACACATTTTATTTTAGAGGTCGTAATACCACACCACCTCTGTTTTATGGCTTAAGTGTAAAGCTCCGTGTGGTAGGGTGTTACATTATGGTATTAGAGTAGTTCGTTCCTATAGAGCCTAAAAGACGGACTGACTATGCTTCTGTGCATTCTCTGTATATGTGTTTATGTGCTATTAGGATATCTAACTGATATATATGGCATAAACATTTGTGAGCATGCATTTGGAAATTAAAGCATTAGACCTGCGATATTGAGACTGATCAACTTAATATCACTTGTTTGGTGTGTATAGGGACCAGATGTCGACTCGTGGACGCGGTCGCAGGCGAGGTAGAAGTAGGATAGGCACTGTTAATTCTGGCCTGGCAGGGAATGATCCAGTAGACTTTATGGCTGCCTTGGAAAATATAGCTACAGCTATGCAGGCAACAGCCGAGGCACTGGGAACCTCAAATCCCACTGAAGCAGACAATTGGATTCAGGCGTTGGAACGGGCACTGCAGGCTCAATAGGTCCCTGAGGAGCAATGGGTTAAGTTTGAAACTTATCAGCTGCATGGCGAGGCTCAGTATTGGTGGCAAGGAACATGATGTATCCTGCAGCCAGATGACGCTATGATTCCTTGGGAGGTCTTCCGAACAGAGTTTTATAAGAAATAATTTCCTAATTCAGTCAGAAACGCCAAGGAACTTGAATTGATGTAATTAAAGCAAGGTCAAATGACTGTTACTAAATATACCAGCAAGTTTGAGGAGTTATGTCGCTTTTCTCGTATCTGTCAAGGTGCACCTGAAGATTTTGCTGAGTGAAAATATATTAAGTATGAGGGAGATCTTCGGAGCGATATTCTGAGCTTTTTTGCACCAATGGAGATCAGAGTGTTTTCTGAATGTGTGAATAAGAGTAGAGTGGCTGAGGAATGTATGAGAAAGGCAGCAGCAGAGAAAGGAAGTTTGAGGGTGCCTTTTCAAAGGACTTCAGGAAGAAACTTTGCTCCGAGAGGTAGGAATTTCAAGCGTGGAGGCTTTGTTCCACAGCAGAATCAAGGCCAGAGTAATTACAGAAGGCCGAATACTAATGTTAATCAAGGAAGAAGGTTTGGAAAGCAGCTACAACAGGATTTGAGTTGTTAGAGGTGCGAAAAGTATCATCCTGGAGTTCCGTACAGATCAGGACTTGGGGTATGCTATTTTTGTGGACAGTCCGGGAACTTGGCCAGTAATTGTCCGGAGAAGAAGTATGAGACTGGTAGGGTACAATAGCCAGGGAGAGTGTACACCACTTATGCAGCAGGTGCTGAGGGATCTGAGACACTGATTAGAGGTAACTGTGAAATGGCTGGTAAAATTTTAAATGCTTTATTTGATTCAGGAGTGACTCATTCATTTATTGCATTTGAAAAGGCTAATGATTTAGGATTGAGGATGATGGTTTTAGGTTATGATTTGAAAGTGCATAATGCTACTCATGAAGCTATGGTGACTAGGTTAGGATGTCCACAAGTTCCATTTAGAGTACAACAACGTGAATTTGTGCATGATTTGATTTGTTTGCCGATGACTGGTCTTAATCTCATCTTGGGATTGGATTAGTTATCTAAGAATCATATTTTGCTTGATTGTTCTGAGAAGTCAGTACATTTTATGCCGGAAGGGTTAAAAGCGCCAATTGTGGTGAATAGTTACTATTTGAACTCTATGGTAGTAAATTGTTCTGGAACTAAGTGTTAGGGTATTATGCTATTAGAGTATCAGGTGATGATTAGAGTTTAGAGCAGATTCCGGTTGTATGTGAATTTCCAGATGTGTTTCTGGAGGATATTAATGAATTTCCACCTAACCGGAAGGTTGAATTCGTAATTGAGTTGGGGCTTGGAGCCGGTCCAATTTTGAGTATTCCTTACAAGATGTCACCTCTAGAAATGGCTGAATTGAAAGCTCAGCTGGAATATTTATTGGGAAAGCATTTTATTCGACCAAGTGTTTCTCCGTGGGGAGCGCCAATGTTATTGGTAAAGAAGAAGGACGGGAGTATGCGCTTGTGTGTCGATTATTGGCAACTGAATAAGATTACTGTGAAGAATAAATATCCATTACCTAGAATCGATGACCTAATAGACCAGTTACAGGGTGCCGGTGTATTCTCTAAGATTGATTTGCAATCCGGGTATCATCAGATAAGGGTTAGAGGTGAAGATATTCCAAAAACTGCTTTTAGAACACGTTATGGTCATCATGGGTATACGGTGATGTCTTTCGGGTTAACCAATGCTCCGGCAGTATTCATGGATTATATGAACATGATTTTCCGGCCGTACCTGGACAAGTTTGTTATCGTCTTTATTGATGATATTCTTATTTACTCTAAGACGGAAGAAGAGTATACTGATCACTTGCGAACTGTGCTACAAATTTTGAAAGATAAGAAGTTATATGCTAAGTTATCTAAATACGAGTTCTGGAAGAGTGTGGTAAAATTTCTCGGTCACGTAGTGAGCAAGCAGGGAATGGCTGTGGATCCTGCTAAGGTAAAAGCAGTGATGAATTGGGAGCGGCCAACTTCAATGATAGAGATAAGGAGTTTCCTAGGTTTGGCAGGGTATTATCGAAGATTCATTAAGGGATTTTCACAACGTGCCTTACCTTTAACTAAGTTGACTAGGAAGGATACGTCTTTTGTCTGGACTTCGGAGTGCAATGAGTGTTTTCAAGCATTGAAGCAAAGGTTGACTACTGCACCCGTGTTGGTATTGCCTGAGCCAAGTGAACCGTTTAAAGTATACTGTGATGCATCATTGAAGGGTTTGGGGTGCGCATTGATGCAGCACCGAAATGTTGTAGCGTATGCCTCACGGCAATTAAGGCCGCATGAGATGAACTATCCGAATCATGACTTAGAACTTGCTGCTGTTGTGTTTGCTCTGAAAATCTGGAGGCATTATCTTTACGGCATTAAGTTTCATGTTTTCTCAGACCATAAGAGTTTGAAGTATCTCTTTGAGCAGAAAGAGTTGAATATGCGTCAGAGGAGATGGATGGAGCTTCTAAAAGACTATGATTTTGAATTGAATTACCATCCAGGAAAAGTGAACATTGTGGTGCACGTCTTAAGTCGGAAATCTTTATATGCAATTTGGATGATGCTACGAGAAGAAGAGTTACTAAAGACATTTCAAGGTTTGAAACTGGGAGTTAGGGAAGAATCCAGAATTCTGTGTTTGAGTCAGTTGCAAATTTCAAGTGATTTTAAATCAGAACTTCTGAAGACTCATCAAGATGGTGAAGCGTTACGTAAAGTATTGCCAGCAATTGAGCAAGGAAAACAGTGGAGAGTGTCAGAAGGTAAGGATGGTTTATGGAGGTTCAAGAACTGAATTATTGTGCCAGATGTCAGAGACCTGCAACAAAATATCTTGAAGGAAGCTCATAAGAGCGGGTTTTCAATCCATCCAAGAAGTACTAAAACGTATCAAGATCTGAAATCGATGTTCTGGTGGCCAGGAATGAAGAATGATGTGGTATTGCATGTATCTAAATGTTTAACATGTCAGAAAGTTAAAATTGAGCATCAGAGACCATCGGGAACCCTTCAACCTTTAGAGATTCTACAATGGAAATGCGAGAGTATTGCAATAGATTTCGTGACAGGTTTGCCTAGGACTCGGACTGGTTATGACGCTATTTAGGTAGTTGTGGATCGACTAACAAAATCAGCTCACTTTCTCCCCATCAGGATAAATTACACAATGGAAGAATCGGCTCGAATGTACATCAAAGAGATTGTCAGATTGCATGGCGTGCCTTCTACCATTATATCTGACAGAAATCCTCGTTTCACATCAAGGTTCTGGGGAGCCTTTCAGCATGCATTTGGGACTCAGTTAAGTTTGAGTGCTGCATATCACCCTCAAACAGATGGTCAATCAGAGAGAACTATCCAGACCTTGGAGGATATGCTAAGAGCTTGTGTTTTGGACTAGCCGACGAGCTGGGATTGGTATATGCCACTAGTGGAGTTTGCTTATAATAATAGCTACTATGCGACCATCAAAATGGCTCCATATGAGGCTCTGTATGGAAGGAAATATCAATATTCGCTATGTTGGTATGAAACTGGAGAAAGAAGTTTATTAGGGCCTGAGATGATAGCTGAAACTATTGAGCAGATAAAGAAGATTCATAACCGAATGCTTATAGCCCAAAGCCGTCAGAAGAGCTATGCTGATCAAAGACGAAAGCCTTTGAAGTTTAAAGAAGGGGAGCATGTCTTTCTGAAGGTTACACCAACCACTGGAGTGGGAAGAGCTATTAAGACTAAGAAACTGAATCCCCGTTATATAGGACCGTTTGAGATTCTGAAAAGAATTGGGCCGGTAGTTTATAGAATCGCTTTACCGCTGTATCTTTCAAACTTGTACGATGTATTTCATGTATCACAGCTTTGAAAGTAGACTCCTGACGCAAGTCATGTTTTGGAATCGGAACTGATTCATGTAAGAGAAGACCTAACACTTCCAGTAATCCCGGTGAGAATTGACGACACTAGTGTTAAACGATTGCGCGGGAAGGAAGTATCACTGGTAAAAGTAGCTTGGAGTCGAGCTGGTATTGAGGAACACACTTGGGAACTCGAATCAGATATGCGAAAAGACTACCCACATCTCTTTTCAGGTAACTAAATTTGAATTTTGAGGGCAAAATTCTTTGTTAGGTGGGTAGGATGTAAACCCCGTTAAATTAGTAAATAATTAGCTAATAAATTAATTTTTAACAATGAAAATTAGAAATATGAATATTATATTAAATTAGAATAGAGCTCATCAAAACGAAAATTTTGACACTAATTTCAAGAAATTCGGCCTAAGATTGGACCGAACGAGCTAAACCGGTTAAACCGGACCCAAATTGGACCTGTGGTCCAACCGGCTCAGCACACTTAAATGACCCACAGCTTCTTCCTCCCCACATTTCAGCAAGAACACGCCGAAGCCATACAGGGGAGAGAAGAAGGAAATTTCCCTAACCTTACGTTAACTTTAAATCACCGTATCTCCTCCGTCCGAGCTCCGATCACCATACCGTTTGCGGCCACGCAACCACCACGTCGAGCTCTACGATTCTACCGGAACAATTTTATAGGTAACTCCCTTTATTACTCCCATCCACTCCTTCCCCTAATTTTCAAAAATTATGTGGAGGTATTGAATTTCTTTGCTTTTTGATGTTTTAGGATCCAATTAGCTTGAGAAAAACGTTCACTCTTGCTTATATGAAGCTTGGGTAAGGTGAGGATACCATAATTTCCATTTAATTTTCTTTTATCTGTGCTTTGGGTATTAAATTGGGTGTTTGTGTGTTATTGATATGTATTAGGTTGTGAATAAATAATTGGAGTTTGAAATTGTGGATATTGGAACTTGGAGGAAGCTGTTTTGTTGAACTTTTGGGGGATGTGTTTATTTTAGTAAGTTGCCTTGGACAATACGCAAAAAATCGGCCAAGACATGGTTTAGGTTTCTTGCATTTAATATATAATGTTCTGTGAAAACTTAGGCTAGATGACCGTAGGATAGGTTGGAATGCATGTGTATATTTATTGTTTAGTATCTTGTTGAGAAACATATTTGGTTTGGTACTTGTTGATTAGTTGATAATTTGGTGAATTGTTGACTTGAGGTATGATTATGGTGGTGGTTGTTGTGATGATAAGGAAGGGCATATTGTGTTATAAGCCTAGGATTTGTAAACTATGATTTTTGGTTGGTTTTGGTTGATGGATTTGAATAATGTATGTGTATTATTGTTGATTTGAGGTACATTTATTGTGGTGATTGTTGTGTTGATGAGAAAGGGCATATTGTATTGATAAATGCAGGTTTGGTGATGAAAGGGATAAAGTTTTTGAATGAAAATGAGGTTTGTGAGGTTTTGCAAAATTTTGGTTTTGGGCCAAATTTCGGCGAGCTATAACTTGGCCTCCGGACCCCCAAATGGTTTCAAACTTATTTTGATAAAAAATTGGGTTCGTGAAGTTTATGCCGTTCAAAGAACGGATAAAAAACGATTTAAAATGATTAAGTTATGCTCGACGGAAGTTTTGGTCTGGAATAGGCAATTCTGCACTTTTCTACTGAATCATTTTTCTGGAAAACGTACGCCCATACGTACGCGTGGCAAAGAATTTTTGACTGTGCGAACGCGAGTGGTCCTATGCGTACGCGTAATGAGCTAGCAAGTATGTCCACGCGTACGCATGGCCCATGCGTACGCGTGACATAAAGTATTCACCTTTGCGTACGCATGACAAGGAGATGCGCGCGCGAGCTACCTTTTTACACTCCCACGCGTACGCGTGGCCCCTATTCCAGCAAACATGGTTTTCTGAGTTTTAAACCCTATTTCAAACTTCTAAACTTTTATTTTCATTCTTCTAATCATAAATAACAGTATTAAGTTTGATAATCAAGTGAAGTTAGCAAATGGGGATAACTTGGAGGTGAAGTAAAGCTGAAAAAGTGATTAATTGACAATGAAATGTTATGAATGATTATGTATGATATTTGGCTTGAATAATCAAATGATCTGAGATACGAGATTCCCTGGGTAAAGTACCATGGCTTGCTACCACGAGTACCAGGTCGAAAACTCGATACTCTATTGACCCTACGATGTAAGGGTGACCGGGCACTTATAAATTCACGGGAATGTTACCCCCATTGAGCAATATTGATTATTTGAGAAAAAGCTATGCATAGACTCTTGGGGATACACGTCGAGGTACAGTCCAAGGGTTTAGCAAACCGGACTTGTCGGGTTGGCTTGATAATCGACAGATGAGACTCATCAGCCATAGGACATGCATGCATCATGTGCATATTACTTGAATTACTACTTTGTGCATTAACTGGGTGTGCCTAAGTGTATTTGCTATGTTAAATGTATATTTGTTACCTGCAGTACTTGTAACTTTCTTGTGCTTGCCTTTATCTGCTTATTTGCTTATGATATGTTGTCGGAGATAGAGGTATGGAGGAAAGGCAGTAAGACTTAGGTTCAAGATTAAGTTAATATAGGCTTAGTTACTCTTAGAAAATCACCTTTTATGGCTTCTAACCAATACTTTAAGCTTTATAATCTGAGTGTCGGTATTCTAGGATTGCCTCTGGCATTCCCAGGACCTTATATCTTATATGTGTGGCACCTTTACCATGCTGTGAACCTCTGGTTCTCACCCCATACTATGTTGTTGTTTTTCAGATGCAGGTCGAGAGGCACCTCCTTAGGCGTCTGAGCTTCTGAAGCGAAATAGTTATCGGGTTACTTTTTGGATTGTATAGTCATGTATATATATGTACTTAGTTTTCTCTCCGCATAACTTGTTCCTTTTGACCCTCTTAGAGGCTTATGGAGAGACAGGATTTTGTTTATGTAAATTTGAGTTTTGGATATGTATATAAATGTGTAAATATTCTCCGGCCAACCTTGACTTCGCGGGTTGAGTTAAGAGCTTGTTATTTTGTATCTTTGACTCTCTATTCTTACTTTTATTATCTTATACGAGATAGCTATAGTTTTCTTAGTACGCAAGTTAACTCGTTTTCTGAGCATTGCACTTTTGTTTCGCGATTTTTGTTTCATCTGTTCTTCAAGGCTCCTAGTTTATTATATTCTTTCTGCTATTATATGTACACATTTTATTTTAGAGGTCGTAATACCACACCACCTCTGTTTTACGGCTTAAGTGTAAAGTTCCGTATGGTAGAGTGTTACATGCAATGGCTAGCTTAGGTGAAAAATTGCAATTTGGATTCAATACGGTCCCTTCCTCTTTATTTAACTCTAACATTCTTTGGTCCCTCCCAAACATGATGGGTCAACAGCCTCTTCGATGCTACTAACTTCTTCTTCTTTATCTATATTTTGTGATTTGGTTTAACGGTGATTCCATCATATCATGATGGGTCAATAGCCTCTTCGATACTACTAACTTCTTCTTCTTTATCATCTATTTTTTGTGATTTGGTTTAATGGTGATTCCATTTTACAGGTATACCAAGGATTTAGAACTGGAAGTGATGGAAACTTTCATTTGCTACTTCATGAGTTCTTTTCATATGAATAATCATCAATATAAATTTTGTCATGAAATGAAAAACAGTAAAAATGTTTCATGAAATTGTGATGTCAATGTTACCTCATTTACTCTATTTCTCAAACCCTGAACATCCCTTCGACATTTCACCACAAACTTATCTACAACCTCCTTGAATTACTTCATTTTTACTATCTTAGCTTCGTAAAACCTATCCCTCTTTTTACGCAACTCCTCAAGCTCATTCACCTCGTTCTGAATAAACCTAAAGTGCCAAAAAAATCAGCTCCAATTCCAATTCCAGAAGAACAATTAACGAAGGTGGCATTAACTTAAAAAGTTGGGAGAAAGAACCGTATTTGGTTTCGAGGTTGTGATTTTGAGAAGTGAGAGAGAGAAGGTTGAAGTTCTGGGAAGCAATTTTGTGATCGAGAAAGAAGCATCTCTGTTTGGTGGCTCTGATGTTGGCGAGTTTGGAAGCCAAAACGCAAGACTTATTTTCTTGCAACTCTTTCTCCACCTGCACTGAACAAGAGCTTGATTGCGCTGAGTTTTTTTTTGGATGCATAAAAGATATTTGAAATTTCAAATAAGAATGGTGGAGTTGTTCCTGGAATGCAGATGGAAGCCCCATTATTGCTAGTTTTAAAGAAAGATAGAAAGAAAGAAGAAGAAGCCCAACGGAAGAAGAAGAAGAAGAAGGAAGTATCGTTTACAAGATTCGAGAGGGATCAAAGAATGTTAGGGTTAAATAGAGAGGAAGGAACCAAATTGGATTCAATTTCACAATTTTGTTAACTAAATTAGCTATTACACATTTATATAGCGTGACACATGATAACCACGTCAGCATTGAAACCGTTGAGTCATTACAGAAAAGATGCTCATTACTCAAAGACTACTATAATATTCAAAGCTCAATCTGAGGGACCATTATGATAAAATTAAAATTTCGAAGACTAAATTGAATAATTTCATAAATATCATAGGCTATTAAAATTTACTCAAGATATTTATGAGTTTGGTACTTTGGTATCAATAATTTAAGAAAATTTGTTTTTTAGTCTTATATACAAAAGTATAGAGAACTTTTTTTTAATAGTAAATAATTAAATATGCTCTTACCTTCTTAAAAAGAGAAGCAAATAGTGCATTATATTAAATTTTACCATATATAGACAACAAACTCTAAATCTTAATACTTATAAAAATCATGGGTTTACCAAACATTTTTATTTTTTATATTTCACCAAAACACAATAAGAGCGGAACCCAATATGAGGGCAACACAAGAAACCCAAGTCTTGTTTCCCATTATTACTCTTTACTCTTCATTGCAAAAGTGGTTTTTCAAAGTCATTTTTCTCTTCTCTCTTCTTCAATTCTATGGTTGTTTTTTTCCTTAACGGAGAAAGAGAAAGAAATTAAATCAAATACAGAGAATTAATGAGAAGAGCAGAGGATATCTTCATTGAACCGCTTTATCCATATAAAAAAGAACCAAAAAAGAAAAAGAAAAAAAGGGGGTCTTAGTTAGGACTTAGAAAAAAGTCATACATAAGGCACAACAATGATGAGAGAGAAAGTAGAAGAAGGAGAGAATAAGAGATATAAATATATTAAACAAACAGCATAAATTATTAAAATAGTATTTAAAAATTTATATTATTAATAAATATAATTTTAAATAGGATGAAGATCTTCTAGAATAAAAATATAGTGAAATTACAAAATGAGAAGTTAATTATATTTAAATTAAAATGATGAGACTCACATATAGAAATTATAAATTTAATGATAATTAATTTTTTATTTTATCACTTTACTAAATTTTTTTATTTTAGAAGATCTAACTTATTTTAAATGATATGAATAATAAATAAGTTTGCAAATTTTTTAAAATGCCTATATACTTTTATATTAAATTGTTTTTAAATTTAATTATTTTATTATTCTTTATAATTTTATCAAATTTTTAATTATATATTTATAGTTTAAAAATGTATAATTAAGTTTCTATATTATTAAAATAAAACTTTTAATTATATATATTTTTTAATTATTTTTTGTTAAAAATATAATTTTATTTTGAAATATTTGTTTTTATGTTTGATGTAAAATAAATTATAAAATATTTCAAAAAATAAATATTTTAGAATTATTGCATGTGTTTTCCTCAAAAATAACAAATAATGTAAATCTAATTATAAATTTTTATCTAATATAAATGCCTAATTTTAATATTTTAAACTGTAAATATCTAATTAAAATTTTGGTGAAACTATAAGAACTAATAGAATAATTAATAACAAACTACTAAAATAGTATCCGAAAGTTCACATTGCTGATAAAAATAATTCCAAAAGATTCTAACAATAAATCTCCTAAAAATTTAAAAAATGCGACAAAAAACTATATATTAAATATATATTTTACAAAAAAGATTTTAGAGATCATATTTTAATGAATTTTTTGTAAACATTATTAAAAAAGATAAAATCTTTTTATTTTTAAAATTTGATAATTTTATGTAAATTCAAATTTTTTAAAATTTTTTATTGTGAATGACTATATTTTTTTGAAAACTAAAAAATATTCTAGAGATTAATTTTAGTCTGAATTTTTTATGTATTTATTAAATATTTATTAAAAAAATTCATGTATTTATTAAATATTTATTTAAATATTACCACAAAAATTCAGATCAAATAGATAAGTTATTTACTAAATACAAAATTTTTTTATTATTTATAAAAAATATAATATTTATTTATTATTTTTGTCGTATTTTCAAATCATTTAAAAATTGTTTAATCGATAATATTTTAGATATTTTTTTATCACCACTTAAATTTTTCAGATACCCTTACAAAAAAAATTTCAGATACCAAATTAATAATTAGTACAATAATTAAATTTTATTTTATCATATTTTTAAACTTTTAAAATTTATTATTAATTTTTAAATTGAATGGATTGTTTTATATTAAAAAAGGCATTTGTCATTATGTAATTTTCTTTCTCCCCTCCTTTGCATTCAATTCCATTTTCTCTCCTTCATAACCGACTCTCTCTCTCCGCTCTCTTCTCTCTCATCTTTCTTTCTTTTCTCTCGTTGCGTGTGGGGAGAGGAAATATGATTTTAAGTGCAACAAACAGCACAAGATAGAAGGCGGTTTCACCATTAATGGGATTCTCTATAACTATTCAAGAACAAACACCACAAGAGGATCAAGAAGCAAAGCCTTTCATGGCTTCAAATAGTGGTAGTTTTAAGAGCATCAACTCAAGTACTACACCTACTCAACTTGAACCACTCCATCTACATCATAATCATCATCATCATCATCATAATCAAATACAAGAGCAACAACAACACCAAATTTCCTTCGGAATGATGCCATCTTCTTCTTCTTCATCTATCCCAGGAAACTATCTGTGAGTATTAGTAGTAGTCAGCAGTTAGTTTCACTCATCATCCTTCATGATCATACACTTTTAGTTTTTTATTTATTTGTTGATAATAATAATGAATTTATAACACAGAAACAGAGATTCCGGAGCTTATGATTTGGGTGAACTGGATCAAGCCTTTTTCATGTATCTTGATGGTCAGCCTGACCCCTCTACTGTTCAAGACCAAAGACGTGAGCTTCTAGAATTTTTTTTTTCCTTTAAAAAACAGCTGGTTTTTACTTCTAACAATTTGGTTGAAATTTTGAGAAAGCGGAGAAAACTTTTCTTCCTTGCTTTTTATTTCAGTTTTGGAGAGTCCTTTTTTTTTTTTTTTTCAAATTCTCATTCCACGGCGACTTAGATATTGTTTACTATCAAAATCGTCAACTTTTTTTTTTCTTTTTTTCTGGCTTGTAATTAAATACGTAGATGGATGTGAGAATATCTATATTCGGTTTTACGGGAGAATCTGAGAGGGGATATGGGTTGTTTATGGTTTGTTTTTGTTACAATAAAAACATGATCAGTAGAAGATACACACATATCATATCTGCCGTATTAGTACCTTCTTTGACCAGATCCCTCATGAAGAAGAATAAAATAAAAATAAAAATTAAAGGTCCTTTTTTGCAATATGAATTTTACACACCTGCTCCCCTTGGCCTCACACCTCTCTTGCTTAGCTTCTTGCTTTGTGTCCTTTAACATTATTATTAATATAATAAATATTAAGTACTATCAAGACATTTTAGTATAGTAAGTTGCTATTGTTAAAGTTAAATTTCATATATATTATAATTGATCATGCTGAACTCCTTATAATATATATTATTACATATGTTTGTCTCAGCAGAGAACTCATCATCTTCAGGAATGAGGCCACCAACTCTCAACATTTTCCCCTCTCAGCCTATGCACGTAGACCCCCCGCCATCCAATTCCAAGGTATAAAATATTCATATACTTATTAATTACTTCGCTTTAAAATATTTGTTTCAAAATGTTATTTTGTATTTAATATAAAGACAGCATTAATGAATTTTTTAAAAAAATTATAGGAGTTGAATAATCGTTAATTATATAGATGATTTTAAAAATTAACAATATTTAAATATTTATTTTTTGATAATTAATTAATTGTATATATATGATTCCATTTGCTAGAAAGCAGGTAAAAAGGTAATAGTAAATTAATGTAATTATGAACATTTAATTAATAAAGTGTATTTGTTTGTATTTGGAAAACACAGGCTACAACGGAATTGGCTTCTGCCCAAACCAATGGTTCCAAGAGGCCATCAGAGCCGTCCATGGAATCAACCAACCCGCGAAATAATGCCGCTTCTGCTCCTGAACCACCCAAACCTATAAAGGTACTTTAATTTTAATTATTTGTTTTTATATACTTTATAGTTAACAAATTTATAATAGTTTATCTAAGCTCAATTATAATCTATGATTTTTCAATTAATTAGAACAACAAGCGGAGAGTTGGTAGTAGCATATTTGAAACCTGTTATTTTATTATGTATTTCACTTATTAATATTCTGGTCAATGTGCACGTGTCATGGTATAGCGAGAGAACAACCGCAAGGGCACAACTTCAAGTTCTGAACAAGAGGGACCAAAAACACCAGATCCTAAGGTTAACCACCAACTGTTATTTTATTTATTTTCTCTTATCACTTCTGATGCTTTTTCACTGTAATAATAATTTTTTTTTTTTTAAATTTGAGTGAGAATTAATGGAGAGTATTTGCTTTTGAAACGTTATGCACAGACACTAAGAAGACTTGCCCAGAATAGAGAGGCAGCAAGGAAAAGCAGGCTGAGGAAAAAGGTTCAGTGAATTCCCTTTGATGATAGTTTTTATCTCAATTCTGAATTTCTATTGTTTTGCACATTTCTGGAAACATTTCTCAAACCGCACTCTATCTTATGAGAAACCTTTCACAAGTACTATGATCTCATTCTTTGATTTTACATATTTTTAAATGTTATAATTATAAATTATTAAAAATATACTTATTCATATAAACTTTTAATAGAAGTAATTTTATAATATTATCTCGAATTTTTTATGATTAAAAATTTGAAATTCAATCCTTATTATTCCAAATAAATATAAATAATAAATATATAAACCAACATAAGATTATTTCTAAAGATAAGTTAAATATAATTTTAAAAAACATACGTACCAATTAAACTTCTCCTATGTTTATTTGAAATATATGCATACTATACTGAAATATTTTATGAATGTATGCTCCAAGAACAATTATATTGTTATTATTATTTATTCTCAATATATACTATTTTATGCAAACTTCACTACTAAATTATCAATTATATCTCACATTCTTTTCTTCTCTTTCTTCATTAACTAAAGCTAGGTTATTTAGTAATATTATCTTTAAATTACTCTATCTACTTCAAATTTATTAAGAATAATTATGTATTTAAATAATGTGAAATAAAAGACTGAGCATTTATTTATCCAAAAAAAAAAAATAGGTATACAAATTTTTTTAATCAAGTGATCAATAACATGAATTTTATTCTTCAATAACACAATTTACTAATTGAAACTTAATTACATATATACGATTTATACATACATCTTAGAGATATAATCATTAATATACCTTCTTTTATTAATTTAAGTTTTTAAAAGAAGTGATACCGTGACAAAACAATATAGAAGGGTCGTAAATTTACTAATTTGTTTGTTTGTTTTGGTCAGGCGTATGTTCAGCAGCTAGAAACAAGTAGGATTAAGCTGAATCAGTTGGAACAAGAGTTACAGAGAGCCAGAGCTCAAGTAAGGAAGCAACCTCTTATTTATGGAATGCATCCACTTAATTACTTATTCATTGATGTAACACAATATGGGCACGACCACTGCTTTGGTTTAATATCATTTTGTAACGCTTGCATTGCAATTAATGCTTCTTTCTACTTTTAGGGCATTTTCATGGGTGGAAATGCACTTTTGGGAGGAGAACAAGGCCTTCCTCTTCCTATGACTACTATTACCTCAGGTCTCTCTCTTCTTCTTCTTCCTTCACTCATAATTATTATTTATTATTAATATACTTTACTCCTCACAACTCGCAAGTAGCTTCACACACACGAACCTTTTCGTTCTTTTCATTTTCATCATTTTTTGTTATTTTTTTATTCGTTAGTTAGAAGAAAAACTAATGTCAACTTAATAAAAAAAGAAATTGGGTGTGCATTGTATATTTACCAAGTGTATGTAACGTAGTTATCAACTTATCATAGACGTTAAAAGAAATTCTTGTGGAGGTTGAAAGATGCCATTTTCGGAATATAAATATTGGATGACAATTTTGAAAAAAACGGATATTTAATTTATATATGATATAAATTATTACTACGATTAATTATTGTTATGTGATTGGAATCATCATTATTCCCTTCATTCTAAAATAATTATAAATTATATATAAATATAAATAATTTGAAAAAAAAAGTCATATTTATATATGCACATAAATTATTACTATTATTATTTAATTAGAATCATCGTTATTATTGTTCCCTCTATTCTAAAATAATTACCACTTTGTCTAAATATATACTTTATAAGATAATGTAACTACTGCATATATATAGACAGATAGATTTTTTTAAATGAACGTATTTAGTCAAACCAATAATTATATATTTTGAATAAAGAGAGTATACATATACTACACGTATATCATACTATATTATATTAATACTACAACAATAAAAAAAAAGTCTAACCTCATTAGTTAAATGAGTTTTAATAAATGTTGAATAGAATTCCATGCATGGTTTACTTTATTTTATTTTCAAAGTCAAATACAATTATGTATTATGTCATCAGCACGTGTGTATTATTACAATTAACTGTGTGAATAGATGGATTGTTATTTGTTAATTAATTATTTCCAATCTCAAATACAGACACATTCAGTTAATTTTTATTTTGTTAATTATTAAAAAATAATTAATTAGTAATAAGTATATTTTAATTTCAGAGGCAGCAATGTTTGACATGGAATATGGAAGGTGGTTAGAGGAGCACCACCGTCTAGTGTGCGAACTAAGAGCAGCGGTGCAGGAACACCTGCAGGAGAACGAGCTAAGAATGTACGTTGAAAATTGCTTGGGTCATTATGACCAAGTGATTAATCTGAAGAGCATTGTGGCCAAAACAGACGCATTTCATATTGTTTTTGGAATGTGGAAAACACCAGCTGAACGCTGTTTCATGTGGATCGGTGGCTTCAGGCCTTCTGAACTCATTAAGGTACATTTCCTACCTAGGGTTTTAAATAATATTCTTTTTATATTTACTATATATATTTTTGTTCATAATTTTTATATTTATAGCAGATACAATTGCAAATTCAAATCATTTCACTAACTACATATTTAAATTTTTCTGTTATAAATTTAAATTAAATTTTTAATTCAACCTATTATTTTATAAATACTTTAAATACTTGTATTTGAATTTTTTTTCTATATATATATATATATATATATTTACGTAATTTTATATTGGAATGCATTAATTAAAACTGTTATTTAAAAGTACGATATGAATATAATAATAGCCCTATATATATATATAATTTCCCAATTAACATTTTGTGCTATATATACTAAATAACAAATAAACACCAAGATATAAACATATAGAATGGGTGGAGAAGGACTAATTAATAAGACTTCTCATAATTCATTAAGCTCTTGATATTGATTTATTAATCATCTTCATCATCAATCATCAAAAGTTTAATTTCCATAATATATATGTAAATTTAAAATTCTTTTACATTATAATAATCAGGTATTGTCATATAGATAAAATTTTTATTTTAAATATTTTTATGAACCTAGAGATAGTAGCATCTAATTAGATATAAGTATATGAATATTTCACAATATATAGAAATTTTTATAAATTTATTACATCACTAACGCATAAGAGCTCAAGTACATAGAATTAAAATTTGTCAAGATGTCCTTGGTTAGCTAGGCCTATAATTTCTTATTAATTTTTAAGAGAAACATTTTTCCCCTATTTTTCAAATTGAAGTTTTTTCTTTTCTCCTATAGTATAAATTCAACGCCGAAAAGGGGGAGGATAACAAGGGAGAGTTATACAATTTTGTATTTAAAAGGAGTTGATAAAATAAATGCATTGACTCAGTAACTTTTGTCGGTGGGGCTACCAAAGAATTTTTTTTTTTTTTTGAGGGAAAATGTATGAATTTAATGTGATGAATGAATTAAGGAAGATGATAGAGGGTTTCCGGTATTGGGTATAGTTAGGCTTCATTCCCTTAAAGCCATACCTTTCACTTCAATTTTTGGTATATTGGAATCAAAATGTGGCCTAAGGAACCATGCATGAAAGAGAAACAAAGTGGCACGGGTCTCTTTCTTTCATTGTCTTATTTCCTTATGTTATTTGATGGGAATAAAGTTTCTTCCTCCATACCCACCTCTCTTCCTTGTACTCTAGTTAATCAATAAACAACCTCTCAATAACCCTAAAACTTGTGTAACATACATATGACAAGAAAAACCTAATTCCTAGCTACACCATGACCTAATCATTATATGCATGCCATGCACACTTTCTTTCTCATACAAAAATGCTTTAATTTTATCTATATATCCATTGTACATAATTTAATTTTGTTCGCATGCATATCTTACGTGTATTATATGAAAACAAGCATAGAAATTAAAATGATATTTGATATAAAAAACATTCAATATAAATAATAACATAGGAAAAATTGTATAGAATATTGAAAATTTCAAATATCAACTAGATAGATCTATTATTGAGAACAAAGTTATTATTATTAAATATTAATGTATGTGCGTTGAATTAGGTTATTATGGCTCAAATTGAGCCTCTTACGGAGCAACAAATATTAGGGATATGTGGGTTGCAACAAACAACACGTGAGGCAGAAGAAGCTCTATCCCAAGGGCTTGAAGCTCTCAATCAATCACTAACAGAAACCATAACATCAGATTCATTGAGTTCTCCACCAAACATGGTTAATTACATGGGACAAATGGCTGTGGCCATGAGCAAGCTTTCAACTATCGAAGGTTTCCTTAGGCAGGTACGTTAATTAAATCAATCATTACAAACTTTAATTAATTGCCTTTGACTAATTATAACATATTCTTCCAACTTCCAAGTCGCATTTATATATGATTGAAAATACCATAAAATACATATAACAATAATGTTTATTAATGCATGTTGAATTTTTGTTGTGGATGTGATTTGAGTAGTACAAAGATTTGTGACCGTGTGATATTGATTTGCTAGTATTTTTTTGTGGTCCCCTATTGATATTTTTTACCAATAATAATAAATGTTTGTATTTTTTTTTTTTTTTGAGTCAATACTCTTCTTTTTGGTATCTAACTATTTGTTTGAAGAACAAAATATACATCTATAATTTTTAAAAACTTTAAATTAATTTCTAATTATTTAAGTAATTGATTTAAGTAGTTCTTGTAAATAATAAGTTGCTAATGTATTAGAGAATGTTTGAACCAGTTAGTTCAATAATTAGACGAAACCAATTAGAGTTTTTAAATTATAGAGAGATATTTTATCTTTTAAATTATTAGAGATATTAACAATTTATGTTATCTTTCTTTATTAGTTTAAATTTTTAAAATGAATAGTATCATAACACACGAATAAATAGTCAGAATCGAAAATGATATTTATTATTTTTTTTATATGTATGTTTGTATAACTGATCTCGTGGGGTTGGGGGGTCAGTAGGAAGAAGAATATGTTGTAGTTTGATATTGGGTAGGGAAACCTACTCCAACCTGTCTCCGATGAACTACCTCTTATTACATGAATGTCTCACTCTCATGAGGTGGTTACATGGAATCTAGAATCATAGATTATAAAAATAAATTTTTGTCCCTTCATTTTCAAATTCAGTACGTGGAAGAGAGGAGATAGAGAGTGTTTGGCAATGTTGATTTTTCTTGAAAAGGACTTCTTAATCATTTTCATTTCAGGTGTGTTTGGTAGATGTACTTCAATAATATTATTTTATAATAATAATAATAATAATAACAATAACAATAAAAAAAAAATATCTGTGCTGTTTTTATTTTATTTATCATAAACTTTTATGATAACTGTACTATTAAATGTTGTTTACAGGAAAAATGTTTTTCAAAACTTGTGATAATTGTTTATTGTACGGCCATGATTTCAATTTAAAATTTTCGAATATGTGTTTCATTTATAAATGTTTTTCCTTTATATTTCAGTGTAAGTTACTAATAATTATTACTTGTTAAATATATTTACATATCAGATAAAAACTTAAAATTTGATGGTTGTCATTTCCCGTGTGCAAGGGTTCTAACTTCTAATACTTGTTTGTGTTTGTGTATGAAAGAAAGAGAGGACTTATAATTAAAAATTGGTATGAAAATTAAAAATTATTTCCCATGTTAGTTCTTATTAAGATAAATCTCTCAAGAGTTATATACATCATCACAAATACATTTTACTAATACGAAGAGAAGTATATATTCTAAATTAAAAGAACAGTCAGCTTTTAGAATAATACATAATATATATCCCATCTATTTTGTGCTACAAATCTGAGAGACTATCATAGTTGATAATTTCATCTAACATAGAATACCTACGGTTTTTTCATACTTCTAATCCAACATAAATGTGATGGATCATATACACGTGAGACTAGGGCAGATCGGTGGTCCCTCATTGTTAAAATCCTCATTCCAAAGATACCCATTGAACCCCATATCTATGTGATGTCATGGTCATAACCGTTTTACTCCAAGACACCACACAAGACCCTTCATAATAACTTGCCTTTTGACCACTTCAATAATAAAGTAATATCTAATTTATGATATTTAGACAGATTTCATATATAGTTTATTAGAGTTTTAATTTTTTAGTATAAAAAAATTAGATTTTTTTTTTAAATTAAAAACTCTAAATAATAATGAGAGTCCTTCTATATATTTTCAATTCATATAGATTAAAGCATATTAAGAATAATGGGTTTCACTAGTTGAATTTGTTGAATTATTTAAAAGTTGTGATATAGGCTCCTTTAAAATATCTCATTTTATAATTTAATTTTTCTGTTTGATATATCATTTAATTTTATATTTTTGGTACAATATTATTTAGTAAATATTTTTTATAGTTATCCTCTATATATAAGTACTTACTACCATTTGTACTGTAAATTAATTATCAATAAAAACGTATATGTTTCTAAATAAGTTTTTAACCAATTATGATTTGAATTATTTATTAATGTACAAATAATAAAATGATAGATGTTATGAATTAAACGGGTAACATGCTTTAATTACTATACCGAAATTTCCAGTTTATAATGTTGTGTTTGAATTCTGTCCCTTTTTTGTAAAAAAAAAAAAAAAAAAAAATATAGATAAGAGTCATATAAATGTTTTATGTTTTCTACATTCTAGAGATAATAGTAAGAAAAATTAAAAAATTTCTATCCTATAATTTTCTTTATCTATTTCTACTAACTTAATATTTCTATCTCAAAAAGAATATATTTATAAACGCAACGTAATAAGTATATATCCATGTGATCCATATATATATAATTTAATTATCCCATGAAATACAACTTGTAACGGAATTGGCAGATGTCTTAAGTTTCATATGGTAACTAGCTAGGTTGGGTGACCAACTTTGCTTAATTTCTATGAATGAATAATTAATCTTAATTATAAAGTCACTGAAGAACACAACCTCTTTGAATTTGTTCTAAGTAACCAACAAAAACAATCATTAATAACACGAAATAGAGGAACAGTTCGGTAACAAGCTAAGATTACAATAATATGATTTTTAATTATCACAACCAAATCTTTTGGTTTAATAAATAGGTCTCTTTCTTCTTATTATTATATCAATAAGGAAACTTTAAATGATTTTGGTTATTATATTATGATAAAAAAAATGTTTGGGGTCATAATGTGAGAACCATATGTAGTTATAATTTGTTTTTTTTTTTAGCTTTTGTCTATATTTATTAATTATTGTCATAATAAATACATAATAATAAATATAATAAGTGTGGAATTATAAATATTATATACATAAAATTATAAATATTAAAGACTTAATTATTCTGTTAGTTCCTATAGTTTCATAAAATTTTTAATTAGATTTTTATATTTTTTTTAATTGAGTTCTTGCATTAAATTTTTTTTAATTGAGTCCCTACACTTTTTTTTTCCCTTTTCCTATACAATTAAGCCAATTACTACAAAAAATGACCTAATTAAAAAAAAAATAGTGCAGGGATCCGATTAAAAAGAAAAAAAAAGTATAGGCACTTAATTAAAAATTTCGCAAAACTATACAGAATAATTAAACCAATATTAAATTAAATAAAATAATTTTAAATTATTATCTTTTTAGTATTACCCTTATGATAATATATGTAGACATTGAAAGAATGAAAAACTTGTCTTTGTTTCTGTTATGATTATCGTTTAGTTTTTTTTTAGTGAACAAAATAGTAGATAATTGCATTTGTTTTAAAACAAAAGACTTAATAATTAAAACAAGCAAACAGAAAAATCTCTCTTAGTCTTAAGTGATAGTTATATTTCTTTCTTTCTTTTTCTTTTTAAAAAAATAGTTGCATTATTAATTAATTAGTTTGGTTAATATATTATTTAAAGTAGGGATAGGAATAAAATTAAAAACAATAAAGCAGAAGATTTAGTTTCCCTAGCTAGTAGTAGTAGGCAAAAGTTGTCTTGAAAATAAGAAAATTATAATTCCTTCGGTATATATGAATGGTCCAAGCTATTATTGTTGCCGCCATTTTGGATTCAGAAAATCGAAAGCTTTAAGAAGTTGTCATCAAGTTGATGAGTCACACAATAATTAACATCTTGGGAGACAATCGATTCCATCTCCAGATACGTAATGTCTGATTTCACTAAAAGAGAGGATTCATTGCCACCTTTTCTTTGAATTTTTTTTCCATTAAACGTGTTCTAAAATTTGACTAGTTTTGAAACCTAATAATAATAATAATAATAATAATAATAATAATAATAATAATAATAATAATAATAATAATAATAATAATAATAATAGAAGTATAAAAATCAATTTTTAAGTAATTAATATAAGTCAATTTTTTATTATAAAATTATTTGTTTAATCTAACTTTTTGGAGGAGTTTTAGGAGTTTAGTAGTAAAATTTAAGGTTTAGAATTTTAAATTATAGTTTATGACTTGAATTTAATTGACATTAACTGAAAAAATAAAATTTTTAATTAAATTTATATTATTAATAATAATAAAATTCAACATTTCAGTGTGCGTTGGTTAGTGTTGCTGCAGATCGGGTTCATAATTTAATTTCAAAGTTGGACTGAGAAAATAAGTATGATTGTTCTAGTAGTTTCACCTCAAAACCTTCGAACATATATACTTTGGATGTGGTCATATTTAATTTGCTCCAATGGTCCAATTTAACTTATCATGGTAGAATTTCGTTAGGTAATTAACATCCAATCAATTAATTATTAATAATCTATTATTAATTAATAATTTTAATTTTTTAAATTATCATTAATTAATAATTATTTAAAATTAGATAGTTAAAGATTATTTACATATACTTTTCCATCGTGATATTAATATATATATATAGTTGCCATGTGGGGTTGACAATTATTAATAATCTATTGCAGTTGAAGCTCCATGCAAAACAGGCTTTTATAATTTTTTTATATAAATAGGATTATAATAAATTTATAATGGTCTAATTATAATTTAGTAATAGTTTTTTTTTTCTCCAAAATTAGAAGTGAGATTTAAATCCAGAACCTTTAGATAAGTATAGAAAAATTATGTCATTTAAATTATAACTCGATATAATTTAGTAATAGTTACATCACGTAATAACTTGTTATAGTATAATAGTTCATAATTTTCTATTCAATTAGATATTTATAAATTATGAATTATGATATTAAGGATTTTATATTAATTTAAAATTATTCGGCGTTCTATTTATCTATGTATACATCAAAATTAATGTTATGTTTATATTTGTAATGTATTTGTCTACTATTTGATAAGTGTGTTTTCCAGCTTACTACAAAATTTGGAATCAATACTTTTTTCTTTGTCAAAGACAATTATATATAATAATTCAGTATTAAAATTTATCTTTTCAGTAATAGTCATGTTTAAATTATGTTGCATTTACTACTATATGTAAAAAAGACCGTCCTAATAAACTGTTTAGATTAAGTGTATTATGACAATCAATTTCTTGTAAGATACTGATTTTGACTAAGAAACTAAGAAGGAAAATTGAAAAGTCATGAGTTATGATACTTAGATATTATTTTTGAGTTTGAAATAAATGAAAGGTGGTTATTATTATTTTACAGGCAGATAATTTGAGGCAGCAAACACTGCACCGTCTGCATCAGATTCTAACAACACGGCAATCCGCAAGGTGTTTGCTGGCAATAGCGGAGTACTTCCATCGCCTTAGAGCTCTCAGTTCTCTTTGGATGTCACGCCCTCGCCAAGAATAATAATAATAATAGTATAGTGCCATATTCCATACATACATATATAGCTCTAAAGCTAGCTACCTAGATATATTTATATATAAACTATGCCCTAATTAATTGTAGCTTCAAAAATTCTCTTCATGTTTTAACTTAATCAAAATGTTATATTTTATATTTTATATATATATATATTTAACAACTATATTTCGTATATAAAAAAAATTGACCACTAAATCAGTTATTCTATAAATTAAAATGCATGTTAAAATATAAAATATATATTAAAAATAAATTAAATATTATATATATTTATATACAAAACTGAATTAATAATTAATTTTTTATGTACACATAATATTTTATATTTCGAATTATTCAATTAGAGGTTAGGGTTTATTTGTGAGTTGAATTAATGAGGGAAAATGAAAAAAAAAATTATAGTGTTAACTTTTGAATTTTTACACTATAAGTCCTTTTTTTTTTTTTATCTATTTGAAATTTCAACTGGCCATAAACAACATTTTAACTTTTAGATAGTATTTGAAAATAGGTTTTTAGTATATAAATGGAGACAGGCAAAATTAAAGATAAGAGTATACTATTTTTACTTTAGTATTTTGTTTACTTTAAAATGTTTACAAGTTTCTCTCTAACATAAATATATATATATATTTCTACAGTCTTGTAAACATTTTAAAAAGTCTTGTATGTTACATGGAGTCAGATTCATACTAATAGAATTTGAGTGTGTTGATATAGTTTTATATGGAGAAACAGAAATGTTTTATTTTGTTAGGCCTCATTTTTTTGTACATATTGAACATGCTTAATATTGAATGACCTAAAATTATAGAATTAATTATATTTCAGCAAAAATCATGAAAAATATCAAAGCAGCCGATCTTGACTATGAAACAAGAGAGCACGTAGAAAGGAATAAACTGTTACGATTTTTGTGAAAGAGAATAAGGCTTTGATTATTATGATCAACTTCTTATAGTAGAAGATATATTTCATAATAAGACAAAAAGATTGAAGACAAAAATTAACAGAAGCGTGGGGTAGTAGTGTTGAATAGGATCATCCATGTGGTCTTCAATGGCAGTATTCATAGACCACGATTTTAATCTATCATTATTCATTGCCATTGAAAATCATTTTCTTGTGCAACCACGATTATAGTAGTTAGTTTCTTTTTTTTTTTTTTTTTCTTTTTCTCTTCCCTTCTCATTTTAAAGATTATAGTTCACAACCCTTATAGTAAATGTGACAAAAATGTCATAAAAAAAATTTTGACAATAAAATGCGACAGATTTGCTCTTGTTTTTGGTAGTGAATGTCGGACTACTTTACTTCTGTATGAGTGTGCTTTATTTTATTATTAATTTTTTCTATGGAAAACATTTTGAAAGAGATAAAACAAAATTGATTATTAATCTATGAAATTCAACTGATAATGGTTTGTTGTTGATAATGCAATCAAACTTCATATTTATTTCATTTGGTCTTTCCTTAAAAATTTAAAGCCTTTAGTTTTATATTTGTTCATTATTCACATTATTTAAACAGTTGCTTAGTCAATCAATTTAATCCACCTACTCCTTTTGTTTGTCGTTTTTGTTTGCTTTTAAAACTTTGTTATTCTAATTATTTTGTAAGTAATTTTGATCTTGACACTTAGATTTATAAATGACCAATCGCTTGGGAATATTAATTAATGGATGTAATAAACTAATCCTTCCCCCAATTGAACTCTGAAATTAAGATTCTCAATTTTTTATTGTAAAGAAAAATCATTTTAAATAAAATTACACAAGAACTACTCTTCCAACTATATCCCAAGGGATTAGGATCAAGATTTGTCATGAAACTATTCTTTTTAAAAATTTAAATTAATGAAAAGAGTTAATATGAATATTTATATTTTTAATATTTTTTTAAATATTTTTTTTGGATTTGTTTATTTTTAAATAAATTTTATTTTTTTTATTTATTTTATGTTATTTTTTTTTGTTTTAACAGGAATTAAACTTTAAATTTTTTAACAAAAGATTCTAATTTTATGTTATAATACTACTACTTTTAAAAGATTAAAATGATAAAAGAAAAAGACAATATGAATAATTATATTTTTAATAAGATTTCATGCTCAAATGTGTAACTTTGTGTATATGATGTTTCGTTTATATGAGCATGGCAAATGTTTTATATATATAGTTGATGCTCTTTTTATGTTTATTTTTCTATTTATCATATTCACTAATTGATAATATAATCATCTTGAAGAATGAATTTGATTGAATGATAATTAATTAGGCTATTGAGGAGAGAGAGGTACGGTAGTTAACTTTTCAATTTTGATGAAAGGGTAACTATGAAAAATTTAAAAATTATTTTGGAAACAACAGAGAGATAACTGTAATATTTGAAAACTAGGAACCGACAATTGTAATATCAAAAGAATTTGAGTGAAGAATTATGTAATTTGCCGTTTATTCGGTATTTGGTCAAGTTTGTTTAATTATTATTGTTATTGTTATTTTATACAGTTTTTATCCACTAATAAAAATCTATTAGTATTTTTAAGCAAATGTATACAACTATAAATAAGTTATAACAAATGTACATAAAAAAAATCAAACAAAAAAACTAATAATATTATCAAATAAAGTAAACCAAAATCCTAAATTCTACTGGTTCTACTAGTCATTATCGTCATCATTTTTCTATTTGTCTTGGTTCTTATGCAGAGAATGAAAAGCTCCTTCTAATAGTGTCATTACCACCAATAGACATCTGCTCATACTACATCACCATTTATTGTCACATCTGCTAAATCTGCTCTAGTTTTTACCTAAGTTCTTGCCTTAGAGATTCTGTCTCTACATCGCGAGCATCTCTTGCTGGTATGCGTACAAGGAGCTTGTTATACCTCTCCTTAGCTCGATGCAGCTAGTGACCCTGGTCCTAAAGGCTCTAACTAAGGCTGTGAACATACTCCCGCAAATCGACGTCCTCAAGATCGGCAAAGCTAGTGGATAAGGGGGACGAAGCCCTCAAGATGGAGGTGCGGAGGTTGCTGGCGAAGAATGACTCCAATCCATAACACGATTCTTGTATGCCTCGGATGCGGTTTCACGCCATACGCATAAGGATTGACAACAGAAGTAGCGGAGTTGTTGTTGTCCTCTCCACTCTGCTGAAATTGATGGGTTGCAGCCTCAAAATTTTGCATGTAAGATTCCTATGTATCATATTATATGCAAAAGTGATTAAGACGACAATTAATTGAAAATGAATATATATTATGAAATAAACCACAACGTTTACTCACATAATAATCTGCAGGTCGTTAATAAGCAAATCTTTTCTTGTTCTCCTTCCAAAAAGTGTGAGTGCACCTGAAGGTCTCCACTATTGTTGCCTCACAATCCAACGACTTAGACTGCACACGTTGAAACAATAGGTTAAATTAAGTGATAATCAATTTAAAAATCAAAGATAAAATGAACTTGAGATACTAAAACAACTTACATACCAGCAAGACCTTTGTCTTCATGAAGGTTATTGACCTGCCAGTATACTTAGCCGACCTGACTGATGCCCTGTTGGTCATGTTTGTGACTCGATGATGTCTAAACCCCTAATTAGTCTCTCAATATAAGTAGAAGGCCTTCTTAATGTCCGGGTAGAGCCACTAAGGTGGTCCTCCTTTCACATACATCCTCAAGCATTTTCTGAAGCTGTCTAACAGCCATGCAATAGTAAAAAATCTTTTTGATAATGATATCATGAGTCTTCTTTCATATAAATTTCTTCTGCATAAGAAAATATTTAGCACTAGTTAATCAAAATTAAATACATAATTAAAAGAAATAGAAGATAGTAACTAACTCAAGTTTGAATATGTAGAGATTTTACGCTCATTTATAAAATCATCGCTCTCTGGTCTCAATAGGGATCTTTTTGTAGCTCGGCCATAGGTAGTCGTATATCAGCTTAATGACATTAGTACACTTCTATGTACAGGTATTGTTATCTAGTGCAAATCTATCAATGGAGAACTTAAAATTAGTAAACACAATTGTTTAACAACTTCAAAATAAATTGCATTTTTACCAATTAAAAATAGTACTCATCACGAGGTCAAACCATCAGGCCAAATTGTCATCCTAATTTAAAAAGTCATTTAACTTAACCAACCTAACGAACTTAATTGATAAAAATATATTAATTTAAACTATAAATCTAATTCACCTAAAATAATCTAATTGCAATACAATGTTAACCCTAACAACCTAAGCTTATTAAATTCATCGGGTGAAACTAATTCAAAAAGTCATTTAACTTAACTAACCTAGCGAATCTAATTGATAAAAATATATTAATTTAAACTAGAAAACCTAATTCATCTAAAATAATCTAATTACAAAACAAAATTAACCTTAACAACCTAAACTTATTAAATTTACTGGGTAAAAGTAATTCAAAAAGTCATTCAACTTAACTAACCTAACGAACCTAATT
Source organism: Arachis ipaensis (assembly GCF_059453495.1). Lineage (NCBI taxonomy): Eukaryota > Viridiplantae > Streptophyta > Magnoliopsida > Fabales > Fabaceae > Arachis > Arachis ipaensis. Next base: position 94,132,560 of record NC_142437.1, on the reverse strand, counting down.
GATAAAAATATATTTATTTAAACTATAAAACCTAATTCACCTAAAATAATCTAATTACAAAATAAAATTAACCCTAACAATCTAAATTAATTAAATTCATCACGTGAAACTAATTCAAAAAATCATTTAACATAACTAACCTAACACACCTAATTAATAAAAATATATTAATTTAAACTACAAAACCTAATTCACCTAAAATAATCTAATTGCAAACAAAGTTAATCCTAATAACCTAAATTGATTAAATTCATGTACTAATTCAAAAAGTCATTTAACTTAACTAACCTAACAAACCTAATTAATTGATAAAAATATGTTAATTTTAATTACAAAATCTAATTCACCTAAAATAAAACAGAATTTAAACAAAAAAATTTAAAAAAATTCAAACATACTTACATTATTTTAAAATAAAAAATCAAATACAAAATTAATAAAAAATATATAAATTAAAAAAATAAAAATCTAAACTTGGTTGTTAAGTTGCGGTGGAGGTGCGATGGCAGCGTCAAACTTCTTCCACCTCTGCCATTAATGAGTAGTGTTAGGGGTTATTTTTAACAAAAAATTGACAAATTAAATATTGGAAAGGACAACGACGACGACGACCCACGAAAAAGTGGGAATGGCGACGGCAACAACATTTGGACCTCTGGAGGCTTAGCTAGGACAATGCAGGACGAGACTCGTTTGCTGCGAAGAGGAGGCACTACTACGACGATAGGAACGGTGGTCGATGGTGGAAACGGCAAGAAAGACAGAGGATAGGGAGAAAATGGTGAGAGAGAAAGAGACAGGAGAGAGGGAGAAGTTGCATAAGAGAGGGAGGATGGTTTCTGAATTCGAATTTAAGGCAATTGTACCATCGGATTTACTAGTGGCAAGGTATTGGTCGTTGCCTAAATGTTGCATTTCCCTAATTTGTGTTACCATTGAAACTTTTTGACAGAAAATCCGACACTAAATGTGGCGCTTATAAAATTAATTTTCGTACCCTTTTTACCGTTGGATTTAATACTATTCCGAATCCGACGATAAGTTATTCCAGCGACGCATTTTCACTCGTAATGGTCGAAAAATCTACCAGTAATGTCCGACGCTAAATTTGACGGTATTGAGCCCATTTCTTGTAGTGGTGTATCAATAACTTGTAGATTTTCATAATTATTTTTTGTAAAGTATGTTATATTTGTGGCCAAAAGCTAGACCTATTGTATTTGACCTAATGACTGTATTTATATAATTAAGATCAAATATTATATCTCGTTGTAAGTTTATACAACGAATTTTCACTACAAGAAAAATGTTGAGTACTGTGGAATTTTGCATCGCAGAGTAGCGGTGGATTTACCGGTGGTGAAGGGGTCGAATCGTCAGGTTAAATTATTACTTGCGGATTTACGTTTCCAACAGTAAATTCAGCAATAATAATTGGAGGAAAACAAAAAAAAGGCACGTAATTTAGTATTGGATTTACTGTTGGATAAATCCGCCGGAAAATCCATTTAGTGAAAACAATGTGCTTTGGTGACCCTGATGGGCGGAATACCGTCGGTAAGGAATTTCACAAGATTTTTGCGTTGCAAGTATAGCCCTCAACCGACAAATAATCCGCGAATCAAATTTTGAAGGAATTGGTTGTCACAAGTTCAACCCCAATAAAAGTAACCGAAGTATTCAAACCTCGGATCGTCTCACAAGGAATGGGCAAACATGTGCGTCAACATTGGTTAGAATTTCGGGGTTGCAAGTCATGAGCAAAAAATTAAACTAAGAATCCTAACAAGCAAGTAGTCTTGAAGTGCAAGAAACTAATTCAAATAACTAAAGTAAGATGTGGGCAATTCCAAACTACTAAGATAACATCCAATATAATTCTACTCTAAAACTAGACAAATAACTATGACTAAGACAAAGCAATTAGGATTTTTGGGTTTTCAAATATGAATAATAAAGGCAACTCTTGGCTAGACATGGAAATTGGGGTCACTATCCTTGTCTAATAACCATATCTTGACAATTATGAGGAACCAAACTCATTAAGTCTACTTCTATACTTGAAGTATATTAAATGGTTTAGTCAACATCAACGCATAAGGTCCAACCTAGCTACTAATTGACTTAGTAGTAGGCTAGTGTCAATGGTTATCAAATTGACCACTAAGGGTTCCCAAATCATCAAATCCATTAGACCCAATGACTCAAGTTTACCCAATTCCCTTAGCCTAGGCCAAGAGTAAAGAGAACTACTCCATAATCAAAGGAAACATTTCATCAAAAATATGGCAAGCATTACTAAAAGACATATTCAATATTGCAATTAAATTGAAATTAACAAGTACCCACTAACAATTATCAACATACAATCACTCAAACAACACAATTAACCATGAAAATTATCAATGTAACATTATCAATTCAAGATTCACAAGCTTCATGAAATGGGTATAAAATGACAATTGACAAGAAAACATAAAACTAATACAAGATCTAAACAAAATTATGCTAAGGAATTCAAATTAAGTAATCAAAACTAGTGATTAACAAGATCCAATTTAGAATTCAACAAGGGAAGATCAAATCAAACTAGATCTAGAGAGGAACAATGGTTTCTCTCTCTAGAATAACAAGAACAAAAAACTAGCTAAAATTTTTGGCTAAGTGTGAATGAATGATCCCCCCTTTCTCTTAGCATCCTTGAGTCTTTTCCATGCAGAACCAGCTTGAATTTGGGCCTCTTCAGCCTTAGAAATCGCCAGGCACGATTTCCTTGAATGAGGTCACGTGCAGCTTGTCGCGCGTACGCGCCATGCGTGCGCGCGCGCCGATTGATTTTGTGATCCACGCGTGCGTGCCATGTACGCGTGCGCGCCGGTGTGGATTTCTCTAATCCGCACGGATGCGCCGATCTTTGCGCGCCGCTTCCAGCTGTCCACATCCACGCGTGCGCGCGAGGTGCGCGTGCGCGCCCATGCTGAAATTCCCAAAATCCAAATCTTCATGTTCCTTCCTCTTGTGCATGCTTTCTTTCTCTCTTCTAGGCCATTCTTGCCCTATAAATTCTGAAATCACTCAACAAACACGTCACGGCATCGAATGATAATAAAAGAGGATCAAAATATAGCAATTCTAAGGCAAAAGAAGCATGTTTTTTTTCTTTTATCATGGAGCAATATTAGGAAGAGAACACAAAACCATGCAATTCTTGTGGATAAGTGTGAAAAATATTGACAAAACCCCCCAATTCTACACAATATAAACAAAAAAATTGGGGTTTATCAAACCCGCATTAGTTCATCGTTGGATCTTTTCGACGGTAATTTTGCCCTAAATGCGAAGTGTGAACGCTCTCCCCCTTCATTTAGAATCTCTCTCTCTACCCTTTCTTTTCCCATTCTCTCTCTAACCCTCTCCCTCCCCACCGCTTCGTCAACCCCACCGCCACCTCCTCAATCTGTCTCTCTCTCTCCCCCATTTCTTCTTCCACACTCTCTCTAACCCTCTCCCACCCCGCCGCTGTGTCAGCCCCGCCTTCGCATCCTTTCTGGCAGCCCTTCTCCCTTTTGCCACCATCCACTTCTGTCAGCCGCTACCAATAGTGCCGGCCACCACCAACATTCTCTCGTCCATCGTTCTCCGGTAAATAAACTTTTGTTTTTGTTTTTGTTAAATTTAGGATTAATTTAGGTGTTAGTTGTTAATTAGTATTATAATTTAATCGGAAATAATTTTTCTGCTTAGTGAATTTATGTGGTCAAGATAGGATTAGATTTGGTTATTAGACTTTTGTGAGTTCTAATACTATAATGATGTGATATTGTTGTTGTGCTATTGATATTCTACAATCTTCTCATTTTTTTAGGGTTTTTATTTGTCATTATTTTTATATTCTCAAACACTAGAGTTTGGCACTATAACTGAAGTTTGGCAATCTTAGGTAATCGAATAAAATGTGTTTTGTTCGTTGTTCTTGTTTTTTGTACTATTATATGACTGATGAATTTGGACTTTGTAATCCCTTTATAGTGGAATCAGAAATCATGTACTATTTTTTATGCATTCTTTTAATGTCTCTGTTTCTAATTGGTGAAAAAGATTGGATTTTTGTTGATTATTTGCTAATTAGTTCATGTCGCACATTGGAACTTAAAGTTCTTTTTATTGAGAAGATTAAAGTCTAAATTTAATTAAAATTTGACAAGGTTTAAGTGTGGTTCACTTATAATTTAGAAAGGTTATCAAATTCATGGGTATACTCTTCTATGAGTTTAGGTTTGTATATCAAGTTTGAGTTTGATTTACCTAGGCTTCATGAGTTTAGGTGAACACTCGTGTTTGATAAACTTTATTTGATTTCAACGGACATTGGATTTCTTTAACTAAATTTAACGAATTTTATGTTGATTAAGCATTTTGAATGATGTGAATATGTTTAGCACATTTTTATTTGGTATGCTCTTTGCAGACATGACGACAGGTAGAGGTGTTGCGGATCAGCCTAGTGGTCGTGGTCATGGTAAAGGGAGGATTTCTACCAGTATCCCTAAAAATTCTGGATCCTCTTCCTTTACTCTGACTACTCCAGTAACATCACAGGTTGCGGGTGCATCGGACCAGCCGTTCATCATGGTCTCAAACCCCAACTTTGTTCTTGTGTCTACGGCGACGACATCGCCTCCATCCACTTAGTAACCCAATATTTCAGTGACACTGCCTCCAGCGACGGACACTGCGGCCACAAAATCCTCTTATGGAAATGACCCAGTTGATGCCCTTTCACCACCTCCCATCGTACGGTTGATGATTTGGTCTGATGGTGGAACGATGTAAGTACTACTTTAAGTCTTCAATATGCTGAAAGTGTCTGATTATTGATTCTAGTTTTAGTGGATTTAGGGTTGTAGGTTTGAATTGTTGAAGTGTTTGATATATCGTGATTAATGATTCTTGATAGTTTATTTTAGTTTTAGTAGATTTAGGGTCGTAGGTTTGAATTACTGAAAGTGGTTGATATATGTTGTTTATTGATTCTAGTTTAGTAGATTTATGGATTTTGCTTCTTGATTATTGACTGTTGTTTATTGATTGTTAACAATTGGTGCTGTTTAAGTTAATTGTTGATAGATAGAGTTTGTAGTGCATTCTAGTTATAGATGAAACTCTGCCAAAATTTCTAAAAGTTCTCTATATATTATGGTTATTTGCTTATGAAGTTTTAATTTATATTGCCATATTGGTTTTTTGTGAATTGTTGATAGGTTTGCGCTAAACAGCAATGCATATACTCAGGAGATGACCAACGTCATCAAGCTTATGTACGATGACCCATGGCCGAGCTACAAAAAGATCCCCTCTGAGACCAAAGAACAATGGTTTCAAAAGTGGGCGGTAAGAACTTAATATGGTCAAACCTTCTTAGCTAGTTTATATCTTCTATTTTGTTTAATATAATATATTTTGATTAACTAATTTTAGAGTTTCTTTGTGCAACTAAAATTCATATGGGACAAGGAACACGATCTCATCATCAGGAAGAGATACGACCATCGTATGGGTAGGCGGCTACAATAGATGCTAGAGGATGTACGTAAGAAGTGCAACCACCTCACTTCCTAGCTCCGCTCAGAAATCAAGAAAGCTATGTACGTTCACTGGGAAACCGATGAGGGGTTCATGCATAAGCGTCTCACAAACAGAGCTAATAGGCATCGACCAGGTTGTCCAAGTATACCAGCAGCTCAGCGAGCTTCATGAAGACTAAGGTTAGGCTAGTATGTAGCTTCTCTAATTTTGTTATTAAATTAGTTATATTCTTTGACATATCATCATTAGGTATCCTAGCATATTGTTTTAATGCAACATGTGTAGTCGAAGTCGTTGGATCGTGATGCGACCTTGGCGAAAACCTTCAATATAATGACGCAACTTCTAGCACGTCATGATCGTACTAAAAGTAAGGTGTTATTGACCTATTTTCCTTTGTTATCTATTTAGTACTGATCCTTTATGTTGATATCGTGTTCCAGTTTTTAAGAAAAATCTAGAAAATTTTGTTTTTATTTATTAAAATCATATATCAAAGATCTCCAAGTAATAATAATCACATAAATACTAATAATAATAAATGTCATACACAAGAAATCAAATAAAACTCCGATACAACACCTACTCCTCTGTATAAAATAAAATCTTAAGTAATAAGAGCGAGGGGACTCTGAAAGCAATTTAACTCAAACAATTTCCACTATTCGTCCGCGGCTTCATATTGAGTTTTTGAACCTATATTATTGAAAGGGTGAAAAACTTTAGGATGAGAACTAAACCACAAGTTCTCAGTAGAGGAAAAGAATACCGTGAAAATAAAGAATAACATGAAAATAATTAACTTATAACTTAGAAATAAGTACCTTTATTAAACCCTTAAAAACTCCTTAGGTCTTACTTTAAACTATTTAGTCGTGTTTACTTCAGTTACATTAGTCCTCATCCCACAGTTACACAAATCAGATAATTACACATATCAGTTCTCAGTTACTTCAATTCTTGACCTATTCAGGAACCAACAAATACAAGCAAGCACACAATACAAACATACAACAATTCATACATAAATCAAATAGCAAGAAATTCACAAATAACATAACACAACACAACAACACAAGCATACTCAAACAATTCACACAAATGCATATGATGAATGCATTTCCTACGCATGCCATGAGCTCATGTGTCGGTTGACTACCTGCAACCCGATGTTATCTAGGTACAAGTCCTAGATATGGCTTTCTAATTACATTAGTTGCATATAAGTCGTATGGGTCACATCAGTTGACTTTTAACTCTTTTCTATAGATATGCGAACCCTTGAAAAGTAGTTCTTAGTCTGTAAGCATCCCCACTATACATTTAGCACAAAGGCCCAATCAAACATTCAATTTTCATTTACCATTCCCTTTTATCCTTATCATCTCTATTTCTGGCTATGAGATGACTTTGTCCTTTCTCTGATCTCTTTTAATATCTTAACTTAATCATGTTCGTTCACTTTTTATTTATCTTCTTTACTTTTTTAACTGATTTCCAACTTCATTACTTCTTTATTCTTTCCTTGTTTATCTCTTTAACTTTTACTTTGTAATTATTTCAGTTTCGTTTGAAGAGCTAACCTGTTCCAAGCATAGGTTCATTGAGTCTATGCTGGACCAGTTTGATTCTTGGTTTAATTACTCTGTTGGTCCTTATAGTTTCGTAAAATTTTCAATTAGGTCCTTATACTTTTTTTCCTTTTAATTGGGTCCTTGCACCAAATTTTTTTTCAATTAAGTCCCTACATTTTTTTCCTTTTATTTAAGACCCTGCACCAATTTTTTTTTTTAGTTGGGTCCCTATACAATTAAGCCAATTACTACCAAGAGGGACCTAATTGAAAAAAAAAATTTGGTGTAGGGTGATAAACCATTATTTCATGATTTTTATTGTGTTTAATTATGTGGTTTTATCAAATCTTTACCCACTTATTCATATGATTAGCATGTATTTACAATTCCTTCCCAAAATCACTCCATGGTTGAAAACTTGCTTCCTAGAGACTTTTAATTACGTATTTTAATTCTCCTTTATCCCATACGATACCGTGATCCGTGTGTTAAATATTTCAGACTTCATAGGACATGAATGACTTGGAAATTAGAGAGGAGGCTTGCAAAAATGGAAGGAACACAAAGAACTAAGGAGATGACCAGCGAGCAATGACGCGAGCGCATGGCCCACGCAAACGCGCGAAATGGAGAATTCGCAGCGACGCGAACGCGTGCCTGACGCAAACGCGTGGATTGGAGTCTACACGAATGACGCGAACACGTGAATTACGCGAACGCGTGACAAAAAAAATTGCTGAATAACGCGAACGCATCCACACACATTCAGATTCATCACATTAGGATTACGTCAGTTTTAGATATGAGTTTTTAGATTTGCATTACATTGATAGTTTATGCTTTTGCTTGGATTTTTTGATGCTGAGAGTCATTACCTCCGTTGAAGATATTATTTTAGTTTGTTTCCTTATTCCCTTATTTTTAATTAGTTACTCATTGACTCTGTTCAGATAATTATGTTGCGTTTTGAATTTATTAATATATAGAGTTATTTTTATTTTAATTAATTTTAATTCTCTATTTTATTTTATTTAATTATGTCTTAATATTATTATGATTATTAATTTCATGTCAATGGAGTAGAATTTCTACTTGACATGGGGTTGAGTAAGAGGAGATACTTGAGTTGGAATGCTTAAGTGCTTGGTTGAATTGGACGTTGTTACCTAATTCCATATCTACTAGCACTAGACCTCCCCAAGAGAGAGGACTAGGATTTGAAGGTGAGAGTTAGTTTAATTACCATACTTTTCCTTATTTAGTAAGGGATAACCGAGTGAGAACAACACCTTTTTTACACTACATTTGAGAAGATCCCAACAAGGATAAAAATTCCCTTTAATTATTCCCCCAGTTAAGGCCTTTTATTCAGAGTATCAATAATTATTCTTAGTTTATTTTTATTGCTTTAATTTTTAATCATTTTAATTACTTGTTATCAAAACTTAATTTTTCTGAAAACCCCTAGTTAATAAAATAGCACTCTTTCCTGCAACTCGTTGGGAGACGACCTGAGACTCATACTCCTAGTATTTTATTTCTAAAATTTGTGACAACCCTTTTTAAATTGGTGAGGCAGATCTTAGCCGGTTAAGAGCTATACGTGCAACGCTGTCCTCTTAATTGAAATCTCTAAATTGGTTAACTTCTGCCACGCATCACAGGGACCCAATTAAAAAGGAAAAAAGTACAGGAACCTAATTAAAAATTTCGCAAAACTATAGGGACCAACAGAGTAATTAAACCTTGATTCTTCATACTTCACCTAACCCTAAACACAATTAAGTACTAACTAAGTTATTTCTAGCTCAATTCTCTAAATGATTTTCATCTTCACTTTAGGGTTTTACTTTCTTTTTCTTTGATGTTTGTCTTTTGTTTAATGTATGATCTATCTTTCATCTTTATTTTCTTAACATGTTCTTACCACTCCCTAGATATTTTATGAAGGAAATTATAAGATTCTGCGCTTAAAGTTGTCTTCTTAAGGCTTTTAGGAAAAATTGCCTTTTTGTCATTATTTTATTATTAAATAATTTTAATAATATTTTATTATGTAATTTTTTAAAATTATATTTTGATTCTCAAAATTTTATAAAAATTATATTTTGACTCCCTTAACTTTTGATATTTATAATTTAACCCCATAAACTTTTAGTATTTATACTTTTCTGTCCAAAATATAATAATATTATGGATCAAAGGGCTATTCTTGAGTGTTCTTGATAATACTCAAAGTATTTTTCGTGTTTTTCGTAAATTTTTCAAATTCTTTCTTTAATTCTAACCCGTTTTTTAATATTTTCGGTAACCAATTTTTTACCATAATTCAAATTAAATTAGTAGCCACTAAAATTCCATGATTTCCACTTGATTTAAACACTGATTCATCACCAATTGAAGGCCTATGGTTCAATTTTTTAGCAGCCATCAAGAACAACATTTATAACTTGAATATCATCTAATTTCATCAAATTTTCACCAAAATTTCAACAAGGATCACTCACATAAGCAATCAATTTCAAAAATAACCAAATCATACAACAATCACACAACTCAAACATAATTAATCAAGATTAATATCACCAAACCCTACCTTGATTTGCTGCTCCTAATTCGGCTATCCTTCAAAGTGTTCCTAGAGCACATTTTCCTCCTAAATCACATCAAGAACAACTTCAAATCCTTAAAACCACAACTGACCGAACCTTAATCAACATGTTAGGAAAAGATTCTTCACCTTAAACTTGCTAAAAATGGAAGATTCTTGACTCACAAATCAAGTTAAGCAAGAGATCACTACAACAGACGCGGAGGATAGCGGCGGCAAATTGCCTGCCGTTTCTCCAACAGCAGCAATATAGGGAGGATAGTTGCGATCCCTTCCCAAATCATCAATCTGATGCTAAATCGCACTGAATTAGTGTCGAATCCACGAATCCCGTCGTTAACCCCAATCCATCTAGTGATTTTACCCAAATGCAATTCAGAAGACCCAAAATCAAGAAACTGAGGAACTCGCCAAAGGAGAGTGCAGAGCACGCGAAACTCTTCCCTGCTCTACCGTGCCCCACTGTGTCACCGTGGAGTCGAATGGTTGCTAATCCATCCTTCTCTTACTGTTGTCGGCCCTTCCTAGAATCAGGTTCGTAGTTTAGATTCTTCTTTGCGCGAACGCAAAAGGGGCAGAGGCGCAAAACACACCTCCACGCGCGAATCCTTGCCACCGGTTTCCTCCGCCCGCCAATATTAGCTGCATCGCGCTTACCGTTGCTGATGTGTTCATCGCTGGTCAGCTTCGTCGTTTAGATTACTGGTAGGTACAAAATCCCTCTTCGTTAGTAAGGTTCTAGCTTGTTCTTCATTTGTTATCTCTTTCTACCATATGATTTTTTTTATTTTAATTTTTTTAAAATTAACTAGTATCTGAAAAGGGTAGATCATAGATGTTAGAAATCTCTTCCAAAGATTAAAGCTGAACACTTGTAAAGGAGCATGCAAACTAACCATCAAAGCTAAAATCCAGAGTTATTAAAAATATGAGAATTTATATAAATAAATAATTATAGAAAAATTTTCTCAGATATGATTTGGTCTACACAACTTTTTGTTGCCTGATTTAAGTTTCTTAACAGTTCTCTATGCTTCTATGGAAAGAGGAAGAAAATTGATTGTGTAATACCCGATCTAACTGAAATTAATTAAATAATAAGTTAAATAGGAGCGAATACGGTTGGAAGATTTGGCAATTTGAATTTGATGATCTAAATATGATATTTGGATTCAGTGAATTTTTCTGAGTTGGAAGACATAGTTTTCTGCGTAAAAGCGCGCAGTGGAATTTTGACTGGCAGTACCGGCTAAGACCTGTCTAGTACTGCAGCTGAGAAAATTGATTATGAGTAAGTAGGATTAAGAAATGAGGAATTATAATTAGGGGAGGTAGAAATATTTGAAGTGTGATTTAGAGCGCTAATCTTAAAGGTTTTGGTCCAAAATTGGGCCAACGGACAAAAATAAGTGAACCGGGCCTAAGTGGGCCCAAGACCCAACATATATAAACATTAGTTATGAGCATTTCAGCTCATTTTGCCCTAAAGAAGGGGTGTTGGGCGCTGAAATTGGGAAGAGAGAAAGAAGAGAGAAAACCTAACTCTCTTTGATCTTCAAACCACCATAACTTGAGCTACGGAGCTCCGATTGACGAGCCGTTTGCGACCACGCGTCGCTCGTCTCATCCTCTACAATTCTATCTAAGTTTGGTGGTGAGTATTTCATTCATCTCTGCCCAGTTTTCGAAATTCTCCACTGTTACACGTTTTTGGGTAGTTAGTGTTGAAATCTTGTGATTTTGGGTGTTTAGGGATACTCCAACATGGATTCTAAGTGGGTTCTATCCCTACTTCATATGGGCTGAGGTAAGAAGTGCTCAAACCCTTGTAATTTGTCATTTTTATGAGCCCTAAGTTGATGTATGTATGTGATATTGGTTATGTTAGTGTATTTGGTGATGTTGGTGCACAATTGGGAGATTGGTATTGCTTAAGGAGCTTTGGTAAGGCTTGGAGCTAAGGTTGGTGAAGAATTCCAAAGAAGAGGCTCAATTGGTTTGGCTACAAGAGGTACGGTTTAAGTTTCATTTAAGTACCATGTGTTGTGATGAGAATTCCTAGGCTAGATGCCCCTAGGATTAAGTTTGGATTATGTAAATGGTTGGTGCTAATATGCATAGTTGATATGTAACGTGAATTAATGATTGGGTTGAGAATTGTGTGACCTTGTATGCTTGGTGTATTGAGAATTTGATGTACTGGGTAATGAGTATTGATTTTGTGGTTTATGCATTTAAATTGTGAAAATTGGGCCGGAGGCCGTGAATTTTGGGCCGGAGGCCGGAAAGAGGTAAGAAAGGTAAGTCGATGTGTGCATTGTATGATGGCACAAGTGATTGGATGAATTTTAGATAATGAATATATGAATGATTAGGTTGGTTATTGAATAATACGGTTTGAGAAGTTGAAGTGTGAAATTTGGTAATTTTGGGTGAATTTATGTAGATGAGGTATGTTTGGTTCGGTTGAGATATATTATGTGATCATATATGTGATTATGATTATTGATGCCTTGATGGTATGATGATGCATTAGAGATATGTATGTTGTGATATATGCTTGGGGAATGATTAAGGTTGATTTGTGGGTGAAATCACGTGATAGTGAGTATGATATTGATTATGTATAATGATGGTTGATTGGAAATGGTATTATTGGAAATTGGGATGAAGAAGGATGTATGACATGATATTGTGTTTGTCCTTTAGCCATTTGATTGAGAAGTGTTAAAATGGTTGGATGTGCTTTTGGAAATTTTTGGTAAAGTGTCAATGTGTGAGTTGAGGATGGCTTGATGTGGATTTTGGTACATTTTGATTGATTTCAAAAAGGGTTGAAATTGGCATGTTTTGGTTGATTTTGAAAAGAGTTGAAAATTGCTTGTTTTGAAAATGGCACCTTGTGGTTTTGTATGAAAATATGGTTTTTGGGCACACTTTGACGGGACATAAATTGGACTACGGATCTCTGTTTTGTGCCAAATCTGTTTAGAAATGAAATTGGATCCGGGATGTCCATGCCGTTCAAAGAACGGGTGAAAAATGATTTAAAATGAGAAAGTTATGTCCGTCGGAAGATTGGGGGTTGAATCTGTAAATTCTGCAGCTTTTAACTTAGAAAATTTTTAGCAGAATGACCCTCCACGCGTAGGCGCACTTGGCGCGTACGCGTCGTTCTTCAAGAAGGCACCATCCACGCGTGCGCGTGCGCGTCGATGCGCTGCACCCAATGCCCAGCTATTTTCCAGAGAGTTGTGCCAGAGTTGTGCCAGTTTTGTGCCTGGGCGCAAGAGCACCCACGCGTACGCGTGGCTGACGCTTGCGCGTCGATGAGTTTTTGGCCATCCGCGCGTGCGCGTGGAGTGCGCGTACGCGTGGCCCTGTTTTCATGCCAAAGATGGTTTTTGAGTTTTTAAAGCCAAATCTCATACTTCTAAGCCTCCAATATCATCCCTTAGGTATTAAATCATTATGATATGCCTAGCAATGAGGAAGGAACTAGGGGATGTGGTAACTTGCGAGTGAAGCAAGGAAAAAGGTTATGATCAATGATGATCAGATATGATTATATGAGATATGGAGGGTGACGGTGGAAGTACCGTGTAAGCCATGAGCCGAAAGGCTATAATTATTGATAAATGGCCGGTTCTTGATTGAACCATGGGCCGGATGGCTGAGTTATTGCCGGGTTACGGCAAGGCCATTAATGTTTATGGCTGAGTATAAATGCCTATATGATTAATAAATGAATGTGTTACATGGATAACAATGAAAAAGGTTGAAATGTGATGTGTGACCCCGGGTAGTAGGCAGTGGCGTTGTCCACTTGCTCCGGGTATGAGACGGGAAAGGATGTTTATGATAAATGAGTTTAATTATGGAGTTTTGAACACATGTGTATTTGTGATACCTGGGTAGTAGTAAGGTGGTGGTTCGTCCCGCTTGCTCCAGGTTAATGTTTGAGATTTGATAACAGTGATGATTGCTTCTAAACTGAACGAATGTATGTTTTGAGATCCTGGGTAGTAGCAAGGGTTGGGGTTCATCCCACTTGCTCCAGGACAGAGATTGAGACCCTGGGTAGTAGCAAGGGTTGTGGTTCGTCCCACTTGCTCCAGGTCAGAGATTGTGACGGCTGGGTAGTAGCGGCAGTAGTGGTGAATCCACTCGCTCCAGGTTGAGCTTGTAAACACCCGCCTGGGTAGTAGCCGCAGTAGTGGTTATTCCACTGGCTCTGGGTTGAGCGGGTAGTAGCAAGGGGGTTGTAGCTCAAACCTACTTGCTCCGCAATGGGTGTTTCTGTCCAATGGTTAGCTACCAGGACATGTCGGGTTCGCTATATAACCGACAGATGATATCATCAGCCATAGGGCAGGCATTCATCATTTGCATATGTTTGAATTGTTTGGGTTTGCCATTTGTTTTGGATTTCTACATCATATATGCCATGTTACCTGACTATATGCTACTTGTTCTACTTGTACCATATTTGTGTATTACTTGCCTGTATTGCTTGTGTTTGTACAACTGAGAGGCCCCTCATGCTGGTGTCGGTGGGTGTGAGGGCTGTTCTTGATGGGATGAATTGATGATGCGATTGCATGATGATGATGAATATTGAATGAGATAACTGGAGCTTCCTGGGTAGACGCAGTGATGTGGTTTCACTAGCTCCAGGCGAGTGTGTGATGTATTGATATAGAATTGCTGAGGCAGAACAACTGGTGATGGTTTTGCTTATAATTCTGAGTCTGATTCGTGGAAGAGTCAGCGAGTTGGGAAACATGTGAAACATGAATTGAATTTAGCACTCCCTTATGACAGTTGCCTATTCATGGATTAGCGAGAACCTAGGATGAATAATTGGTGAAGAAGTTTAGGATACTTAGTGAGTTTTTATTGCAGTACATTGAATTTATTTGGCACTTTTACCGTACTGGGAACCCATGGGCCCGTGGTTCTCATTCCGTATATATCTCTTGTTTTTCAGATATAGGTCCAGGTGCTCAGAAGTGAGCTGTGGTTCGTCTGAGAGACGGCGAAGATATTTATTTTCTCTACTTTGTGTTTTGCTTAGAATCTCTCTACCTTTGTTTTGAAAAGATTATATTATGTATTGAACTCTTTTGGAACTTGCCTATAGAGGCTCTTATGTTTCCTTTGGGAGAGATTAGGATATACTGTTGTCATCTACTTTCATACTGTACCCTAGCCGGCCTAAACTTCGCAGGTCGCAACTAGTGGCTATTTACTTATGCTATAAATATCTATCTGTTATCTATCTCTTAATCTCCTTTATGCCTTGTCCATATATCGCGTTCGGCTTAGCAGTTTAACTTTTCGTTGTCAAAACGTGAGTGATACGTCTTCGCGATTTTATTTCTACTCTTTTCAGGCTTCTCGATTAATACTCCTTTCGAAAATTACCTATATTTATATATTAAAAATCCACCTGAGAGTCGTACCACCGTAATATCATTGACTTATGACTCGAGCATAAGGATTTGAATATTAGGGTGTTACAGATTGAATCTAATAAGGAAAGTATAAATGTAGGGGTCATCTTCTTGGTTAGAAAACTCTGTTTACTTCCTTTTATATTATTATCCTCTATATTGCATCGAAAAGAAAGAGTTACAAATAGTGAAAAAGTTAAAGCATGAAACAAACATGATAAAAGAAGAAAATAAATGGTATAAAGCTCTCCAGTCCCTCAACAATACTTATTTGAGTCAGAAAAACCCCATAGTTTAAGCCACCAACTCTCCAGTCCCTCAACATCCTACTTAAGTGAAGTATGATAAAGATACCTCTTTTGAAAATCCAGATGTTCTTCTGTATAGTTCGCAATTTTGCATTCTATATAATTAGACTTATATTACATATTGTATATTTGGTGCATTGATTTTCTTTGAATTGGAAGCAGAGACCAAGGACATATATGGATATTGTATTGATATTGTATTGCATTGATTAATATTATATATATATATATCTCTATCAGAATTTTAAAAATATATGAAGAGCATCAAGCTTTCATTTTCAGTTAACTAATTAAATCAACAAGCATAGTGATGAGAATTTGAACTCCAATATCTTTTTTTTTGTTTTCATTCTTCATCACTTATAAAATTTGAATCCTATTTTCTAGAAGATTGGTATATATTTTCTTGGTTTAGATCATGCTTTCAGGTTATTTTGATTCAAAGTTTCTCTATATATTTGATTAATTTGGTTTACTTGTGGATGTTTAAAGTTAAGGAGTTTGATTCAGATTTTGTCTATGTATTTGCATAATTTTGATTCAGATTATGATTTATGTTTAATTGGGTTACAAAAAGATCTCAACAGAATGCTAAGTAAAAGCAAATACACTTAAATGAAATTTTTGTTGTTGACTTCTGATTGTTCTTATCCACTACATAATGTAGCTACGGAACACATGAGTCCCAAAGGTAGAAGCACACTCAAAACCAAATATAAATTAAATAATAAAATTATTGCACTGGTAGTTTGTCCTTCAAATAATTCAGAACAACTTTAGTTCCTTTATCCAAGACAGTGCTCCGATTGCTCAAACAAGTTCAAAAAATTTATTAATACAAGATATGATCTACCATACAGTAATAATACATAAGTATAACTGGATAATTATATGCTTTGTTCCTTTCTTTTACTGGGTAACTTATCTGACATCTTTCAGACTGCTAAATAAATGATCAAGCTAACCCATTCATATTATTAACTTCTTCCTCTTCTTTTATCTTTTTCCTTTGGCATGTTATTAATCAGAGTGCCACTGGCCAACCGTTGCTGACCCGTTTGAGAAACCAAAAATCACATTTTAAAAAAGAAAAAAAAAGAGAAAAGATCTTAAACATTTCATTAATCAAGGTTATTGATTCAATTTGATTTCAGATTTCAATTTGATTTACATTATACTTTTCTTCTTGGTTTGGTTTCAATTTACTCTTCTATTTTGGTTTTATTCTTGCCAAGAACACAGAAAAAAAGGGTGAAGCAAAATCCTAACTTGCATGACCCATCGGTACCTTTGTGAAGTGTTGCTGCCACAACGCCAGGCATATTCTTCTTCTCTTTTAATATGCATAAGCCAAAATAAAGTAAATTAATGTAGCTTGCTAATAATTCTCAAAATAAAAGTAAAGAACTGAATCAAGAACTTTTTGGTCCAAAAGCCTGATTTTGTTTATATTATCAATTATGAGCATTATTTTATCTAACCAAAATAACTCTGCATTTTGAAATTATTTTCCTATCCTCCAAATCAGGTTGAGAAAAGTTGATTTGCTTCTCTTGCTTTTTTGAAATATCTATTACATGCTAATACCAATGACTTGTTTTTCAATCGTATAATTTTTTATTACATGGGTTGATTACTTTCATATCTCATTCTTTGTATGAGCTGAATATATGTGAAAAATGTTTCACTTCTTTCACGCGCAATTAGAGGATGTTGTGCAATTGAAGAAACTCTAATTTGTCATATAACATGCTTAGTACCGCAACCCTGTCTACAAGATTGGATGCCACCAGCTTTTGTGAATAAGTCTTTTTTGTGAATTAAGTCTCCTTAAAAGAAAATAAATAAAAGTAAAAACATTATATATAGATATATAATATGTTAAAATTAAGTCTCTTTTGTGAATTCAATTTTATTTTCTAATAAATCGAGTTGAATGATCTATCTATATAGACAGTCCAAGAAGTTTAATTCTATATTATACCTAAATTCCATTCTTTTCCAATACTCTATAAGTCTCTAGCAATCCTTCGATACCATTCATGTCAATTTATTAAAGTATTATTACTTGATTTTTTCTGGTCATTGCTGATATGATTAGTTTGTTAGAAATGAGGTTTTGATCACAAACACAGAGATACTACTTAAATTTAAAGCTTTACAACCTTTTAAAGATACCACCAAAGCATTTTAAAGCCATATCACTCACGAAAGAAATAGAATCAAAGGATTTGTTGTTTTTTTTTTTTTTGAGTTTCTTAAGCAATCATTTTTTTTTGCTAAAAGCTCTTTCCTTCAAACTTCAAAGTCATACATATATAGATCATAGATCATATCCACTTAGCCAGCTCCTTCTGCATTGCTGATTCTATATTGAAAACATTTTTTTTTTCAAAAATTAATGTTGGAGTATTTTATTTTTAAGGTTCAACTAATGAGTAAAATCTAAATGGGTCCTGCTATTTTACCAACGAAAGTGAGTTAGCTAAAATACACATACATAACTCATTCTTAAAAGCCACTAGCTAGGTACATGGGAATATTGCACATAATCTTTTTAGCTAACTGGTACACGAATTTTCACATTTCGTACAACTGAATCAGCAAGTGCACTAGATCGTCCAAGTGATACATGAGTGAGTCAAGGTCGATCCCATGAGGATTGTGATTTGAAGCAAGCTATGGTTATCTTGTAGATCTTATCAGGCGAATAGAAAGGTTGTTTGATTGTTTAAAAGCATAAAAAGAAAATAAATAAAACGTTACTCAGTTGATGGTGGATGCAATGATAAGAAGATGGTTAAGGCTTGGAAATGCCTTGTTCTTCTGGATTACTCCGGTCTTACTGTCTTCTTCAACTGTGAATGATTTCTTCTATGGCAGGCTGTGTATGATCAATGCCTTTCTTAAGGGATCGCTGATGCTCCCCAGATCTGAACCCCAGGGTTAGTGCGGATCCAGTCTGATTGAGGGTGAAGCTCTTGCAGTTCATTCTTCTTAGTGATCCTACTCAAAATACCACAGACAAGGTCGAATCTTTCGGATCAGAGAATATTGCGCCTTTGGTTCTAGCCTCTACCACAAAGACTCTAATTTTCCCGTACCTCAGCTGAACTGGTGTCTCGAGAAGTCCCCAACGAAGTCGTGGATTAGCCGTCTAAGAGATGTATAATCAAGCTAGTGGTTCATCAATTGTCCGATGAAAGACTCACTCTGAACCTATGTAGAATGAAATAACCTTGTGCCGGTTCAACGCATTCATAATGATGAAGAACGAATATACATCTTAGAATAGAGAATCAAACACGAATTGAAATAGAACAGTAGTACTTTATTAATCCATAAAACTCAACAGAGCTCCTCCCCTCAACCTAGGAGGTTTAGAAACTCATACTAGAAAATACAATGTGGAATTCGAAATATGACAGGTCCTCCCTTGAGATTATGGGAGTTCTCAAAATAAATACTAGACTAGTGATTAAGGATTATATAAGAAGGGTAAAACAATCTTTTAATGCTAAAATCCACTTCTGGGACCCACTTGGTGAGTGTTTGGGCTGAGCTTGATTGAGATCCACGTGCTAGGAGGCCTCTAGAGTGTTGAACGCTGGCTAGGGGGTCCTTTTTCGGCGTTGGACGCTGGTCTTTTCTCCTTTGGGCGCTGGACGCCAGAATAGGGCAGGAGGATGGCGTTAGACACCAGTTTTGGGCCTCTAATTCTGAAGCAAAGTATGCAATATTATACATTGATGGAAAGCTCTGGATGTTAGCTTTCCATAGCCATTGAGAAAGCTCCATTTGGACTTCTGTAGCTCTAGAAAAGCTCTTTCGAGTGCAAGGAGGTCAGATCCTGACAACATCTGCAGTGCTTTCTCTGCCTCTGAATCAGACTTTTGCTCCAGCTCTTCAATTTCAGCCAGAAATTACCTGAAATTGCATAAAAATACACAAACTCAAAGTAGAATAAAAAAATATGAATTTTGCACTAAAACCTATGAAAACTTAAAAATTAAACAAAACATACTAAAAACTATATGAAAATGATGATGGCAAAAAGCGTATAAAATATCCGCTCATCACTAACCAAGCAATAAAAAATGGTTTGCTTACAGAAAAAGATTTTGATATGATTATATTCTTTTTGTCCACTATGATTTTTTTAGTTACATTTTTGTTTTTTATATTTTTTTTAAATTCTAACTTTTGTTCCTCCTTTCTTTTTTTATTTTTTAAGGAAGCTTTTCTTTTTCGTTACTTTCCCCTTGCTCCACAACTGTAGCGGTTGTTCATGTCCAGTAAGACATCTGTTGACATGTTGTGGCACAAGAAAAGGCCTAACTCTGATGAGTTTTTGAGGCATCCAAGGGACGCTGAGGAATGGAAGGCATTTGACAGAAGATATACTGACTTCAGTAGCAATCCGCGCAGCGTTCGCTTAGCCTTGGTTAGCGATGACTTTAATCCTTTCAGAAACCTCAGCCCAAGGTATAACACCCTAGATTTTTGAAAATTAAATAGTTAGTTATTTATGAGTTATTATATTTTTTGAGATTTTGTTTTTAAGAAAACTATTTTTAACAAAAATAATTAAATAGAATTTTATGATTATTGAAGTTTAATTTAATTATAATTTATTCTATTAAATTAAATTATTTATTAAAAACTATTTAGTTAGATAAAATTAAATTTATTATTATTATTATTATTATTATATTATATGAGTCCATTATGTACATACAATGGAAAAATTATCAACAAAGATATTAAGAAAATAAAAGAAAATAAATGAAACTTAGCTTTTATATATATATGACCGTGGATTACATTTTTCTATCACATTAATCCTAATCATTTGTAATTACATATATGAGTCATTAGGAAAGAAAAAGAAAGAAGTGAGAAACGTGGCTTGGTTTGAGGTTGCGAAATTTGAATTAAGTTTGATATTGAGATGATATTCTAGTGTTTCAATTAGTTTATTGAGTTTAGGTTATGGCTGTAAATGTTATTGAATTTTGTTATCGTGAGTAATTAATTTGACAAGATTAATTTTGGTTAATGCTGTGACTGATATTTGGTTAAATATAGAAAGTATCCACGAACTGAATGAATCTTTGGTCTAGGAAAAACCTACGAATTGTTATTTGTTTTATATGTGGGAAAGACCCACGAATTGATAATCATTGATTACGGGAATAATCCATGAACTGTTGATAATCTTTGATCTCGGAAAAACTCACGAACTGAGGATCTCTGTTTTGTTTGTATGTTGATCTCGGGTATAACCCACGAACTGAGGATCGCTGTTTTGTGTGTTGATCTCGGGGACGCCCATGAACTGAGGATCACTGTTTCTCTTTGTGCGTATATTATGGTATCAGAGCAGTTCGTTTCTATTAGAGCTATGGAAATGGACTGATTATGCTTCACTGCATACTCTGAGTGTCTGTCATGCAATAGGTCTTGTCCTAATGACAAGAGTTTGAGTTTTAAGATACATGACTGTTTGTTGATTAATGCTGTTAACTTACCATTGCATACCTCATGGTAATAAGTCTGGCCAACTTAATACTAATAATTTATGTATATGAGAGTACTAACAGGTTATCATAAACGCAATAGAAGTAATAAGTAATATAAATTACGGGGTTCGGGAACATTAGAAGTTAAGTTTAGGGGTTAGTATAACCCTTATTCGTGCCAATGTGAATCTCTTCCTTGGTTGCTTGCCGTAAAACTTTTTGTTTCAAACTTCTTTCATGAGATATGGTTTCTTTTACATTTGCAAAACTGAACATGCCACACCTTTCTATTTCTTTTCTTCGATATTTTTGAAAATGGAGTTGATGATAAGAATCTTTTTCATCTTTTATAAATTTTCGAGGACGAAAATTTTTGTAAGGTGGATGAGATATAATACCCTAGATTTTTAAAAATTAAATAATTAGTTATTTATGAGTTATTATATTTGTTGAGATTTTGTTTTTAAGAAAACTATTTTTAACAAAAATAATTAAATAAAATTTTATGATTATTGAAGTTTAATTTAATTATAATTTATTCTATTAATTTAAATTATTTATTAAAACTATTTAGTTAGATAAAATTAAATTAATTATTATTATTATATTATATGAGTCCATTATGTACATACAATGGAAAAATTATCAACAAAGCTATTAAGAAAATAAAAGAAAATAAATGAAACTTGGCTTTTATATATATATATGACCGTGGATTACATTTTTCTATCACATTAATCCTAATCATTTGTAATTACATATATGAGTCATTAGGAAAGAAAAAGAAAGAAGTGAGAAACGTGGCTTGAAGGCATATATACATATGTGTATATATATAAATAACCATGACACCTAACCCTTTCTTATCACATTAATCATCATCATCTAGCTTCTTTGGATTTCATTTTCTTGCACGGTGAGAAGATAGTGACCGAGAATGAGAGAGAAAACCGTGAAACCCTTAAACCTTTCGACTTCAATTTTTTTAAATTTGTAACTCCAATAAAAAATCTAATCCGATAAAAGTGTTCGTATCCTTCTCCTCTACGTGTTGGCGTCATTTTTATTCGGTGGAAGCTGATGGTGACGTAACTCCTCTTCCCCTTGAGTTCGGTCAATTGGGGTTCTAGGAAGTACAGACGATTTCTGACGTTTTCTTCTTCAGCGACTCAGTCAAAAAGTTTTTCCGGAATTTTCGTTGTTTTGATTTCATATAGAGGTAGGGAATTTATTTTAAAATTAATCGTTAAATTTATGAATGTCATTGAAATCTAGTAAGTAATTGCAAATAATTTATAAATGTCTTGCGTAATTAATTGATGAATTGGTTGAGTTGTGGCTGTGAAAGGTGATTAAATTAGTGTTACTTGTTAAATTGAAAGATGATGAGTTAGTTATTGAAGAAATTGTTGTATTGATAATTGTTGAATGGAGTTGGATTTGAATTTGGTTTGGGAAGTTAGGAATATGAGGGAGCCCGCATGGGTGGTAAGGTCCAAATTATTGTAAAAAGTATACGAAAAATTGTTTTTGTTTTGAAAACCTGATTTAAATATGTATTTACATTAAGAAGGAACTTTATATTAAAAATCTGATTTATAGGCTTATTTTGAGAAATGATTTTGAAATTGAACCTGGTTAGCTTTCAGATTTATAAAATGATTTGGCATTGGATTTGGATTGTTGGATTTATCAGGAATGATCTTTGAGGATCGAAAATGATTTGGTTGGGACCCTTGAAGGGTGGCAAAATCTGAATTTTAGAGGAAATGCTGCAAAATTTTTTATAAAACTTTGAGGCTTTGCTTAAAGCGTTAATCAAAAGAGAATTTGATTTAAAACTCATTCTATTTGGCTTTCAATTTATCAGGAAAAGAGTTATGTTTTAAGTTTATTTTATTGAGAAAATTTTCTTGTTTAAAGTAATAACTTGATTCCAATTTATCAAGGAAAGGAATTTTTATTAAACGTTAAAGAAGTTTGGCTGCCTAAAAACTAATGTTTTGAGGTATGATAAGTGAAGGAATATGTGGTGATGCGGAGGTGTGAATAATAATAAGGTGATGCAGAGGTATGAGTATGTAATTGGTGATGTGGAGGAATAATGAAAAGTCATGAATGAAATAAATAACTGAAGTAAATCATGATTCATGAAAATGAAATGTGAATGGGCCTTGTGCCAAATTGCTAATGCGAAAGGGCCCGCCTAATGGATAGCCTGAAATTGCTAATGCGGGAATGTCGCCTAATTAATAGCACTGTCCTTTACTGTGATACACATTAAAATGTTATTATAATGAGGCCTAATTGACACGGATAACCGTGATGCCAAGGTGTCTAATTGACACAGTAAAGGGACCATATTCGGGGTTCACTCCGAGTAACATCGGGTTGCGGGTAGACAACCGACGCATGAGCTCATGGCCTGCTTAGGATAGACATGCATCATATTGATTGCACATTTACATTTGGTCTTGTTTTGCTTGATATATTTTCTCTGTGATTGTGTTGCTTGATTTGTTTGTCTTACTGCAATTTGTTTGTTTATTTTTCTGTTTCTTGTGCTATTGTTTCTCTGTGATTGGGAACTGAGGTTGTGACTGAGATTAGTTTAAGTTCGGAAATTTAAAGAAGGTAATAAGTTAATAAAGTAAAAATAAAAAGTATTTCCAAAGGTTTAACAAAATAGTTTTATTAAGTAAAGTTAGTTATTTGCATTTTATCTCATTACTTTTACGGCATTCCTATTCCCTACTGAGAACTAGTAGTTTGTTCTCACTCCATAATCTTCCACCCTTTCAGTGACACAGGTTCGGAGACTCAGTTTAAAGCTGCTGGCGATTATGAGTTTTATTTAAGTTAAGTTTATGTGTTGAGTTGTTTTCATAGAATTCCCTCACCTTTGTTATTTAAGATTTTTTTATACAGAGGGATAGGAATTGTATCTGAGTTTCTTTTGGATTCTTTTGTATAATATTTATTATTATTAATAATTATGTGATTATTATTACTTGGTGTCCTTTGATGAATGAGTTTGATTAATAAGAAAAAGAAAAGTTTCCGGCATGTTCTGAAAATTGAAATGCGAAATCGAACTAAAGGCTCAATATTAAATAGTAAATAAGGAAAACATGTTAGTAACGCCTCACTTTGGTACGATCATGACGTGCTAAAAGTTAGGATGTTACACAAGGTACTCGATTTGGCCTGAGATTCTTATCTCGTACAACCTACCTCCCTGGGATTGTATGATATCTAGCTCCTTTTCCTCTCTATGATTATTCCCAGCCCCAAGATGCCTAGGAATGATATAGATTTCTACCTATAGCCCTTGATAGATGAGTTGAAGTAGTTGTGGGTGGTGTTGAGACGTACGACGCTAATGAGAAAAAGTCATTCAAGATATATGCTATGTTGATGTGGACAATCAGCGATTTTTCAGTATTGGACAACTTATTTGGGTGGAATACGTACGGTGGGAGAGCTTGTCCTATGTGCAACTTGGATACTAGGACTAACCGACTCACCTGCAGTTAGAAATGGTGTTTCATAGGTCATGGCACTTTTTGAGTTAAGGCCACAGATTTCGGCAGGATCAGATTAGATTTTATGGCAAGGTAGAGGATAGAGGTCCCCTTATCAAATTGTCTGGTGGAGATATTTTGAGACAGTTGGAGAATGTGCATGTCAAGCTTGGCAAGGTACAAACGGTTGCTGGTAAAAGAGCACACGGACAACAAAATACAGTGCAAGACAAGGCTCCTTGAAAAAAGAGGAGTATATTCTTTGAACTTCCATATTGGGAGAATAATTTATTGCGCCACAACCTTGACGTGATGCACATAGAAAAGAATATGTGTGACAACATAGTTTACACTATACTGAATGATAGTGGTAAATTCAAGGACCACCTTAAATCTCGAAAAGACCTCCAATTGATGGGAATCAGGCGTGTGGCCCCAATATTCAAGCTGAGGAGTATCTTGCTTTCTATTTCTCAACTGAGAAAACATATAATTATTCCTTGTTAGATACCACTGCGAAGCACCATGCACTCGAGAAATGCAGTGGTTCGCATGTGGCCCCAATATTCAGGCTATGCACTTTAAGGCGTACAACGTCAATGAATTTTGGTTTAAAACCCTATCAAGAGAGGATACGATGAGAACCCAAAATAGCGAAGTTTCTATCACTTCTGATACTAGAAGTTATGCAACCACTTGTGATAGTAGTATTGTTGTTGGTGGCGTCTCGTATTATAGAAGATTGGTAGATATCATTGAACTGAATTACAATGGTCATTATCGTAGCCTTGCTCAGGTACCTCTGGGTAGACACCACGTCTAGTAGAGGCATAAAGCAAGATGTTTTGGGACACACCTGTGTTAACTTCAATAATCCGATTCACATTGGTGATCTTGAAGATGACAAGCTGTACATTCTTGCATCCGAGGCTCGCCTTGTATACTATATGGAAGATAAAGTCAATAAGCAATGGAGTATAGTAGTCCATGCAAAGCCAAAAAATTTGTTTGACATGGGTGAATAAAATGAACACTGTGAGGTCGAACTTTCTCTCCAACCAAGTTTGACTGATTTGTCTGAATGTGATGTTGAAGGTATGTCGTTGACAAGGGATGGCAATTTAGAAGAACCCACGACTGATACCATCGATATTGGAGAAGAGGCTGCTGATTTATGGATGTATTTGGTTACCAATACAGGACATGTAAACTATTACTCTGTGCATAGTCTAGTTGATTGTTAGACACTTGCAAATTCATTGATTAGCAACTAGCATATGGTATAAATAAACCATCTGGTACGATTTAAAGTTATTTAATTTGTCTTTTTAAACCCTCTGTACCTAGAGTTATAGTATGATTGACGTGTATATTTGAAGTTCTTTTACTCACCTGTTTTGTGTTGGGACTTAGTAGGGAAATTGGAAGAGAACGACTTCTTTCTCTGCGGCAGTAGCATCTCGTTTTGCAGGGCGATGAACAGGCATCTTCATTCTCTTCCCTGGAGCATGCAATATGTAAGGTCCCACATCGGTTGGGGAGGGAAACGAAGCATGCCTTATAAGGGTGTGGATACCTCTCCTTAACATGATGCATTTTGACGAGTGAGTGTGGGGGCTTTGGCTATCATCCCTATCGTCAAAGACAAAACCGTGAGGCCTTGTGTGCCAAAGCGGACAATATCATGCTAGCGGGTGGTCTGGGCTGTTACAGATGGTATCAGAGTCGGAGCCCAGATTGATGTGCCAGCGAGGGCGTTGGGCTCCCTTAGGGGGGTGGATTGTAAAGTCCCACATTGGTTGGGGAGAGGAACGAAGCATGCCTTATAAGGGTGTGGATACCTCTCCCTAGCATGACGCGTTTTGACGAGTGAGTGTGGGGGCTTCGGCTATCACCTCTATTGTCAAAGGCAAAACCGCGAGACCTTGTGTGCCAAAGCGGACAATATCGTGCTAGTGGGTGCTCTGGGCTATTACAGATGGTATCAGAGCCGGAGCCCGGATTGATGTGCCAGCGAGGGCATTGGGCTCCCTTAGAGGGGTGGATTGTAAGGTCCCACATCGGTTGGGGAGGGGAACGAAGCATGCTTTATAAGGCTATAGATACCTCTCCCTAGCATGACACGTTTTGACGAGTGAGTGTGGGGGGTTCGGCTATCATACCTATTACAGATGGTATCAGAGCCGGAGCCCGGATTGATGTGCCAGCGAGGGCATTGGGCTCCCTTAGAGGGGTGGATTGTAAGGTCCCACATCGGTTGGGGAGGGGAACGAAGCATGCTTTATAAGGCTATAGATACCTCTCCCTAGCATGACACGTTTTGACGAGTGAGTGTGGGGGGTTCGGCTATCATCCCTATCGTCAAAGGCAAAATCGTGAGCCCTTGTGTGCCAAAGCGGACAATATCGTGCTAGCGGGTGGTTTGGGCTGTTACACAATATCATTTGCTCAAGACTTATGGTTCAACAAGTGACCTATTAGATCATGGCTTGATGTATTCTTAACACACATGCACATAGTTGATGAGGTTAGTAGAGTGCCTATTGAACTTATGATCTTACGATCTCATATGTCTGACCGTTAAAGGATTCTTTTACTTCTTCGAACTGCAATGATAATTTTAGTGGTTTTAGTATCCTGTAAACAAAAGACACAGCCAATATCTTACATTTTGTGAGACTCTCAACATTTTAGGAATTGTGTCAATTCGGAACTAAGTACCGTAAAAAATTTGACTTCAAATTCTTAACAACTACAAATAAGGGACTATCGCACCAAATACTGAAAGAGGTGAAGGTAAAATCTGGGTTTAAACACCAATTATATGACTTATCCAGATGAAAGCACTTACTTAGCATTGTAATAGTGTTGGAATGATTTTAAATTCTCAGGTTTTCCTTGACCCGTAATGGTAATTGGTTGATCTCTTTTGCTTAAAACACTATATTTAATAAGAGAAATCATGAAGGAGAATAACACTGGTGTTTGTGTATAAATACTTATTATGTCAATTTTTGGGTCCCTAAGTGAGTCGCAACTCCCAATAATGAATGCGTATGGTATTTGTATTCAAATAATGGACTGATAGTAGGTTATGAAAGTTACTGTTAAATTAATGATGAGATTGTAAATTTATTATAGAGGGTAGGCATGGCATGGGTGTGAGTTGGTTGGTACATCAACTACATATATAATCCAAGTGACTTCGTATATTGGTAGAGTAGCTTCTGAAAAACTTTAATTTGATAAGATCAGACCAGAGAGGAGAGGGGCATGTAGTAGCTAGAAATAGTAACCCTTGCTTTTGTAATGGAAAATTAAATTAGCTACTAGTTAGCGAGACTGAGATGTTAATAATATAATATATAGAAGCAGCATTGCATTTGTCTTCTCCTGCTTTGGGCTTGCATTTGCCTTCCTCTTACTCTCACTAATATTCAGGTGTATTGGGTTCATATATTAGGAAGTAGTAATGATCTGTTGTTTATAAAATTAAAGCCTTTAGCCAATTAAGCTGCTCCATTGTCACTGTTGTCAATGCTCATTGCTTAGCTTCAACTGAAGCCTTTCATCACACGTTTAATATTTTGAAAGAGAATAAAAAATTAATTGAAAACATTTAGCATTTTGAATTAGTTGAACATGTGAAATTCTTAATATTTCCAAGGGTATTGATACCCCTGAACTGCATAGGCATATAGGATAAATTCCATTTTTTTCTATACTTAGTTATGTGATAATTATATGTAATTTTGAACTGTTTAGCTCTATTGATAATTATATGTATTTTTGAAGCATACTTCATTTTGCTGTGTGATATTTTTCATCTTTATCTTTAGATCTTGCTGTCTTCAATTATTAATATCATCCATTTCTTGCTTCACTAGGACCCGTATTTAACTACCTACTGAGTACAATCATTTTATAAATAACCTTTATTCTTTTTAAGTTTTCTGTGTTTGGTAGCTATATTTCTTAAATTGTAATATATGTTGGAAAAATTTCTGATTTACATTCAGGGGGATGAAAGCAATGACAGTGCGGATTTAATATGATAGTCTTATATGTTTTATTATACTCTTTTTTTGCGTGGCACAGAGTACTTGTAATGGGATTGTCCACATATTTTGATGAGCATTCTTTTCTACTATAGGCCCGATGCGAGAACAATCTTATGGTTGAACTGGATATTGTGTCTCGGGAGGAATTCATTTTCATAGAAAGAGGACTTACAAAACTCTGGAAATGCAAGTCAAACAAGACGTCTATAATGTTAAAGTCTGACCATGTTCTTTGTATAAATTGTGATGCATTGGAATTGTTTTGCTACGATGTAACTTTCAGGTCTATCTCGGGAGAAGATTCAAGAGGCAGCAGAAGAGATAGGGGAGATAGTTCAAGATTCAATGAAAGAAGTCGTACCCAGCACTAATTCTGATGAGGTTGTTTCTACTGGATACAAGGCTTCCATGCTAATACACTACAAAAAAGGCCTATGGTCACGGAATAGCTAGTAAAAAGGGTGACCATAGATCTATGGTCATGATTTTGGACCTATGGTCACGGTTTTTTTTACCGTGGCCTATTCTCTCGTGGCCATAGGTCTATGGTCACGGTTTTTTTTATCTATGGTCACAGTTTCTATGGTCACGGTTTCAATTTTTTAAATCTGACACTTTAGGCCACGTTTTTTTTACCGTGACCATAGGTTAATCTATGGTCACGCGTGAAAACCGTGACCATAGCCTTATCTATGGTCATGGTAAAAAATCGTGACCATAGGTTATCTATGGTCACCCCTCCTTAAAACCGTGACCATAGCCTTATCTATGGTCATGGTAAAAAACCGTGACCATAGGTTATCTATGGTCACCCTATTTTAAAAACGGTGACTATAGCCTATTGTTGTTTATGGGATTTAATTTTTTTTAAATTATAATCACATCCCAAAATGATGATAATCACAAAATAAATCTAAAAATAAGAAACTCAAGAAATCTAAATTATAAAAGTTTCATTATAAGATACATATGTTTAATTTTTACTCTAAACAACACAAATCAAAATAGAATGCAATTTATCCAATTACATGTAATACCTCA
This sequence comes from Arachis ipaensis, assembly GCF_059453495.1. Classification (NCBI taxonomy): domain Eukaryota; kingdom Viridiplantae; phylum Streptophyta; class Magnoliopsida; order Fabales; family Fabaceae; genus Arachis; species Arachis ipaensis. The sequence continues at coordinate 94,102,877 of NC_142437.1, read as the reverse complement.
AAAAGTACAGAACATATCAAAATATTACATTTACATAACTAAAGTCATTGTAAGACTCATCCCATGTCATATATGTATGGAACATATTTTCTTCATCACATCATGTCTTCCTGCTAGCAAAATAAATAAACATGTTAGAACAGAACAAAAATACTTTTCATGATGCAGTACATATACAGCAAATTAAGGCTATAAGATAAACTATACTTATTTAGTTTCTTGCTTTTGGAACTTTGCAAGTTATACTTGCTACAGTAATTCATTGAGTTTTTTCATTGGTCAAAATAAATAAATAATAAAAAAGAACTCATTTCCATTATTAATACAGGGGAAGATAAAATAAAGGAGTTTTAAACCTTTTTCTTACTTGATTTTGCGTTCAGTTAGCAAGTAAGCTACTGAAATAAAGTTTTCATATATGACTAATTCATGTATTGAAACTAAGTTACTAGTAGTATAAGTGAACAAATTAAGAAACATAAGCAATATAATTTGAATTGAAGAACATAGAAATTAGAAGGTGAATGAAAATTCTTAAATGAATTTTTTCAGCACTTAAACATAACATCTGCACTTTCCAAGAAAAAAAATGCATGACTTGTGAGACATCCACGTACGTCACAAATTGAGACGCCAAGTAATTGTTTTCACTATGAAAGGCCTAGTATTGTCTTGTGCATATATTTATTTCAGTTTTGCAGCCAGTTTTCATGTATAAATATAAATTATTCACGATCCTAAAATTTAAGTTTAACTCAAATTCATGATATATCATTTACCAAAAGCATACTATTAATTCATGATATAATTTAACTATCTAATTTTTTGACAAAACATGATTAAACCTAATAATGCAAATATCTGAACTTACTAAATATGATCTAATAAGTCAATTATAGTGACAATTTAGCTACCATATACACACTTATTACCTAAATAAATAGAAGATCAAATTATTTTATATGACAAGAATGATATAAACTTACTGCTTAGTTCCTTTATTTTGAGATGCCATTTGAAGTTGTTATACACTGTGCCACAATAACTAGTCAACTCCTTTTGTCTTTACCAGTCCAAAAAAATAATCCTGTATACAAAATAAAACAAAAAAAAATCAAAGGAAGATAAAGAACATTCAAGAGTAGGTAAACAAAATAATCAATTAATAAATATTAATCTTGAATTAATATAAAATACAAGATAATTTTTATTTTAAACTTTCTGAAAATAATCAGTCTTAAAATGAGACATAATCAAGCATGTTCTGGAAAATATATGTAATTTAATAATTGAAGATTTTACATATCAATAATTAAAAAGTATCTTGGGAAACACAGACCTATTTGAAAAATCAAAGAAAATAGATACAAAATCCTTAAATAATCTAAAATTATTATGTTAACGAAATCGAAGTATATAAATAATCTTACTATAATAATTGATAGCTAATATGTTGAGATATACTTGCTGCTTAGCTTATATATGAGTAGGATAAAAAAAGGTCTATACCCCAAACACTATATATGAATATATTTCTTCTTTGAACAAATTATGTATATCATCGTTATAGAATAAACCATATAATTGATTTTCATGACTAGGAAAAGTTTTCTCAATGTTAGTTCTGCAGTTTATATATACTTACTTAAGATGGAAGGTAATAATAATGCATGAAAAGTAAAATGAAAGAAGCTATCTGTTTTAAAACATATTTGTAAGACCCAGAACCTTTGAAAAGTCTTTTTATAATCAAGTTTCAAATCATATAATTATTTATAGCCTTAATTTCAGAAATTATTTTATTAAAGATAATTAAGGCAAGTTTTGATTTATTGAATTTGAGATAAGTTATGATTATTATCCAATTTTATAATTATTGAATTATTTTCTATATTTAAACCACAAAGTTGGTGGTTGTGAAATAATAAGGATTTTTATGTGATTTTGGACTAAATAATTAATATTTTAGAATATTGATACTACTGTTTTGAGAAAATAAAGGATTTAATTATATTATTTCCAATTATTTGATTTGGACAATTTATTGAAAATAATTTGTAAAAATGAGGAGCAAATAGTATTTTCTATACACAATTAGTGTTGGATTTAATTTGGGTTTCAATTACTATATTATCCCTATTTTTGAGTGAAATTACCAAAGTACCCTTAACCCTAATTTTTGAAAATGAAACCCTAACCTTGAAAACCCTAATCAGAACCCGTTTCCCCTCTGAGCCCAACAGCAGCAATGCACATACTTTCCCTTTCCCAAATCATGCGCAGCAACCATGGAGAAATGGTGAGAGAGGGGGATCGAGCCAGAAGAAGTGGCGTCGGAGAGAGGGAACTTCACTCGCGCCATCTTCTAGCAGTCATCATCGGCGTCTCACTGCCGCCGCTGGAGGGGCCGTCACCCATGCATTGTCGCCACCAATCTCGCGCCGCCGCGGTCCCGCCGAGCTTCTGCCAACACCGCACGAAGCAGAGAGAGAGACAGATGGAGAAGAGGGCCACGGAGGGGGGGAAGAGCCACCGATTGTAGTCACCGTTGGGTCCTTGTTCCTCGCTGTCGAAGGAGCTGCTCCCAGCCACAGTGGTCGCTGATGTTCGCGCCGCTGTCGTCGGAGAAACCCGAGGAGAAGAGATGAATGCGACGGGGAAGAGTGAGTGAGCTGTGCCAGCGTTGTTGGAGCCTCACCGCCGCCGTCCCTGTTGTGACTGGTGTCGCGTCGGAGGACCACCGTCGCGGGAGAAAGGGAGGGAGCTCGCGGTGAAGAGAGAGGGGCGCTGTCTTGCGCGCCGCCGTTGCACCTGGATACCGCCGCTGCTACTGCGAGCTCGCCGTCGCCGGAGCTGGGTAGTTGTTGTCCCTGCCAGCAGCGAAGAAGAAGCGAGATGAAACCCCCTCCATGTCTGCTGTCTCGGTCCGCTGAGAAAGAGTTATCGCTGCCGTTGCTGGAAAACTCTGCCGGTAAGGGTTTTGAATTTGGTCTTCATTTGTTTAAGATTCTGGAAGCTTTAACGTCTCTGTATGTGGGTTCCAGGCACCATTGCCGGAGTCCGGTCGCCGCTGCTACTTGAGGTGGCTGCCGGGCTGCTGCCGAACCGGTTCAGAGACCGCCGTTGTTTTGGTTTAGCCGTTCTTTCTTCGGTTCGGTAAGCATTTCAATTTGAAAGCCCTTTCGTTATTGTTCTGTTATCTCACGCTGAGGTTTGTGACGTTAATTGCTATAAGATTGAGTTTCAGTTGTTGTATGTTGCAATTAGAGTCGTTGAGATTGTTGAGAAAGCAAGTGGAGCCGAGTTGTTGGTTGCCGTCACTTCGGGTTGAGGCGAAAGGGACTCTGTGAGACGTTTGGGTTATGGATTTGTATTTTAAGGTAGGGGCGCTTTTCAAAAACTATATTTTATATTGGAATTATTACATATGGATACTGATGTGAGACAATGTGTATTTGGTGGTTGTAGCAGCCTTATGTATTATTTGATTGTCTCGAGTGATTATGAATGTTTGTTTGGCTGAATTGTTGTGTGGTTTTATGAAACAAAATACTTTTGAAGTTGATTCTTTTAAAGCTTTGAGATTGAGTTTAATCCGTTGGGAATTGATTTGAGTTGAGTTGATTTTCTTGAGAATGTGAAAAAGAGAATACACTCTTGAATTCAGCCTGGCTTGCTTTAAATGATCTGGTTATTGATAAATGATTGTTACTGAGCCATTTCTTTGAAACTTTAGAAATGAGTTTATTCGGCTGATAATGATTTGATTCTTGAAAAGGTTTTCTTGAAAAATGGAATTGAGATGACTGCTGGATTTTGGCTCGCCTTGAACTGATTTTGGATGTTGGGCTGTTGAAAAAGATTGTGGACTATTTTGTTGGGACCCGAACCGGGTGGCAAAGTCTAAGTTTTAGGGGAGGTGCTGTCGAAATTTTGGTAGAATCCGAGACTTTAGTGAAACGTTATTTGGAAACTTACGAGTTAACGGCTTCTACTATTTTATCTGAATTATTAAGAAAGGGGTGACTTATGCTTTTGAAATGAATTATTAGAAAGGAAATTGTGATTTAGTCTTATTTCTTAAGCAAAGTATTACATTTCCCTTGTGAACAAGTTATTTAAATGAAACTTATGCTTTAAGGCTGCTTGAATGTAAAAAGGATTTATGCCTTTGGATTTGACTTGGGGGTTTCAATTAAAGAAGTTTCAATGGCTTTGAAAGAACCCGAGCGTCTATTGAGAAGTCTCATTTTAAAGTATTTTGGGAAAGGTTTTAAGTACTCCTTGAGTTCTAAATTTTTGTAAGACAAACAATTTCTGAGCAGTTGAAACGCTTTAGAATTTCCTCATGTGGTTGAAGTTGATTTTTGTTTAAGTAAAGGAAACGGCTTTGAAAAGGGTAATTGACTATATGACTCTGTATGGCTTAGATCCTATTTTGTTACTCAAATTAGGAAGACAATGTTTTAATGATTTTAAGTGAATTTGAGAAAATGAGTTATATTAATTTCCCCTAAAGACTTGGGACTCTGCCGAGAAACTTTGTTATAAAATACCATTGTTGGATGGATGATTTTGAATGTTTCAAAATGAATCTTTAACTTTCCATGGTTATGGAAGTTTTGAAAAGAGGATGCTGAGAGTGGCATGGTTTTAAAAGGGGAATTTACCTTGAGTAAAAGTGGCTTATGAGCCTGAGATGATTTGAGAAATGAGATCTTTAAAGCCAAGGCTGAAAAGAGTTGAAACTTGATTTCAAAGTGAAATGATTTGGGAAAAAGTGATTTATGGCTTAAATGCCGATTTTATGAATTGATGATGTTGAATGTGGAAGTGTTGTTTTGTTGTGAGCCAGAATGGCTGTGTATGATTATAAATATTGGTTGGTTCTGGATTGAACCGTGAGCCGGAATGGCTGTGTATGATATGAATATTGGCTGGTTCTGGACTGAACCGTGAGCCGGATGGCTGAGATGGATGTTGATCCATGGATGAGATTGAATGCATGTATATGCTGAATCATTGATAAATGTGAATGTTGCACTTCCACTATCGGAGATAAGAGTTTCCCTGGGAGAAGGCAGTGGCTAGCCACCACATGCTCCAGGTTGAGACTCGAAGCTCTTTTGACCCTATGTCGTCAGGGTGGCCGGGCACTGTGAAAGCCCCGGATGAGCTCATCCCCATAAATATTCACCAGTGAGGCTGATGGATATGGATCATGATTATGATCAAGTTTATATTGAGTATAACTCGAGTTGGGGAGACACGACAGAGGGACAGTCCAATGGTTAGCTACCAGGACTTGTCGGGTTGGCTCTATAACCGACAGATAATATCATCAGCCACTAGGAACAGGCATGCATCATATGCATTTATGTGACATTGTTTGGGTGTGCATATTGTACTTGGTTTGCCTTTGTGACTATTTGAGATTATCTGCTACTTGCTCTACTTGCTGTAACTGTTTGTTTGTGCTTGAACCTCCTATCTGTGTTTGCAACTGGGACTCTGTTGGATTGTGGTGATTGGTTGTTGTTGGATTGTTTGGGCCTAGGGCTGTGGTTGAAATGAGATGGACCGATGGTTGGTTTCGGTTTTGTGTTTCTGATTTGGAATAGTATGAAAGGCTATTTTTGGTTTAGCATAGATAAACCTTTTGAAAGGCTTTCAAAATATTGTTTTAAATGAACAGTTTCCTCTTTCAGAAAAGGATTTCAGATTTTCTCTTTTACTGTAAACCGTTATTTTGAAAAGAGGCATAAGTCAGTTATTAATCACTGGTACGGTTATCTTCACGTATCATATTACAGTAATTCCCAAAAACCCTCTACTGAGAACCCTTTCGAGGATGATGTTCTCACCCCCCTACATTTTTCTCTTTTCAGGATATGGATGCAGAAGTCACGAAGAGTTTATTTAATTGTTGTGGAAATGCTCTGTGTTGCTTTAGATTATTATTTATTGTACCCCTCGCCTTCAACTTGATATATTTTGTAAGAGGGATAGGGATTGTATTGGTTAATGTCTGTAATATTATTTATATATATGTATGTATATATATGGATGTACTCTTTATGAGTTTCTGTAAGTTGTATGGTATGTATGGATGTACGTTGTATAGCGAAAGTATTTTTGAGAACGGTATTGCGGTTTAAAGTTTTAAACAGGCTCATATTTTAGTATTAAATAATATAAGTGTCGTCATAATGCCCGAGCTATCAGAGTCGCGCAGCCGGAAGCGTGAGTTTTGGTAGTTAGGGTGTTACAATATTTATATATGAAAAGACAATTTTATTAGAGTATTTAGGATCCTATAATAAGGGATATAGCTAGTTCTTTTAACCCCCATTTTTTCATTCTCAAAAGTCAAATTTAAGAATATTGATTAAAGAAAATGAGTATCTGATGAATACTAGTTAATTAAGATACTAGATCTCTTCTCTCTGCAGCTCTGTCTTCGGATGAACACAGCATAGGGCTTAGCTTTATTAAGCTTATAAAGCTTGTTAGAAGTTGTTAATTAGAAATGTAACAAGGCTATCGATATATAAGATTTTGGTCATGCATAATCATCAATAATATTATTATGATAAATCATGTACTAATTATCAGCTTAATAAGACTATATATATAACAATAAGCACATACATATCAAATATAGATAGATATATATATAAGGTTATTAATTAAGATGGAAATGAATTAGATGAAGTATGGTTGAAAGTTGAAACCTTGTGTTTGCATATTCATAAAGTTTTGTAGTGCTGGAGAATATAACAAGACCAACTTCTGCATCGTAAAGGATAGCAAGCTCCTTAGTTTTATTCTATTTTATAACTCAAAACATTCAAATAGATACTTACTATAGATGATAAAAAATACATGATCCACAAACTGATGCAAATTATTTAACTCTCACAATGTCTAAATTCCCTCATATTAACCAGTAACTTTTTCAATCACTCCCACCCAAAGCATCCTAAACTAGAAGACATGCCCTGATTGTAAAGAAAATTAAACTTTTCCCATATTTCTCAAAAGCTTTTTCACCAAACATCTGCAGCATAACATTCATTTAAAGCAGTAAGAATAGGGTAGCATAGCATTCATTTAAAGCACTAAGAATAGAGTAGATGATACCAAGACACACATTTCACATGGAAAACATTAAATAATTACATGATCCTAAATAGAATGAGGTACTAAATTAGCAAATTAGAAAACTTATATACTAAAACTATAAAAATCAGCCGCATTTAAAAGGAGAATGTAATGAGAGACAAGCATGAATGCATCATACATAATATTCCTCTAAAATAACTAGACATATTAATAGAAGCAGCAGCAGCAGTAGTGCTACAATAGATTACAAGCATATGCCCCTAGCTAATAAATGAACAAATTACAAGCCTTAAAAGTTGAAAGTTAAAAGTCAAACTTGCATTCCATTTATTATGCTTCGGTTATAGGGTATCCTTATATGTATTAGTACACTTTCAATTAGAATCATAGGATATGATATATAGCTAAAGAGCAACCCTAAAGGGACTCTCCGAATGCAGATCAATGCTCATTAGAATTGAAATTATGAGATCAAATTGAAAAAACTTAGCTAATTGTAAAAACTAAACTAATTAAATTCTTGTGGTTTCTTTACAGACATAGGGATAAAAAGCCTATCAGACAAGTCTCTTATAAGTATTTATTCATATAATAATGAAAAATATATAAAAATGCATAGATTGATTAAAAAAAATGTGTTGAAAAATCATTCTTGAAGAGTCTAGCAAAAATTGCGGTCAACATACAAGACTATGGAACGCCGAAGAAGTCTACAATATATTCCAACATGAAAGAGTAAGAAAATCATGCTTTAATGGTTTTGTCTTCAAGATAAGTGTATGTATGTATGTATCAAAATATTGCTTACAGAGTACTAACATTGTATTGCAATGCTGATCAATTTTGCAGGATAAAATTCATGGAGTTGAAAGCATGATTGTGAATATGATTCAAATTACAATAGATCCACGTATAATCATTATTGCATTAAAAAAGATGCCAAAGTTAAGGTTGCATGCTTTAAGAGAAAATATCAACACGGATCTGGAACGCAACAGAGTGTTTATAGAAAAGAAAAGAAAGAAACTTACTTGGAATACTCAATGGAGTGAGTGAGTGCTGATACGAAGAGCTTTGAGGGCTTTGTACACCAGACCCGTGAAGCTGGCAATTTGCAGATTTGGGGAGAGCTTTGAGGCTTCCACAACGATGACACGAATGGCGACGGGTTTGAGGCTCCGAGACAAGCTCCAGGAAGACCCAACGGACGCCAATGACGGATGGTGGGCAAAGCGAAGCTGATGCCCAGCTTCACGGGTTGGAGCAAGACGACAACGGATAGTGGGCTTCGAAGCTGGTGACCGGCGACTGGGTTTTGCACGACGAGAGAGGGGAGGAGGGTGCGTGGCTGGGCAGGAAAGAAGGCTTGGCCAGTTCTCTTATTTTTTTAACCCTAACTTAGGAACTTACGAGCTAAAGGATTGGGGAAATTTGGGGGGAACTTACGAGGGAATGGGGAAAGTTGGGGGGATGAGGGATTTTGGTTGGGGGGAGGGAGGGTGTTTGCACGACGTCGTCTGGGTAAAAAAAATGTGGATTTTTAAAAGGAAGAGAAACGAAGCCGTTTTGGACAAGGTACTCTATGGTCACCCTTTTTTAAAAAACCGTGACCATACACCCTTTTTGGTCACTGTAAAAACCGTGACCATAAACTCCTTTAGGTCACCCTCCAAACCGTGACCATAGACCCTTTTAGGCCACCTCCCAAAACCGTGACCATAGACCACTTTAGGCCACCTCCCAAAACCGTGACTATAGACCCTTTTTGGTCATTGTAAAAAACCGTAACCATAGACCCCTTTAGGTCACCCCCAAAACCGTGACTAGCTAGGCCACCCCCAAAACCGTGACCATAGACCACTTTAGGCCACCCCCCAAAACCGTGACCATAGACCTTTTTAGGTCACCCATTTTTGAAAAATCGTGACCGTTGGTATGCGAAATTGCTACTCGGGTTGTGAATTGTTGTTCGAAATTGATTCCTTGGCAATGGCACCAAAAACGGATGCAAAGGACCATAGTCTAAACATATCTTCACAACTTCGCATAACTAACCAGCAAGTGCACTGGGTCGTCCAAGTAATACCTTACGTGAGTAAGGGTCGAATCCCATGGAGATTGTCGGTATGAAGCAAGCTATGGTCACCTTGTAAATCTCAGTCAAGTTGACTCATATGGGCTACAATATATTATGTAAATAAAACATAAAGTAAGGATAGAAATACTTATGTAATTCATTGGTGAGAATTTCAGATAAGCGAATGGAGATGCTTTCGTTCCTCTGAACCTCTGCTTTCCTGCTATCTTCATCCAATCAGTCTTACTCCTTTCCATGGCTGGCTTTATGTGATACATCACCACTGTCAATGGCTATTTTCGGTCATCTCTCGGGAAAATGATCCAATGCCCTGTCACGGCACGGATAATCGTCTGGAGGCATCACCCTTGTCAATGGCTTCATCTTATCCTCTCAGTGAAATGGTCAACGCACCCTGTCACGGCACGACTATTCATCTGTCGGTTCTCGATCATGCTGGAATAGGATTTACTATCCTTTTGCGTCTGTCACTAACGCCCTGCAATCACGAGTTTGGAGCTCGTCACAGTCATTCATTCATTGAATCCTACTCGGAATACCACAGACAAGGTTTAGACTTTCCGGATTCTCTTGAATGCCGCCATCATTCTAGCTTACGCCACGAAGATTCTGATTAAGAGATCTAAGAGATACTCATTCAATCGAAGGTAGAACGGAAGTGGTTGTCAGGCACGCGTTCATAGGGAATGATGATGATTGTCACGTTCATCACATTCAGGTTGAAGAGCGAATGAATATCTTAGAAGCGAAATAAGATGAATTGAATAGAAAACAGTAGTACTTTGCATTAATTTTTGAGGAACAGCAGAGCTCCATACCTTAATATATGGAGTGTAGAAACTCTACCGTTGAAAATACATAAGTGAATAGAGGGTAAGCATGGCCGAATGGCTAGCCTCCCATGGAGGTCTAGAGATCTAAAAATGATCAAAAGATGTCTAATACAATAGTAAAAGGTCCTATTTATAATAAACTAGCTACTAGGGTTTACAGAAGTAAGTAATTGATGCATAAATCCACTTCCGGGGCCAACTTGGTGTGTGCTTGGGCTGAGCTTGAGTGTTGCACGTGTAGAGGTCCTTCTTGGAGTTGAACGCCAGCTTTTGTGCCAGTTTGGGCGTTCAACTCTGGTTTTGGCTCCTTTTCTGGCGCTGGACGCCAGATTTGGGCAGAAAGCTGGCGTTGAGCGCCAGTTTACGTCGTCTATTTTTGGCCAAAGTATGGACTATTATATATTGCTGGAAAGCCCTGGATGTCTACTTTCCAACGCAATTAGAAGTGCGCCATTTCAAGTTCTTTAGCTCCAGAAAATCCACTTTGAGTGCAGGGAGGTCAGAATCCAACAGCATCAGCAGTCCTTCTTCAACCTCTGAATCTGATTTCTGCTCAAGTCCCTCAATTTCAGCCAGAAAATACCTGAAATCACAGAAAAACACACAAACTCATAGTAAAGTCCAGAAATGTGAATTTAACATAAAAACTAATGAAAACATCCCTAAAAGTAACTAGATCCTACTAAAAACATACTAAAAATAATGCCAAAAAGCGTATAAATTATCCGCTCATCACAACACCAAACTTAAATTGTTGCTTGTCCCCAAGCAACTGAAAATCAAATAGGATAAAAAGAAGAGAATATACTATAAATTCCAAACTATCAATGAAACATAGCTCCAATCAAATGAGCGGGACTTATAGCTTTTTGCCTCTTGAATAGTTTTGGCATCTCACTCTATCCATTGAGGTTCAGAATGATTGGTATCTATAGGAACTCAGAGTTCAGATAGTGTTATTGATTCTCCTAGTTCAGTATGATGATTCTTGAACACAGCTTCTTTATGAGTCTTGGCCGTGGCCCTAAGCACTTTGTTTTCCAGTATTACCACCGGATACATAAATGCCACAGACACATAATTGGGTGAACCTTTTCAGATTGTGACTTAGCTTCGCTAAAGTCCCCAATTAGAGGTGTCCAGGGTTCTTAAGCACACCCTTTTTTTTGCTTTGGACCTTGACTTTAACCGCTCAGTGTCAAGTTTTCACTTGACACCTACACGCCACAAGCACATGGTTAGGGACAGCTTGGTTTAGCCGCTTAGACCAGGATTTTATTCCTTTAGGCCCTCCTATCCACTGATGCTCAAAGCCTTGGGATCCTTTTTATTTGCCCTTGCCTTTTGGTTTTAAGAGCTTTTGGCTTTTTCTGCTTGCTTTTTCTTTTTCTTTCTATTTTTTTTTTCGCCTATATTTTTTTTTCTGCAAGCTTTGTTCTTTGCTGCTTTTTCTTGCTTCAAGAATCATTTTTATGATTTTTCAGATTATCAAATAACATGTCTCCTTGTCATCATTCTTTCAAGAGCCAACATATTTAACATTCTTAAACAACAACTTTAAAAGACATATGCACTGTTCAAGCATACATTCAGAAAACAAGAAGCATTGTCACCACATCAATATAATTAAACTAAGTTCAAGGATAAATTCGAAACTCATGTACTTCTTGTTCTTTTGAATTAAAACATTTTTCATTTAAGAGAGGTGATGGATTCATAGGACATTCATAACTTTAAGACAGAGTTACTAACTACTAATGATCATGTAATGAAGACACAAACATAAATAAGCACATAACATAGAAAACGAAAAACAGAAGAAATAAGAACAAGGAATGAATCCACCTTAGTGATGGTGGCGTTTTCTTCTTGATGAACCAATGATGTCCTTGAGCTCTTCTATGTCTCTTCCTTGTCTTTGTTGCTCCTCCCTCATTGCTTTTTGATCTTCTCTTATTTCATGAAGCATGATGGAGTGCTCTTGATGTTCCACCCTTAGTTGTCCCATATTGGAACTCAATTCTCCTAGGGAGGTGTTGATTTTCTCCCAATAGTTTTGTGGAGGAAAGTGCATTTGAGGCATCTCCGGGATCTCATGGTGATGATCTTCATACGCCTCTTGAGCTCGATGAATGGGCTCTCTTGCTTGCTCCATCTTTTTCTTAGTGATGGGCTTGTCCTCTTTAATGAGGATATCTCCCTCTATGTCAATCCCAGCTGAATTGCATAGGTGGCAAATGAGGTGAGGAAAGGCTAACCTTGCCCTAGTGGAGGACTTGTCAGCCACCTTGTAGAGTTCTTGAGGTATAATCTCATGAACTTCCACCTCTTCTCCAATCATGATGCTATGGATCATGATGGCCCGGTCTATAGTAACTTCAGACCGGTTGCTAGTGGGAATGATTGAGCATTGAATGAACTCCAACCATCCTCTAGCTACAGGCTTGAGGTCCAATCTTCTTAGTTGAACCGGCTTGCCTTTGGAGTCAATCTTCCATTGAGCTCCTTCTACACATATGTCCATAAGGACTTGGTCCAACCTTTGATCAAAGTTGACTCTCCTTGTGTAGGGGCGTGCGTTCTCTTCCATGTTTGGCAAGTTGAATGCCAACCTCACATTCTCCAGACTAAAATCCAAGTATTTCCCCCGAACCATTGTAACATAGTTCTTTGGATCCGGGTTTTTACTTTGATCATGGTTCTTGGTGATCCATGCATTGGCATAGAACTCTTGAACCATTAGGATGCCAACTTGTTTGATGGGATTTGTTAGAACTTCCCAACCTCTTCTTTGAATTTCATGTCGGATCTCCGGATACTCATTTCTTTTGAGTTTGAAAGGGACCTCAGGGATCACATTCTTCTTGGCCACAACATCATAGAAGTGGTCTTGATGGGCTTTGGAGATGAACCTTTCCATCTCCCATGACTCAGATGTGGAAGCTTTTGTCTTCCCTTTCCCCTTTCTAGAGGATTCTCCGGTCTTAGGTGCCATCAATGGTAATGGAAAAACAAAAAGCTTATGCTTTTACCACACCAAACTTAGAATTTTGCTCACCCTCGAGCAATAAAAGAAAGAATAGATGAAGAAGAAGAAGAAATGGAGGAGAGGGAGAAGGTGATGTGTTTCGGCCAAGAAGTGTGTAGAGGGGTGTGTTGTGTGAATTTGATGAAGAGTGGAGGGCTTTATATAGGGAAGGGAGGGTGGGAAAGGTTTCGGCCATATGGGAGGGTTTGGGTGGGAAATTGGTTTTGAATTTTGAAGGTAGGTGGGGTTTATGAGGTAGGTTTATGGGGAAGAGTGGATGGATGTGAATGGTGAAGAGGTGATGGGGAAGAGAGATTGAGGTGATTGGTGAAGGGTTTTTGGGGAAGAGTGTTTATGGGGTTGTGTGAAAGAGAGAGGTGAAAAGAAGTGAGTGGAGGTAGGTGGGGATCTTGTGGGGTCCACAGATTCTGAGGTGATCCTGTGGGGTCCACAGATCCTGAGGTGTCAAGGATTTGCATCCCTGCACCAATTAGGCATGTAAAATGCCTTTGCACACAACTCTGGGCGTTCAGCGCCAGGTTGGTGCCCATTTTGGGCGTTCAACGCCCAATTGCTGCCTTTTCTGGCATTGAACGCCAGAACCATGCTTGTTCTGGGCATTCAGCGCCAGGATGCTGCCCATTTTGGGCGTTCAGCGCCAGAACCATGCTCTGTTCTGGCGTTGAATGCCAGGCAGATGCTTCTCCAGGGTGTGATTTTTCTTCTGCTGTTTTTGATTCCGTTTTCAATTTTTATATTTATTTTGTGACTCCACATGATCATGAACCTATAAAGACATATAACTAAGAAAAATATTGTTAGATAAATAAAAATTGGGTTGCCTCCCAACAAGCGCTTCTTTAATGTCAGTAGCTTGACAGTGGGCTCTCATAGAGCCTCACAGATGTGCAGAGCTTTGTTGAGACTCTCCAACACCAAACTTAGAGTTTGGATATGGGAGTTCAACACCAAACTTAGAGTTTGGTTGTGGCCTCCCAACACCAAACTTAGAGTTTGACTGTGGGGGCTTGGGTTGACTCTGCTTTGAGAGAAGCTTTTCATGCTTCCTCTCCATGGTTGCAGAGGGAGATCCTTGAGTTTTAAACACAAGGGAGTCCTCATTCCATTGAAGGACTAGTTCACCTCTGTCAACATCAATCACAGCTCTTGCTGTGGCCAGGAAAGGTCTTCCTAGGATGATGGATTCATCCTCTTCCTTTCCAGTATCCAGGACTATGAAATCAGCAGGGATGTAAAGGCCTTCAACCTTTACTAATACGTCCTCTACTTGTCCATATGCCTGTTTTCTTGAATTGTCTGCCATCTCTAATGAGATTTTAGCGGCTTGCACCCCATAGATTCCCAGTTTCTCTATTACAGAGAGGGGCATGAGGTTTATTCCTGAACCAAGGTCACACAGAGCCTTGGAGATCATGGTGCCTATGGTACAAGGTATTATGAACTTCCCAGGATCCTGTCTCTTCTGAGGCAATGTCAGTTGATCCAGGTCACTTAGTTCATTGATGAACAAGGGAGGTTCAACTTCCCAAGTATCAATGCCGAATAATTTGGCATTCAGCTTCATGATTGCACCAAGAAACTTGGCTGTTTGCTCTTCAGTAACATCCCCATTCTCTTCAGAAGAGGAATACTCATCAGAGCTCATGAAGGGCATAAGGAGGTTCAATGGAATCTCTATAGTCTCTAGATGAGCCTCAGAGTCCTTTGGTTCCTCAGAGGGAAGCTCCTTATTGGTCACTGGACGTCCCAGGAGGTCTTCCTCCTTGGGATTCACGTCCTCCTCTCCCTCATTGAGTTCGGCCATTTTGCTTATGTCAATGGCCTTGCACTCTCCTTTTGGATTCTCTTCTGTATTGCTTGGGAGAGTACTGGGAGGGATTTCAGTGATCCTTTTACTCAGCTGGCCCACTTGTGCTTCCAAATTTCTAATGGACATATCAAAGACTAAGTTTGCTAGATTAGAAGTATTTTGTTCAGAGTTCTCTGTCTGTTGCTGAGTGGATGATGGAAAAGGTTTATTATTGTTAAACCTGTTTCTTCCACCATTATTAAAGCCTTGTTGAGGCTTTTGATCCTTCCATGAGAAATTTGGATGATTTCTCCATGATGAGTTATAGGTGTTTCCATAAGGTTCACCTAAGCAATTCACCTCTGCTATTGCAGGGTTCTCAGGATCATAAGCTTCTTCTTCATAAGAAGCCTCTTGAGTACTGTTGGATGCAGCTTGCATTCCATTCAGACTCTGAGAGATCATATTGACTTGCTGAGTCAATATTTTATTCTGAGCCAATATGGCATTCAGAGTGTCAATCTCAAGAACTCCCTTCTTTATAGGCGTCCCATTATTCACAGGATTCCTTTCAGAAGTGTACATGAACTGGTTATTTGCAACCATGTCAATGAGTTCTTGAGCTTCTGCAGGCGTTTTCTTTAGGTGAATGGATCCACCTGCAGAAGTGTCCAATGACATCTTAGATAACTCAGACAGACCATCATAGAATATATCCAGGATGGTCCATTTTGAAAGCATGTCAGAAGGACACTTTTTGGTCAGTCCTTTGTATCTCTCCCAAGCTTCATAGAGGGATTCACCTTCTTTTTGTCTGAAGGTTTGAACATCCACTCTAAGCTTGCTCAGCTTTTGAGGAGGAAAGAACTTGGCTAGGAAAGCCTTGACCAGCTTATCCCAAGAGTTCAGGCTATCCTTAGGTTGAGAGTCTAACCATATTCTAGCTTTGTCTCTTACAGCAAATGGGAAAAGCATGAGCCTGTAGACTTCAGGATCTATTCTATTAGTCTTAACAGTATCACATATCTACAAGAATTCAGTTAAGAACTGAAAAGAATCTTCAGATGGAAGTCCATGAAACTTACAGTTCTGCTGCATCAGAGAAACTAATTGAGGTTTCAGCTCAAAGTTGTTTGCTCCAATGGCAGGAATGGAGATGCTTCTTCCATGTAAATTGGAATTAGGTGCAGTAAAGTCACCAAGCATCCTCCTTGCATTATTATTATTTTTGGCTGCCATCTCCTCTTCCTGTTCGAAAATTTCTGAAAGGTTATCTCTGGATTGTTGTAATTTAGCTTCTCTTAATTTTCTCTTCAGAGTCCTTTCAGGTTCTGGATCTGCTTCAACAAGAATATTCTTGTCCTTGCTCCTGTTCATATGATAAAGAAGAGGGCACAGAAATAATAATAATAATAATATGGATCCTTTATACCACAGTATAGAGGTCCTTGTGTTAGTAGAAGAAAAGAAGAAGAAAATCTGAACTCAGAGAGAGAGGGAGGGAGTTCGGATTTTTGGTGGGTGAGGGAGAGATGTTAGTAGATGAATAAATAAATAGAGTAAGATGGGAGAGGGAGAATTTTCGAAAATAATTTTTTTTGAAAAAGGGTTAGTGATTTTCGAAAAATTTTGAAATCAAAAATAAAAATAATTAGTTAATTAAAAAGAAATTTTGAAAAAGAGGGAGATATTTTCGAAAATTAGAGAGAGAGTTAGTTAGGTAGTTTTGAAAAAGATAAGAAACAAACAAAAAAGTTAGTTAGTTAGTTGAAACAAATTTTGAAAAGATAAGAAGTTAGGAAGTTAGGAGAGATATTTTGAAATCAAATTTTTGAAAAAGATAAGATAAGAAGATATTTTTGAAAAGATATGATAGAAATTAGTTTTTGAAAAAAAAGATTTGATTTTTTTGAAATCACAATTAATGACTTGATTCACAAGAAATCACAAGATATGATTCTAGAACTTAAAGTTTGAATCTTTCTTAACAAGCAAGTAACAAACTTGAAATTTTTGAATCAAAACATTAATTGTTATTGTTATTTTCGAAAATTTGTGATAAAAATAAGAAAAAGATTTTTGAAAAATTTTTGGAATTTTCGAAAATAACTAAGAAATTTGAAAAAGATTTGATTTTTGAAAAAGATTTTGAAAAAGAGAAGATTTTCAAATTAAAAATTTGATTTGACTCATAAGAAACAATTTGATTTTTAAAATTTTTTGAAAAAGTCAACTCAAATTTTCGAATTTATGAGAGAAAAGAGGGAAAGATATTTTTTTTTATTTTTGAAATTTTTATGATGAGAGAGAAAAACACTAAAAAGATGCAATGCATGAAATTTTTAGATCAAAACATGTGATGCATGCAAGAATGCTATGAATGTCAAGATGAACACCAAGAACACTATGAATGTCAAGATGAACATCATAGACACAATTTTGAAAAATTTTTAATGCAAAGAAAACATGCAAGACACCAAACTTAGAATTCTTTAATGCTTAGACACAAAGAATTCAAGAATGCATATGAAAAACAAGAAAAGACAAAACATGCAAATGCAAAGATCAAACAAGAAGACTTACCAAGAACAACTTGAAGATCATGAAGAACACTTATGAATGCATGAATTTTCGAAAAATGCAAGATGCACATGCAATTGACACCAAACTTATAACATGACTCAAGACTCAAACAAGAAACACAAAAAATATTTTTGATTTTTATGATTTTCTAATTTTTTTGGATTTTTTTTCGAAAATTATATGAAAAAGAAAAAATAAGGATTCCAAAATTTTTAACATGAATTCCAAGAATCTTGCATTCTTAGTCCAAAGCTTCAGTCCAGAAATTAGACATGGCTCACTAGCCAGCCAAGCTTTCAATGAAAGCTCCAGTCCAAAACACTAGACATGGCCAATGGCCAGCCAAGCTTCAGCAGGTGAATCAGGAACAGCAGCAGGTGGATTAGCAACAACTAGCTTGCTCTTGATAACAAATTGCTACCTCAGTCCAAATAAATTTAGACATGGCTTTACAGCCATCCAGGCTTCACATGCTTCATGAAACACTAGAATTCATTCTTAAAAATTTTGAATAAAATTTTTGAAAACATTTTTATATTATTTTTTTTTCAAAAACAAAGGAGAAAATTTTGAAATATTTTTGAAAAATTTTTGAAAAGAAAACAAAAAGAAAATTACCTAATCTGAGCAACAAGATGAACCGTCAGTTGTCCAAACTCAAACAATCCCCGGCAACGGCGCCAAAAACTTGGTATGCGAAATTGCTACTCGGGTTGTGAATTGTTGTTCGAAATTGATTCCCTGGCAATGGCACCAAAAACGGATGCACAGGACCATGGTCTAAACATATCTTCACAACTTCGCATAACTAACCAGCAAGTGCACTGGGTCGTCCAAGTAATACCTTACGTGAGTAAGGGTCGAATCCCACGGAGATTGTCGGTATGAAGCAAGCTATGGTCACCTTGTAAATCTCAGTCAAGTTGACTCATATGGGCTACAATATATTATGTAAATAAAACATAAAGTAAGGATAGAAATACTTATGTAATTCATTGGTGAGAATTTCAGATAAGCGAATGGAGATGCTTTCGTTCCTCTGAACCTCTGCTTTCCTGCTATCTTCATCCAATCAGTCTTACTCCTTTCCATGGCTGGCTTTATGTGATACATCACCACTGTCAATGGCTACTTTCGGTCATCTCTCGGGAAAATGATCCAATGCCCTGTCACGGCACGGATAATCATCTGGAGGCATCACCCTTGTCAATGGCTTCATCTTATCCTCTCAGTGAAAATGGTCAACGCACCCTGTCACGGCACGGCTATTCATCTGTCGGTTCTCGATCATGCTGGAATAGGATTTACTATCCTTTTGCGTCTGTCAATAACGCCCTGCAATCGCGAGTTTGGAGCTCGTCACAGTCATTCATTCATTGAATCCTACTCGGAATACCACAGACAAGGTTTAGACTTTTCGGATTCTCTTGAATGCCGCCATCATTCTAGCTTACGCCACGAAGATTCTGATTAAGAGATCTAAGAGATACTCATTCAATCGAAGGTAGAACGGAAGTGGTTGTCAGGCACGCGTTCATAGGGAATGATGATGATTGTCACGTTCATCACATTCAGGTTGAAGAGCGAATGAATATCTTAGAAGCGAAATAAGATGAATTGAATAGAAAACAATAGTACTTTGCATTAATCTTTGAGGAACAGCAGAGCTCCACACCTTAATCTATGGAGTGTAGAAACTCTACTGTTGAAAATACATAAGTGAATAGAGGGTAAGCATGGCCGAATGGCCAGCCTCCCATGGAGGTCTAGAGATCTAAAAATGATCAAAAGATGTCTAATACAATAGTAAAAGGTCCTATTTATAATAAACTAGCTACTAGGGTTTACAGAAGTAAGTAATTGATGCATAAATCTACTTCCGGGGCCCACTTGGTGTGTGCTTGGGCTGAGCTTGAGTGTTGCACGTGTAGAGGTCCTTCTTGGAGTTGAACGCCAGCTTTTGTGCCAGTTTGGGCGTTCAACTCTGGTTTTGGCTCCTTTTCTGGCGCTGGACGCCAGATTTGGGCAGAAAGCTGGCGTTGAGCGCCAGTTTACGTCGTCTATTTTTGGCCAAAGCATAGACTATTATATATTCCTGGAAAGCCCTGGATGTCTACTTTCCAACGCAATTGAAAGCGCGCCATTTCGAGTTCTGTAGCTCCAGAAAATCCACTTTGAGTGCAGGGAGGTCAGAATCCAACAGCATCAGCAGTCCTTCTTCAACCTCTGAATCTGATTTCTGCTCAAGTCCCTCAATTTCAACCAGAAAATACCTGAAATCACAGAAAAACACACAAACTCATAGTAAAGTCCAGAAATGTGAATTTAACATAAAAACTAATGAAAACATCCCTAAAAGTAACTAGATCCTACTAAAAACAATGCCAAAAAGCGTATAAATTATCCACTCATCAACCATAGACTCTTTTTAGTCACTGTAAAAAACCGTGACCATAGACCCCTTTAGGTCACCCCCAAAACCGTGACCATAAACCCTTTTAGGCCATCCTTTTTTAAAAAATCGTGACCATAGGTATTCTATGGTCTACTTTTTTCTAAAAACCGTGACCATAGCTTTTTTTTTTTTTTGTCACGGTAAAAAATCGTGACCATAGACTACCGTAATCAAAAAAATCGTGGCCATAGACCCAAAATATTATAGTGTAACTTATGACATCAATAAAACACCACAAGAGAATGAGATCTTTTGATTCATTTCTAGTTTAATTTCTTGACTGTTTTTAAAGACCAATTATTTAGGCTGTAATTAGATCTTGTCAATGGATACGGTATGCTTTGAGTTTTTCTTAATGGCTACACATGCAATATTTAAATTGGTTATTTATTATTGAAAAAGCTGTTTTTTTAAGTTTGTTAAGCTTCATTTTCTCAATCCATGTCAGACATTAAAGTCATCCACAAATGGCACTAAGATGCATAAACTACAACTACAAACAGTAATAAACAGGAAAATAAAACAATTTATTATCAATGGATGCATCATGCATGAGATATGTACGATTAAAAATTAAAATCAAGTGCACATGATAAAGCCACTGATTTTCAAATTTTTATTGTGTATTTATTAATACTAAGAAATATGTATAATTGTTAATTTTTATCAGTAATAATTCTAACACATGTTCTGAAAATACATGTATGCTAAATTCTATTCTTAGACATGTATTACAAATACTTATTTATGTCATTTTTGATAAACACAATTATAAAATTATTTTAGATGAGCTTTGAAAATAAATAAGTAAAATTTTGTATTTATTTATTTATTTATTATTATAAAAAATTAAATTTTATATAATAGTACTAGACTTTTGTTAAATCACCGATCTCAGATTCACTTTTAAATTTTACTAGTTTATACATATACACCACCTTAATATTATTAATTTAAAAGATCTTTTAATATTATACGTTTAATTTAGTACTGGACTATATATACAGTCTAATATCTGTCTTTTTTTCTTGTTATTATTATGATTATGATTATCATTATTAGTATTGTTATTAGTTTGTTTTAGTTCACATTATGAATTTTTTTGTATTTATCTAGTTTGATTTATTGTTGTTACTATTACTGTGATTAATATTATTATTTAAATCATTCAAGGTCCACCCCACTATCTAATGAATTAAATTATTCAAGTGGGGTGAAGAGGTAATAAATTAACTAATTATACTTTTTCACCCCTCTCAGAAAGCGGAACACACACACTCTTCCCGGCTAAATCCTTATTTTTAAAAGAGAAGTGCTAAATAAACAATAACTATCTTGAATAACATGAACAACTACCAATTAAATAAAAATACAGCATATCCTAATTTAAAAATGTTGTTGGTTACCTATATTTTTCTTTTTTGAAAATAATGCCCTGGTCCCCTTTGAGGACTACAAGATATTGCCGTCGAAAATCGTCTTCTTGTTGTTGCCGCTGATCATCATGCTCGGAACTGTTGCGTCCTCGGCTCTCTCATCATCGTCAGGCAAGTTCCCGTCCACATCGTCGTCGTGCTCAACGTCGAGGTATAAAGTTTGTCTTTCCTGCTAATCCTTATTTTTTTCGCTGTTTGTTTCTAATTTTCAACCTGAAAGAGAGTGAATGGGTGCAGTTTAGTATATGATAAATTCTGCATCTAGATAAATGAAGTAAATTATTCAAATACTCCACTTGTAATACTAACATAATAACAGAAAATTAGAGGAATGTTAGGGGCCAACTATTTTGGTATTTTGTAATTATTAATTGGTCATCAATAGTATTTTTAATGGTGTGAGATTACATCCGATAGTGGAAGATCACTCACTTTTGTTTTGATAGTTAAGTGCTGGCCAAAAAACACAAAAATTACTGCCCCTAAATTTTTCCTTAATGTAATTATATATAGGGTCTGGTATGCACATAACTTATGCTACTAATGCTAAGTGATTATATATAATAATCCAAAACCAAACCTTGTAAAAAATCATATAAGAACATGTGTCAGGTTAGTTAAAACAAATTATGAAGCTCAAGATAGAGTCGTTATACACAAAGGAATCTATGAAAGAAATGAAGTGGGAAATCCCATATTCTTTTCTTAACAAAAATGCTAATAAACAAACAAGAGGAGAGGCATAACACCCAAATTAGGAACAAATCAAGAACTTTCATATTGGGTTCAATCACTATTAAGGTAAGTATTTAATTTTTTTATTATTTTTAATATTCTCTTTTATAATTGTAATTTTTGTAAACTATATTTTAGTGTAATTTTTTTATAATATAGATTATGTTCTCATTAAAAAAGACAAATTAAATAAAAAATTAATTATAGATAATAATAAAATCGTAAACGTTGGATTTTAAAATAATATTAAAAATAAGATTATTGAGAATATTAGAATAAGATTATGATGTAATTTTTTTATAATATAGATTATGATCCCATTAAAAAAGACAAATTAAATAAAAAATTAATCATAGATAATAATAAAATCATAAACGTTGGATTCTAAAATAGTATTAAGAAAAAGATTATTGAGAATACTAGAATAAGAGTATGTCTTTATTGATTAAATATTCTTAGTGTTGTGTGTGTGCGCGCGCGCGCTAAAATTTATATTTTTTAGTTTTAATTAAAAATATATTTTGTATATTTTTATATGTTATTTTTATTTTAGTAAATAAATATTAATTTTATTATAAAATTAATTAATAAGATCTTTTCAAATATCTAAATTAAAAAGATTGGATAATATAAAAATATTATTTAAGTTGATGTCTATTTTAGTAATTTTTTTTATCTAAAAGTGATTTTGAGTAGTATAATCCAAGTAATATTTATTTTATTATAATCCATTTTGATATACTAAGATTAATTATGTTTATTAGCATTTGTTACATATGTTTATACTAGGATTTTAAGATGCACAGAAAAGCTCGTTACACGAAAAGAACAATAGTGGAAACACCATGTCAGCAGCCTCCAACTGGAGCTCCTGCGTCTTCACCACCTGCTGATGATGATTGGTTCATTCCCCTACCCAGTAATGGTGGTGTCTTCGCAGCAGCATCTCTCCGACCCTTTCGTCCACCCCGGAGTGAACCAAGACCTGAGACACAGACCTGCGCTAACGGTGTACAAATGCCAGAGCCATGCGATGAAGACTTGCACCCGGAGGCGAACGAGGTAGGTTTGTTTGATCAACACATTGATAATATGTTTGCTGCTTCTGATCCTAAAAAGCATAAAGGACGCAAAACTACTGAGTTTTGGAATATTGATCTCATTGGTAACAAGTCTTAAACCTTATGATTTTTTAAATGATTAGACGTTGATATTGTTATGTTTCTCACATGTTGAGCACAACGGATACATAAATAAGATTTTATTTTTTTATAGATTTTGATGGAGTAATCAAGCAAGAAAAAATGAGCGTGAGGGAAGCTATGGAGCGGCCTCTTAATGGTACCAAGATCATACTGAGGTTCAACGTGGAACTTCAACCAATCGGAGATGGAGCTGGCCTGTTGAGTGGCATTCTTAGAGCGCTGGGTTTTGATTACAGCAAATTTCCTGTCTGTGAGAAGAGTTGGGCAAAGGTGACTGGCAAAGATAGGGTTTATGATGATTGCATAAAGATAATAACTTTCAACGTTGTTTAATCAAATCTAAACTTTCAACTTACAATTACTTACAACTTGACATTATCGTCGCAGGAAATGTTCCACTTTCATGAACATAGCGGTGGTAGAATCAAGAAAACATTTTTGCAACAAATGGGAAGGTCCTGGAAGGATACAAAGGGTAGGCTTGTATAGAATCTTGAGGACCGCCCGGTGAGAATTCCTAAAGAGCATTGGAGGTGATTCCTTGATTATCGCAATGACCCTGCAACAAAGGTAATCCATTTTTAAGTAGCATGCAAATTTGAGTAGCCCTTGTCTTTAACCCACCTAGGTTCCAGATAAACGCATATAATAACAACTAATAATAAATCTCAAAGATTACATTATTGCGTTCAAGCTTATTTGGAGTCATATACATTATTAGTGCTATGTGCAATTTTCATGTCTAACCAATCTTATTGTTGATGACATAATAGGCAAAGTGCAGGCAAAATGCGTGAATCGAAAGAAACAACTTTACACCCACACTGGCGGTTCTAAAAGCTTGGCTAGACGAAGGGAAGAAGAGATAATATAGGTTTGAATTCAAATATAGGTGCCTATCATTGTATCGAATCATTGTTTTTTTTTAAGCAAATAATTCTTGAGTTTTCTATTAAGTAAAACTTATGGTATAAATTGTATTGTCACAGTAAAAAAAAAAAAACAAGGAAGGAGAGTTAGTAGGGGAGAAATATGGATCCTACAACACAAACAACTTGATGGAACCTATATACACGAAGAAGCTCAGAGGATTGGTGTAAGTACTCCTCTTTTAATCCTTTATGTTGTAACATGTTGGGTTTAATTATTAAAATATGTTGAGTATGCTATATTCCTAGTGTGATTGTGTATGCTTATTTATGTCTGCAGGATAAAATATCTAAGATTGAGCAGCTGGATGAAACTACAAGAATATTGTCTGAAAATGATTCCTTTGCCCAAGCTTTCGGTAAAGAGCACTCAGGTAGAGTGCGGGGCATAGTTTCAACCGACACCAAGGCAACTCTTCTATCCAAGTTTGCAGCTGCCGCTAGATAGAGCTCAAACAGAAGAGGCCCGAAGGATGCTGTTTGAACTACAGGCGGATGTGACGGCCGAAAAATTGAGAAGGAAGGCAGTGGAGGATGAAGAGCAGCAGAGAAATTGAGAAGGAAGGCAGTGGAGGATGAAGTAGCAATAGAAAAATTGAAAAGGAAGGCAATAGAGGATGATGTAGCAGCAGAGAAAATGAAAAGGCAGGCAATAGAGAGTGTGCTAAGTTATCTGATCCAACAACAAGGTCGGGAGCTGCTAGTAGACATCGCTGCACGGATGAATTCTTTGGATGGACATGGCGGGAAATAGAAATTAGGATATATGTGATATTTTATTTTTCAGTATATGTTTTGTTTAAGTTAACTATGCAGCATTTTTTATTACCCAAATACTTTAGTTTTTTGGTGACTATTGAAATACTTTATTGATATTAAAATAAATATGTTAGTTTGTTTCGCAGTTAAATATTCATGAGTTCTCGGTATCAATTTAGACTTTTAGAGAAGATAGATAAGATTCTTAAAATTAAAAAATACTCCAAAAAAAACCCCGGTTAATAATAGAAAACAAACTAAAATATTATATTAAAAAAAATAGTAGCTACAATTAGCGGCAGTTTAAAACAACCGTAAATAAATTTCATAAAAAAATGCTGCAGCAAATTGCGGTAGGTAAACAGCGTCGCAAATAAGATGGAGAAATCACTCTTGGTAATATAGTGGTGGTTTATATAAACTGCCACTAATTTAACCGACACAAAATAACTAATTTGCAGCGGTTATGCTAGCTATTGCTGGAAATCGCCACAGAATGCAATTCCTGCGTCCTTATGCGCTGCGGCCATCATTCCGCTGGCGTTTTGTTTAGCAGGAACCGCCGCAAATCAGCAAATAAACCGCCACAATTCTCCATTCTTCTTGTAGTGGATCTATGGAGAAACATTAAAAAAAACGCAAGTTCAAGCATGGTGTTCATAAGAGAGCAAAGGAGGAGAGATGAGCAGCCATCTAACCTGAATTTAAACCATGAAAAGTGACATAGATTTGAAGAAGAAGAAGAGAGGATCACTTTAATCGGTTTAGAATTTTGATTTGAGTTTTGATTTGGAAGAAATCAAGCATTGAAGATCTAAGTGTTCAAAGTTTTCTCTCTTTTCTCCATGCTTGTTTTTGGCCAAATAAGGAGGAAATGTTTAGCCTTGAAGTGTCTTGGGGGAGGAAAAAAACATGGCTAAAGGTCATTGGTTGGTTAAGGAGGTGGTTTAAAAAATATCTCAAGTGTATAATTACTAAAACTAGATGTATTAGAACACACTTAGCAACACATCTAGAGATTAATATCTAAGCTACTAGTATAGATGACACTAGTAACATGATAAGCATGAGAATAGAAGGTATATGATGAGACCTTAGCATAGCTAAAGTCATCAGAAAGTGATGGCATTAACCTGCACCAGTAGACTATAAGCCTGGTTAAACTTATCTCCTATTTTTAACTAAAGTAGATCAAATAATATTATAATATTACTCAAGCAGCTCTAATATTAATATTATAATAATATTATATTATTATTTCTCTTCTCTCACAAATCGAGTTCGGCTCGTTAAACGGAGACTAACTATGGAAACCAGAATCTAAAACTCCTAGCAGAAGCGGCTCAAAAACTAGGTTTTTCGCCACTATGTCATCGAGCTTAACAAAGTAGAGGTTCTTGTTTAGTGATAACATACTAATGATGTAGATTGAGGTTCTTGATGATGCAGCAGAGATGCTTCCTTTACTGAATTTCCGAAAAACTCCGCTTCCTTAGAAAAAGTCTTGTAGTGTATCCGAAAACTAGGTTGTTACAGTGACGGCGGACCTGAGGGCGACATAGGCCCCACGACGGAATGGTGACGGTGCACGAAGACAGCTCCTTCAACTCCCGCCTCAATCTCTCTCTGCCTCCCTCTCCAGCTTGCGTCGGGCCTCTTCTCTCACTGGCACTTCGACGGCGACAGGCATGAACAGCGGCGCGGGCAGCGGCGGTGCGACGGGCTCTGCGATTGCATCATCTCTTCCTTTGCTCCCTCGCGTGATACCCTTTCTCCCCTGCACCTTTGACGACGACACGACGGCGCGGTGGCAGTGATGTCCACCGGCGCCGTCCTCCCCTTCTTCCCCGTTTCCTTCCTCCTCCTTTTCTGATAAGCTCTCTCTCTTCTCTCTTCTCTTTCTTTTTTCTACGTGTGAGTATTTTTGGGGAGGGGGTGGCGGCTGAAGGAAGGAAAATGTGTTAAGGTTAAGATTTTGGGGCTGTTTAGTAAATTAAGGTTAGGATAAAGTAGGTATTTTTAATATAAATAGGGGTAATGAAGTAACTAAAAACTAATTTTAATCCAACAAAATTATCTTAAAAATACTATTTATTTTTAAATAAATACTCTAATCCAAGAATTATAGATAATCAAATTAAATTCTTTTTATTCATAAAATATGATTATAAATCTAAATATTCAAATTAAGGAATATAAAATTCTCATTAATTTTCAATTACTAAAGCTTTAAATCATAAATAGGAAAATACCTAATTAATACAAAAATCTCTGAAAATAAAATCTTAAATAAATATAATAAATCATAAACAACTTATTATTTAATTTTTAAAATTTTAGGGTCTTACAACGTTGCCGTCTAGGGGTTTCCAGGGTGGTGCCCACCTGAGAGGCACATTCTGAGGTTTTCATTTGTAACACCCTCACTACCAGAATGTCACGCTTTTGGCTACGTGATAAGCGAAAACTGAAGCTCACGGATACCGGCAAGTGCACCGGATTACATCAAGTAATACCACGATAAGTGGATATCGTTCCCACGTGGATTAAAGGATTGATCAAACAAAGGGCAGATTAAATTCCTAATTAGATTAAAGAAACCTGATTGTTGATCGGAGAGGGCAAGAGAGAATCTTGATATCTTGTTTCGTTGAATGCTTGGATGTCACAGACAGTGAACTTGGATGATGATTTGAAAGAAGACAGTGATGAGGAGAGTCAAGGGCTTTGGAGATGTTTATGCTCTTAGAATTATCAATCTTGTTTATCTATTTCGAAGTTGCAAAGATCTTTCACGACAAATCTTTATTAACTGATTTCCAATTTCTTGGTTCCTCAATTTCTCAAATATTGATTGGTTGTCAATTAATTAATTAAGAGATTAAGCACAAAAACTTATTTAAATTCAAATAAGATTTAAAAGTAGTCCTTAGATCGAATTATATGTCACGTATTCAAGCTAGTCCTGTTCAGTTAAATCTTAAAAGAAAACATGATTTTCAAAAGTTGTTCTAATCCAAATTATATGTCACTTATTCAAAATTAGAGTGATTAAAAATCATGCATGTGTCGCACACTAATTGAACTATTATTCTTAGCCGAATTCAAATAGTCATGTGAAAGAGTTTTTAAGCATTAATTCAAATATCACAATTTTCAATTATAATAAAAGAATTTAAGAGAGATTAGAATACCCTTGAATACCACTAATCCGAATGAAGAACGAATAACTCAATCATGAAATAGATCAATGTAAGATTTTAAAATAAAATAAACTTCGATTAATTACCCATAGAAAACATAAATCGGGCTCCTACCATTGACAGAGAATTAGTTACCCATGAGAAAGTAAGAAAAACAAGAAGAAAAGTAGTTCATAGAATTGATTTGGATCTGAAGATCCTCCTCTGGCCTCTCTTGTGGACAAACTTCACTTATTTATATCTTAATTCTAGAATTAAAATTCAAAACTAATTCCAATATTATCTTTCGGACGAAAATATAAGCTAACTAATTTACTAACTTGCAAATTCAAATTCAAAATAATTCAAATCAAACCTAACAACCAAATCTCTTATGTTTCTAGAAAAAATTAATAACTAGTCTTCTAGAAATATTTAATAGCTAATCTTTTAGAGTCTTCAATGTTCTAGATGTGGATAATTAGTCTTGGACTTTAATTATTGAATCCATGAGTTGTAATTGTATTTAAGCTGGCTTTGATTTATAGGATTTTGGGCAAAAAGGCCCAATATCACACTCCAGGAGACGCAGGTCCGCGGGGCATAAAAGGAAGCCGTCGGGCATGGGAGATGTAAGACCCCAGATTTTTAGAAAATAAATAATGAATTATTTATGTTTATATATATGATTTTATTTTTAGAAAGGTTATGAGACTTCGAGTTTTAAATTAATTCGGTTTTATATAAATTTCAATTATAATTAGATATTTTTGATTTACTGAAATTAATGGTTCTTGCTTAATTAAAATTCAAAGTTTTAGTAATTGGAGATGAAAGAGAGTTTTGTATATAATTAAATTTAAATTAATTCGCATTTTCAAGTTGTACAGAATCAGCAAAATGTTAAATACTGCAAAATTTTCAGTTTTGTCTTCCGAACTTCTGACACACATAACGTTTTTGTTTTAAAATATTTTTCATCCGTTCTTCAAACGGCGTAAACTTCACGGACCCAATTTTCATATGAAATAAGTTTGAAACTATTTGGGGGTCCGGAAGTCAAGTTATGCTTCGCCAAAGTTCAGCCAAAAATTGATTTTACACAAAAGACTTCAAACCTCAATTTTCTTTTAAACCAAACTCATATCCATAATTTTAAAACTGTATTCGTCACAATAACATGTCTCAACACACCAACACAGCACTACATTCTTCACATCACACCACCTTCAACCATAATTCATGTTTACACAATTTCAATCTAGTTTCCATATTTTACATCAACAATATTATGAACTACTTACTCAATAGATATAATCATATTATCACCTCTTTTACCACCAACTCATCAATTAATATACTATTATCAACATAAACAACAATTATTAACACATATTCAATTCACATTAATCTTCATCAAAGGTGCTAAGCATTGAAAATTTTCATGCATTCCAACCTATCCTATGGTCATCTAGCCTAAGTTTTCACAGAACATTATATATTAAGGGTCCGTTTGGATAGGTTCATAAGTGACTTTTTTTAACTTTTAACTTATGAAAAGGTGTATTATTAATGTTTGGTACAATTTTCAAAACAAAATTGTAACTTTCTAAAAAGCTATTTTGGTACTTAAGGAGAAGTTTAAAAAAATGACTTCTCTCATAATAAAAAGCTTTTTATCACTTTTCTCTTAAAATAAGTACTTTTAGAATTAAAAAATCAAACACAAAATAACTTATTTATAAGCTACTTTTAATATAAGTATTTATTGTTTAAACTATTTCTTCAAAAGTAACTTGATTAAGTTGTTTACCCAAACTAGGCCTAAATACGTGAAACCTAAACCATACCTTGGCCGATTTCTCGTATAACCTGAGACACCACCAAAGGCTCCGAACACAGCCCCAAGGTTCCAAGATCTTCAAAACTATAACACCCAACCTCCACCAAGCCTCAAATGTCCACAAGTCAAGCACCAATTTACATACATACACCTAAATTCACATTATCATATATATATATATATATATATACCCAAAAACTCATAAAATCAAATAATTAACTAGAGTTCTAGGATTTTCACCTTACCCAAGTACCAATGAGACAAGATTGAATGTTTTCCTCAAGCTAATTGGATCCTATAGCATAAAAGGACCAATATTTCAACACCCACATACATGATTTTCGAAAATCATGGGAATTGAGAGGCTGAGATGAGAGATGAGACTTATCTATGAAATTGTTCCGATAGATTCGTAGAGTTCGACGCGGTAGTCGCGTGGCCGCAAACAGTGCGGCGATCGGACTCGGAGTGAGAAGTTGTGGTGGTTTGAATTTGGAACAAGGGTTTGGGAAAGTGTTATGTTCTTCCTCCTTCTCCAAATGGCTTGCAGCGTGAAATGAAAAGGAAGGAGAAAGGGGCTGGGTTTTGATTAAGTGTGGCTGGCATGAGTTGGGCCTTGGGCCCATTTCAGATCCGATTTGACCGGTTCGATTCGTTCGGTCTAATTTTGGGACAAATTTTTTGAAATTAGTATTAAAATTCTCGTTTTAATTAGCTCTATTTAATTTTATTATAATTTACATTTTTAATCTTCTTTATTAAAATTTAATTTATTGATTAATTATTCGCTAATTTTACGGAATTTACAGAAAAGGCTAGAGAATGTCTTGTAATATTAGTACAATTCATGTAATTTACTGATCAAGATCCTATAACTTTGGCATAATTTCTATAACCAAGTTCTCTTATGAGAATTTTTTTGAATTTCTCATAAACTCAAACTCCATGCTTGGATCGTGATTTCATGGAGTTTTTTGACCATTCAGTGTCGCCCATGATGAATCACAAAAAATCTAGTGTGGTTGGATCATTGAAAATTGTGAAATTGAAGAGGCTGTAGTAATATTGATACAATTTGTGTAACCTGTTGATTAAGTTGTTGTAATTCTGACATATTTCCTATAACCGATTCTCTTGTGAAAAAATTTCTTGAAAGTTTTATAACATTAAAATCCATGCTTAAAAGGTAATTTCGTGGAATTTTGTGATTATTTTGTGTCATCCACAATGAATCATAAAAAATCTAGTATGGTTGAAACGTTGGAAATTCTGAAATTGAAGAAGCAGAAAAATATCTTATAATACTAGTACAATTTTTGTAATTTATTTATCAAGATCATATAATTTATGAGAATTTTTTTTAATTTTTTATGAATTTAAAATTCTGACTTAAGATGATAATTTTATGAAATTTTATGACCATTTAATATAATTTATGATAAACCACAAAGTATCTAGCGTGGTTGAGATGGTTATAAATAATTATACTAACTCACAATAAATATCTTCTATGAAATCACATAAATATAGTATAAACTTTTATATTACTATTCAATTATATATAATTACATCCTTAACATAATTAACATTTTTTATGTTATATTACCTCAATCAAACTTATATAAAATAAAAGAGTTTAACCCTTATATATTAATAATATATATGGTTTTTTTTCTTTAACTGAATCAAATTCTTTTCTTTTACTGAATCAACGTTTAAAGCACGGGGACATACAGAGCAACATTCTTTTTTCTTTGTTCGGAACTTTCACACTAATTTTGTTTAGAAGAAATCATTAGCTTGACTTTGGAGGTTTCTCCTTCGGGTGTTTGGAGCCATAATGATCAACAAGTTGGTTTTCATTTGCAAGATAGGCCTGAAAAAACGAATTGAAACAACATTATGAAGAATCCTAATACAAACACTGCATAGTTCTAAATTACATAAATATTTATGGGTACAAAATATACAACAAAAGCATCCAGAGTTAAAAAGGCTCACAAACACTTTTTTTTGCTGCTTACCACCATAGTTATCAAAATTAAACCGTAATCGATTTGATAAATTATTGGGTCACTGAATTAATGATTTAACCGGTGAATCATTAGTCGAACCATTTGATCCGGTAATAATTAAATAAATACATAAAATTATAAAAAAATTAAAAATAATTATCTAATTAATTATATTTAAAAAATAATTATCTTTTATATTCATAGCGTAAATGGTCATTCTTATGTGAGCAGTGACGAATCCAAAAAATTTTGTGATTGGGGCAAAATATACATAATATAATAATAATTTTTATAATTATACTTGTTATTATAAAATATAATTAGTCTTTAAATTATCTAATCAATAAATTAAAATAATAAAATAATAATTTAAATAATAATATATAAATTAAAATTTTATTTTTTTAGTTTTTATATTTTAAAAAAATTAAATAATATTTTTATTGTCAATACAATCAAATGTCTCTCTTTTTATATATGTCGTTAAATAACAATTTAAAAATTCATCTTTCATACGATTACAAAATCGATTCTTTACAATATTCATATTTAAAAAAGTTTTTTTTAACTGATATTGTCCCAAAAATAACTAAAGTTAACTTAAAAAGAAGACACCAATAAATAAACAATACTATTTTGATTTCTTATTTTATTATTATTATTATAGATTTAACCATTTTTTATTTAATACTCACTATAATATTAATATTTTATTATTCATTTTTAATTTAATATTAATATTTAATAGTTATTTTTTCATTGCCAATAAAAAATAACTCTAAAAGATGTTAACAAATAACTCCCGAAAAACTAGATATACATTAAATATATATATTCTAAAAAAAGACTTTAGATGTCATATTTTGATTTAATTTTTTGCAAGTAATATTAAAAAATAAGATATTTTTATTCTAAAAAATTTATAATTTTATGTCAACTGAATTTTTTAAAATTTTTTTAATTGTGAATGATTAAATTTTTTTGAAAAATAAAAAAAGAAAATCTAGAAATCAAATTTTACTCTAAATATTTGTGTGCATCTTCTAAATATTTATTCAAATGTTGACAAAACAATTTAGATTAAATGAATATGTCATTTGTCAAATACAAAAGTTTTTTTGTCACTTTTAATAAATATAATATTTATTAGTTATTTTTATCGCAATTTTCAAATCATTCAACGATTATTTTGTCTGTGCCTAAATCTTTTGGATATTAAATTAGTAGTTACCTCTGTTCTGAACAAATAATCAAATATATATATAATATATATACACGGAACAATAGTGATATTCACTAAATATATAAATAAGTTTTTTTAGATTTTAAATTTGTTTATTAATTACAATTATAAAATAACAAATTTATAATTATTTCACTCTTTTTTTAAAGGTTATTGTAACAAATTTATTTAAATCTTAAATTATTATTTATTTTTACATAATTAAAATTAATGAGTGAAGTTAAATTATAGTGGGGTCAAATTTAATTATATAGTTGGGACAAATAAATTTTATTATTATGTATTAAGTAAAAAAATTGTAATAAATTTTATTACTATGTATTAAGTGGGACTTGCACCCACTTACTTACACATGAATCCATTCCTGTATGTGAGTGAATTAAAATTAAATTATAAAAATAAAAAATATAATATTATTATTGAAGAATAAAAATAATATTTTATATTATTTAAATTTTGTTGTTTTAATATAATATATATAATTATTAGGATTTAATATGATAAGTGTGTTGGATACTAAATCATTGATTTTTTTAGGTGAACTACATAAAATAAAAGAAAAGAAAAGGAAAAAAAAGAAAAGAGAAGAAAGCAACATAATATATATGATTATTATCCTTTCATGTAGTATAGGACACTCTAGCTTAGTGGAAGACTAACCTTTATGGAAAATGTCTTGGGATTAAGTCATGCTTGAGGAATTTTTTGGACTTTTTCAAAAGATTGTCGCTTAAAAAAAGCAAAAAAATAAAATGTCTTTATGGTACCTGATAAATTCATATATTTTTTTGTCTCAACGATGACTTGAAGAAATAGTTAAGGGGATCAAGCAAATAGTATAGAAGTAGTCATAGTAGTAGTTTAGGATAACGTTTTAGGCTAATTTTTAGAGAGAGAATTTTTCAACTTCTCTTTAGAATTTTGGAGTTTTAGTAGTTTCTTAGGTTAAATTCTCTTTAAATTTAGGTTTTAATCTTGTTTTAGTTTAGTTTTTTTTTTTGTATTTTCTTATTTTAGTATCTTAATTCTCTTAATTTTACTTATTAACTTCTCAATTTTGGTTAATTTTAGTTATTGAATACTTGTTGAATTTTTTATTTTTTTAATGTAATTGATGTTTTCATATTTATTGATGATAATTGAGTTGTTATTATTATTTTCTTCAATTTGGTAGTCTAAAATTTTATTAATTTATGTAATTTATGATGCTTTGTTTATATGTCTTCTAAGTGTTCGATAAAATGTCTCACCTAGTTATAAAGTAGAATTTTTATACTCTTAACTTGAAATTGAAGACTTAGGTGACCTTGAGTCATTGATGTCCGACATTGATTGGTAATTTAAGGTTGTTAGTTGATTTGGTTTTTACTAACGCTATCCTTTCACTAAGCCTAATTAAGGAGTTGGTTAGGATTTATGAATTGAGATCAATTATGCCTATTTGACTTACCCAAATGTTAAGAGTTGACTAAGTGAGATTAACTTTTCATAATTACCATGTTTGTGATAAATGACTAGGATAGAAAATCTTGACTTTCAATCATTGCCAAGACCTTTTTACTATTTGAATTTTCTTTCCTTTACCTTAATTGCCTTTATTTAATTTTAATTAATTCCCTTGGTCTTTTGCTCATTGCTCATTATTTACTTGGGATTTAAATTCCAACCCCGATCTCTAATAACTGATGATATGCACGCTCGACTGCAATTTCGTGGGAGATCGATCCGAGATTTAAAATTTTCAGTTATTTTATTTGAATTGTGACAATCTTTTAAACTTTGATGGAGAGTTATTTGCTGGTTTAGAACTATACTTGCAACGAAATTCGAGTATTTAAACTTGTGAAATTCTAAACCAACACCTAACCCCCGTCAAATTTTTGGCGCTGCCACCGGAGAATTGCAAATGTGTGTCATATTATTGGTTGTTGTTAATATGTGAATATGTGAATAGTTTACTTTTTAGTTAGTTCTTAATTTTTGTTAGTAGTTAAAAGTGTGTTTTTATTTGTTTCTTGATAG
Organism: Arachis ipaensis; assembly: GCF_059453495.1. Classification (NCBI taxonomy): domain Eukaryota; kingdom Viridiplantae; phylum Streptophyta; class Magnoliopsida; order Fabales; family Fabaceae; genus Arachis; species Arachis ipaensis. The sequence goes on along the minus strand of NC_142437.1, from coordinate 94,067,576 downwards.
TTTTTGTTTTTATTTCCTCTTTTTTTTTTTTTTTTTTCTATAAATTCTCACCCTTTTGTCCTTGAGTTTGGTTGTAACTATGTTGTAGGAAATAATAACTTCAATGATAGTTCACAATATGGGATAGAAAATTAATTGAGGGAGGAACCATATGCATATGGACAACCTTCATGATAACAACCTCCTCCATGTCACTATGAGCACAATTCTCCTATGGTGCATACCAATCCAATGGATATGGTGGGTCTCACTACGGTTAAGAACCTCAACCACCATATGTCTATGAACCACCTCTTTAACATCACCCTCAACCACAATACTCACAAGTCCTATTTTACCACCAAACACCTCCATATGATCCTAATCCATGTCTACCATATCACCAACTTTATGTGCCTCAAGAACAACCATATGAGTCATATGAACCACACTTAAAATCACCACCATTCTAACACTAATACTTTCAAGCCGCCCTTGACCAATTACCTCCATATACACCACTTCAATACCCTTATCAATATGAACCATCTTCCATATATGAAGACCTTCTCCCAAATGATGAACTCTCTTTTTCTCTACAAACCTCAATAGAGGAAGCACTCCAAGTGTTTCTCCAAAAGTAAGAAGAGATCCAAAAGAGTCAAGGAAATATCATGGCTACTTTAGCCGAATGTTTATCTTGCTTGGCGTCGATATGCTCTTGCAACAATTTACGGAAGAATGTGAAGAAATTCAAAGAAAAAAGAAAGAGGGAGGAGAAAGAGGAGGAAGAAGAGGTGTGGTGATGATAATTACAATAATGATATAACAATAACGTTGATGATGATAATGATGATGGAGGAGGAGGAAAAGGAAACAGGAGATCCAAGAAATTCAAACGAGAAAAGAAAGAAGAAAAAAAAGAAGAGCATACGCGTGGATGTGGAACACATTATAACATCTTGGTTGGACTTACTACTTAGTTAAACATTTTGCTTGGTTTTGGTAATAGATAAAGATGTTACAGATTAATATTTAGTTTTAAGTCATAATCCCAAATCAACACGAATTAAACTTTTACAAGAAATAATCTTATGGCCACTCTGCATCACTAGTCACCACAAAGTAGGAACCAAAAAAATGATAATTCAATGATACAATCATACAAAGAAGCTAATCTGCATAAATGTTCTCTCTTTTGCAGTGTTGGAGCCTTCAAAGCATAGTTACCTTTGATCTCCCATTTCCACCTATTACATAATGAATTTGTTCTAAAACAAAACATGTAACTAATCACAAAAAGCAGTGAACCAAAACAAATTGCATCCATGTCCTGTACTGAATTTCTAGAAACTATACATGCTTCAAAGCATGCCATCGGCGCGAGACGGTAACCTCTTGAAGAAGTTGCTAGGCAGAGAGGGTAACTTACTTCTAAACTTGGGGTGCCGGAGCCAGAATATTCCGGCAACAACAGAAACCATCTTGAACGGCGTTATGTATAGCGCCACCGCAGCTATAAGGCAGAAAATCACAAACAAACTTGTTGCTCTTGGATCCCTCCAACTCAATAATGCTTGAAGCCTCTCACCTTGAGTTGCAATGTCTCCAACAACCGTTTGTATTCTTCCAGCTACACTTCTTAGTCTATCATACCTCATTTTGACCACATCCTGCGCCTTAGAAGTTGGAAAAGTATCGAATTCCTCGTCGAGTTCATCCGGATGTGCTGCCTCCGCCCACGAAAGCTTGGTGTCCATGTGAGGCGGATGCCTCGGCCGGAACCTAAAGTTCCATATTCCAATGAGGAACATGTAGAGGAAAATAGTAGGGAGGATCAGTTCAGGGTAACATATCAAAATGAAGAACAGAACATGGACTAGAATTGTTGTAATTGGATTCTTCCATTGTTGAACCTCACCAAGCCACCTAGTCATAGAAATTGCACCTGAAAAAAGGGACACAATTCTAAAGAAATTTGCTTTGCTTCTTCTCAAGCTCCATATATGAGAATCCACATCAAGCATGTATTCCACAACCTCTTTTCTCAATGGTGGTTCAGCTCTACCAAGTCTCACAGCAACAATATTCATAGCTTGGTACCTCAATCCATCTAATTGGTTCACTGTGAATGGATGCAAGTAATGCATTTTTGGTAACAAAGGGTGTCCATAAAGGTAGATTATGTGAGCCAAAGAGAGGCACGTAAATCGAATCGCCAATTGAACTTCTCCCATTTTCTTCAATCCTTTGGGACTAAGAACAAGTAAAGGGTAAGAGTTTGTGTAGATTCTATCCATTTCCAATGTTGATAAACGAATCCTCACTTTTCCAATTCTTGAATCATTTTTTGATCCACTTCCTCCACCCAAATGGCAGTTGTCAAAAACACCCAAGGTTATGACAGTGCAAGGATCATAAACTTCCCAAGTGTATTGCTCATTCCATTTTGGATTGAAACTCTCTGTTATTGTCCTGGTTCTCACCCATTTCTGTCCATATTTGGCAACACAATAGGCATCCGTTGAAGACTTTCCGTCGTTCGTCTTCATCGGCTGCAAGCCTTGAGCACTCAGTATTCCAACTTCAAGAATCCCAATAGGCTGCTTCCAGAGCTGCCGCGCAGTAGGCCGCGTATCACTAATGTACATAGTTGATTCATCAAGCACATGGTATGCACCTTCAAGACACACTCTAAGGTGAATCCTACTTGAGAATTTGAGCTCATGCCTCTTATCACCCTCAAGAACACCAAACCCAAACCTCTCAAGATTGAACCAACGCGAATGCACCGGCCTGTGGTCGAGCCGGACCTCAAACTTGTTCAATGGCACGCACAACCTCCCAACAACCTCGTCTTTCGCCGGCGTAGACTTGTTCTCCACGGTGATCACAAGCTGCTCCTCAAATGGCTCTGCTGCTACAAACACAAGATCTTCATTCCACATTGGATTTGGCGTCTTCGTCGGCGAAAGCTTAGTCTTCAAGACTTGTTGTCCCACCTGAGCCTTCACAAAAGCTTGTGGTGGCTGGCTTTTGTCCTGCGGTTCAATGTCTTGCGCTTCAATGACATTGACTCTAACATACCATAACTTTGGATTAACATAAACCTTTGATCTTATTGTATATACTCCTTCTCCATGAACTGAAGCTGAATCTGAATGCCATGCTTCAGGGAATGCTTCATCAGCTTGTGTCCCCATCCATACTGCTAGCATGATTTCTCCCCTCACCTGCTTAGCACAAATACGAATACCAGTATTAAGTATTAAGTTTTAGTTTGGAAAAATAACTTAATTAATCTCTTTTTGAAAAAATAATTTAAATAATAAATGCCTACATTAAAAGTAGTTAATAAATAAGTTATTTTGTGTTTGGAATTTTAGTTCTAAAGTATTTATTTTAAAAAAAATGTGATAAAAAGTAATAGTATTATGAGAGAAGTAATTTTTTTTAATTTCTTTATAAGTTCTTAAATAACTTCTTAAAAAGCTACAATTTGATTTTGAAAATTTTCCCAGACATTAATACTACTACTTTTCATAAGTCAAAAGCTCAAAAAAAATTACTCTATCATAATAACGAAGACACAAGCATAAAGACACACATATACCCAAACACAGATACACATGAATACATGTAGTTTGTTAGTTGATAAGACACTAATAAGATCAAACACATTTATCTTTAAGAACCAATTTTACTCCTAATGCAAAAGATGATGTTGGTGATGAAGTTGATGAGGATAGAAAGTGGAATTTTAAAAAATTTTATGGGATAAAATTATAAACAAAAAAACCCATGTCTCATGTCTAATATTTGTGTTTCAACCTTTTAGTAAGATGCTAAATACATGTATTTTATATATAATTGTGTGTCAGCATGTCCTTACAAACAATGAACATTTGTCACCGTATTCATGTCTCCGATCAGCATGGATAGCAACCAAACTCAGCCATACAGAATGAGTATGATAAGTACATTCCACAATTCTCACGTTTGAGAATTTTCACTGCATTTAAATAGTGTTTAGATGGAGATAGTAAATATAAGAACTTGTTTGATTGTTTAGATAGAGATAGAGACATAAAGTCTCTCTCTATCGTTATGTCTATTTCTATGGATAGAAAGAATTTAACTGCACTAATAGGAGAACAATGTTAATTGATCAATAACATTTATTATTTGGGGCCTAATATTTGACCAACACTCTAAACACTAAATATTAAATTTTAAATCCTAAATTATAAATCATAAATATTGACAGAAGTGTTGGCTCCCTGTTTGAGGCGATACGATTAAGTGAATAAAAATGAAGAATTTGTATATCATAGTGGCAGTGGCTCACCTTGGTTTCACCCCTTCTACCCTCTAATCTATACCATTGAGGAGCTAAAGGGCTATCTGGTGGAACCCTCGTTGGAACTTCATGCATGTCAAATACAACTTTTCCAATGTAATCATCTCTAGCAACCATTTCTTTGTCCCTTACATAAACCTCAACAACAGAGGATTGTATCTTGTCCTTTGAGAATGCAAAGACTTGTTTCCATTCAGGGTTGCTTTTCTTCTCAAAGTGTCTTGTTTTCCCTTTATAGTTGCCAACTTTTACTTCCACATAAGGGTCAACACTTCCAGTTACTTGGTTTGGAGGCAAGTCCTTCGCCTTTTCGACTCGAACGTAGAGGTAAAACATCTGTTCGACAAGGTCGTATGTGCTTGTTGCTCTCTCGGTGTAGATCCATCCGCTTCCGCCACGTTGTCCTCCGTGTGGCCACCGTTCTCCGAGCACCGGCTTTGTGTCTTTCAGCTTGTAGTCATCCTGGTTCGCCTTAGGTGGAGCAGATTGTGAACCCATTTTTGAATAACTTGCAAGCTTCACCCTCCTTTTTTTTTCTTTGAAAAAACTTAGTGATAAGTGAAAGTGTGTAACTTCTATGATATGTTCCAATCTCATTAACCTCTTAAATTTTCACAGGAGTTTTTAGTGAAGCACCTGAAATAGAAGAAGTGAAGTGAGATAGTAAAAATCAGAGAGACAAAGATATGAATAATTGAGAATATAAAATTTAAGACTTTGTGTTATACCTTTTAAGGTCTGATATGAAACAGGGTCTTTTTTTACAAATGCTTATCATTTTGTGATGATAACTCCTTTGTTGTTTACTGTCTTTGTTTCAATATTTTACTATGCAGCTTTGCCTTGCTTTTCTCTCTGAATGAAATGATTCTCTTCAGCTTCCACTTCATATAAATCTTAAAGTTGCAATTTCAAGACACTTTAGCAGATTGGGGTTGAGGAACTTGGTGCCAAAGGTGCTCAAGGCTAACACACTCAGTCCCTTTATTATTTCTTGTTTCTTTTTTTTGAACCAAAGAATATATACGAGTGTCTTATTAGTTTATTACGAGATTTAATTCAAACATATAATGCTGTTGAGCAACAATATTTATTCTCTATGGTCACAATTTAAGTGAACAGAATATTTTTATATATTAACATGCTGTTATTATAGTTATTTGGATTATAGTGTGTTTTTTTTCCCCTTCAAGCTACTTTACATGAAGTAATATTTTATTTTTAATATTTTACCATTAGTTACTAATTCTATATACTTTTGAAAATTTGAGATACAATGTCGACGCACTTTATAACTTTGCTAGCGGAGCATAGATGCTATACTTGCATTTGCTTAATTTAAACGCTTTGATAATTAGGAGAAGCCACTTTTTAAAATTCCACAACTTCGTAAAGGTTATATGACAAAGATAGTCTTTATTTTTTTTTTCTTTTTTGGAAGACAAAGATAATCTTTTAGAATGGAAAAAAAAAAAAAAATTTGTGGTAGACTAGCACATAATCGCTGCCCGTTATATTGCTCACTTAACACTTTCCTAGATACTAGATTCGTTTGTCTTTCTTCTATAGCTTTCGAGAAGATGGCAATTTTTCTTGTGGAAAAGACTAATTCATCACTCTCAAATATTTGTAGCGTATGAAACGTAATGGTCATTTTGGTAATTGCATTAACATAGAGGCGGGAAAGACAGTTAGTAAATAAATAAAGAAGTTTAAACAATTAAAGCTGCACATTGAGGCCAAAGTAAAGGAGAAAGCGTATGAGGTAAGTGAGCCTTCAAAAGATGCTTTAGGAGGTTATATTATTCCTTCATCTTTATTCGTCTCTAACACGATGTTAGCTGAACTTTTTGGAAATTTTTGACAAGTGGTAACTGGAGGATCAAAAATTCCAAAATTCAATGAATTATAATCGGTAATGTTACGATGAAAAAATATTTTTCACAAAAAAAAAAGTGAAAATTGTTCTTTTTACAATAAAATATTATGTGTAATGCATATTTGTTTAAAAAATTTAATTACATATATATATTTGATCTAACTTTATACTTCACCAAATAAATTTCTATTATAATCTAATATATTTTTCTTAGTTTCTTCTACTTTCTTTTTATCTTTGTCTTTTATTGATTGATTTTTATTATTCTCAGCTCTCTAAACGTAAACATACTACTATGCATATGACCATCACCGATGGCTCGTCTTAGCTGGTCTGGTTATTTAATTTCTGTCATTATATTTGTTGTTTGGAGTATGTCTGGTTATTTAATTTCTGTCATTATATTTGTTGTTTGGAGTATCTTTGGTATTGCCCATTTAATTGCACAGGTTGTGAAAAAATTATTTTTGGTGTTTCCGCTGTTAGACAGGTTCTTATTTTAAACTTTTGTTGAGTTGGCCCAACATAGTGGTATCGGAGCCGATGATTAATCGGTCTGGTGGTTTTAAGGGGTATTCAAGGTGAAGCATCGAAAATCTTCCCGGCAAAGGTGGTCCGGGCGGCGTGTCCCGCGGTGTTTTGCGGCAGTATGATGGACGAATATTCATATGTGGTGGAGGAGTTAGATGGGAGTTGATGCTTGATGTGGAGGCTCACACTTGAGGGGAAGATTGTTAATGTTGCAAGTGTGAGGAGTGTTGAAGTTAGTCCCACATCAAAGAAAGCAAGGAAGAGTGAGGAGTTTATAAGATGAGAGACCCATTAACTTATTACCTTAAGGTTTTGAGTTGGATGTGGTGTCTTCTCATCTTATGTTCTCTCGCTTGATTCCTCCCCGAAATCTCCTCGGTGGTCGAAAGCTCTCCAGGGTTTGCCCAACAATTAGTGATAACCTGTATATGTTTTGTTCAAACTTCGTTTTTTCCTTCACACTGTGGATAGAAATAACACGCGTTTTATCTCTCTCTCAACTTACTGGTTCGATCGTCTTCTACCCAAATTTAAAAATTTTAACTGATAATCGCCAAAATAAATCCCCGTAAACATCTTTGTGTCTCTCTCAAATTATACCCTGATTTTTACTCTATTTTTTTGCCCACCAAACCTGAGTCTCCATCATTTTTAATTTTCACTCATTTACTGCCATTTCACATCATTTTTTCTGTTCTAGCATTTTCTACCAATTTGTCATTCCTCGAAGAGTTTCCAAGTCACTCCCTAGTCACCAGCGATTGGAGGAAGGGGAAGAGTTCACCGGCAGGGTTTATGAGGATTTTCATGGGCCGTGTATAGCTTCTCCATAGGTCGTGCAAGTACTTCCACGGGCAAGTTTCCTGGAATCACGGGCCGTATTGCTCGCATCCTTCCCTTGGCGATTTCTCTCTTATTGTTGTCGCAAGAGCTAGGCTGTGTGGCTTTTTTCGTTGTTCATAGGAAGTCTACAATAACAAGTATTGCTCACTGTCGCCATTAATTATGGTAAGTCTGTCACTTTACTTCTCCTTCTCATTGATGCCATCCCCTTTTTTAGGTTCTTCTAGAATTAGACTTAACTTTGATGCACTGAAACTTCAACTTTAATGTAGATTTAATTTTTTTCTTTTTTTCCTGGTCTGAATGAAAAGGATCTGAAATGATTAATGGAAGGATTCAAAGTTGTACTTAATTGTTGTGTTGCTCTTTTTATTGATATTGTTGAAATTAAATTTGTATTTATGAAATCTGTTTCAATCAATTTCCTTCTGTGTGTTGTTATTATAATTTAAAATTAAATTTCTATTTGTGCAACTTGTTGTTGTTATCGTGATCTGTGACATGAACTTGTTTTTTTTTAACAAGAGAGCTCAACACAATACAGTGGAACAACATACGACGAAACTGCAACCATGATCATAAAGGGAAATAAAAACAAAAGAAAGCAAACTATCCCTGATGTCATCTCCGGCATTGCCATCAACAACAAAAGGAATCCAAACTACTCCACTCTCTATAACTGGTCAAAGATCTCTGAAACACCTCTTCTGGACCACCTTCTTTGTTATTAAAAATCCGCCTGTTCCTCTCTAGCCAAACATTCCAAGTAACCGCACAGAAGCATATCATCCACTTGTTTCACTCCTCCTTTCTGTTAACAACGCTTGTCCAACTCACAAAATGTTCTTTTATTGAGCCCGGGATAGACCACGATCTCCCGAAATCAGAAAGCCATCGACACCACACCTGCCAAGTAAACTCACAACCCAAAAACAAGTGGTGAATATGTTCAACATCTCTTTTACATAATCCACATATGTTGTCTCCATGACTAATAATCCCAAATCTAAGTAGTCTTTCTTTAGTATTTACTCTTTCTATCAAAGCAAACCAAGTAAATAACTCCACTCGTGGTGGAACCAAACCTTTCCATATGGTTCTGGTGAAACTGTAGCTGGTGATATCCTCCGGAAGAGTATCTAACTGCACCACCTACACAAAAGAGTTAGTTGAAAAAATTCCTTCATTGTCAAACTTCCAGACAACTCTGTCTTGCTTATTACATGCTAGTTTTACAGGCCTTAAAGACTCATACAAAAGGTCCACTAATTTCAACTCCCATTGATATAAGTCTCGCTTCTACTGGAAGTTTCAAATCCACTCTATCCCATTCCAAAACCCACAATCCCCTATGACAGATCCTTTCTGGTTTGAGATAGAGAAAAGTCTCAGAAATCTCATCTTAAGCGAACCACCTTGTAGCCAGACATCTTCCCAGAATCGAGTCCTTCTTCCATCACCCATCTCCAAAGACAACCCAACAATCATCTTATCTCTTACACTGCTATCCTTGAGCTGCAACTGGCATATATCCTTCCATGGTCCCTGAAGAGAGAACTTTTGCGTGGTCTAGAAATTCGCAGATAAATCCTCATTGCAGGTATAGCTTCTAAACCAACAAAAGTCCTTTCTTACAAACGTTTTGGTTGTCACAAGTAACAAACCCCTTTAAAATTGATGACCGAGTATTTAAATCTCGGGTCGTCTTCTCAAGGAATTGCAGGGAGGTGTTCTTATTATTGGTTATGAGTCTTGTAAATTGGGGGTTTTGAAAGTAAGGAAGAAGTATGTTAAATAATAAGAAAAATAAAATAGTAATAAAATAAACTTTTGGCAAGGTATTAGAACTGGAAATCCTGTCCTTGTTATCCTTATCAGATGTGGTGAGAATTGGGTTTTAATCCCACTAAGTTAACCTTTACTAAAACAAAAGAAAGTCAAGTAGACTAATTAGTTTGATCCTCGGGTCCTAGTCAATTCCTAAGAAAGGACTAGAGTTATTGGAATTAGCAACTCCCAATTTCAACCACTGCTTTATTTGAGAACTCAAGCGTCACCAATTACTTAACCAGAGCCAAAAGGAAGAAATTATCTAAATTAAATTAAAAGCAATCTTAAATAGAATAAAACAATCATAAATCTGAAATACCTCAAATTGTATTTAAACATAAATTTAAGTCCTAACATGGAAAGATTCATAAATCAAATGGGCAACATAAGTAATTAACAGATAAAAGTATTAAAGTATCTAAAAGTAGAAGAGAAATATAAATTGAAGAACATTGAACCTGAAATTGAGAAATAACCATAAACTGAGAGGAATCCTAATTCTAAAAATCTAAATCCTAAATCCTAAGAGAGAGGAGAGAACCTCTCTCTCTAAAAACTACATCTAAAACTAAAAATTATGAATAAGCTTGTGTATGATGAATGGATGCATTCCTCCACTTTATAGCCTCTAATCTGTGTTTTCTGGGCCGCAAACTTGGTCGAAAATAGCCCAGAAATCGCTGGAGAAGAAATCTACCATGCTGATCTTCGCCACTGCGATGCATCCATGTGAAGCACGCGTTTGTGTCGCCTAGCATCAAAGAAACTATGGCATATTATATATCAAATCGAAGCCCCAGACGTTAGTTTTCCAACGCAACTGGAACCGCGTCATTTGGACCTCTGTAGCTAAAGTTATAGCCGTTTGAGTGCGAAGAGGTCAGGCTGGACAGCTTTAGCAATTTCTCCAACTTCTTGTATTCCTTCCACTTTTGCATGCTTCTTTTCCATCCTCTGAGCCATTCCTGCCCTGTAATCTCTGAAATCACTTAACACACATATCAAGGCATCTAATGGTAATAAGAGAGGATTAAACATAGGGAACTTAAGGCCAAAGAAGCATGTTTTCAATCAAAGCACATAATTAGGAAGGCAAATGTAAAACCATGCAAATAGTATGAATAAGTGGGTAAAGAGTTGATAAAAACCACTCAATTGAGCACAAGATAAACCATAAAATAGTAGTTTATCAACCTCCCCACACTTAAACATTAGCATGTCCTCATGCTAAGCTCAAGAGAAGCTATAAAGGAGTGAAGAGGAATGATAGAATGTATGAAATGCAACCTATCTGTATGAATGCAACTACATGCAAAATGTTTCTACCTACTTGGTTAAAAGTAAATAAGCTCTTCAAGACAAACATAAATCAGATTTCACTAATTCAAATAAAAAGTAAATAAACTTGTAATAAGATAGCTCATGATAGCAGGGAACATAGAATCAAGCATTGAACACTCACTGGTAGTGTATATCACTCTAACTCTCAAGTGTATAGGGTAATTCACTCTACTCTCCTCTAATCATGCTTTCTAAACTTTGTTCTTCATCTAACCAATCAACAAAAATTTAGTATACCAATGCAAACATCATGAGGTCTTTTCAGGGTTGTAATGGGCTGAGGTAAAGGTAATATATATATATATATATATATATATATATATATATATATATATATATATATATATATATATATAAGGCTAAGTGAGCTAACAAAGTGAATCCTTGATTAGTCTAAGATCTCACCTAACATATACATACTTTATATAATTTAAAAATACTTTACCTAGCTACCCAAATTTTTCCCACTTTTGTATTACATGCTCAAGTATCAAACTTATTTTTGAATTTTGTCCCATGTGCATTGATTCTTTTTATTTTGCATTTGGGGTAATATTATTTTTCTTCTCTCTTTTTTTTTGTATCCCCTTATTTAATTACTTAATATTTTATTTATTTATTTATTTTTTCAATGCATATGGTAATTTAATTATTTTGATTTCACATGAGCATGCTTCCCAAATTTTCAAATAACTCATTCAATTTAATTCCCTACTTTTGTCATATCATCCCATGTTCCCATAAAATTCCCCACACTTAAATTATACACAATATCTATCTTAAGCTAACCAAAGATTCAACTTGAGATTTTTAATTTTTTTTTCTGCTTAAGGTTAGTAATGTGGTTATGAAATAGAAGGGGGTTAAAAAGTTCAAAGTGGCTAACAAGGGTGATGTAAAAGGTAGGCTTATTTGGGATAAGTGAGTTAAACAAGTAATGGCCTCAATCATATGCAAGCATGTAAATACACTAAATAATGGAAATATAGAATGGAACAAAGCAAAGATTGTAATTATAGAGAAGAAAACACACAAGAATAAAAATTTATGGTTAAATAATGTAACCATGTAAATAAGCTCAAAATCTCACAGGTTGTGTGTTCTTTGCCTCAAAAACCATGTTCCAAATACAACTTTTGATAAGTTTAACACAAAAATTTTGATTTTAAATTAGTGAAAATTTTCAAAAATAGGGTCTTAAAAAGAAACTTATTATTCTTCAACTAAGTAGTACTTAAATGCAAACAATCAATTACACATGCAATCTATTATGCAATGCAACAATGAACTAATAAAGAAAATAAAACAATGGTGTTGGAAAGAAGAAAATAGCTAACCCATGGAGATCGGTATCGACCTCCCCACACTTAAAGGTTGCACTGTCCTCGGTGCATGCTGAGATGTGCAGGTGGATGGGTTGTTTCAACTGATGCTTTTCTTCAAGGATTGTGCAGATGGACTTGTTTGTCTCCCCTTTTAGAAGTTTCTCCCTTTTTTCGTCTTCGGTGGCCAACCTGAAAGAAGAGAAAATGAGGAACAGTAACCCAGAAATAAAGATAAAATAAAATATGGTTGGGTTAATGCCAAATAATGAGGGTCTCAATTACATGGTAGCTACAACATGCAAGTGAGAAAACAGTAGAAGTACATGGCAAATCAAGAGTGCAAAAATTTGCAACAATGAGGGAGAGTGTGGGTAAGGAGAGGTAATGTAAATTCATGTCAATGCAAAATTAATACAGGTATAAAAGATTGGCATTGATTTAAATAATATTACCTAACCAGAATAAAACAAGTCTCTAAGCACCTAAAATAATTCAAGAGAAGATGCAATAGTGAAATAAGAAAATTCAACACCAAAGAAAAAATAATGAATTTAGAAAAGAAAATAAAAATATGCACTAAATTAGAATGCAATGAATTAAAGTATGCAAATAAATTAAATTAAAGAGGTGAAGAAGAAGTAAGTAAGAAAGAAAGAAGAAAGAAGAAAAGATAGAAGAAATTAGGATTAGAAAAGAAAAGTTAAGATAATTGGCGCTGATCTGGATAAGGTGTGCGACGCATGTGACGCGGACGCGTGGTTCACGCGTTCGCATGGAATAGCGCTTCTATGAAGTGACGCGAATGCATGGGTCATGCGCTCGCGTGGAGTGATTTGTGCCATTAGCGCGAGGGCAGCCTCGCGGTCGCGCAACTCTCTGTTTTAAATGCATTTTGCCAAAAATCTGGGTGACGCGGTCGCGTGATTTACGCGATCGCATGAGTGGCCGTCATTGGGATATGACGCGGACGCGTCGGTCACGCGGCCGTGTGGTAAGAATTGTGCGTTCAGCACCAGTCCAGCACCACTCTAGCACAACTTTCAGTCGTGCACCCTTTCTTACGTCGATTTCCAGGTCACGCGGCCGCGTGAGTGACGCGGACACGTGGGAGGAATTTTTCCCATGTGACGTGGACGCGTCAGCGACGTGGTCGCGTGGATCAATTTGTGCCACAGGCACGCCTCCAGCCACGCTCTCGCGTGACTCTCTGTTCACTTTTCTTTTCTCCTAATGCACTTGTGACGCGGACGCGTCGGCGACGCTGCTGCGTCGCGTGCGTTTTTTTTTAAATAATGCAGTATGCAGAATGTAATGCTAATATGAATGTTATGCAAAACTCCAGGTTCAATACAATAAAATAAAATAAAACTCGAAAACAAATAAAACTAAATAAAAAATGAAAAAGGAGCGATCATACCATAGTGGGTTGTCTCCCACCTAGCACTTTTAGTTAAAGTCCTTAAGTTGGAAATTTGGTGAGCTCCCTGTTATGGTGGCTTATGCTTGTATTTATCCAGGAATCCCCACCAGTGTTTGTGCTTCCAGTAACCTCCGGGATCCCAAACTAGGCGCAGAAAGCCTTCAAGTAAGTTAAAGTAAGTGACAAGGCCCCAAGAGTGTTGATTGCCAGAATGAATTCCGGGGTCCTAAATCTTGCTTTTGCACCCGTCTTCTTGTTGATCATTATGATTCCATCTGGGTAGCAAGCAATCTGAATTCTCAGTAAAGTGGCCAAACAACTTCCTAGACCCAGTCAGTTGAGCTTTACACCAACCTTTGCATTTAAACTTTGAGTATGCAACCATGTTGAACCTTGCTTGACAACTCCAACCACTAACCATCTTTGTCTTACTCTTAATGCCACAAAGAGCTCTAAGTTGACCATCCGTCTCCAGTAGCCCATATTCAAGTGGGATTAGAAAGTTAAGGGATATGAATTTTACCCACTTGAATGTTGTGAAGGATGATGGCAACTTAGGGGGAGGTATTTCTAACGAATTTGCAAGCTCCACTCCCTTGTGCTCTTCTCTGACAATTTCCACCTCTTTGCAAGTTTCTTCAATATCAACCTCTTCCTCTTGGTAGCTTTCTTCCAATTCAATCTCTTCTTCATTTCTCACCAAAGGCATGGGAGGTTGTGCTTTTTCTTCTTGAATCTCCATCTCTTGATCGTCCTCTTCCAATTCCTTAACCATGACATGCCTTGGAGGTTGTACACCCTCCTCAACATTAAATGCAACCGTCTTGGAAGGAGGCTCTATGTCTTGACTTTCCCATGGAGGTTCAGCATCTCCCAAGTCTTCAACCACTTCTTCTTCTTCAATAATTCCGGCTTCCTCCACTTGTTCCAGTACAAATTCATGCTCTTTACTGTCCATCGGAGTTTCTAATGTCTTCTTCATGCTACGTTCTTCATTAGATTGTCCACATGAAGCCATGGGGGTTCTTTGAGTGTCCGAATGTCGGGAAGCTAATTGATGTATCACTTGCTCCAATTGATGAAGGGTTGCATGAAATTGATCCACTGTTTCCTTGAGACGATCCGTTGATTCTTGTTCCGCTTGGGTATCATAAGTAGGACCATAAGGCTCTTGGATTGATGGATATGGATATGGTGCATATGGAGGTGGTGGTTCTTGGGAGTAATTGGGTTAGAATTGGGGTGGTTCTATATATGGTTCATAAGGTGGTTGGTATGGTGGATGAGGGTTAGGATCATATGAGGGTGTTTGGTGGTAAGGGGCTTGTGAGTATGGTGGTCCAAAATGATGTTGAGGAGGTGGGTCATAGGTATATAATGGGGTCCACCATATCTATCATCTTGGTATGCACCTCGGAATGGCTCTTGACTATAGCAGTTAGGTGGGTGTTGGTTGTCACGGAAGAGTCCACCATAACTGTTGTTTTGACATGCATTGTGGAATGGTCGTGGTCTATGGTATCTTGGAGGGTGTTGTTGCCGAAAGGGTTGATCAGATCCTCGTGGCTCCTTCCATCTCTGATCATTTTGACCTTGATGCATGTTCCTATTATAATTTCCATTCCTTGCAACAGCATTGGAACCAAACTCAAAGCGAGAGGGGTGAGAACTCATAATAGTAAATAAAAATTAAAAACGAAAATAAAAACAAATTTTAAATTAAAAGATTATTGAAATTTAAATTTTGAAATTTGAAAATTAAATTTTGAAATTTTAAGTTTTAAATTTTGAATTTTAAATTTTTGAAATTTGAATTTTGAAATTTGATTTTTGGAAATAAGATAAGATAAGATTTTTAAAAAGATATGATTTTTTGAAAAAGATTTGAATTTTGGAATTTAAATTTTGAAATTTTAAATTTTGAAAATTGAAATTTTAAATTTGAAATTTGAGTTTTAAATTTTGAATTTTTGAATTTAATGAGGAAAGAGAAAAACAATAAAATGACACCAAACTTAAAATTTTTTTAGATCAAAACGAAGAAAACAACTAAGAACAACTTGAAGGTCAAGATGAACACGAAGAACAACTTGAAGATCAAGATAAACACCAAGAACAAATTTTTTGAAAAAATTTTTTAATAACTAAATAAAAACCAATAACCTCTTAATTTATGAAAAAGCAAAAATAAAAACAAAAATAAAACAGATAAACAAGCAAAAAGCAAATATTTACAATAACCAATAATAAGGCACACGTTTGCAATTCCCCGGCAATGGCGCCATTTTGAAGAGAGAACTTTTGCGTGGTCTAGAAATTCGCAGATAAATCCTCGTTGCAGGTATAGCTTCTAAACCAACAAAAGTCCTTTCTTACAAACGTTTTGGTTGTCACAAGTAACAAACCCCTTTAAAATTGATAACCGAGTATTTAAACCTCGGGTCGTCTTCTCAAGAAATTACAGGGAGGTGTTCTTATTATTGGTTATGAGTCTTGTAAATTGGGAGTTTTGAAAGTAAGGAAGAAGTATGTTAAATAATAAGAAAAATAAAATAGTAATAAAATAAACTTTTGGCAAGGTATTAGAACTGAAAATCCTGTCCTTGTTATCCTTATCAGATGTGGTGAGAATTGGGTTTTAATCCCACTAAGTTAACCTTTACTAAAGCAAAGGAAAGTCAAGTAGACTAATTAGTTTGATCCTCGGGTCCTAGTCAATTCATAAGAAAGGACTAGAGTTATTGGAATTAGCAACTCCCAATTTCAACCACTGCTTTATTTAAGAACTCAAGCGTCACCAATTACTTAACCAGAGCCAAAAGGAAGAAATTATCTAAATTAAATTAAAAGCAATCTTAAATAGAATAAAACAATCATAAATCTGAAATACCTCAAACTGTATTTAAACATAAATTTAAGTCCTAACATGGAAAGATTCATAAATCAAATGGGCAACATAAGTAATTAACATATAAAAGTATTAGAGTATCTAAAAGTAGAAGAGAAATATAAATTGAAGAACATTGAACCTGAAATTGAGAAATAACCATAAACTGAGAGGAATCCTAATTCTAAAAATCTAAATCCTAAATCCTAAGAGAGAGGAGAGAACCTCTCTCTCTAAAAACTACATCTAAAACTAAAAATTATGAATTATGAGCTTGTGTATGATGAATGGATGTGATGAGCGGATAATTTATACGCTTTTTGGCATTGTTTTTAGTTTGTTTTTAGTAGAATCTAGTTACTTTTAGGGATGTTTTCTTTAGTTTTTATGTTAAATTCACATTTCTGGACTTTACTATGAGTTTATGTGTTTTTCTGTGATTTCAGGTATTTTCTGGCTGGAATTGAGGGACTTGAGCAAAAATCAGATTCAGAGGATGAAGAAGGACTGCTGATGCTATTGGATTCTGACCTCCCTGCACTCAAAATAAATTTTCTGGAGCTACAGAACTCAAAACGGCGTGCTTCCAATTGCGTTGGAAAGTAGACATCCAGGGCTTTCCAGAAATATATAATAGTCCATACTTTGGCTAAGTTTAGATGACGCAAACTGGCATTCAACGCCAGCTCTCTGCCCAATTCTGGCGTCCAGCGCCAGAAAAGGATCCAAAACCAGAGTTGAACGCCAGAAATGGATCAAAACCTGGCGTTCAACTCCACAAAGGGCCTCTGCACGTGGAAAGCTAAAGCTCAGCCCAAGCACACACCAAGTGGGCCCCAGAAGTGGATTTATGCATCAATTACTTACTCATGTAAACCCTAGTAGCTAGTTTATTATAAATAGGACATTTTACTAGTCTTTTTGACCATCTTTGATCAGTTGTATGCTATCTTAGATCACGTTTTAGGGGGCTGGCCATCTCGGCCATGCCTGGACCTTTCACTTATGTATTTTCAATGGTAGAGCTTCTACACTCCATAGATTAAGGTGTGGAGCTCTGCTGTTCCTCAAAGATTAATGCAAAGTACTACTGTTTTCTATTCAATTCATCTTATTTCGCTTCTAAGATATCCATTCGCACCCAAGAACATGATGAAGGTGATGATTATGTGTGACGCTCATCACCATTCTCCCCTATGAACACGTGCCTGACAAACACTTCCGTTCTACATGAAATAAGCTAGAATGAATATCTCTTAGATCTCCTAACCAGAATCTTCGTGGCGTAAGCTAGAATGATGGCGGCATTCAAGAGAATCCGGAAAGTCTAAACCTTGTCTGTGGTATTCCGAGTAGGATTCAATGATTGAATGACTGTGACGAGCTTCAAACTCGCGATTGTTGGGCGTTAGTGACAGACGCAAAAGGAGGGTGAATCCTATTCCAGCATGATCGAGAACCGACAGATGATTAGCCGTGCTGTGACAGAGCATGTGAGCATATTTTTCACTGAGAGGAGGGGATGTAGCCACTGACAACGGTGATGCCCTTGCATAAAGCCAGCCATGGAAAGGAGTAAGACTGATTGGATGAAGATAGCAGGAAAGCAGAGGTTCAGAGGAACGATTGCATCTCCATATGCTTATCTGAAATTCTCACCAGTGAATTACATAAGTATTTCTATCCCTATTTTATTAGTTAATTTCGAAAACTCCATAACTGTTTTATATCTGCCTAACTGAGATTTGCAAGGTGACTATAGCTTGCTTCATACCAACAATCTCCGTGGGATTCGACCCTTACTCACGTAAGGTATTACTTGGACGACCCAGTGCACTTGCTGGTTAGTTGTATCGAAGTTGTGAACCATGGTATTGGCACCATGTTCTTGGCGCCATTGCCAGGGAAAGAAAGAGCCATGAATTTTACATAATTAAAGTGTAATCACGATTACGCGTACCAAGTTGCTCACGTTGCCAGGGATATTTCAAGCCTGGACATCACAATTTCGTGCACCAAGTTTTTGGCGCCGTTGCCGGGGATTGTTCGAGTTTGGACAACTGACGGTTCATCTTATTGCTCAGATTAGGTAATTTTCTTTTTGTTTTCTTTTCAAAAATCTTTCAAAAATATTTCAAAATCTTCTCACCTTTTTTCGAAAAAAATTTTTATTCAAAATTTTTAAAGAATGAATTCTAGTGTTTCATGAAGCATGTGAAGCCTGGCTGGCTGTAAAGCCATGTCTAAATTCTTTTGGACTGAGGCTTCCAAAAGATCAGTTCATGAAATTGGATGAGGAATCAACTGTTACATGTCTGAATCTACATGCTGAAGCTTGGCTGGCCATTGACCATGTCTAGTGTTTTGGACTGGAGCTTTCATTGAAAGCTTGGCTGGCTAGTGAGCCATGTCTAATTCCTGGACTGAAGCTTTAGACTAAGAATGCAAGATTCCTGGAATTCATGTTAAAAATTTTGGAATCCTTATTTTTTCTTTTTCATATAATTTTCGAAAAATTCCAAAAAAAATTAGAAAATCATAAAAATCAAAAATATTTTTGTGTTTCTTGTTTGAGTCATGTGTCATGTTATAAGTTTGGTGTCAATTGCATGTGCATCTTGCATTTTTCGAAAATTTCATGCATTCATAGTGTTCTTCATGATCTTCAAGTTGTTCTTGGTAAGTCTTCTTGTTTGATCTTGAGGATTTTTTGTTTTGTGTCTTTTCTTGTTTTTCATATGCATTCTTGAATTCTTAGTGCGTAAGCATTAAAGAATTCTAAGTTTGGTGTCTTGCATGTTTTCTTTGCATAAAAAATTTTTCAAAATTATGTCTATGATGTTCATCTTGACATTCATAGTGTTCTTGGTGTTCATCTTGACAATCATAGCATTCTTGCACGCATTCATTGTTTTGATCTAAAAATTTCATGCATTGCATCTTTTTAGTGTTTTCCTCTTGCATCATAAAAATTCAAAAATCAAAAAAATATCTTTCCCTTTTTCTCTCATCAAATTCAAAAATTTGAGTTGACTTTTTCAAGAATTTTTAAAATCAAGTTGTTTCCTATGAGTCAAATCAAATTTTCAATTTGAAAATCTTATCTTTTTCAAAATCTTTTTCAAAAATCATATCTTTTTCAAAATTCTTAGTTATTTTCGAAAATTCCAAAAATAATTTTCAAAAATCTTTTTCTTATTTTTATACAAAATTTTCGAAAATAACAATAACAATTAATGTTTTGATTCAAAAATTTCAAGTTTGTTACTTGCTTGTTAAGAAAGATTCAAACTTTAAGTTCTAGAATCATATCTTGTGATTTCTTGTGAATCAAGTCATTAATTGTGATTTTAAAAAAATCAAATCTTTTTCAAAACTAATTTCTATCATATCTTTTCAAAAATATCTTCTTATCTTATCTTTTTCAAAAATATCTTTTCAAAATATCTTTTCTAACTTCCTAACTTCTTATCTTTTCAAAATTTGTTTCAACTAACTAACTAACTTTTTGTTTGTTTCTTAACTTTTTCAAAACTACCTAACTAACTCTCTCTCTCTACTTTTCGAAAAGATCTTCCCTCTTTTTCAAAAATTTCTTTTTAATTAACTAATTATTCTTATTTTTATTTTTAATTTTAAAAATTTTTCAAAAAAAATACTAACAATTTTCAAAAACCATTTTCGAAAATCACTAACTCTTTTTCAAAATAATTTTCGAAAATTATCCCTCCCCCATCTTATTCTATTTATTCATTCATATCCTAACATCTCATCTCACATCTCTGCCATCCTCACAGTTGTGTTTCTTCCATTATATTACATTCTTTGTCTCCCCCTCTTCTTCTACTCACACAGGGATCCCTATACTGTGGTATAAAGGATCTCTATTATTATTATTATTTTTCTGTGCCCTCTTCTTTGTCATATGAGCAGGAGCAAGGATAAAAACATTCTTGTGGAAGCAGATCCAGAACCTGAAAGGACTCTGAAAAGAAAACTAAGAGAAGCTAAAATACAACAATCCAGAGATAACCTTTCAGAAATTTTCAAACAGGAAAAGAAGATGGCAGCCGAAAATAATAATAATGTAAGGAAGATGCTTGGTGACTTTACTGCACCTAATTCCAATTTACATGGAAGAAGCATCTCCATTCCTGCCATTGGAGCAAACAACTTTGAGCTGAAACCTCAATTAGTTTCTCTGATGCAGCAGAACTGCAAGTTTCATAGACTTCCATCTGAAGATCCTTTTCAGTTCTTAACTGAATTCTTGCAGATATGTGATACTGTTAAGACTAATGGAGTAGATCCTGAAGTCTACAGGCTCATGCTTTTCCCTTTTGCTGTAAGAGACAGAGCTAGATTATGGTTGGATTCTCAACCCAAAGACAGCCTGAACTCTTGGGATAAGCTGGTCACGGCTTTCTTAGCCAAATACTTTCCTCCTCAAAAGCTGAGCAAGCTTAGAGCTGATGTTCAAACCTTCAGACAGAAAGAAGGTGAATCCCTCTATGAAGCTTGGGAAAGATACAAACAGTTGACCAAAA
Organism: Arachis ipaensis; assembly: GCF_059453495.1. NCBI lineage: Eukaryota > Viridiplantae > Streptophyta > Magnoliopsida > Fabales > Fabaceae > Arachis > Arachis ipaensis. The sequence goes on along the minus strand of NC_142437.1, from coordinate 94,046,634 downwards.
AGTGTCCTTCTGACATGCTTTCAGAATGGACCATCCTGGATATATTCTATGATGGTTTATCTGAGCTATCAAAAATGTCACTGGACACTTCTGCAGGTGGATCCATTCACCTAAAGAAAACACCTGCAGAAGCTCAAGAACTCATTGACATGGTTGCTAATAACCAGTTCATGTACACTTCTGAAAGGAATCCTGTGAATAATGGGACGCCTATGAAGAAGGGAGTTCTTGAAGTTGATACTCTGAATGCCATATTGGCTCAGAACAAAATATTGACTCAGCAAGTCAATATGATCTCTCAGAGTCTGAATGGAATGCAAGCTGCATCCAACAGTACTCAAGAGGCTTCTTATGAAGAAGAAGCTTATGATCCTGAGAACCCTGCAATAGCCGAGGTGAATTACTTAGGTGAACCTTATGGAAACACCTATAACTCATCATGGAGAAATCATCCAAATTTCTCATGGAAGGATCAAAAGCCTCAACAAGGCTTTAATAATGGTGGAAGAAACAGGTTTACCAATAATAAACCTTTTCCATCATCCACTCAGCAACAGACAGAGAACTCTGAACAAAATGCTTCTAATTTAGCAAATCTAGTCTCTGATCTATCCAAGGCCACTGTAAGTTTCATGAATGAAACAAGATCTTCCATTAGAAATCTGGAAGCACAAGTGGGCCAGCTGAGTAAAAGGATAACTGAAATCCCTCCTAGTACTCTCCCAAGCAATACAGAAGAGAATCCAAAAGGAGAGTGCAAGGCCATTGACATAAGCACCATGGCCGAACCTGTGAGGAGAGGAGAGGACGTGAATCCCAAGGAGGAAGACCTCCTGGGACGTCCAGTGATCAATAAGGAGCTTCCCTCTGAGGAACAAAAGGACTCTGAGGCTCATCTAGAGACCATAGAGATTCCATTGAACCTCCTTATGCCCTTCATGAGCTCTGATGAGTATTCCTCTTCTGAAGAGAATGAGGATGTTACTGAAGAGCAAACTGCCAAGTTTCTTGGTGCAATCATGAAGCTGAATGCCAAATTATTTGGCATTGATACTTGGGAAGTTGAACCTCCCTTGTTCATCAATGAACTAAGTGATCTGGATCAACTGACATTGCCTCAGAAGAGACAGGATCCTGGGAAGTTTATAATACCTTGTACCATAGGCACCATGATCTTTAAGGCTCTGTGTGACCTTGGTTCAGGGATAAACCTCATGCCCCTCTCTATAATAGAGAAACTGGGAATCTATGGGGTGCAAGCTGCTAAAATCTCATTAGAGATGGCAGACAATTCAAGAAAATAGGCATATGGACAAGTAGAGGACGTATTAGTAAAGGTTGAAGGCCTTTACATCCCTGCTAATTTCATAGTCCTGGATACTGGAAAGGAAGAGGATGAATCCATCATCCTAGGAAGACCTTTCCTGGCCACAGCAAGACCTGTGATTGATGTTGACAGAGGTGAAATAGTCCTTCAATGGAATGAGAACTCCCTTGTGATTAAAACTCAAGGATCTCCCTCTGCAACCATGGAGAGGAAGCAGAAAAAGCTTCTCTCAAAGCAGAGTCAACCAGAGCCCCCACAGTCAAACTCTAAGTTTGGTGTTGGGAGGCCACAACCAAACTCCAAGTTTGGTGTTGAACTCCCATATCCAAACTCTAAGTTTGGTATTGGAGAGTCTCAACAAAGCTCTGCACATCTGTGAGGCTCCATGAGAGCCCACTGTCAAGCTATTGACATTAAAGAAGCGCTTGTTGGGAGGCAACCCAATGTTTATCTAACTTTTATTTTTATTGTTTTTCATGTTTTCTTAGGTTCATGATCATGTGGAGTCACAAAATAAATATAAAAATTGAAAACGAAATCAAAAACAGCAGAAGAAAAATCACACCCTGGAGGAGCATCTGTCTGGCGTTCAGCGCCAGAACAGAGCATGGTTCTGGCACTGAACGCCCAAAATGGGCAGCTTCTGGGCACTGAACGCCAGAACAGGCATGGTTCTGGCGTTCAACGCCAGAAATGGCACACAAATGGGCGTTGAACGCCCAAAATGGCCACCAACCTGGCGCTGAACGCCCAGAGTTGGGTACAAAGGCATTTTTACATGCCTAATGGGTGTAGGGATGTAAATCCTTGAACACCTCAGGATCTGTGGACCCCACAGGATCCCCACCTACCTCCACTCACTTCTTCTCACCACTTTCTTTCACACAACCCCATAAACACTCTTCCCCAAAAACCCTTCACCAATCACCTCAAACTCTCTTCCCCATCACCTCTTCACCACTCACATCCATCCACTCTTCCCCATAAACCTACCTCATAAACTCCACCTACCTTCAAAATTCAAAACCAATTCCCCACCCAAACCCACCCATATGGCCGAAACCTTTTCCCCCCTCCCTTCCCTATATAAAGACCTCCATTCTTCATCAAATTCACACAACACACCCCTCTACACTCCTCTTGGCCGAAACCACATCTCCATCTCCCTCTCCATATTTCTTCTTCTTCTTCTTCTATTCTTTTGTTTATTGCTCGAGGGGGAGCAATATTCTAAGTTTGGTGTGGTAAAAGCATAGCTTTTTTGTTTTTCCATTACCATTGATGGCACCTAAGACCGGAGAATCCTCTAGAAAGGGGAAAGGAAAGACAAGAGCTTCCACATCCGAGTCATGGGAGATGGAAAGGTTCATCTCCAAAGCCCATCAAGACCACTTCTATGATGTTGTGGCCAAGAAGAAGGTGATCCCCGAGGTCCCTTTCAAACTCAAAAGAAATGAGTATCCGGAGATCCGACATGAAATTCAAAGAAGAGGTTGGGAAGTTCTAACAAATCCCATCCAACAAGTCGGCATCCTAATGGTTCAAGAGTTCTATGCCAATGCATGGATCACCAAGAACCATGATCAAAGTAAGAACCCGGATCCAAAGAACTATGTTACAATGGTTCGGGGGAAATACTTAGATTTTAGTCCGGAGAATGTGAGGTTGGCGTTCAACTTGCCAAACATGGAAGAGAACGCACGCCCCTACACAAGGAGGGTCAACTTTGATCAAAGGTTGGACCAAGTCCTTATGGACATATGTGTAGAAGGAGCTCAATGGAAGATTGACTCCAAAGGCAAGCCGGTTCAACTAAGAAGATTGGACCTCAAGCCTATAGCTAGAGGATGGTTGGAGTTCATTCAATGCTCAATCATTCCCACTAGCAACCGGACTGAAGTTACTATAGACCGGGCCATCATGATCCATAGCATCATGATTGGAGAAGAGGTGGAAGTTCATGAGATTATACCTCAAGAACTCTACAAGGTGGCTGACAAGTCCTCCACTATGGCAAGGTTAGCCTTCCCTCACCTCATTTGCCATCTATGTTACTCAGCTGGAGCTTTCATAGAAGGAGACATTCCTATTAAGGAAGAGAAGCCCATCACTAAGAAAAAGATAGAGCAAGCAAGAGAGCCCATTCATGGAGCTCAAGAGGCGCAGGAAGCTCATCACCATGAGATCCCAGAGATGCCTCAAATGCACTTTCCTCCACAAAACTACTGGGAGCAAATCAACACCTCCCTAGGAGAATTGAGTTCCAATATGGGGCAACTAAGGGTGGAACATCAAGAGCACTCCATCATGCTTCATGAAATAAGAGAAGATCAAAAAGCAATGAGGGAGGAGCAACAAAGACAAGGAAGAGACATAGAAGAGCTCAAGGACATCATTGGTTCCTCAAGAAGGAAACGCCACCATCACTAAGGTGGATTCATTCCTTGTTCTTATTTCTTCTGTTTTTCGTTTTCTATGTTATGTACTTATCTGTGTTTGTGTCTTCATTACATGATCATTAGTGTTAGTAACTTTGTCTTAAAGTTATGAATGTCCTATGAATCCATGACCTCTCTTAAAATAAAAAATGTTTTAATTCAAAAGAACAAGAAGTACATGAGTTTCAAATTTATCCTTGAACTTAGCTTAATTATATTGATGTGGTGACAATGCTTCTTGTTTTCTGAATGTATGCTTGAACAGTGCATATGTCTTTTGAAGTTGTTGTTTAAGAATGTTAAATATGTTGGCTCTTGAAAGAATGATGACTAGGAGACATGTTATTTGATAATCTGAAAAATCATAAAAAATGATTCTTGAAGCAAGAAAAAGCAGCAAAGAACAAAGCTTGCAGAAAAAAAAAGGGGCGAAAAAAAAATAGAAAGAAAAAGAAAAAGCAAGCAGAAAAAGCCAATAACCCTTAAAACCAAAAGGCAAGGGCAAATAAAAAGGATCCCAGGGCTTTGAGCATCAGTGGATAGGAGGGCCTAAAGGAATAAAATCCTGGCCTAAGCGGCTAAACCAAGCTGTCCCTAACCATGTGCTTGTGGCGTGTAGGTGTCAAGTGAAAACTTGAAGACTGAGCGGTTAAAGTCAAGGTCCAAAGCAAAAAGAAGAGTGTTCTTAAGAACCCTGGACACCTCTAATTGGGGACTTTAGCAAAGCTGAGTCACAATCTGAAAAGGTTCACCCAATTATGTGTCTGTGGCATTTATGTATCCGGTGGTAATACTGGAAAACAAAGTGCTTAGGGCCACGGCCAAGACTCATAAAGAAGCTGTGTTCAAGAATCATCATACTGAACTAGGAGAGTCAATAACACTATTCGAAATCTGAAGTTCCTATAGATGCCAATCATTCTGAACTTCAATGGATAAAGCGAGATGCCAAAACTATTCAAGAGGCAAAAAGCTACAAGTCCCGCTCATCTGATTGGAGCTATGTTTCATTGATAGTTTGGAATTTATAGTATATTCTATTCTTTTTATCCTATTTTGATTTTCAGTTGCTTGGGGACAAGCAACAATTTAAGTTTGGTATTGTGATGAGCGGATAATTTATACGCTTTTTGGCATTGTTTTTAGTATGTTTTTAGTAGAATCTAGTTACTTTTAGGGATGTTTCTTTAGTTTTTATGTTAAATTCACATTTCTGGACTTTACTATGAGTTTTTGTATTTTTCTGTGATTTCAGGTATTTTCTGGCTGCAATTGAGGGACTTGAGCAAAAATCAGATTCAGAGGATGAAGAAGGACTGCTGATGCTGTTGGATTCTGACCTCTCTGCACTCAAAATGGATTTTCTGGAGCTACAGAACTCAAAACGGCGTGCTTCCAATTGCGTTGGAAAGTAGACATCCAGGGCTTTCCAGAAATATATAATAGTCCATACTTTGGCCAAGTTTAGACGATGAAAACTGGCGTTCAACACCAGCTCTCTGCCCAATTCTGGCGTCCAGCGCCAGAAAAGGATCCAAAACCAGAGTTGAACGCCAGAAATGGATCAAAACCTGGCGTTCAACTCCACAAAGGGCCTCTGCACGTGGAAAGCTAAAGCTCAGCCCAAGCACACACCAAGTGGGCCCCGGAAGTGGATTTATGCATCAATTACTTACTCATGTAAACCCTAGTAGCTAGTTTATTATAAATAGGATATTTTACTAGTCTTTTTGACCATCTTTGATCAGTTGTATGCTATCTTAGATCACGTTTTAGGGGGCTGGCCATCTCGTCCATGACTGGACCTTTCACTTATATATTTTCAACGGTAGAGCTTCTACACTCCATAGATTAAGGTGTGGAGCTCTGCTGTTCCTCAAAGATTAATGCAAAGTACTACTGTTTTCTATTCAATTCATCTTATTTCGCTTCTAAGATATCCATTCGCACCCAAGAACATGATGAAGGTGATGATTATGTGTGACACTCATCACCATTCTCCCCTATGAACACGTGCCTGACAAACACTTCCGTTCTACATGAAATAAGCTAGAATGAATATCTCTTAGATCTCCTAACCAGAATCTTCGTGGCGTAAGCTAGAATGATGGCGGCATTCAAGAGAATCCGGAAAGTCTAAACCTTGTCTGTGGTATTCCGAGTAGGATTCAATGATTGAATGACTGTGACGAGCTTCAAACTCGCGATTGTTGGGCGTTAGTGACAGACGCAAAAGGAGGGTGAATCCTATTCCAGCATGATCGAGAACCGACAGATGATTAGCCGTGCTGTGATGGAGCATGTGAGCATATTTTTCACTGAGAGGAGGGGATGTAGCCACTGACAACGGTGATGCCCTTGCATAAAGCCAGCCATGGAAAGGAGTAAGACTGATTGGATGAAGATAGCAGGAAAGCAGAGGTTCAGAGGAACGATTGCATCTCCATATGCTTATCTGAAATTCTCACCAGTGAATTACATAAGTATTTCTATCCCTATTTTATTAGTTAATTTCGAAAACTCCATAACTGTTTTATATCTGCCTAACTGAGATTTGCAAGGTGACCATAGCTTGCTTCATACCAACAATCTCTGTGGGATTCGACCCTTACTCACGTAAGGTATTACTTGGACGACCCAGTGCACTCGCTGGTTAGTTGTATCGAAGTTGTGAACCATGGTATTGGCACCATGTTCTTGGCGCCATTGCCAGGGAAAGAAAGAGCCATGAATTTTACATAATTAAAGTGTAATCACGATTACGCATACCAAGTTGCTCACGTTGCCAGGGATTGTTCAAGCCTGGACATCACAATTTCGTGCACCAGGATGCATTCTTCCACTTTATAGCCTCTAATCTGTGTTTTCTGGGCTGCAAACTGGGTCGAAAACAGCCCAGAAATCGTTGGAGAAGAAATCTGCGACGCTGATTTTCGCCACTGCGACGCGTTCGCGTCGCCTAGCGTCAGGGCAACTATGGCATATTATATATCAAATCGAAGCCCCGGATGTTATCTTTCCAACGCAATTAGAACCGCGTCATTTGGACTTCTATAGCTAAAGTTATAGCCGTTTGAGTGTGAAGAGGTCAGGCTGGACAGCTTTAGCAATTTCTCCAACTTCTTGTATTCCTTCCACTTTTACATGCTTCCTTTCCATCATCTGAGTCATTCCTGCCCTGTAATCTCTGAAATCACTTAACACACATATCAAAAATCTAATGGTAATAAGAGAGGATTAAACATAGGGAACTTAAGGCCAAAGAAGCATATTTTCAATCAAAGCATGTAATTAGGAAGGCAAATGTAAAACCATGCAAATAGTATGAATAAGTGGGTAAAGAGTTGATAAAAACCACTCAATTGAGCACAAGATAAACCATAAAATAGTGGTTTATCAGTCTCCCTCTAGTAGGTAGTGGCTGAGCTGATAACATCACGTTGGGATTCAAGTCATAGCAAGAGCATACAACCTTCTTCCATAAAGGGCACTCTTCCTTTGAAAAATACCACCACCACTTGAAGAGGAGTGCAATGTTTCTAATCACTGCATCAACTACCCCCAAACCACCTTCCTTTTTAGGGGCTTGAACCACTTCCCACTTAACTAGTTCTATACCATTCCTATTTTCCTCGTTGCTCCATAGGAATCTTCTCTGCAACGATATCAACTTTTCTGCCATAGCCCTCGGCATCTTGTACAGGCTCTGGTAGTACATTGGCAGGCTATTCAACATAGACTTAATAAGGACTAACTTACCCACTTTATTTAGCACCTTTGCCTTCCACAAACTGAGCTTTTCCTCAACCTTGTCAATTATCAGTTTCCATGTCTTGACCAACCTTAGGTTTGCTCCTAGAGGAATGCCAAGATATCTGACTGAAAGGTTCACCTCTTTACATCCCAATAAATTGCACATGTTGTCAGTCCAATGCTGTTCACAATTGATTGGGATTAAACTTGATTTATCGAAGTTAATCGTCAATCCCGACATTACCTCAAAGCACCTTAGATATCTGACATAGTTTCTGATGGTCTCCTCCTTCGGTGGACAGAATAATATAATGTCGTCTGCAAACTGAAGGTGTGACATGAACTTGTTGTGGATAAGGTAATTCATTTGAAACTTGTTTACATATAATTTGCAATATATATATATATATATATATATAGCCAGCTCTAATTGTTCTTCAAAGTTTTAATATAAATAGAATAGCTTAATTGTAGTCCTACATACATAATACAGAACGCAAGTCACATATATGAAGCATAGAAATAGACTTTTATAGAATATCATGTTCACGTTAACTTTATCATTTGTAGAAATAGAATTACAGTATATTGCTAGTTTTATACTGTCTTTAAAAAAAACTATGAAGTATGAGTTAATGAATCATTCTTTTTTGTATACATATTCCATTTCTCTATCTCTAGCAACTTAAAAGTGCTAATGCATTAAAAATGTAAAGTAGTCTTGATTTTTTTAATTAAGAGAGTGTAATTGATACATTAAGACTAAGATTCGTGAAAGGGTATAGTCCTAATGTCTGTTCAGAACATCTTTATGCATGTTCCGTTATTTCATTGTATATTGTCTTAGTGTTTAACAGATACATAGCTTCAACGAGGACTTTTCTGCAGTTTCTACAATTTGATTGTACAATCCACTTATATAATAAAATTTTATTCTATAATGACGGCTGCTGTGTTTACTAGATGCTAATGTGCTAAAACTCTCAATAGATATTTTTATTGACGCACACAAAGTGATTATCCTAACGGCTGAACAGTTGTTGTCACTAGAGCTGTGATTATCTTAGCTGAACATTGATGATTCTTAATACATTTTGTAACCGTTGTTCTCCTATCTAGATAGAAATTGTTTGCCATGAATTGGCTTTTATTGTGAGTATTTTATTCAATGTTTGATAATGTTAGCATGGTGAGTTATCTTTAATCAAATTATTTTAAGAAAATGAACATATGGCTTGATGGCTTCAGTGTGCTTGACAAAGATCTTCTCGTAAGAAAGTAGATTGTTGTAGTCATTATTTGTCCATGTTATGTTTTCATTATGATTTTAATGGTATCCTTTGGTTGATGACAAAATGAGGTTGTTGATATTGCAGATTATGCAGAAGTTAGCGTAGGAGGCACATCATAATTTGAAGAAGACAATTGTGTAGCAAGGAAGATGCAAAGGCCATGTGGAAAAAAAAGTAGGCTTGAGCTGTGGGTTTTAGAGTATTGGATGTACTAACTTTTATTTGTATGTTTAGCTTAGTTACTAGTTTTATTATTATTTGTGTTTTCGAAAATTTCGGATAATTGGTATTATGTTGGTGTAAAAGGGAGATGCAAATTTTTTGGTGTATGTTGGCCTATTTCTGCTCAATTCTTTATGTGTTATAATTATCCATTATTTTTCATGACCTTTGAACACTTTGTTATAGGTGAGAGATGACACCAATTGGTCGTAAAAGAAAACGCTTTCACCATCCAGCCCATGACTTTTGACTTCATGAAAAATTCAACAATTCGATCATATAAGGAAAAAAATTGCCTCAATAGTTATCTCAAAGTAGCAGTATGAAAATCAAAATGTTAAACGAAAAATTTTTCCTAGTTCTATAGGATAACACCCAACTTGTTCGAATTCAATCCAAAACAATTCAGAAAGAGAAGGCCTCTCATGCCTCATCGTGAAACCATAATCATGCGATAGCAATAGAGAGCACAAGGTGAAACCGCTTCACTTATTCCTCCTAGTAGGGGTTTTTCCCTTCGTCGAGACACCGCACCCGGCGAGCTGGGTTCCAACCTTCGTCTGCTGTTAGTCTGTCTCGGCCTATTCTTTACTCGAGTGGCTATCCCCAACTACTTGACGTGCACTTTAATAGGAACTTCAATGAATATTCCTCTTAAATAGGTTTCATGAAAATACTCCTCCACATAGCCACGGAGAACATCTCGGTTAGTGTTCAACCCACTCAGAGCGTACGATTGGAGGAGATCTTTTCAAAAACTCAGAACTTCTTCCTAGAAATTTTAGAGACAAAAAATTTACAAAAATACAATGTTAAAACTATTTTGATTGTAATATAGCTCAACAAAACGATAATGTCCTCACCTGTCTGTAAGCTGGCAATAAGGCTTTAGGTGACCATTGCTGAAGATACTTATACACGAAAACTCTGCAGTCATCACTGAATCACGAATACACCAGGGTCAGTTGCCGCCAAAACCAGTAACATTATATTAACTACCTCAAAAATCCATGTGAGGACGAATATAACACTCTAACCTATTGTGTTGCCTAGGTACAGGGGAATAAATAGTACAAAGTCCAGAATCGGTAGGAACGTGGCCAGGGTCTAACAATGAGAGGATATGTTCCATCCTGCTTGACTATACACAATCAATCACCAGTTTAACACAAATAAAGGTTAACTTAATAAGATACATAAGTTGACAAAGTTTATATATCATACTCACCACCAGGGAGTCTAGTTGCCTCCTTTCAAACTTCGGACACTTTCGGTGGATGAAGTTAAGCACGTAGACTACTCTACTCCTACGATCGAGTACATAAGCCCACCAGTGTTGGTTCCATAAAAAGGGTCCCATAATATAGAAACAAATACCCACTACATGGTCCATAAAAAAGAAGTGTTCACAATGCATAAAATGATGGGAATTATGGCACTTTTACCAAATTTTTGTTTGCCATCTGAATGCGCCTGAAGTAAGGATGATCTTCTAGTCCCTGCAGCGGTCGGTATGTCCCTGACTGATATTGGCTAAGGTCCGATGCAAGTGACGCCTTATTGATGAGCGGATATTTTATACGCTTTTTGGTGTTAGTTTCATATAGTTTTTACCATGTTTTATTTAGTTTTTATTAAGTTTTTACAGGTTTTAGTGATAAATTAATATTTTTAGATTCCACTTTGAGTTTGTGTGTTTTTGTACCATTTCAGGTATTTTCTGGCTGAAATTGAGGAGATGGAGCAAAAGTTTGATTCAGAGACAGAGAAAGCACTGCAGATGCTGTCCAGATCTGACCTCCTTGCACTCGGAAAAGAATTTTTGGAGCTACATAAGCCCAAATGGAGCGTTCACAATGGCTATGGAAAGATGACTTCCAGAGCTTTTCAGCAATGTATAATAGTTCATACTTTGTTTCGGATTAGAAGGCCTAAAACAGGCATCCAATGCCAGCTTCCTGCCCCCTTTCTGGCGTCCAGCACCCAAAGAGCAGAGCCTGGCATCCAAACGCCCAGAGAGGACCCCCCAGCTAGCGTTCCACACCCCAGAGACCTCATAGCATATGGATCTCATCAAAACTCAGCCCAAACACTTACCAAGTGGGCCCCAGAAGTGAATTTTAGCACTAAAAAGACTGTTTTACCCTTACTAGTCATTGTTTAGTATTTAAGGGATATTATTCATGTTATTCGAACAACTTTACATCACTTTTACCATCATACACGTTTTACCATCAGCATAAGGTTCTAAACCTCCTAGGTTGAGGGGAGGAGCCCTACTGAGTCCTATGAATTAATAAAAGAATTACTGTTTATTCTTCGATCCGTGTTTGATTTATCTGTAAGATGTATATCCGATCTTCATCGTGGTGAATAGGATGATCTGACAAATTAGCTCTGTTCATCACATTAAGATGAACGTGCCTGACAAACACCCGCATCTACTTGGTTTCGTGTGAATACGTGACTGGAAAGCACGAGCCAACAGCTATGTTTATACATCTCTCAGACGGCTAATCCACGACTTCGTTGGGGACTTCTCGAGACACCAGTTCAGCCGATTTCCGGGGAGATTAGGGTCTTCATAGTATAGGCTAGAATCCTAAGAAGCATCATCCTCTGATCTGGAAGATTCGACCTTGTCTGTGGCATTTTGAGTAGGATCGCCAAGAGAATGGACTGCTAAGCGCTTCACCCTTCGTCAGATTGGATGACCACGGCCAATGGCGTTCAATCTGTAGTAGAGGAGATCAATGACCACGGCCCATAGCATTGATCACATACAGCCTGCCATAGAAGAAACTCATTCACAAGCAAAGAAGACAGTAGTACCAGAGTTAATTAAGAAAGACTAAGCAACTCCAAACCTTAACTATCTTCTTTTCATAGTTTACACGACTTCTGAGTTCTAATTGCTCTTTTTCTCCATTCCTATTACTGACTCTATTTGATATAAAAAGTAATTTATACAATATTAAAACACCTTAAATCTTTCTGACCTGCCTGACTAAGACCTGCAGGATAACCATAGTTTGCTTCAAACCACAATCCTCGTGGGATCGACCCTGATTCACTCAGGTATTACTTGGACGACCCAATGCACTTGCTGGTTCAATAGTACGAAGGTATGGGGATTTGTGCTACCAAGTTTTTGGCGCTATTACCGGGGATTGTTGAGTTTGGACAAACTGAAGGATTGTCTTGCTCCCTAGATCAGGTAATTTTTATTTTCTTTGAGTCTTTTATTTTTTTTTCTTCTTCTTCAATTTTCGAAAATTATTAAAAAAAAACTTTTTCAAAAATATTTTTCTTCTCTTTGTTCAATTTTTGTTCTTGGTATTGAGTCTTGCATGTTCTTGTTTTCTGTTTTTCAATTACAAAAATTTTAAAACCTTTTTCAAGCAGTTTATTTTCAGGCATCTTTAGCTTTCTGTTTGGGAGTCTTTGTTTGTGTTCTTGATTAAGTCTTTTATTTTCTTCTTCAATTTTCCAAAATTTCAAAAATTTTTTCAAAAATATTTTTATTTTCTTTGTTTAATCTTTATTCTTAGTTTGAGTCTTTTTGTTTTTTTTTCTTCGTAATTTTCGTTTTCCTTGAGTCCTTCTTTCAAAAAAATTTTTAAAAATAGTTTCTTTGTTTAATTCTTATGTCAATTCTTTAAGTTTAGAGTTTTCTTGTTTATTTTCTTTCAATTTTCGAAAATTTTGTTTTGGTCTCCTAAAAATTTTAAGTTTGGTGTTCTTTATATGTTCTTGTGTTCTTTAAATTTCTTGAGTCTTGTTCTTTGTGTTCTTGTTAGTCTTCAAAGTGTTCTTGAGTCTTAATTGTGTTTTGATCTTAAAATTTTTAAGTTTGGTGTCCCTTTGTGTTTTCCTCCAAAAATTTTTGAAAATCAAGGGTGCTAGATCTAAAAATTTTAAGTCTTATGTCTTTTGTGTATTTTTCTCTTTCATCATTAAATTCAAAAATAAAAAAATATCTTTTCTATCTTATCTTCTAAGTAATTTTCTAAATTTTTAATTAAAAATTCAGATTTCAATTTTAAATTTTTATCTTATCATATCTTAGTTTTCAAAATTTCAAAAATCAAATCTTTTCAAAATTAAAAATTGTATCTTTTCAAAATTTTATCCTATCTGATTTCAAAATTCAATTTTCAAAAATTTAAATCTTTTTTCTATCTTATTCTGTTGACTTTTTCAAAAATTCAAAATTCAAATTTCAAAATTTAAATTTTAATTTTCAAATTTTAAATCTTAAATTCAAATCTTTTCTTAATTAATTACTTATCTCCTCTCTCTTGTTTTTCAAAACTTTTTAACTAACTTCTTCTCTCTAATTATCGAAATTTCTTTCCTTCTTCTCTCTCTTTTATTTTTGAAATTTAATAATTAATTTTTAAATTCTTTTTAATTAATTAATTTCAATTTCGGTTTAAATAAATAAATAAAATATAAAAAAATATTTTAATTATTATTTTTCTTCTCTGCTTCTATCTCTTCTTCTACTCCTTCTATCTTCTTCCTTCTTCATCTTCTACCTTTTTTCATCATGAAAGCAAGTAGAAATGAAGAGTTCAGAAGAACTCTGGGATCTTATACAAATTCCAATGCTGACTTCTATGGAAGAAGTATCAGCATACCTCACATCAGAGCTAGTAGCTTTGAACTCAACCCTCAACTTATTACTCTGGTGCAGCAAAATTACCAGTATTCTGGGCTTGCTTAGGAAGAACCTACAGAATTCCTGGTAGATTTCTTAAAGATTGTTGACACAGTACACAGTGAGGGAGTAGACCAAGATGTCTACATATTATTGCTCTTTCCTTTTGCTATAAAGGATCAAGTAAAAAGGTGGTTGGATAACCAGCTTAAAGCTAGTTTAAAAACTTGGAAACAGTTAGTGGACAAGTTTTTAAACCAATACTTCCCCCAAGGAAGATGACGCAGCTGAGGCTGGATATCCAAGGCTTCAAACAAGGATATGGTGAATCCCTTTATGATGCCTGGGAGAGGTATATGAGGATGCTAAGAAAATATCCCACTGAAATGTTTTCAAAATGGGTAGAGTTAGACATCTTCTACTATGGACTTTCTAACATGGCTAGAATGTCTTTGGACCACTCTGCTGGTGGTTCCATACACATGAGAAAGACCATTCAAGAAGCTCAAGAGCTCATTGAGATGGTTGCCATTAATAAGCATCTGTACTCAGCCACTGAGACTTCTATAAAAGGAGAGGTTAAGACAGTGGATGCTAAACCTAACCCTCCAGAATAGGATGGCCCACTGACTCAGCAACTGCACGCTCTTGCCCAGCAATTACTAGGACTGCAAGAGGCTTTGCAAGAAACTCATGCTTCTAACAGAAATGTATAAGGCCAGTTGAGTCAAAAAGGCAATAGTTATCTAAGCAGATAACAGATGAATGTCAGGTTATCCAACTGAGGAGTGGGAAAACCTTAAGCACCCAACCTCAGCACAATAAGAACGACAAGCCCATAGAGGATAACCAGGTCTCTGCACAAGATGACTCTAGGTGTTCAAACGCCCATAGAGGTATCACTCCTGTCATTGAACGCCAGGAAACGGCAGAGACTGGGCGTTCAAACGCCCAAAGAGGTATCCCTCTTGGCATTGAACACCAGGAAAGAGCAGAGTTTGGGCGTCTAAACGCCCAAGGGGGCAGCAGCATGGGCATTGAACGCCCATGTAAAGGAGATCAGTCACAGACTGATAACAACCCTCCTAAGCAAGCCAGTGACCCCCCTTCCAACTCACATGGCATTCGGCCCTCATCAACCAAGGTTGATGAATACAAGGCCAAGATGCCATTTCCTCAGAAACTCTGTCAAGAGGAAAGGGATAAACAATTTGTCCGCTTTGTGGAGTATCTCAGAACATTAGAGATCAAGATCTCTTTTGCAGAAGCTCTTGAACAGATACCTTCTTATGCTAAGTTCATGAAGGACATCTTAAGTCATAAGAAGGATTGGAGAGAGACACAAACAGTCTTCCTCATTGAAGAGTGCAGTGCAATTATTCAGAACGGCTTACCAGAGAAACTTAAAGATCTTGGAAGCTTTATGATACCATGCACTCTAGGTGGTGCTTGTACAAGAACAGCTTTATGTGACCTTGGAGCAAGCATCAACCTAATACCTACTTCTTTAATAAAGAAGCTCTGTTTGACTGATGAAGTCAAACCAATCCGCATATGCCTTCAACTAGCTAATGGTTCCATTAAGCTGCCATCAGGAGTAATTGAAGACATGATTATCAGGGTTGGACCCTTTGCCTTCCCCACTGACTTTGTGGTGTTGGACATGGAAGGGCACAAGAGTGCATTCCTTATCCTAGGAAGACCTTTCCTAGTTACAGGATAGACCCTCATTGATGTTAAAAAAGGGGAAGTAACCCTGAGAGTCATTGAGAAAAAGTTCATACTGAATGCTGTCAAAGTTATGCAGCATCCAGACATTCCTGAGGAATGTATGAGCATTGACCTCATTGATTCCCTAGTGGAAGAGGTCAACATGGGCGAAAACCTCAAGAAAAGGCTAGATGATATCCTTGATGATACTCAGCCTAATTCAGAGGAACCTCTGGAAACCTCTGAGGAAAAGGAGAAGCCTCCAAAGCTTGAGCTTAAGCTACTACCATCTTCCCTGAAATATGCATTTTTGGGAGATGGAGATACTTTTCCTGTGATCATAAGCTCTGCCCTAGAGCCACAGGAAGAAGAAGCACTAATCAAAGTGCTCAAAACACATAGGACAGCCCTTGGGTGGACTACAAGTGACCTTAAGGGCATTAGCCTTGCCCGATGCATGCATAAAATCCTGCTGGAGGATAATGCCAAACCAGTGGTGCAACCACAAAGGCAATTGAATCCAGCTATGAAGGAAGTAGTGCAGAAGGAAGTCACTAAGCTCTATAAGGCTAGGATCATTTATCCCGTTTCTAATAGCCCCTGGGTGAGCCCTGTCTAAGTTGTCCCTAAGAAGGGAGGGATGACAGTGGTTCATAATGAAAAGAATGAGCTGATCCCTAAAAGGACAGTTACAAGGTGGCATATGTGAATTGACTACAGAAGACTCAATGACGCCACTAGAAAAGATTACTTTCCTTTACCCTTCATTGACCAAATGCTAAAAAGACTAGCAGGTCATGCTTTTTATTGTTTCCTGGATGGATATTTCGGGTACAATCAAATAGCAGTGGATCCACAGGATCAAGAGAAGACGGCATTCACATGTCTATCTGGCATGTTCGCCTATAGACAAATGCCATTTGGCCTGTGCAATGCGCCTGCCACCTTTCAGAGATGCATGTTATCCATCTTCTCTGATATGGTAGAGAAATTCCTTGAAGTATTCATGGATGACTTCTCTATTTATGGAGACTCATTTGACTCTTGTATTGATCATCTGACCCTGGTCCTAAAAAGATGCCAAGAAATAAACCTAGTTCTGAACTGGGAGAAATGCCACTTCATGGTAACTGAAGGCATTGTTCTCGGACATCGGATCTCAAATAAGGGTATAAAAGTGGATCAAGTTAAGGTGGAAGTGATAGAACGCTTGCCACCTACTAATGTCAAGGCAATCAGAAGTTTCCTCGAACATGCAGGATTTTACAGCCGGTTCATAAAGGATTTTTCTAAAATCGCAAAACCATTATGCAATCTCTTAGCCACTGACATTCCCTTCGTCTTTGACCAAGAATGCCTACATGCCTTTGAAACTCTGAAAGCCAAGCTTGTCACTGCTCCTATCATTTCTGCACCTAACTGGGACTTACCATTTGAGCTAATGTGTGATGCAAGTGATCATGCAATTGGCGCAGTCCTAGGGTAGAGACATGACAAGCTTCTGCGTGTTATTTATTATGCTAGTTGCATATTAAATTATGCACAGAAAAACTGTACTACTTCAGAAAAGGAGCTACTTGTAGTGGTTTATGCCATTGACAAGTTCAGATCTTACCTAGTAGGATCTAAGGTCATTATTTATACTGACCATGCTGCTCTAAAGTATCTGTTCACTAAACAGGATTCTAAGCCCAGACTTATAAGATGGGTATTACTCTTGCAAGAGTTTGATATAGAAATTAGAGACAGAAAATGGATAGAAAATCAGGTAGCTGATCATTTGTCCCGGATTGAGCCAGTAGCAGGGACTTCTTCTCCCTCTACTGACATATCCGAATCCTTTCCAGATGAGCAACTCTATGCCATCTGGACAGTACCTTGGTTTGCAGACATTGCAAATTACAAGGCTATAAGGTTCATTCCCAAGGAATTTTCCAGGCAGCAAGCCCGAAAACTCATGCGTGATGCAAAATATTACCTATGGGATGACCCATATCTCTTTAAGAGATGCTCGGATGGAATAATCTGACGCTGTGTGTCTAAAGAAGAGGCACAGAGAATTCTATAGCATTGCCATAGCTCTGACTATGGAGGACACTTTGAAAGTGAGCGGATAGCCGCTAAGGTACTCCGAAGTGGCTTTTACTGGCCCACTCTCTTTAAGGATTCTAGAAAGTTCATCAGTAACTGTGATAATTGCCAAAGGGCTGGCAATCTTCCTCATGGTCACATCAGGCCTCAACAAGGAATCCTAGAGACTGAGTTGTTTAACGTATGGGGCATAGATTTTATGGGACCATTTCCGCCTTCATACTCAAACATCTACATCCTTGTGGCAGTAGATTATGTGTCTAAATAGGTTGAAGCAATAGCAACACCCACTAATGACACAAGAGTAGTAATGAAGTTCCTCTAGAAGAACATCTTTAGTAGATTTGGTGTCCCTAGGATACTAATCAGTGATGGAGGAATTCATTTCTGCAATAGACAGCTGGATTCTGTCTTAAGCCGTTACGGAGTTCACCACAAAGTAACAACACCGTATCATCCCCAAACAAATGGGCAAGCTGAAGTCTCAAATAGTGAACTAAAATGAATCCTAGAGAGGACAGTAAGTGCCTCTAGAAAGGATTGGGCTAGAAAGCTTGATAATGCTCTGTGGGCATACAAAACAGCTTTCAAAACCCCCATTGGAACTTCACCATATCAGTTAGTATATGGAAAGTCCTGTCATTTACCAGTGGAACTAGAACACAAAGCCTATTGGGCTACTAGATTCCTCAACCTTGATGCTAAGGCAGCAGGAGAGAAACGGCTGCTCCAACTGAATGAGTTGGATGAATCATTAAACGCCAGAAAGGGAGAGGCTATTGGGCGTTTAATGCCCAAGAGGGAGCATCAGCCTGGCGTTAAACGCCAGCCAGGAGGCCCTGGCTAGGCGTTTAACACCCAAGAGGGAGGACTACTCTGGCGTTAAACGCCAGAATGCTAGCATTCTGGGCGTTTAAACGCCAGCCAGGCAGCATGGAGGTAACTTCAAAATTTTAATCTCATATTGATTCAACTCATTTTCTTCCAATCCAATTTCAAATTTTCTTTGATTTTTAAATCAAATTTCATTCAAATACCTCAATTTCAATCTAATTTCAAAATTAAAACAATTTTTTCAAAAAAAATTTTCAAATCCTTTTCAAAATTTCATATCTTCTACAACTTGTTTTCAAAATCTTTCAAAATCTTTTCTTATCTTATTCATATCTTTTATTAAAATTTCAAATCCTTTTTCATACTTCTTATCTTGTCTTTTATGCCTTTTCTATCCTCTTAAGATATTTTCTTATCTTTTAAATTTAACAACTTATCTTTTTCTATCTTTTTCAAAAATGTTTATCTTTCTTTCATAATTGTTTTCGAAAATACCTCCCCCCTCCCTATATATATGTGTGTCGCCCCACATCCTTCACTCATCAGCTCTCATTCGAATACTCTCATCTCTTTCCTTCTTCTATTCTCTTTTCTAGTTCTTCCTTTCTTACTTTTTGCTCGAGGACGAGCAAATTTTTAAGTTTAGTGTGGCAGGAGCCCTATTCTCTCATCAAGAATTCAATTCTATGGCTCCAAAAAGTGGCAAGACCGCTCCAAAAAATAAGAAAGAAGATAACTCAATAGTTGTTTTCAAACCTGTTCGATTCTTTACCAAGTAACATGAAGAACATTATCACAAGGTAATGAGTAAAAGGCCAGTAATCCCTGAAGTGGGATTCAACCTTGGAGAAGAAGAATACCCAGAGATCCAAGAGCAGATTCGAAGGAGAGGCTGGGAGATTCTAAGTAATTCCGAATTAAATGTTGGATACAACATGATCCTGAAATTCTATGTAAATCTGTGGATGACAGATAAGCAAAGGAAAGATGGAATAGCCCTCCATATTTTTCGCACCATGGTCAGAGGGAAGATCATGTATTTTCACCTGGACAGGGTGAGAGAGATCTTTAAACTACCTCTGCAAAGGGATGACTGTGAGTCATACGACAGAAGGGTTGTAGCCAACCAAAAGCTGGATCAAGTCCTAGAGGACATGTGCCTGCCTGAAACTCAATGGATTGAGAATACAAAAGGGGAGCCATGCCAGCTAAAAAGGGCGAACCTCAAGCCTGTTGCTAGAGGATGGCTAGACTTCATTGGGCGTTCTAAACTGCCCACAAGTAACCACTCTGAAGTCAATATTGCAAGAGTTGTGATGATTCACTGCATCATGATGGGAAATGAGGTGGAAGTCCACCAACTAATTCCCCGTGAGATTTACAAGCTATCAAATAGAGATTCCACTAGGGCCATGCTGGCTTATCCAAATCTCATCTTTCGCCTATGCCAAGAGGATAAGGTTCTGATCCAAGTAGACAACTTTATTTCAGTAGAAAAATAATCACCAAGTAGGTGATGGAGAGCTCCAAAATAGAAGACGATCAACTCAAAAGGAAGGCACCTGAGCCTTCCCAAGAGATCCCTCCAATGGAGAACTGGGAATAGCTGAAGGCATTTGTAATTCATTTACAGAGCATGTTGGATCAGCTCAGAGAAGAACAGAAAGATCAAACTTGCATGATTTGCAAACTGATCAAGGAGCAAGAGAAGCAAGGGCATGAGCTGGAGGAGCTGAAGTGCCAGAAGCTTTCCCCTAAAGAGCCCAGTACCCATAGTTATCAGAATCGACCCGGCAATTGACTCGGTCAGGTTACTGGGTCACTGGTTCAACCGGTGGGTTACAGGTTCAACCGATTGACCCGGTCATAATTAATTAATTATATAAAATTTAATTTTTTATATCAAATTAACTTATTTTCTAATTCATTAATTAATTAGTATCTATTACATTATTCAAATATATGTTAAAAAATATTAGTATTAATAGATATTATATAATTATCAATAACAAAAATATATCATTGATTAATAAAATTTTTTGCTTATCTTTTTTAATTTAAAAATATTTAACAAAGTTTAATTTTTATTTTAATAATTATATATAATTAAAAATAATTCTTTTTTAAAAAAAGTAAGTATAAAATAAAAAATAAAATAAATTAATATGAATACTATTCATTAGAATAAAAAGATAAAAAATATCTTAAATTTACATGACTAAAAGAATTAATATACAAGTGAGTAATTAGGATATGTCTAATAGTTAGTAATATATTTATTAAAACACACCATATGATACAAAGAGAAAACTTGCCCTAGTGGTTGCAAGGGCTCTTTTGAAATATATTCTCAATTTTTGAAATATATTTCTGTTATTTTAATTCCTATGTCTCATATTTAGGATTACATGATCACTAGTAGTAATTAAGTCTTTATTTTTATTTTATGTCTTTTAATTTTTAGGATTACATAAGCATTAGTAGTAATTAAGTAATTTTTATTTTCCAATTAGCTATAAATTATTCCTCTTATCATCATTAAACATGAATAAAATAGTAGAATTTTTTTAGAAGAATTGAGATGCATAAATTTTCGAGTTTTCCTATAAAGAATAGTTAATTATTTTGATGTGGTGACATTGCTTTAGTTTTCTGAATGAAAGCATAAACAGTGCATATTTGAAGTTGAATTTTATGATGTCGGCTCTTGAAAGAATGAAGAAAAAGGAAAAATATTATTGATGATCTAAAAAATCCAAAATATGATTCTTGAAGCAAG
Source organism: Arachis ipaensis (assembly GCF_059453495.1). NCBI lineage: Eukaryota > Viridiplantae > Streptophyta > Magnoliopsida > Fabales > Fabaceae > Arachis > Arachis ipaensis. The sequence goes on along the minus strand of NC_142437.1, from coordinate 94,025,525 downwards.
AAAAAGCAGCAAAAGAAAAAGAAAAAGCATGATGCATTCAAGAAAAAAAAGAAAAGAAAATAGAAAAAGAAAAAAAGCCATTAGCTCTTTAAACCAAAAGGCAAGAGCAAAAAGCCAATAACCCTTTAAACCAAAAGGCAAGGGTAAAAAGGGTCCCAAGTCTTTGAGTATCAGTGTATAGGATGGCCTAAAAGAATAAAATCCTGGCCTAAGCGGCTAAATCAAGCTGTCCCTAACCATGTGCTTGTGGCGTGAAAGTGTTAAGTGAAAAAAAAAAGCTTGAGACTGAGCGGTTAAAGTCGTGGTCCAAAACAAAAAAAGTGTACTTAAGAACTCTGGACACCTCTATCTGGGGACTCTAACAAAGCTGAGTCACAATCTGAAAAGGTTCACCTAGTTAAAGTGTTTGTGGCATTATTGTTTCGGTGGTAATATTGGAAAACAAGGTGCTTAGGGTCACGGCCAAGACTCAGAAAGCTGTGTCCAAGAATAAAAAAGAGATGAACTAGGAGAATCAATATCATCTGGATTCTAAGTTCCTAAAGATCCAGCCATTCTGATTTTAAATGGATAGTGAGATGCCAAGACTATTCAGAAGTAAAAAGCTACTAAGTCCCGCTCATCTAATTGAAACTGAGCTTCATTGAAAACTCAGAGACTTATTGCATCCTAATTTTATTTTCAACCTATTTTATTTTTAGTTGTTTGGGGACAAGCAACAGTTTAAGTTTGGTGTTGTGATGAGCGGATATTTTATACGCTTTTTGGTGTTAGTTTCATATAGTTTTTACCATGTTTTATTTAGTTTTTATTAAGTTTTTATAGGTTTTAGTGATAAATTCATATTTTTGGATTCCACTTTAAGTATGTGTTTTTATACCATTTTAGGTATTTTCTGGCTGAAATTGAGGAGTTAGAGCAAAAGTCTGATTCAGAGACAGAGAAAGTACTGCAAATGCTATCCAGATCTGACCTCCTTGCACTCGGAAGAAAGTTTTTGGAGCTAAAAAAGTCCAAATAGAGCGTTCTTAATGGCTATGGAAAGCTGACTTCCAGAGCTTTCCAGCAATGTATAATAGTCTATACTTTGTTTCGGACTAGAAGGTCTAAAACTGGCGTCCAACGCTAGCTTCCTGCCCCTTTTCTGGCGTCCAGCACCCAAAGAGCAGAGCCTAGCGTCCAAACGCCCAGAGAGGACCCTTCAACTGGCGTTCCATGCCCCAGAGACCTCATAGCATGTAGATCTCATCAAAGCTCAGCCCAAACACTTACCAAGTGGGCCCCAAAAGTAAATTTTAGCACTAAAAAGATTGTTTTACCCTTATTACTAATTGTTTAGTATTTAAGGGATATTATTCATGTTATTCGAACAAATTTACATCACTTTTACCATCATACACATTTTACCATCGGCATGAGGTTCTAAACCTCCTAGGTTGAGGGGAGGAGCCCTGTTGAGTCCTATGAATTAATAAAAGTATTATTGTTTCTTTTTCGATCCGTGTTTGATTTATCTCTAAGATGTATATCCGATCTTCATCGTGGTGAATAGGACGATCTAACAAATTAGCTCTATTCATCACATTAAGATAAACATGCCTGACAAACACCCGCGTCTACTTGGGTTCGTGTGAATACGTGACTGAAAAGCACGAGCCAACAGCTATGTTTATACATATCTCAGACGGCTAATCCACGACTTCGTTGGGGACTTCTCGACACACTAGTTCAGCCGATTTTTGGAGAGATTAGGGTCTCCGTGGTATAGGCTAGAATCCTAAAAAGTAGCATCCTCTGATACGGAAGATTCGACCTTGTTTGTGGCGTTTTGAGTAGGATCGCCAAGAGAATGGACTGCTAAGCGCTTCACCCTTCGTCAGATTGGATGACCACGACCAATGGCGTTCAATCTGTAGCAGAGGAGATCAATGACCACGGTCCATGGCATTGATCACATACATCCTGCCATAGAAGAAACTCATTCACAAGCAAAGAAGACAGTAGTACCAGAGTTAATTCAGAAAGACTAAGCAACTCCAAACCTTAACTATTTTCTTTTCATAATTTACACGACTTCTGAGTTCTAATTGCTCTTTTTCTCCATTCCCATTACTGACTCTATTTGATATAAAATGTAATTTATACAATATTAAAACACCTTAAATCCTTCTGATCTGCCTGACTAAGACCTGCAGGATAACCATAGCTTGCTTCAAACCACAATCCTCGTGGGATCAACCCTGACTCACTCAGGTATTACTTGGACGACCCAGTGCACTTGCTGGTACAATAGTACAAAGGTGTGGAGATTCGTGCTACAACTTATACACCTAAATTAAATATTTTGGACAACGATTACCATCAAGTATGGGCTAAGACAAACACATTCTTCCAATCGAGTGTCCGAGCCTTCGACATTAAGAACCTCGGTGACAGAATGCATAAACTAACATAGCAGAAGAAATTGTTTCCAGTGGGATGCAATGCAATGATGAGACAAAATAAATTCTTTTTACTAATACATACATAGTTGCTTATCCAAAGTCCAGGTTTTGCACTTGTGGTATCCGCCTGAGTCAAGTAGTGGTTAAATCCAATCGCAATCACCCTAACATAGGCAAACAAAGACTCTTTAGGAAATGTGACCCAATTAAAAGGAGTTCTCCAACATGGAGTTAACACGTTTAATCGTGATTACTGAAAACACAGCAAAAGCAAACATACTCGGTAGGTTCAAGCCTCATGATTGATGAACCATCATCCATGGCAACACAGTATACATAAACCTTGTCTCTTAGCTCATCTGGAGAATGATCTGAGGCCTCGTAGAGAACCAACTCTTGTGACACAGGGCGACTTCCGTTGCAATGGGCGATAATCATTTATCTTCTCCTGTTTTGCTTGCCTTGTCATTAGCCACGAAAACGCGTGTTACATCATCACCTTCCAAGCTAGATACAGAGCTGTTGTCATCATTGGACGCAACATTCTTTCTGCTATCCCAAGAAGCCATTTTACCATCCACGGGAGCCTTATCACTGTCCTCAGAATGACGGTCAATATCAGCATCTTGAGCCTCCTTATCACTCTTTTTGGGGTCCTCATCGATAATCTTCTAACCATTCTGCCTCACAACCTCATCGTCCTCCTTGGCATATTCACTCACCTTGCTTCGGACAACATGCCTCCTTGGCCGCTTGGATCCCCTACTAACAACAAAGCCTCCTGACTTAGCATCCTCTTGCATCAGCCTGGTTATCTTCTCCTCAAAGATGCAATGCTCATCCTCAGCCATACGACGGATTAACTAAAACAAAAACAAATGGACACTTTAAGTCATCCTACATCCACAAAAATATGTACATCAAAGTAGGTTTTAACCTACCGAATTCTTCCACTACGAGGGGACGAAGAAAACAGACTCAGCATCCTTACCAATTGGATACAAGAATCCCTGCAAATAAGATCCAACTTCCAATTATTGACACTAGGTTTTATCCGGCCAACTAACTAGTATGTGAAAATATGGACTTTGATGGAGTGATATGAACTAAAAAATGCTCACCATGGGAGACAACATATCAGTGTGTATCTATTTCCTCATCAGCTTGTTATTCTAAAAGTGCACAAGTGGAAACTTACCTCCATCAACTGTTGCCTCGAACCTTTGCCACTGCAAGTATAGAACCTGTAAATAAAAGTTTAGAGAAATAAACTCCTGTGTTAAACATGGTTAACTATTACATCTGCATGAACCGCCTAACAGAGAACTAACAATGTATTTGATGGACGTAGATCTGCTTCCAACAACAGGAACAAGCATCCTCCTATGGAGCTGGGCTTTGGAGACGTCCTCTGGTAACTAGACATGGCATCCATCAACTACCGGTGGATTAAAAAGCTCCAATTGTACTCTCTGTACCTCCTAACCTGAAGCAAAGCTCCCAGCAATTCGGTGCTTGGCTTGTTCTTGCTTGTTGGGCATAAAAAGGCTCCAAAGGGATGCAACAAATAAGCACGCCTCCACCGATTGTCCACCCCTGCTTCCTGTATGATCCGGCTTAGAGCAGGAATATCAAGATGCTTAAACTCCACCAACTCAACCTTCTTTGCTGGATTCAAGTTTTTGAATTTTGGAACAGCTAGACCTGACAATCTGCACATTACTCATCATGCTCTTAAATGCCAAAAGAACATCTCACAGCTGTCCTATTGGATGAGTTCTAACAACAAAATTCATACACTAAAGTGGAATACTTACCCTCAGTTGGAAATCCAAAAATGTGAAAAACATCGTCCACTCTCACAGGGATTGTGAGTGAGTTACTTTTGATGTACATTTTTTTCAAGCAAAACGCCTCCACAATGTGGAGTAATAAATGCAGATCCATTCTTTTGACATCTAGAGAAAGTAGGGCACCAAACCCCATTTTCTCTATAGCCTCCCTCTGCTCGGTGCTAAGGTTAATGTTCACCAGCATCATCCGAAGTGGGGAACACCTAGTCATCAACATGGACTAAGAATAAAAGAAATTTATCAACACCACAGCATGCAAAACATGCGAATAATGGGGTTTAAATAATACAATTTGCTTACCTCTGCATGCTTACTTCCTGTAGCTTCCTCTGAATGCCTTAAATCATGAGATGAATAGAACTACTTTCCCCATCTATATTCCACACAATAGGAGAAAAATGAATTACTTTAAAAAATTTTCTAGTAAAATCAATCCATAAGTTTAATCAATGATCCTGCCTACCGATACAAAAAACACAGTTACTTCGTCTGTGATGAGTCTTCCGAATAGGTTTTTCATGGGTCATGTGTCAAAAATAAATCCTAAAAATTATACATTTAACTGAGATCATTACCAATATACAACAACAACAACAACTCCAGAAGTCACCACCTAAGTAATACATGCATTAACATTTATCTGTTAACACAGGCAACAAGGAAAAGTGATAAAGATTAAAGCATAAGTTCAACATCAAATGAAATATGGAGTTAAATGTTAGCGAAGGAATTAATGAAGGCCAAACGTTAGTTTAGAATTTCTCAAAAAGGATTGCTTCGTCAATAGTATAGTTCTAAGCTAACAAATGACCCTAATCAAAGTTTAAATAAAGATTGTCACAATACAAACCAAAATAACCGGGAGTTTTAAATCCCAAGTCGTTCTCCCTTGAAATTGCAATCAAGTTCTCAATTATTGGCTGTGAGAAAATGGGGGGTTTTGGTTGAAATAAGCAAGAACTGTAAATAGCAAGAAATTAAACAAGCATGCAAAGAAAAGGAAATTCAAATACTAATAGAGTCTTGGAAAGGGATGAGAATCAGAGTTTCCTATCCTAGTTATTGACCACAAAGATGACAATTATGAAGAGTTAGTCCCGCTTAGTCGACCTCTATACATTAAGAAAAGTCAAATAGGCATAATTGAATTCAATCCACAAATCCTAGCCAACTTATTAATTAACTTAGTGAAAGACTAGCAATATTGGACATCAACGACTCAAGGTCACCTAAGTCCTCAATCCCAAGCCAAGAGTGTGAAAAACTACACAAGAACTAAAAGAGACATTTTATCAAACACTTGGCATGCATAAAAGAAAAAACATAGTACATTGCATGAATAATAAAATCTAAACTACCAATTGCAAAAAAAGAATAATAATAACTCAATTAAGCAACAATAAACACAAAAACATCAAATTGCATTAATAGAATCAAAATTAACAAGGGTTCATAAAACTAAAAGTGGCAAAATTGAGAAATTAACAAGAGAAACCAAGAGTCAAACTACAAGGACATAAAAATATAAAGTAAACTACATTAGAACAAGATCAAAACGTGAAATTAAAGAAAAACCTAAGCTAAGAATCCTAATTCTAGAGAGAAGAGGGAGCTTCTCTCTCTAGAAAACTACTTGATGCGTGGGAATTGTGCCGGTTTGGATTTTCTAGACAAAATAACTTCTATTGCGAGTATAGACCAAACCGACAAATAACTCCCACGATCAAAGTTTAATTCAAAGGTTTGTCACAATCAAAATAAATATTAATCGAGAGTTTGAAATCCCGGATCGTCTTCCCTAGGAACTAGTGATCACAAGTGCATAAATTTGGTTGTGAAATCAATGGGGTTTTCAACAATGAGGCAAACAATTAAAGGAATTAAAGAACAATTAAAATTGAAATTAATAAACTAATAAAGGAATTAAAGAACTATCTATATGGTATGAACAAGTAAAGCTTAAAAAGATTGAAGTGCGGTTCAAAATATAAATGGAAGCCTTGGCTTGGGATGAGTTAGGGAATCCCTTCCTTGTCATAACCACAACTATGATAATTATAATAGATTAATCTCACCTAATTAACTCTTAACATCGAAGAGTAGTCAAGTGAGTATAATTGTTGTTAATCCACAAATCCTAGATAACTTACTAATTAACTTAGTAAAAAGCTAGCGTTAGTGGAAACAAGAACAATTAACAACCCAAGAATTATCACTAAATGTCAGACATTACGACTCTAGTATCCCATATATTCATTTTCCTAAGTCAAGGAGTGAAAATTTACTCCATAATCAAAATTGACATTTCATCAAACACATGATAGGCATATTCTCAAAGCATGGCAAAATTGTAAAAATACTTGGAACTATGAACAACCCAAGAACAAAATCAACAATGGCAACTCAAAAAATATATAAAAATCACTAAACATCAAATTCATTGACTAGAACTCAAACTTGCAAAACTATATATGTATTGGCAAAGTGAATTAAAATATAAGAAAGTGTAGAACAAGCAATGTAATAAACGAGAAAATTAGGAAATACTTAGAATGGAAATAAGCTAGAATCCAAGATCAAAATTGGAAAAATGAAACCTTGTAGTATAAATCCTAATTAAACCCTAAGAAAATTGAGAGAAAACCTAACTTAAAACTACCTAAAACCATCTAAAAATATGCCTAAGTGTATTGTGTTTTGTGTGGTGTTGCTTTCCCCTTCATAGATACTTCAGACCCATTAGAAATGGGCCAAAAGGCCTTCAAAATCGCGAGCCATGAGACTTTTTAATGAAGTCACGCGCTGGGACTTGTGCGTACGCACAGATGTGTGCGTATGCATACTTGCTGATTTCTGCATATGCACACTTGATTGTGTGCTCCTCCTTTGTTTTCTTCACATTTTCTACCAATTACATGCTTCTCTTCCACTCTTATCAAGCCATTCCTACCTATTACACCTGAAATCACTCATCAAAAACATAAAGATATCAAATGGAATGAAAGTGGAATAAAATTGATTAAATTAAGCACAAAATAGCATATTTTCACAATTTGACACAATTTACAGAGAAAACACAAAAGTATGCTATTTGGGTGAATAAGTGTGAGTTTATGTGATGAAATCCGTCCAATTCAAGCAAAAAATTATCATCAAATATAGACTCATCAATTCTCCCACACTTAAATAATAACATGTCCTCATGCTAATCACAATCAAAGGAGAAGGGTAAAAGGGCAAGCAACTTATTTAATGCACTATTTACATACATGCAACTATGCTAAATATTACTTACCTATATCTATACTATGGTTCCCTATTGAGTTTGGCAAAAACAAACAACAGATTTTTAATTAATCCAAAATAGTTCATTAGGGCCAAGACAAGAAATTATTGCAATATGATCAACATCCAAATATTTGATTTGAAGTTTTCAAAAATTAATTCCACAACTTGCAAGAAAACACAAGGTAAGAGAAGGAATCATAGAATTGAGCAATCGAACCCCTCACCGGATATGTATATGTTCTAATCGCTCAGTGTTTAGGGTTTAATCACTCAATTATCCTTTAATCATGTTTTCTAGGATTTGCTAGTCATCTAACAATCAACAAATACTTGATGCATGAATGCAAATATCAAGGGCCTTTGGAGGGTTGTAATGGGGTTAGGGTAAGGGTAGGATTAATATGGTTAAGTGGACTAGTAAATTGGATCTTTAATTAAGTCAAGTATCCCACCTAATCCTATATTAACCTATTTACACAAAAGAAAATAACCCAACTTCCCATTCATCTCCTTTTTCACACTCACTCATGCATCTTCTTTCTAATTCACACACATATGCATCCTCTATTTAGTATTATTATCATCATTTCTTTTCTTTTTTTTTCTTTTTTATTGAATGCAAAAGTATATACACCAAAATTTTGTCCTTTTTTTATTATCACCAAAAAGAGATGCATATGCTTTAAGTAATAAATGCATGAGTGTTTACCCATTTTTCCAAAATTTCTCAATGAATACCCAGAATAAACTTTTAATTTCCCCTACTAATGTTTCCCAAAATTCCCCCACACTTAAGTGACACACACTCCTCAACCTAAGCTAATCAAAGATACAATTCATGGACATTAATGGTTTTCCGCTTAAGGTGAATGATGTACTTAAAATTAGAACAAAAGGGGAATTAAAAGGCTCAAAAGTGGGTTATAATGGTAGATATAAGGGTATGGCCATATGGGTCAGTGAGTTTTGATTTCAATAATGGCCTTAATCATACTAAATGCAATCAAAACATCAAATATCGGAAATAAAGAATCAAACAAACCTAAGATCACAATCATAAGGGAGAATAGCATTCAAGAATAAACATTGTGATTGAGAATATGCAATCATACAATTAAAGCTCAAATCTCACTTGGTGTCTTGTTCTAGCCCTTTTCTATGCTCTACAAAACACTTCAAGCAAGTTGAAAAATATTTTTCCGAATCAAATCATTGGAATGCCCTAAAGGGGATTTCTTGAAAATTCTTTTGTTATTTTTATCAAACTTATTTCCTATACTAGGCAAAAATTGCAAATATTTACTCTAATAAATCTAGAAACAAGCTAATATATATATATATATATATATATAAACAAACTAAGCAAAATACAATGTATTGAAACACCAACAAATATTCATAAAAGACATAAAAACTAAAACGAGAAAATAGTATAAAGTATTTAGAAAGAGAGATTTTTTTACACCCCAAAGTTGCGGATCCTTCCCCACACTTAATCATTACACAGTCCTCCGTGCATGCACTTAATTTGGGAGATAAAGATCTAAGAGGCTCCACCTTCAGCTAGTGGGCGCTGGGGCTTGGGTTGCTGTATAAAACAAATAAACAAAAATTGAAGAAAAGTTCATATATGTGTGGTATAATAAAAGACAATGTGTGTCTTCTAAAGGTGTGCATGGTTTAGAACACACACATTGGCTGGGTAGAACGGTAACAACACAATCAAATGAGATAGCATGTTTTCCTCAAGTAAGTAGCCTAAGTTGCAAGTAAAAAAATAAGCAAAGATTAAAGCACCAGCAAACTTAGGAAACCACAACTAAAGTGAATCGAATTTTGGAAATATTAGATATTGAAATTGTGCAAGTGAAAGCGCAAGATTAATATAAAATAGCACAACAAATAAAAACCAATTTATTAATGAATCGAACATTACTTATTCATCCACAAAAATAACAACATAATCACACAGACAAGGTACTTGTTGCAAAAAGTGACAAGTTTGATAAGAATCAAGTCAAGTCAACTCAAACAGATGCAAAGCATTAAAAAGAAACAAGTACCTTGTGATGTAATTGTATTGATTTCAAGACCATGATGAACAAGTAATTCAATTCAATTCACTAAAGTAAAAGTGCACAATTCATGATTAAAATGCCAAACAAGGATATAGTTTAAAACATATGGTAGCTACAACATATGAATCAAACTCAAAATTCATTTAGGCAATTAAACAAAGACTTAATTCTTAGTGCACATATTCATAAAAAAAAGTATGCCAAATTTCAAGCAAGAAGAAACCCAATCTACATTAAGCAAACACTTGCAACTTATTTAATTAACAAACAACTAAACCAAACCTAATATAATTACTAAAATCAAAATGAGATACAATTAAAACTAACTAGAACAAGTAGAAAAAATAGGGGAAAAGCAAGAGAAGAGAGAGATGGAAGGGGGGGCGGAAGTGTATTAGGGCTTAATTCAAAGTGAAATCAAAAGTATGCCCAAAACAGCACTTGTGCATACGTTCATTGGGTGGAAAATGGGGTATGCGGACGCACAAGAGTGTGCGAGCGCTTTCAGTAGAGAGGGAATAAAGAAGTGTGCGTACGCACAGAGGGGTGTGCATGCACAGAAGACTCTTTTATTTGGTAAAAAGGATTATGTGCGCGTACGCACACAAGAGTGTGTACATACAAGGGTGACAAAGGGTGGGGTGCAAACGTACAAGCACATGCGAGCGCTCCCAACAGAAGGATTGCAAACAAGTGTGCGTACGCACATATAGGTGCATACGCACAGAATGCAGGATTTGGGGTTGGTGTGCGTATGTATAGGTGTGTCCATACGCACATAGGGCGAAAAAGACTGGGTTGCGCACGCATAGAGATGTGCAAGCACTCCTAACAAGGATTGCGCAAAAGAGTTGGGGTACGCACATATAGGTGCGTATGCACAAAACACGAAATTCACTGATTGTATGCGCACGCACAAGGGTGTGCGTACGTACATTGCCCTGTTTCTCCGAAAGTTTTACCTCAATTTCTAAGGCACTCAACTCTAGCTCAACAAAAGTTCCAACCCCAAAACATTCAGAATTTCATAAACTCATGATCCATAAAAAAATTAACCTATCTATGCTTAAAATTAAACTAATCCTAAGTAGCTAAATGAAGCAAAATGCAATAAAACAAGACTATAAAGAAGGAGAATGTTAGAAAGATGTTACTATGGTAAGGTGTCTCTCATTTAGCACTTTGGTTTATTGTCTTTAAGTTGGACATTTTGAGGAGCTCACATCAAGGAGGCTTGTGCTTCCATTCTTCCTTGATTCTCCACCCATATTTGGTCTTCATTTGTCCTCCAGGTCCCACACTTTGTTTGTTGACACCCTTCCATGATGATCTTCAAGCTTCTAATGGGGAGACCAACTTCTTAAATTCCCATCAAGGCTCCAAATTCTTCTTTGAAAACCATTCAATTGTTCCTTGCACCACCCTTGGGACTCAAATCTTGAAGGTTTAACCCTATTTAGCCTTAACTCACCATGCCACCCAACATTGATCTCTTTCTTACTTAGCACTCCATAAAGGATTCTAAGTTGACCGTCCGTTTCCAACAAACCATATTCATGTGGGCAAATAAAGTTAAAGGATGAGATTGTTACCCATTTAAATGGTGTGTCGGATGGTTGCTTAGGAAAGGAGACTTCCCATAACCTTGAAATTTTCAATCCCTTGCGCTCCTCCTCGATCACCTCCACCTTTTGTTCAATCCTCCCCAATTCTTCAACCACTTCCCAACTTCAATAAGCTTAACTTCATCCACTTGTGGCAAATCATGCTTCAACTCTTCATCTTCCACTTGGGGTTCCAAACCTTCCTTCATCCCACTTTCTTCAATTGAGGTTGGTTCTTCACATTCATCCACAAAATTGCTTTGGTTGTGGCATAAATGTGGCGAGTCTAAGCAGGCTAAGACTTCGGTCAAGGTAGACATGATGGCTTGATGACGCTTGACCGATTCTTGTTGCTCATTATCGTCCAAGGGAAGTTGAGGTGGAATAGAAAGTTCATCATATGGGAGAAAATCTTCATATATGTGAGGTGGTTCATAAGGGTGAAGATATTGAGGTGGTGTATATAGAGGTAGTTAGTCAAGATGATTTTGGGAGTGGTGATGTTGGAGTGATGGTGGTTCATAAGGTGGGTTGTGAGATGGATATGGAAGCAGATCCCATGGAGGTATTTGGCGATGTAGTGAGGCTTGAGGGTGTTGTGATTGAGAATAATATTGAGGGTAGGTTTCATAGGAATATGGTGGTTGGTATGCACTATAGGATGAAGTATGATCATAGTGGTATAGAGGATGAGATTGCCATGAGGATCGACCATATGAATGTGGCTTCTCCCTCAAGTGATAGCTCAACCCTTGGTGCACACCATCGTTAAGATTGCCATTCCCTACAACATTGTAACAACCAAACTCCAATCCAAAAGGATGATAGCGCATAGAGAAAAATAGAAAATAAGACCAAAAGACATTAACTAACAAAAGAAACAAAATCCTAATTACTAACAAAAGCAAACAAACAAACCAAAAAGTATATATTCACATATTCACAACAACCAAAATTATAGCACTCATTGCACTAGATCCCCGGCAACAGCGCCAAAAACTTGATGCGTGGGAATTGTGCTGGTTCGGATTTTCTAGATAAAATAACTTCCGTTGTGAGTATAGACCAAACTGACAAATAACTCCCATGATCAAAGTTTAATTCGAAGGTTTGTCACAATCAAAACAAATATTAACCGGGAGTTTGAAATCCCGGGTCGTCTTCCCTAGGAACTAGTGACCATAAGTGCATAAATTTGGTTGTGAAATTAAGGGGGTTTTCAATAATGAGGCAAACAATTAAAGGAATTAAATAACAATCAAAATTGCAATTAATAAACTAATAAAGGAATTAAAGAACTATCTATATGGTATGAACAAGTAAAGCTTAAAAAGATTGAAGTGCGGTTTAAAACATAAATAGAAGCCTTGGCTTGGGATGAGTTAAGGGATCCCTTCCTTGTCATAACCACAACTATGATAATTATAATGGATTAATCTCACTTAGTCAACCCTTAACATCGAAGAGTAAGACAAGTGAGCATAATTGTTCTTAATCCACAAATCCTAGCTAACTTACTAATTAACTTAGTGAAAAGCTAGCGTTAGTGGAAACAAGAACAATTAACAACCCAAAAATTATCACTAAATGTCGGACATTATGACTCTAGTATCCCATATACTCATTTTCCCAAGTCAAGGAGTGAAAATTTACTCCATAATCAAAATTGACATTTCGTCAAACATATGGTAGGCATATTCTCAAAACATGGAAAAATTGTAAAAATACTTGGAACTGTGAACAACACAAGAACAAAATCAACAATGGCAACTCAACAAATATATAAAAACCACTAAACATCAAATTCATTGACTAGAAGTCAAAATTGCAAAACTATATATATTGGCAAAGTGAATTAAAATATAAAAAATGTAGAACAAGTAATGTAATAAATGAGAAAATTAGGAAATACTTACAATGGAAATAAGCTAGAATCCAAGATCAAAATTGGAAAAATAAAAACTTGTAGTATAAACCCTAATTAAACCCTAAGAAAATTGAGAGAAAACCTAACCTAAAACTACCTAAAACTATCTAAAAATATGCCTAAGTGTATCGTGTTTTGTGTGGTGTTGCTTGCCCGTTCATATATACTTCAGACCCATCAGAAATGGGCCAAAAAGCCTTCAAAATCGCGAGCTACGTGACTTTTTAATGAAGTCACGCGCTGGGACTTGTGCGTACGCACAGCAGGTTGTGCGTATGTACAGCAGGTTGTGCGTACGCACAGCAGGTTGTGCGTACGCACACTTGACTGTGTGCTTCTCCTTTATTTTCTTCATGTTTTCTCCCAATTGCATGCTTCTCTTCCACTTTTATCAAGCCATTCCTACCTATTACACCTGAAATCACTCATAAAAAATATCAAGGCATCGAATGGAATGAAAGTGGAATAAAATTGATTAAATTAAACACAAAATAGCATGTTTTCACAATTTGACACAATTTAGAGAGAAAACACAAAAAGTATGCTATTTGGGTGAATAAGTGTGAGTTTATGTGATGAAATCTGTCCAATTCAAATAAAAAATTATCATCAAATATGGACTCATCACTACCCTAAAAGATGTTCCTAAACTACCCTAATTGCTCCTCCTTTCATCCTTCTTGAATTTGGCTTCTAATACCTCAAAAATGAGTTGGATTGGGTCTAAGAAAGCCCTGAAATCGCGACCCACGTGTTCACTTAAGTGATGTCACGTGTTTGTAGCCATGCGTACACACAACGCGTACGCACGCACGCACGAATTCGCGAATCTCCAAGCATGACCCTGAAAAGTTCCAAACTCTATTTCTTCATGAATTCTCCACTTTGCATGCTTTTTCTTCACTTCTTCAATCCATCCTTTTCTTGTAAGCCTGAAATCACTCAACAAACACATCAAGGCATCGAATGGGATTAAAGTAAATTAAATTTAGCAAATTAAGGGCCTAAAAAGCATGTTTTCAATCTTAAGCACAATTTAGGAGGAATTCACAAAACTATGCTATTTCAGTGAATAAATGTGGAAAAAGTTGATAAGATCCACTCATTTTAATACAAAATAAACCATCAAATTGTGGTTAATCAGGAACGTACCACCAGCCACCAATAATCTTCCAGTAGCAACAGGTCTAGCATGACCCATGTAGATGATCGAACCCTTATTCACGATCCGTGTATTCAGTCAACGAAGTTTCCTCCTTCCTCGACGGCTGTCAACAGCCACACAGCAAGTCCCGTGGACACTTCTCTGGCAAGCCTTCGACGCCAAGGACGATACTTTTATGGACCGTGTAATATTACACCGGCCTCCCTCACGGCTTGTAGAGAGCATCATAGAAAACCCGGGAGTAATGCGGGAGCAAGAAAGTCCAGTCAATGGCTAAACGACCTAGATTAAACAATAGTGATTAATGTTTATAATTTTGGACGGCTTAGGTTCGGCAATTAATAGTAAAAAAGTTTGAATTGTTAAGGTAACAATAACGCAAAAGGGAAAGTAAGAAAGAGAGTCATTAAGTATTTTGAGTGTATTTTCTCTTTTTTCTATTTCAAGATAATATAATTGATGAACGTCATCTTAAGAAATTTTTAGGGTTCCTTTTCATTTATTTTTCTTAACGTTTTAATCAAATTCCTTATGTTTTCTTATAGAAATTAATAATTTGAGAGTTAGGATAGTGTTTTTATGTTTGCAGAAATTTTTGGCTCAAAAACACGCAAGAATCAAAGAAAAACCCAAAAAAACACAAAAGCATGGCCCAAAGGGAACAGAAGCATGGCCCAAGCAGTGTGGCCCAAGGAACTAAAGCCACACATGCTAGCGAACCCCATCCAAGGTTCAGCAGCACACCTGGCAGATGACTTCTGCACCTGGCAGAAGACCCCCCCACGCCCGGCGGCCTTGATGCACGCCTAGCGGCCTCATGCAAGCCTGCTCCCACACCCGGCAGATGAAGCCCACGCTTGGCGTATGTGTCCCTCTGCAAGTGTGATTTTGGACTTTTTGCTCAATCTTTCACTAATACAAGCTCGAATTAACCATAATTAAAACTCTCAACTTCCAAGATTCGATAAATTAAGGCCCAAAATTTTAATTATCCACATAATCAAAAGCCTTAATCACAATCAAAAGCATTGAAGATCTAGAAGATTAGTTATTAAATTCTCTCTAGAAGCATAAGAGATTTGGTTGTTAGATTTTTTATTTGAATTTTCTTTTTGAATTTGAATAAGAGTTAGTAAGCAGTTATCTTGTTTTCCTCTCCAGAAGATAAGTGGTTATCTTATCTTTCTCTTCCAGAGATAAGATTAGGATATTTTAATTTTGAATTCTAAAATTAGGCTATAAATAAGTGAAGCATAGCTCACAGAGAAGGGAATCAAGTCCTCGGACTACTTCTCTTCTTGTTTTTCTTACTTCTTCATGGGTAACTAATTCTCTGTCAAAGGCTTAAGAGATCTATTTATGTTTTCTTTGGATAATTAATCCACATTTATTTTATTTTGAAGTCTTGCATTGATCTATTTCATGATTGAGTTATTCATTCTTCATTCGGATTAGTGGATCGAAAGGTAAGCAAAATCTTGTTGGATTCTTTTATTATAATTGAAAATTTTGATATTTGAATCAAAGCTTGAAAACTTTTTCACATGACCATTTGAATTTGACTAGCAATAGTGGTTCAATTAGTACGCGACACATACATGATTTTCAATCACTCTAATTTTGAATAAGTGATAATTCGGATTTGAACAACATTTGAAAATTATGTTTTCTTTTAAGATTTAACTGGACAGGACTAGCTTGAATACGTGACATATAATTCAACCTAAGGACTACTTTTAAATCTTATTTGAATCTAAAATCAATTTCTCGTGCTTAATCTCTTGATTAATTAATTGATGCCTAATTAATGCTTGAGAAACTGAGGAGTCAAGGAATTGAAAATCAGTTATTAAAGGTTTTGTCATGAAACATCTTTGCAAACTTCAAGATAAATAAACAAGATTGGTTTTCCTAAGAGTATAAACATCTCAAAAGCCATTCAAGTTCACTATCTGTGGCATCCAAACATTCAAGATTCTCAAGGCTCTCAGCAAGACACTCTCTTGCCCTCTTCGATCATCAATCAGGTTTTATTAATCTAATTAGTTTTTTTAATCGAAAATTTGATTGTTTAATCCTTTAATCCTCATGGGAACGATATCCACTCAACGTGGTATTACTTATGTGATCTGGTGCACTTGCCGGTATCTGTGAGCTTCAATTTTCACTCATCAGTAATTATAGCATAATTTTTATAACTAAATATACATTGCGAAGATTTTTCTTAACTTATTTGATCCTGTAACACTTTTTATATTACAATACCTAAAACCATATAAAATAACAGAGTTTAACTCCAATATGTTGGTCATATAATTTTTCGGGCCCAACTTAGGACCAAAACCTTTAAGATAAGTATGTGGGGTTTTGTTTTAAATACTTTTCTTGTCATTTTTATAGTTTTAATTTTCTTACTCATAATACCAAACAAATTTAAGTAAGTACAGTTGATTTTAGCGCCGATATGCATTTTTCCACAATCAATTATATCTTTGCGCTCAATTTTTATTTTCTAAGTTAAATTCCCACCAGTAAATTCCCGAATTATAAATTTTTAGTTTCTAACCCATTTTTCTCACACTGAATTTATTATTAATTATTTATCTGGATTTTACACCCTACATCTAACAAATCACAATCAACGCGAATGCGGGAGAATAAATTGAGGGAGAGTGTCCTACCACATTTTCCACATCCAACAAATCACAATCAACGCAAATGCGGAAAAATAAATCGAGGAAGAGTGCCCTACCACCTTTTCCACATCGAACAAATCACAATCAGCGTGAATGCGGGACAATAAATTGAGGGAGAGTACCTGATAAACCCATATTTCATGAGTTATTTTGTGCTTAGTTTGAGTGATTTATTCAATCCTTCACCCACTTATTCATATTAATTGCATGGTTTTACTTTTCCTTCCTTATTATGTGATGTACGTGAAAAATATGTTTCCTAAGCTTTAAAATTAATTATTTTAATTACCTTTATTTCCATTCGATGCCATGATTAGTGTGTTGAGTAGTTTCAGATTTTCTAAGACAGAATGACTTAAAGGATGGAAAAGGAAACGTACAAAAATGGAAGGAAAGTGCGAAACGGAGTTTTGAAGAAACTGGCACCCACGCGATCGCATGGACGACGCGATCGAGTGCCAGGAGCGAAGAAGCAGCAATGCGGCCGCATGACTGACGCGGCTGCGCGACTTGAGCATAGCGCATTCGATGCGGACGCGTGACCAACGCGACCGCGCCACAAGAAAAACTCCAGATGACGCGACCGCGTGACCCACGCGGACGCGTGACAGAGGCCACGTATCATAATTTACAGAATACACCCCCAGCGATTTCTGAAGCCCTTTTGGCCCAGATCCAGGTACAGAACACACAGACTAGAGGTTATAAAGTGGGGGAATGCATCCATTCAAAAGGGAGCTCGCTAATTTTTACTTTCCATGATTTAGATTTAGTTTGAGAGAGGTTCTCTCCTCTCTCTCTTAGGATTAGGATTTAGGACTTCTCTTAGTTTTTAAGAGTAACTCTCGATCCAGGTTTAATATTTACTTTAATTATGTTTCTATGCTACTTTTACTTTAATGCTTTTATTCGTATCTACAGATGTTGCCCAATTGGCTTATGAATTATTCCATGTTACAGATTATTATTTGAATTAATGATTATTTGAGGTATTTCAGTTATTGATTGCTTTCTCTTTAATTTGTGTTACCATTGCTTTCCATCTAAGGACATTTTTATTCCAGCAATTTTACTTCTCTCCCTTTTGGTCTTGGTTAAGAAATCAATAACTCAACATTATCAAACTCAACATAACTGATAATCGCTATCTTGCTAATTGAACTGAACTTCAATAATCCCAACTTTTTCTTAGGAATTAAATAGGATTCGAAGGTCAAACTAATTAGTCCCTTGACTTTCCTTTACTTTAGTAAAGGTTAACTAAGTGGAATTTAGATTCAACTTTCATTATTGTTGAGAGAGATAATTAAGTTGGACTTCCAATTTCTCTTACCTTGCCAAAAGTTTGCTTTACAATTTTAATTATTTTAATTGCCATTTACTTTACTTGTCATTTAAATCACTAGCTTCTCACCTTCTAAACCCCGATTACAAGCTTTATAGCCAATAATAAGAACATACTTCCCTGCAGTTCCTTGAAAAGACGACCCGAGCTTTGAATACTTGGTTAACAATTTTTAAGGGGTTTGTTACTTGTGACAACCAAAACGTTTGCACGAAGGAATTTTTGTTGGTTTAGAGACTATATCTACAACGCGACTGTTTTTATGAACTTCTTTACTGGCAAAAATCCTAACGTCAGTGCCATACCACCTTCCCCACATCTAACAAATCACAACAAGAGAGGGAATCATTCATCCTCAACTTGTCTATCCGTGAACGGACAAAGCCACCGTCCTCACCGTGGACAAGACGAACCACCATCCCCACAACCTCAAACGTAATCATTATCATGATCAAATTCATCATTAACATAATTATAATCTCATATATCATTCTTTGATTAATCACTTTGTAGGCTAACAAGCCAAACTTTCATAATCCTCAATTTCAGTTTAAAGTATTCCCACGGTCTTCTACCATTATCTCAAAATTAAATGAGTTAAATCATAAACTAATTTCTCAATTTAATAAAATCATAGAACTCATTCTTGTTTAACCTTTGAATAATCATAATTCTCATGACTTTAAATTCATTAAAATCTTTAAATTATAACTCTTTAATTAGAATGAATTAAATAAACTCACTTTCAAGTTAACCAAATTTTTCCAAAATAATTTCCAGCTTCACTTTTAAGCTTAAGACATTCTCAAAAAGTCTAAAAATCCATTTCTTTTTCACTAAATCAAATTCAAATTCTTTAACTCCTCTAAAACTTCTCAAAATAGAATGCTTCAATCAAATTAACCAACTTCAACTTCTTTTCAAACTCAACTTTTTCTCAAGGACTCAAAAATTGTTTATTCTTAAATATCCATTTTCATTACTTTATTTTCGCTTAAAGCGTCCCAAAACATAATTCTTTTCATAATTAACCAAACCAAAATAAGTTAAATTCTTATTGTTCAATTTCACGTAATGCTTATAAAACTTTTGGCAGCATCTCCTTTAAAATTCGGACTTTGCCACCGTTCAAGTGTTCCAACCAAACCAACATCTCTCATCAACTGCTTCAATATCAAACCATTTCCCAAATATACATATAATTCAGATCATCTAGAACACTCAACAATTCTCAATACAAACCAATCAAACAAATCAAAAATTCTAACAACCAGAAAATCAAGTCAATCACAAGCAACCAACGCTTCATTTAATTCTTAATCGAACTCAGTTATCCAGCTTCATTCATCCGAATTGCTCAAAGTAATCCACAAGACTTACGTAATCACAAAAATATATTTTTATATCGATACCAATTTATAACAATTCTTGGAAATAAAATGGGTTTAAGAAAAAGCCTCTACCTCGAAGAGTCGAAACCCGTAATTCAAAAAACGCGTCAAGAATCTTTTTCTCCCATTCTGGAATAGCAGCAGCAGCAATCACAACTCCATACAACTTTCACAGCAACAGCAGAAATTTTAATTGCAACATACAATAAACATAACTCAACCCTATGGCAATAACGCCCCATATACCTTAGAAACATATAGCAGAACAACGACTAAAAAGGTTTTTAGAGCAAAACAACTTACTGTATAAAGAATGAACCAAGAATGGAGCAGTTGCAACTCTGGTGATGACTTCCAGTGAGCAGAATGACAACAGAGAGCTCCAGCAGCAACTTCGCAGCTTGGTGTTGCAGGCAGCAACTCCAACACCCACCACAGTCACCTCTTCTCTTTCGGTCAAACCCAAACGATGGCGACTGATGCACCACTATTTCGTGGCATATTTTATGCTAAATTGAGTGGATTTTATCCATTATTCTCACACTTATGCATATAAATTGCATGTTTTACATTTTCCTTCCTAATTCTGTGCTTTGATTGAAAACATGCTTCTTTGGCCTTAAAATTGCTAATTATTAATCCTCTCTTATTACCATTCGATGCTTTGATATGTGTGTTAAGTGATTTCAGGGTTTATAGGGCAGGAATGGCTTAGAGAATGGAAAGAAAACATGCAAAAGTGGAAGGAAAACAAGAAATTGAAGGAATTGTTAAGCTGTCAACCTTGACTTCTTTGTACTAAATCGACCATAACTTGAGCTATAGAGATCCGAATGAAGCGATTCCAGTTGCATTGCAAAGCTAACATCCGGGGCTTCAAAATGATATGCAATTTGCCATAGTTGTCATACAGTTATACGACACGCACGCGTGGATCACGCGTACGCGTGACCTTGCGAAAGTTCAACGACGCGTACACGTGGGCAAGCCACATGCTGCACGTACCAGAAAATGCTGGGGGCGATTTCTGGGCTCCTTTTGGCCCAATTCCAAGCCTGAAAACACATATTAGAGGCTGCAGAGTGGGAAAATCATAGAGATACAACTTTCATTCACATAATTTTAGGTTTTAGATGTAGTTTTCTAGAGAGAGACTCCCTCCTCTCACTAGGTTTTAGGATTCTTAGTTTTATTCCTTTTCAGTTTCTAAATTCTATCTTATTTCAATTTAGTTTCTCTTCTACTTTTAATTATTCTAGCTTTCTAGTTTATTTATTTTCTTTGTTGATTACTTTATGTTGCTATTTTAGTTTATGAATTCTCATGTTAGATTCAATTTTTTATTTAATGTAATTTGAGGTATTTCATAATTATTGTTTCTTTCTTCGTTTGTTATTATTGATGTTTGCAATTGGTTGTTTAGATTTAATATTCCTTGTTAGTTTTTTATGTTTTTATATTGTGCCTTCCAAGTGTTTGATAAAATGCTTGGCTGGATTTTAAACTAGCTTTTTATGTTCTTAGCTAAGATTGAGTAATTAGAGACTCTTGAATTGTCAAAGTCTCTTGCTGATTGACAATTGAAAGTTGCTAGTTGACTTGAATTCCATTAACTCTAGTCTTTCCTTAGGAGTTGACTAGAACTTGAGGGTTCATGTTGATTTTCTCACTTGACTTACCTTCAATTGTTAGAGGTTAACTAAGTGATAGCAAAAGGCAATTACCATCACAATTGACTATGATAATGGGGATAGGACTTCCAATTATCAATCCTTGCTATGACTTTTCTTAATTGTTATTTTATTTCCTTGTCATTTAAATTCCTTGTTCAACATTTCAAAACCCAAAAAGATACTTTTTCATAACCAATAATAAACTACACTTCCCTGCAATTCCTTGAGAGACGACCCGAGGTTTAAATACTTCGGTTTATTTTTATTGGGTTTGTTACTTGTGACAAACAATTTTTTGCATGAAAGGATTATTTGTTGGTTTAGAAACTATACTTGCAACGAGAATTCATTGAGGAATTCTAAACCGTCAAAAATTCGTTCATCAAAATGGCGCCGTTGCCGGAGAATTGCAAACGTGTGTCTTATTATTGGTTATTGTGAATATTGTGAATAAATTTACTTTTTTGTTTCTTTGTTAGTTGTTTCTAGTTTTAGGAGTTTAGTTTCATTATTCCTTATTAGTTTTTGTTTTTATTTTCTCTTGATACTATGAATTCTCACCCCTTTTGCTATGAGTTTGGTTCAAATTATGTTGCAGGAAGTCAAGATTACAATGAAGGCTTCCATCAAGGATGGGACAATCAGAGATGGGAGGAGCCACAAGGATTTGATCAACCCTCTTGGCAACAACCTCCTCCAACTTACTATGAGCAAGAGCCAGGGGACAAGCAGAGACTTAACACACATTCACTTTTACACAGTTTTAGCTTTAGTTTTGAATCTTAGGGAGAAAACTACCACTTCCTCTAGGGTTCTTGACATTCATAGATTTCCAGTTTTATGCTTTTGATTTGGATATTGAGAAGAGTTACTATCTCCGTTTGAAGTCTTTGCCATTACAGTTTGCTTTCTTATTTCCTTGCCCTTTTACTTTCCATTTACTTTATTCAGAGTTACATATGAATATCTTCGATTTTGAAATTTATTAATGCAAAGAATTATTTTTACCTTTAATTAATTTTCTGTTATTTGAATTCCCATGTCTTTTTTTCATTCCCTTTATATGTTTATGAAAATGGCATTCATGTCAATAGAGTAGACTCCCCAACTTGACATAGGAGTTGATTAATAGGAGACCCTTGAGTTGGAATACTCAAGTGTTAAGTGGTAATTGAAAGTTGTTGGCTGACTCTCTAGTCACTAACACTAATCCTTCCATAGGAGAGAATTAGGACTTGTGAATCGGAGTTGGTTCAGTTACTTAAATTTCCTTTATTCGGTAAGGGATAACTAAGTAGAAACAACAACTTCTTACCATTACACTTGAGATAATTCAACAAGGATAGAACTTCCAATTAATCTTCTCTCAGTCAAGGCTTTTTAATTCAAATATATAAAATCTCTTGTTAATTTTCATTGCTTTAATAAATAATCATTTTATTCTTCCATCCTCCAACTCTAAAATTTCTCAGAAAATTCCTGGCCAATAACTTGCACTCTTTTGTCAACTCGTTGGGAGACGACCTGGGAATTTTACTCCCAGTATTTTATTTTTAAATTGTGACAATTCTTTTTAAATTGATAAGCGAAATTTTTGTCGGTTAAAAACTGTACTCGCAACGTTATTTCCATTATAAATTCTTAATCGGCAATTTTCCGCCCTTCAACGACGGCAGCTCTTCATAGCTCCAGCGATAGTAGCGGCGGCGAGGAAAACCACCAACCACAGCGCCGGCAAGGAACAGTTTTGACGGCAACAGAGACGTGTGCCCGACGGCAACTGTGGTAACTCCGGTGTTGTGCTCCTTCTGGTTCTATCTCGTGGCAGCTCAACGTCAGTGCGACGTAGGATCTGACAGCATCCCCTCGTAGTTCCACGAACGACGACGCTCCTCGTGGCTCCTCGGACGACGACGGCTCCCTCTCTCCGTTGTGAGCGCTCTCTTTCTCTCCGCGACAATGCCGGCGACGATGATGGCATGTAGTTTGGCTATGATGGCAACGGTGGAACCCAACCCCACCGGCATTGTCTCCCCTTCTCCTTTCTTCTTCTCTTCCTTCTTCCTCCCTTTTCGAAGCTCCTTCTCTTCTCTCTTTCTTTCTTTCTTTCTGTTGGGAGGAAGGGGGGTTAGCGGCTAGGGTTTTGGAGTGTATATGAGGTGGGAGTGTATGTTAGAGTTTTAAAGTTTATTGTGGGTAAAAGAGAGTAATGATAGTTTGGTATTGTTAATAAAATTAGGGATAATGTAGTAATTGAAAATCAATTTTAATCCAACAATAATTATATATAAAATACTAGTTATTCATCAATTTACAATTTATTCTCAAATAAATACTCTAATTCAAGAATTAGAGATATTTAAATTAATTTTATTTTATTCATAAAATAAGGTTCAAAATATAAATATTTAAATTAAAGCATATAAAATTCTCATTATTTTTCAATTACTAAAACTTTAAATTTTGAATATGAAAATTGCCCAATTAATATAAAAATCTCTGAAAATATAATCTTGAGTAAAAATAATAAATCATAAATAATTTATTATTTAATTTCTAAGAGTCCGAAATCTTACAAAAAGTGAGGTAGTGAGGGGGTGAAGGAGGAGCTCGAGATGAAAAGAGAAGGATTAAGTAACTGACTAAGAGAGATGAGTTCACGGCTGTGAATGTATGATTGTGGTGACTGATCATCTGATGATATCGGCTGAGTAGCTAGAATGCTAAAAATAGAGGCAATAAGGACAAAGTAGGAATTTTGCCACCCAAAACTATGAGAAAGTAGAAATCTGAATTTTTTTCCACTGTTCATAAAACCTACTTAATAAATTAGAGTGGGGTTGGAGAGCAAAATGATAATTTAAAGGAGATTAAAGGGTTATCTTGGAAAGCAAGTAGTTATCTAAGCTTTAAAACCACTAAACTAGTGAAATGCCCATAATTCTGACTTTTGAAAGTGCACTACCACTGTGAACAAGTTTCTATTGGTGGGACAAATGTGTCAAACCTAGTTTAAGTTGGTGACAGTGACAAAATCAGGATTAGGGGCATCGAGTTGTTGATTTTTAAAATTTTGTCTTATGTAGAATTTTACTACATAAAACCAACAACAGTCTATACTTACTGCTCTCACGTTAAATATTCTTTTTAACTGGACCAATTTTGTCTAAAAGTCAAGCATTTCTATTTTCGATCAAAAAAATTTTAAAGGGAAAAGAAACTTTTGGATTTATTTATGCAAGTTTGAAGTAGGGTTGCTACCTGAAATTGATTTTATCAATCTAGCACCATTAATAGCTCTACAATGAGGGAGATTTAGTGGAATCAATTTGGAATCAAATTTTAGGATATATATTTTGTGGTCATGAATTTTTAGATGCGTTGGAATTAAGGTGAGTGAATTATGAATTTTAGAATGTGACCCCTAATGAATTTTCAAGATCTGTTAAAAAAGGGATAATCAACTTTCTAAGTGTATATAACTCCCAAACTGATTGCTTTTCACTTGGAATCAATTTGAGTAGTTTGATTTATGAGCCTAGTTGTCCCTGTGAAGTTTTAAGTCATTTGGTTCAATAGATAAAATTGTATGATTTTTGAAATAAGTTTTTTGGACAAAAATTATGTAAAAATTAATAAATTTGTACACTCTTATTTTAATTGTAATATGAAGTTAAAAATCCTAGTAATTTACCATAAACTTTTAGTTATATGATGAACAAGTGATTTTTATATGAATTTACTAAGTGATTGTACTTTTTATATTTTTTATTGTGACACCCTATTTTAATAGCAACTTGTGAAATTTCTATAAAATTTCATATATATTAATCAGATTGAGTTGGAACTAAATCTGGTGTGAAGAATGTTATTTATAGAGCATCTTCAGTAGAGTTTGGAAACATAAAAAGCACTCTGAGCTTTTGCAAATTTTGAGAAGTAGGGTTGTACTTTAAAATTTTATTGATTTGATTTGAATTGAAGCTTGAAAGTATGAATTTAAAAGTCTACCTTGGTGCAGTATGGTATGTTTGTTAGTAAAAATAGTTAGCCACCACCATGATGTTGACAAGAGTGTTGTCCACTTGTCCTTAGAGTCCAAATCCTTGACTAATTCCCTTGAATATAGGCTAACCTTAGTCGGTATTGGAAAAAAAAAAAAAAAAAAAAACTTTAAGTCTACTGAATGCGGTGTAATGAGTTTGGGATTGATTTTATGACTTCGGAATTTTCGTGGTTCAAATGGAGAATATGATATGTCTATGGTGGGATATGAATGGTTTGCGTATAGAAATCAGCTTTTTTATTTAAATAAAATAAAAAAGGGTCAATGTTATTTGGTTCCCTTAAATCAAATTAAAAAACCGTGAATTTTCTAACCCTACTAATATATAATTGTGTTAGAGTAGTCTGTATTAGATATTATATTAAACATTTTAGTCCTTTATGAATGAAACTTCTTTAAGAAATGTTCATAAATCGTCTTAAAGCATTGAGTATTTCAAATTGTATATAATTCGTTTAGGGTAGCATAGTTTTTTTTTTTTCTACCTAAACCACTTACGTATAACTAGCTATCCCACACACCCCCCTTAACATGATTAACGTACAACAACTTACTCCACACTATTTTAACACGATTTAACATACAAAATCCTAAATCTCATTTATTATATATGTTTAGTTTATTTTGTCAAAAAAAATATATATTTAAAAATTTATTTTATTATTTGAGTTTTTTAAAATATATTTTGTTAAAATTGTAATTTTTAAAAGTACAAAATATTTCTTTTAAATAAAAGCGACATATTAGATTAGGTTAAATGTGATGAGTAACATTTTAAAATTAGAGGGGAGAAAGCACTTAGAATTTATGTATAGGACATAATTGATTAATTTAAATTGGAAAATTGTAGTTATTTTTTTAATATAAACTTGACGAAGGAGCTTCTAGATTAATTACAAAACTTGCTTATTTATATAAAATTTGCTTATGAATTCAGCAAAAATTACTTACATTTTGATACGATTTAAATTGTTTGAGTATATTTTTATTTTTTAATTAATTTAATTTTATCTAAATAATTGAAATTTTAAATTATAAAATTTGTCTTAATTTGTAATTTAAATTTAAATAGATATAATTTAATTTAATTTTATAAAATTATATATATTCGTATTATTGTACTCAATTAATTAATTATATTTATTCAATTTTTTTTAAAAATTAATGGTTTAAAACCGTTATTTTTAACTAAAAAATAAATACACTTGTATTATTTTTCAATTAAAATTTTTTAAACAAATGTACTCTTATCATTTTAATTTTTTAATTTAAATAAAAATATTTGTATTATTTTAAATAAATTTAAAATTAATACAAATAGATTTATTTAAAATTTTAAATTTTAATATTTTAAATAAACATACTCTTATTATTTTAAAATTTTTAAATTTAAATAAACATACTCATATTATTTTAAATTATTTTAAAATTAATACAAATAGATTTATTTAAAATTTTAGAATTTTAAACAAATATATTTTTATTATTTTAAATAAATATATTATTTTAATTTAAAAATAATATGAATGTATTTAAATAAACCGTACGCATATTCTTTTAATCGTGCTAGGATAGTATGGGGTAGGTTGTTGCATGTGCTAGGGGGTGTGGAGTAGCTAGTTGCACGTATATCGTGCTACTTCATAGTGGTTTAGGTGAAAGAAAAAGATAAACTATGCTACCATATGAAGAATTATATATAATTTGGGATGCTTAGTGCCTTGGGACGATTTATGAGCATTTTTTGAAGGAATTTTATACATAAATCGTCCTAGATTATGGTATTTAATATAATATCTAATACATACTACCTTAGCACGACTTATATATGAGTAGGTTTAGGAAATTAACGTTTTCTATTTTGATTTAGGGGAATCAAGTAAAATTGATTTCTCTTTATTTTATTTAAATAAAAAAGCCATAGAAATCGCTATTGAGGGGTCCAATTTGGATTTGGTATTATTGAATCAAAGTTGTGGCATAATCATAGACATGGCCCTTTGTAAAGTAGAGACCTCACTACAAGAAATGACCAAAATAGCGATAGATTTAGCAACTGATTTTGGTAGTCACTAAAATCTTGGTCGCTAAATTAGAAAATAGCGATCGTTGCTAACTGTTATAGCAACCGATTTTAGTGATTGATTTTCAACCGAAGCTACCAATCCACTATCAAACGATATCAGTCACTAAATCGGCTAATTTTTTGCTCGCTAAATCAGATGCCGAGAAAATCGGTCGCTAAATAATAATCAATTTTTTGGTCACTAAATCGGTCATTGAAAAAGTTGGTCGCAAAATAGCAACCAATTTTTTTTGTCGCAAAATCGGCCGCTAAATCAGTCGTTAATGCTTGGTTTGAAATTCTAAAATCGGTCGCCACGTTAGTCGCTATTACTGATCTCCTAAGTATATTACTAAATTTCATGTATCCCACTGTTAAAACTTAATTTTTCATAAATAATTATATTTCAACAAAACATATAAATGAGCCGTCATAGATCAATTTTTCAAATAAATATATTAGATTTATAATCCAGATATATATTGATGATTTTATAGCCAATGACCTCAAATGTCGCAAAGAACAAGCACGGAAAAAATAATTTTATTCACACTATAAGAGAAATCAACGGCAATTATCAACACTATAAGAGAAGACTTTGGGAATAGTTCAGATGGCGAAGCTCCACACTAGTTCCTTGAGACGAGATTGTAGTATCTTGGAATCGACACATACTGAAGTGATATTCATCCCATGCATTATGCATATGTATGCTGTATGTTTGTGTATATGATTGCTTAAGTGTGCCAATCATTTCAGAAATTGTATGTGATTGTCACTTGCTAGGGACATAGAAAAAGTTGTGAAAAGAAGGTTAGGTTTGAGGAAGATCCCATATAGTAATATAGTACAATGTTAGGATTAGGTTATAACTAATATATGATATTGTACACAAACTTTGTAACTTGGTAAACCACACTGAGATTGAATTCTAATAATAAATTGTTAGTAAAACCAACTTGTGTAGAAGTCCCCTGTGAGGGAAGGATTGGTGTAGTCGGGGCAAAGAGTTTGTAAGTAACTGGTTATCTATTTTGTATATCTAACCTGTGTATTTAAATAATATTTATGGACTTAAAATGCTTATGTATGCACTATGCACTTGGAAATGTTTAGTATCTTATACTTGCTATTTGATATCTCCTTATTTAGATTAGCAAGATGGTAGCCTCATATGCATCATGAGAATGTGCTTCGTCTACTTTGTGCTCTACTTGTGCCTGTTAAATTATGGTTGCGTGTTAAGCGTGTGATAATTATGCATGTTATGTGTCACACTTCCCTTACTAGTGTTGTATCGATTACCACACGCAAAAAATTGGACCTAACATCGCAAAACGGTTGCTACAACTAATAAGTCTTAGCTTCTGTTAATGTTATACGTAGATTAATATGGACTTATGATACTTGGCATAAATTGAATTAAAAAGGATGTTAATAAGAAATTGAAGAAGGTAGGGGGAGTGAATAGTATTAAGGTTCCCTTCTCTTTTCTCTGTTTCGTAACTGATGAGCGGATATTTTATATGCTTTTTGGCATCATATTCATATAGTTTTTAGCATGTTTTGTTTAAGTTTTATTAAGTTTTCATAGGTTTTAGTGTAAAATTTACATTTTTGGATTTTACTTTGAGTTTGGGTGTTTTTATGCAATTTCAGGTATTTTCTGGCTGAAATTGAAGAGCTGGAGCAAAAGTCTGATTCAAAGACAGAGAAAGCACTGCAGATGCTATCCGGATATGACCTCCTTGTACTCAAAAGAGCTTTTCTGAGGCTATAGATGTTCAAATGGAGCGTTCTTAACAGCTATGGAAAGCTGACTTCCAGAGCTTTCCATCAATGTATAATAGTCCATACTTTGCTTCAGAATTGAAGGCTAAAAACTGGCGTCCAATGCCAACCTCTTGCCCCATTCCAGGCGTCTAGCGCCCAAAGGACGAGACCAGCGTCCAAACGCCCAAAGGGGACCTCCTAGCCAGCGTTCAACACCCTAGAAGCCTCCTAGCACGTGGATCTCATCAAAGCTCAGCCCAAACACTCACCAAGTAGGCCCTGGAAGTGGATTTTAGCACTAAAAGACTGTTTTACCCTTTCTTATGTAATCCTTAGTCATTAGTTTAGTATTTAAAGAACTTTTACACCTCTCATAAAGGAAGATCTGCCATATTTCATTTTTCACATTGTATTTTCTATCAGTATGACTTTCTAAACCTCCTAAGTTGAGGGGAGGAGCCCTGTTGAGTTTTATGGATTAATAAAAGTATTACTGTTCTTTCTCAATTTATGTTTGATTATCTATTCTAAGATGTATCTTCATTCTTCATCAATATGAATGCGATTGAACTGGCATAAGGTTATCACATTCTACGTGGGTTCAGAGTGAGTCTTTCATCGAACAATAATGAACCACCAGCTTGATTATACATCTCTTAGACGGCTAATCCACGACTTCGTTGGGGACTTCTCGAGACACCAGTTCAGCTGAAGTATGGGAAGATTAAGGTCTCTGTGGTAGAGGCTAGAACCCAAAGGCGCAACATCCTCTGATTCGGAAGATCTGACCTTGTCTGTGGCGTTTTGAGTAGGATCAGAAAAGAGAATGAACTGCAAGAGCTTCACCTTCAATCAGACTGGATCCGCACTATCCCTGGGGTTCAGATCTGGAGGAGTATTGGCGGCTGCTCAAACTAGCGTCAATCACATACAGCCTGCCATAGAAGAAATCATTCACAATTGAAGAAGACAGTAATACCAGAGTTAATCCAGAAGGGCAAAGCATCTCCAAGCCTTAACCACGCACCTTCCTATCATAGTTTACACTACTTTTGAGTTCTGATTACCCTTTTTCTTTATTTCCTTTTATGCAATTAAACATATCAACCTAGTTTAGATCTCACAAATCCAACAAATTCCTACTCACCTGACTAAAATCTGCAAGATAACCATAGCTTGCTTCAAACCACAATCCTCGTGGGATCGACCTTGACTCACTCAGGTATTACTTGGATGACCCAGTGTACTTGGTGGTTCAGTTGTACAAAGCGTGGGGATTCATGCACCAAGTTTTTAGCGCTGTTGCTGGGGATTGTTCGAGTTTGAACAACTGACGGATTATCTTGTTCCCTAGATCAGGTATTGTCTTTAATTTTTGTTAGAGTTTTTTATTTTATTTTTCTTTTTTCGAAAAAAATCAAAAAACTTATTCAAAAATTTTTTTCTTTTCTTTGTTTAATCTTTGTTTTTGGTTTGAGTCTTTTGTTTTTGTTCTTGTTGAAATTTTTGAATTTTTTGAGTCTTTCTTTCAAAAAAATTTCCAAAAATAGTTTCTTTTGTTTGATTCTTATGTCAATCTTTAAGTTTGGTGTCTTCTTGTGTCTTTTCTTTTAATTTTTTGAAAATTGTGTGTTTGGTTTCAAAAATTTTAAGTTTGGTGTCTTTTGCATGTTCTTATGTTCTTTGAATTCTTTGAGTTTTGTTCTTGGTGTTCCTCTTGATCTTCAAAGTGTTCTTGTTTTTCTTTTTTTTTTTTATCTTAAAATTTTTAAAGTTTGGTATCTCTTTGTGTTTTTCTTGTTAATTTTCGCACACTAGGTCCCTTTAGATCTAAAAATTTTAAGTTTGGTGTCTTTTTTGTTGTTTTTGTCTCTCCTCATTAAATTCAAAAATAAAAAAATATCTTTTCTATCTTTATTTTAATTAAAATTTTTGAAAATTACATTAAAAATTCAGATTTTAATTTTAAATTTTTATCTTATCTTATCTTAGTTTTCAATTTTTAAAATCAATTCTTTTAAAAAATCTTATCTTTTTCAAAATCTTATCTTATCTTTTATCTCTCTTTAAAATTCAAAAATCTTATATTATCTTATTTCAAATTCAAGTTTTAAAATTAAAACTTCAAATTTTAAATTTTAAATTTCAAATTTCAAAATTGAAAATTAAACCTTTTCAAAACTCAAATCTTTTTTAAATCTTTATCTTATCTTGTTTCAAATTCAAAATTCAAAATTTAATCTTCAAATTTCAAATTTTAAAATTCAAATCTTTTTAATTTAAAACTTATCTTTTCTTAACTTCTTTATCTTATCTTTCTTATCTAACTTATCTTATCTTTCCTATCTCACCTTCTTTTAAATTTTAAAATTAAATCTTTTTCAAATATTTTTAATTCTTATCTTATCTTGTCGACTTTTTCAATTATTTTTAAATTCAAATCTTTTCTAATCTTCTATCTTATCTTAATTTAAAATCTTTCTTAAATTAGTTACTTGTTTACTCTCCTTTTTCAAACTACCTAACTAATTCTTCTCTCTTCTAATTTTCGAAATTTCTTCTTCTATATCTCTCTCTTCTATTTTCGAAAATCCATCATTTAATTTTTAAATCTTTTTAATTTATTAACCTTTATTTCGAATTACATAAATAAATAAAATAAAAACAAAAAAATATTTTAATTCTTGTTTCTCTTTCTACTTCTAATATTCGAATTCTTCTCTTTCTTCTATCTTCACTCATCTTTCTCTTCTTAGTCACATTTCATTGGAAGTTCTCTGTCCTTTGGCATAGAAGCTTTCTTTCTTGTTGTATCTGTGTTTTCTTGTTTATGACCAGGAACAGGGATAAAAAACATCTCTTTAATCTTGATCCTGAACTTGAGAGGACTTTAAGGAGGATCCTACAACAAGTTAGAGCACAACACTTCGGAGGGAACCTCACAGAGTTATTTGAACAAGAAACAAGAAATACAGACATGGCAGTCGAACCTAACAATGGAGGAGATGTAAGGAAAGTTCTTGGTGACTTCATTGCACCAACTTCTGACCAGTATGGAAGAAGTATCTCCATACCTCCTATTAGAGCAAGCAGTTTTGAGCTCAACCCACAACTGATCACCTTAGTGTTGCAAAAGTTCTAGTTTCACGGACACCCACAGGAAGACCCCAGTAGGTTCATCACTAACTTCCTGCAGCTCTGTGATACTGCAGAGACCAATGGAATGGACCCTGAATTCCACAGGCTAAAACTATTCCCATTTGCTCTGAAAGATCAAGCAAAAGATTGGTGGTATATGGTACCCAGAGGAAGTATGAACACCTGGGATTAGGTTGTTACCGAATTTCTGAAAAGGTTCTCTCCCTCACAAAGATTGGCTAAGTTAGCAAAAGATGTTCAGACCCCAACTAGGACAGAAGTTCTAGACATGGAGACCTTAAAAGAAGGTGGGACAGTAGTCTTCACCAAGGAGGCCGAACCTCGGGAGCATTCTACTGAGGGACTTAAGGAAATCAAGGACCAGGAGGAGCCTCAGAATGCCAGTGAGCACGCCCCTACAGAGGTGAAAGAGCCTCAAGAGCCACTTCTCATTGGCATCTAGAGAGAGCTCGAAGATGAGCAACTGACTCATCTCTTAGCAGCTCCCAAGAAGCTACAACTAAATATCTCTTTTGTAGAGGTATTAGAGAAGAAAACCCCCTATGTGGCCTGTCTAAAAGGCAGCAATTCTAAAAAGAGGGCTCTCAAGGGAGGCACTTGCATAAAGGGTTCAGCATTCAAGACTCTCCCCTTGATTGAAACAAATTCAATCCCTCCTAAGACTAAACAAAAGTTTGGTGTTGGATGGACACCATCCACCAAGGAGGAAAGCCCTAAAAAGAAGAGGCCTAGGGGTTGGAAAAATAACAATATCCATCAGAACAAGATCCTGACCCAGCAGGTCAATATGATCTCTCAGCATTTAATTGGAATGCAAGCTGCAGTTGGCAGCACTCAGGAAGCTTCTTCTGAAATAGAAGCCTATGATCCTGATTAATCTACCATGAAAGAGGTGAATTCATGGGAAAACCCTATGAAAACACCTACAACCCTTCATGGAGGAATCATCCTAACCTATCATAGAAGGATCAACAAAAGCCTCAGCAAGGCTTTAATAATAATCAAGGTGGAAGGAACCAGAATAGGTTCACCAACAGGCCACCATTCCCACCTTCTCAAGGGAATATGGAGACTTCTAAGCAGATCCTTTCTGACTTAGCCATTCTAGTCTCCAGCCTCTCTAAGACCACTTATAGTTTCATAACTAAAACAAGATCCTCCATCAGAAATTTGGAGATACGAGTTGGTCAATTGAGCAAGAGGATCCTTGAGATCCCTCCTGACACTCTTCCTAGTAACACTGAAGTGAACCCAAAAGAAGAGTGCAAGGCCATCACCACTGAGGCTGAGGCCGAATCTGGAGAGACTGGGAAGGCATTAAACGCCAATGAGGAAGATATCACTGGGCGTTCAACGCCCAGCCTGGCACTAGAGCTAGCGCTGAACGCTAGTGGAGAAGCCCTCACTGGGCATTCAACGCCCCAACAGGCAGGGAAGCTAGTGTTGAACGCCATCCAGGACATCCCTGCTGGGAGTTCAACGCCCAAAATGGTAAGGGAACTGGCGTTTAACACCAATAGGATATACAGCATGGGCGTTCAACACCAAAAGAGCTATCAGAGCTGGCATTGAACGCCAGTAAATGTACACCCTCTGAGTGCTCAATACCTACTCAAGAAATCCCTACCGAAGAACTAAATGAAGCCAAGGCTCATATAGAGACCATAGAGGTTCCTTTGCATGCACTTCTACAGTGCATGAGTTCTGATGAACACTCATCCTCTGATAAGGATGAAGACACTAGGGAATAGCAAGTTGCTCGGTACCTAGGAGCTCTCATGAAGCTAAATGCCAAGTTATTTAGTACGAAGCCTTTGGAGGAAGAACCTCCAGTGCTTTCTAAAGAACTCAATGCTTTGGTTCAGCAGAAGCTACCTCAGAAGCTTCCAGATCCTGGACGCTTCCTGATTCCTTGCACCATAGGCACCATGACCTTTGAGAAGGCTCTGTGTGACCTAGGGTCAAGCATAAACCTCATGCCACTCTCTATAATGAAGAAGTTGGGAATCTTTGAGGTACAAGCTGCAAACATCTCACTAGAGATGGTAGACAAGTCAATGAAGAAGCCATATGGCTTAGTAGAGGATGTCTTGGTAAAGGTTGAAGACCACTACATCCCTGCAAATTTCATAGTTTTGGATACTGGGGAAGATGAGGATGAATCCATCATCCTTGGAAGACCTTTCCTAGCAACTGCCAATGCTATCATTGATGTAGCTAAGGGAGAATTGATTCTACAACTAGGGGAGGATCACATCTTGTTCAAGATGCCTCACCCCAACTCTCCCTCTGAGATAACTGTGCAACACTTAGTGTTCCAACCATCTCTTTCAGTGTAGAGCTTTACTAAGCCCCCAAACATCAATTCTAAGTTTGGTGTTGGGCAGCCATTAATAAGTACTGAGAACAAGGGTACTAGGAAGAAAGTACCTAAAGGCTGGAGGGACAAGAAAGTTCCCATTGAAGGCCTCTCACCTGGCATGAGAGTTATCTTCACCAAGAAACCAGTCATACAACATACAGTGAGTCGTGTCCTGTCTCTAGAGCATGTGGAGCTCATTCATGAGAAGACAGGAAGAAAGTTCACTGTAAGGGAAGAAATTCTGAGCCCATACTCACCTCCGTAAGGAGCTAACCGTCAAGCTAATGACGTTAAAGAAGTACTTGTTGGGAGGCAACCCAACCTTAATTAATTATTTTTATTTTCCTTAATTTTGTTTTTTCTTTAATTTATTTATTTAGGTTCATGATCATGTGCAGCAGTCAGAACAGAGACAAAAAAATTTATCAGTGAAAACAGAACACTTTGGATGGAGTGTTGCTGGCTTTGAACGCCAGCCAGGGAGCAGACCCTGGGCGTTCAACGCCAATGCAAAGGGCAGAGAATCTGAATTTTCTAGCCTCTCAGAACCAGTGGGTCCCACAGCATCTTTACCTACCCACTTCTTCCTTCTTTCTTTCACACTTTCCCATACACTCTTCCCTATAAACCATAGCTCAATCACATCCATATCGTTTCTCCAAATCCATCCTAACTTCCACCAACCCCTACCCACTTCAAAATCAAATTTCCCTCCCATTTACCCCACCCATGACTGAACCCAACCCTAGCCCACTCTTATAAATACCCCTCTTCATAACCCTTCATACACACACTTCTCATACACATCAATATTCCCTTGGTCGAATTGCCGTCTCCCTCCTTCTCCTTCTATTTTGTTCTTCTTCTACTCTATTCTTCTCTTTTCTTTATTTTTTGCTCGAGGACGAGCAAAGCTTTTAAGTTTTGTGTGGGAAAAGTGTTGCTTTTTGCTTTCCATTACCACTTATGGCACCCAAGGTTGGAGAATCCTCTAGAAAGAGGAAAGGAAAGGTAGTAGCCGCCACCTCCGAATCTTGGAAGATGGAAAGATTCATCACCAAAGCCCACCAAGACCACTTCTACGAAGTAGTGGCTGAGAAGAAGGTGATCTCTGAGGTCCTTTTTAGGCTCAAGAAGAATGAGTATCCTAAAATCCGAAGAGAGATCCAGAGAAGAAGTTGGGAAGTCCTAACCAATCCCATCCAAGAGGTTGGAATCTTAATGGTGCAAGAGTTCTATGCTAATGCATGGGTCACAAAAAACCATGACATTAGTGTGAACCCAAATCCCAAGAATTGGAGTACCATGGTCCGAGAGAGAATCTTAGATTTTAGCCCAGAAAGTGTGAGGTTGGCATTTAACTTGCCCTTGATGCAAGGAGACCCACATCCTTACACTAGAAGAGTCAACTTTGATTAAAGTCTGGATCAAGTGCTCTTAGACATTTGTATGGAAGGAGCACAGTGGAGAAGGGATTCCCAAGGCAAGCCCATTCAACTAAGAAGGCTTGACCTTAAGCCCATAGCTAGAGGATGGTTGGAATTCATCTAACGCTCTATCATCCCCACTAACAACCGGTTAAAAGTGACTATTAAAAGATCCATCATGATCCATTGCATCATGATTGGAAGTGAGGTGAAAGTACATGAGGTGATCCCTCAAGAATTGTACAAGATAGCTGAGAAGTCTTCCACCAAAGCAAGGTTGGCATTTTCATACCTCATCTATCATCTATGCAATTCAGCTGGAATTGTAATAGAGGGAGAAATCTCCATTGAGGAGGACAAGCCCATCACTAAGAAGAGGATGGAGCAAACTAGATGAGGTGATCCCTCAAGAATTGTACAAGATAGCTGAGAAGTCTTCCACCAAAGCAAGGTTGGAATTTTCATATCTCATCTGTCATCTATGCAATTCAGCTGGAATTGTCATAGAGGGAGAAATCTCCATTGAGGAGGACAAGCCCATCACTAAGAAGAGGATGGAGCAAACTAGAGAGCATGCACATGAGCTTGTGCAACCGCCTCAGCATGAGATCCCTGAGATGCCTCAAGGGATGTATTTTTTCCCTCAAAGCTATTGGGATCAATGACATACTTTCATGGGAGAATTGAGCTCTAACATGAATCAGTTGAGGATGGAGCATCAAGAGCATTCCACCATCCTCAATGAAATTAGAGAAGACCTAAGGGCTATGAGGGAAGAACAACAATGACAAAGGAGTGACATTGAAGAGATCAAGCATTACATTGGATCCTCAAGGAGGAGCACTAGCCGCCACCATTAAGGTGGATTCGTTCTCTTAATCCCCTCTCCTTATGTCATTTTTTCTTTTTTTTATTATTATGTTGTATTGTCTGTTCTCTTGTTCTTATTGCATGATCATTTCTATCTATGTCTTAAAGTTATAAAATATTCCATATGTCTCTCACCTTGCTTAAAAGAAAATTTTAATTGAAAAGAATTGAGAGATACATAAATTTCAAGTTATAATAAAAATAGTTCAATTATTTTGATGTGGTAGCATTGCTTTAGTTTTCTGAATGTATGAATAAACAGTGCATATTTGAAGTTGAAATTTTAAAATGTTGGCTCTTGAGAGAATGATGAAAAAGGAAAAGTATTATTGGTAATCTGAAAAATTCAAAAATTGATTCTTGAAGCAAGAAAAAGTAGCAAAAAGAAAAAGAAAAATCATGTTGCAAAAGAATATATATATATGCATATGCATGCAAAAAAAATGAAAAAAAAATAATAAATAAAAAGCAGAAAAAGCCAATAGCTCTTTAAACCAAAAGACAAGAGCAAAAAGCCAATAACCCTTTAAATCAAAAGGCAAGGGTAAAAGGATCCAAAGATCCTAAGAGTGTGCTTAAAAACTCTGGACACCTCTATCTGGGGATTCTAGCAAAGCTGAATCGCAATCCTAAGGGGTTCACCTAGTTAAAGTGTCTGTGGCATTTATGTATTCAGTGGTAATACTGGAAAACAAAGTGCTTAGGGTCACGGCTAAGACTCTGAAAGCTGTGTTCAATAATAAAAATGAACTGAACTAGGAGAGTCAATAATATCATCTGGATCCTATGTTCCTAAAGAGACCAACATTTCTGAGTTTCAATGGATAGTGAGATGCCAAAACTATTCAGAAGCAAAAAGCTACTAAGTCCCGTTCATCTAATTAAAACTGAGCTTCATTGAAAACTCTGAGATTTATTGTATCTTACTCTTCTTTTTATCCTACTTTGTTTTTAGTTGCTTGGGGACAAGCAACAGTTTAAATTTGGTGTTGTGATGAGCGGATATTTTATACGCATTTTGGCATCATTTTCATATAGTTTTTAGCATGTTTTGTTTAAGTTTTATTAAGTTTTCATAGGTTTTAGTGTAAAATTTACATTTTTGGATTCTACTTTGGGTTTGTTTGTTTTTATGCAATTTCAAGTATTTTCTAACTGAAATTGAGGAGCTGGAGCAAAAGTCTGATTCAGAGACAGAGAAAGCACTGCAGATGCTGTCCAGATATGACCTCCTTGCACTCGAAAGAGATTTTCTGGAGCTACAGAAGTCCAAATGGAGCATTCTCAATGGCTATAGAAAGCTGACTTTCAGAGCGTTTCAGCAATGTATAATAGTCCATACTTTGCTTCAGAATTGAAGGCCTAAAACTGGCGTCCAGCGCCCAAAGCAGGAGACTAGCATCCAAACGCCCAAAGAGGACCTCCTAGCCAGCGTTCAATGCTCTAAAGGCCTCCTAGCACATGGATCTCATCAAAGCTCATCCCAAACACTCACCAAGTGGGCCCCAAAAGTGGATTTTAGCACTAAAAGACTATTTTACCCTTTCTTATGTAATCCTTAGTCATTAGTTTAGTATTTAAAGAACTTTTACACCTCTCATAAAGGAAGATCTGCCATATTTCGTTTTTCATATTGTATTTTCTATCAGTATGAGTTTCTAAATCTCCTAGGTTGAGGGATGGAGCCCTGCTGAGTTTTATGGATTAATAAAAGTATTACTGTTCTTTCTCAATTCGTGTTTGATTATCTATTCTAAGATATATCTTCGTTCTTAATCAATATGAATGCAATTGAATTGGCATAAGGTTATCACATTCTACATGGGTTCAGAGTGTGTCTTTCATCGGACAATGATGAACCACCAGCTTGATTATACATCTCTTAGACGGCTAATCCATGACTTCGTTGGGGACTTCTCGAGACACTAGTTCAGCCAAAGTATGGGGAGATTAGGGTCTCTGTAGTAGAGGCTAGAACCCAAAGGAATAGCATCCTCTGATTTGGAAGATCTGACATTGTCTGTGGCATTTTGAGTAGGATCACAAAAGAGAATGAACTACAGGAGCTTCACTTTCAATCAGACTGGATTCGTACTAACCCTGCGGTTCAGATCTGGAGGAGTATTGACGGCTGCTCAAACCAGCGTTAATCACATACAGCCTTCCATAGAGGAAATCATTCACAATTGAAGAAGACAATAATACCAGAGTTAATCTAGAAGGACAAAGCATCTTCAATCCTTAACCACCTTCCTATCATAGTTTACACTACTTCTGAGTTCTGACTACCCTTTTTCTTTATTTCCTTTTATGCAATTAAACATATCAACCTAGTTTAGATCTCACAAATCCAAAAAACTCCTACTCACCTGACTAAGATCTGCAAGATAACCATAGCTTGCTTCAAACCACAATGCTCGTGGGATCGACCCTGACTCACTCAGGTATTACTTGGACGACCCAATGCACTTGCTGGTTCAGTTGTACGAAGTGTGGGGATTCATGCACCAGTAAACTTTCTTCTCTGTCGAAAAGAATTGAATATAAAAGAAAGGAAATAAAGCATACGTGGTTTACTATGTGGATGAGAGACTAATGAGCGGATAATTTATACGCTTTTTGGCATTGTTTTTAGTATATTTTTAGTAGGATCTAGTTACTTTTAGGGATGTTTTTATTAGTTTTTATGCTAAATTCACATTTCTGTACTTTACTATGAGTTTGTGTGTTTTTCTGTGATTTCAGATATTTTCTGGCTGAAATTGAGGGACTTGAGCAAAAATCAGATTCAGAGGTTGAAGAAGGACTGCAGATGCTGTTGGATTCTGACCTCCCTTTAAATGGCGCGCTTCCAATTACGTTCGAAAGTAGACATCCAGGGTTTTCCAGAAATATATAATAGTCCATACTTTGATTAAGGATAGATGACGTAAACTGGCGTTGAACGCCAGTTCCATGCTGCATTCTGGAGTCAAACGCCAGAAACAGGTTGCAAAGTGGAGTTAAACGCCAGAAACAGGTTACAAACTGGCGTTCAACTCCAAGAAAGACCTCTACACGTGTAAAGCTCAATGCTCAGTCCAAGCACACACCAAGTGGTTCCCGGAAGTGAATTTCTGAATCATTTACTCATTTCTGTAACCCTAGTAACTAGTTTAGTTTAAATAAGACTTTTTACTATTGTATTTACATTCTCTTTGATTAGTTTTATGCTAACTGAGACCTTTATGGGGGCTGGCCATTCGGCCATGCCTGAACACTTATCACTTATGTATTTTCAACGGTAGAGTTTCTACACACCATAGATTAAGGTGTGGAGCTCTGCTGTTCCTCATGAATTAATACAAAGTACTACTGTTTTTCTATTCAATTCAACTTATTCCGCTTCTAAGATATCCATTCGCACCCAAGAGCATGATGAATGTGATGATTATGTGACACTCATCATCATTCTCACTTATGAACGCGTGCCTGTCAAACACTTCCGTTCTATATGCAAACAAGCTAGAATGAATATCTCTTAGATATCTAATACAGGGGACTGAGTCCGAGATATTAGAATCTTCGTGGTATAAGTTAGAACCCATGGATGGCCATTCTTGAGATCCGGAAAGTCTAAACCTTGTTTGTGGTATTCCGAGTAGGATCTGGGAAGGGATGGCTGTGACGAACTTCAAACTCACGAATGCTGGGCGTAGTGACAGACCCAAAAGGATAGTAAATCCTATTCCAGTATGATTGAGAACCGACAGATGATTAGCCGTGCCGTGACAGAGCATTTGGACCTTTTTCACTGAGAGGATGGGATGTAGCCATTGACAACGGTGATGCCCTACATAAAGCTTGCCATGGAAAGGAGTAGGAAGGATTGGATGAAGACAGTAGGAAAGCAGAGGTTCAGAGGGACAAAAGCATCTCTATACGCTTATCTAAATTCTCACCAATGAATTACATAAGTATCTCTATCCTATTTTAATTATCTTTTAGTACACTATAATCTCTTAATACATTTGAATCCGCCTGACTGAGATTTACAAGGTGACCATAGCTTGCTTCAAGCCGACAATCTCCGTGGGATCGACCCTTACTCACGTAAGGTTTATTACTTGGACGACCCAGTGCACTTGCTGGTTAGTTGTACGAAGTTGTGAAACAGAATTAAGAACATGAACGTGCGTATTGAGTTTTTAGCGCTGTTACCAAGAAAGGAATCATCACGATTTCGCACACCAAGTTTTTGGCGCCGTTGCCAAGGAACGAATGATCACGATTTCGCACACCAAGTTTTTGGCGCCGTTGCCGGGGATTGTTCGAGTTTGGACAACTGACGGTTTATCTTGTTGCTCAGATTAGGTAATTTTCCTTTCAAAATGTTTTCAAAAATCTTTCAAAAATTATTCCTTTTGTTTTCAAAAATCATTCTAAATTTTTAAGAATGAATTCTAAAGTTTCAAAATGGTATGTTGAATCTTGGCTGGCCATCAAGCTTTAGACTAACCTGGTATGATTCCTGGAATCTTGATTGAGGACTTTGAATTCATTACTTCCTTTTTCCTATATGTTTTTGAAAAAATATACAAAAAATCCAAAAAAAAAAAAATAATAAAATCATAAAAATCAAAAATATTTTATGTTGTCTGTTTGAGTCTTGAGTCAATTTTTTAGTTTGGTGTCAATTGCATTTTTCTAAAAATTTATGTATTTTTCGAAAATTCATGCATTCATAGTGATCTTCATGATCTTCAAGTTGTTCTTGGTAAGTCTTCTTGTTTGATCTTGATGTTTTTTTTTTTTGTATCTTTGGTTGTTTTTCATGTGCATTTTTGCATTCATGGTGTCTAAGCATTAAAGATTTCTAAGTTTGGTGTCTTGCAAGTTTTCTTTGCATAAAAAATTTTTCAAAAATATGTTCTTGATGTTCATCATGATCTTCAAAGTGTTCTTGGTATTCATCTTGACATTCATAGTGTTCTTGCATGCATCATTGGTTTTGATCCAAAATTTTCATGTTTTGGGTCATTTTTATGTTTTTCTCTCTCATCATAAAAAATTCAAAAATAAAAAAAATATATCTTGTCCTTTTTTTTCTCTCAAAATTTCGAAATTTTGGGTTGACTTTTTCAAAAATTTTTAAAATTTAACTATTTCTTATGAGTAAAGTCAAAATTTCAATTTTAAAAATCTTATCTTTTTCAAAACTTTTTCAAAAATCAAATCTTTTTCATTTTTTTTATGATTTTCGAAAATTTCAAAAATTATTTTCAAAATCTTTTTCTTAATTTTATTTCAAAATTTTCGAAACTTAACTAACAAGTAATGTGATTGGTTCAAAAATTTGAAGTTTGTTACTTTCTTGTTAAGAAAGGTTCAATCTTTATATTCTAGAATCTTATCTTTTAGTTTCTTGTTAGTCAAGTAATCAATTTTAATCTTAAAAATTAAATATTTTTAATTATATCTTTTTATCATATCCTTTATATCATATCTTTTTCAAAATTTTATCTTTTTCAAAAAAAAATTTGATTTTAAAATATCTTTTCCAACTTCTTATCTTCTTATCTTTTCAAAATTGATTTTCAAATCTTTTTCAATCAACTAAATAATTGACTTTTTGTTTATTTCTTATCTTTTTCAAAACCACCTAACTACTCTTCTCTCTCCAATTTTCAAAAATACCTCCCTCTTTTTCAAAAATTCTTTTTAATTAATTAATTGTTTTAAATTTTAATTTAACTTAATTTCAATTTTAATTTTCGAATTTTAACCTTAATTTTTTAATTTGTTTAAATTTTCGAATTCTTCTCTTCCTCATCTTATTCTATTTATTTATTCAATTACTAACACTTCCCCTCATCTCAAATCACTGCTCCTATCCTCACCCTTGTGTTTGGATTATCCATTCTTCTTCACTCCTATTCCCTTTCTTCTTCTACTAACAATAAGGAACCTCTTTATTGTGACATAGAGGATTCCCCTTCTTTTCTTGTTCTCTTCTCTTTCATATGAGCAGGAACAAGAAAAAAGGCATTCTTATTGAAGCTGATCCAGAACCTGAAAGGACTCTCAAGAGGAAACTAAGAGAAGCTAAATTACAACAATCCAGAGACAACCTTACTGAAATTTTCGAACAAGAAAAGGGGATGGCAGCCGAACCTAACAACAATAATGCAAGGAGGATGCTTGGTGATTATACTACACCTACTTCCAAGTTTGATGGAAGAAGCATCTCAATCCCCACCATTGGAGCAAACAATTTTGAGCTGAAACCTCAATTAGTTGCTCTAATGCAACAGAACTGCAAATTTCATGGACTTCCATCAGAAGATCCCTACTAGTTTTTAACTGAGTTCCTGCAGATCTGTGAGACTGTTAAGACTAATGGAGTAGATCCTAAAGTCTACAGGCTCATGCTTTTCCCTTTTGCTGTAAGAGACAGAGCTAGAACATGGTTGGACTCATAACCTAAAGATAGCCTGAACTCTTGGGATAAGCTGGTCACGGCCTTCTTGGCTAAGTTCTTTCCTCCTCAAAAGCTGAGCAAGCTTAGAGTGGATGTTCAGACCTTCAAGCAAAAAGATGGTGAATCCCTCTATGAAGCTTGGGAAAGATACAAGCAGATGACCAAAAGGTGTCCTCCTGACAAGCT
The DNA here is from genome assembly GCF_059453495.1 of Arachis ipaensis. Classification (NCBI taxonomy): domain Eukaryota; kingdom Viridiplantae; phylum Streptophyta; class Magnoliopsida; order Fabales; family Fabaceae; genus Arachis; species Arachis ipaensis. Next base: position 93,981,693 of record NC_142437.1, on the reverse strand, counting down.
TTCAGAATGGACCATTCTAGATATATTCTATTATGGTCTGTCTGAGTTCTCCAAGATGTCACTGGACCATTCTACAAGTGGATCCATTCACCTAAAGAAAACGCCTGCAGAAGCTCAAGAACTTATTGACATGGTTGCAAATAATCAATTCATGTATACTTCTGAGAGAAATTACGTGAATAATGGGACGCCTCAGAAGAAGAGAGTTCTTGAAATTGATGCTCTGAATGCCATATTGGCTCAGAACAAAGTGTTGACTCAGCAAGTCAACATGATTTCCCAAAGTCTGAATGGATGGCAAAATGCATCCAACAGTACTAAAGAGGCATCTTCTGAAGAAGAAGCTTATGATCCTGATAACCTTGCAATAGCAGAGGTAAATTACATGGGTGAACCTTATGGAAACACCTATAATTCATCATGGAGAAATCATCCAAATTTCTCATGGAAGGATCAACAAAAGCCTCAACAAGGCTTTAATAATGGTGGAAGAAACAGGCTCAGTAATAGCAAGCCTTTTCCATCATCTTCTCAGCAACAGACAGAGAACTCTGAACAAAATACCTCTAATTTAGCAAACTTAGTCTCTGATCTGTCCAAGGCCACTCTAAGTTTCATGAGTAAAACAAGGTCCTCCATAAGAAATTTGGAGGCACAAGTGGGCCAGCTGAGTAAAAAAATTACTGAAACACCTCCTAGTACTCTCCCAAGCAATACAGAAGAGAATCCAAAGAGAGAGTGCAAGGCCATTGATATAATAATCATGGCCGAACCCACAAAAGAGGAAGAGGACGTGAATCCCAGTGAGGAAGACCTCCTGGGATGTCCAGTGATCAACAAGGAGTTTCTCTTTGAGGAACCAAAGGACTCTGAGGCTCATCTGGAGACCATAGAGATTCCATTAAACCTCCTTATGCCCTTCATAAGCTCTGATGAGTATTCTTCTTCTGAAGAGAATGAGGATATTACTGAAGAGCAAGTTGCCAAGTACCTTGGTGCAATCATGAAGCTAAATGCCAAATTATTTGGTAATGAGACTTGGGAAGATGAACCTCCCTTGCTCATCAAGGAACTAAGTGATCTGGATCAACTGACATTGCCTAAGAAGAAACAGGATCCTGAAAAGTTCTTAATACCTTGTACCATAGGCACCATGACCTTTGAGAAGGCTCTGTGTGACCTTGGGTCAGGGATAAACCTCATGCCACTCTCTGTAATGGAGAAACTGAGAATGTTTTAGGTGCAAGCTGCCAGAATCTCATTAGAAATGGCAGACAACTCAAGAAAACAGGCTTATGGACAAGTAGAGGACGTGCTAGTAAACGTTGAAGGCCTTTACATCCCTGCTGATTCCATAATCCTAGACACTGGGAAGGATGAGGATGAATCCATCATCTTTGGAAGACCTTTCCTAGCCACAGCAGGAGTTGTGATAGATGTTAACAGAGGAGAATTAGTCCTTCGATTGAAGGGGGACTACCTTGTGTTTAAGGCCCAAAGCTATCCTTCTGTAACAATGGAGAGGAAGCATGAAAAGCTTCTCTCAATACAAAGTCAAACAAAGCCCCCACAATCAAACTCTAAGTTTGGTGTTGGGAGGCCCCAGCCAAACTCTAAGTTTGGTGTTGAATCCCCACATCCAAACTCTAAGTTGGTGTTGGGAGTCTATAAAATTGACCTGATCACCTGTGTGGCTCCGTGAGAGCCCACTGTCAAGCTATTGACATTAAAGAAGCGCTTGTTGGGAGGTAACCCAATTTTTATTTATTTAATTTTACTTTTATTTTTATTTTTCTTTTATATTTTATTAGGTTCATGATCATGTGGAGTCACAAAATAAATACAAAAATTAAAAACAGAATCAAAAATAGTAGAAGAAAAATTACACCCTGGAGGAAGGACTTACTGGCGTTTAAACGCCAGTAAGGAGCATCTGGCTGGCGTTCAACGCCAGAACAGAGCATGAATCTGGCGTTGAATGCCAAAAACAAGCAACATCCTGGTGTTTAAACGCCAGGAATACACCCTGAGAAAAGCTGGCGCTGAACGCCAGAAACAAGCATGAAGCTGGCACATGGGCGTTGAATGCCCAGAACAAGCATCACTTTGGCGTTTAAACGCCAGAAATGCATGCAAAGGCATTTTGCATGTCTAATTAGTGCAGGGATGTAAATTCTTGACACCTCAGGATCTGTGGACCCACAGGATCACTTCAGGATTTATGGACCCCACAGGATCCCCACCTACCTCCACTCATATTCTCCCCTCTTCTCATTCATCCTCTCTTCCCAATAAACACCCTTCCCCAAAACCCTTCACCAATCACCTCAATCTCTCTTCCCTATTACCAACTACCACCACTCACATCCATCCACTCTTCCCCAAAAATCCCACCTACCTTCAAAATTTAAAATCACTTTCCCACCCAAAACCACCCACTATGGCTGAACCTACTCCCTCTCCCCTCACTATATAAACCCCTCCATCCCTCCTTCATTTTCACACCACACAACCCTATCCCCTCTATCTTGGCCGAATACACCTCCCCCTCACTCTCCTCCTTATCTTCTCTTCTTCTTCTTCTTTTCTTTCTTCTCTTGCTCGAAGGCGAGCAATATTCTAAGTTTGGTGTGGTAAAAGCATAAGCTTTTTGTTTTTCCATTACCATTAATGGCACCTAAGACCGGAGAAACCTCTAGAAAAGGGAAAGGGAAGACAAAAGCTTCCACCTCCGAGTCATGGGAGATGGAAAGATTCATCTCCAAAGCCCATCAAGACCACTTCTATGATGTTGTGGCCAAGAAGAAGGTGATCCCCGAGGTCCCTTTCAAACTCAAGAAAAATGAGTATCCGGAGATCCGACATGAGATCCAAAGAAGATGTTGGGAAGTCCTAACCAACCCCATTCAACAAGTCGGAATCCTAATGGTTCAAGAGTTCTATGCAAACTCATAGATCACTAGGAACCATGATCAAAGTGTGAACCCGAATCCAAAGCATTGGCTCACCATGGTTCGGGGGAAATACTTAGATTTTAGTCCGGAGAATGTAAGGCTGACGTTCAACCTACCAATGATGGAAGAAAACGCACGCCCCTACACAAGAAGAGTCAACTTTGATCAAAGGTTGAACCAAGTCCTCATGGACATATGTGTAGAAGGAGCTCAATGGAAGATTGACTCAAAAGGCAAACCGGTTCAGCTGAGAAGATTGGACCTTAAGCCTGTAGCTAGAGGATGGTTGGAGTTCATTCAACGCTCAATCATTTCCACTAGCAACCGGTCTGAAGTTACTATAGACCGGGCCATCATGATCCATAGTATCATGATTGGGGAGGAAGTAGAAGTTCATGAGATTATACCTCAAGAACTCTACAAGGTGGCTGACAAGTCTTCCACTATGGCAAGGTTGGCCTTCCCTCACCTCATTTCCCGTCTATGCAATTCGGCTGGGATTGACATAGAGGGAGATATCCTCATTGATGAGGACAAGCCCATCACTAAGAAAAGGATGGAGCAAACAAGAGAGCCTATTCATGGATCTCAAGAGACGCATGAAGAAGCTCATCACCAAGAAATCCCTGAGATACCTCAAGGGATGCACTTTCCGCCACAGAATTTTTGGGAGCAAATCAACACCTCCATAGGAGAATTAAGTTCCAACATGGGACAACTAAGGGTGGAACATCAAGAGTACTCCATCATCCTCCATGAAATTAGAGAAGATCAAAGAGCAATGAGGGAGGAGCAACAAAGACAAGGAAGAGACATAGAAGAGCTCAAGGATATCATTGGTTCTTCAAGAAGAAAACGCCACCATCACTAAGATGGACTCATTCCTTGTTCTTAAATTTTCTGTTTTTCATTTTTTATGTTAAATGTTTATCTATGTTTGTGTCTTCATTACATGATCATTAGTATTTAAGTGTCTATGCCTTAAAGCTATGAATGTCCTATGAATCCATCACCTCTCTTAAATGAAAAATGTTTTTAATTCAAAAGAACAAGAAGTACATGAGTTTCGAATTTATCATTGAATTTAGTTTAATTATATTGATGTGGTGACAATACTTTATATTTTCTGAATGAATGCTTGAACAGTGCATATGTCTTTTTGAAGTTGATGTTTATGAATGTTAAATATGTTGGCTCTTGAAAGAATGATGACAAGGAGAAATGTTATTTGATAATCTGAAAAATTATAAAAATGATTCTTGAAGCAAGAAAAAGCAGTGAATACAAAAGCTTGCAGAAAGAAAAAAAAAAGAAAAAAAATAGCGAAAAAAAAAGAAAAAGCAAGCAGAAAAAACCAATAGCCCTTAAAACCAAAAGGCAAGGGTAATAAAAAGGATCCAAGGCTTTGAGCATCAGTGGATAGGAGGGCCTAAAGGAATAAAATCCTGGCCTAAGCGGCTAAACCAAGCTGTCCCTAACCATGTGCTTGTGGCGTGAAGGTGTCAAGTGAAAACTTGAGACTGAGCGGTTAAAGTCAAGGTCCAAAGCAAAAATAAGAGTGTGCTTAAGAACCCTGGACACCTCTAATTGGGGACTTTAGCAAAGCTGGGTCACAATCTGAAAAGGTTCACCCAATTATGTGTCTGTGGCATTTATGTATCCGGTGGTAATACTGGAAAACAAAGTGCATAGGGCCAAGGCCAAGACTCATAAAGTAGCTGTGTTCAAGAATCAACATACTGAACTAGGAAAATCAATAACACTATCTGAACTCTGAGTTCCTATAGATGCCAATCATTCTGAACTTCAATGGATAAAGTGAGATGCCAAAACTATTCAAGAGGCAAAAAGCTACAAGTCCCGCTCATCTGATTGGAGCTAAGTTTCATTGATAGTTTGGAATTTATAGTATATTCTCTTCTTTTTATCTTATTTGATTTTCAGTTGCTTGGGGACAAGCAACAATTTAAGTTTGGTGTTGTGATGAGCGGATAATTTATACGCTTTTTGGCATTATTTTTAGTATATTTTTAGTAGGATCTAGTTACTTTTAGGGATGTTTTTATTAGTTTTTATGCTAAATTCACATTTTTGGACTTTACTATGAGTTTGTGTGTTTTTCTGTGATTTCAGTTATTTTCTGGCTGAAATTGAGGGACTTGAGCAAAAATCAGATTCAGAGGTTGAAGAAGGACTGCAGATGCTGTTGGATTCTGACCTCCCTGCACTCAAAGTGGATTTTCTGGAGCTACAGAACTTCAAATGGCGCGCTTCCAATTGCGTTGGAAAGTAGACATCCAGGGCTTTCCAGAAATATATAATAGTCCATACTTTGATTAAGGATAGATGACGTAAACTGGCATTGAACGCCAGTTCCATGCTGCATTCTGGAGTCAAACGCCAGAAACAGGTTGCAAAGTGGAGTTAAACGCCAGAAACAGGTTACAAACTGGCGTTCAACTCCAAGAAAGACCTCTACACGTGTAAAGCTCAATGCTCAGCCCAAGCACACACCAAGTGGTCTCCGGAAGTGAATTTCTGAATCATTTACTCATTTCTGTAAACCCTAGTAACTAGTTTAGTTTAAATAAGACTTTTTACTATTGTATTTACATTCTCTTTGATTAGTTTTATGCTAACTGAGACCTTTATGGGGGCTGGCCATTCGGCCATGCCTGAACACTTATCACTTATGTATTTTCAACGGTACAGTTTCTACACACCATAGATTAAGGTGTGGAGCTCTGCTGTTCCTCATGAATTAATACAAAGTACTACTGTTTTTCTATTCAATTCAACTTATTCCGCTTCTAAGATATCCATTCGCACCCAAGAGTATGATGAATGTGATGATTATGTGACGCTCATCATCATTCTCACTTATGAACGCGTGCCTGACAAACACTTCTGTTCTACATGCAAACAAGCTAGAATGAATATCTCTTAGATATCTAATACAGGGGACCGAGTCCGAGATATTAGAATCTTTGTGGTATAAGTTAGAACCCATGGATGGCCATTCTTGAGATCCGAAAAGTCTAAACCTTGTCTGTGGTATTCCGAGTAGGATCTGGGAAGGGATGGCTATGACAAACTTCAAACTCGCGAATGCTGGGCATAGTGACAGACGCAAAAGGATAGTAAATCCTATTCCAGTATGATCGAGAACCGACAGATGATTTGCCGTGCCGTGACAGAGCATTTGGACCTTTTTCACTGAGAGGATGGGATGTAGCCATTGACAACGATGATGCCCTACATAAAGCTTGCCATGGAAAGGAGTAGGAAGGATTGGATGAAGACAGCAGGAAAGCAGAGGTTCAGAGGGACAAAAGCATCTCTATACGCTTATCTGAAATTCTCACCAATGAATTACATAAGTATCTCTATCCTATTTTAATTATCTTTTAGTACACTATAATCTCTTAATACATTTGAATCCGCCTGACTGAGATTTACAAGGTGACCATAGCTTGCTTCAAGCCGACAATCTCCGTGAGATCGACCCTTACTCACGTAAGGTTTATTACTTGGACGACCCAGTGCACTTGCTGGTTAGTTGTACGAAGTTGTGAAACAGAATTAAGAACATGAACGTGCGTATTAAGTTTTTAGCGCCGTTACCAAGAAAGGAATGATCACGATTTCGCACACCAGAGACATTTTTATCCTTTGATCTATTGACCTATTTAAGAAAATTTTTAAATATATAAGTTTTGATTCGTTTTCCTTTTTACTTTTTTTTATTGGCAGCGTCAGATTAACTTAACCATATACAATTATTTTTGACACAGAAATTGATTTTTTTTAAATAATTATATTTTTCACTATGAATAAATTTTTAAATTCAAATTTTATTATCAGATTTTCTAACTCAAACTTTAGCCAATTAAACTAAACCTGATGTTTTTTAATTAATTTTTCGAGTCTTATGACTAATACTATCTCCATCCAAAATAATAGCAAAAGAAAAAGCAATTCAAGAAAGTAAAAGGTGAAATTGAAGCAAAATAAATAAATAAGATAAAGATTCATCCAAAAAATAGTGAGTGATATGCTGCTACACATTGCCACTGTAAACTCAAATGCCACGTTTTCGTTAGGGTATGTAGGCTTTGTTTGTATTTTTTGCCATAAATTTTGTTTTAAATGTGGCAACAAAAGAAAAACATTTATAAAGCGTTGTCCCGTTTAACAAGGTGTACTTTTTAAGTGTGGCCTTATGTATAAGAAAACCTCCTTACTTTATAAGCATAGTCGAAAGTCTACATTATACGCTAGGCTTTTGGCTTTTAGAAGCAACATCAATAATATAGCACCACAATAAATTTCAAAAAGCATGGCCACAGAGAATTGGATGGCCACATCAGAATAAGTGACCGTTATAAAAGCATGGCGTAAAGCCCAAAACAGTGGCCAATGACTATGGATTTTGCGACTTTAGACCATTATGCTATTTAAGCATGTGGAAACATGATAAATTTTCTGTTGAAAAAAAGTGAAGACAAATATATTACTTGTATATTATTAGTTATAAAATCAAAGCATTCAAAGTTGAAGTAAATACCTAACAGAAAGATGTTCATCATTTCTATTTATATAGATCAATGCCCAACCATATCATTGAAATGAGGAGTGCTACCTATTACACCATTCAGCATGGTTTTTATTTTTAAACTAGTGTGTATATGTATAGAAAATAACTAATTTTCTCCAAGATAGCTCAATTGACGAAAGCGAGGTATAGGAACACAAATTAAAGGATGAGCCCTAGCAAGTGTGATGCCACTGTGAGGTTGCTCTTCCATACTAACATTCCCATCAACCTTCCATTCAAAGCATTGAATCATGGCAGCAAGAGTAGCAGGTACAGTTAGAAGTGCTAGTGAAGCTCCAGGACACACTCTTCTTCCAGTCCCAAATGGTAATAATTGAAAATTTTGACCCCTTAAATCTGATAATTGTCTTTCATCATCAATGAACCTCTCAGGCCTAAACTCAAGTGGATTCTCCCAAATCTTGGGGTTTCTACCCATAGACCATAAATTAATAAATAATAAGGACTTTGATGCAATTTCATAGCCACAGACATTAACAGAGGTCTCAGAGGTTGATTGTCTTGCTATAAGTGGAAGTACAGGGTGAAGTCTTAGTGTTTCTTTAACTATGGCTTGTAAGTAAGGAAGATTAGTGAGATCCGACTCTTGTATTAATCTATTGTTCGCAGTTATTAAATCGATTTCTTTTCTTGCTTTTTCCATCACATGCGGGTTGTTGATCAATTCTGCTAGAGCCCATTCGATGTTTGTAGCTGATGTGTCAGTTCCTGCCACAAATATGTCCTGCATATGTAACATATGATGATATGATCAATATGATATTAAAATATTTGTAATTGTGTACTTGAAGCATTAAGAGCTCCTAGTTAGGTGGATCATTTATATTATAGATTATATATCAAATGATTGGTGTAATACAAGATAAGATATAAACATTTTGAGGAGCTATACGTCGCAATACTTATCAAGACCAATAAATGAGATATTACTGTGTGTTCTCTCCAATTTTAATTTTAACATAACATAATATATATTACATGTTTAATAACAATAATATATCTATGAATCAAACCACTAGGATTGAAAGTTAGGGTAGTGTATGCCATCGTACTTTAATAAACGATATATAAAATTCAAAATTTTAAAATAGAAAATTTTCTTAGAGAAACTTTTCTTTTCTTCTTGGGATATCTTTCAACAAATTGGACTAAATTATTTTATTTTAAATAAAATTGATATTGGTGATTTTTTCTAAGAACAAAGTTTAGACAAAGACAAATACGTGAGAACATTTCAAGGCGTACCGATGCTACAACAATGAAAGGAATATACAGATATGTGTCCAATCTGACTTAAATTATCAATTGATTGTTCATAGTTGATGAACTTCTAATAATATGACTCAAAATGTTAGTGGTTCTATCATATAAATATGTGTATATGTGTGTGTGTGATGAGTCATATTCTTACCAAGATGAGAGCCTTGATATTCTCTTTAGTTAATTGTATCTCATCAATTTTCTTATTATCTTCAAGTATGTCCAACAAAATATCAAGTAGATCCTTCACTCTCCCACCTGTATCTCCTTCTTCCTTCATTTTCTTCTTGGCCAATTCATGCTCCCTAATGACTCTTTCTATCATTGAATCAAATCTCTTCCTAATCTCCTTAACCCTCTTATTTTTCCCGTGCAAGTCCCAATTCTTAAATAACCAAATAAAATCTGAAATATTATTAAACTTTCCAGCATTCTCCATAATGTCTTTCACCATCTTTCTTATCTCTTCACTGTCAACTAAACCGTCGCCTCCTTCTTCGCAACACCTTACGCTCATTGTCATTCTTGAAATGACATTATTAGTGAGAGTAATGATTTCACCACTAACATCAACCTTTTCTCCAGCTTCCCCTTTCTTCTGCAAGACTTTGAGGAACCTCAGAATTTCTTCACGTCTTAAAGGAAGAAGTTGGTCTAGGGTTCTTTTGCCAAGAAGCTCTGCCATGCAGAGCTTCTTCATGAACTTGAAGTAGCTTCCGTAAGGGGTGAGTACCAGCCCCTTTAAACCATAAGTTATATAATATTCTGCGCTCGACTTGATGAAACGGCCAGAGAAGGAAGAATCATGAGTTTTGAGAAATTCTTTGGCAATTTCTGGCACAGAAACTACTATACAAGGAAATGAGCCGAGCAAGATTTGAAAGATAGGTCCATAGCGGGCTGAGAGATTGTGCAAGGTTTGATGTTGTAATGAAGAGATTAAGTGAAGGTGTCCAATGATGGGTAGTGATGGTGGACTTGGTGGATTTTGATGATGCTCCTTTTCATTGTTGCGGTGTCTTGTGAGAATAGCTCGAATCACAATTGTGGAGATTAGCCAAATTAGAAAAAGTTGGATGTACGCTTGGAATTCTTCCATAGTTGGAATTCTTCGCAGAAAATGTGAGATTTAGGTTTGTCAAGTGTGTTATGTATAAGTCATTCAAGCTAAGGTATATACCTATATATATTGCTATATAGTCACCTTATTGAACAAAAAAAATGAATGACACTAATAGCATTACCCGAAGAATCAATACACATACCTACCGAAAAAATCACTTTTAATAGCCGTTTATTTTATTCTTAGTGGCATAAAAAAATATTAATATATTTATTAATAAATGAACATTAATTATCTTATACTTTGCTGCTAAAAAATTTTAGCAACAATTATATAATTATTGTTAATTTTTTTTAATGATAGCAAAAAATATATATTTATCATTATAATATATAGTAATAATAACAAATATATAATTACCATAAAAAAATAAGATATACAATGGTCATTATGTTATTACTATAAAATTTGTCAATAAAAATGATTTTTGTATATTCTCCCTTCCTTATAAAAGAATATTATATAAAAATAAATAAATAATTTTTCATCAAAACTTTAAAATATACTCTCAATAAAAATAAAAAATGTACATATATGTATATGTCTGTAAAATATATTATTAACTTTAGTTCCAATAGTGAAAATTTTTTTTCTTGTCTATGATTTGTCGACTAATTGTTAGCTGGAAAAATTTGATCCAATATTTAAAAAAAAATTGTTATAAGAAGGATTTTTTTAATATAACTTTTTTTTTATAAATAATCACATAAAACAATATTTAAAAATAAATACAAACAAACAATTATTAAGAACACACTTGTTATTCTTAATTAACAAAATCAAATATGTTAAAATAAGAATAAATTTATACCTCTAGTAATTTAAAATATATATAACAAAATCATTTAGGGGGAGGGAATATATATGCACATACAATTAAAATGATAGGAGGGCTCGGAAATTTTTTTGTAATAACAATTTTTTCAGATACAATTAAGAAATATTGGATCAAGTTTCTTTTTTTAAATATTGGATCAAATTTTTTCAGCTAACAAATTAGTCAACAAATCAGAGACCAAAAAAAATTTCACTGGTTAAACTAAATTTAATTAATAATATAAAACATACATATACATATATATGTATATTTTTAAATTTTATTGAGAATATGTTTTTAAAGTTTTGATGAAAAATTATTTATTTATTTTTATAGAATATTTTTTTGTGAGAAAGAGAGAATATACGAAAAGTAGGGATAATTATTGTAAAAATTTATGCATGTTATTGTATATTTCATCTTATATTTTACATTTATACATAATTTAGACTTATATTTAAAATTTAGACAAAAAAAAATCAATTTTAAAACTGAAATATAAAATTGTCTATTAGTTGAAATAAAATAGTTCAAATAATGGGTTGTTTTGAATTTTTTTATAATATATGTAAAAATTTTTATAATATCATCATTAAATAATATATATGTATGAGTAGTTGAAATAATTGTATGTTTTGATTTTTATTTTTAGTTAATTGTATATTTTGATTTTATTGGTATAAATTTAGTATCATATTATTCTTGCCTTTTTTGGATATAGACTAATAGTTCTTCACAATTGTCTTCAACAACAGTGTGCCACGGTTTATGCAATGCACTATTTTTTTTTTAGAAATCGCTATAGTTTTCATCAAAGTTTTTTCAAAAACTGCTACACTTTGTAACGGTTTTTTTCCATCACGTAGACTCACATAAACCACTACACCTTGTAGTAGTTTCTATAAATATAAAAAAAATTATAAAAATGTCTGAAATATTAAAAAGTTGTAATTTGATAAATTTAATTTCCAATTATTTTATATATGTAACTTGCCCAAATTTTAATTATTATGGACTGTTTTGGATTTATTTTGTGTTATTTCCCAAATTATTTTTCGAGTTTTTATTTTCTTCTTCATCCTTATTTTTTAACTAATAATATTTAGAAGACAATAAAAAATAATAAAAAATTAAAAATTATCTTATTTTATATTTTTAATTATCACATACCTTATTTTTCATTCTTTAATTACCGTTAAAATAATTGAATAATATTAAATATAATAAATATATAAACATAAATACTATATACATAAAATTAGATATTAAATTAAATAAAATAACTTTAAATTATTATTTTATTTTCTTCTCAGAATTACCGTTTTCCAATTTTCTATCAACACTCAGACTTATTAATTGTTTGATCATTAAAGTTTGCAACGGGGTGCCTAACTAATTTTAGTTAGCATTTATGGCTAATCCCCTATTGGAATTTAGAGGTTAGGATAACCTAACAAATAATAATAATAATAATAATAATAATAATAATAATAAACATGTAACATTTTAATTATCTTTTTTTGGTACTCTGGCAATAATAATGTTCTAATTAAACTCAAAATGGCATGCATTATTCTATAACTTATAAGCATAGGGTATTAATAAAGTGAACTTTTTGTTTTGTCTTTCCATTATTATATTTCTCAATTTTCTAGAAATACTCTAATTTCTCAATTAGCTGAACACAAAACTTTGTGCATTAGGGTGCCTAACCATTTTCAATTAGCATGAATGGTTGATCCCCCCACTAGAGGTTAGAGCATAGGATAATCAATAATTGTCGATCTAGAATACTGCGCACCTAACAAATAATAATACCAGCAATTGATTATAAATTTGATGTTAGTTACTGAATTCATGAAATTGTAATTAATAATTTTATGATTTATTGAAATAAATTAGTTTTTAAATTATTTTAAAATATGAAATTACTAATTAACTTTTTTACATTTATAGTAATGAGATTTAAGTTTTAAACACAAAATATCATGCATTCTATCATTTATGACAATAAGAACATCTAATAAAGTGATCGAATTTTGATTTTCATCTTTCAGCATTATATTTGACAACTTTCTATGAACACTCAGAATTTTTAATTAGATGAACATTAAAATTCACAGTATGCCTAGTGTCTCACCAATTTCAATTAGCATGTACATGACTAGTCCAATATTGGGGGTTTATAGCTAAGGAAAATCAAATAGTAATGTGGAATACTATTTGTGTACTACACATCTAGCAAATATTAGTAGTATTACATATTCTATATAATTGAGTAATTTTGGATGTTACTATTAAGATATTTTGGATGTTACAATCGTTGGATGTTATGAAATGTTGCGGAAAATTAAATATGGATATTGCAACATTTTTATTACTTTTAAAAAAGATTTGGATAGTAAAATTTGTTAACATACGATGTTAGTTAATAAAAATAATTTTAAATATAGACAATAATTAGAGTAGACACTCAAAATGATCCCAAAAAATTGCAAATTGAATAAAATATGATAAGAATGCTATTATTGTAATTTTTTTTTTATTTTCGAATTTAGAAATATTAGATGTTGATGTTCATTCTAAACTTAAAAAGATGTTCATTCTAAAGAATTTTTAATTTTTTAATTTATGACTAATCCCCATTGGAATTTAGAGGTTAGAATAACCTAACAAATAATAATAATAATAATAATAATAATAATAATAATAATAATAATAATAATAATAATAATAATAATAATAAATATGTAACATTTTAATTATCTTTTTTGGTACTTTGGCAATAATAAAGTTCTAATTAAACTCAAAATGGAATGCATTATTCTATAATTTATGAGCATAGGGTATTAATAAAGTGAACTTTTTATTTTGTCTTTCCAATATTATATTTCACAGTTTTTTTAGAAATATTCTCATTTTTCAATTAGCTGAACACAAAATTTTATACATTGGGACTTAGAGTTGTTCTGTCAAAGATATTCTTCCGTGTTATAAGTCGGTTTTGCACTATTCTGCAAACTCTAGAAGCCTCTTGTCTAACGGGGGAGTAGCCTCGTGAACTTGGACCTAAGTGTGGGACCTGCAAAAAAGATTCTAACGTTCAAGTCAGTGAAATATCTTAAAGAGAATGAATAAGGTGGTCTATATTCTGTTTTGTGATGTCCCTTATCGTTGGCCCAGGCTCTGATTTATAGCTACTATTGCTGAAATATCCATCGGTTTGTTAGTCGAGATATCCGTAGCCGATTAAGTGCGAGATTTCGGGGAAGAAGTTTGTTACCATTAGGAGTTATCTATTTTGAATTTGTTTGATCCTGCCGAGATATAACTCAGTTTTGCCAATGTATTAGGGATACGGTACAGAACCCCCAAGCTTGACTTGTCGAATTTACGTGTTTCAAATTGAGCTTTTGTCGTGTAGTTATACCTTGGTTATGGACGAATATGTTAGCCCCCAAGCTCAACGTGCGTCGTTGTTCTTCAAGCTTGGGTTTTTGATAAAACAAATGAAATAATAATAGTAATAAAAATGGTAATTAATAATGATTGTACCTCGTGAACCGGTTTCTAATAAATTCATGTGTATTTCTCTAGGCAAGATCTGGACCGTTCTTTTAATCAGGGTATGCGAACAATTACCTCTTGAATTTCCCACTAAGTTAGTAGGTAATATTGATGCTTTATTACCATTTCCATCTTGGAAAAATACACGAACTCTTGACCCTGATCTTCTTGCTTAAGTTTGTGAAAGAGACATGACTTCAAAAGGTTAGTTGTCTTGTCTTTGTCTGTATCTTCTTTGTTTTCGACAATGCGTAGAGAAAAAGAAAAGGAAAAAGTGTTGGAGGTTAAAAGTGAAAATCTTTATCATTGGGTACATGTTGATGTTAAGACTCGTGTTTCTACCTATTGTGATAATGACTCATTGCTCGAGCTTAAACCTCTAAAATTGATCAAGGAGGGTTCGACTATTGGCGTCAAACTTCTCCCTTGTGGCAGTGAGGAGAGGGTTTGTGAGAGGAGGGGGGACTGAGCTTACCTCTATATGTATACCCTATGTTTTACAGAACTCTATTTGAAATTTTCTTTCTCTGATTTTGATTGTAAGGTTCTGACGCAACTGAATTGTGCTCCCTCGCAGTTACACCCAAACTCGAGGGATTTTTTGCAAGCTTTTGAATGTTTGATGTCTTTTCTGGAATTTTCTGCATCTTTAAATATTTTTTTTTCTCTGTTTCAATCTAAGGGAATGCGAAAAGGTTTGTGGGTTTACCTTAGCAATTTCTCTGGTCGTTCTATCTTCCTGTTGTACAAATCTTCTTTCAAAAACTTCAAGTCTATGTTTGTGAAGGTTCGGTCATTAGAGACCGAATACCCTTTCTATTTGGATGGTGAGTTGATAGAGAGATTTTTGTTGTATTGGTGTCCAGAACTAATGCGAATTCTTGAGGCTGTAGAGAGAAATGAAGAAGAAAATATGTTTTTCGATTTTTTTGATAGAGTGTTTTGCGGCTGGTGAATGTTTGTCAATTTTTGAATTATTGAATTTTGAGAAAGAGAATGACAAAGAGGGGTTGAAGGCTTATATAGGTTATGTGTTTTAGTGGTTTTTTATTGGTTGGTTGCTAATTGTTGACATAACACTACGTTTGTTTGCAGGTGGGAGGGTACCTAATTTGACCACTTCTCGGCTGCAATCCTTTCTGAAAATGAAAAGCAAGAAAGATGGCAGTGTTTTGGGTGTAGGGAAGAAAGCTAGTGGGGATGTTGCTCACTCCAGTGCTCGAACTCATCCTTCTCCAAAGAGAAAAAGGGTTGAGCCCCAGAAGTCGCTGGAGGTGCTCTTTGAAGAGGACAAGGATGATAGGTCGGTTTTTAAGAAGCAGAAAAAACTTCATGGGTTTATAGAGGGGGTGAACTGATAAACCACTATTTTATGGTTTATCTTGTGCTAATTTGAGTAGTTTTTATCAACTCTTTACTCACTTATTCATATAATTTGCATGATTTTTCAATTCCTTCCTAATTCTGTTCTATGATTGAAAACTTGCTTCCTAAGCCTTTAATTTGTATTTTAATTCCCCTTTTATACCATTCGATGCCGTGATCTGTGTGTTCAGTGTTTTCAGGCTTTATAGGGCAGGAATGGCTTAGAGGATAGAAAGGAAGCTTGCAAAAATGGAAGGAACACAAGAAATAAAAGAGTTGACCAGTGAGGAACGACGCGCGCGTGTACCTGACGCGTGCGCGTGATTTGGAGCTTCCCATGGCGACGCGTGCGCGTACCTGACGCATATGCGTGAAAAGCAAAAAAGCACAGCGACGCGTAAGTGTGACTGACGCGTACGCGTAACATGCGCTACCTGCAGAAAACTCAGAAAATGCTGGAGGCGATTTTGGGCTGAGTTTGGACCCAGTTTTTGGTCCAGAAACGCAGACTAAAGCCAGGGGACAAGCAGAGACTCAAAACACATTGAATTATTCATAATTTAGGTTTTAGATGTAGTTTCTAGAGAGGGAGGCTCTCTCCTCTCTCTAGGTTTTAGGATTTCTCTTAATTTTAGATTTATTTCTTCTCAGTTCCAGGTTCAATGTTTCTTTAATTTAGTTTCTCTTCTACTTTTATTTGTTCTAGCATTCTAGTTTATTTATTTCCCTTATTGATTACTTTATGTTGCTATTTGGTTCATGAATTCTCTTGTTAGATTTGATTTCTTTATTTAATGCAATTTGAGGTATTTCATATTTATGATTTTAATTTTGCTTTTTACATTCTTAGCCTTGAATTGATTAATTGGAGACACTTGAGTTATCAAACTCCTTTGTTGATTGATAATTAGAATTTGCTGATTGGTTTGAATCCCTCTAAAGCTAGTCTTTCCTTAGGAGTTGACTAGGACTTGAGGAATCAAGTTGATTAGTCCACTTGACTTTCCTTTATTTAGTAAGGGTTAACTAAGTGGGAGCAATGAACAATTCTCATCATAATTGATAAGGATAACTAGGATAGGACGTCCAGTTTTCATACATTGCTAAGAGTTTTCTTAATTATTAATTTACTTTCTTGCAATTTATTTTTCTTGTTCCATATTCAAAAACCCCAAAAAGATAATCTTCCATAACCAATAATAAATACACCTCCCTGCAATTCCTTGAGAGACGACCCGAGGTTTGAATACTTCAGTTATTAATTTTATTGGGTTTGCTTTAGTGACAAACAAGTTTTTGTATGAAAGGATTCTTTGTTGGTTTAGAAACTATACTTTCAATGAGAATATATTTGTGAAATTCTTTACTAGCAAAAATCCGCTCGTCATGAACCCTCAATCCCTTTGGAGTGAACAATATCCCATTTCTGAGCTTGCTGATAGGGTTTCCCAGTATCATGGGGATATGAGGCTGACTTGTCGTACGGGTATGGAAGGAATGGGGAAGTTTATCCAGGTTGGTATACTGTTGTTGTTTAGGTTTTACTGTTTGCATATGTGCTTTATTATTATTTTTTATTTTTGTTGTAGATTGTTGCTTCTCGTTTACTGTGTGTTGGTTGTGCTACTGAGGTTCTAGGTGCAGAGCAGTATGCTGTTGCCGAAAGGGTTATGAACTTAGAGTGATCTGTTAAAGGAAAGGAAAATGTGATCATCGATGTGACCTCTAAGATGAAGGACAGGGAAAAGGAGATCGACAAGCTTCAAGATCAGATCCGTCTTCTTCAGAATGAAATTAAGGAGAATGACAAGGCCAAGGGTAAGATGATCTCTCGTATTCATGAGTTAGAAAATGAAGTTTTGGAAATGTTTACTGTCGGTTTCGTCCGAGTTGTGAGCCAGGTAGCTGTGTTTGCGCCCTAGTTTGATGTCGGGAGGCTTGACGTGACAAAGATTGTGGTGGATGGCAAGCTTGTTGAAGATGAGGCGGGGTGAGGAGCATGATGAGAATGTTCCTCCCCCCTCTGATATAGATTAATGAGTTCGTTTATGGAGGTTTTTTGATAATTTGTATTTTGAAACTTTTGGTTTGATGACCGATCTAGTGTCGGTGTATTTGTTTGAACTGATTTCTGACGTATGATGTCGGCTTAAAGTTGAAATATTTGAATGTTTATTATTGCTTGTTGCTTAGATGATGTATCCAACTTTTATATTTACGTTAGTTTAAATGAGATGATTTAGTAGATAGAATGATATAGCAAATAGAAAGAATATGTTTCATTCATGATATGGGAAAAACCTTTTAGTTTGAAAGGTGTGGAGTGGTCGGCCTCGTTAAAACCTGTACGAGTAAAACCTTCCTTAGGGAAAAAATCCCGTGATCAGGAAAAAGCATACCTGCCCACTCCAACTTATTTACAATGAAAATTAACTATAATAAAACTTCAATGATGAAATGTTCCAAGTGTTGGGTAGGGCTGTCCCGTCTAAGGTTTCCAGGAAGTAAGCCCCCTTTCCGATAACGTTGGAGACGGAAAGGTCCTTTCCATGTTACTAATTTTCTGTGTCCTATAGGCTTTCAGACTTCCTCCATTTGTCTCAGCACTAGATCTCCTTGTTGTAGTACCCTTGGTTGTACTTTTTGTTATACTTCTTTTGCATGGCTAATTGCATAGATTTCTGTCAAATTTTGGTCAAGCTTCATTCTTCGCTTATTGTATTGAGTTTGGCTGATCTTGCTTCTATATTGGCATCTTCATTAAAGTATTCGGTCTGAGTTGATCCTTGAGCGATCTCTACTGGGATCATAGAGTCCGCGCCATATACTAACCGAAACAGGGTTTCATTGGTTGTGGATTGTGGTGTTGTATTGTAGCTCCACAGTATTTTCGGTATTAGCTCGGCCCGACGTCCCTTAGCATCTCTTAGTTTTTTTTAAGGCCCGCAAGATGATCTTATTAGCCGCCTCTGCGAGCCCATTATTTTGTGGGTGCTCAATAGAGGAAAAACAATGCTTAATGTGGAGATTAATAAAAAATGATGCAATTTTTTTATCAATGAACTGCCAACCATTATCAGAAATAATTTCTCTAGGTAAACCATATCTACATATGATTGATTTCCAAATAAAAGTGCGTACCTTGTTCGAGGTTATTTTTACAAGTGGTTGTACTTCTATCCACTTAGTAAAATAATCAATCGCTACTAATAGAAATTTTAACTGTCCTTGTGATATTGGGAATGGTCCTAAGATGTGCATCCCTGATGAGCGGATAATTTATACGCTTTTTGGCATTGTTTTTACTTAGTTTTTAGTATGATTTAGTTGGTTTTTAGTATATTTTTATTAGTTTTTAATTAAAAATCACATTTCTGGACTTTACTATGAGTTTGTGTATTTTTCTGTGATTTCAGGTATTTTCTGGCTGAAATTGAGGGAGCTGAGCAAAAATCTGATTCAGGCTGAAAAAGGACTGCTGATGCTGTTGGATTCTGACCTTTCTTCATTCAAATTGGATTTTCTGGAGCTACAGAACTCCAAATGGCGCGCTCTCAATTGCGTTGGAAAGTAGACATCCAGGGATTTCCAGCAATATATAATAGTTTATACTTTGCTCAAGGATAGACGACGTAAACTGGTGTTCAACGCTAGCTCTCTGCCTAATTCTGGCGTCCAGCGCCAGAAACAAGTTGCAAGTTGGAGTTCAACGCCAGAAAAGGATCCAAAGCTGGCGTTGAACGCCCAAAACAGCCCCAGGCACGTGAGAAGCTTTAGTCTCAGCCCCAGCACACACCAAGTGGGCCCCAGAAATGGATTTCTGCACTATCTGTTATAGTTTACTCATTTTCTGTAAACCTAGGTTACTAGTTTAGTATTTAAACAACTTTTAGAGATTTATTTTGCACCTCATGACATTTTTAGATCTGAACTTTGTACTCTTTGATGGCATGAGTCTCTAAACTCCATTGTTGGGGGTGAGGAGCTCTGCAGCGTCTTGATGAATTAATGCAATTATCTCTGTTTTCAATTCAAACACGCTTGTTCCTATCTAAGATATTCATTCGCGCTTCACTATGAAGAAGGTGATGATCCGTGATACTCATCACCTTCCTCAATCCATGAACGTGTGCCTAACAACCACCTCCGTTCTACATCAGATTGAATGAGTATCTCTTAGATTTCTTAATCAGAATCTTCGTGGTATAAGCTAGAATTGATGGCGGCATTCATGAGAATCTGGAAAGTATAAACCTTGTCTGTGGTATTCCGAGTAGGATTCAAGGATTGAATGGCTGTGACGAGCTTCAAACTCGTGATTGTTGGGCATAGTGACAGACGCAAAAGAATCAAGGGATTCTATTCCGACATGATCGAGAACCAACAGATGATTAGCCGTGCTGTGACAGAGCATTTGGACCATTTTCACTGAGAGGACGGGAAGTAGCCATTGACAACGGTGACACCTTACATACAGCTTGCCATGGAAGGAGCCTTGCGTGTGTGAAGAGGAGTACAAGAGAAAAACTGAAATAAAGAAGACAAAGCATCTCCAAAACCCCAACATATTCTTCATTATTGAATAACAAGTATTTGTTTTATGCCCTTTGACTTTTTACAATTAAAACTAAGAATTATTATTGATATTATATCCTGACTAAGAGTTACAAGATAACCATAGCTTGCTTCAAACCAACAATCTCCGTGGGATTCGACCCTTACTCACGTAAGGTATTACTTGGACGACCCAGTGCATTTGCTGGTTAGTGGTACGAGTTGTGAAACGTGTGATTCACAATTCGTGCACCATGTTTTTGGCGCCGTTGCCGGGGATTGTTCGTGTTTGAACAACTGACGGTTTATTTTGTTGCTTAGATTAGGAAAAATTTTTCTTTTTGGTTTAGAGTCTCTTATTATTGTTTTTGGTTAAAAATTTTAGAATACTTATTTTCTTTTTCAAAATTTTAGTTTTCAAAAAAAAAAAAATTTATTTATACCTTGTTAAAATACTTTAAATTTATAGCTCAATTAGTTAGAGCGTGGTGCTTATGTTCTTGGTAATTGGCTATCCTTTTTTTTTTAAAAATCCTTTTTTCAAAAATAATTTTTTTAAAATCTTGTACCAAACTTTAAGTTTGGTGTTTTCTTGTTGATTTTTCTTTGTTTTTCGAAAATTTTAGCTTGGTTTTCTAAAAATTTTAAGTTTGGTGTTCCTTCTTCATGTTCTTGCTGTTCTTGTGAGTCTTCAAAGTGTTCTTGAGTTTTCCTTGTGTCTTGATCTTAAAATTTTTAAGTTTGGTGTTCCTTGGTGTTTTTTCTCCAAAATTTTTGAAAACAAGGAGCATTAGATCTAAAAATTTTAAATCTTGTGCTATCTTATTGTTTCTCTCTTTCCTCTTTAAATTCAAAAATATCTTTTCTCTCTATTTTTAAAACAAATTTTCGAAATTTATTTTCAAAATTCATATTTTAAAAAAAAAAATTTAAAATCTTTTTCAAATCATATCTTTTTCAAAACTCCTTGACCACTTTCTCCCTCCTCATTTTTTTTCGAAAATCTTCACCTATTTTTATTTATTTTATTTTAATTTATTTTGTTTGCGAAATAATTAAATAAATAAATAAATAAAAATAAAATTTTTTATTTTACATCATCTCCCTTTCTTCATCATGGATCTAAGTGGAAATGAACAGTCCAGGAGGACTCTGGGGTCATATGCTAACCCCTCTACTGCTTCATATGGGAGTAGTATCTGCATACCCTCCATTGGAGTCAGTAGCTTTGAGTTGAATCCTCAGCTCATTATCATGGTGCAGCAAAGCTGCCAGTATTCAGGTCTTCCACAGGAAGAACCTACAGAGTTTCTGGCACAGTTTTTACAAATTGCTGACACAGTACATGATAAGGAAGTAGATCAGGATGTCTACAGATTATTACTGTTTCCATTTGCTGTAAAAGACCAAGCCAAGAGGTGGTTAAATAACCAACCTAAGGCTAGCATAAAGACATGGAAACAGCTAACAGAAAAATTCCTGAATCAATACTTTCCTCCAAAAAGGATGACACAGCTAAGGCTGGACATCCAAGGCTTTAAACAAGGAGATAATGAATCTCTTTATGATGCCTGGGAGAGATACAGAGAGATGCTAAGAAAATGCCCCTCTGAAATATTTTCAGAGTGGGTTCAGTTAGACATCTTCTATTATGGGCTTACAGAAAGAGCTCAGCTTTCTCTAGATTACTCAGCTGGTGGATCTATCCACATGAGAAAGACAATTGAAGAAGCTCAAGAGCTCATTGATACAGTTGCCAGAAATCAGCATCTGTACCTAAGCAGTGATCCTTCCATGAAAGAAGAGGTTAAAACAGTAACTGCTGAACTCAATCCTGCAGAACAAGCTGCTGAATTCAATCAGCAATTAGATTTTCTAACAAAACAGTTAGCCGAATTCAAGGAGAGACTACAAGAGACAAGGATGGCTAATATAAATATGGAAGAACAATTAAAGCAAACAAAGCAGCAGCTGTCAAAACAAATAATAGAAGAATGCCAAGCAGTTCAATTAAGAAGTGGGAAAACATTAAATACCCCACCTCAAGGCAGCAGGAAGCCAAGAATTGAGCAAACAACCCAACATTCATCTGAGGACAGTAAGAGCCCAGGAAAAGATAATTCTGGCGTTAAAACGCCAGAAATTGGGTGGAAGGCTGGCGCTGAACGCCCAGACCATGCTCAGGACTGGCGTTCAACGCCAGAAACAAGCAAGGAACTGGTGTTGAACGCCCAAATGAGGCACAGTTCTGGCATTCAGACGCCAGTAACAGATGAGGAGCTGGCGTCTAACGCCACTCCAGCTTCCAACCCTGGCTTTCAAATGCCAGTGAAGAATCAGACACCTGCAAGTGCTGATAATAAATCCCTCAAGAAGGCTTCTCAACCTACCTCTGTAGGAAATAAACCTGCAGCAATTAAGGTTGAGGAATACAAAGCCAAGATACCTTATCCTCAAAAACTCCGCAAAGAGGAGCAGGATAAGCAATTTGCCCGCTTTGCAGACTATCTCAGGACTCTTGAAATAAAGATTCCGTTTGCAGAGGCACTTGAGCAAATACCCTCTTATGCCAAGTTCATGAAAGATATCTTGAGTCATAAGAAGGATTGGAGAGAAACTGAAAGAGTTCTCCTCACTGAAGAATGCAGTGCAGTCATTCTGAAAAGCTTCCCAGAAAAGCTTAAAGATCCCGGTAGCTTTATGATACCATGCATATTAGAGGGTAACTGCACCAAGACAGCTCTATGTGATCTTGGGACAAGCATCAACCTAATCCCTGCATCCACTATCAGAAAGCTTGGCTTGACTGAAGAGGTCAAACCAACCCGGATCTGTCTTCAACTTGCTGATGGCTCCATTAAATACCCATCAGGCATAATTGAGGACATGATTGTCAAGGTTGGGCCATTTGCCTTCCCTACTGACTTTGTAGTGCTGGAAATGGAGGAGCACAAGAGTGCAACTCTCATTCTGGGAAGACCCTTCCTAGCAACTGGACGAACCCTTATTGACGTCCAAAAAGGGGAGATAACCCTGAGAGTCAATGAGGATGAGTTTAAGTTGAATGTTGTCAAAGCTATGCAACATCCAGACACATCAGACGACTGCCTGGGCATTGATATTATTGACTCCCTGGTGGAAGAGGTCCATATGACTGAGAGTCTCGAATCAGAGCTAGAGGACATTTTTAAAGATGTTCAGCCTGATCTGGAGGAACCAGAGGAAATAAAAGAACCTCTGAAAACTCCTCAGGAAGAGGAGAAACCTCCTAAACCCGAGCTCAAACCACTACCACCATCCCTGAAATATCCATTTCTGGGAGAAGGTGACACTTTTCCTGTAATCATAAGCTCTGCTTTAGGGCCACAGGAAGAGAAAGCACTAATTCAGGTGCTAAGGACACACAAGACAGCTCTTGGGTGGTCCATAAGTGATCTTAAGGGCATTAGCCCAGCCAGATGCATGCACAAGATCCTATTAGAGGATGATGCTAAGCCAGTGGTTCAACGACAAAGGCAGCTAAATCCCGCCATGAAGGAAGTGGTGCAGAAAGAGGTCACTAAGTTACTAGAGGCTGGGATTATCTATCCTATTTCTGATAGCCCCTGGGTGAGCCCTGTCCATGTTGTCCCTAAGAAGGGAGGAATGACAGTGGTTCATAATGAAAAGAATGAACTGGTTCCTACAAGAACAGTTACAGGGTGGCGTATGTGTATTGACTACAGAAGGCTCAATACAGCCACCATGAATGATCATTTTCCTTTACCATTCATAGACCAGATGCTAGAGAGACTAGCAGGTCATGAATATTACTGCTTTTTGGATGGGTATTCCGGTTACAACCAAATTGTAGTAGATCCTCAGGACCAAGAAAAAATAGCATTCACATGTCCTTTTGGAGTGTTTGCCTACAGAAGGATGCCTTTTGGTCTGTGTAATGCACCTGCAACCTTTCAGAGGTGCATGCTCTCTATCTTCTCTAATATGGTAGAGAAGTTTCTGGAAGTCTTCATGGATGACTTTTCAGTATTTGGAGACTCATTCAGCTCCTGCCTTAACCATTTAGCACTTGTTCTGAAAAGATGCCAAGAGACCAACCTAGTTTTAAACTGGGAAAAATGTCACTTTATGGTGACTGAAGGGATTGTCCTTGGGCATAAAATTTCAAACAAGGAAATAGAGGTGGATCAAGCTAAAGTTGAAGTAATTGAAAAATTACCACCACCTGCCAATGTTAAGGCAATCAGAAGCTTTCTGGGGCATGCAGGATTCTATAGGAGGTTTATAAAGGATTTTTCAAAAATTGCAAAACCTCTGAGCAATCTACTAGCTGCTGACATGCCATTTGTGTTTGACACAAAGTGTCTGTAGGCATTTGAGACCCTGAAAGCTAAGCTGGTCACGGCACCAGTTATTTCTGCACCAGACTGGACATTACCATTTGAACTAATGTGTGATGCCAGTGACCATACCATTGGTGCAGTATTGGGATAGAGGCATAACAAGCTTCTGCATGTCATTTATTATGCTAGCAGTGTTTTAAATGATGCCCAGAAAAATTACACAACCACAAAAAGAATTACTTGCAGTGGTTTATGCCATTGACAAGTTTAGATCCTACTTAGTAGGATCAAAAGTGATCGTGTACACTGACCATGCTGCTCTTAAATATCTACTCACAAAGCAGGATTCAAAGCCCAGGCTCATAAGATGGGTGTTGCTTCTGCAAGAGTTTGATATAGAAATAAGAGACAGAAAAGGGACAGAGAATCAAGTAGCTGATCACTTGTCCCGAATAGAACCAGTAGCAGGAGCATCCCTCCCTCCTACTGAGATCTCTGAAACCTTTCTGGATGAGCAATTGTTTGCTATTCAGGAAGCTCTGTGGTTTGAAGACATTGCAAACTATAAGACACAAGGTTCTCCTTCTATAACCATGGAGAGGAAGCATGAAAAGCTTCTCTCACTGCAGAGTCAACCAAAGCCCCCACATTCAAACTCTAAGTTTGGTGTTGGGAGGCCACAACCAAACTCTAAGTTTGGTGTTGGGAGGTTCCAACCTTGCTCTGATTATCTGTGAGGCTCCATGAGAGCTCACTGTCAAGCTATTGACATTAAAGAAGCGCTTGTTGGGAGGCAACCCAATGTTATTTAATTATATTTATTTATTGTCCATGGCTATTTTATGTTTTCTTTAGGTTGATGATCATGTGAAGTCACAAAAACAATGGAAAATCAAAAACAGAATGAAAAACAGCATGAAAAATAGCACACCCTGGAGGAAGATCATTCTAGCGTTTAAACGCCAGAAACAAGCACCAAGCTGGCGTTTAACACCAGAAACAAGCATCAGTCTGGCATTAAACGCCAGAAACAGGCTACATTTGGGCGTTTAACGCCAGAAACAGGCAGCAGTCTGGCGTTAAACGCCAGGATTGCACAGTAAGGGCATTTTATACGCCTAATTGGAGCAGGGATGCTAAATCCTTGACCCCACTGGATCTGTGGACCCCACAGGATCCCCACCTACCTCACCATTCAAAGTCAAACCATTCCCCTCCCAAACCCACCCATTCACACACTTTCATCTCCTCCATCTTCTCCACTTCTTTCTTCTTTTGCTCGAGGACGAGCAAACCTTTTAAGTTTGGTGTGGTAAAAGCATTGCTTTTGGTTTTCCATCATTCAGAGGTAGAGCAATTGACTCCAGATCAAAGAGCTATGAGGAAAGAGCAACAAAGGCAAGGAAGAAACATAGAGGAGCTCAAGAGCACCATTGGTCCTTCAAGAAGAGGAAGACGCCACCCTCATTAAGGTGGACCCATTCCTTAATCTCCTTGTTCTTATTTTCCTGTTTTTCATTTACTATGCTTCATGTTTAATTATGTTTGTGTCTTCACAATATGATCACTAGTATCTAAGTGTCTATGCCTTAAAGATATGAATGTCCTATGAATCCATCACCTTTCTTAAATGAAAATTGTTTTCTGAAAAAGAAAAAGAAGTACATGAATTTTGAATTTTAAAATAGTTTAATTATTTTGATGTGGTGGCAATACTTTTTGTTTTCTGAATGAATGCTTGAACAGTGCATATGTCTTTTGAATTTGTTGTTTCTGAATGTTAAAATTGTTGGCTCTTGAAAGAATGATGAAAAAGGAAAAATATTATTTGATAATCTGAAAAATCATAAAAATGATTCTTGAAGCAAGAAAAAGCAGTGAAGAACAAAGCTTGCAGAAAAAAATAGCGAAAAAAAAAAGAGAAAAAGCAAGCAGAAAAAGCCAAAAGCTCTTAAAACCAAAAGGCAAGAGCAAAAAGCCAGTAGCCCTTAAAACCAAAAGGCAAGGGTAAATAAAAAGGATCCCAAGGCTTTGAGCATTAGTGGATAGGAGGGCCTAAAGGAATAAAATCCTGGCCTAAGCGGCTAAACCAAGCTGTCCCTAACCATGTGCTTGTGGCGTGAAGGTGTCAAGTGAAAACTTGAGACTGAGCGGTTAAAGTCAAGGTCCAAAGAAAAAGAAGAGTGTGCTTAAGAACCCTGGACACCTCTAATTGGGGACTCTAGCAAAGCTGAGTCACAATCTGAAAAGGTTCACCCAGTTATGTGTCTGTGGCATGTATGTATCCGGTGGTAATACTGGAAAACAGAGTGCTTAGGGCCACGGCCAAGACTCATAAAGTAGCTGTGTTCAAGAATCAACATACTGAACTAGGAGAATCAATAACACTATCTAAATTCTGAGTTCCTATAGATGCCAATCATTCTGAACTTCAAAGGATAAAGTGAGATGCCAAAACTCTTCAGAAGCAAAAAGCAAATAGCCCCGCTCATCTAATTAACACTGATCTTCATAGATGTCTTTGGAATTCATTGTATATTCTCTTCTTTTTATCCTACTTTGTTTTTAGTTGCTTGGGGACAAGCAACAATTTAAGTTTGGTGTTGTGATGAGCGGATAATTTATACGCTTTTTGGCATTGTTTTTACTTAGTTTTTAGTATGATTTAGTTGGTTTTTAGTATATTTTTATTAGTTTTTAATTAAAAATCACATTTCTAGACTTTACTATGAGTTTGTGTGTTTTTCTATGATTTCAGGTATTTTCTGGCTGAAATTGAGGGAGCTGAGCAAAAATCTGATTCAGGCTGAAAAAGGACTGCTGATGCTGTTGGATTCTGACCTTCCTGCACTCAAAGTGGATTTTCTGGAGCTACAGAACTTCAAATGGCACGCTCTCAATTGCGTTGGAAATTACACATCCAGGGCTTTCCAGCAATATATAATAGTCTATACTTTGCTCAAGGATAGACGACGTAAACTGGCGTTCAACACCAGCTCTCTGCCCAATTCTGGCGTCCAGCGCCAGAAACAAGTTGCAAGTTGGAGTTCAACGCCAGAAAAGGATCCAAAGCTGGCGTTGAACACCCAAAACAGCCCCAGGCACGTGAGAAGCTTTAGTCTCAGCCCCAGCACACACCAAGTGGGCCCCAGAAATGGATTTCTGCACTATCTGTTATAGTTTACTCATTTTCTGTAAACCTAGGTTACTAGTTTAGTATTTAAACAACTTTTAGAGATTTATTTTGCACCTCATGACATTTTTAGATCTGAACTTTGTACTCTTTGACGGCATGAGTCTCTAAACTCCATTGTTGGGGGTGAGGAGCTCTGCAGCGTCTTGATGAATTAATGCAATTATCTCTGTTTTCAATTCAAACATGCTTGTTCCTATCTAAGATATTCATTCGCGCTTCACTATGAAGAAGGTGATGATCCGTGACACTCATCACCTTCTTCAATCCATGAACGTGTGCCTGACAACCACCTCCGTTCTACATCAGATTGAATGAGTATCTCTTAGATTTCTTAATCAGAATCTTCGTGGTATAAGATAGAATTGATGGCGGCATTCATGAGAATCCGGAAAGTCTAAACCTTGTCTGTGGTATTCTGAGTAGGATTCAAGGATTGAATGGCTGTGACGAGCTTCAAACTCGCGATTGTTGGGCGTAGTGACAGACGCAAAAGAATCAAGGGATTCTATTCCGACATGATCGAGAACCAACAGATGATTAGTCGTGCTGTGACAGAGCATTTGGACCATTTTCACTGAGAGGACGGGAAGTAGACATTGACAATGGTGACACCTTTCATACAGCTTGCCATGGAAGGAGCCTTGCGTGTGTGAAGAGGAGTACAAGAGAAAAACTGAAATAAAGAAGACAAAGCATCTCCAAAACCCCAACATATTCTCCATTATTGAGTAACAAGTATTTGTTTTATGCCCTTTGACTTTTTACAATTAAAACTAAGAATTATTATTGATATTATATCCTGACTAAGAGTTACAAGATAACCATAGCTTGCTTCAAACCAACAATCTCCGTGGGATTCGACCCTTACTCACGTAAGGTATTACTTGGACGACCCAGTGCATTTGCTGGTTAGTGGTACGAGTTGTGAAACGTGTGATTCACAATTCGTGCACCAATCCCCCATTTGTAAAAAGGCCAGCTAACATCTGTAGTATGCAATAGCTCGGTCGGACTGCGAATGAGTGGTGCACATTTCTGGCATGCGTCACAATTCTGTACTTTGTTCATGCACTACAAGAAAACAGCTTTATTGCAATGCTTTTAAAGCGTGGAAAAAAGCTAAAAAAAGCGTGGCGATAGATTTTGGCCATGCTTTTTGAGCTACCGCCACACTTTTGAAAGGGTCACGTTTGCAAGCGTGGTGGTTGCTCTATCGCCACACTTTTTTCAGATTGCGACGCTTAAAAGTATGGCCGTATGTGGGAGATATGGCCATGCTTTTAAAAGACATCAATGTCATTTTCCAGTGATTATGGTTTAGGAATGAGTAAAGACATAATATAATTTAATTAAATTATGTATAAATTATAATAAGACATAATATATGTATGTATGTATGTATGTACGTACGTATGTATGTAATATATAAGGTGCCTATAATAACTATGAGCAGATATAAAGTATATAATAAAATTGTGGTAATCAAATGGGTTTATATCATATATATAATTATTAGCGCTATATATATATATATATATATATATATATATATATATATATTGAAGATTTATTTGGCTTGGTAGCAACATAACATTGTTAAAGCTTTCCCTTCTCCCAGGTTCAAGGTTCAAGCTCTGCCTTCTTCCCTTTTGGGAGGCTTTTCATAGTTGATATCCTACAGTGGTCCACATGTTATGGCTCTACTGGTGGAGGCGCGGATTCAACGGTTGACCACTCCTTGTTCGATTCGAATTGTCTGGTTTTTAACGGATTTGACCGTCATTGACCGAGTTAATTACAAGAACAGTCCAAATAGCAAACCAGACCGGCTAGACCATCAGTTCACTGGGTTTTCGGTAGAACTGGTCAGTCCAGTCCGGTTCTAATAACTATGCACGCAAAAAAGAAACTAAAAATTCATTGAGAACATGTGGATTTGAAAGATTATACGCATGTATACATATGCACGCACACAAACAAACTAAAAATTGATTGAATACATGTGGATTTGAAAGAAAACGCACTGATTAAACACATGTGGATTTGAAAGATACATAAACACAAACGCACACAAACAAACTAGAAATTAATTGAACCAATGCACGTAAAAAAATTAGAAATTGATTGAACATACGCGCATTTAAAAGATCACACACTAAGACGAGATTGTAATATCTTGGAATCGATACATGCTGAAGTGATATTCATCCCATGCATTATGCATATGTGTGCTATCTGTGTATATAATTGCTTAGGTGTGCCAATAATTTCAGGAATTGTATGTGATTGTCACTTGTTGGGGACATAGAAAAAGGAGAGTGCAAAGACGGTTAGGTTTGAGGAAGATCCCATGTAGTAATACAACAATGTTAGGATTAGGTTATAACTAATACATGATATTGCACATGGACTTTATAACTTAGTAAACCACACTGAGATTGAATTCTAATAATAAACTGTTAGTAAAACTAACTTGTGTAGAAGTCTCCTGTGAGGAAAGGATCGGTGTAGTCAGGGCAAAGAGTTTGTGAGTAACTGGTTATCTATTTTGAACCTATGCATTTATATAAATATTTATGGACTTCAAATGCTTATGTATGCAATTGGAAATGTTTAGTATCTTATACTTGCTATTTGATATCTCCTTATTTAGATTAGCAACATGGTAGCCTTATATGCATTATGAGAATGTGCTTCGTCTACTCTGTGCTCTACTTGTGCCTGTTAAATTATGGTTACGTGTTAAGTGTGTGATAATTATACAAGTTATGTATCGTACTTCCCTTACTAGTATTGTATCGATTACCGCATGCAAAAAATTGGACCTAACATCGCAAAAAGGTTGCTATGACTAATAAGTCTTCTGTCAATGCTATACCTAGATTAATATGTGAAGATTGTAGAAGGTTTAGAAAAGGGGGTTAAATCTATAGCCTTTTTTTACTTTAATGAAATAACCCTTAAAATACAAACTTTCAGTCTGAATCTGTTTGAACTCAGCAACAGAAAATTTATGAGACAATTTCTTTTTGTCTCACGAATATCAGAAAATAGAATAGAGAAGGGAAGAGAGAAGCTAACACCATCATGTATCCTGGTTCAGTTGCCTTGTGCAATGTAACCTACATCCAGTCTCCACTAAAACAGTGATGGAATTTCCACAATAGTTAAAGTATTACATACACCAATTCCACAGGATTGACACAATCCTTTTTCCTTACAAGTTCTAACCTAACTTGACTTGGCTATGCTAATACCTAACTCTTCACTCTTAGTTCTAACCCAACTAAGAAATGGGTACTAATAAACCACTATTTTATGGTTTATAATGTGTTTAATTGTGTGGTTTTATCATGATCTTTACCCACTTATTCATATGATTAGCATGCATTTATATTTCCTTCCTAAAATTATTACATGATTGAAAACTTGCTTCCTAGAGACTTTTAATTATGTATTTTAATTCTCCTTTATTCCATTCGATGCCGTGATCTGTGTGTTACGTGTTTCAGGCTTTATAGGGCATGAATGAGTTGGAGATTGGAAAGGAAGCTTGCAAAAATAGAAGGAACACAAGAAGTTGAGGAGATGACCAGCGAGAAGTGACGCGGCCGCATGGCTCACGCGACCGCGCGGATTGGAATAGCACAAGTGACGCGGAGGCGTGGACGACGCGCCCGCCTGGCAAAGAAAAACGCCGAATGACGCGTCCGCATGAATGACGCGATCGCGTGACATGCGCGATCTGCATAATCTGTAGAATTCACTGGGGGCAATTTTGGGCCCTGTTTTGACCCAGTTTTTGGCTCGGAAAAGCAGACTAGAGCCAAAGGACATGCAGAAACCAAAGACAACATTCATTCTGCACAGTTTTAGTTTTTTAGATCTAGTTTTACTCCTCCTCTAGGTTTTCTTTCTACACATTCATAGTTCTTAGGATTTTTATTTCTATTACTCTTTGCATTGGGATATTGAGAAGAGTTATTACCTCATCAAGATTTCGTCATTCTAGTTCGTTTTCTTTACTTGGCTTTACTCTTCCATGTCCTTTAATTTACTCAATTTTACTATTGGATTAATTTAGAATTTATTAATACAAGAGTTACTTTTATTTTTAATTGATTCCTTTGAGTTTTATTTATCATGTCTTTCTTTAATTTCCTTTCCTATGTTATGAGTTCTACATTCACAATGAGCGAGTAGTTCCCTAACTTGATGGGGAGTTGATTGAAAGGAACCCTTGAGTTGGAATGCTCAAAAGAGATATTGTAATTGGGTTTATTGTTGGATGGCTCTCTAGTCACTAACGCCAGTCCTTCCAAGTAAGCGGATTGGGACTTGTGAGTAGAAACATCATTCCAACTTGTTTGACTTTCCCTTACCCAGTAAGGGATAAATAAATAGAACAACCTT
The DNA here is from genome assembly GCF_059453495.1 of Arachis ipaensis. Taxonomy (NCBI): domain Eukaryota; kingdom Viridiplantae; phylum Streptophyta; class Magnoliopsida; order Fabales; family Fabaceae; genus Arachis; species Arachis ipaensis. The sequence continues at coordinate 93,949,483 of NC_142437.1, read as the reverse complement.
CAATTATCAATTAATCTTTAGAGTACTGCAACAAGAATAGGGCTTCCAACTAATCTACTCCCAGTCAAGGCCTTTGTTTAAATTACTTAATTTCCCCAATTTAATTTCCTGTTTATTCAATTCAAACTCTTTTTGAAATTATCTGATTAATAAAGTAGCACACCTTTCTGCAACTCGTTGGGAGATGACCTGGGATTCATACTCCCAGTATTTTAATTTTAATTTTTGTGACAACCCTTCTAAATTGATAAGCGAATTTCTGGTTGGTTAAGAACTATACTTGCAACGCACATCTTACAACAATTCTTGACTCGCCAATTTCCGCCACGTCAGGTACCTCTCAGGTACAGGATACAAGACACAATAAACAACCTAAAGAAATATGAAATACTCTAGGCTTTTCACTCAGGTGTATCACTCAGCCTTTTATCACTCTTTGGCTTTTTCATAAACTATCTCTTTCAGCCTTTTACCACTCAAAAAATTACAGAAAGATATACATTGAAAAATGAAATTACAATCTGTAAAACATGAAGGAGATTGATGCTTCAATAGCCTCTGTTGCTATAGGTTGAACCGGATTCACTTGACTCTGATTGAGTTTCTCATTCTGGCAGAATGCTTCTTTGATTGGAGAGTACTGTCCAAGTTCATGAACTCTTCAGAGAAAACTTCACAGAACAAAAACTTCAAACCCTGGTTCTCTCTCCTTACTTTCAGAAGCATGAAAATTTTTCTTTTGTATCTCCTTGCCTGTTGTTGAGATGCTCTCTTCCAGGTCAACTCCTCAAGCTGTGTGCTTCACCAACTTACCTTTTTACATTCTTCCATTAATCCCCAAATTGGGAATTTGAGACAGATCCCTTTTTCTTTACCGAATGCCTCAGAATAGCAAAGAAAAATATTTTCAATGGTAAACCCAAATCTGAACTCTAGAGCTACTACTTTGTCCCCAAGAAACAATCTTGGCCTTTGATTCACAACAGTGTTCATCAGAAATCCCTTTCTCCATTTATCTCAAATTGGAGTGGCAGAGAGTTGGAGAAGGAGAGAAGAAAGTAAGATGCATGCAAAAGGAAATGAATCACCTTTAGCTTCTGACTTAGCTCGATATGGTTTGATGTGGGTGATTAAATCTCAACCTTTTTGTTTAGCCCTTCTCTTTCTTCCTTCTTTGGTGAATGATTTAGGAACGAAGCTCTCTCTCTCTTCTCTGAGTGTGACCGAAATGAAAAAAGTGAACGTTGCTTTGGAGGCAAGCACTTGGAGAGATCAGCTTGAGAGAAACACCTTGGGATTGGATTTTATTCACTTACCATTCAGTCCATGTGATTTTTTTGTCATTTTTTATTTGGGATTTGTTTGTAGATGTTGCACACTATGAGTGTTTTTGATTTTGTTACCTTTATTTGGGCTATTGCAACATTAAGTTTTTGCCTACATCACTTTAAACAAAATCATCAAAACTAATTAGGTAGTTAGCCCAATAAAATTAATGTTTGTCATCATCAATTATGTTAGTTAATTTCTTAACTCAACAATCTCCCCTTTGATGACAAACATAATTGTAACATTGATCAAAGAAATTGAAATTTGATAAAGTTAAGAAACTTCCCTTTGAGTGATGTCACTTGCTTTTGTGTTGCTCCCCCTTTCCTTTTCAAGAGATGCTCCCCCTAGATTTATGCTCTTCTCTTTTTTCTGTTTGCATATACTTATTTGGAACACAATAAAATGCTATATACTATCCATGGATGCAGCAAACAATAACATTTTCAAACAGTTTTAACATCTCATGAAACATGGCTAAGGGAATTTAAAAAAAATAGCCAAATATTTTGCCCAAAACTGAATCAAAACAAATAAGTAGTTGTGACAAATATCCAACTCAAACCTTAACCAAAACAGAGCATCAGGGCTAACAAAGGCAAAATAGCAACAGATCATTTAAAGCAATTTCAAAATTCACATGCTAAAAGAAATCATAGCAGCAACAAAAATTTAAAATTCTATGCTACTACTCCCTCTTTCGTCATCAAGGATGGAACAAAAAAAGAACTAAAACCTGCAACAAAATGTTAGTTCAAAGTCCAAAATAAGTAGGTAACTAGAATTAAGTGCAACAGTTGTTAAAAGTATTACAATCATCCGAAATAGACAAAGAGTAGTTCAAAAGTAAATAACAACAGTTTTCATGAGACAAAAGTGAACAAAAGGCAGCAACAACATGAGACAAATTCAGGCATCCGAACCATCCTCATCAGAACCAGCATCTTTTTCAGGATCAGTTGTAGCATTGTCATCATCTTGGAGATTGTCAATGAATTTCATGAAAATAGCCACTTTAACTCTTGATTTTATGAGAAAGTTCTCATGTTTCATAGCAAGTTTCCTCTTTTCTTTGCTCATTACAATTAGATGGTTGGATTGAGAAACAAATTCCTGCACCACATCCTTAACAACTTCCTGCACCACATCCTTAACAACTTCATACAAAACAGTTTTGTGTCCAGTGGAAGCCAAAGTTCCCATGGTGGATGGAGGAGGAGATTCCTCAAGAATGAAGTCATCATCATCATCATCAAGGACCACCCTTTCAGAACGAGTGGGTCTTTTTTTCTGCTATTTCACTGAACCACCTCCTTTTAGATATGAGTGTCTATTTTCATATGGCTCATTTGACAAATCAACACCAAAATATTCAAAAATACAAGTTAAGAACATGCCATAACGAAGAGCTTTATCCTTCTTCTCACTTCTAACACAATCAAACATATATCTTACCATTAAGTAAGCAAAAGAAATTTCAGTTTTTTGTGAGAATAACATACAAAACAATAGTGTCAGTGCAAGATACCCTTTGATATGAATCACTCTAAGGAAGGATGATATGATTTACCATACGGTGCAACTGAACACATTCATAATCCAGGGCTTTGTGAGTAGGGGTGATGCCATCAATCAAAAAAATGTGTTCACATACATATGCCAGAGCATCACTGAAGGAGAGACCTACCCCTTCATCCCACTTAACCGAAGTGTAAGCACAAGCCCCAACATCAGTATATTTCAATAAATCACTGATCGTTTCATTATTTAACACAATGTCACGGCCTTTCACATAGGAATGAATACTGCCCTCATGATAAGTCATATTAGCATAAAACTCTTTGACTAAAAGTGGGTACACTAGTTTTTTTTATGTTAAAAAAATGATTCCAGTCCAAAAATTTCAAATTTTCAACAAAAGGAAAACCTTTCTGTTCCGAGGGTTACCTGAAACAGGGAAGTCGATCTCGGAAAAGATATTCTTATTAGGTTAAGATAGCCACACCCGAATGGTTAGAGTGGAGGGTGCTGCTGTTCCTCATTCGCCGGAGGGTGGTGGTACCTGCAAGAGACTCCGATGCTTAAGTCAGTACCTGGGTGCTCCAGTGTATTTATAGTGGTGTTTGAGCGACCTCCCTTAAGATAACTTTGTTATCTTATCTTATCTTTTGTGAGTGAGATCATCTATCTTTTGGGCCAGCCGCCTTGTAGCAGTCGTCGGTCTTTCTATTTTGGGCCTCTGGTGTGCTCTTTCCGAGCCTTGTATAAAGAGATCATGACACGGAACATCCTTTGGAGAGGTCGGCCGATTGCCCAACCTTTAAAGAGGTCGATCAACTTTGTCTTTTGTCCAACCCGGACCTTATAGCTTGGTCCAGGGTATGAACAGTGCCCCTGCTTGAGCTTTGGCCTTCCCCCGAGGTCGTGCTTCTAAGCTTCGACCCCTTTCATTTTTGGGGAAGTCGTGTTCAAGCATCAGTCCGGTCACGTTTTGATTAGCTCCTTCTTGCGTAGGTTTTGCATCATTTTGATTAATGCGAGGCATTTTTAGCTCCTTAATTGCAGCATTGCTTTTGAGGACGTTAGTTTCTTGAAACTATGCATGCATCTTTAAAGCTTATTAATTGGGCTTCTATTTGCTTTGCCATTTTATTTTCCCTCTTTACACTTTGTTTGAAATCAAAGAAGGGGTTTTCAGTTTCCTTTGCTTCTTCCTGCTTCGTCTTTGCTCCTTGTTTCTCTGCAATAAAAGCTTTCATCTGGTTCTTTCAATTTTCCCCCCAAGCTTTTCTTCTCTCCCTGAAGCTTTCGGCATGGATCGTTCGTGTTCTTGTGCCCCTTGTTGTGGTTGCTTCTTTCTTCGTCGTAGGTTAGTGCTTTGTTTCATAAGTTCCTTTATTTTTATGGTTTGTTGATGGCTGCGATCCTCTTTGCATTGGCTTCTGTTTGCATGCTTGTTTTCTGAAAAAGTTTTGATCTTTTTGTTTTACTGTATCTTTGGGGAATTGTTGGAGCCTGGGTTTTTGTTCTTTATGTTTTTCTTGTGAAGGGGTTAGGGTTTTGATTTCTTCCTTTCTGTATTTTTGCCTCCAAAGGGTGCCCCTGGGTTTTAATGATGACCTTCGAGCCTTGGGGCGCCCTTTTCACTGTTTGTACTTTGTTGGTTGCTGGTTTGCTTTTGCATTTTAATTCTGTCCGAGTTACTTGGTAGTGACCCTTCTTCCATTTTCTTGCTGTAGGTGTAGTTTCCTATGTCTTCACGTAAGAATATTGTTGAAATGTCTACAAAGGTCCCCCTGGTATAGCTGACAGGTTAGATGCTACAGTGTTAATGTGTGTTACTGTGGCCGACCCGGAGTATTGTGAGAAGCTTAGGAGGTTTCATAGGATCTGTGGTAGTAGGGATGATGAAAAGAACTATGAGCTAGTGTCGCCCGATCCCGAGGAGAGGGTTAGTTTCCCTCCCTTAAGTCAGGCAGAGCGTCCCTTCTTTTATGCTTATGAATGCTTCTTTAGCCAATTAGGTATTACCTTTCCTTTTACCACGTTTGAGACCGATATTTTGTGGAACTGTAATGTGGCCTCTTCTCAGCTTCACCCAAACTCTTAGGCTTTTATGAAGATTTTTCAGCTGTTATGTCAAGAGTTAGGTGTCCGACCTACCCTTTCTCTTTTCCTTTATCTGTTTGTGATGACCAAGCTGGGGGCGGCCAAGAAGAAGGCTTCTTGGATCTCTTTCCGGCCTGCTCAGGGAAAGAAAGTCTTTTCTATGTTTGATGACTCTTTCCGAGATTTTAAAAACTTTTATTTCAAAGTCTGGACTGTTGAGGGTGTTCACCCCTTTTTCCTGGATGAGAACAATGAACCGACCTTTCCCCTTTGGTGGCAGAAAGATACTGTAGTCCTTAAGTATTCGTGGGAGAGTATAGATGAGGTAGAGAGGGCCTTTGTAGGTGTCTTGGAGGAGCACTGGGGAGAGCCTCCTCATCTGGACACGAAGAATTTTTTAGGAGATCCTGCTCTCCTTTGTTCCGAACTAGGTAGCGCCCGACTTCTTTATAAGGCAGTCTTTTTTGTTTACTTGTTTGCATTTTTTGTATCCATCCATGCATAACTTGCTTTGTGGTCTCTGGTGCACGAAATTGTGATCACACTTTTCACAACTCCGCACAACTAACCAGCAAGTGCACTGGGTCGTCCAAGTAATACCTTACGTGAGTAAGGGTCGATCCCACGGAGATTGTCGGCTTGAAGCAAGTTATGGTCATCCTGTAAATCTTAGTCAGGCAGATTCAAATGGTTATGAGGTTTTGATAATTAAAAGATAAATAAAACATAAAATAAAATAAAGATACTTATGTCATTCATTAGTGGGAATTTCAGATAAGCGTTTGGAGATGCTTTGTTGTCTCTGAACCTCTGCTTTCCTATTGTCTTCTTCCAATCATGCGTCCTCCCTTCCATGGCAAGCTGTAGGATCATCTCGGATGAAAAATACCAGGTACGGTTTCTGCACGGCTAATCAACTGTCAGATTTATTGTCTCGGATGAAAAATACCAGGTACAGCTACCGCACGGCTAATCATCTGTCGGTTCTCACTAGCGTCGAAATAGGATATCTCTATCCTTTTGCACACTATCACTGCACCCAACATTCGCAAGTTTGAAGCTCGTCACAGTCATCCCTTCCCAGATCATACTCGGAATACCACAGACAAGGTTTAGACTTTCTGAATCTCAGGAATGCTGCCAATTGGTTCTAGCCTATACCACGGAGGTTCTAATCTCACGAACTTGGTCCGTGGATTAGAGACCCAAGAGAATATACTCCGGCTGTCGTCCAATTACTACATTGAACATCATGTAGACCGCTTGTGGTTGTCAGGCACGCGGATCTTGGCTAAGCGAGTAACGAAGATAGTGGGTGATTGTCACGGGTCACCCCTTCATTCTGACTTAACTGAATTAAGTACGAGAGTATATCTTGGAGAAGAAGTAAGCGTGAATTGAAAAAGAAACAATAGTACTTGCATTAATTCATAAAGAACAGCAGAGCTCCACACCTTAATCTATGAGGTGTAGAAACTCCACCGTAGAAAATACATAAGAGAAAATAACCTAGGCATGGCCAAATGGCCAGCCTCCCTAAAATGATCCAAGTGATCAAAAGATGATAAAAGTCTCTAAATACAATAGTAAAAAGTGCTATTTAAGCTAAACTAGTTACTAGGGATTACAAAAAATGAGTAAATAAGTGCAGATAGTGCAGAAATACACTTCTGGTGCCCACTTGGTGTGTGCTTGGGCTGAGCATTGAGCTTTACACGTGCATAGGCCATTCTTGGAGTTGAACGCCAGCTTGGGTGCCAGTTTGGGTGTTTAACTCCAGTTCTGGTGCCAGTTCCGGCGTTTTACTCCAGAAAAGGGTCTTTAGTTGGAGTTTGAGCTCGAGTTTGGGCCATCAAATCTCGGAAAAAGTATGGACTATTATACATTGCTGGAAATTCCAAGATGTCTACTTTCCAACTCAATTGAGAGCGCGCTAATTGGGCTTCTGTAGCTCCAGAAAATCCACTTCGAGTGCAGGAGGGTCAGAATCCAACAGCATCTGCAGTCCTTTCTCAGCCTCTGAATTAGATTTTTGCTCAAGTCCCTCAATTTCAGCCAAAAAATACCTAAAATTTCAAAAAAACACACAAACTCATAGTAAAGTCCAGAAATGTAATTTTTGCACAAAAACTAATAAAAATATAATAAAAAATAATGAAAACATACTAAAAACTATGTAAAAACAATGCCAAAAAGGGTATAAATTATCCGTTCATCATAACACAAAAATTATTATTGAAGACTAGTTTTAATTAGATGAGCGGGGCTAGTGGCTTTTTGCTTCTGAATAGTTTTGGCATCTCACTTTATCCTTTGAAATTCAGAATGATTGGCATCCATAGGAACTCAGAATTCAAATAGTGATATTGATTCTCCTAGTTCAGTATGTTAATTCTTGAACACAGCTACTTTATGAGTCTTGGCCGTGACCCTAAGCATTTTGTTTTCCAGTATTACCATCGGATACATAAATGCCACAGACACATAACTGGGTGAACCTTTTCAAATTGTGACTCAGCTTTGCTAGAGTCCCCGGTTAGAGGTGCCCAGAGCTCTTAAGCACACTCTTTTTGCTTTGGACCACGACTTTAACCGCTCAGTCTCATGCTTTTCACTTGACACCTTCACGCCACAAGCACGTGGTTAGGGACAGCTTGAATTAGACGCTTAGGCCAGGATTTTATTCCTTTGGGCCCTCCTATCCATTAATGCTCAAAGCCTTGGATCCTTTTTACCCTTGCCTTTTGGTTTAAAGGGTTATTGGCTTTTTCTGCTTGCTTTTTTTCTTTTTCTTTCTTTTTCTTTATTTTTTGCATTTTTTTCACAAGCTTTTGCTTTTCACTGCTTTTTCTTGCTTTAAGAATCAATTTTATAATTTTTCAGATCATCAATAACATTTCTCTTTTTTCATTATTCTTTCAAGAGCCAACAATTTTAACATTCATCAACTTCACTATAAAAAATATGCACTGTTCAAGCATTCATTCAGAAAACAAAAAGTATTGCCACTACATCAAAATAATTAAACTATTTTCAAGATAAATTTCGAAAGTCATGTATTTCTTTTTCTTCTTCAAAAAAAATTTTTCATTTAAGAAGGGTGAAGGATTCATAGGACATTCATAGCTTTAGGACATAGACACTAGACATTAATGATCAGGTAATAAAGACACAAACATAGACAAAACATAAAGCATAGAAACCGAAAAACAGAAAAATAAGAACAAGGAAATTAAAGAACGGGTCCACCTTAGTGACGGCGGCTAGTTCTTTCTCTTGAAGATCCTATGGAGTGCTTGAGCTCTTCTATGTCTCTTCCTTGCCTTTGTTGCTCCCCTCTCATGGCCTTTTGGTCCTCTCTGATTTCATGGAGGATAATGGAGTGCTCTTGGTGCTCCATCCTTAGTTGTTCCATCTTGGAACTCAAATCTCCTAAAGAGGTGTTGAGTTGCTCCCAATAGCTTTGTGGAGGAAAGTATATCCCTTGAGGCATCTCAGGGATTTCTTGATGAGGAACTTTTTCATGCTCTTGTTGAGGTCCAGAGTGGGCTCTCTTGTTTGTTCCATCCTCTTTCTAGTGATAGGCTTTTGAGATGAATCTCTCCATCTCCCATCACTCAGAGTTGGAAGCAACTGCCTTCCCTTTCCTCTTCCTAGAGGTTTCTCCGGCCTTAGGTGCCATAAATGGTTATGAAAAAACAAAAAGCAGAGCTTTTTTCCACACCAAACTTAAAAGGTTTGCTCGTCCTTGAGCAAAAGAAGAAAGAAAGGATTAGAAGAAGAAGAGATGGAGGGAATGGAGGTGTGTGAATGGTTTGGCCAAGGGGGTTTTAGGTGGTTATGGTGTGTGAAAATGAAGGAGTGATGAGGGGCTTATATAGGAGTAAAGTGGAGAGGGAATTCTTGTAATAGGGGTTGGGTTTGGGATGGAGATGGTTTGAATTTGAATGGGTGGGGGTAGGTGGGTTGTATGATGGTTTTGGAAGAGAAATGGAGGTGATTAGTGGAGGTTATTTTGGGAAAGAGTGTTATGAAAAGGTGTGAAAAGGAGAGAAAAAGAGGTGGGATAGGTGGGGATCCTGTGGGGTCCACAGATCCTGAGGTGTCAAAGAATTCTGCTCCCTACACCTTTCTGGCATTTAAACGCCCTATGTATGCCATTTCTGGCGTTTAATGCCATCTCTGCTACCTTTTCTGGTGTTAAACGCCAGGCTGATGCCTCTTTCTGGCGTTTAACACCAACCAGACACCCTTTTCTGGCGTTAAACGCCAGTCTGTCTGCCAATTCTGGCGTTTAACGCCAGCCAGACACCAGACACCCTTTTCTGGCATTAAACGCCAGTCTGTCTGCCAATTCTGGCATTTAACACCCATAATGCTGCCAGACTGGGCGTTAGACGCCCATTCTGCTATCTTTACTGGCGTTTAAATGCCAGTAAGCCTGTCCTCCAGGGTGTGCTACTTTTGATGCTATTTTTGATTCTGCTTTAATTCTGCAGCTGTTTTTGTGACTTCACATGATCATCTACCTAAAGAAAACATAACATGACAATGGAAAACAATTGTCTATAAAATTAAATATAATTAAATAACATTGGGTTGCCTCCCTATAAGCGCTTCTTTAATGTCAATAGCTTGACAGTGAGCTCTTAGAGAGCTTCACAGAGACTCAGAGCTTAATGGTGGCCTCCCAACACCAAACTTAGAAGTTGAGTGTAGGGGCTCTGTTTGACTCTGTAATGAGAGAAGCTTTTCATGCTTCCTCTCCATGGTTACAGAAGAAGATCCTTGGGTCTTAAACACAAGGTAGTCCTCATTCAATTGAAGGACTAACTCTCCTCTGTCCACATCAATCATAGCTCTTACTATGGCAAGGAAAGGTCTTCCAAGGATAATGGATTCAACCTCATCCTTCTCAGTGTCTAGGATTATGAAGTCAGCAGGGATGTACAAGCCTTCAACCTTCATTAAGACATCCTCTACAAGTCCATAAGCCTATTTTCTTGATTTATCTGCCACCTCTAATGAGATTCTTACATCTTGTACCTCAAAGATCCCCAGTTTCTCCATTACAGAGAGTGGCATGAGGTTTATACCTGACCCCAGGTCACACAAAGCCTTCTCAAAAGTCATGGTGCCTATGGTACAGGGTATTATGAATTTTCTGGAATCCAGTTTCTTCTGAGGTAATTTCAGTTGAACCAAGGCATTCAGTTCATTGATGAGCAATGGAGGTTCATCCTCCCAAATCTCATTACCAAATAACTTGGCATTCAGCTTCATGATTGCTCCTAGATACTGAGCAACTTGCTCTTCAACAATATCTTCATTCTCTTCAGAGGAGAAATACTCATCAGAGCTCATGAATGGCAACAGTAAGTTCAGTGAAATCTCTATGGTCTCTGTATGAGCCTTAGATTCTTTTGGTTCCTCATTAGGGAACTCCTTAGTGGTCAGTGGACATCCATTGAGGTCTTCCTCACTGGAAATCACTGCCTCTTCCTCCTCTATAGGTTCGGCCACTTTGGGTATATTGATGGCCTTGCACTCTCTCTTTGGATTCTCTTCTGTATTGCTTGGGAGAGTACTAGGAGGGATTTCAGTAACTCTTTTACTCAGCTGACCCACTTGTGCCTCCAAATTTCTGATGGAGGACCTTGTTTCAGTCATGAAACTGAGAGTGGTCTTAGATAGATCAGAGACTATGGTTGCTAAGTCAGAGAGGCTCTACTTAGAATTCTCTGTCTGTTGCTCAGAAGATGATGGAAAAGCTTGCTATTGCCAAACCGGATTTTCCCACCATTATTATTATTGAAGCCTTGATTAGGCTTCTGCTGATCCTTCCATGAGAAATTAGGATGATTCCTCCATGAAGGATTATAGGTATTTCCATAGGATTCCCCCAAGTAATTCACCCCTTCCATTGCAGGATTCTCAGGGTCATAAGCTTCTCCTTCAGAGGAGGCTTCTTTAGTATTGCCGGATGCAGCTTGCAATCCAGTCAGATTCTGAGAAATCATATTGACTTGCTGAGTCAATATTTTATTCTGAGCCAATATGGCATTCAGAGTATCAATCTCAAGAACTCCTTTCTTCTGAGTCATCCCCTTATTCACAGGATTTCTTTCAAAAGTATACATGAACTGGTTATTTGCAACCATTTCAATGAGTTCCTGGGCTTCTGCAGGGGTTTTCTTCAGATGAAGAGATCCACCAGCAGAGTGGTCCAATGACGTCTTGGACAATTCAGACAGACCATCATAGAATATACAAAAGATGCTCCATTCTGAAAGCATGTCAAAAGGACACTTTCTGATCAATTGCTTGTATCTTTCCCAAGCTTCATAGAGGGATTCATCTTCCTTCTGTCTGAAGGTTTGGACTTCTACTCTAAGCTTGCTCATCTTTTGAGGTGGAAAGAATTTGGCCAAGAAAGCATTGACCAACTTTTCCCAAGAGTTCAGGCTTTCTTTAGGTTGTAAGTCCAACCATATCCTAGCTCTGTCTCTCACAGCAAAAGGGAAAAGCATAAGTCTGTAGACCTCGGGATTAACCCCATTGGTCTTAACAGTGTCACAGATTTGCAAGAATTCAGCTAAAAACTGATGAGGATCTTCCAATGGAAGTCCATAAAACTTGCAAGTCTGCTGCATTAGAGAAACTAATTGAGGCTTAAGCTCAAAGTTGTTTGCTCCAATTGCAGGAATTGAGATGCTTCTTCCATAGAAGTCAGAAGTTGGTGCAGTAAAGTCACCAAGCATCTTCCTTGCATCTCCACCATTGTTGTTGGGTTCGGCTGCCATGTCTTCTTCTTTTTTGAAAATTTCTGTCAGGTCCTCTCCAGAGTGTTGTGCTTTAGCTTCTCTTAATTTTCTCTTCAGAGTCCTTTCAAGTTCAGGATCAGCTTCAACAAGAATATCCTTATCCTTGTTCCTGCTCATATGAAAAAGAAGAAAATAGAAAAGAAGAGGAATCCTCTATGTCACAGTATAGAGATTCCTTTATGTGAGTATAAAAATAGAAGAATAGAAGAATGAGGTAGAGAGGGAATAAGAGGAATTCGAACACAGAGAGAGGGAGAGAGTTCGAATTATTAGATGAAGAGAAGTGTTAGTAAATAAATAAATAAATAGAAAGAGATGAGAGAGAGAGTATTCAAATTTTAAAAAGAGGGAGAAGAAAATTTTTTTTATTTTTATTTAATTAATTAAGTTAGAATTCGAAATTTAAGAAAAGAAATAAAATAAAATTAGAATTTAAAACAATTAGTTAATTAAAAAGAATTTTGAAAAAGTGGTTAGTTATTTTCGAACATTAGAAGTGGAAAAGTAATTAGGTGGTTTTGAAAAAGATAAGAAATAGTAAACTTTTTAAAATTAAAAAAAAAAAAACAAGTCAAGTGGTTAATTGAAAAAGATTTGAAAATAAATTTTTGAAAAGATAAGAAGTTAGAAAAATATTTTGGTGAAAAAGATATGATTGAAATTTATTTTGAAAAATATTTGAAAAAGAAATTTAAAAAGATTTGATTTTGAAAATTAAAGTTGATGACTTGACTAACAAGAAACTAAAAGATATGATTCTAGAATTTAAAGATTGAACCTTTCTTAACAGGAAAGTAACAAACTTGAAATTTTTGAATCAAAACATTAAATGTTAGCAATAATTTCAAAAATTATGAAATAAAATTAAGAGAAAGATTTTAAAAATTAATTAAAAAATTTTTGGAAAACATGAAAGAAAAATGAAAAAGATTTGATTTTTAAAAAAGATTTGAAAAGATAAAGTTTTTAAATTAAAATTTTGACTTGACTAACAAGAAACAACTAAATTTTGAAAATTTTTGACTAAGTCAACCCAAAATTTTGAAATTTATGAGTAAAAATAAGGGAAAGATATTATTTTTTATTTTTGAATTAATGAAGAGAGAGAGAAACAACAAAATGAAACAAAACATAAAAATTTAAGATCAAAATAAATAATGCATGCAAGAACACTTTAAATGTCAAGATGAATACCAAGAACACTTTGAAGATCATGATGAACATCAAGAACATATTTTTGAAAATTTTTAAGAAAAGAAACACAAGCAAGACACCAAACTTAGAAATTTTTAATGTTTAGACACTATGAATTCGAAAATGCATATGAATAACAAGGAAAAACACAAAACAAGAAAATCACAAGATTAAACAAAGAAAATCATCAAGAACAACTTAAAGATCAAGAAAGAACATAATGCATGAATTTTCGAAAATCTAAGAAAAATTAAAAATATGCAATTGACACCAAACTTAAAATTTGATACTAAACTCAAACAAGAAACACAAAATTTTTTTGCTTTTATGATTTTATTAATTTTTTGTATATTTTTCAAAATTATTTTAGAAAAAGAAAATAAAAAATTCAAAATTTTTAATAAGAATTCCAGGATTCGTGCAATGTTAGTCTAAAGCTTCGGCCCAAAAGAATTAGACATGGCCAAATGGCCAGCCAAGCTTTAGCATAACAATTACAGACATGTCCTTTCTACAATGGAAAGTGGAAACATCGGTCCAAAAGATTAGACATGGCTTAACATCCAGCCAGGCTTCAACATATCTCAAGAAGCTCTAGAATTCATTCTTAAAAAATCTGAAGAACAAATAAATTATTTTTTTCGAAAATAAAAATAAAAAGCTTAAATATAAAATAAAATTACCCAATCTAAGCAACAAGATGAACCGTCAGTTGTCCAAGCTCGAACAATCCCCGGCAACGGTGCCAAAAACTTGGTGCACGAAATTGTGATCACACTTTTCACAACTCCGCACAACTAACCAGCAAGTGCACTGGGTCGTCCAAGTAATACCTTACGTGAGTAAGGGTCGATCCCACGGAGATTGTCGGCTTGAAGCAAGTTATGGTCATCCTGTATATCTTAGTCAGGCGAATTCAAATGGTTATGAGGTTTTGATAATTAAAAGATAAATAAAACATAAAATAAAATAAAGATACTTATGTCATTCATTAGTGGGAATTTCAGATAAGCGTTTGGAGATGCTTTGTTGCCTCTGAACCTCTGCTTTCCTATTGTCTTCTTCCAATCATGCGTGCTCCCTTCCATGGCAAGCTGTAAGATCCTCTCGGATGAAAAATACCACGTACAGTTTCTGCACGGCTAATCAACTGTCGGATTTATCATCTCGGATGAAAAATACCAGGTACAGCTACCGCACGGCTAATCATCTGTCGATTCTAACTAGAGTTAAAATAGGATCTCTCTATCCTTTTGCACACTGTCACTACGCCCAACATTCGCAAGTTTGAAGCTCGTCACAGTCATCCCTTCCCAGATCCTACTCGAAATACCACACACAAGGTTTAGACTTTTCGGATCTCAGGAATGCTGCCAATTGGTTCTAGCCTATACCACGAAGGTTCTAATATCACGGACTCGGTCCGTGGATTAGAGACCCAAGAGAATATAATCCCTGTCGAACAATTACTACATTGAACATCATGTAGACCGCTTGTGGATGTCAGGCACGCGGATCTTGGCTAAGCGAGTAACGAAGATAGTAGGTGATTATCACGGGTCACCCTTTCATTTTGACTTAACTGAATTAAGTACAAGAGTATATCTTGGAGAAGAAGTAAGCATGAATTGAAAGAGAAACAATAATACTTGCATTAATTCATGAAGAACAGCAGAGCTCCACACCTTAATCTATGAGGTGTAGAAACTCCACCGTAGAAAATACATAAGAGAGAATAACCTAGGCATGGCTGAATAGCCAGCCTCCCTAAAATGATCCAAGTGATCAAAAGATGATAAAAGTCTCTGAATACAATAGTAAAAAGTGCTATTTATACTAAACTAGTTAATAGGGATTACAGAAAATGAGTAACTAAGTGCAGATAGTGCAGAAATCCACTTCTGGTGCCCACTTGGTATGTGTTTGGGCTGAACATTGAGCTTTACACGTGCATAGGCCATTCTTGGAGTTAAACACCAACTTGGGTGCTAGTTTGGACGTTTAACTCCAGTTTTGGTGCCAGTTCCGGCGTTTTACTCCAGAAAAGGGTCTCTAGTGGGCGTTTGAACTCCAGTTTGGGCCATCAAATCTCGGGCAAAGTATGGACTATTATACATTGCTAGAAATCCCAAGATGCTTACTTTCTAACACAATTGAAAGCGCACCAATTGGGCTTCTGTAGCTCCAGAAAATCCACTTCGAGTGAAGGATGGTCAGAATCCAACAGCATCTGCAGTCCTTTCTCAGCCTCTGAATAAGATTTTTGCTCAGGTCCCTCAATTTCAACTAGAAAATACCTGAAATTACAGAAAAATACACAAACTCATAGTAAAGTCCAGAAATGTGATTTTTGCACAAAAACTAATAAAAATATAATAAAAAGTAACTAAAATATACTAAAAACTATGTAAAAACATTGCCAAAAGGGTATAAATTATCCGCTCATCAGTCTCCTTTTTCTTTTTCAAAGATGGTTGCCAGTTCTGATTCTATGAGATTTCTTAGGAAGATTAAGAAGACGGTGGCAGCTCAGAATATTCAGAAGAAGGCTTTGGGGGAGGGTTTTTCTCAGGTCCCGCCGAAGAAGCCGGAATCTGATCCTCACAGTCCGAGAAAGGTCATCCCGACCTCGAGAGTTTGGGCAGCGTTCATAGACCTGCCTTTGACGACTTCTGGTACTACCTCCTCTACGACTTCATCTGGCCCTCTGATGTTTCGATTTTTTTGTATGGTTTAGAATTTCACAAATGAAATCTCGTTGCAAGTATAGTTCTAAACCAACAAAGAATCCTCACATGCAAAAATATTGGTTGTCATAAGTACAAACCCCAATAAAAATTAACTGAAGTATTTAAAATTCGGGTCGTCTAACAAGGAATTGCAATGAAGTGTTTAATTATTGGCTATGAAGATGCAAGGGGGTTTGAGTTGCAAATTGGCAAGAGAAGTATAAAAGTAACAAAGTAAATGACAATTAACTAATAAAGAAAGGAAAAGAACTCTTGGCTAGACATAGGTAATTGAGATCACCATCCTTGTCTACAAACCATATCTTGACAATTATAAAGAACCAATCTCATCAAGTTTACTTCTATACTTGAAGTATATCAAATGGCTTGATCAACATCAATCCATAAGTCCTAACCTAGCTACCAATTAACTTAGTAGTAGGCTAGGCTAGTGTCAATGATTATCAAATTGACCACCAAGGGTTCTCAAATCACCAAATCAATTAGACCCAATGACTCAAGTTTACCCAATTCCCTTAGCCTAGGCCAAAAGTCAAGAAAACTACTCCATAATCAAAGGAAACATTTCATCAAACACCTAGAGTGCAATAAAAGTAAACATCACAAAATGCAAGAATTAACAAAACCCATAACTATCATAAGCAAAAAATCAACAATAGCAATAAAGGTAAACATAAAAGAAGACATGGAAACATAACATTGCATTAGAACAAATTAAGATCCAACAATGGTTCATCAACATAAAAGAGAGCAAAATAAGAAATTAACAAGAGAAACTAAGAAGATTAAGACAATAGAACACTAAAATATAAAGAGAATTGAAATCAAAATAAGAATTGAAATGGAAATTTGAGAGAGATTAACCTAACGTTATCCTAATTTCTATCCTAAATCTAGAGAGAGGAGAAAGCCTCTCTCTCTAGAATTCTATCCTAAAACATGATAAAAACTAAATTATGACTACTTGGTTCATTCTCCCTTCAATCCTTGGGTTCAATAGCATCAGAAATAAGTTGGATTCGGCCCAAAATGCCTCAGAAATCACTGGCCACGAGTTGCCTTTAATGAGTCACGTGCAACTTCCCATGCGTACGCGTGATGCATGTGTACGCATTCTTAAACGCCAGGAAAGTTTGGCAAATTTTATATTATTTTGAAGCCCCAGATATTAGCTTTCCAACGCAACTGAAACCGCCTCATTTGGACCTCTGTAGCTCAAGTTATGATCGATTAAGTGCGAAGAGGTCAGGATTGACAACTTTACGATTCCTTCATTTCTTCATGAGTTCTCCCTTTTTACATGCTTTTTCTTCATTCCTTCCATCCAATCTTTGCCTTCCAAACCTAAAATTACTTTAACAAACATATCAAGGCATCAAATGGAATTAAAGTGAGTTAAATTTAGCTATTTTAAGGCCTAAAAATCATGTTTTCACACTTAAGCACAAATTTAGAGAGAATTACAAAACCATGCTATTTCATTGAATAAATGTGAGAAAAGTTGATAAAATCTCCCAAATTAAGCACAGGATAAACCATAAAATTGGGGTTTATCAAACCTCTCCACACTTAAACCAAACATGTCCTCATGCTAAGAATAAAGAAGGACAAGAAAAGGGGTATGAACATTTATTCAATGCAAATAAACTATATGCACCTATTTATATGAATGCACTAAATGCAAGATGATTCTACCTA
Source organism: Arachis ipaensis (assembly GCF_059453495.1). Taxonomy (NCBI): domain Eukaryota; kingdom Viridiplantae; phylum Streptophyta; class Magnoliopsida; order Fabales; family Fabaceae; genus Arachis; species Arachis ipaensis. The sequence continues at coordinate 93,932,079 of NC_142437.1, read as the reverse complement.
CTTGGTTAAAAGTAAATCAATCCCCAAGAACACATATGCACATGTAGGGCTAAGTAGTATGATGATTCATGAATCCTACCCATTTGAATATCAAAATAAAGTACAAGTAGACTTGCAAGAAGAAAAGCTCATGAAAGCTGAGAACAAGGAATTGAACATCGAACCCTCACCGGAAGTGTATCCGCTCTGGTCGATCACTTGATTCTCTTCTAATCATGCTTTCCATGATTTGTTTTTCATCTAACAATAAAAAATTATTCAATGCATGCACACATTTATTATGAGGTCTTATTCATAGGTTGTAATGGGGCTAGGGTAAAGGAAAGGATGCATATGGTCAAGTGAGCTTGAAATTTGAACCTTTGATTAATCTAAACAAGCTCTCACCAAACACATATAACAACCTATACAATTCAAAGCTAACCTAACTACCCATTCTTCACTTTTCACACACTCATGCATTCCGTTTTTGATCACCACACATATGCATTGATTTTTATTGAACTTTACTTTGGGGCATTTTGTCCCCTTTTTATTGCTTTTTTTTTCTATATTTTTTTCTTTATATATATATATATTTTTTTTTCTTTATTTTATTTTTCTCAATTTTTTTTCCACACTAAAATATATACCAGAATATCAATGCATATGGTTTAACATACAATGCATGAGTATGTACCCAATTTCCAACATTTTCAATAAAAATACAAAGTACACTTTTACCTCAACCAATGTCCCAAGTTTTCCATACCCAAATGATACACACCCTCACTAGCCTAAGCTAATCAAAGATCCAAATTAAGGGACATTTATTGTTTTTCACTTAGGGGTAGTGATGTGCTAAAATTAAGAATAAAAGGGATTAAATAGGCTCAAAATTGGCTAACAATGGTTGATGAAAGGTAGGCTATTTGGGTAAGTGAGCTAAAAGAAATGATGGCCTCAATCATATAAATGCCTGTATAAATGGAATAATGGACATAAAGAATCAAACAAATCAAAGATTACAATCATAGGAAGAGAATGATGCACACAAGAATGGAAGTAAGTGGTTATAAGATGTAACCACACAATTAGGCTCAAAACTCACATGCTTGTGTTCTTAGCTCAAAAACCATGTTCCAAAATAATTTCTTCAAGCAAGTTCAACAAAAAATATTTTAAATTAGTAGGGTGCCCTAAAAACAGTTTCTTGGAAAAGAAATCATCACTCTAATCGAGTAGTCCTAACATAAAAAGTAGTAAAATATGTACAAATTCTAACTAACATGCAACCTATCATGCAATGCAACAACTAATCTAACAAAGACAAAAATTGAAAGATTGGTGTTGAAAAAGAAAATTGTTACCCACAGAGATCGGTCGGACGACCTCCCCATACTTGAAGATTGCACCGTCCTCGATGCATGCAAAGAAGAGTAAGGTGGACGGGTTGCTACAATTGATGAGCTTCTTCAAAGGATTGTGCGGTTGGACTTGTTTGTTACCCCATTTAGAAGCTTTTCCATTCCTTTCTGTCTTGGTGGCCAACCTAAAAGGGAAGAGAAAGAAGGATAATTAAACCTATAACAAAGATATCAAAGCAAATAGAACATAGGCGGGGCTAATGCCAACTGAGAGTAGGGTTTTCACTTCATGTTAGCTACAACATGTGAGTGAGAAAACAGTATAAGCTAAGGCATATTAACTAACACTTGATGCAAGAGTAAAGTCAAAGCATGAAGAGTACTCAAAAGCATCAAGTTTAACTAGAAAGAGTGGGTCATGAAAGACATGCAAGTTCATATCAATGCACAAAGAATATAAGAGTCATACAAGATTAAGCATTGATTTAAAAGTTTCATCACCCAACAATATCAAACAAGTCAAGAAGCACCAACATTAACCAAGAAATTCTCAACAATTGAGTAAGAGAATTTAACACCATTATTAAAATAAGAAACTTAGAAAGGAAAATAAGAATGAGCTATAAAAAATAAAATTAAAATGCAATGAATAAAAGTATGCAAATGCAATAAACGAAAGAAAATAAAAGATGAGAAAAATAAAATTGATAAAAATAGAATTTTGAAACGAGAGGAAGAAAGTAAGAAAGGAAGATGAGAAAAGAAGAAAGGTATAAAGAAAGAAGAAGGAGAGAAGAAAGAAGAAAGAAAGAAGAAGAAAGTGGAAAAAAATAGGGCACGGAAGAAACGCGTAAGCGTCACTCACGCATGCGCGTAGATGGCAGGATGGACAAGCGACACGTAAGTGATAAACCCCGATTTCACGGTTTATCTTGTGCTTATTTTGGGGAATTTTATCAATATTTCTCACACTTATTCACAAGAAATGCATGGTTTTGTGTTCACTTTCCAATATTGCTCTATGATAAAAAAAAACATGCTTATTTTACCTTAAAATTGCCATATTTTAATCCTCTTCTATTGTCATTCGATGCCGTGATATCTGTGTTGAGTAATTTCAGGAATTATAGGTTAGGAATGACTCAGAAGAGAGGGAGAAAGCATGTACAAAAAGGGAGGAACATGAAGAATTGAAGTCTTGGGAGCAGCAGCATCGGCGCGCCCGCGCACTCCACGCGCTCGCGTGGATGGAACTGACTAGAAGCGGCGCGCAAGGATGGATGCATCCGCGCAGATTGGAAGATTTCAATCGACGCACACGCGCAACTGGCGCGCACGCGTGGGAAGCTGCACGTGACCTCATTAAGAGAAATCGTGCCTGGCAATTTCTGAGGCCAAGGAGGCCCAATTTCAAGCTGTTTCTGCATGGAAAAGACCCAAGGATGCTTGGGGGGGAAAAGGGGGGATGACTCATTTGGAGACTAGGACATAATTTTAGTTTTTTTTGGTTCTTTGGTGATTCTAGAGAGAGAAACCCTTGTTCCTCTCTAGATCTAGTTTCCATTTTGATTTTTCCTTGTTGATTTGTGAATTGGATTTGTTGATTACAGTTTTAATTGTTCAATTTAATTTCCTTGCTACAATCTTGCTTACATCTAGTGATAGTTTAATGATTCTTGTCAATTGTTATTTTACCCATTTCAAGAATGTTGTGAATCTTGTTTTGTTGATGTTACATTGATGATTTCTATGTTTAATCTTGTTGATTGTTTGATTGTATGTTGATCATTGTTAGTGGGTATTTGTAGAATTCAATTTAATTACTATTTTGAACATGTCTTTTGTTAGCGCTTACCAAGTGTTTGATGAATTGTTTACTTTGATTATGGAGTAGTTCCTTCTCACTCTTGGCCTAGGTCAAGGGAATTGGGTAAACTTGAGTTATTGGGTCTAATGGATTTGATGATTTGGGAGCTCTAGGTGGTCAATTTGATACTCATTGACACCAACCCACTACTAATCTAATTAGTAGGTAGGTTGGGACTTATGGGTTGATGTGGCCAGGGTCATTTGACGTACTTCAAGTCTAGGAGTAGATATCACGTACTTAAGACTTGGGAGTAGACTTAATGAGCTTGGTTCCTCATAATTGTCAAGATGAAGTGTTGGACAAGGATTGTGACCCCAATTCCCATGTCTAGCCGAGAGTTATTTTTATCATTCATATTTGAAAACCGATTTCCAATTTCAAGTGTCTTAGTCATAGTTATTCGTTTAGCTTAAGGTAGAATTAAGTAGAATATTTCTTGCTCATTGGAATTGCTTAGTTTTTGCTTACGTAGTTGAATTCGTTTATTGCAATTTAAGATTACCTGCTTGTTGAGTTTTCCATTTATTTTCATGCTCATAACTCTCAACCCCGGATTTCTAACCAATGTCGAAGCACATGTTTTCCCATTCTTCGTGAGACGACCCGAGGTTTGAATACTTCGGTTATTTCTATTGGGGTTGAACTTGTGACAACCAAATCCCTCTTCTAAATTTGACCCCCGAGGATTGTTGTTGGTAGGCTATACTCACAACGAGGTGATATTAAAGAGAAAAATCTTACCAATATAACATCCCTTGGTTGAACACTGTCAGTAAGCGTCGCCCACGCTTGAGCGTGGATGGTGAGAGTGTAGATCGACACGTACGCGTGATGTACGCGTACGCGTGGGTGCAGCTGTGCATTTCGCGCAGTGTACGCGTGGTGTTCGCGCAACTCTCCGGTTCCATGTATGGAGCCATGTTGACGCATCGACGCGTAAGTGTGCCTGCCCCCCCCCCCCTCTTTTTTTTGCATATGAAAATAGAAACAGGGCACTCTCCTAATCTACAAGAATTCTAAAACAATCAAAATTAAAATTTAACAACAAATCCTTTTGGTTTTTGAAAAATTTTCAAATACAAGACACACAAGACTTACACTTCAAGTAAAATACAATCTAATAACAACTATTCTAAACAAAACATGAATTTAACAAACAATCTATCAATAAAAGTAAAATGTATAAGAGTATAGAAAATAAGAAAAACTACCTACAATGGCAACTTAATTCATTCATTGATTATATATACAAGAGAATGGAAAGAGTTTACCATGGTGGGGTGTCTCCCACCTAGCACTTTTAGTTTAAGTCCTTAAGTTGGACATTTGGGAGGCTCCTTGTCAAGGTGGCTTACGCTTGTACTCATCCTTGAACCTCCAAGAATGCTTGCTAATAAACCACTATTTTATGGTTTATCTTGTGCTCAATTGAGTGGATTTTATCAACTCTTTACCCACTTATTCATAATATCTGCATGGTTTTATATTTCCTTCCTGATTATGTGTTATGATTGAAAACATGCTTCTTTGATCTTATATTTGCTTATTATTAATCCTCTCTTATTACCATTAGATGCCTTGATATGTGTGTTAAGTGTTTTCAGATATTATAAGGCAAGGATGGCTTGGAGGATGGGAAGAAAGCATGCAAAAGTGGAAGGAATGCAAGAAGTTGGAGAAATTGCTAAGTTGTCCAGCCTGACCTCTCTGCACTCAAACGGCTATAACTTTTGCTACAGAGATCCAAAAGATGCAGTTCCAGTTGCGTTGGAAAGCTAACGTCCGGGGCTTCGATTTGATATATAATATGCTATAGTTTCCCTGACTCTAGGCGACACGACCGCGTGATCCATGCGGCCGCATCGCAGTGACGAAAATCCAGCGTGGCAAAATTCGAAACCAGCGAATTTTGGACTGTTTTTGACCCAGTTTGCGGCCCAGAAAACACATATTAGAGGTTATAAAGTGGGGGAATACATCCATTCATGAGGAGGGCTTTCACATTCACAATTTTAGGAGTAGATGTAGTTTTTAGAGAGAGAGGTTCTCTCCTCTATCTTAGGATTAGGATTTAGGATTTCTCTTAGTTTTAGGAGTATCTCTCAATCCCAGGTTTAATATTCCTTTTTCTTTATATTCCTCTTTTTACTTTCAGATACTCTAATGCTTTTATTTATATTTGACTTATGTTGTCCAATTGGCTTATGAACTTTTACATGTTAGATTTTACTGCTTGGAATGTATTTTATCTGAGGTATTCCAGATATTTGTGATTTTAATTTAGCTTTCTACATTCTTGGCTTTGGTTAAGAAATTAATAACTCAGGAGTTATCCAACTTAATAGCATAATTGTTAATTGTTATCTTTGCTAATTGAACTGAGCTTCAATAATCCCAATCTTTTCTTAGGAATTAACTAGGATTTGAAGATCAAACTAATTAGTCACTTGACCTTCCTCTGCTTTAAGTAAGAGTTAACTAAGTGAAATTAAGATTCAATTTTCATTATCATTGATAAGGATAACTTGGTCTGGACTTCCAATTTCTTATACCTTGCCAAGAGATTTTATTATTATTATTTTATTTTACTTGTCATATAACATATTCCCACCTTACTTCCAAAACCCCCAATTTACAATCTTCATAACCAATAATAAGAACATACTTCCCTGCAATTCCTTGAGAAGACGACCCGAGGTTTAAATACTCGGTTATCAATTTTAAAAAGGGTTTTGTTACTTGTGACAACCAAAACGTTTGTACGAAGGGATTTTAGTCGGTTTAGAGACTATATCTACAACGCGACTGTTTTTATGACATTCTTTACTGCAAAAATCCTAACGTCAAAATGGCGCCGTTGCCGGGAAATTGCAAACGTGTGCCTTATTATTGGTTATTGTAAATATTTTTTTATTTTTGCTTGTTTACTTATTTTTATTTTTGTTTTTTATTTTTACTTTTTCATAAATTAAGAGGTTATTGGTTTTTATTTAGTTATTACAAAATTTTTCAAAAATTTGTTCTTAGTGTTCATCTTGATCTTCGAGTTGTTCTTCGCATTCATCTTGACCTTCAAGCTGTTCTTAGTTGTTTTCTTCGTTTTGATCTAAAAATTTGAAATTTGGTGTTATTTTATTGTTTTTCTCTTTCCACATTAAATTCAAAAAAATATTTTTTATTATTTTTTCGAAAAAAAATTTCAGATTTTTATTTTTAAAATTTTTATCTTATCTTATCTTATTTCAAAAATCAAATTTCAAAATTCAAATTTCAAAATTTCAAATTTCAAATTTCAGAATTTAATTTTCAAATTCAAAATTTAAATAACCTTTTAATTTAAATTTATTTTTATTTTTATTTTTAATTTTTATTTTCTACTATGAACTCTCACCCCTTTGGCTATGAGTCTGGTTACAATTATGTTGCAGGAAGAAGAAATTACAATGAGAACAGGCATCAAGGTTGGAACAATCAAAGATGGGAGGAGCCAAAAGGATTTGATCAATCCTCATGGCAACAACCACCTCCAATGGACTATCAACAACCACCACCATATGCCTATGAATCCTTTCCTCAACATAACTTTGGACCACCAAACTCACAAGCCCTTTTCCACCATTCACCTCCATATGACCCTAACCCACATCCACCATACCAACCACCTTATGAACCAAATGAACCATACATAGATCCACTCCAAACCTCCATGGAGAAAGCACTTGCCGATCTAAACTCTACTATACAAGCTCTCTTCACCCAAATCAGACCACCAAATACCTTCAACAATCAACCCTCAAGCTCTAGTGCACTTCCTTGTCAACCACAGCATAATCTCTCCATCCCATCACCACCATCCATGGAAGAGCACCCACATCCATCAATCCAAGAGCAAGATGATCTCAATTATGCTATTGATATGGAACAGGAAAGAAGGAATCATCTTTGCGAATCCATACTTCATAAGGAGCTAGAGGAGGTCCTAAAGGTGAAGGTAGTAAAGACCCCTGATGATGAAAGAATAGTTGAAAAGAGTCGTCATGGAAAGAAAATCATCAAGGATGAATACGATTTTATATTAAAACTACCGGACAAAGCAGTAATTATTAAAGAGGAAAAAGTGGTTGAAGACTTGCGAGATGCTGAACCTCCATAGGAAAGTCAAGACATAGAGCCTCCTTCCAAGACGGTTGAAATTGATGCTGAGGAGGGTGTACAACCTCCAAGGCATATCATAGTTGAAGACTTGGAAGAGGTTGATCAAGAGATGGAGATTCAAGAAGAAGAAGCACAACCTCCCATGCCCTTGGAAAGCAATGAAGAGGAGATTAAATTGGAAGAGAGCTGCCAAGAGGAAGAAGTTGAAATTGAAGAAGCTTGCAAAGAGGTGGTAATTATCAGAGAAGAGCACAAGGGAGTGGAGCTTGCAATTTCATTAAAAACACCTCCCCCTAAGTTGCCATCATCCTTCACAACATTCAAGTGGGTAAAATTCATATCCCATAGCTTTCGAATCCCACTTGAATATGGGCTACTGGAGACGGATGGTCAACTTAGAGCTTTTGTAACATTCAGAGTAAGAGGAAGATGGCCAGTGGTAAGAATTGTCCTACAAGGTTCATTATGGTTGGAAGCTTTAAGTTTAAACGCAAAGGTTGGTGTAGAGCTCAATTGAATGGGTCTAGAAAGTTGTTTGGTAGCTGCAGTGAGAATTCAAATTACTTATCACCCGGCTGGAAAAATACAGATCCTGACAAAGATAGGTGTAAAAGCAAGATTTAGGATCCTGGAATCTGTTCTGACATCCAACACCCCGGGAGCCTAAGAATTTTTTTGAAGCTGCTCAAGGGTTTTACATGCCTAGTTTGGGACCCCGGAGGTTACTGGAATCATAAACACTGGTGGAGATTCCTGGATGAGTTCAAGCATAAGCCACCATAACAGGAAGCTCACCAAATGTCCAACTTAAGGACTTTAACTAAAAGTGCTAGGTGGGAGACAACCCACCATGGTATGATTGTTCCTTTTTCATTTTTATTTAGTTTTATTTGTTTTCTAGTTTTATTTTATTTTATTTTATTTTATTTTATTTTATTTTATTATATTGAACCTGGAGTTTTGCATAACATTCATATTAACACTACATTCTGCATTTTATTTTTCAGATTAAAAAAAAAAGTGCCACCCGACGCGACCGCATCAACGACGCGTCCGCGTCGCAAGGAGATGAGAGAATAATAAATTGAACAGAAAGTTACACAGGAGCAGCGCTGGAGGCGTGCCAATGGCATAAATCATCACACGCAACCGCGTCATATGGGAATAATGGCCTCCCACGCGACCGCGTCACCCACGCGGCCGCGTGACCTGGAAATCGACGTCAACCGGGTGCATGGCCGAAAGTTGAGCTGGAGTTAGGCTGGACTCGTGCTGGAAGCCCAAGCCTCACCACGCGAACGCGTGCCCCAAGCGTCCGCGTCATATCCCCGTGATGGCCATTCACGCGATCGCATGCCCCACGCGATCGCGTCACCCAGGATTTTGGCAATACTAAGTTTTGAACAGAGAGTTGTGCGACCGCGAGGCTGCACTCGCGCCACTAGCACAAATCGAGTCACGCGATCGCGTGCCCCACGCGTCCACGTCGCCTAACCTTATTGCGCACCACGCGACCGCGTCACCCACGCGACCGCGTCACCCACGCTACCGCGTCGCCAGCGTCGCACAACCTATCCAGATTAGTGCCAATTTTCTTATCTTTTCTTCTCTGAATCCTTATTCCCTTATCTTTTCTTATTTCTTTCTTCTTCCTCTCTTATTTTCTCTCACTCCCATTCTATTTTATTTAATTTATTTGCATACTTTCATTCATTGCATATTTTTATTTTTTTAAATTTATTAATTTTGGTGTTCAAAAGTTCTTATTCAACTGTTACATCTTTTCTTGAATTACTTTGGTGCTTAATAACTTGTTTTACACTGTGGGATGATATTAATTATCTGCCAATGCCAATCTTTTATAATACTTACACTTCATTTGCATTGCCACGAACTTACATTGTCTTTCATTACCCACTCTTGATCTGCCATGTACTTCTATTGTTTTCTCACTTGCATGTTGTAGCTACCATGTAATTGAGACCCTTATTATCTGGCATTAACACCCACATTTTATTTATTTATTTTCTATCTTTTTTGGGTTACTTTTTCTTTTCCCTCTTCTTTCAGGATGGCCACCACAAAGGGAGAGGAAAAGCTTCTTAATGGGAGAGACAAACAAGTTCCTACGCACATTCCTTGATGAGAAGAGCATCAGTTGAAGCAACCCGTCCACTTGCACATCTTCGCACGCACCGAGGACGGTGTAATCTTTAAGTGTTGGGAGGTCGATACCGATCCCCATGGGTTAGTTATTTTCTGACTCAACACCAAAATTTTTATTTTATTTGTTTGTTCATTGTTGCATTTGCATGTTTGATTGCATATTTGTTTGATTTGAAGCGACTGTTTGGTGTGGACTTGCCCCGCTCTTTATTACTTTCTCCTCTGCAGGTTAGTGTTTTTCTTTCTTTTCTCTTTTTGCTTTCGACAACTTGTGCATACTTTTGGTGTAAGGTTTTGACTTTGTATTTGGGTTTTGTTTTGTAAGAATTTAGACTTTTCTATGAAAAGATTGCGTCTTTTTGTGTCTTGATCCATGGCTTGTGATTTTTCCTTGTTGCTCACTTTTTGAGAAGAATGTGCGCCTTCTAGTGATCTTGCTTAGGGTTTCCGTTGTGGTTCTTGTATCTTTTCATCGCTGCCTGACTTCTTTTTGTTCTAGCTTAACAATCTTTTGATGATAAACTGTTGTAACTTTGATGGTTTTTGTTGGTGATGATGACTTTCGCGTCGTGGAGTGTCGATTCTTGTTTACGAGATGTTTAGGGCATAGATCGTCGATTTCCTTTTTCCTGGTTCTTGCCTTTTTATTGCCTCCAAAGGGTGCCCCTGGGCTTTGGTGTGAGTCCTGGGGTTTCCCTTTTACTAACTTCTTGATGTTCATATGTTATTGTCCGAGTTGTTTCCTTATTTGTCCGAGTTGTCTGGTAGTAACCCATTTTACTTTTTCTTACTGTAGGAATAGTTGACCCATGTCTTCTCACAAAAATATTGTTGAGATGTCTACTAAGATCTCGGATGGCATGTCAGATTGACTGGATTCCATTGTTCTGATGTGTATTACAGTTGCTGACTCTGAGTATTGTGTGCGGCTTAGGAAGCACCATAGGATTTGTAGTGATAGGGATCAAGAGAAAAACTACGAGTTAGTGTCACCTGACCCTGAGGAGATGGTTAGCTTTCCCTCTTTAACTCAAGGAGAACGTCCCTTCTTCTACGCTTACGACTATTTCTTTAGTCAATTGAATATTACCATTCCTTTCACCCCCTTTGAGACCGAGTTATTGTGGTCCTGCAATGTAGCTCCTTCCCAGCTCCACCCGAACTCTTGGGGCTTCATTAAAATCTTCCAATTGTTGTGTCAGGAACTAGATATCCGACCTTCCCAAACTCTTTTTCTTTATCTTTTTGTATTGACGAAGCCTGGGGTAGTGAAGAAGAAAGCCTACTGGGTTTCTTTCCGAGCTACTCAAGGAAAAAAGGTTTTTTCTATGTATGACGAGTCCTTTAGGGACTTTAAAAACTACTATTTCAAGGTCCGAGCTGTTGAGGGAGCTCGGCCCTTCTTTTTGGATGAGAATGATGAGCCTACCTTCCCTTTGTGCTGGTAGAAGAACGTAGTAGTATCCAGGTATTCCTGGGAAAGTCTGGATGAGGTCGAGCAGGCCTTTGTAAATGTGCTGGAGGAAAACTGGGGGGAACCCCCACATCTTGATACAAAGAAATTTCTTTCAGATCCTTCCCTTCTTCGAACTAAATTGGGTAGTGGTCGACTTCTTGTTAATAGTTTTGCATTGTTGTTAAATATTTTATCTTCATCTATTTATGACTTGTTTTCTTGGTTTCTTTTTGTAGAGATGGTGAAATCTATAGATTCTATGAAGCATTTTCGTAGGGCGAAGAAGGCGACAGCTGCTTCCAACATCTCGGCCAATGCTGCGGAGGGAGAGTCTTCCCAGGTTCCTCCAAAGAAACCACCATTGAGTTCTTCTAGGCCGAGGAAGGTTATTCCAACTCTTCAAGTCCGAATTGTCTTCTCTGACCCAGTTAGACCTTCTTCTAGTGCTGCCTCCTCTCCAACTGCTGGTCCTCCTTCTACAGATGTGAATTGGTGCTTTATTTTTAAGTTGGCTACCAAGTTTCTAAAGCCTGTATCAGTAAATTGGGTGCCATTATCTGTAGTGATGGAGTAAGGGACTCCAAACCTTGTAATAATGTTCTTGTATAAAATTTCTGACTTCTTTGGACGGTGGCACTGGCTAAGGGCTCTGCCTCAATCCATTTCGTGAAATAGTCTACCCCTACAATGAGGAACTTGACTTGTCCTGATCCTTGGGGAAAGGGTCCGAGGAGGTCTAGTCCCCATTTTGCAAATGGCCAGGGTGACGTTATGCTGATGAGCTCTTCTGGTGGAGCGATGTGGAAGTTAGCATGCTTTTAGCATGGTGGGCATGTCTTGACAAATTCTGCAGCTTCTTTGTGTAAGGTTGGCCAGAAAAATCCAGCTAGGAGTACCTTCTTGGAAAGAGCTCGTGCCCCCAAGTGGTTGCCACACATGCCAATATGTACTTCTTCCAGGACTTCCTTTGTGTTAGAAGTCGGTACGCACTTTAGGAGAGGTGTTGAGATCCCTCTCCTATATAAGATGTCGCCCATCATAGTATAGTACTGTGATTCTCGTATTAACCTCTTTGCCTCTTTCTTATCTATGGGGAGTGTTTCTGTCTTGAGGTATTTGATAATAGGGGTCATCCACCCTTGATCCTGACCAGATATGGTTAGGACCTTTTCTTCCTCTGAGATTGATGGGCTTTGTAGTGTTTTCTGGATGAGGCTTCTATTATTGCCCCTTGGTTTGGTGCTGGCTAGTTTTGAGAGTGCGTCAGCTCGAGCATTCTGTTCCCAGGGTATATGTCGAACCTCATATTCCCCGAGTTGTCCGAGCTATTCTTTGGTTTTGTCTAGATACTTCTTCATGGTAGGATCTTTAGCTTGGTAATTTCCTTCTATTTGTGAGGTAACTATTTGGGAATCACTGAAGATGGTGAGCTTTTGAACTCCTACCTCCTTAGCCAACCTCAAACCAGTCAGTAATGCTTCGTATTCGGCTTGATTATTTGAAGCAGGGAATTCAAACTTTAGTGAGAGTTCAATTTGGGTTCCCTGATCACTTTCTATTATCACACCTGCCCCACTCCCGATTTTGTTTGAGGATCCGTCCACGTAGAGATTCCACTTTGTGGGAATTCCCGGGGTATCAGTGTACTCAGCGATGAAGTTGGCTAGATACTGTGATTTGATTACTGTCCGGGCTTCATATTGCAAATCAAATTTGAACAACTTGACTTCCCACTGCAGTATTCTTCCAGCTAAGTCTGTCTTCTGTAGAATGCCTTTTATGGGCTGGCTGGTCCGAACCTTGATAGTGTGTGCTTGAAAGTATGGACGAAGTCGTCGGGAAGTGAGTATGAGAGAGCATAGGCGAACTTCTCTATTTTTTGATAGTTTAGCTCGGCCCCTTGTAGGGCTTTGCTGATGAAGTAGATGGGTTGTTGCCCGCTTTCATCCTCTCTAACCAGTGCTGAAACTATTGCCTGATTTTCTACTACTAGGTATAGTATGAGTGCTTCTCCCTCCCGTGGTCGGGTAAGAATGGGTGGTTGCCCCAAGAAACTTTTGAAATCTTGGAAGGCTTTCTCGCACTCTTCAGTCCATTCAAACCACTTTCCCTTCCTTAATGTAGCGTAAAAGGGGAGGGATCTTATAGCCGAACCGGCTAAGAACTGGGACAGAGCTGCTAGTCTTCCGTTGAGCTGTTGTACTTCTTTGATGCAGGTCAGACTTTTCATGTTAAGTATAGCCCGGCATTTATCTGGGTTCACCTCAATTCCTCTTTGTGTGAGCATGAATCCCAGGAATTTTCCAGCTTCTACCGCGAAGGTATATTTTGCAGGATTAAGTCGCATACCATACTTGCTAATGGTGTCGAACACTTTTGCGAGGTGGGAAACAAGGACTCCTCAGTTTGTGTTTTTACCAGCATATCATCGACGTAGACCTCCATTAGTTTCCCGATGTGTTCTACGAAGACTTTGTTCATTAATCGTTGGTAGGTAGCTCATGCGTTCTTGAGTCCGAATGACATGACGATATAGCAGTAATTTGCTTTGGGAGTTAGGAACGAGGTCTTTTCTTGATCGGGTGGATACATCGGGATTTGATTGTATCCTAAATAAGCATCCATGAAGGAGAGGTACCTGTATCCCGAAGATGCATCCACTAGAGCGTCTATATTTGGTAGTAGGTAGGGGTCTTTTGGGCAGGCTTTATTGAGGTCGGTGTAGTCAGTGCACATCCGCCATTTCCCATTTGACTTTTTCACCAAGACAACATTAGCTAGCCATAGTGGGTATTTGACTTCCCTTATGAATCCTGCTTCCAGTAAGGTTTGTACTTGCTCTTCCACAACTTGGGACTTTTTCGGCCCAAGCTTCCTACACTTCTGCTACACTGGCCGAGATCCTGGGTATACCGCCAGTTTGTGGAACATTAGTTTGGGATCTATGCCTGGCATGTCTGTGGCCTTCCATGCGAAGAGATCAGCGTTATCCTTTAGGAACTGTATCAGAAGCTCCTTCAGGTCTCCTTTCAAGGTTCCCCTTACATTTGTCGTTTTATTATAGGCATCACCGATTTGGACCTCTTCAGTCTCGCCTTCAGGTTGTGGGTGGAATTCCTCATGAGTTCGAACTCCCCCGAGTTCAATGGTGTTGACTTCCTCTCCTTTGGGGTCGCCTTTGAGGACCAGACTTTCATTGTAACAGTGTCGCGCAGTTTTTTGGTCCCCTTTTATCGTGGTGATCCCTTCTGGAGTTGGGAACTTCATGCACAGATGTGGAGTTGAAACTACTGCGACGAGCTGGTTCAACGTTGTTCGACCTATTAGGGCATTGTAGGCTGAGCTCACGTTGACTACTATGTAGTCTATATTGAGTGTCCTTGACCGAGTTCCCTTTCCGAAAGTTGTGTGCAGTGAGATATATCCAAGTGGTTGGATTGGAGTGTCTCCCAGCCCGAATAAGCTATTCGGATATGCTCTGAGCTCTTTTTCTTGTAAGCCGAGTTTGTCGAAGGCGGATTTGAACAAGATATCCGCAGAGCTTCCTTGGTCTACTAGTGTCCTGTGAAGATGAGCGTTGGCCAATATGATGGTAATGACTATGGGATCATCATGTCCCGGGATAACACCTATTGCATCTTCGTTAGTAAAGGTAATTGTGGGGAGGTCGGTTGACCTCTCTCTTTCCCCGACATGATATACTTCTTTAAGGTGTCTTTTGCGAGATGATTTAGAGATCCCTCCTCCTGCGAATCCTCCATTTATCATATGTACATGTCTCTCAGGGGTACAGGATGGTCGTTCAGCCCGTCCGACCTCTTGGTCTCGTCTTCTCTTCCTCGGCTCGTCGGTCTTGTTGGCCAAGAACCTGTCTAGTCTTCCTTCCTGAGCTAGCTTTTCTATGACGTCCTTTAGGTCGTAGCATTCGTTGGTGGAGTGTCCGTAGATTCGATGATATTCGCAGTACTCTGTCTGACTTTTTCCTCTTTTTTTGCTTTTGATTGGGTGAAGTGGTGGGATCTTCTTAGTGTTGCATATTTCTCGGTAAACATCCACAAGAGATACCCGAATAGGGGTGTAGTTGTGGTATTTTTTAGGCTTCTCACTGGATTGATCTTCTTTTTTCTTGGACTCTTTATCCTTGTCCCGAGAGGGGTAGGAGAATCCAGATTTCGAGGTTTCTCCTAATCGAGAATTCTCCTCCATGTTGATGTACTTTTCAGCCCTTTCTTGTACCTCGTTCAGAGATGTTGGATGCTTTTTTGATATGGAGTGACAAAAAGGTCCTTCTCGTAGGCCATTGATGAGACCCATGATGGTTGCTTCTGTTGGCAGACTTTGTATGTCGAGACACGCTTTGTTGAATCTTTTCATGTAGTTGCGAAGGCTTTCCTGATCTCCTTGCTTGATCCCTAACAGGCTCGGGGCGTGTTTGGCTTTGTCCTTATGGATAAAGAATCTGGCAAGGAATTTTTTAGCTAAGTTGTCAAAACTGGTGATGGATCTATGGGGCAAGCTGTCGAACCACTTTATTGCTGTCTTTGCCAGGGTAGTTGGGAAGGCTTTACACCGAACGGCGTCTGAGGCATCAGTGAGATATATTCTGCTTTTGAAATTGCTGAGATGATGGCTTGGATCTGAGGTACCGTCGTATAAAATCATGTCGGGAGCTTTAAAATCCTTTGGGACTCTAGCTTTCATGATCTCTTTGGTGAAGGGATCTTGGTCTTTGTGGGAGTTATCTTCCTTGTTGGGGTGAGCAGTTCTGGTCTTGAGGTCAGCTTCCAGTTTTGCGGGTTTGTTCTCTAGTTCTCGGTGATGCCTAGTTTCTCGTCGGAGGTCTCTTTCAGCCTCTCGCTGATGTTCAGCCTCCTGTTCGAGCTGTTTGAGATGATCTTGTTGTTCTCTGATGGCTTCTAAGATTTCTGTGTTTGTGTTGGAGGGTTGTTTATCCCCCTTGTTTTGGGGTGCCTCCTTTGATATGACCTCCGTATTTTTAAGCGGAGTTATTTCCTCCAAACCGGAGTTGTGGTCGTTGTCAAGGTTGTCCTCCATCATGATGGGATGACTTCCAGGTCCCCGGCAACGGCACCAATGTTCTGAGGGTTACCTGAAACTGTAGGTTGATCTCGGTTGAGATCTGTGGTGATGGCCGGAGCTGTCGTGTCCGACTTGTTGGACCTGGTGGTGCTGCTGACCCTTCGTCACCGAAGGGTGGTGGTACCTGCAAGAGACTCCGATGCTTAAGTTAGCATGGGCTTTAAGCAGGTTTTTAGTAGAATCAGAGTATGAGTTATACCTGGGTGCTCCAGTGTATTTATAGTGGTGTAGGCTGACCTTTCTAGATAAGATAAGTTAGTTATCTTATCTTATCTTTAAGTGAAGTCACCTTATCTTTAGGGGGAACCGCCTTTATCTTTCTAGGCTGTAGCTGCTTTTAGATTGGGCTATGTTCCTCTGTTTGGGCTCTCTTGGGCTTCTTGTGGCGATTTGGCCGAACTCTTTAAAGAAGAGGTCGGGTGTTCTGACCTGAAGAGGTCGGTCACTTTGTCTTCAATCAGCCCAGGTCGGATAGCTCGACCCAGGGTATGAACAGTCACCAATGTCACTTGGTGTAGAGTTGTCTTCAATGACGGAGCTTGTTTCTTGCTCAACCTCTTCCTCTTGGTAGCTTCCTTCCAATTCAATCTCTTCTTCATTACTTACCAAGGGTATGGGAGGTGAGGTATCTTCTTCCTTAATCTTTATGTCAAGCCCAATGGGGGAGGATTCAATTGTACATAAGAATTCATCAATGATTGAATCCATCTCTTGATCAACCTCTTCAAAGTTTTCCACCATGATATGCCTTGGAGGTTGTACACCCTTCTTAACATCAATATCAAGCTTCTTGAAAGAGGGCTCTCTAATGCTACATTCCCATGGACTTTTAACATCTCCTAGGTTTTTAACCTCTCCTTCATTTTCAATCATCTCTACCCTCTCCTCTTGTTGCACTCCTTGCTTCAACTCCTCTTCTTCACCTTGAAGCTCCAAACTCACCTCCTCATTATGCTCCTTGATTGCTTCTCCACATTCAACAATGGGAGTGCCTTGATCGCGCGAGCTTAGGTAGGATGAATACATGTTGCTAACGGCGTCCGCCACGATAGCAATCTTGGCTTCTATCTCCTTGAACTCATCTTCATGATTCATACACCTAACTAGAAGTTCTTGTTGCTCTCGCATTAGGTGTTGGGGAGATTGGTCCATTGGAGGTGGTGTAAGAGAGGGTCCATTGTTTGGGAGAAAGGGCTCATAATTGGAAGGTGGTTCTTCTTGGTAAGGGTATGGAGATGGTGTATATGGAGGTGGTTCTTGGGAGTAGTTGTTTCGAAATTGTTGTGGTTCTATGTATGGTTCATATGGCTCATAAGGTGGTTGGTATGGTAGATAAGGATTAGGGCCATATGGAGGTTTTTGGTGGTATGGGGCTTGTGAGTATGATGGTTCAAAACCATGTTGAGGGGGTGGTTCATAGGCACGTGGTGGTGGTCGTTGACAACCACAGTGAGGGTTACCACATCCATTAGATTGATATGCATTAGGATTAGAATTATACCTATAAGGAACCGGAGGTTGTTGCCAAGAAGGGTGATCAATCCTTTGAGGCTCCTTCCATCTTTGATTGTTCCATCCTTGGTGCATATTGTCATTGTAGCTCCCATTCCCTACAACATAATTTGATCCAAACTCATAGCCAAAGGGGTGAGAATTCATAATAGCAAATAAAAACAAAAGCTAACAAAAATAAGCAACAAAGTCCTAAAGCTAACAAAAACTAACAAATAAGCAAAAGGCAAACATATTCACAATATTCACAATAGCTAATAATATAACACCATTGCAATTTCCCGCCAACGGCGCCATTTTGATGTTTGGATTTTTTGTATGGTTTAGAATTTCACAAATGAAATCTCGTTGCAAGTATAGTTCTAAACTAACAAAGAATCCTCACATGCAAAAATATTGGTTGTCACAAGTACAAACCCCAATAAAAATTAACCGAAGTATTTAAACCTCGGGTCGTCTCACAAGGAATTGCAATGAAGTGTTTAATTATTGGCTATGAAGATGCAAGGGGGTTTGATTTGCAAATTGGCAAGAGAAGTATAAAAGTAAGAAAGTAAATGAAAATTAACTAATAAAGAAAGGAAAAGAACTATTGGCTAGACATAGGTAATTGAGATCACCATCCTTATCAACAAACCATATCTTGACAATTATGAAGAACCAAGCTCATCAAGTTTACTTCTATACTTGAAGTATATCAAATGGCTTGATCAACATCAATCCATAAGTCCTAACCTAGCTACCAATTAACTTAGTAGTAGGCTAGTGTCAATGGTTATCAAATTGACCACTAAGGGTTTCAAATCACCAAATCAATTAGACCCAATGACTCAAGTTTACCCAATTCCCTTAGCCTAGGCCAAGAGTCAAGAAAACTACTCCATAATCATCGGAAACATTTCATTAAACACCTAGAGTACAATAAAAGTAAACATCACAAAATGCAAGAATTAACAAAACCCATAACTATCATAAGCAAAAAATCAACAATAGCAATAAAGGTAAACATAAAAGAAGACATGGAAACATAACATTGCATTAAAAGAAATTAAGATCCAACAATGGTTCATCAACATAAAAGAGAGCAAAATAAGAAATTAACAAGAGAAACTAAAAATATTAAGACAATAGAACACTAAAATATAAAGAGAATTGAAATCAAAACCAGAATTGAAAGGGAAATTTGAGAGAGATTAACCTAACCTTATCCTAATTTCTATCCTAAATCTAGAGAGAGGAGAGAGCCTCTCTCTCTAGAATTCTATCCTAAAACATGATAAAAACTAAACTATGACTACTTGGTTCATTCCTCCTTCAATCCTTGGGTTCAATAGAATCATAAATGAGTTGGATTGGGCCCAAAATGCCTTAGAAATCGCTGGCCACGAGTTGCCTTTAATGAGTCACGTGCAACTTCCCACACGTACGCATTACTAAACGCCAGGCAACTATGGCAAATTTTATATCATTTTGAAGCCCCAGATGTTAGCTTTCGAACGCAACTAAAACCGCATTATTTGGACTTCTGTAGCTCAAGTTATGATCGATTAAGTGCAAAGAGGTCAGGATTAACAGCTTTGCGATTCCTTCATTTCTTCATGAGTTCTCCTTTTTTACATGCTTTTTCTTCATTCTTTCAATCTAATCTTTGCCTTGCAAACCTAAAATCACTTAACAAACATATCAAGGCATCGAATGGAATTAAAGTGAGTTAAATTTAGCTATTTTAAGGCCTAAAAAACATGTTTTCACACTTAAGCACAAATTTAGGGAGAATTACAAAACCATGCTCTTTCATTGAATAAATGTGAGAAAAGTTGATAAAATCTCCCAAATTAAGCACAAGATAAACCACAAAATTGAGGTTTATTACCCTCCTCCCAAGAAGCCGAGGACTTACAGGACTTACGATTTGAATGATAAAGACTTTAATGGCGTGGCTTTCGCTTCAGAGCTTATCGCTTCTTATGGCAAGGTTCTGACTGATGATGTGTCTTTCCTACATCACCTTGACTTCATAGCCAGAAATAGCACTCGGATAGCTAATTTTAGTGCCGCTTTGTCTCGGGATCTCCGGAAGTGCCCTATCCATGCTACCAGTGCTTTTCTTGAGAAGGTCAAGGCCGAGTATGATAGGGTGGTTGGGTTGAGGCTTGAGCTGGAGGCGAAGAATGTCGGGTTGGAGCTTGATGTGGAGAAAGAGAAGGCTCGGGCTACTACCGCGGAGGCTGCTGCTAACCTTGCTGAGGATATGGCCAAGAAGGCTAAGGAGAGCTATACTCGGACCTATGGTGAGCTGTTGGAGACTAAGGAGAGGTTTCAGTCTGCTTATGACGACTATGCCAAGCTCCAAGGCCATGTGGTGAATGGTATGACTGCTTTATATGAGAATCTGAAGGCCCAAGTCCGAGTTATTGCTCCTGACGCCGACCTCAGTCTGTTTAGCATGGATAATATTGTGGAGGATGGCAAGATTGTGCCTGCCCCTGATGATGACGAGGCCCCTCCTGCCGAGATATCCCAGCCCGAGACAGAGCCTGATCTGGAGATCTTGAATGAACCTGGCGGTGTGGTCGGTGCTATCCCAATCTCTGTCATCCCTCCTGGCCCTCAGGACACAGCGACTGGGGCAAAGCTGGATCTTTTGTGATTCTTTTTATTTCTCTCTCTCTTTTACTATGTATTGATATGGTCCGACCTGTGGACTTTTTGAACTCCTGGTTTTGTAATTTTGTTTTGATGGTTTCCTGACACTCTATAGTTGCTTCTTGGCAACTTTTTGCTTTAATCAAAACACTTTTTTATTCTTGGGTTGCCGTGGGGTGGCCCTTGAGTCTTTAATGTTCCAAAATCTTTTTGTGTCTGACTGTGGGTCTTCGGTTTTAGCGAAGTACCTCCGTCTTTATGTTGTTTTTTTTCTTCTACCTTTGCACGGCCTTACGTTTGCATCCCTTTGCGGGTTCTTATGCCCTTGGGATTTAGATGTTCGGAGCTCTCTAGTCCGACATCTTCTGAGGTAGTGTTTGCTCCATGAACTTCTACCTTTGCCTTTTGGACTACGCCTTGTCTTAGTTGTGTTGACAACCTTCTGCTTTGGCGACGCCATCCTCACGGCTCGTTGTCTGGGCTTTTTAGTCGATTTTCAATAACTTTTTAGGTAGTGTTCTCATGTGGAACCTTTTCTTTTTAGCTAATTTGGACGACTTTTTAGCCCTGTTTCCAGGTCGCGCTTTCGCTTTTTAAGTAGCGTCCCTTTTTTAGGACTTGTACCCTTTAGCGAAGCACTTCGGCCCTAGGTTTTTTTTTTCAACCTTTTTGGCCTTTGTATGGTGTTATTCCCTTTGTAGTTATCCTTTCATTGGTCCGACTTCTCTGTCGGGCCTTCTTAAGTTATTTTTAGTAATCCCATTTTAGTCCGACCTCGTCAGGCCGCTTTATATGGGTTACTTTTTATAACTTCTTGCATTAACTTAGGCTTTATCGCTTCACCTTACCGACATTTCCTGGTCGGGCAATGAATTTTGCGTTTATTTTTAGCATAAATTAATGCGTCTTGGTAGGAATTTTAGGGAATCTTAAATTTTTATTCAAGTAGAAAAATGAAAAATGTAAATAAGAGTATGTACATTTGAGGGCTTACCCTACTAGTCGGTCAGCTTTTGGGTCTCGGCCTGGTGCCTCATTAAAAAACCCTTTTAGGGGGAAAAAGAGCGTGCCTTAGCCTGAGACCTTTTTTCTAGTTGTAGTACCTTCTTAGGTTACAGGCATGCCATGACCTTGGGAGCTCCCACCCTTGGAGGTCGGCCACCCTATAGTAACCTTTTCCTAGTACTTCTGTGACTCGGTATGGCCCTTTTCAGTTAGCTACTAGCTTCCCTTCTCCTGACCGACCTGCTCCGATATCATTTCGGATTAGAATGAGGTCATCGGTAGCGAAGCTTCATCGGATTACCTTCCGGTTATACCTTAAAGCCATTTGACACTTTAGCGCTTCCTCTCTAATCCGAACTCTTTCTCGGACTTCTGGAAGTAGGTCGAGCTCTTCCTTTGTGCTTGGGAGTTGGTATCCTCATTATAAAAGATCACTCTAGGGGATCTTTCCTCTACCTCTACGGGAATGACTGCCTCCATTCCGTAAGTAAGTCGGAAGGGTAATTCTCCGGTGGTGGAGTGTGGCATCGTCCAGTATGCCCATAGGACTTGTGGGAGCTCTTCAGCCCAGGCTCCTTTTGCGTCCTGAAGTTTGCATTTTAACCATGCCAATATGACTTTGTTGGCGGCTTTCGCCTGTCCGTTGGCTTGTGAGTGTTCTACTGAGGTGAACTGGTGCTTGATTTTCAAATCAGCTACCAGGTTTCTGAAGCCCGTGTCGGTGAACTAAGTACCATTGTCCGTGGTGATGGAGTATGGGACCCCAAACCTTGTGATGATGTTTCTGTATAGGAACTTCCAACTTCTTTGGGCGGTGGCGGCGGCCAATGGCTCTACCTCAATCCACTTTGTGAAGTAGTCTATTCCTACAATGAGGAACTTGACTTGCCCTGATCCCTGGGGGAATGGTTCGAGGAGGTCGAGCCCCCACTTTACGAACGGCCAGAGTAAAGTGACGCAGATGCGCTCTTCGGGTGGGGCGATATGAAAGTTGGCGTGCTTCTGGCATGGGGGGCATGTCTTGATGAACTCTGTTGCTTCTTTTTGCAAGGTCGGCCAGTAAAAACCAGCTCCGGGTACCTTTTTAGAAAGAGCTCGCACCCCGAATTGGTTGCCGCACATGCCACTGTGGACTTCTTCTATGACTTTCTTTGTGGCGAAGGTCGGGACGCATTTTAGGAGGGGTGTTGAAATTCCTCTTCTGTATAGGACATCGCGCACTATGGTGTAATACTGTGCTTCTCATACGAGCCTTTTTGCCTCCTTTTTATCTGTGGGGAGTGTTTTAAATTTGAGGCAGCTGATTATAGGAGTCATCCACCCCTAGTCCTGCTCTGATATGTTTAGGACCTTCTCTTCCTCCGAGGCTGACGGATTTTGTAGTGTTTCTTGGATGAGGCTTCTATTGTTGCCCCCTGGTTTGGTGCTGGCTAGTTTCGAGAGTGCATCAGCTCGGGCGTTTTGTTCCCGAGGTATATGTCAGATCTCATATTTCATAAATTTTTCGAGCTGTTCTCTGGTCTTGTCTAGGTACTTTTTCATGGTGTGATCCTTTGCCTGGTAGCTTTCTTCTATTTGCGAGGTGACTATTTGTGAATCACTGAAGATGGTAAGCTTTTGAGCTCCGACTTCCCTAGCCAACTTTAAACCAACCTGTAGGGCTTCGTACTCGGCTTGGTTATTTGCCGCAGGAAACTCGAACCTTAAGGAAAGTTCGAGCTGGGTTCCCTGATCACTTTCTAGGATAACGCCCGCTCCGCTTCCGACTTTGTTTCATGAACCATCAACGTAGAGGTTCCAGTCGATGGGGGTTCCTGGGGTTTCGGTGTACTCTACGACGAAGTCGGCCAAGTATTGAGACTTGATGGCCGTCTAAGCTTTGTACTTAAGGTCAAATTCGGACAACTCGACCGCCCATTGTAGGATTCTTCTAGCTAAGTCAGTTTTCTGCAGGATACCTTTAATGGGTTGGCTGGTCCGTATTCTGATGGTATGGGTTTGAAAGTATGGTCGAAGTCATCGGAAAGTAAGCATGAGGGCGTAGGCAAACTTTTCAATTTTTTGATAGTTTAGTTCGGCCCCTTGTAAGGCTTTACTGATAAAGTAGATGGGTTGTTGTCCGTTCTCATCTTCTCTTACTAGGGCTGAGGCTATCGCCCGGCTTTCCACGACAAGATATAGGATCAATTCTTCTCCTTGTCGAGGTCGGGTCAGGATAGGTGGTTGCCCTAGGAATGTTTTGAAGTCTTGGAAGGCTTGTTCATATTCTGGGGTCCATTCAAACTTCTTTCCTTTCTTTAGGGTTACATAAAAAGGGAAAGATCTTATGGCCGATCTGGCTAGGAACCTAGATAGGGCCGCTAGCCTTCCGTTTAGCTGTTGTACCTCTTTGACGCAGGTCGGGCTTTTCATGTTGAGTATAGCTTGACATTTGTCTGGATTTGCCTCGATCCCTCTTTGAGTGAGCATGAACCCTAGGAATTTCCTGGCTTCAACCGCGACAGTACACTTTGTAGGATTTAGTCTCATCCCATCCTTTCTTATGGTGCCGAATACTTCGGCGAGGTCGGATAGCAGCTTTTCTTCCCTTTGGGTTTTTACTAGCATGTCATCTACGTAGACTTCCATCAACTTCCCGATGTGGTTGGCGAATACTTTGTTTATCCACCTCTGATATGTAGCCCCCACGTTCTTGAGTCCGAACGGCATGACAACGTAGCAGTAGTTTGCTTTTGGGGTTAAGAACGAGGTTTTCTCTTGGTCGGGTTGATGCATTGGGATTTGGTTGTACCCTGAGTAGGCGTCCATGAAGGAGAGGTACTTGTACCCTGACGAGGCGTCGACCAAGGTGTCGATGTTTGAGAGGCAGTAAGGATCTTTAGGGCCGGCTTTGTTGAGATCGGTGTAGTCAACGCACATCCGCCATTTTCCATTTGGCTTTTTGACCAGTATGACGTTGGCCAGCCATAGGGGGTACTTAACTTCCCTTATGAAACCTGCCTCCAGCAAGGCTTGTACCTGTTCCTCCACAACTTGTGATCTTTCTGGCCCGAGCTTTCTGTGCTTCTGTTGGACTGGTCGGGATCCTGGGTATACCGCCAGTTTGTGGCACATTAATTCGGGATCTATGCCGGGCATGTCTGTGGCCTTCCAAGCGAAGAGGTCGGAGTTGTCCTTTAGGAACTTTATTAGCAGCTCCTTTAGGTCTTCTTTTAGGTTTGCACCGATGTTTGTTGTTTTATCTCTGGTGTCTCCGATTTGGACCTCTTTGGTCTCACCTTCTGGTTGAGGATGAAATTCTTTGCGAGCCTGGGTTCCCCCGAGCTTGACGGTATTGGCTTCTTTTCCTCTGGGGTCGCCTTTAAGGTTCAGGCTTTCGTTATAGCAGCGTCGTGCGAGTTTTTTGTCTCTTTTTATAGTGACTATGCCTTCTGGGGTTAGGAATTTCATGTATAAGTGAGGAATGGAGACTACCGCGGCGAGCTGATTTAAGGTCATCCGACCTATAAGGGCGTTGTATGCAGAGTTCACGTCGACCACGATGTAGTCTATGCTCAGTTTTCTGGACCGGATTCCCTTTCCAAAGGTTGTGTGCAGTGGGATGTACCCGAGGGGCTGTATCGGGACATCTCCTAATCCGAACAGGTTTTTGGGATATGTTCTGAGCTCTCTTTCTTGTAGTCCGAGTTTATCGAAGGCAGATTTGAATAGGATGTCTGCAGAGCTCCCCTGATCAACCAGTGTTCGGTGGAGGTTGGCATTAGCTAATGCGATGGTAATGACCACGGGGTCATCATGCCCATAAATGATGCCTGTGGCGTCTTCTTTAGTGAAGGTGATAGTGGGGAGGTCGGGCGACCTGTCTTCTCCTCCGACGTGATATACTTCTTTGAGGTGTCTTTTGCGGGATGATTTGGAGATTCCTCCTCCTGTGAATCCTCTGTTGATCATATGAACGTGTCTTTCTGGGGTGTGAGGGGGACATTCATCTCATCTTCCCTCTTCATCTCTTCTTCTCTTTTTTGGTTCATTTGTTTTGTTGTCTAGAAATCGATCTAGTATCCCTTCTCTGGCTAGCTTTTCTATGACGTTCTTCAGGTCGTAGCACTCATTAGTGGGGTGTCCGTAATTTCTATGGTATTCGCAGTATTCGGTCTGACTTTCTCCCCTTTTATGTTTAATTGGGCAAGGAGGTAGAATTTTTTCTGTGTTGCATATTTTCCGGTAGACGTCCACTAAGGATACTGATGAGCGGATAATTTATACGCTTTTTGCCATTGTTTTTAGTATGTTTTTAGTATGTTTTAGTTAGTTTTTATTATGTTTTTATTAGTTTTTATTTAAAAATCACATTTCTGGACTTGACTATGAGTTTGTGTGTTTTTCTGTGATTTCAGGTATTTTCTGGCTGAAATTGAGGGACCTGAGCAAAAATCTGATTCAGAGGCTGAAAAAAGACTGCAGATGATGTTGGATTCTGACCTCCCTGAACTCAAAGTGGATTTTCTGGAGCTACAGAAGCCCAATTGGCACGCTCTCAATTGCGTTGGAAAGTAGACATTCTGGGCTTTCTAGCAATATATAATAGTCCATACTTTTTCCAAGATTTGATGGCCCAAATCGGCGTTCCAAGTCAGCTTAAGAATTCTAGCGGCAAAACGCCAGAACTGGCACAAAAGCTGGAGTTAAACACCCAAACTGGCACAAAAGCTGGCGTTTAACTCTAAGAAAAGTTTCTACATATGAAAGCTTCAATGCTCAGCCCAAGCACACACATAGTGGGCCCGGAAGAAGATTTCTGCATTAATTACTTATTTCTATAAACCCTAGGCTACTAGTTCTCTATAAATAGGACCTTTTACTATTGTATTTTCATCTTGGTTCTTTGGGTTCCCTCTCTGGGGCCGAAGCCAATGACCACCATTATCACTTTTGTATTTTCAACGGTGGAGTTTCTACACACCATAGATTAAGGTGTGGAGCTCTGCTGTTCCTCATGAATTAATGCAAAGTACTATTATTTTTCTATTCAACTCAAGTCTATTTCTTCTCCAAGATATTCATTCGCACTCAAGAACATGACGAATGTGATGATTATGTGACACTCATCACCATTCTCACCTATGAACGCGTGCCTGACAACCACTTCCGTTCTACATGCAAACAAGCTTGAATGTGTATCTCTTGGGTTTCTAATCTAAGATTAGAACCTTCGTGGTATAGGCTAGAATTATTGGCAGTCATTCCTGAGATCCGGAATGTCTAAACCTTGTCTGTGGTATTCTGAGTAGGATCTGAGAAGGGATGACTGTGACGAGCTTCAAACTCGCGAGTGTTGGGCGTGTGACAGACGCAAAAGGATCAATGGATCCTATTCCAACATGATCGAGAACTGACAGATGATTAGCCATGCGATGACAGCGTGCGTAGAACATTTTCACTGAGAGGACGGGAAGTAGCCATTGACAACGGTGATGCCCAACATAAAGCTTGCCATGGAAGGGAGTATGAATGATTGGAAGAAGGCAATGGGAAAGCAGATGTTCAGGAGGAACAAAGCATCTTCATACGCTTATCTGAAATTCTCACCAATGAATTACATAAGTATCTCTATCTTTATTTTATGTTTTATTCATCTTTTAATTATCAATCCTCTATAACCATTTGAATCTGCCTGACTGAGATTTACAAGATGACCATAGCTTGCTTCAAGCCGACAATCTCCATGGGATCGACCCTTACTCGCGTAAGGTTTATTACTTGGACGACCCAGTGCACTTGCTGGTTAGTTGTGCGCAGTTGTGATAAAGAGTTGATATTACAATTGTGCGTACCAAGTTGTTGGCGCCATTGATGATCACAATTTCGTGCACCAGATACTCGAAGAGGGGTATAGTTATGGTATTTCCTGGGATTCTCTGTGGATTGGTCTTACTTTTTCTTTGACTCTTTATTTTTATCCTAAGGTGAGTAGGGGAACCCGGCTTTAGAGGTTTCTCCTAATCGGGAGTTTTCCTCCATGTTAATGTATTTTTCAGCTCGTTCTTGTACTTCATTCAGGGACGTGGGGTGTTTCTTAGATATGGAATGGCTGAAGGGCCCTTCTCATAGACCGTTGATAAGTCCCATGATGGCTGCTTCTGTGGGAAGATTCTGAATGTCTAGGCACGCTTTATTGAATATTTTCATGTAGCTACGGAGACTTTTCCGATCTCCCTGTTTGATTCCTAGTAGGCTTAGAGCATGTTTGGCTTCGTCCTTTTGTATGGAAAACCTAGCTAAGAATTTTTTGGCGAGGTCGTCGAAGCTTGTGATTGATCTTGGGGGCATGCTGTCAAACCACTTTATTGCCATTTTGGTGAGGGTTGTCGGGAAGACTTTACAACGGGTTGCGTCCGAAGCGTCCATGAGATACATCTGACTCCTAAAATTGCTGAGGTGATGGCTCGGGTCAGATGTGCCATCATATAGGGTCATGTCGGGAGCTTTGAAGTCTTTTGAGACCTTAGCTTTCATGATCTCTTTCATGAAATGGTCTTGGTTCTTGTTAGGGCTAGTTTCGCGGTCAGATCGCGTGGTTTTAATTTTCAGGTCGGCTTCGAGTTTTAGGAGCTTGTCTTCCAGCTCCCGTCGCCGTCTTGTCTCTCTCCGGATGTTTTGCTCGGCTTCTCATTGTCGTTCAGCCTCTTGTTCTAGCTGTTTTAGGCGGTCCTGCTGTTTGCGAATGGCCTCTAGGATTTCCGTGTTCTGGGGTTGCTCTCCTCCCTTGGAGTGGTATGCATCCTTTTGGGAGTTTGGTATAACTTTTGTGTTTTTTCATGGCGTTCCTTCTTCTAATCCGGATGTGTGGTCGTTGGTAAGAGGGTTATTTGCCATGATGATGGGATAACTTTCAGGTTCCCCGACAACGGAGCCAATGTTTCGAGGGTTACCTGAAACAAGGAAATCGATCTCGGACGAGATCTTTTGATTAGGTCAAGATAGCCGCACCCGACAGGTTGGAGTGGAGGGTACTGCTGTTCCTCGTTCGCCAGAGGGTGGTGGTACCTGCAAGAGACTCCGATGCTTAAGGCAGTACAGGCTTTAGGCAGGTTTTTCGTAGAATTGGAGTATGAGTTATACCTGGGTGCTCTAGTGTATTTATAGTGGTGTTTGAACGACCTCCCTTAAGATAAGTTTGTTATCTTATCTTATCTTTTGTCGGTGAGATCATCTATCTTTTGGGCTAGCCGCCTTGTAGCAGTCGGCGGTCTTTCTATTTTGGGCCTCTGCGGGCCTCTGGTTTGCTCTTTCCGAGCCTTGTATGAAGAGATCGTGACATGAGCCAACCTTTAAAGAGGTCAATCAAATTTTTCTTTTGTCCAACCCAGACCTTATAGCTCGATCTAGGGTATGAACACTTTCTTTTTCAGATTGGGTAAATCGGCAAGAAAAGAGGGACACAGGGTACAGTACTGAATAACTCCTTCATAAAAATTATTATTCATGGAAGACCTAAATCTGTGAGGGTTATAGTTTAAGTGGGAGGTCATGAAGTGTCATTTATATGCAAAGGGATCAATGTCTGGTTCCCTAACAGATTTAAGAGGGATACGAGGTTTACCTCTCTGAGGACGAGTTGGAACAGACCTTGGCTTAGGTTGAGTTGGCTCAGAGACTGGTTCGGCTTCAGCAGGGCGTTTTCCTTTTGAGGTACTGGGTTTCGATGTGCTTGGTTTCGAAGGAGGCTCCTTTGGTGGTGGCGTCGGCTTGGCAGATGAAGGGTATCTAGGTGTAGTCTTGGTCCGCGCCATAAGGTTCGTGCGAGGAGGAGAGTTAGGAGGAGAAGGTGAGGGAGTGAACGTCTGGTCTCGTGAACGGGTTGAAAGGGAAGCTTTTAATTTTGTTGGAAGCTTGAGAGGCTTTTCACGAGGAGGTTTTTGAAGAATAGTTTTCTTTCTCATTAGGTTTAACCCTGATTTTTGAATGAAGTGTAGCACTAATGGTAGTGGGGGATGAAACCGAAGGGTTAGTGGAAGGCTTTATGAAGAGAGAGGTTTAGTAACTGCCATAAAGGAGGTTTCTTGTACCCATGTAACTGCATCACTATGACTCGACACTGAAATGACTTGACAACATAAAGAAAAGTGATTTGATTTTATTTAAAAAATAAAATAGAGATTAATTTTAAGTTTGAAAACTTTTGGCTAAAGGACAAAAAAGAACAAAATAAAAGTGAATAAAACACATGGGTGATGTAACATTCATTTGGGCCCAGAGGTGGTTTATTTTAAGGAAATATGTTGGACCACCCAGAATCTGAACTTTAAGGTTGGCCCAGATAATTCAGCACGTGCACATCTGTCCAAAACGGTTCAGTGAGATGATTCTTCATTTGTCCAGAATTGTCTCATACTAACCTATGAGACAAAAACCTCAACAAATACATTAACAATTTTCAAACAATGAATCATGACTTAGAATTCCTAGATTAGTCCTAAGCATGCAGAATCTGTCTTCAGGTAGTGGTTTGGTAAAAATATCTGCTAATTGGTCTTCTGATTTAACAAATTGAATGCTAATATCCCCTTTTTGAACATGTTCTCTTATTGAGTGAAATCTCACTTCAATATGTTTAGTTCTAGAGTGCAAAACTATATTCTTTGAAATATTAATGGCACTTGTCACGCAACAAGGAAATATTTTCAGTATTTAATTTATAATCAGCAAGCTATGTTTTTAACCACATAAGCTGAGAACAACAAGAAGCAGCTATATACTCAGCCTCTGCAGTGGATAAAGCCATAGTGGACTACTTCTTACTTGACCAAACATTTAGAGACTTTCTAAGGAAACAACATATGCCTGATGTGCTCCTTCTATCCACTCTGTCTCCAGCAAAATCTGCATCACAATAACCAACTGCAGAAAAATCATTAATTTTAGGATAGCATAAACCAAAATTTGATGTGCCATGAACATATCTATTGATCCTTTTAACTGCAGAAAGATGTGATTCTTTTGATTTTGATTGGAATCTATAACATATTCCAACACTTTGTACAATGTCAGATCTAGAGGAAGTTAGGTACATTAGAGATCCAATCATTCCTCTATACCTAGTCTCATCAACATCTTTCTCAGTTTCTCCCTTTTCTAGTTTTGAGTTAGGGTGCATAGGAGTTCCCATGGGTTTGGTATTTTCCATACCAAATTTCTTAATTAGTTCCTTGGCATACTTCTCTTGATAGATAAGAATACCATTTTCAGTTTGCTTAATTTGAAGTCCAAGAAAAAAATTAAGTTCACCCATCATGCTCATGTCAAATTTACTTGTCATGAGTTTTTCAAATTCAGTACAAAGGGATTCATTGGCTGATCCAAAAATAATGTCATCAACATAAATTTGGACTAGAATGAAAGAATCATTAGAATTCTTGATAAATAGAGTAGTGTCTGTGGTGCCTCTTTGAAAACCATTTTTCAAAAGAAAAGAACTAAGTCTCTCATACCAAGCTCTAGGAGTTTGCCTTAATCCATATAGAGCTTTTGATAGTTTGAAGACATGGTTAGAAAATTCCTTATTTTCAAAATCAGGTGGTTGTGTCACATACATTTCTCTATCTATCACACCATTCAAGAATGCACATTTCACATCCATTTGATACAATTTGAAACCACAATAAGCAGCATAAGCTAGAAGAAGTCTTATGGCTTCCATTCGGGTAACAGGGGCAAAGGATTCATCAAAATCTATTCCTTCCTCTTGGTCACATCTTTGTGCCACTAGCCTTGCTTTGTTTCTTGCAATGCTACCATCCTCTCCTAGCTTGTTCCGAAATATCCACTTGGTGCCGGTCACTTTCTTTCCATTTGGCTTTGGAACAAGTGTCCAAAGTTGATTCTTTTCAAACTCATGAAGCTCATCCTCTATTGCCTTCACCCAAAAAGGGTCATCAACGGCTTCTTTGACGTTTTGAGGCTCCATATGAGAGAGAAAAGCAATGTTTATTTTTTTATTTGCTTTTCTAATGGAGGAACAAGTTTTGATACCTTGAGAGACATCCCCAATAACAAACTCTTGTGGATAATTCTTTAAGAATCTCCATTCCCTAGGTCTAGTGGACTTGGAGGCAGATTCAGTCACTAAAGGTCTCAAAGAACTGGTGGTTTCATGATTTCCTCCAGATTCATGAGACAAAACAGAGTTGTCTCGTGTTGGATTTTCAGCATCCAAAGATATGTAAGTAATTCAAGTTTGGTGGGTGACCTTTCCAAAGTTCATAAGGTGTTTTCTTAGAAATTTCCTTATGATGGTTCTATTCAAAATGTGGCAAGCTGTGTTAACCGCTTCAGCCCAAAGGAATTTTGGAACATTACTCTCACAGAGCATAGCTCTTGTCATTTCTTGGATGCTTCTGTTTCTTCTTTCCACAACACCATTTTGTTGTAGTGTTCTAGGATACGAGAAGTTGTGAGATATTCCAAATTTCTCACAAAAGGATTCAAATAAATGGTTTTCAAATTCAATTTCATGATCACTTCTTATTGAGGTGATCTTTAAATTCTTTTTATTTTGAACTTTCTTGCTAAAAATTTCAAATGCCAAAAATGCTTCATTTTTGTGTTCAAGAAATAAAACTGGACTAAACCTAGAGTAGGCATCCACAATTACTAACCCATAGTGTTTATCACCTAAGCTTTGAGTTCTTGTTGAACCAAATAAATCAATATGTAGCAATTCAATTGGTCTTTTAGTAGAGATGTCTTCCTTTGATTTAAATAAATTCTTAGTTTGTTTTTCCATTTGACAAGCCTCACAAGTGATGTCCTTGTCAAATTTAATCAAAGGTAAACCTCTTACTAAACCTTTCTTGACAAGCTTGTTTATTTGAAACATGCTTGTATGGCCCAATCTCCTGTGCCATAGCCACTTTTCAGATTCCTTAGAATAAAAACAAGCTACATTTTGATCTTTTAGCTCATCAAGAGTAAGTCCATACACATTATTACAATGCTTAGCAATAAATAGTACTTCATTTGACTTTTCATTCACAACACAGCATTCCAATCTTTCGAAAGTCACCAAATAACCCAAATCATACAATTGACTTATACTCAAAAGATTATGCCTCAAGACATTTACCAAAAAGACATCATCAATGAAAGTAGAGTGATTATTACCTACTTTTCCAACAGCCACAATTTTACCTTTTCCATCATCTCCAAAGGTCACAAAACCTCCATCATACTTGTTGAGTTTAATGAAGAAGGTTGACCTTCCAGTCATGTGCCTTGAGCATCGACTGTCCAAGTACCACATATCCCTTTTATTCTTGGATGCTAGGCAAATTTGCATTAAAACTTCAAGTAACCTTAGGTATCCAAATTAATTTGGATCCTTTGAAGTTAATCCACCTTGGTTGCCCAAGTGCATTGAAATCACAGACAACATTGTAAATTTGGTTTCCTACTATTCTTTTTTCAATGAATCATTGGGAGTATGAGTGACCAAATTTCTTACAATTAAAACAATGATTTTCTGATGCTTGTTGATGAAATTGAAAGGATTTATGATGCTAAAAATGATTAAAGGACTGAGATTTTCTAGTTTTTGGAAGAGGTATATTTCTTTTAACAACATGCCTTTTGTTGTGATTATTCCTTTTTGCAAAAGCATTCAAACCAGAATTTTCGAACGCATTTGGCCTTTTGAAGGAGATGTTATGTTGTTAAAATATGGGTTTTTGAAAATAACCTCATTGGTTGAAATATAGCCCAGACCCGATTTGTTTGATACAGGTTCAGTTTTTGAAGTTGATTCAGTTTCCTCAAAGAGTTTTCAAATTCTTCTTCATAGGTAGGAATAAATCCCAAACCATATTTGCTGATAGTAGGTTTTATTTTTGAAGAAGAGGCTATGAATTTTGTGGAGGACTTATCAAAAACTGCATCATCCTTTGTCGCATATCCCAAACCAGATTTTTCAAACAATGGTCTTTGATTTGCAAGTAATTTGTCCAAGTTGCTAGAACTTTGAGCAAATTTTGCCAAATCACCATTCAGTCTTTTAATCATTTCATATAATCTTTCATTTTCAGCAATAAGCTCTTGAGAAGGGTCCACAATGTGCTTTCTTTTTAGTTTTTCAAGTTCAGATTTTAGAAATCTGTTTTCTTCAATAATATTCAAAGCACATTCGGTTTCTTTCACTTTTTCTTTCAAAAAATCATTTTCAGCTTTCAACATTTCTTTTTCAGATTTACATTTAGTGTATTTTTTCAGCAGTTTTGCAGAATTTAGTGTGAGATCATCAATTATAACATGTAAATCATCTATGGACAAGTCATAGTAATTTACCTCATCAAGTTGATCATCACTAGCCATGAAGTAGATTTTATCTTCACTTTCGGAGTCTTCTTCCTCATCCGAATCATTCTCAAGATCCTCCCAAGATGCCATGAGCCCCTCTTCTTTTCTTTCTTCCCTTTGTCTTCCTTCTTGAGTTTCGGACAGTTGTACTTGAAATGTCCAGCTTCCTTACAGTGGTGACAAGTCACCTTGCTCATGTCCTTCTTGTACTCTTTTGAGCTTGACCCTTTGTACTTGCCTTTGTTCTTCATTATCCTTCTGAGTCTCCTAGCAAAAAATACAAGTTCATCATCTGAAAAACCATCACTAGACTGACTCTCTTTTGATTCTATTTTTGACTTAAGGGCAATTCCCTTTTTCTTTGAGTCCGGGTTTGTGTGTGTGGCTTCATAGGCAATGAATTTTCCTCTCAGCTCATCATACGTTATGGGAATTAGATTATTACTCTCGACTAGGACAGTGGCTATTGTTTCCCATTCCTTTGTGAGGCTTCTAAGGAGTTTTCTCACTAGGGTTTGTTCTGAGTAGGTTGTACCCATAGCATCAAGGTTGTTGATTATGATTTAGAATCTCTCAAACACTTCATCAATACTTTCTCTATCCTTCATGTTAAACATCTCATATTCTTTCGCAGCATATCGATCCTCGTTTCTTTGACCTGTTTAGTGCCTTCGTGTGTAACCTGGAGTTTCTCCCATATTTCTTTGGCTGTCTTGCATCTAGACACCTTTCGGTACTCTTCAAAGTTGATAGCACAGTGAAGAAGGTTGATGGCTTTAGCATTCAGCTCCACTTTCTTCTTGTCGTCGTCATTCCATTCAGTTTCTTCTTTTGGAGTCACCACTCCATCAACGCTTGTTTTTGTTTGAATTTTGGGGCCGCTTACAACAATCTTCCATATGTTGTAGTCAATGGATTGGATGAAGATCTGCATCCTCTCTTTCCAGTAAGCATAGTTCGTCCCGTTGAAGAATGGAGGCCTGTTGTTTGACTGGCCTTCAGTTAGAGTATAGGCAACTATGGTTGTACCCAAGTTGTTCGCCATTGGACCTTTGCTCCAAACGGTGAAGCTTAATTCTTGAGACCTTGGCTCTAGATACCAATTGAAGGTTGTAGAAGGCTTACAGAAAGGGGGTTGAATCTATGGCCTTCTTTTACTTTAATGAAATAACCTTTAAATACAAACTTTCAGTCTGAATTTGTTTGAACTCAGCAGCGAAAAATTTATGAGACAATTTTTTTTTTGTCTCGTGAATATCAGAAAACAGAACAGAGAAGAGAAGAGAAAAGCTGACACCATCATGTATCCTGGTTCAGTTGCCTTATGTAATGCAACCTACATCCAGTCTCCACCACAACAGTGGTGGAATTTCCACTATAGTTAAAGTATTACATACACCAGTTCCACAGGATTGACACAATCCTTTCCTTTAAAAGTTCTAACCTAACTTGACTTGGCTATGCTAATACCTACTCTTCACTCTTAGTGCTAACCCAACTAAGAAAGGGGTACCTCTCAGGTACAGGATACAAGACATAATAAACAACCTAAAGAAATCTGAAATACTCTAGGCTTTTTACTCAAGTGTATCACTCAGCCTTTTATCACTCTTTGGCTTTTTCATAAACTCTCTCTTTCAGCTTTTGACCACTCAAGAAATTACAGAAAGATATACATTGAAAAATGAAATTACAATCTGTAAAACATGAAGGAGATTGATGCTTCAATAGCCTCTATTGCTATAAGTTGAACCGGATTCACTTGACTCTGATTGAGTTTCTCATTCTGGCGGAACACTTCTTTGAATAGAGAGCACTGTCCAAGTTGATGAACTCTTCATAGAAAACTTCACAGAACAAAAACTTCAAACCCTGGTTCTCTCTCCTTGCTTTCAGAAGCATGAAAATTTTTCTTTTGTATCTCCTTGTCTGTTACTGAGATGCTCTCTTCCAGATCAACTTCTCGAGCTGTGTGCTTTACCAACTTACCTTTTCACATTCTTCCATTAATCCCCAAATTGGAAATTTAAGACAGACCCCTTTTTCTTGACCGAATGCCTCAGAACAGTAAAGAAAAATATTTTCAATGGTAAATCCAAATTTGAACGCTTGAGCTACTACTTTGTCCCCAAGAAACAGTCTTGGCCTTTAATTCACAGTAGTATTTATCAGAATCCCTTTCTCCATTTATCTCAAATTGGAGTGGCAGAGAGTTGGAGAAGGAGAGAAGAAAGTAAGATGCATGCAAAAGGAAATGAATCACCTTTAGCTTCTGACTTAGCTTGATATGGTTTGATGTGGGTGATTAGACCTCAACCTTTTTGTTTAGTCCTTCTCTTTCTTTCTTCTTTGGTGAATGACTTAGGAACAAAGCTCTCTCTCTTCTCTGAGTCTGACCGAAATGAAAAAAGTAAACGTTGCTTTGGAGGCAAGCACTTGGAGAGATCCAGCTTGAGAGAAACACCTTGAGTTTGGATTTTATTCACTTACCATTCAGCCCATATAATTTCTTTGTCATTTTTTTATTTGGACTTTGTTTGTAGATGTTGCACATTATAAGTGCTTCTGATTTCGTTACCTTTATTTGGGCTGCTGCAACATTAAGTTTTGGCCTGCATCACTTTAAAGAAAATTATCAAAACTAATTGAATAGTTAGCCCAATAAAATTAATGTTTGTCATTATCAATTATGTTAATTAATTTCTTAACTCAACAATATAGACTTATGATCCTTCGCATAAATTGAATTAAAAAGGGTGTTACAATAAGAAATTGAAAAAGGTGGGGGGTGTGAATAGTATTAAGGTCCCCTTCTCTTTTCTCTGCTTCGTAACCTTTCTTCTCTATCGAAAAGAATTGAATGTAAAAGAAAGGAAATAAAGCATACATGGCTTATTAAGTGGATGATGGACATTTTTATCTTTTGATCTATTGACCTATTTAAGAAAATTTTTTAATATATAATTTCTTATTCGTTCTCCTTTTTACTTTTTTTATTGGCGGCGTCGGATTAACTTAACCGTATATAATTATTTTTGACACAGAAATTCATTTTTTCAAAAATAATTATATTTTTTCACCCCGAATAATTTTTGGAATTCAAATTTTGTTATCAGATTTTCTAACTCAAACTTTAGCCAATTAAACTAAATCGGATATTTTTTAAATAATTTTTTGAGTCTTACAACTAATACTATCTCCATCCAAAATAATAGCAAAAGAATTTGAAGCAATTCAAGAAAGTAGAAGGTAAAATTGAAGCAAAATAAATGAACAAGATAAAGATTCATCCAAAAATGGTGAGAGAGATATGCTACACATTGCCACTATTAACCCAAATACCACGTTTTCGTTAGGGTACGCTTTGTTCATATTTTTTGCCATAAGTTTTATTTTAAATGTGGCAACAAAAAAAAGTATTTATAAAGTGTTGTCCGTTTTCATAAGGTGTACTTTTTTAAGTGTGACCTTATGTATAAGAAAACCTCCTTACTTTATAATCATAGTCGAAAGTCCACATTATACGCTAGGCTTTTGGCTTTTAGAAGCAACATCAACAATATAGCACCACAATAAATTTCAAAAAGCATGACCATAGAGAATTGGATGGCCACATCAGAATAAGTGGCCATTATAAAAGCATGGATTAAAGCCCAAAACAGTGGCTAATGACTATGGATTTTGCCACTTTAGACCATGCTATTTAAGCGTGTGGAAACATGTGATAAATTTTCTATTGAAAAAAAGTGAAGACAAATATATTACTTGTATGTTATTAGTTATAAGATCAAAGCATACAAAGTTGAAGTAAATACCTAATAGCAAGATGTTCATCATTTCTATTTATATAGATCAATACCCAACCATATCATTGAAATGAGGAGTGCTATCTATTACACCATTCAACATGGTTTTTATTTTCAAACTAGTGTGTATATGTATAGAAAATAACTAATTTTCTCCAAGATAGCTCAATTGATGAAAGCGAGGCACAGGAACACAAATTAAAGGATGAGCCCTAGCAAGTGTGACGCCACTATGAGGTTGCTCTTCCATACTAAAATTCCCATCAACCTTCCATTCAGAGCACTGAATCATAGCAGCAAGAGTACTGGGTACAGTTAGAAGTGCTAGTGAAGCTCCAGGACACACTCTTCTTCCAGTCCCAAATGGTAATAATTGAAAATTTTGACCCCTCAAATCTAATAATTGTCTTTCTTCATCAATGAACCTCTCAGGCATAAACTCAAGTGGATTCTCCCAAATCTTGGGGTTTCTACCCATAGACCATAAATTAATAAATAATATGGACTTTGATACAATTTCATAGCCACAAACATTAACAGATGTCTTAGAGGTTGATTGTCTTGCTAGAAGTGGAATTACAGGGTGAAGTCTTAGGGTTTCTTTAACTATGGCTTGTAAATAAGGAAGATTAGCGAGATCTGACTCTTGTACTAATCTATTGTTTGCAGTTACCAAATCGATTTCTTTTCTTGCTTTTTCCATCACATTCGGGTTGTTGATCAATTCTGCTAGAGCCCATTCGATGTTTATAGCTGATGTGTCAGTTCCTGCCACGAATATGTCCTGCATATGTAACATATGATGATATGATCAATATGATATTAAAATGTTTATAATTGTGTACTCGAAGAATTAAGAGCTCCTAGTTAGGTGGATCATTTATATTCTAGATTATATATTAAATGATTGGTGTAATACAATGTAAGAAATAAACATTTCGAGGAGCTATACGTCCCAATACTTATCAAGACCAATAAGTCAATGAGATATTACTGTGTGTTCACTCCCATTTTAATTTTAACATAACATAGTATATATTACATGTTTAATAACAATAATATATCTATGAATCAAACCATTAGGATTGAAAGTTAGGGTAGTGTATGCCATCGTTCTTTAATAAAAGATATATCAAATTCAAATTTTTAAAATAGAAAATTTTTAGAGAAACTTTCCTTTTCTTGGGATCTCTTTCAACAAATTGGACTATCTTAATTAATTTATTTTAAATAAAATTGATATTGGTGATTTTTTCTAGGAACAATGTTTAGACAAAGACAAGCACGTGACAACATTTCAAGGCGTACATATGCTACAACAATGAATGGAATATACAGATATGTGTCCTATCTTACTTAAATTATTAGTTGATTGTTCATAGTTGATGAACTTCTAATAATATGACTCAAAATGTTAGTGGTTCTATCGTATAAATATGTGTGTATGCGTGTGTGATGAGTCATATTCTTACCAAGATGAAAGCCTTGATATTCTCTTTAGTTAATTGTATCTCATCAATTTTCTTATTATCTTCAAGTATGTCCAGCAAAATATCAAGTAGATCCTTCACTCTCCCACCTGCATCTACTCCTTCTTTCTTCATTTTCTTCCTGGCCAATTCATGCTCCCTAATGACTCTCTCCATCATTGAATCAAATCTCTCCTTAATCTCCTTAGCCCTCTTATTTATCCCATGCAAGTCCCAATTCTTAAATAACCAAATAAAATCTAAAACATTATTAAACTTTCTAGCAGCCTCGGTAATGTCTTTCACCATCTTTCTTATTTCTTCACTGTCAACTAAACTGCCGCCTCCTTCTGCGCAACACCTTACGCTCATTGTCATTCTTGAAATGACACTATTAGTGAGAGTAATGATTTCACCACTAACATCAACAGCTTCTCCAGCTTCCCCTTTCTTCTGCAAGAGTTTGAGGAACCTCAGAGTTTCTTCACGTCTTAAAGGAAGAAGTTGGTCTAGGGTTCTTTTGCCAAGAAGCTCTGCCATGCAGAGCTTCTTCATGAACTTGAAGTAGCTTCCGTAAGGGGTGAGTACCAGCCCCTTTAAGCCATAAGTCATGTAATATTGTGCGCTCGACTTCACGAAACGGCCAGAGAAAGAAGAATCATGAGTTTTGAGAAATTCTTTGGCGATTTCTGGCGCAGAAACTACTACACAAGGGAATGAGCCGAGAAAGATTTGAAAGATGGGTCCATAGCGGGCTGAGAGATTGTGCAAGGTTTGATGTTGTAATGAAGAGATTAGGTGAAGGTGTCCAATGATGGGTAGTGCTGGTGGGTTTGGTGGATTTTGATGATGTTGGTCGCCATTGTTGTGGTGTCTTATGAGAATAGCTCGAATCACAATTGTGGAGATTAGCCAAATTAAAAAAAGTTGAATGTACTCTTGGAATTCTTCCATGGTTGGAATTCTTGGCAGAAAATGTGAGATTTAGGTTTGTCAAGTGTGTTATGTATAAGTCATTCAAGCTAAGGTATATACCTATATATAGTGCTATATAGTCACCTTATTGAACAAAGAAAATGAATAACACCAATAGCATTACTGAAGACTCAATACACACATACCTAGTAAAAAAATCACTTTTAGTACCCGTTTATTTTATTTTCAGTGGCATAAAAAAAATTGTTAATATATTTATTAATGATTGAACATTAACTATTTTATATTTTGTTGCTAAAAAATTTCAGTAATAATTATACAATTGCCGCTAAAAATATTTTTAATAACAAAAAGTATATAATTGTCATTATAATATATAGTAATAATAATAAATATATAATTACCATAAAAACATAAGATATATAGTGGTCATTATGTTATTATTATAAAATTTGTTAATAAAATTGATTTTTGTTGTTTTAATAAATATATTACATATTCTATATAATTCAGTTAGGAAAAATATAGATAAATAACTCATAACTAGTTAATTTTAAACAACTATAATCAATAATTATTGATTTTATATTTTAAAAAAAATAAATTTTAAATAATTATTAATTAATAATAATTTAAAAATTAAAATTAC
This sequence comes from Arachis ipaensis, assembly GCF_059453495.1. Taxonomy (NCBI): domain Eukaryota; kingdom Viridiplantae; phylum Streptophyta; class Magnoliopsida; order Fabales; family Fabaceae; genus Arachis; species Arachis ipaensis. The sequence goes on along the minus strand of NC_142437.1, from coordinate 93,891,612 downwards.
CAATTAATAACAGATTGGCTGGTAATTGACTAGTTGAGTGTTAGTTACTTAACGAAATTTTTAGATAATTTTAGATGTTACAATCGTTGGATGTTATGAAATGTTGTGGAAAATTAAATATGGATATTGCAACATTTTTATTACTTAAAACAAAAGATTTGGATAGTAAAATTTGTTAATATATGATGTTACTTAATAAAAATAATCTTAAATATAGACAATAATTTGGGTAAACACTCAAAATGATCCCAAAAATTTCAAATTGAATAAAATATGATAAGTATGATATTATTGTAAATTTTTTTAGTTTTCAAAATGAGAAATATTAGATGTTGATGTTCATTCTAAAACTTAAAAAGATGTGTTCTTTGGACTACACAATTAAACAGATAATATAATATAGAAAAGTTAAAATATATATAAGAAAAATATAAAATTTCCTCATCAGTTATCTTCCCTTTTTTATTACTTTCTAGCATGTTCTTGAAAGAAATAAAATAAAAATTGCTAATCTATGTAAAATATAAGAGATATGAGAATATAATTAATAACCAATTGAGGATGTTGAGCAAATTAAATAAATAAATATTAAATTAATTAGAATTAATTGAAATTAATCATATATGATGAATCACAATGAGTCTTTAATTATTATTAAACGTAGAATATTAATGTTTGCATTGTAATTAATATGAAAATTTAAGGGTTACGTATATAAAATTATTAAAAACTAAATTTATAAGATTATAACTTTTTGATATTGTAGACGTTTTTGTAATATTTTTATATCTATAGAAATTATTACAAAGTGTAGTAATTTTTGAATTGAACATAATTCGCAAGTAGCGATTGATGTGGGTCTATGTATTAGACAAAAACGGTTATAGAGTGTAGCGATTTTCGAAATTTGATAGACAAAAATCACAAGTGGTTATAACGATTTTTGAAAAAATGGTGCGTTGCATAAATTGTGGCACGCGTAACAGTTTTTGAAGATAATTACGAAGAATTGGCCTATATCCAAAAAAAAAAATAAGAATAATATGATATTAAATTTATACAAATAAAATCAAAATATACACTTAACCAAAAACAAAAATCAAAACATACAATTACTTCAGCTACTCATACATATATATTATTTAACCATGATATTATAAAATTTTTTACATATGTTATAAAAAAATTCAAATATATATATATATATATATATATATATATGAAATTGACTATTAACTAAAATAAAATAGTCCAAATGATGGGTTGTTTTAAATATTTTTTTATAATATATATAAAAAATTTTATAATATCATCATTAAATAATATATATATATATATGAGTAGCTAAAATAATTGTATGTTTTGATTTTTGTTTTTGGTTAATTGTATATTTTGATTTTATTTGTATAAATTTAATATCATATTATTCTTACTTATTTTGGCCAATAGTTCTTTATAATTGTCTTTAGCAACAGTTACAGTGTGTCATGATTTATACAACGCACAATTTTTTTCAGAAATCGCTATAGCAAGTATCAAAGTTATTTTGGAAACCGCTACATCGTGCAACGGTTTCTTTCCATGACGCAGACTCACGTAAATCACTACACCCTATAGCGAATTACGCTTAATTTAAAAATTACTACATTCATTAGTGATTTCTATAAATATAGAAAAAATGTAAAAATGTCTGCAGTATTAAAAAGTTATAATCTGATAAATCTAATTTCCAATCATTTTATATATGTAACTTGTCCAAATTTTAACTATTATAGACTATTTTGAAATTATTTTGTGTTATTTTCCAAATTTTTTTTCGAATTTTTATTATCTTCTTCATCCTTATTTTTTAACTATTAATATTTAAAAGACAATAAAAAATTAAAAATTATCTTATTTTATATTTTTAATTATCACATACCTTATTTTTCATTCTTTAATTACCGTTAAAATAATTGAATAATATTAAATATAATAAATATATAAACATAAATACTATATACATAAAATTAGATATTAAATTAAATAAAATAACTTTAAATTATTATTTTATTTTCTTCTCAGAATTACCGTTTTCCAATTTTCTATCAACACTCAGACTTATTAATTGTTTGATCATTAAAGTTTGCAACGGGGTGCCTAACTAATTTTAGTTAGCATTTATGGCTAATCCCCTATTGGAATTTAGAGGTTAGGATAACCTAACAAATAATAATAATAATAATAATAATAATAATAATAATAAACATGTAACATTTTAATTATCTTTTTTTGGTACTCTGGCAATAATAATGTTCTAATTAAACTCAAAATGGCATGCATTATTCTATAACTTATAAGCATAGGGTATTAATAAAGTGAACTTTTTGTTTTGTCTTTCCATTATTATATTTCTCAATTTTCTAGAAATACTCTAATTTCTCAATTAGCTGAACACAAAACTTTGTGCATTAGGGTGCCTAACCATTTTCAATTAGCATGAATGGTTGATCCCCCCACTAGAGGTTAGAGCATAGGATAATCAATAATTGTCGATCTAGAATACTGCGCACCTAACAAATAATAATACCAGCAATTGATTATAAATTTGATGTTAGTTACTGAATTCATGAAATTGTAATTAATAATTTTATGATTTATTGAAATAAATTAGTTTTTAAATTATTTTAAAATATGAAATTACTAATTAACTTTTTTACATTTATAGTAATGAGATTTAAGTTTTAAACACAAAATATCATGCATTCTATCATTTATGACAATAAGAACATCTAATAAAGTGATCGAATTTTGATTTTCATCTTTCAGCATTATATTTGACAACTTTCTATGAACACTCAGAATTTTTAATTAGATGAACATTAAAATTCACAGTATGCCTAGTGTCTCACCAATTTCAATTAGCATGTACATGACTAGTCCAATATTGGGGGTTTATAGCTAAGGAAAATCAAATAGTAATGTGGAATACTATTTGTGTACTACACATCTAGCAAATATTAGTAGTATTACATATTCTATATAATTGAGTAATTTTGGATGTTACTATTAAGATATTTTGGATGTTACAATCGTTGGATGTTATGAAATGTTGCGGAAAATTAAATATGGATATTGCAACATTTTTATTACTTTTAAAAAAGATTTGGATAGTAAAATTTGTTAACATACGATGTTAGTTAATAAAAATAATTTTAAATATAGACAATAATTAGAGTAGACACTCAAAATGATCCCAAAAAATTGCAAATTGAATAAAATATGATAAGAATGCTATTATTGTAAATTTTTTTTTATTTTCGAATTTAGAAATATTAGATGTTGATGTTCATTCTAAACTTAAAAAGATGTTCATTCTAAAGAATTTTTAATTTTTTAATTTATGACTAATCCCCCATTGGAATTTAGAGGTTAGAATAACCTAACAAATAATAATAATAATAATAATAATAATAATAATAATAATAATAAATATGTAACATTTTAATTATTTTTTTTGGTACTTTGGCAATAATAAAGTTCTAATTAAACTCAAAATGGAATGCATTATTCTATAACTTATGAGCATAGGGTATTAATAAAGTGAACTTTTTATTTTGTCTTTCCAATATTATATTTCGCAATTTTCCAGAAATACTCTAATTTCTCAATTAGCTGAACACAAAACTTTGTACATTAGGGGTTAGAGCATTGGATAATTAATAATTGTCGATTTAGAATAGTGCGCACCTAACAAATAATAATACTAGCAATTGATTATAATGTGATCTACAGTGGTTAGTGACAAAATGATTTACAGAGCTCGCAAAGAAGAGATATGATGACAACGAGAAGGCCTTGTATGGCAATAATAGCCTAATATTCCTGATACTGAATGTTTTTGTCAATAATAGCCTAATATTGCTAGAATGAATATTTTTGGAGATTGATTTGCATTATCTTCTTAATATATTAAAATTGGGTTTTCTCCCAATTAATAAAGGTGAAGTGTCGATCTCTCGTAACTCCGTTTTCCCTCCAAAATGAACTTTTCTATTTTCTATTCTAAATTATTTTATAATAATATATTTATTATAATTACATTATAATTAATATTTAATGAATAATACATAATTATACTAATTTAGAAACATATCTTTATTATAATTATATCAAATCAATATTTAATGCATTATTAAACTATTTATCAATTATCAATTAAAAATACTTTTAATAATAATAATAATAATAATAATAATAATAATAATAATAATAATAATAAGGGTTAAGTACTGTTTTCATCCCTAAGGTCTGGGGTGAAAATTAAATTCGTCTCCGACCTTTTTTTGTTATTAAAATCATCCTTAACGTTACAAAATTTTATAAAATCGTCCTTTTGTCCAAAAATAAAATTTTCCAGACAATTTTATCCTTTAAATAAAATAAAAAATATTAAAAAAAAACACCCCACCCCACCCCCTTACCCCCACTCTACGAACATTTCTCAAAAGCAGCAGAAACCCTAAGCGATGAACTAAATTTGATTTCTGCATCAAATTTATGGAAAACATGACTGTGGACGAGTTCAACGCTCATCATGACAAGTACCAAAACAAGTATATGAAGAGAGTCATCAAGCTTTGCAGGAAGCTTCAGGTCTTGGATCAGCCTCATGATCAAGATGCCTTCGATCTCGGCAACAGGATTTGGGGTACCAGAAGCTTCGAGATGGGCTTCGAAGTCGAAGAACCAGAAGAATCAGACGATAATTTTAACGATATCAGTGATAATGAAAATAATCAAGATCAAGATGAAGTCATGCTTCCGACTGAAGAAGAACAAGTCAAAGAAAAAGAAAAAGAAAAAGATAAACATCAAGAGCATGATCTTTTGAATATTGATGGTTTTAGTGGCTAAGAGAAAGGGGTTGAATCTTAGCCCCTTTTTTTATGTTGCTGACTCTTGCTGAATACAGAGGAGGCTTTTCTGTTTTAGCTCGTCTCTGGACACGAGACTTTTTGTTTTTGCTCGTCACTTGCCACGAGACTTTTTGTTTTGTCTCGTCACTTGGCACGAGACAATTTTAGTTTTTTTGCTCCTGTGCAGTAGAAATTAGAAATGGAGTTGGAGAGAAGAAAGATTACACCAAGATATATCCTGGTTCAGCTGCTAAGTGCAGTGCAGCCTACATCCAGTCTCCATCACAAACATGATGGAATTTCACTATAATCAACCAGATTACAAACTGTAAAGTGCTAACCCAACTTACAAGGGGATTCCCACAGAATCATGAAACACAACATAGATGAACAAAGGACCTCTAAGACATCTATGGCTTTTTCTTTTAATTTTGCACTCTCTGCCTTTTTCCACTCTATGGCTTTTTCATACAAACCTCACTGTTTGCCTTTTACCATGAGACTCAAGACATGACAAAATTAAACAGAAAAATACAAAACTGAATACATTGAAGGAGAAGAGAAAACTGTTAGCTCAGGTAGCTCTGAGAACTCTGTGCCTTGCACTCTCAAATTTTCTCCTTGCTTCAAACAGTGGCTGTCCACCCTTATTATAGAAGAGGGGAGCCTCCACTTATTGAAGCCAAAACCGAACCAACTTCTTCCTCCTTCAACAAAACCGGTTCGGCCACATAGAGAGAGAAGAGATAACCATGCATTAACCAACATGCAATTACCTCTAGTCCTTTCTTGATCATCACCCTTCATCAATCCGAGCTCTCCATCCTTGGCTTGCTCTCCAAGATGGAATTCTGGCCCTTGATGCTTCATGATGATGATGACTTCATCTGCTTCAATCTCTGCCTTCAACCATCACTTCGCCACTCTAGCTACTCCCTGTGGTGGTTGAGCAGAATCAAAGACAAGCCATGCTTCAAGAATCTCCCTTGCTGGCCGAGATCTTCTTCTTCCTTTTTGAGCATGCAAAGCTCAAGATAACCTTACCAAATCTGACCATATTTGGTAAGTATCTTAGCCACAGCTCTTTTTTATTTTAGTATGTTTTCTTGCCATCATTGTGATGGTCTTTAGGCTTTCTTTCTCTTCCTTTCGGTAGCTCATTTTTGCTTCCATGGCTACCAATGTTTCCTGTGTAATAACCGAAGAGAAGAAAGAGATAAGAGAGAAGACAAAGTGGAACTAAAAGCATGTAGTGAGTTTGAATAAAGTAAAACAATGCTGAAATAATTCCTACTCCCCTTTCTTTCTTGGTGGCGTGAAGCAATAATGACCCATCAAATCAATTATAATCTCTCTCATGTTTCCAATGCATATATTAATTATTCTCAATAAATTTTGAGTTCCATCACAAGTTAGGAGAAGAGATCCGTTGAGGGCATAAGGCAAATTGCAACATTTGCTTTCCTGATGGATTTATTTTCGGATCATGCATTGGATCTTTCATCAAAGTTGGGCTTGGTTGCAACCATATTTGTTCTTGGCCCATTAATAACATTTGCTTTCTTGATAAAATTTGGAGCAAGCATAAAGCAAATGGAAAGCATGTAACACTCTTGGGCTTAGAGCAATCAAAATCATTTGGGCCCAAGTAACATTAAATCAGCCACATTCATTTTTTGTTATTAGAACCAAGGCTGAGTGTAAATTGGGCTAGCACAATAAATTTGTTTTCGGCCCAATATAAGATCTGCACAACAAAATTATTAATTAGGCAAATGCAAATTAAGATCAAATTAATAATTTTGTAATTAAACATTTTAATAATGTTTGTTCATCATCAAAATTAAACAAGAGTTTTCCAAACTCATCAATCTCTCCCTTGATGACAAACATTATTAAAATTGAAATGGGAAAAATATTAGAGATTGAGTAAAGAATACTCCCTTTGATTTGAATTTCTCCCCCTTTCAAAATGTCACAATGCTCCCCTTAATGTATGCTTATGTTACCAAGGGAAACACTTAACCTGTAACATTTTAAATCAAGCTTCAAGTAACAATGTTATTTAGCATGTTTTATGATGCTAAATGCTTGATTTATGAGCAGTTTTAATTGATAATCAAAACTCATTTGATATCATAAACTGATTTACTGCTCAACCTTTTTCATACAAACAAAAATTTATCCAAATATTTTCCAAACATTTCTTGTTAGTATATCAGAGTAAAACAAAATGATGTGAAAAATATTTGAAGTACACATGATCAAAACAAGGCAGTTTTTAATACAATGCACAATTTAAAGGAACTGCCAAAAATAAGTTTTCAATCCAACAAATTTATCAATGATGAATCAACAGCCAAGCATCAAAATCAAACATCATCATAAACCAAATGTAGTTCAAGCAATATAGTGAATGCAATAACGCATGCATTTTTTGAACAAGGGTGATCATGAATTTTCAATTTTGAAAATTTCAACCCCTGTTTCCCTGTTTTGTTCCAATTTCAATTTTGGAACTTAAATTTCCTCCCCCTTTTGTCATCATGGGGGCACCTGCACAAAACAGAATCAAACATAGCAAAATATTCAGAGCAAAGTAGCAAGAGTATATCACAATATCCTAGAGAGTATCCTAGAGCATTGAGTATCAAGTCATGCTCATACAAAAAACAGATTGAGCCTAGTGGAGCCAATATCAAACAGAGTAAAGAAACAGTCACTAATCATCAAAAAAATTAAGTTGTTCTTCAGCATCTCCGACACTATCATCTCCCAAATCTTCTTTAAAATGTTCCATCATCAGATTGACCCTATCTTTGCAATTTTTCCAAGCTTTCTCATTGTCAAAGGCTTGCTTACGGGTTTCTTTGGCTGACCGATACATCAAATCCGCCATGTTCGAAAATTCTCCCAAAATCTGTTTGATGGACTTGATTGTTTTGGAAGATTCTGGTCTGCCTTCATGGTCACTATCCGATGCAGCAGTTTGTCGCCCTTTGGTTTCCTTAGTTGCTCCTGCTCCTCTAATTGAAGACACCTTGTTTTCTACAGCCTCATTCAACAAATCAACTTTAAAGTACTCAAATATTCTAGTTAAAAACATACCATAAGGCAAATTAGCCTTTCTGGTGCTTCTAACAGAATCCCACATGTGTCTAACCATAATATAACCAAAGGATATAGGAGTAGAGGTAACCAAAGCAAATAAGATGAGACAGTCAGAAAATGTTACTCGGTTGTGTGAGCCGCTTTGGGGAGTCAGAATATGTGTGATGATGCGGTGAAGCAGAGAATTGACCGGTCCTAGAGCTTTATGTGTTGGTATGGTGCCATGCAATCCAGAAAGGTTCTCGCAAATGTGCTTGAGAACAGTCTTGTATGGAACGCCAACTTGTGTGTCCCATTTTTCCACCATGTATGCTCGTGGTCCTTCATCCTTGAAGCCCAGGGCCGCTCCAATAGTCTCAGCATCAAGGGCTATTTGAACCCTTTTGACATAGGAATGAAGGGTGCCGTCAATGAGCCGCATATTGGCATAAAACTCTCGAACAAGACCAGGGTAGACTGGTTTCTGGATGAGAAGCAAAGGTTTCCAGTTGAGTAGTTCAAACAGAGGAGAGACGTTGATGCCCTTGTTGGTGAGATTTTCAAGGCTAACAAGATAAGTTGTGCACAAATGACGCTTCTCCATAACCTCCTTATGAAACTCAAAAGAGGTGCAAGAGTTAAATCTGCTTGGATCAAAGTGGGAGTGAGTCTTGCCATATTTGTCTCTGAATTCCATGGATTCCAAGTTTGGAGGTTCAGTAGTGTCATTGAGTGCAAACCCCTGATTCTTCTGGGAGCTTTTTCCAGGAGTAGTCCGCTTCAGTGATGAGGGTGGAGGTGAAGGAATGGGAGAAGTATAAGATTCTTGCTCTTCTTCCTCTTGGGGGTCCTTGTTCTTCCTGTTTCGTCCTCTTCCAGAACTCTTTTGGGCTACTACCTTTCTTCTCATGGCTTCGGTTTGTTTGGTTGGAGGCGAGGGAGAGGATGAGGAAGTAGAATGTATGTGGATATGAGTGTGCGTTTGGGGTGTTGATGGTTTTTGAGAAAGAAGAATTCTTTCACTCTTTCTTGGCGCGGTTTTCTTTTTCATGGTAATGGGGAATGGGATATGAAAGGGTGGTAGTGATAACCGAATTGAGAGAGGGAGAGAGACAAGGTGGGTGAACGCATTTAATGGGGTTTGGAAAAAGAATATAGAGAGTAATGACCATTAGTGGACGGTTAATGACCATAATGGGTGGTTATTATCCAAAAATGATTTCCCTTTTAACTTTTGAAATCCAAAACTGAAAACTTGTTGCCTTAAATCAAGGGATTAGATGGATATAGGGATTTGATTTGACAATAACCACTTCCAAGGAGATTTGATGACACAAGAGGAAGATTCTTATTTGTAGAAAGATAACTACCATAACTGTTAAGGTGGGGTCAAGGAATTTTGGTGGGGCCCATAAAATTTTGAATTCTGCGCTGCCTCCCCCTTGACCACAGCTCTTCCATCATGCCATGATTTTTATCTCGTCCAAACCTACGAGCAAAAACTGAACAGAGTCACAAATTCACAGATTTTCAATAAAACTTAAATCAAACATTCCCAAACTTTTTCTCAAGGTACAGAATCTGTCTTCACAGAGAGGTTTTGTAAAAATATCAGCAATTTGGTCTTCAGATTTTACAAATTGAATATCAATAGTACCCTTTTGCACATGTTCTCTAATGAAATGATATTTAATTTCAATGTGCTTTGTTCTTGAGTGCAAAACAGGATTTTTTGAAATATTTATGGCACTCATATTATCACAAAATAGGGGTATACTATTGATTTTTAATTTGTAATCTTCCAATTGTGTTTTTAACCAAATTAATTGAGTGCAACATGCAGATGCGGAAATGTATTCTGCTTCAGCTGTGGATAAAGCCACTGTGGCTTGTTTCTTGCTTGACCACATATTGAGTGAGCTTCCAAGGAAGCAACACATGCCGGACGTGCTTCTTCTATCCACTCTATCTCCCGCATAATCTGCATCACAAAACCCTACTGCACAAAATTCATCAGATTTAGGATACCACAAGCCATAATCACAAGTTCCCTTAATGTATCTAATGATGCGTTTAACAGCCGTAAGATGGGATTCTTTTGGGTGAGATTGAAATCTTGAACATACACCCACACTTTGAACAATATCCGGTCTAGAGGAGGTAAGATACATGAGTGAACCTATCATTCCTCTATACTTTGTTTCATCCACATCTTGGCCATCGTCATCTTTTTCAAGTTTTGTTTTAGGATGCATTGGAGTGCCCATTGCTTTGGAATTTTCTAGGCCAAACTTTTTAATAAGTTCTTTTGCATATTTTCCTTGGTAAATAAAAGTGCCACTAGGAGTTTGTTTAATTTGGAGGCCAAGAAAGAAAGTAAGCTCTCCCATTAAACTCATTTCAAACTCACTAGTCATGAGTTTTCCAAACTCTTCACACAAGGAAATGTTGGCCGAACCAAATACAATGTCATCAACATAAACTTGAACAAGAAGTATATCATCATTAGATACTTTAATGAATAAAGTAGTGTCGGTGGTACCCCTTTGAAATTCATTTTCCAACAAGAAGGCACTAAGCCTTTCATACCAAGCTCTTGGAGCTTGTCTAAGCCCATAAAGAGCCTTAGATGATTTAAAAACATGATTTGGAAACTCTTTATGTTCAAAACCGGGGGGTTGTGCCACATACACTTCTCTATCAATAAAGCCATTAAGGAAGGCACACTTAACATCCATTTGAAACATTTTGAAACCTTTATGGGCGGCATAGGCAAGAAGCAACCGAATTGCTTCCATTCTAGCTACCGGAGCAAAATACTCATCAAAATCTATACCCTCTTCTTGATCGTAACCTTGGGCCACTAATCTAGCCTTGTTACGAACAACTTGTCCATCCTCACCAAGTTTATTTTTAAAGACCCACTTAGTACCCGTTACCTTCATACCATCCGAATAAGGTACTAATGTCCAAACCTCATTCTTGTCAAATTGAGCTAGCTCCTCTTGTATGGCCTTGACCCATGATGGATCTTCAAGAGCTTGTTTGACATTGTTGGGCTCCATTTGTGACAAGAGAGCAAAGTTGCTAGGTTCGGTTTTCCTTTTGGTGGAGGATCTTGTTGTTACGCCATGAGAAGGATCACCGATGATGAAATCATGAGGATAACCTCTCATAGATTTCCATTCTCTAGGCTTTCGGACAGGTGTAGAACTTTGATGAACTTCTGGTGGTCTCACTGTTTCAGTTGCTCGTGCCTGTTCAGGAGACAAAATGGAAGTGTCTCCTCCAATCTGACGAGACAGAATAGGGCTGACAGATTCTTCATTCTGGACAGATTTGGGAATTTCTTTGCTTGTTCCATCTTCACAATCTGAATCAATATCCTTCACAATACTGGGAATTAAGTTAGAATCACAAAAAGTAACATGTATGGATTCCTCTATTGTCCTATGCTCCTTGAGATAAACTCTATAGGCCTTGCTTGTGGTGGAATATCCAACAAACATTCCTTCATATGATTTTGGATCAAATTTTCCAAGGTTTTCCTTATTATTAAGCACAAAACATTTGCATCCAAAAATATGAAAGTACTTAAGATTTGGAGGGGTTCCTTTCCATAGCTCATATGGTGTTTTCTTTAACCCTTTTCTAATGATTGTTCTATTCAAAATATAACATGCTGTGTTCACAGCTTCAGCCCATAAGAATTTAGGAATTTCACTCTCACATAACATAGCCCTAGTCATTTCTTGAAGGCTTCTATTCCTTCTTTCAACCACCCCATTTTGTTGGAGGGTTCTAGGACATGAAAAATTATGAGAAATCCCTAAGTCATCACAGAATTTTTCAAAATCTTGATTTTCAAATTCTCTTCCATGATCACTTCTTAAATGGGCAATTTTCAAATCCTTTTCATTTTGAATTTTCTTACAAAGGGTGGAAAAAGCATGAAAAGCATCATTCTTATGAGCAAGGAAAAGTACCCAACCAAATCTAGAGTAATCATCTACCACCACAAGACCATAATGTTTACCTCCTAAACTTTGAGTTCTAGTAGGACCAAAAAGATCAATATGTAACATTTCTAATGGCCTTTTGGTTGAGATTCCATCTTTTGATTTAAAAGAGGATTTTACTTGTTTGCCTAATTGACAAGCGTCACAAGTAAGATCCTTATCAAACTTGATGTTTGGGATTCCTCTAACCAAATTTCTTTTGACTAGCTTAGAAATTTGATACATGCTAGCATGTCCCAACTTTCTATGCCAAAGCCATTTTTCAGATTCAAAAGATGTGAAGCATGTTACATTTTGTTCCTTTAAATCCTCAAGAGTTAATCCATACACATTGTTGCATCTTTTAGCTTCAAGAAGAACATTCCCAGTTTTTTCACACACAACTAAACAAACAGATTTCTTAAAGATAACTTCAAAACCCAAATCACAAAGTTGACTAACACTAAGCAAATTATGTTTCAAGCCATGTACAAGGAGAACATCATTTATACAAGAAGAAAAGTTTTTACCAACTTTCCCAACAGCCACAATTTTTCCTTTTTCATCATCACCGAAAGTGACAAGTCCTCCATCATAGTCATCAAGCTTTATGAAGAAGGTTGCCTTTCCGGTCATATGCCTAGAGCATCCGCTGTCCATATACCACACATTTTCCTTCCTTTTGGATGCTAGGCACACCTACAAAACAATGCTTAAGTAACCTTAGGTATCCAAATCTTTTTGGATCCTTTTACGTTAAACCATCTTCTATGTCCTAAGCCATTGTAATCAAAAACAATTTTATAAACTTTGTCACCAACCATTCTTTCACCGAAAAAGCATTGAATGGGAAAGTGTCCATTCCGATTGCATAGTCTACAAAACCTTGGAGTTGCCTTTTTGTTAAAGTAGGTGGGATCTTGAAATCTTGTGTCATTAGAAGATGAAGCAATATTTTCAAAATATGAATTTTCAGATTTATGAAACCCCAACCCAGCCTTATCATAAAGAGGTTTTTGACTAGCCAAGATGTGATTTAAACTTTCAGAACTTTGTGTAAATTTGGCCAAGTCTTCCTCAAGTCTTTTAACCTTTTTAAGCAACTCTTCATTTTGTTTAAAACAGTCCACATATGCAAGAACACAATGGTTACTTTCACAGCTCCTAACTTGGGCTCTTAACTGCTTATTTTCTTCAACCAGATCACAAGCAGTTTCGGCCTCTCTCACTTTTTCTTTTAGAAAACTGTTTTCGGCCTTAAGAATGGTAATTTGCTGTTCAAGTTCTTGATTTTCCAGCAGAAAACATCTTATTTTTTCAGAAAGGTGGTCTATCATAAGATGGAGATCTTTAGTGTTAGGGTTATGAAAGACTACCTGATCTATGTGGTCTGCCATGAGACATGTTTGTGACTTGGTCTCGGTTTCTTCATCATCATCATCAGAGTCATTCTCCAAGTCTTCCCATGTGGCCATCAGTCCTTTCTTCTTTCCTCTTTTCGGCTTTTCCTCCTTTTTCAGCTTGGGACAATCAGATTTGAAATGCCCCATTTCCTTGCAATTATAGCAAGTTACCTTGCTAAGGTCTTTCTTTATTCTCCTTGTGCTGCTGCCTTTGCCTCTGAGCTTAGCCATTTTCCTGAATTTTTTTGCAAATAAAACAAACTCATTTTCAGAAGAGTTATCACTGGATTCATCATCCAGAGGGTTAGTCACAGAAGAAAATGCAATTCCTTTCTTTTTTGTATCCTTTTTCAAATAGGTATTTTCAAAAGCAAGAAGATTTCCTCTCAAATCATCAAGTGTCATGGAGTCTAGGCTACTGCTCTCAGAAATAATTAAAGCTTTAGTCTCCCACTCTTTTGTGAGACATCTCAACACTCTTCTTACTAGCACAGAATCAGAATGTGTAATTCCCAGAGCATCTAAGCCAACAATGATAGCATTGAACCGTTCGAACAGTTCATCAATGGACTCTCCTTCCTTCATTGCAAACATTTCATATTCTCTATTTAGCATATCTGTCCGAGTCTTCTTGACAATGGTGGTTCCTTCATGGGTGATTTGCAATTTGTCCCAGATTTCCTTTGCCGTTGTGCATCTTGATACCCGTCGGTACTCCTCGAAGCTGATAGCACAATTGAGCAGATTTATTGCCTTGGCATTTAACTCCACCTTCTTCCTATCTTCCTCGGTCCATCTTACTTCTGGTTTGAGAGAAACAACTCCTTCTGCACTTGTGGTAGTTGGAAATTGAGGCCCTTCGAGAATAATCTTCCAAAGTCTGTAATCCACTGCTTGTACGAATATCTTCATCCTCTCCTTCCAATAGGTATAATTTTTCCCATTGAAAAGGGGGGGTCTGTTGCTTGATTGACCTTCAGTTAGATTATAAGACACCACATTTGCGCCACTGTTTTCTGCCATGAGGATCTTTACTCCAAGCTGCAAAGCTTGATCTCTTTGAGACCAAGCTCTGATACCAATTGATGGTTTCAGTGGCTAAGAGAAGGGGGGTTGAATCTTAGCCCCTTTTTTTATGTTGCTGACTCTTGCTGAATACAGAGGAGGCTTTTCTGTTTTAGCTCGTCTCTGGACACGAGACTTTTTGTTTTTGCTCGTCACTTGCCACGAGACTTTTTGTTTTGTCTCGTCACTTGGCACGAGACAATTTTAGTTTTTTTGCTCCTGTGCAGTAGAAATCAGAAATGGAGTTGGAGAGAAGAAAGATTACACCAAGATATATCCTGGTTCAGCTGCTAAGTGCAGTGCAGCCTACATCCAGTCTCCATCACAAACATGATGGAATTTCACTATAATCAACCAGATTACAAACTGTAAAGTGCTAACCCAACTTACAAGGGGATTCCCACAGAATCATGAAACACAACATAGATGAACAAAGGACCTCTAAGACATCTATGGCTTTTTCTTTTAATTTTGCACTCTCTGCCTTTTTCCGCTCTATGGCTTTTTCATACAAACCTCACTGTTTGCCTTTTACCATGAGACTCAAGACATGACAAAATTAAACAGAAAAATACAAAACTGAATACATTGAAGGAGAAGAGAAAACTGTTAGCTCAGGTAGCTCTGAGAACTCTGTGCCTTGCACTCTCAAATTTTCTCCTTGCTTCAAACAGTGGCTGTCCACCCTTATTATAGAAGAGGGGAGCCTCCACTTATTGAAGCCAAAACCGAACCAACTTCTTCCTCCTTCAACAAAATCGGTTCGGCCACATAGAGAGAGAAGAGATAACCATGCATTAACCAACATGCAATTACCTCTAGTCCTTTCTTGATCATCACCCTTCATCAATCCGAGCTCTCCATCCTTGGCTTGCTCTCCAAGATGGAATTCTGGCCCTTGATGCTTCATGATGATGATGACTTTATCTGCTTCAATCTCTGCCTTCAACCATCACTTCGCCACTCTAGCTACTCCTGTGGTGGTTGAGAAGAATCAAAGACAAGCCATGCTTCAAGAATCTCCCTTGCTGGCCGAGATCTTCTTCTTCCTTTTTGAGCATGCAAAGTTCAAGATAACCTCACCAAATCTGACCATATTTGGTAAGTATCTTAGCCACAGCTCTTTTTTATTTTAGTATGTTTTCTTGCCATCATTGTGATGGTCTTTAGGCTTTCTTTCTCTTCCTTTCGGTAGCTCATTTTTGCTTCCATGGCTACCAATGTTTCCTGTGTAATAACCGAAGAGAAGAAAGAGATGAGAGAGAAGACAAAGTGGAACTAAAAGCATGTAGTGAGTTTGAATAAAGTAAAACAATGCTGAATTAATTCCTACTCCCCTTTCTTTCTTGGTGGCGTGAAGCAATAATGACCCATCAAATCAATTATAATCTCTCTCATGTTTCCAATGCATATATTAATTATTCTCAATAAATTTTGAGTTCCATCACAAGTTAGGAGAAGAGATCCGTTGAGGGCATAAGGCAAATTGCAACATTTGCTTTCCTGATGGATTTATTTTCGGATCATGCATTGGATCTTTCATCAAAGTTGGGCTTGGTTGCAACCATATTTGTTCTTGGCCCATTAATAACATTTGCTTTCTTGATAAAATTTGGAGCAAGCATAAAGCAAATGGAAAGCATGTAACACTCTTGGGCTTAGAGCAATCAAAATCATTTGGGCTCAAGTAACATTAAATCAGCCACATTCATTTTTTGTTATTAGAACCAAGGCTGAGTGTAAATTGGGCTAGCACAATAAATTTGTTTTCGGCCCAATATAAGATCTGCACAACAAAATTATTAATTAGGCAAATGCAAATTAAGATCAAATTAATAATTTTGTAATTAAACATTTTAATAATGTTTGTTCATCATCAAAATTAAACAAGAGTTTTCCAAACTCATCATAGGTACATGTAATAAGCTTTTTAATTTGGGAATTTGATTGTTTTGGTTCCGTATAATAATATGTATTTGTGGGAGCGTATGTAGGTGTCCATTCTTGAGAGGGACGTTCAGGTTCGGGAGCGGAGTAGGGAGGATACGGGTAGTGTCGGAGAGAGCGGTGAAGAGTGCGGTGGGGTGCCTTGGGGATAGTGCGGTGCAGAGGTGGGATGATAAGCGGAAGAATCTGCAGATTCAGGAGATGCAGAACTACTTGGCTGATGATTGATGATGCAGGGGATAGTCGTGATAATGGGGGAGGATTTTTTTTATTTTTGTTTAAGGGTAAAATTGTCCGAAAAATTTTATTTATGGACAAAAGGACGATTTTATAACGTTTTGTAACGTTGGGGATGATTTTAATAACAAAAAAAGGTGAGGGACAAATTTGATTTTCACTCCAGACCTTAGGGACGAAAACAGTACTTAACCCTAATAATAATAATAATAATAATAATAATAATAATAATAATAATAATAATAATAATAATAATAATAATAATAATAATAATAATAATAATAATAAATGATAATGATATGATAATTACACCGGTCGTGATAATTATGATAAGAATATTTGAATCTAATCACAAAATAATTTTATGATATTAATAACGTACATTAATTTTAAATATTTTTAGTCATTTTAATTATATTGATTTTAAAAATATTAATATAATCTTAATTTTTATTCATTATCCAATAATAATAATAATAATAATAATAATAATAATAATAATAACTTGAAAAATCCGTATATAAACTATTTTAATTACCCGTGTATTATTATTAAAATTCTTTATGTTCCTAAATATAAGTCTTGAAAAACAGGACATGGCACGGACTATTTGTGTAGAGTTGTTTAGGTTTGTTTAGGAAGATATAATAGAATTTATATTTCTAAATTTCAAGACATATATTTCTATTTCTCTTCTAAGTTTATTTTATAAAAATATCTTTATTATAATTATACTATAATTAACATTTAAGTAATAATGCATAATTATACTAATTTAAGAAAATATTCTTATTATAATTATATAAAATCAATATTTAATGCATTATTAAACTACTTATCAATTATCAATCGAAAATATTTTTAATCATTTTAATAATAATAATAATAATAATAATAATATGATAAATATATGATAATGGCACCGGTTATTAATAACTAATTTATATTTCTCTAAGTAAATTTATTTTAGAAAAATATCTTTATTATAATTATATTACAATATTATAATTAATATTTAATGAATAATGCATAATTATACTAATTTAAGAAAATATCTTTATTATCTATCTATTCTATTTATTCTATTATATTATATAAAAATCAGATTTTTACACTTAATTATGGAACTGATCTGGCATGCTCTTGAGATGTTTCCTTATTTATTTCATTTAATTCATTAAAGTAAATCAATTATAATTAATTAATTATATTAATTAATTAATTTGATTAGACATTCAAATCTCGCCATTTATTATAATTTATATGAATTGATTAATTATAATTAATTATATCAATTAATTAATTTAGTTAATTATATTAATTATTTGATTTGATTGGAATAAATATCAAATTATTTAATAAATAATAAATATGATAACGAAATATATGAATTAATTTAATTAGTTTATTTTTTTCAATACCATCTATTTATACAAGATCAAATATTTTTTACTCATTCGCTCTCTTTTCTCTCTTTCTCCCCTCTCTCCCTCTCTTCCTCTTTTCCCCTCTCTCGTGTTTAAGGTACACTTTTTATAATTTATTTAATTTTTATTTTTTATCTTTATTTATACATTTTATTTTTTTATTTTTTTAAAATTTTTTTAATTACTTATTATTAGGCGCATACTTTTTTTTCTTTTAGCTTCTGATTAACAAAAAAGATATGTCATCTTTACGTTGTTTTTAAATAATCTTACTATAATTTTATTTTGTAATATTCTATTTTGTCATGTGTACTTCAATTTATATATATATATATATATATATATATATATATATATATATATATATTGTCTTTTTTTTTGTAATTCACAATTAATATATAGATTGTTTGTATATGTGGTATATATATATATATATAGTCTTTTTTTGTGATTCACAATTAATATATACATTATTTGTGTTAGTGGTTTATATGTTAATGCTTTTATTAATTCTCTTTATTATTATTTTTTGTGTGTGTCTCTTTGTTACTCTTTATTTTAGTTATATTCATTGATTTCTCTGTATTAATGCTCTTTTTATTTGAAATATCGTGACAATTTAGAGTGTATGTTGTGATCCATGTAATATTCGTTAATTTGGTGTATCTTTTTAGATGGTTTATGTTATAATGTGTTTAAGGAGTTGACTTAAAATTATAATATGATATATAAATTTATAATATGATTTATAATATGCTAAAATATTAGGATATTATCATATAGATATTTTTTATTTGTCCATTAGATTCAATTATATAGGATCTTAAAAATTATACAATTATGTAATTAGTTATTTTTTCATATAATTATTGTATTGATCATTTATATTAGTGAGATTATTTTTATTATTAATATTTATAAATATGCTATTATTTGTATAATTGATTGAATCATCTTATTTGTTTGAATTTAATTCTATTGAATTAATTATTCAAGGTGCTATGCTATTTCTATTTTTAAAGAATTTTTTTTAATATTATTTAACAATTCTAATAACATAATAACAATTAAAAAAGACAGAACAAAAATTTTTTAATGTGAAAATAGGACAAAAAGAATAAATTTATTTACTAATTTTTTCAGGATATATATGTTTTTTATAGATAATTATTGTAAGGCATGATAAATTATTAAATTCTAAAAATAATTATTAAGGATAAATGATTATTATAATTAAAAATAATATCAATTTAAATTATATACAAGTAAACCATGCCAAACATAACAACTTAAAAGGGTTACTTTTAAAAGAATATAGTTTATGATATTTAATTTTTTACTATTTATTAAAAAAAAGCATAATTACTTGACGATATTTATTTTTTAAATTCACTATGTATGCAATTTTTTTTTTGACAAAATTTTACTCGTGATGGTAATTCTTCTAATGGTGTAAATGTAGAAAATAATATTTTAGCTTTTCGATATAATCGATATATTATTAATAATGAATAGTAATTTACCCCTCATATTTTTAATCAAAGCATTTTGACGATAGTTTCTATTTATAGATATTAATGAATGATTGTTTCTTTAAAAATAAAATGCATTATGATTTTAGGTTATTTCATAATTAACAATAATACTTGATTATTTCTTTAAAAATAAATTGCATTATGATTTTAGATTATTTCACAATAATAATTAATGTTCATAATATTGAATTACTCTAAATTTTTTATTTTTTATCGTTAGTAGTTAATCCCAAATTAAAAAAATTATGTTGAATTGTTGAATAGTCCAAGTATAACCGGAGTTAATTTAGTTTATTTGTTTATTAATATAATTGATTGAAAGCATAAATGATAAATAAGACAAGCAAATAATTAGAAAAATAGAATGTTAGTAATTACTTAAAATAGATAACAAAATAAGTTATAGGGTATTACTTTATTTAAATTATTAATAATTAAAAAAATAAAGGTCAATAATTATTTTTAAAATAGACATTAAATTTAGTTTTATGGTACTAATTTATTTGAGTTGTTAATTAAATTTTATAATTTTTAGATTTATATCTACTCAATTTATGTAATTTATTTTATTCTACTTTAACAAAGAATTGAGACGTGCATTTTTAATTATTTATTTAAAAAGTATAGCGAAATGAGTTATATCAATTAAAATTAATTATCGATAATTGATATCAATTAATTGATTGTATTAATTTGTAAGATGAATAACGTATAATAAATGTTGTAAAATTAATTATAATAAATTAATAATTAATAAATAAAAAACTAAAAGGAACTTTTTTATTGTTTTTTAATGGCTACACGTTTTTATAATTTCCTTTCACATTTATTTTTTTTAATTTATTGAACTAAATCAATTACACAAATTATTTGTATTAACTAATTAAGTACTTTTTAATGGGTTATTATAATTGTGTCTCTAGATCATAGGTTAAAATATTATAAAAAATATTTTATAAAAATTGTTGAAAAATAAATATTTTTAAAATGTGTCATTAAGACACAAATTAACTAAATTATTTTTCAATTTAATGTGTTTGATTCATTCAATTGTATTAATTATAATTAATCAATTATGTAATTTGATTTGATTAGGATAAATATTTTATCATTTAATATTTTATTTGATTCATTAAATTACATTAATAATAACTTCAAATATTTAATTTAGTTAGAGTAAATATCAAATTATTTTAAAAAAAATTTATTCATTAAACCAAATTAATTATAACTAATTTATTATTTAATTTGATTGAGATAAATATTAAATTATTTAATAAATAATATATAAAGCAATGAAATAAATAAACTCAATTAATTCAATTTATTATCTTATTATTTTATATATCCCTTTTCTCCCTCTCTATTCTGTACTTCAGGTAAAATATTTATAATTTTTTATTTTTATTTTTTATCTTAATTTTGTCAATATTTTTCTATAATTTTATTTTATATTAATTTTTTTATTTATTTTGATTAATAATTCTTAAGTGTATTATTATTTTATTTAAAGATAATTTAAATTTTTTGTAATATTTTTATAAAAGTTGATTAATAGGTTCTTCTTTAAAATATTTTTTTTTGAAATTTTTTTAATAAGATTGTATTTTAATTTTTCTCTTTCATCCTTTGTATTAATTAATTATATTAATCTTCTATTGCAATATATTTTTTATATACTCCACACATTATCTTTTCTATCTTCTTTTACTTTTTTTAATTGCTATTTTTACTTTATTTTTAATTATTTATTTTACTTTTACTTCTCATATATAGATTTATTATAATTCATCACAGGTTCTTTTTTAATTTAAGTGATTTTTTAGGTTATATTTTACCATTTATACTTTTATTTTATTTAGTATGTTTTTTTAGTCTGTGTTTAATATGATCTGTAAATATCTATTCTATTATATAAAAATTAAATTTTTGCACTTAATGATAAAACTGTCGTGGCATGTTTTTCATGGTGTTTTTTTATTTATTTCTTTTAACTCGTAAAATTCAATTTATTATAATAAATTAATTATAACAACTAATTGATTTGTTTAATTATTTAAATATTATATAATTTATTATAATTTCTATCAATCAATTAATTATAATTCAAATTGAATGATTATTTTGTTACGAAATTATTATTTCCTAATCTATTCATGGTCAATACATATATTAATTATAATCGCAAATTAAGTTATTTTATATTAAATGACTTATATAATGGTCATCTCATTTATTATCATAAATGTTGAATTAAATAAGTCATTATTATTTTTGATTTATAATTAAATGAGAATAAAACCAGAGATACTATTTTATTTGGCTTTAGAATTCAATGGGTGTCACACTCATATATAAATAGTGACTTCCGAATTTTGGTCTCCAACACATCAAAGCCACATTCGTAACTCTTTTTCCATAAAAGGAATTGCGATTCAACTCTATCAGGAATACAGAAGGTTTTCAAAGAACAAGGTAATGGTCTGATTTTGTACGAATTCTAAATATTCGAACTTATGGTGTTGTTTTAGTTGGTTGTCGTTACGAGAATGACTCTAATCTATATGTGTCTAAGGAGTAGAATATATTAAATATTATTTAAGTAATTTATTTCTAATATTGGTATTTGATTAAATTAGTTTTAGAGAAATTTAAATTGTTGACTTAATTTATATATTACGACTATTCTTTTTGAATATATTATTTTTATATTTTTTTATATAAATTTTTTTCCTAATTTTTAAGTTTTTTTTCTTGGATATATGTATCACATTTTTTTTCTCATTTTATATTTTAGATTAGTAACAAGTGTAATTACCCGTGCCATACACGTGATAAGATTGAAATTATAATTTTAAATTATTTTTTTAAAATTAATTTAAATTATAATAATTTGATTAATAAAAAAGTAATATGTTATGCATTGTTTGATTTTTTTTAATTTAGTGTTAATTGGATTAACTCTAAAATAGTTATTAATCGATTTTAATAATCTACTTTCTTCAATGAATCAAACATATATACTGAATATGATAATAAATAATATAGTAATAGTCAAATCTACCAACAAATATATTGGCTATTATCACACTATAAAATAAATTAAATATAAAGGCTATTAGTACTTATAAATTTATAAAATTGCACTGTCTTTGATTCGTGCAAGGGTTTACTTATCAAATAAACTTAAAATATAAACAAAAAAACATCACTATTTAAAGAAAAGGAAAGATACGTGAAAAAAATGAAAACAAAAAATTAAAACATCACTATTAGAAAAAAAAACTATTAATATGCGTATGAAATGGAGACGGAATTGAAGAATATATATGGATATAAAAAATAAAAAATTATTACACAATTATTAAATAAAAAATAATCATATATATAAAACAAAATAATTATAACAAAAAATAATTAATATATGTGATTTAAATATTTTTAATAATCGGTAAGATGGAGTTTAACAAAATATAATTCATATATTTTTTTATTTATGTATATGTATATAAATTTATTATATGTATATATATTAAGAAAAACTACCAGTAATATATATATATATATATATATATATATATAACAAAATTAATATATACGTATACATAAATAAAAAAAATTATTATAATTTTTAGAAATTACACATGAACTCTTTTTTTCTCTCAAATAAATTTATTCTAATTATATTACCATTAGCTCATGAATAATGCATGATTATATTAATTTAAGAACATATCTTTATTATAATTATATCAAATCAATATTTAATGCGTTATTAAACTACTTATCAATCATCGATATTTTTAATCATTCTAATTATATCAATTGATATAGTTCTAATTCTCATTCAAGTGAAATAATTTTATTAGGAGATAGTTAATGCACACATTAATAATGACCTATTTAATTTGATAATAATAATAATAATAATAATAATAATAATAATAATAATAATAATAATAATAATAATAAGGTATACACGGTACATATATTATATTTTAAAAAGGTAAAATATATTTTAAGAAAATTAGGATATCAATAATCAATTGTGATTAATATCAATATCAATAATTAATTCTTATAATTATTTTTGTACTACTAAAAGCTACATATAGTGTTTTTTTTTTGTAGAATAAAAAAGGTAATTCATAACATTTTTGTAAAGTTATATCGTATGGACACAAGATTAATTAGATAACAAATTGAATTTTAATTAATACATTTTATTTTCTGCTCATATTTTTTCATTAGTTATTTTACTTCTTATATTTACAGTAAATATTGAATGTAAAAAAGAAAAAAAATAATATTGAATGTTATCTATTTTATTTATTTAGAGTTATAATTAAATTTGATATAATTATAGCAAGTAACTAGAATTAATAATAACATGATACTATAATTTTAAGTTGTATAATATAATAAAAAAAATGTAGCAATTTATGTATGTTTCCTATATAGCAATAATACTATATATATTTATATATCTCCTCTTTTAGCTCTTTCCTAAAAATATTGGCATATAATTAATGTCGATAACATATATATTGAGTAAGTATCTCTATTGAATTAATCATAAAGGTTAATAAAATATAAGGACATAAATTTCACCTAATTGTAGCAAGCATCTCTATTGAAAATATTTGCTAATTATTACCATATATATATATATATATATATATATATATATATATATAAAAGGATTAATAGTGAATTGTTACAATTATTTATCATGTAGAAAGTTTATACTTTAGACATAGATCTTCTTCTGTTTATTATTTTTCATACCTAAGGGCTACTAACTACGATTCTATAACAGTATTACCTATGGTAGATTATGTAATGAAAAAAGTTTGAAAAATAACGGCAAGAATTATAAGGTTATGGAAAGTCCCAACCAAATTTGACAAGAACAAGACGACTTACATAGAAATGATTCTCATGGATGATAAGGTAAGTTGATTATTTTCCATGATTCTTTCAAGTGATGCTAGGTCCATTTTATAAATTTTTTTGTTCATATTTTAAGTTTATTTGATAAGTAAACCCTTGCACGAATCAAAGACTATGCAATTTTATGGATTTATAAGTACTAATAGCCTTTATATTTAATTTATTTTATAGTGTCATAATAGCCAATATATTTGTTGGTGGATTTGACTATTACTATATTATTTATGATCACATTCAGTATATATGTCTGATTCATTGAAAAAAGTAAATTATTAAAATCGATTAATAACTATTTTAGAGTTAATCCAACTAACACTAAATTAAAAAAAATCAAACAATGCATAACATATTACTTTTTTATTAATCAAATTATTATAATTTAAATTAATTTTTAAAAAATAATTTAAAATTATAATTTTAATCTTATGGACGAGTAATTATCCTTGTAATGAATAATTTTGAGGACTAATTTACATGACAATTAATATTTGGGAACTAAATTGATTGTTACTTACCCATGGACTAATTTGTCTCCTTCGTACACGTCACGCTTAACATCTGACATGGCAGCTTAACATATTTTGTAGGCCAGTTTCGTTAGGAATTGATGGAGTCAAGTAGGCCAAGGATCAATGCTACATATAGAGTTAAATGTTGGGGACTAAACTGTCTAACAAATTAATTTTAATTAAAACTAAAGTGTCTAGTCCAAAATTTTTTGGAACTAAAATGGATAAATACTCTTTGTGATAGAATCGGTCAAACATTTGTTTCTTCTATGTGACCTCACATGGCAGGTGTGGTGCAACTGGCTGAGGAGATTTGGGGAGGATTGGGCTATTCCTGGTACCATTAGGAAACTGTTTGAGAGTTGGACTGGTAGGCATAAGCAAAAACAGGAGTAGAAAATGTGGCTTATTGGGTTTTTCACAGTGATCTGAAATGTCTGGGTGGAACGTAATGCGAGGATCTTCAATAATAAAGAAGCAGGTGTTGACATAGTAATAAAGCGGACATTTCTGAGCTATGAAGAATGGATCGATAGTGATCCTTTCGGTAGTTGACAGGAGTTGTATATTTCTATGTAGCACTTGTTATTAGAGTCCATTGCTCCACTATTCTGTGTTGAACTTATTTTGTTTCAAAAAAAAAAAAAACACTTTAATATTTTTTTTTTAACTACAAGACTCAAATCCGTTACCTTTCACCAGAAGAAAAACTTGTATCATAGTTTTCTTTTCCTAACCAGTAACCACACTAATTACATTGACATTATAATAAATTTGGCTACGATTAAAAGACCATAAGTAGAGAAGATGTGAGTCTAGCTTAAGATAATCAATATGAATTTCTTTGGCTTGGAACTTTAGTATTTTTCATTACTAACAAATGAGAAAATCAACATGAGATAAATGAAAAAATGAAAACTGAAGCCACGGTTACTTCTTCTTCCCTGCCTTTCCTTCTTTTCTCCTTATAATTTCATCAGCATATTTGATACCCTTACCTTTGTATGGTTCCGGGGGTCTCCATCTACGAATTGAAGCAGCAAACTGGCCAATATCAGACTTGTCATATCCGCTGATGGTGATTCTGGTGTTTTCTTCTACTTTCACTTTCAGGCCATCAGGAATTGTCATCTTAACAGGATGAGAGAATCCAAGATTCAGCACTATCTCTTTTCCTTCTACCATGGCACGATACCCAACACCGACCAGTTGAAGTTTCTTTTCGAAACCTTTAGATACTCCAACGACCAAGTTGTCTGTAAGCGTCCTAATAACATTCATTCGTTATTCGTGAAGGAATGCAGGAGTTAATATATGAGTATGTATATGCACAAATGAAAAGGTTCTCTGACAACAATAAGAAAGTCAATGTATAGTATCTGGAAAATGTAAGCATCAATTTAAATTAAAGCCTTTAGGATGCAACCAATTCCTAAATCTACCAATGGAAAGTTCTAACTCACCTAAAGGAAAAGCATATCCTAGTTGCTATGGCGTCTAGAAATCAAAAGACCGACCAGTTGAAGTTTCTTTTCGAAACCTTTAGATACTCCAACGACCAAGTTGTCTGTAAGCGTCCTAATAACATTCATTCGTTTATTCGTGAAGGAATGCAGGAGTTAATATATGAGTATGTATATGCACAAATGAAAAGGTTCTCTGACAACAATAAGAAAGTCAATGTATAGTATCTGGAAAATGTAAGCATCAATTTAAATTAAAGCCTTTAGGATGCAACCAATTCCTAAATCTACCAATGGAAAGTTCTAACTCACCTAAAGGAAAAGCATATCCTAGTTGCTATGGCGTCTAGAAATCAAAAGACATATCCTAATCGATGTTTTCCTGTAATGAGAATTTAACATCTACAGATGAATAAAAGTTTATAAATTTATAGCATATAGTAAAAAAGTAGTATTGTTTACTACTAATAGATTAAATCTTGTAGCACAATTTTGTTTAACTGCATTATGTATAAGTACAACGACAAGTAGCATGTATTGAGATAAAAACAGAGATGACATGTTCCAAGTCTTAAAAAATTAAAAGAGGGATCGGTAAAATGAAATACCTAAAAAGCCCATGCATTTGATTAGCCCTTCTAGTTTCGACCACCTTTCTAACCCTTAGGGCCCCTGACTCCTGTCTCTCAACAATCACTTCACGAGGATAAGTTAATCCAAGTTCTCCCAGGGGACCTTTTACCTGTATATCCTGCCCTTCTAATTTGATTTTAACATTGGATGGCACTTCAATTGGTTGCTTCCCAATTTCGTGACTCCTTACATTCTGTAGTCATCCTACGGAAACCAACATTTGCAGCAGGAAGAGTTGAAACTCTGACCTTATTTCTCTCACCCAAAAAGACTGTCTTCAAATTGCTGAAATAGGATAGCACATGATCAGTGAGGCTTTTCAAATTTATAAATTAATTAATTTGAGTTAATAGGTTTCCATCATGCAATAAGTTGTACCACTCTATTGAATCCAACAAATGAATAATCAAGAAAAAACAACACCCAAGAAAATCCAAAATTAAGTACAAAGCCTGGTTAAACTTAACTTGATGCTCAAGTTAATTAAGTATCCAAAATGTAATTTCAAACGGAGGTAAATCGCAATGTCCTACTAGAAGACAAGACGCTTCACATTAAATAACAATAACAATAACACCCAATAACAATAACAATAACTAACAATAATAAGAATAATACCCAATCCTCCCTGCCCTTTTTAACGATAACAAGAAGAATCTATTAACCATGTAGAACTTTTTAGAAGACTTCGTGTGGAAGTCCTCTTCAAGCTTTCACATGTAGCTCTAGCACTATGAAAAACATTTCAGAAATGTATAAACATTCCTCAATGCTTCCCTTCTCCTCACAAGCATTTCACCGAATACCCAGAATGCATCTTTCATTCCTTGACATCCAATAACATGAATTATCACGTCATTATCTAAAATTATGGTCATCTTGACAACCAGACTCAGTTTACTCAAAACCCACAAATTCCCCCGAGTATGAACATAATTAGTTGACCCAAGCTTGTACAAGAAGTAAAAGAAAAACCACATTCACATGCTGAAGCAATCAGAGAGAGTTCAGAAAAATAGGGCAGCGTCAAAGTTTGGGAGTTTGTGTGCTCCCATGATAAGGGAAGCTGAATTTCCATAATGGATGGGTTTTGAGTTCATTGTAATTCAACATTTCAAACCATATAATCAGCATTATTGAACAACAGTGAATTATTATTTGCTTGAAGAGGAACTGAATTTGCGTAACAGAAACAAGGAATAGTAATATTTAGAGACAAAAGTAAAATTTTTTTACCTGATTTGAAGAGAAGAGGTAACCGAGGAAGCCATTGTTAGAACTCAGAAGCTTCTGCTGCTGCTTCTTCCACCAACAAAGTAAAAAGCCGTATCCAAGTAGCTAGCTACTTATCTGGCTATCAATGAAGGGTAGTTTAGTAATTACATCTTCCAAACGAAGAAAAGAATCAGAATGGGTTCCGTTTTTCTTCTTTTTGGTCTTTGGGCTATGCCCTTCTAGCCTACCCGAAACCCACACCCAACCCACCTTCTACCCGGACTCCAAATCGCTTCATCCTCTGCTGCATGCTTCATTATCGCCGGTGATTATGGACTGCCGACGAGAAACTGAAGTAGAAGGAGATGAAGACTGCGAGTTCCGATCAGACCTCCAAAGTCAACAGCTCATTTTCAGTATCACTGCTGCTTTGGGATCACGCGGTAATGGCGAAGAAGCTTCTCCTCACCGCGTCTCAACACAATCCGGCTCGCTTAAACCTGTTCTGCTCAGAAACGCCGCCTGTGTCCGCCGCCACCGAGTTCACTCCTCAGTGTTGTAGAAGATCTGGTGCTTGTAACTGCAGTTGCAATTTCCCATTTATAACCCGCATCGAAACCAAGCCTGATCTGCGTTTTGATATCTGCAATCCTGATTTTCCTCTTTGCCTTGTTCCTGTCCGTTGAATTCTTTTGATTTGCAAAATATTTCATTGGTACATCCCACTCTTTTAGCTGTGGTAATTAATGCTCTCTAAACTTAATTGCTGTGAATTGTGATATTGTGATTGAATCATGGATAATTTTAGAGTTAAACCTCATAGTGGTTTCTGACCTTGTAGTGACCTCAATATTATCCCCGAATTTAACACTAGTGTTTCACATTCGTCTCTAAAGCATTTTTCGAGGAATATTCCTTAACAGCACGCTGACGTGTATGGAGAGGGGCCACCTTGGATAGGTAACGGTTATCTGATGTAGCAGTTATCTTTATTTAACTCAATTTAGTCCCTGAAATCATTTATAACCCTAATCTCTAATTTATCACGAGAAACCAGACTGTTTCTTCTTCTCTGCTCTCCTTCGTCTTCTCTGACACCGTTGAGCTTGAGTTGAGTGGAGTGGGTCATGATGGGTGGAGGCAGCAACCATATTAGTAGCTCCAGTAACCGACGTTCAGAGAAAAGCTGTGGGAGGAGAACCACCAGAAGTAGTCAGGAACGAGTTCTAGATAGGTGTGGGTGTGGTAGCCGACCCGTCCTAAAGTGGTCAGGAACAGAGGCGAATCCAGGGAGACCATTTTATGGTTGTCCTAACTACAATGTAAGTGATTTTTGTTAATGAATATACCTAGCGTCGTTGCTTATTAAATTTGTAACATTTCTTCTCCATGGGCATGAAATGTAGTTGCAGAGTATTGGTAAGAGGTAGTGTGGTCTCTTTATGTGGGCTGACAAATTGGCTGATGAAGAAGAAGAAAGTGACAGAGGTAATTATGGCTTTGAAATGGAGGAGTGGAGAATGAAATTTGCTTGGAAACTTAGAAAGTTGGAGTGTGAAGTTAAGGCTCTAAAACTAGCATTTTGTTTGTTGTTGGTTGTTGTTACAGTAATTGTAATTGTTGTTTGTGTAGTATGGAAGCAGTGATTTACAATTGAATATTGTGTAAAACAAAAGTTGTAATTGCTGTACCTTATGATGAAGAAATGAAGAAATGAATAGATTTGTGTAATTCTATTTTAAGTAGCTAAGGAAGTGTAATAGAATTTGAAACATTCAACAATAACATTCCCACATGGTTAATTGTTTTCCAAAGTTGTCTGTGTCAAACTAGACACGATCAAAAGACAACATAGAGTATTTAACTACCATAATCCAAAATACATACACGATCAAAAGACAACATAGAGCATTTAACTACCATGGAAATCAGAAACCATAAAGTTCAATGTTTAAAAGCAAAATATCTTAACAGAAAAATAGCAAAGTGTTCATTTGTTGAATTTTCTTGGTGGTTTGAACTCCGGAGTTGGAACAAAACTCATGGCGTTACGCAACCTTGAAGCTGTAGCTGCTGATGCACCAACCATTGGATCGATAGAAGCACTTGTCGGAGGTGGAGTATTTGAAATTGGAACAGTGGCTGCTGGAGGAGCATTTGAAACAGTTGGAGGAGGAGCACGGGTTGCTGCTAGAGGAATCGAAGCTGTTGCAGGTGGTGGAGGTTGTCTTCTTTTTTGAGGGAGCTTTGGTGGCCTTGCCTGGGGCTGATTTACTTGGTGGGATGCTTCATTTTCATTTTCTGACACCATTGGTTGACTCATGCCAACCTCAATCTCAGTAGCATTGCCCTCATCTGGGACTTCAGGTGCAGCAGGGAGAGATTGTTGCTGATTTCCTATATTAGCTTCACTAGCAGCAGCAGCTGCAGCAGCTGCCACAGCTGCAGCCTCGTCGTCAGCCTTCTTCTTAGCACAATTTCTCTTGTCGTGACCCTTGCCACCACAATGATGGCATGAACCCTCTTTATATACCCTCTTTATCTTGGTGATCTTCTACTTCTTGTCTCCAACCGGGCCTTCATCAACTCCCTTTCTTCTTTTCTTCTTGGGTGCCCCTGGCATCTTCTTAAATTTGGGTGCTTGTGGTTTATTGTGAAGAGACTTCTCCCATAGTTTCTGGCCAGGAATAGGATTGATATGGAATGCATAGGTATCATTGTATGCATCCATTGTCAACCATCTATGACAGAAGTCTTCGGGCTGCCTGCCTGCCCTAGCCATTGCAGCACAAGCATGGACACAGGTTATCCCTGATTCAAATCAATTATATGCATCCAAGTTACTAAGTAATCAACTCCAATTCCAGTATGCAATCCACAATAAATTAAGAAAAAACAATTACAATATCAGAATAATTATTGGAAAGGTAATGACAATTAAAGTAATACCACTTAGTTGCCAAAGTCCACAGGTGCATATTGCCTTTCCCAAGTCCACTACCATGTTTGTCGGCCACCCATGTACCTCGAATTGTTCATAGTCCGCATCTCCGGACCACATTGGCAGCCAATTCTTTGAAGCATTCCTGATCTTTTCCAAGTGGCTACGTTGAACAGGGGGTAGTAACCCAACATGGTTCTTGAATTTCATTTTGTTTCGGGCTATTGTCCTCATGATATACATTCTAACTTCTTCGAGTAGTGTGATAATTGGTTTAGCCCTTGCTTCCTTGATTCTTGCATTGAATACTTCGCAAGCATTGTTACATATGTTGTCACATTTTGATTGGGTAAGGAAGAAGGCCCGACTCCATGCATCTCTTCGCCATTTGGCAAGGTACTCCCAGACTTCCTTCTTAGCTCTCTGAATTTTCATCATCCCCTCATTGAATCCCTCTTGAGTGGTAGATCTTGCACACTCCCACAGTAATCCTCTAAGTTTGTTGTCTTTCCACTGCTTATTGAAGTTTCTCCACAAGTGCCAAACACAAAATCTGTGGTGGACACCAGGGAATACCTCCTGGACAGCTGTGATTAGTCCCTGCAGGAAACCACAGAAATTATTAACTTATAATATCGGGACCCAACCTGGTCCCTTAACTTACATAAGTGACATAAACTTAGTCCCTACATATACATAACTGATATAAAATTAGTCCCTACACATACATAAGTGACATTAAACTAGTCCCGACTAGATAGTCAGTTCTACTCCTATCCCATTATATTAATACAAGCATATTGAAACAGAATCATGAAAGCAAAACATGACAGCAACAATGTCTGAAACAAACCAGTGGTATTGGAATCAGAATCATGAAAGCGATAACTAGTAAATAACAAATTCGTCGTTACCTTTTGCATGTCCAAAACGAAACAGCATCCATTTTGGGTGTAGCTCCCTAGATCATCATGCAGCAGCTCAAGGAACCACCTCCAATTATCTGTGTTCTCCACTGGTACAATGGCATATGCAATTACGTAAATATGATTGTTGGCGTCTTGTCCAATGGCTGCCAATATTTGTCCACCAAATCTGGTTTTCAGGAATGCTCCGTCAAGCCCAATTAGAGGTCTGCATCCTGCCTTAAACCCCTTCATGCATCCATCGAGACAAATGTACATCTTGTCAAAAGTGGACTCTTCTGAGTGGTTTGGATGAGGAATTGTGGCGATGCACACAGTAGAACCAGGGTTGCACTTTAGGAGAGTCTCACCATAATCTCTCACCATCCCATATTGTGCAGCAGCATCACCATACACAATGTGCCTTGCATCTCCGAGTGCTCTTGTCAGGGAGGATTTGTTCAACTCCAAGTCATATTTACTTTTAAAGTATGTTAAAGCTTCAGAGTGCTTCAGATTCGGAAATTTCCTAAGCTTCTTGACCAACTTGCTAGCTAACCACCCTCTGTTAGCTAATCTGTTTTTTATCTCCCTTGGGCAGGTATGATCATCATTGAAGGTTTTAACTTGCCAGCAAACACTCTCACTATCTATAGAGGCATAGATAACCCATGGACAGTCCTCAACCTTACATAAAGTCCTGCATCGTACTTTATCATTTTTCTTGAATCTAACTATCCTACCTTCCTGATGCAACACTCCCTCACAGCCTCCTTAAAATCCATCTTCGTGTTGAATTTCATCCCAACCTCTAATCGGATTTCCCCGAACCTTGTTCCTTCTCTGAAAACAGGAAATGCGTCGTCAGCCTGAACTTCAGCAAATTCATCCTCTGAGTTGGGGGATGTCCTCATTTCTTTGGAATGCCAAGAATTTGCCCCATCTGACTCATCATGATATTCATCATGAGCATCATAACCCCCAATATCAGGACTATGGTCTCCCGGTTGTCCAGAAAAGAACTCATCATCTTCACCGGAATCATCCTCAGGTACTAATCCATTATCAGGTTCTAGTATCTCCTTCTGCAAATTACTCTCCTTAACTTTTTTAGGGTGCTTCCTGTTTACCTCTTTCCTTTTACCTTGCAGTATTGTATTGGTGACCTCTTCATCACTCGAACTTTCCTCAGCTCCGGGCTTGTAAGCACTATCCTCCGCACTTTCATAACTGTCCGAACAGTCTGATTCTGATAACACAACCGTATCAACTAGCTTTCCCTTACCCTTAGTTGTTTGCCTCGCCACATGACCTTTGGCACTTTCGGTTGGAAAATCTTACCCTGTTTTGGCTTAGGCACCAGTGTTGGAGTACTTTTGGGAATTGGTGTTGATTTTGTGGTTGCAGATGGTTCTTGAGTATGACCCATATTTTGGTTGGGTGGGGCAGGGGGTAGCAGCCATAGAAATTGGGGTCGGAATGGTGGATTTGAGGGTTGGGGTTGATTTGGTGGTTGCAGCTGGTACTTCAGTATGGTCCATGGGTGGGGCAGGGGTATTTTTCGTAGAGGTTGCCTCCTGGGTGGGTTTGGTAGTACTCGGACGGTTGATAAATGGGGGTTGGAACTGAGTCTGGAGGAATGGCCTTGGAGCTTGGTCCTGTTCTCAGCAAAACTGGTTGGGTAGGGACTTCAACCACCACCTCCTCCTTGTCCTTTCTGAATGGTGGTTCTTCCAAGTATGTTGGAATAGATACCCCATGTTCATAGTACACATGCACCTCTCCATAGTTGCTTTCAGCAAGGAAGCACATCTCCAGCAGCTCAGCATCAGAATTAAGTTTCCTTAGGCCAGTCTCTAATGGTCTCTTTGGAACCAGCCACCAACAGTGTTCCGCCTTATCATACCCAAGTTCTTTGTAGTAATTCCTGATGAAAAAGACATCTAGCCTATCAGTGTCAACCTTCGGAATCTCTGAAATATGGTCCCTGGTGTATGACACAACACCCTCTTCACTCCTCACAAAGGATCCCCTATGGTGACACACAATAGTTATGAGACCCATCTGAAAAAAAAAATAACAAATGATCATCAAGATTGCCATCAACCAGGAAAGCACAATAACACCAGTCCCTAACCCTCCATGAACACACATAAACAGCATACATAAACAACCTACATTCTTCTATTTTCAGCACATTACAACCATAGCTACCATCATTACAGCAAAAAATAATAACAAAAAAAATACGCAACATCAACATATGCAGAAAACCCTAACAAAAATTTTCAGAAAAACCATATAACAAAACGATGAGCGAATGAATATATAACGACTTAACAATGTACAAAAAGTCATGATCAACAAAAACAGAGGAGTAGATGGTAGCTATTGTGTTTATCCTTCTATTTTGCTTACCTCTAACAATCAAAGTGCTTCCCGTCAGACCACTACGTGTGCGATAGAGACAAGATAATCACAATATGCTTGATTTCGTTGAGAGAGAAGGCCAGCGAAAATCCCTCTCAAACTGGTGCCATTGAAGAAAATAAGGAGAAGAGGAAGAGACTGTGTTGGCTTGAGAGAGAAGTTGTCACTGCATGTTAAATCCCTTCTCCAAACACTAACCGACGACGTTTCAATGCAATTTAGGCGCCAAATTAAAAAACGACGTCGTTTTGGGAGTCCAGCCTGGCTTCCAGCGTGGCATTCGTAAGTCCAAGTCATCTTTCCGTCACCGGAAAATGCTTCAGGGACGACCGTGAAACACTTGTGTTAAATTCGGGGATAATATTGAGGCTAGTGCAAGGTTAAGGACCACTTTGAGTGTCGAGTGCAAGTTCAGGGACCACTCTGAGTATTAACTCATAATTTTAAGGTGGAAAAAGTATCTTTAGGTCCTTTAAGACTAGGGGTGTGTATGGGATGGGTAAAACCGGGTTTGATGTGATTCAGACCTGACCCGAAATATATACCGTGTCTATTTATTAGACCCGAATTCGGCCTTAGACCCGATGAAACTTATACACTTTCGGGCCACGATTATACTGGGTAAAAATCGGGTGAAAATCGGGCCGTTAACATTACATTACTTTGATACCTTCTTATAAGCTAGCATGTGAAAATATCCAAATTTCCAAGATTCCAACCATTATTTGACATGGTAAAATTCACTTAGAAAAATATAACAATAACCAACTCTTCTCTAAAATTAAGGCATAACCATAATCAATACTAATATTGTCTAATAACACCAAATATTTAATTCAATACAAATAACACAATATTATATATTAGTCTAAAATCTTATGCATTTTAAATATAAAACATTAACTTATAGTCTTATAATAACTAATAACACAATATTAAGGTTTACAATACTTAAATTTCACATAAGAATAGCCATCATCCATCACTAATAACACAAAATATTAATTGTGTATGATGACCGGGTCACCGAGCCGACTTCGGGTGACCCGAGCCATGGCTCGGACCCGATCCGAAATAATGACCGAGTCTATTTTTGAGACCCTTACTCGGCCCTAAACCCGGTGAAATCACACCAAAATAGCTCCTAAAGTGTTCGGAATCGGACCGGGTCTTCGGGTTAAGCCGGGCCATGCACACCCCTATTTAAGACTGCGTTTATCGTTTATTTTTGAAAATAGAATTTGACAAAATATTAAAAATAAGATATAAAAGATAAAGATAAATTTAATATTTTTATATTTTATTTCATAATAAAATAAAATAAATTATAAAATTTAATTTATTTTTATTTTTATTTTTTATTTTAAAAAATTTGAAAAAAATATAATAATAAAAGATATAATTATAAAAAATTAATAAAAATAGTGAAAAAAATAAAAAATAAATTCTATTTTTTATTAATATTTTTGTATTTTTTTTGTTAACACAAAATATACTAATTCATTATCTATAGATATAATATTTTTAGACACATTATTTTATTTATCAAATATAATTTTATATCTCTATATTTTTATTTTAGTGTGCTATTCTTATAAATAAATACACATAACTGTTTTCATATGAAATAGTGTAGGCGTTGTCTGGTTAATAGTAAATTTTTTTAAAACAATAATGTTAAAAATTAGTATATTTTATAATTTATAACTAATAATTTATTATTATTAATATTTTTAATAATATACAATTATATTTAATAATATAAAATTATATTTTTTTTATTAATTAAATACTTACTAAATTTTAATGAAAACGCTCGCGCTTGTCCTTTTTCTTTTTGAAAAACTCCTATTTTTTTTTTCTTTTTAATCACATGGCGCTACTTTTACTTTTTGGCCCAATATAAAAAGATTTATTTATTGTTAATTTTTTTCAAAAAATCAAACAAACTTGTGAAGCATATATTATGTTGATACTTTAAAATAAACTCTTAAAGAAAATGTGTATAAATATTAATTTTTATTCTTATTATGTTAAAATAACATTTTCAACTTCATATATATCGAACATTAGTATATTAAACAAATTCCTACGTTGATAGTTTATGAATTAAAACTTACAAGTAAAGTTTCTTAACTAGAAAAGTTAATAACAAATATTGTTAGAAATAAGATACTAAATTGGAGAAAGCATTGTATATTATTGAGTTGTCTGAAATGATATAATATAAAAAAATATTTATAAATGTTAAGAGAATCATAATAATAAAGACGTAATATTTTATAATAGATATCTAGATATACTAAATAATTCTAATGAATGCTAATTTGATCCAAATATATTCTGACATCCCTCTTAAATTCAAGTGACAACTTGAATTTGAAACTTATTTTAAAAAACGAAATAAAAAAAATGTATAAACTAATAGAACGGGTGCAAACGGAACTGCCGGAAGGAAGCATAGATGAAACTGTCGCTGTATGAAGGAAGTGCAGACGGAACTGCCGCTGTCTGAAGGAAGCGCAGACGGAACTGCCGCTTGATAAACTACTATTTTATCGTTTATCTTGTGCTAAATTGAGTGGTTTTTATCAGTTCTTCGCACACTTATTCATACAAACTGCATGGTTTTACAAATCCTTCCTAATTTTGTTCCATGATTGAAAACTTGCTTCCTAAGCCTTTAAATTGTCTATTTTTAATTTTCCTTTATACCATTCGACGCCGTGATCTGTGTATTAAGTGTTTTCAGGCTATATAGGCTAGGAATGGCTTAGAGGATGGAGAAGAAGCTTGCAAAAGTGGAAGGAACACAAGAAACTAAAGAGTTGAGCAGCAAAGATCGAAGCGCACGCATGGCTGACGCGTGTGCGTG
The DNA here is from genome assembly GCF_059453495.1 of Arachis ipaensis. Classification (NCBI taxonomy): domain Eukaryota; kingdom Viridiplantae; phylum Streptophyta; class Magnoliopsida; order Fabales; family Fabaceae; genus Arachis; species Arachis ipaensis. The sequence goes on along the minus strand of NC_142437.1, from coordinate 93,854,088 downwards.
CATTGGCGCATCGTACATCGATGCGTACGCGTGACAAGCGCAGAAATCCATCAATGCGTACGCGTGATGTGCGTCACGTGCTGCAATTACAAAAGATGCTGGGGCGATTTCTGGGCTATTTTGGACCCATTTTTCGACCCAAAAACACAGACTAGAGACATGGGACAAGCAGAGACTCAACAGACATTCACATTCACCTAGTTTTAGTTTTAGAATTTTAGAGAGAAAACACTACTTCCTCTAGGGTTCTTAGATTTTAGTTTTATGCTTTTGGATTGGATATTGAGAGAGCTACTTCTACCTTCGATTGAAGTCTTCATCGTCATAGTTTACTTTTCTATTACTCTACTCTTTTGTTTTCCATTTAATTTGCTCGTGGTCATATATGGATATTGTTAATTTTGGGATTTATTAATGCAATATACAATTTTTACATTTAATTCCATTTCTTGTTTGATTCCTTTCAATTAATTATCAGCTTCAAATTTTTTTTATTAATTTATTTTAATTACCATGTCTTTTATTTATTCTTATTTCATGTTGTTGAAAAATGGTATTCATGTTATGATTTAAAACCTTCAACTTGGTTTGAGAGTTGATTAATTGGAACCCCTTGAGTTGGAAGACTCAAGTATTAATTTGTAATTGGGGATTGTTGGCTAACTCACTTTTCACTAACTCTAATCCTTCCCTAGGAAGGGATTAGGACTTGTGAATCAGAGTTAGTATTACCCACTTGACCTTCCTTCGCAACTGCAAGAGGATAACTGAGTGGAAGCAACAACCTTTTACTATTATACTTCGGAAAGTCAATAAGGATAGAAACTCCAATTAATCTTCTCTTAGCCAAGGCCTTTTAATTCAAATACATAACACATCTTGCTATCATTCATTGCTTTGATTTTTAGTTATTTATTTTTCCGTTCTCAAACTTCAAAAGTTTCTCAGAAAATTCCTAATCAATAAATTACACTGCTGTGTCAACTCTTTGGGAAACAACTTGGGAATTCTACTCCCAGTTAGTTGTTCTTAATTGTGACATCTTTTAAACTGATAGTGGAAATTTCGTCGGTTAGGACTGTACCCACAACGCTGCTTTTGTTAAAATTTCTTAACCGGCATTTTTTCACCTATCAATTTTTGGCGCCTTTGCCGGGGAGTTGCAACAGTGTGCTAAATTATTGGTTAGTGTAAATATTTTTATATTTACATAATTGCATTTTTTATTTTATTTTTATTTTGATTGTTGTGTTTTCTGTTTATTAGTAGTAGTTTTATTATTAATTTTTCTTAATATATTTTATTACCATGAGCTCTATGTTTCTTTCATTGAATGACATGTTCATTACCGGATCCGAGCTTAGCCGCATTTGATCCTGAAATTGAAAAGACTATTTCACATATTAGGTGAGCTCGGCGTCGGTTAGCCTCTGAGGGTGGTGAAGGGGGTTCTATTAATTTACCAGTCTTATCTGAGGTCGAGCCTGAACTGTCATTTGAAGAAGAAACTAGTCCCTCTTCTACTGATTCTATTGACGCTTCTTCTGTCGATTTAAGAGCAGGTACTATGGCGGAGCCTATAAGGATTACTCTTCAAGAAGCAGGAGCTCTGGACTTTACACTGCAACCATATCAAGCGCATCATCCGAATTTGGCTGCAGATTTTGAACTGAAGACCACATTGATTAATCTACTGCCTAAGTTTCATGGCCTACCTGCTCAAGAGCCTATCAAGCACCTTAGAGATTTTCAGACAGCTTGCTCAACTACTAGGCGGCATGGAGCGGATGAAACTACTGTTTGGTTATATGCCTTCCCATTTTCTCTTGAGGGAAAGGCAAGGGAGTGGTTCTACACTCAACCGGAAGCTGTTGTTACTAATTGAGATTTACTCAGAAGGGAATTTCTGGACAAGTTCTTTCCAGCAGAGGTTACAGATAGACTGAGGAAGAAAATTTTTTGCATCATCCAAGGTGAATCAAAAACTCTATACGAGTATCAGGAACACTTCAGGAATCTCCTTGACTCATGTCCCCATCACAAGATTGACCAGTTGGTGTTGATTAGCTATTTCTGCCAAGGCATAAAGCCTCAAGACAAGACCATCTTAGATGCTGCAAGTAATGGCTCTCTGACGAAGTACAAGACAGCGACAGAAGCATGGCAACTGATCACCAATCTAGCTGAGTCCACCCGAAATGCAAGGCATAGGAACAATCATCCCAAGGCTATTGCGGAAGTTTCCTCTAGTAGTGAGACCACTGCTCTTACCAAGACTCTGGGAGAGATGACCAATATACTGAAGCAGCTCCAGCTTAATCAATAATAACCTCAGCCTCCTCCACAGCAACCATGTCAACAGTTGGTCCCTCAGAGAGTGTGTGGAATATGTGCTTGCTATTCTCACTACGCTGATGAATGTCCACAACTCTAACAAGAAGATAACACCTTGGCGGCTACCAATACTTATTACAACCGTCCAAATCAACGGTACTATCAACAAGGCGGTAATTATAACCAAGGTGGTAACTACAATCAAGGTTGGCAAGACAAATCCAACCAAGGATGGAGCGACAATTCCAACCAAGGCTGGAGAGAAAATTCCAACCAAGGATGGAGGGACAACTACAACCAAGGAGGCAGAGACAATGGTGGAAATCAAAGGTGGAACAACAACTATCAACAGAACCGGTACCAACAAAACCCTCCATACCAACAGCAGAACCAAGGCCAAAGTTACCGGACACCTCACCAAAGGCAAGCTCAAGTGCCTCAACACAACCAACCACGAGCCCCTCAAATTACCTACCCCCCTCTTCAAATGATGAGATGCTTCGCGCTATTATGCAAGAACAAAAAGACCTTCAAAATTCACTTAACTCTAGAATCACCGGTCTTAACTCCACTCTACAAGCTCTCATATCCCGTATGGAACCACCCTCTACCCCTAACAATCAACCTTCAAACTCTAGTGCACTTCTCTCTCAACCTTTACCTAACCCCAAAGATGGAATCAATGCCATCACTTTGAGGTCCGGCACTACACTGCAAGAGAGGAGTCCCGAGGAGCCAAGCTCAAGAGAAGACATTCAAGTTGAAGACGTTGTTGAGGTAGAAGATCTTGAAGAAGAGGATGAGGTACAAGATGCGGTTGAAGAAGAAGTTGCTCGACCAAGGAATGGAGTATCAAAGGAAGATGAAGTTGTGAGAGAAGCTATTTCCATTCCTTTTCCACACCTTGCTAGGAGGACTAAGAAGCAAATGGAGCTAGATCCCAAGATGGTGGAGATCTTCAAAAAGGTTGAGGTAAATATTCCCCTTTTTGATGCTATTTGCCAAGTACCTAAGTATGCTAAGTTTCTAAAAGATTTATGCATGAATAAGGATAAAATACATGATTTAGAAATCATTCCTTTAGATAGCTCTATTTCTGCTTTAATGGGTGCTATACCGGAGAAATGTGGTGATCCTAGTCCCTGCATGGTTACTTGTACTATAGGGGTGTACAATTTTTTGATTGCATGTGTGATTTAGGTGAATGTGTTAGTATTATGCCATTATCTGTATATGATTCTTTGAGGCTCTCTCCCTTGAAAAGGTTGGCAGCATGTTTTATTTTGGCAGATAAGAGCATAATTTCAGTGGTTGGCATTGCGGAAGACGTCTTGGTGAGCATTAAGGGGTTGACGTTTCCTATCGACTTCTACATTCTAGAGATGCCCCTAATGACTCAGGAAGACCTTCATCCATCCTGCTTGGAAGGCCATTTTTGAAGACTTCGCGGTTTAAATTGGATGCCTTCTCGAGTACCTATTCTTTTGAGATAGATGGCAGAGCAGTGAGCTTCAATCTGGACGAAGCTATGAAGCACCCACCAAAAGACCACTCCATCTTATGGTGTGACATTATTGATGAGACTGTGGCTGAAGTTCACCAAGAGAAAGTAGAAGAGATGAACATGGAGCAAGGTGCAAGTGTGGGGAAACCTTCTGAGCAAACTGAAGACACCTTGCTACCTCCAATGGTTCCAGATGATCAAGTGCCAAGCCATGAGCTAAAAATGGAGTTGAATCCCCTTCCACCTCACCTCAAGTATGCTTATCTTGAGGACAACCAAAAGCTCCCGGTTATTATTGCAAAGGAACTTACTTCCCAACAAAAGGAGCGGCTGCTTAGTGTGCTTAGAAGATACAAGAAAGCTATTGGGTGGAGTTTGGCGTTCATAGTAGGCATCAGCCCTCAAGTCTGTGAGCACCGCATATTTCTAGAGGAGGGAGCAAGGCCTATCCATCAACCTCAAAGGCGGCTGAACCCTACCATTTTGGAAGTTGTTAAGAAGGAAGTGACCCAACTCCTTGAAGCCGACATCATCTATCCAATCTCAGATAGTGAATGGGTTAGCCCAGTACAGGTGGTTCCGAAGAAGTCAGGTGTCACAACAGTGAAGAATGAGCATGGGGAACTCATGGCTACAAGAGTGCAAAATTCCTGGAGGGTGTGCATTGACTATAGGCATTTGAACCAAGCCACTCGCAAAGATCACTACCCGTTACCTTTCATCGATCAAATGCTTGATCGCCTATCAGGTAAATCACACTATTATTTTCTAGATGGTTACACTGGTTATTCATATAGCTCCAAAATATCAAGAGAAAACAACTTTTACATGTCCTTTTGGAACGTATGCATATAAGAGAATGCCTTTTGGCTTGTGTAATGCACTGGCTACGTTTCAAAGGTGCATGATGAGTATCTTCTCAAATCTTCTTGAGCACTATATGGAAATTTTTATGGATGACTTTAGTGTCTATGGTGATTCCTTTAACCTTCATTTGGATAGTCTAGCAAGAGTATTAGAAAGATGTGTTAGTTCAAACCTTGTACTTAATTTTGAAAAATGTCATTTTATGGTAAAGCAAAGTATTGTTCTAGGACATGTTGTCTCTAATACTGGTATATCTGTTGATCCTGCAAAGGTAGATGTTATTTCTGGTTTACCTTACCCCTGCTCCGTGAGGGAAGTTCGTTCGTTTCTTGGTCATGCAGGTTTCTACTGGCGATTTATCAAGGACTTCAGTAAGGTTGTACTGCCTTTGTCCCGACTGCTGCAGAAGGACATAGAGTTTGAGCTGAGTGAAGACTGCATTGAGGCATTTGATAAGCTGAAGATTACCTTGATCCAAGCTCCTATTGTGATAGGGCCTGACTGGAGTAGGCCATTCGAGATCATGTGTGACGCATCCAACTATACGGTAGGAGCGGTGCTGGCTCAGCGCGAAGGTAAGGACCCTTATATTATTGCCTATGCTTCTAAAACTTTAGATGGTATCCAGTCTAATTATACTACCACTGAAAAAGAGCTTTTAGCTATTGTTTTTGCTTTGGATAAATTTCGAGCCTATTTACTTGGTACTAAGGTGGTAGTATATTCAGATCATGCGGCTTAAAAATATTTGTTAGCTAAGAAAGAGTCAAAACCAAGGTTAATTCGTTGGATACTGTTGTTGCAAGAATTTGATTTAGAGATCAAAGATAGGAGTGGTTCCCAAAATTTAGTGGCGGACCATTTGAGTTGCCTAGAGCACATTAAGGGTGACTCCACTCCTATCAATGATGTTTTTCTACTTGATAGCTTGCAAGCAATATCTGAGGTGGTTCCTTGGTATGCACTTATAGCTAATTATTTGGTTAGTCGCACCTTTCCTCCTAACTTTTCTAAGAATCAAAAGGACAAGTTTAAAAGTGAGTCCAAGTATTACATATGGGATGACCCATATTTTTGGAGATGTGGTGCTGACCAAATAATTAGAAGGTATGTGTCCCAATCAGAATTTTAGTCAAGTTTAGAGGCCTGCCACTCTTCTGAGAGTGGTGGACATTTTGGTCCTCAAAGAAGTGCTAGAAAAATTTTAGACTGCAGATTTTGGTGGCCCACACTTTTTAAGAATGCTACTGTTTACTGTGAATCTTGCCCCCAATGCCAAAGGTTTGGTAATCTATCCAAGAGGGATGAGATGCCCCAACAACTTATGTTGTTCTGTAAAATTTTTTATGTTTGGGGTATTGACTTCATGGGTCCATTTCCAAATTCTAATGCTTTCTTATACATATTGTTAGCTATTGATTATGTTTCTAAATGGGTGGAAGCAATTCCTACCCGTACTGATGATGCTAACGTTGTTGTTTCTTTTGTTTGAAATAATATTATTTGTCGCTTTGGATCACCACGAGCAATCATGAGTGATCAAGGAACTCATTTTTGTAACAGGAGAATGACAGGTCTGCTGAAGAAACATGGCATTATTCATAAGGTGGCGACGACTTACCATCCCCAAAGCAATGGGCAAGCCGAGGTGTCTAACAGAGATATAAAGGCATATTAGAGAAGATTGTTAAGCCTCAAAGAAGATACTGGAGTATTAGACTTGCAGATGCGCTCTAGGCTTATCGGAGAGCTTACAAGACACCAATCGAAATGAGTCCATTCCGCCTAGTCTATGGAAAGGCATGTCACCTTCTAGTGGAGGTGGAGCACAAAGCTTATTGGGCGGTGAAGGAATGCAACTTAGGATTGGGGGGAGCCGGGATTGAAAGGAAGCTGCAACTACAAGAGTTAGAGTGCCTTCGACTAGAAGCGTATGAGAACTCAAGGCTCTACAAAGAGAGGGTGAAGGCTGTGCATGACAAGAATATCAAGAGAAGAGAGTTTAGAGCTGGGGATTTAGTCCTACTCTATAACTCAAGATTAAGACTCATGCCGGGCAAGCTAAGATCAAGGTGGGAAGGACCTTATAGGGTGGAAAAGACTGAACTATATGGAGTCTTCCACCTGAGTCACCCTTCAAACCCCACCTTCTTTAAAATCAATGGCCACTGCTTGAAGCTATATCATGGTGAGAAGATGAAGAATAACAAGGAGCTGGAGATCTTCCTCTTGGCGGATCCAGCAACAGAAGAAGACTGAGCTTGTGGACCGTCCAACTTAAGGACGTTAAAGAAAAGTGCTAGGTGGGAGGCAACCCACCATGGTACGATCTTCCCTTTTTATTAGTTCTATTTTATTTTTATCAGTGTTAAATTCTGCATAATTACTTCTATTAGTCATTATTTTAATAAAAAAAGTGCTAACGACGCGCAAGCGTCTATGACACGCACCCGTCATGTGTGAGTTCGCCCTTTATCAAAATTGAACAGAGAGTTGCGCTGGAGACGAGCGGGAGGGGTGCCTGGCGCACAAGTCACCCCACGTGTACACGTGACCCACGCGTACGCGTCCCTTGCGGATTTTTCAATCCACGCATAAGCGTCAGCGACGCGTACGCGTGGACATGGAAATTAGCGTAAAAGAGTGTTTTGACAGAGAGTTATGATGGAATCGCGCGGGTAGCGTGCTAGAGGCACAATTCACCCACGCGTACGCATCCCTAACACGTACGCGTTGTTTTCACTTTATGGCTATCCACGCGTGGGCGTGACCGACGTGCACGCGTCGTACGTAATTGCGGCCCCAATACAAATTGAACAGAGAGTTGTGAGGCCATGGGACTGCAACTGTGCGTTTAGGACGGCCAGTGGTCACGCGTACGCGTGACCGACGCTTACGCGTCCCCTGAACTTTTGCCCACCCACCCGTACGCGTGGGCGACGCGCACGCATCGATAGCGCTGTGTCGCTTAACTCAGCGCGCCGCCTGTTTCAATTCTTTCCTTCTCCAATTCTAATTCTCATTCCTTCCTAATTCTTCTTCTTTCCTTCTTTCTACTTCTTCCTTCTTTCTTCCTCCATTCTCTCACCACCACCGGCGGACCACCACCGGAGACCACCAACTCCGGCAGCTACAATTTTCTTTTCTTTTCTTCCTTCCTTCTTACTCTTTTCTCATTCTTACTCCCACTCAACTTCCAATTTTCATCTTCTTCTTAAGGTTTCTTTTCTTCCTCTCTTCTACTCTTTCATTCTTCTTTTATTTATTGCATTTGATTATTTTGCTTGTTTTTAATTTTATATTAGCTTAGTTGTTTAAACTCCGCCTATGTTACACTTGCGGTACATAGCCGGTCCCAAGCCCGGATAAGGGAGGAGGGTTGTGTTAGGTCTTCGGCAACCAACATAAAAATATAGCTGAACCCCCATGACATGAATCAAAGACATTATTGCGCTAAAGCTAGGTCGTTGCCTAGAAGCAACGCGCCGTATGGCTCGAGTACGGTGTCAAAGCAAGAGCCGCTGCATCGGTGCCGGATGTAGTGTTAAATGAGCAAGGGTTCTCGCGTTTTCGTGAACGGACGAGGGTAAATAAGCTAGTTCACAAAGTAAAAGGTAAAGGTCGAAGCGACAGAAGGTTGAGATTTGGGACATGGAACATAGGCACTCTAACAGGAAAGTCCATAGAGGTGGTGGACACCATGACAAGGAGGAAGATTAACATTATGTGCCTACAAGAAACGAAATGGGTTGGTGCAAAGGCTAGGGAGTTGGATACTTCTGGTTTCAAACTTTGGTATACAGGAAAGGTGAAAAATAGGAATGGGGTTGGAATAATTATGGATAAGCAGTGGAAGAAGGACGTAGTGGATGTCAAGAGGGTAGAAGGTCGGATCATCTCTATCAAACTTGTAGTGGATGGAGGTGCTTTCCATGTGATTAGCGCATATGCACCGCAAGTGGGTTCGGACGAACAACACAAGATAAGGTTTTGGGAGGATTTAGAGAGTTTGGTTCAAGGCATACCTTTAGGAGATAAGATTTTCTTAGGAGGAGATTTAAATGGCCATGTTGGGAGAGAAGTGATTGGATATGAGAGTATTCACGGAGGCCATGGTTTCGGGGTGATCAATGCCGATGGTAAAACTATTTTGGGCACGAACAAGAGCATATGAGGGTCTCTACCAGTCTTTGGGCATGAAAGAAGGAGAAAAAGGTATATATAGAATTGCAAAGAGCCGGGAAAGAAGAACGGGAGATTTGGATCAGGTTAAGTGCATAAAGGATAAGGATGGAGAGGTGTTGGCTCAAGAGGAGAAGATTAATGAAAGGTGGAAGAACTACTTCTACGAGTTATTTAATGAGGGACAGAAGACTCTTCCGAGCCTTGGTCGATTATGCACAAGGGAAGAAGACCAAAACTTTGACTACTATCGAATGATTCGAGACTTCGAGGTAAAAGAGGCTCTAAAGCAGATGAAAAATGGCAGGGCAGTAGGACCTGATAATATCCCGATTGAGGTTTGGAAGGGTCTTGGAGAAAAAGGCATCAACTGGTTAACCAAGCTTTTTAATGAGATTTTAAGGTCAAAGAAGATGCCTAATGAGTGGAGAAAGAGCACCTTGGTACCTATCTACAAGAATAAGGGGGATATACAAAGTTGCAGAAACTATAGAGGGATTAAGCTTATGAGTCATACTATGAAGTTATGGGAAAGGGTGATAGAACGGAGGTTGAGAAAAGAGACACAAGTAACAGAGAACCAATTTGGATTTATGCCAGGCAGATCTACCACTGAAGCGATATACCTATTAAGAAGGATGATGGAGAGGTATCGTAGTAATAAAAGGGATCTACATATGGTATTTATTGATTTGGAAAAAGCGTATGATAGGGTACCAAGGGAGGTCTTATGGAAGGTTTTAGAAAAGAGGAGAGTAAGGATCGCATATATTCGGGCAATTAAAGACATGTATGATGGGGCCACAACTAGTGTGAAGACTCAAGGTGGTGTGACAAAGGAATTCCCTATTGGTATATGATTACACCAGAGATCATCCTTAAGTCCATACCTTTTCACATTAGTCTTGGAAGTACTCACAGAGCACATCCAAGAGCCTGTGCCATGGTGCATGCTTTTTGCTGATGATATCGTCCTTATGGGAGAGTCAAGGGAAGACCTAAATAAGAAGTTAGAGTTATGGAGAGAAGCTCTAGAAGTGTATGGTCTGCGCATAAGCCGTAGCAAGACGGAATATATGGAATGTAAGTTCAGTTTGAGAAGGGAAAACCCCAATATAGAGGTGAAGATTGGAGAAAACATCCTACAAAAAGTTAAAAGTTTTAAGTATCTTGGGTGCATCATACAGGATAATGGAGAGATTGAACAGGATGTAAATCATAGGATCCAAGCAGGTTGGTCAAAATGGCGGAGTGCATATGGTTTTATATGCAACAAAAAAGTGCCTTTAAAACTTAAAGGTAAATTCTATCGCACCGCTATAAGACAGGCTATGCTGTATGGTACGGAGTGTTGGGCGGTTAAAGGGGAGCACGAACATAAGCTGAGTGTGGCAGAGATGAAGATGTTGAGATGGATGAGTGGTCATACGCGATTGGATAAAATAAGGAATGAAGATATAAGGGAGAGAGTTGGAGTAGCACCCATTGTGGAAACGATGGTTGAATCGCGTCTCAGGTGGTTTGGACATGTGAGAAGAAGACCGATAGAACATCCAGTCAGAAGGATGGATGAGATGGAAGATGGACAAAGGGCAAAAGGCAGAGGAAGACCTAAGAAGACCATCCATGAGGTGGTTGGTGCATGAATTATGAATCACACTTTTCACAACTCGTACCACTAACCAGCAAGTGCACTGGGTCGTCCAAGTAATACCTTACGTGAGTAAGGGTCGATCCCACGGAGATTGTTGGTTTGAAGCAATCTATGGTTATCTTGTAAATCTTAGTCAGAAAATCAATTATAATTATCAGTATGAATTAAGAAGAATAAAAGAGCATGGATTAAATACTTGTTCTGCAGTAATGGAGAATATGTTGGAGTTTTGGAGATGCTTTGTCTTCTGAATCTCTGCTTTCTCCCTGTCTTCTTCTTCACACACGCAAGGTTCCTCCTATGGCAAGCTGTGTGTTGGTGGATCACCGTTGTCAATGGCTACCATCCGTCCTCTCAGTGAAAAAGGTCCAGGTGCGCTGTCACCGCACGACTAATCATCTGTCGGTTCTCACTCATGCTGGAATAGGATCCATTGATCCTTTTGCGTCTGTCACTATGCCCAGCCCTTGTGAGTTTGAAGCTCGTCTCAGTCATTCAATCCCTGAATCCTATTCGGAATACAACAGACAAGGTTTAGACTTTCCGGATTCTCAAGAATGCTGCCAATGGATTCTAGCTTATACCACGAAGATTCTGATTAAGGAATCCAAGAGATACTCATTCAATCAAAGGTAGAACGGGAGTGGTTGTCAGGCACGCGTTCATAGATTTAGAATGGTGATGAGTGTCACGGATCATCACATTCATCATATTGAAGTGCGAATGAACATCTTAGATAGAAACAAGCGTGTTTGAATAGAAAACAGAAATAATTGCATTAATTCATCGAGACACAGCAGAGCTCCTCACCCCCAACAATGGAGTTTAGAGACTCATGCCGTCAAAGAGTACAAAGTTCAGATCTAAAATGTCATGAGTTGCGAAATAGACCTCTAAAAGTTGTTTAAATACTAAACTAGTAACCTAGGTTTACAGAAAATGAATAAACTGTGATAGATGGTGCAGAAATCCACTTCTGGGGCCCACTTGGTGTGTGCTGGGGCTGAGACTTAAGCTTCTCACATGCCTAGGCTGTTTCTAGAGTTAAACGCCAGGTTGTAACCTGTTTCTGACGTTCAACTCCCATTTGTAACCTGTTTCTGGCGTTTGATGCCAGACTGCAACATGAAACTAGCGTTGAACGCCATTTTACGTCGTCTATCCTTGAGCAAAGTATGGACTATTATATATTTCTGGAAAGCCCTGGATGTCTACTTTTCCAACGCAATTGAGAGCGCACCATTTGGACTCCTGTAGCTCCAGAAAATCTATTTCGAGTGCAGGAAGGTCAGAATTCAACAACATCTGCAGTTCTTTTTCAGCCTGAATCAGATTTTTGCTCAGCTCCCTCAATTTCAGCCAGAAAATACCTGAAATCACAGAAGCACACACAAACTCATATTAAAGTCCAGAAATATGATTTTTAATTAAAAACTAATAAAAATATAATAAAAATTAACTAAATCATACTGAAAACATACTAAAAACAATGCCAAAAAGCGTATAAATTATCCGCTCATCACAACACCAAACTTAAACTGTTGCTTGTCCCCAAGCAACTAAAAACAAAGTAGGATAAAAAGAAGAGAATATACAATGAATTTCAAAAACATCTATGAAGATCAGTCTTAATTAGATAAGTGGGGCTATTAGCTTTTTGCTTCTGAACAGTTTTGGCATCTCACTTTATCCTTTGAAGTTCAGAATGATTGGCATCTATAGGAACTCAGAATTCAGATAGTGTTATTGATTCTCTTAGTTCAGTATGTTGATTCTTGAACACAGCTACTTTATGAGTCTTGGCCGTGGCCCTAAGCACTCTGTTTTCCAGTATTACCACCGGATACATACATGCCACAGACACATAACTGGGTGAACCTTTTCAGATTGTGACTCAGCTCTGCTAAAGTCCCCAATTAGAGGTGTCCAGGGTTCTTAAGCACACTCTGTTTTTGTTTTGGACCTCGACTTTAACCGCTCAGTCTCAAGTTTTCACTTGACACCTTCACGCCACAAGCACATGGTTAGGGACAGCTTGGTTTAGCCGCTTAGGCCAGGATTTTATTCCTTTAGGCCCTCCTATCCACTGATGCTCAAAGCCTTGGATCCTTTTTATTACCCTTGCCTTTTGGTTTTAAGGGCTATTGGCTTTTTGCTATTGCCTTTTAGTTTAAAGAGCTTTTGGCTTTTTCTGCTTGCTTTTTCTTTTTCTTGCTCTCTCTTTTTTTTCGCATTTTTTTTTCTGCAAGCTTTATTCTTCACTGCTTTTTCTTGCTCAAGAATCATTTTTATGATTTTTCAGATTATCAAATAACATTTCTCCTTTTTCATCATTCTTTCAAGAGCCAACAATTTTAACATTCATAAACAACAAATTCAAAAGACATATGCACTGTTCAAGCATTCATTCAGAAAACAAAAAGTATTGCCACCACATCAAAATAATTAAACTATTTTAAAATTCGAAATTCATGTACTTCTTTTTCTTTTTCAGAAAACAATTTTCATTTAAGAGAGGTGATGGATTCATAGGACATTCATATCTTTAAGACATAGACACTTAGATACTAGTGATCATATAGTAAAGACACCAACATAATTAAACATGAAGCATAGTAAACGAAAAACAGGAAAATAAGAACAAGGAGATTAAGGAATGAGTCCACCTTAATGAGGGTGGCGTCTTCCTCTTGTTGAAGAACCAATGGTGATGTTGCTCCTCCCTTATAGCTCTTTGATCTGCAGTCAATTACTCTACCACTGAATTATGGAAAAACAAAAAGCAATACTTTTACCACACCAAACTTAAAAGGTTTGCTCGTCCTCGAGCAAAAGAAGAAAGAAGTGGAGAAGATGGAGGAGATGGAGGTGTGTGAATGGGTGGGTTTAGGAGGGGAATGGTTTGAATTTGAATGGTGAGGTAGGTGGAGATCCTGTGGGATCCACAGATCCAGAGGGGTCAAGGATGTATCATCCCTGCTCCTATTAGGCGTGTAAATGCTCTTGCAGTGCAATCCTGGCGTTTAACGCCAGACTGCTGCCTGTTTTTGGCGTTAAACGCCCAAATGTAGCCTGTTTCTGGCATTTAACGCCAGGTTGATGCTTGTTTCTGGCGTTAAACGCCAGCTTGGTGCTTGTTTCTGGCGTTAAACGCCAGACAGATGCTTGTTTCTGGCGTTTAAACGCCAGAATGCTCTTCCTCCAGGGTGTGCTATTTTTAATGTTGTTTTTCATTCTGTTTTTTATTTTTCAGTAGTTTTTGTGACTTCACATGATCATCAACCTAAAAAAAACATAAAATAGCAATATAAAATAAAGAGATATAGTTAAATAACATTAGGTTGCCTCCCAACAAGCGCTTCTTTAATGTCAATAGCTTGACCTTACTGAGCTTTTAATCTAGTCTCAGCCTTGAGCATTCTTGCTCAACATTGCCTTCAAGATAATGCTTGACTCTCTGTCCATTAACAATGAACTTCTTATTAGAATCAATGTCTTGAAACTCCACATAGCCATATGGTGACACACTTGTAATCACATATGGTCCCCTCCACCGGGATTTCAGTTTCCCAGGGAATAGCCTGAGCCTAGAGTTAAACAGCAGAACCTTCTGTCCTGGTTCAAAGACTCTAGATGACAGCTTTCTGTCATGCCACCTTTTTGCTTTCTCTTTGTAAAGCTTGGCATTTTCGAAAGCAGTGAGTCTGAATTCCTCTAGCTCATTCAGCTGAAGAAATCTTTTTTCTCCAGCTAATTTGGCATCAAAGTTTAAGAATCTGGTTGCCCAGTAGGCCTTATGCTCCAGTTCCACGGGCAGATGACAGGCCTTACCATACACAAGCTGGTATGGAGAGGTCCCTATAGGAGTCTTGAATGCTGTTCTATAAGCCCACAGAGCATCATCCAAGCTTCTTGCCCAATCCTTTCTACGGGTACTTACAGTCCGTTCCAGGATTCTTTTTAGTTCTCTATTAGAGACTTCAGCTTGCCCATTTGTCTGTGGATGATATGGAGTTGCCACCTTGTGGCTAATTCCATACCGGACCATAGCAGAGTAAAGCTGTTTGTTGCAGAAGTGAGTGCCCCCATCACTAATTAGTGCTCTAGGGACACCAAACCTGCTGAAGATATGTTTCTGGAGGAACTTCAGCACTGTCTTAGTATCATTAGTGGGTGTGGCAATGGCCTCTACCCATTTGGATACATAGTCGACTGCCACCAGAATATAAGTGTTTGAGTATGATGGTGGGAAAGGCCCCATGAAGTCAATACCCCATACATCAAACAACTCAATCTCCAAGATCCCTTGCTGAGGCATGGCGTAACTATGAGGCAGATTACCAGCTCTCTGGCAGCTGTCACAGTTACACACAAACTCTCGGGAGTCTTTATAGAGAGTGGGCCAGTAGAAGCCACATTGGAGGACTTTTGTAGCTGTTCGCTCACCTCCGAAATGTCCTCCATATTGTGATCCATGACAATGCTATAGGATCTTCTGTGCTTCTTCTCTAGGTACACACCTACGGATTATTCCATCTGCACATCTCTTAAAGAGATATGGTTCATCCCACAAGTAGTACTTTGCATCAGTGATTAATTTTTTCTTTTGTTGCCTGCTGTACTCTTTGGGTATGAACCTTGCAGCTTTATAGTTTGCAATGTCTGCAAACCATGGTGTTTCCTGAATGGAAAACAAATGCTCATTCGGAAAGGTTTCAGAGATCTCAATAGAGGAAAAGGATGTCCCTTCTACTTGCTCTATCCGGGACAGATGATCAGCCACTTGGTTCTCTGTTCCTTTTCTATCTCTTATTTCTATATCAAACTCTTGCAGAAGCAACACCCATCTTATGAGCCTGGGTTTTGAATCCTGCTTTGTGAGTAGATATTTAAGAGCAGCATGGTTAGTATACACAATCACTTTTGATCCTACTAAGTATGATCTAAACTTGTCAATGGCATAAACCACTACAAGCAATTCTTTTTCTGTGGTTGTGTAATTTTTTTGGGCATCATTTAAAACGCGGCTAGCATAATAAATGACATGCAGAAGCTTGTTATGCCTCTATCCCAGTACTGCACCAATGGCATGGTCACTGAC
Source organism: Arachis ipaensis (assembly GCF_059453495.1). Lineage (NCBI taxonomy): Eukaryota > Viridiplantae > Streptophyta > Magnoliopsida > Fabales > Fabaceae > Arachis > Arachis ipaensis. The sequence goes on along the minus strand of NC_142437.1, from coordinate 93,838,446 downwards.
ATCACACATTAGTTCAAATGGTAATGTCTAGTCTGGTGCAGAAATAACTGGTGCTGTGACCAGCTTAGCTTTCAGAGTTTCAAATGCTTGCAGACACTCTGTGTCAAACACAAATGGTGTGTCAACAGCTAGCAGATTGCTCAGAGATTTTGCAATTTTTGAAAAATCTTTTATAAACCTCCTATAGAATCCTACATGCCCCAGAAAGCTTCTGATTGCCTTAACATTGGTAGGTGGTGGTAATTTTTCAATTACTTCCACCTTAGCTTGATCCAACTCTATCCCCTTGTTCAAAATTTTGTGCCCAAGGACAATCCCTTTAGTCACCATAAAGTGACATTTTTTCCAGTTTAAAACCAGGTTAGTCTCTTGGCATCTTTTCAGAACCAGTGTTAGGTGATCAAGACAGGAGCTGAATGAGTCTCCATATACTGAGAAGTCATCCATGAAGACTTCCAGAAATTTTTCCACTATATCAGAGAAAATAGAGAGCATGCATCTCTGAAAGGTTGTAGGCGCATTACACAATCCAAATGGCATCCTTCTGTAAGCAAACACTCCAGATGGACATGTGAATGCTGTTTTCTCTTGATCTTGGGAATCTACTGCAATTTGGTTGTAGCCTGAATAGCCATCCAAAAAGCAGTAATAATCATGACCTGCTAGTCTTTCTAGCATCTGGTCTATGAATCGTAAAGGAAAATGATCCTTTCTGGTGGCTGTATTGAGCCTTCTGTAGTCAATACACATGCGCCACCCTGTAACTGTTCTTGTAGGAACCAGTTCATTTTTTCATTATGAACCACTGTCATGCCTCCCTTTTTGGGGACAACTTAGACAGGACTTACCCAGGGGCTATCAGAAATAGGATAAATAATCCCAGCCTCCAGTAACTTGGTGACCTCTTTCTGCACCACTTCCTTCATGGCTGGATTTAACCGCCTCTGTGGTTGAACCACTGGCTTAGCATCATCCTCCAATAGGATCTTGTGCATACATCTAGCTGGGCTTATGCCCTTAAGGTCACTTATGGACTACCCAAGAGCTGTCTTGTGTGTCCTTAGCACTTGAAGTAGTGCTTCCTCTTCCAGTGGATTTAAAGCAGAGCTTATGATCACAGGAAAAGTGTCACCTTCTCCCAGAAAGACATATTTCAAGGATGGTGGTAATGGCTTGAGCTCAAGTTTAGGAGGTTTCTCCTCTTCCTGAGGAAGTTTCAGAGGTTTTTTCGATTCCTCTGAATCCTCCAAATCAGGCTGAACATCTTTAAAGATGTCTTCCAGCTCTGATTCGAGACTCGCAGCCATGTTGATCTCCTCTACTAAAGAGTCAATGAGATCAACTTTCATACAGTCTTTTGGTGTGTCTGGATGCTGCATAGCCTTGACAACATTCAATTTAAACTCATCCTCATTGACTCTCAGGGTTACTTTCCCCTTTTGGACATCAATGAGAGTTCATCCAGTTGCTAGGAAAGGTCTTTCTAGAATGAGAGTAGCACTCTTATGCTCTTCCATTTCCAGCACCACAAAGTCAGTGGGAAAGGCGAATGGCCCAACCCTGACGATCATGTCTTCAATCACGCCTGATGGGTATTTAATGGAGCCATCAGCAAGTTGGAGACATATTCGGGTTGGTTTGACTTCTTCAGTTAAACCAAGCTTTCTGATAGTGGATGCAGGTATTAGATTGATGCTTGCCCCAAGATCACATAAAGCTGTCTTGGTGCAATTACCCTCTAATGTGCACGGTATCAGAAAGCTCCCGGGATCCTTAAGCTTTTCTGGGAAGCTTTTCAGAATGACTGCACTACATTCTTCAGTGAGGAGAACTCTTTCAGTTTCTCTCCAATCCTTCTTATGACTCAAGATCTCTTTCATGAACTTGGCATAAGAGGGTATTTGCTCAAGTGCCTCTGCAAACGGAATCTTTATTTCAAGAGTCTTGAGATAGTCTGCAAAGCGAGCAAATTGCTTATCCTGCTCCTCTTGGCGGAGTTTTTGAGGATAAGGCATCTTGGCTTTATATTCCTCAACCTTAGTTCTTGCAGGTTTATTTCCTACAGAGGTGGTTGGAGAAGCCTTTTTAGAGGGATTGTTATCAGTACTTGTGTGTGTCTGATCCCTCACTGGCATTTGAATGCCAGGGTTAGAAGCTGGAGTGGCGTTGGACGCCAACTCCTTACTTGTTCCTGGCGTTTGAACGCCAGAACTGAGCTTCCATTGGGCGTTTGATGCCAACTCCTTGCTTGTTTCTGGCATTTGAATGCCAGAGTTATTCCTCTCTGGGCTCTTACTGTCCTCAGAGGGATTTTGGATAGCAGTTTGTTCATTTCTTGGCTTCCTGCTGCCTTGAAGTGAGGTATTTAATGTTTTCCCACTTCTTAATTGAACTGCTTGGCACTCTTCTGTTATTTGTTTTGATAACTGTTGTTCTATTTGCTTCAACTGTACCTCCATATTTATATTAGCCATTCTTGTGTCTTGTAGTATCTCCTTGAATTCGGGCAGCTGTTTTGTTAGAAAGTCTAATTGCTGATTGAATTCAGTAATTTGTTCTGCAGGACTGAGTTCAGCAGTTACTGTTTTAGCCTCTTCTTTCATGGAAGATTCACTATTTAGGTACAGATGATGATTTCTGGCAATTGTATCAATAAGCTCTTGAGCCTCTTCAATTGTCTTTCTCATGTGTATAGATCCACCAGCTGAGTGATCTAGAGAAATTTGAGCTTTTTCTGTAAGCCCATAATAGAAGATGTCTAACTGCACCCATTCTGAAAACATTTCAGAGGGGCATTTTCTTAGCATCTCTATGTATCTCTCCCAAGCATCATAAAGAGATTCATTATCTTCTTGTTTAAAGCCTTGGATGTCCAGCCTTAGCTGTGTCATCCGTTTTGGAGGGAAGTATTGATTCAGAAATTTTTCTGACAGCTGTTTCCATGTCCTTATGCTAGCCTTAGGTTAGTTATTTAACCACCTCTTAGCTTGGTCTTTTACAGCAAATGAAAATAGTAATAATCTGTAGACATCCTGATCTACTTCCTTATCATATACTGTATCAGCAATTTGTAAAACTTGTGCCAGAAACTATGTAGGTTCTTCCTGTGGAAGACCGGAATACTGGCAACTTTGCTGCACCATGATAATGAGCTGAGGATTCAACTCAAAGCTACTGACTCCAATGGAGGGTATACAGATACTGCTCCCATATGAAGCAGTAGTGGGGTTAGCATATGACCCCAGAGTCCTTCTGGACTGTTCATTTCCACTTAGGTCCATGATGGAGAAAGGGAGATGATGCGAACTGCAAATAATTTTTTTTTTTGAAAACCGAAATTAAAATTAAATAAAATAAAATAAAATAAATGAAAAATTGACTATATTTTCGAAAATTAGAAGAAAAAGAAATAAAAGAAAATTGAAAACTAAATTAATTAATTAAAAATATTTGAAAAAGATGTGGGTGAGGATTTTCAAAAAAAAAATGAAGAGAGAGAAATTGGTTAGGAAGTTTTGAAAAAGATATGTCTTAAAATTAAAGATACTTGTAAGAAAATAAAATAAAATAAAATAAAGAAAAGATATGAAAAAGATTTGATTTTAAGATTTGAGATTAGAAAAGATAAGATAAGCTAAGTAAGAGAAGATAAGGGATTTAAATTAAAAAGTTTTGAAATTTTAAATTTTAAATTTGAAAATTAAATTTTGAAATTTGAAAATTTAAATTTGAAATTTTGAAAATTGAAATTTGAAAATTTGAAATTTGAAAGTTGAAATTTGAAAATTGAATTTTGAATTTTCGAAAAAGTCAACAATATAAGATAAGGATTTGAAAAAGATTTAAATTTTGAAAAGATTTGATTTTTAAATTTGAAAATTAGATTTTGAATTTTAAATTTTGAAATTTGAATTTTGAAATTTTGAGAGTTGAAATTTGAAATTTGAAATAAGATAAGATAAAATTTTGAAAAAGATATGATTTTTTTTTAAATTTGAATTTTGAAATTTTTAAAACTAAGATAAGATAAAATAGAAATTTTGAAATAAAAATCTGAATTTTTTTTTTGAAAAAATTTCGAAATTTGCTCAAAAATAGTTAGAGAAGATATTTTTTTTATTTTTGAATTTTATGATGAAAAAGAAAAACACACAAAAGACACACAACGTAAAATTTTTAGATCTAATGCTCCTTATTTTCGAAAATTTTGGAGGGAAAATATCAAGGAACACCAAACTTAAAAATTTTAAGATCAAGACACAAGGAAAACTCAAGAACACCTTGAAAACTCACAAGAACAACATGAACATGAAGAAAGAACACCAAACTTAAAATTTTTAGAAAACTTACATAAAATTTTCGAAAACAAAAGAAAAGCTAACAAGAAAACACCAAACTTAAAGTTTGGCACAAGATTTAATCAAAGAAAAATTATTTAGAAAAAAATTTTAAAAAGAAGATAGCCAATTACCAAGAACATAAGCACAACGCTCTAGCCAATTGAGCTATAAATTTAACATATTTTAATATTGTATAAAAAAATAAAATTTTCCTTGGAAACCGATATTTTGAAAAAGCACAAGAAAAACAAGAAAAGACACAGAACAAGAGAAACTAAAGATCAAACAAGGAAAATAAACAAGAACAACTTGAAGATCAAGAAAGAACAATGAACACTAATTCGAAAATTTTAAAGGAAAATAAAGACATTCAATTGGCACCAAACTTAAAATATAAAACTAAACTCAAACAGAGAAATTCAATTATTAGTAAAAAAAATAAAATTTCGAAAAATTATTTTTGAAAAAGAAAATAAGGATTCTAAAATTTTAACAAGAACAATAATAAAAGACTCAAAGACAAATCACAGATTAATAAAGAAAAATAAAAATCTTTTGAAAGATTTTTAAAAAGAAAGTAAAAGACTCTGACCCAAAAGACAAAATCTTTCTAATCTAAGCAACAGGATGAACCGTCAGTTGTTCAAACCCGAACAATCCCCAGCAACGGCGCCAAAAACTTGGTGCACGAATTGTGAATCACACTTTTCACAACTCGTACCACTAACCAGCAAGTGCACTGGGTCGTCCAAGTAATACCTTACGTGAGTAAGGGTCGATCCCACGGAGATTGTTGGTTTGAAGCAATCTATGGTTATCTTGTAAATCTTAGTCAGGAAATCAATTATAATTATCAGTATGAATTGCGAAGAATAAAAGAGCATGGATTAAATACTTGTTCTGCAGTAATGGAGAATATGTTGGAGTTTTGGAGATGCTTTGTCTTCTGAATCTCTGCTTTCTCCCTGTCTTCTTCTTCATGCATGCAAGGTTCCTCCTATGGAAAGCTGTGTGTTGGTGGATCACCGTTGTCAATGGCTACCATCCGTTCTCTCAGTGAAAAAGGTCCAGGTGCGCTGTCACCGCACGGCTAATCATCTGTCGGTTCCCACTCATGCTGGAATAGGATCCATTGATCCTTTTGCGTCTGTCACTACGCCCAGCCCTTGTGAGTCTGAAGCTCGTCACAGTCATTCAATCCCTGAATCCTACTCGGAATACCACAGACAAGGTTTAGACTTTCCGGATTCTCAAGAATGCTGCCAATGGATTCTAGCTTATACCACGAAGATTTTGATTAAGGAATCCAAGAGATACTCATTCAATCGAAGGTAGAACGGGAGTGGTTGTCAGGCACGCGTTCATAGATTGAGAATGGTGATGAATGTCACGGATCATCACATTCATCATATTGAAGTGCGAATGAACATCTTAGATAGAAACAAGCGTGTTTGAATAGAAAACAGAAATAATTGCATTAATTCATCGAGACACAGCAGAGCTCCTCACCCCCAACAATGGAGTTTAGAGACTCATGCCGTCAAAGAGTACAAAGTTCAGATCTAAAATGTCATGAGTTGCGAAATAGACCTCTAAAAGTTGTTTAAATACTAAACTAGTAACCTAGGTTTACAAAAAATGAATAAACTATGATAGATGGTGCAGAAATCCACTTCTGGGGCCCACTTGGTGTGTGCTGGGGCTGAGACTTAAGCTTTTCACGTGCCTAGGCTGTTTTTGGAGTTAAACGCCAGGTTGTAACCTGTTTCTGGCGTTCAACTCCCATTTGTAACCTGTTTCTGGCGTTTGACGCCAGACTGCAACATGGAACTGGCGTTGAACGCCATTTTACATCGTCTATCCTTGAGCAAAGTATGGACTATTATATATTATTGGAAAGCCCTGGATGTCTACTTTCCAACACAATTGAGAGCGCGCCATTTGGACTTTTGTAGCTGCACAAAATCCATTTCGAGTGTAGGGAGGTCAGAATCCAACAGCATCTGCAGTCCTTTTTCAGCCTAAATCAGATTTTTGCTCAGCTCCCTCAATTTCAGCCAGAAAATACCTGAAATCACAGAAAAACACACAAACTCATAGTAAAGTCCAAAAATATAATTTTTAATTAAAAACTAATAAAAATATAATAAAAATTAACTAAATCATACTGAAAACATACTAAAAACAATGCCAAAAAGCGTATAAATTATCCGCTCATCAGTGGTTAAACGAGATCTACATATAAACAGTCTCTCTGTAGACATGATACATGACAGAGCACAATGGCGTCGTTTGATTCATGTAGCCAACCCCACTTAGTGGGACAAGGCTTTGTTGTTGTTGTTGTTGTTATTAGCTTAGTTGTTTACAATTTCTTTTTCTTTCTTTTATCTTACATTTTTATGTTGGTGTTGGAGCTTTATTTGGGTAATTATTTTGCTATATTTTAACTTGTGGCTATTATGAGGAGTAATTTGACAATTGACATTTTATTTTGGGTCTCATATACACTTGGATTAATTACTTTACTTCCTATTTTAAATTGCACACCAAGTGTTTGTGAAAAAGCTCTCATGGAATTTTGAATTCTTTTCTATTTATTCTTACACTTTAATGCCTCTTTTTCACAACCCTTGCAATCCATGTGTATTGAGTATATTAGTCTTTAATTGGCAACATACAAGTGCTCATTATTTTGTTGCATGTGATTATTTGCATGCTTTAACCCTCTTGCATCTAGTTATTATGATATGCCTTTATGATTTTTATTGATGTTTTCCATGCATGTAGTAGCTACCATGTATTTTAGACATTCTCTTCTCCTTTGGCATTCATTATTACTTGAACTTTCCTCCCTCCGGTTTTTAGCTATCTATATTTGACATTACTTCTCTTTCTTTCTTCTTTAGGATGGCCACCAAGAGAGAAAAAGAGAAGACTTCTGACAAGACACCGGTAAGGAAAGGCACTAAAAGAGCACCGAATAAGACGCAACCATCTACAAGTGTCAAGCCACCTACCAAGCGGGTGAAGAGGACAATCAAAGTTGATGAAGCAGAGAAGGCATTTCCTGCACGGGATTCCACACAGTTCACTAACTGTTACTGTGAGCAGATGTTCCCCATCATGGCAGAAAGAAATTACAATAATGAATATCTACTCATCCTTCCAACACATTTCGTTGACTTTGTGGAGCTCCGCATTGACAGGAGACAGTGGGGATTCTTAAGGAGGCAGCCGCAGGAGGCCAATCTATCTTGGGTAGTCGAATTCTACTCTAACTTCCACTCGCCTACCCTGCAGTCTATCTATGTTCGCCAAAAGCAAGTCTCTGTCTCCGAAGGTGACATTCAGAGAGTACTGGATCTTTCACCTAGCCTAGAGGGGTTGGATGCCTATCAAGAGACCCAACTCAAGCACCAGACATATCAGTTTGACTGGAGCAGTGTCCTTGGAGTTATAGCCCAACCTGGTAGCAAATAGATCTATGGACAACACCGGGCAAAACCCAAGAGCATCTCCGCACAAGCACTTACCTTGGAGGCTCGCGTGTGGGTACAGAATATGTCTCACTACATCTTTTCGAGCACCCATGAGTCCACATTCACTGCTGACATGGCGGTTCTCATCTGGTGCATTCTTACAGAGCAACCTCTCAACTTACCCCGACTCATCCGGCAGGCCATGGGACATGTGCAAATAGCGGGCAACCTACCTTTTCCCGCATTGGTTACAGATTTAGTATCTGCAGCGGGAGTTTCCTATCGAGCGGGGATACGAAGGCCATGATCCCTAGGGATGATCAGTATGTCCCGAATGGGAAGTATAGCAGACCTCCAGTACCCTCTGCGAGCCGGTATGCAGGCCCGTCCTTAGACACTCCTTCTTCTTTTGCTCCACCATCATCCACACCTCCAGCACCATCCACCAATCAGATGTTCTTTCAGAGGTTAGACCGGCAAGACCGGCGGATCGAGCAAATAGAGCGCCGCAACAAGCGCCGATACAATTATCTGAAGGAGCTCATTGTTAGTACTCACCCACCTCCGGAAGAAAAAGATACCCGGACTCCACTTCACCTGCCAGCATGGAGAGCCATGACGAGCCAGACAGTGGAAGCGATGCTCCCAACCCCACCTTGCTCCTTACTGATGGCACGGAGGACCGTGCCAAGCCTTAAGTGTGGGGAGGTCAGTATCTGACTTCCGAAGGTAATCTCTCTCTTTCAACACTAGTATTGCATTTTCCCTTTGTTAGATAGGATAGATTGCATGATAGTAGTTGCTTGCATGTATGTACTGCTTGGTTGAAGTAATGAATTTCTTTTCAAGACCCTATTTTATAGCATTTCACTAATTCAAATTAAAATTTTTGTTAAACTTGTTTGAAGATTTTAATTTGGAATATGGTTAAGAGCTAAGAACATACAACTTGTGAGATTTTGAGCTTAATTATATGGTTACATTATTTAACCATGATTTTTATTCTTGTGTGTTTTCTTCTCTATGATTGCAATCTTTGGTTTGTTTCATTCTATTTGTCCATTATTTAGTGTATATTCATGCATATATGTGATTGAGGCCATCATTTGATATTAGCTCACTTATCCCAAATAGGCTACTGTTTCATCTGCCTTTGTTTGCCACTTTGAGCATTTTTAATCCTCTTTTTGTTCTTTATATTACCACATCACTAGCCTTAAGCAGAAAAACAATTAATTACCCTATTTAAATCTTTGGTTAGCTTAAGATAGAGATTGTGTGTCAACTAAGTGTGGGGAAATGTGGGAACTATGGTTGATGAGAATGTGTTTTGCTCTTATTGACAAATATTGGGAATTTGGGTGCTCACTCGTGTAAAATTAGAGAAACCATATGCATTGATATATTATGCTTTCAATTATATAAAAAGAAAAACAAAAACAAAAAAACAAAAACAAAAAAAAAAGAAAAAAAAAAGAAAAGGAATAAATGAATAGGGGACAAAATTACCCTAATGTTAAGTTCAATAAAAAAGATCAATGCATATGAGATGGAATTAAAACTGTTACATGAGTGTGTGAAATTATGCAAAAGTGAGAATTTGGGTAGCTAAGCATGATTTTAGAATTATATAGAGTGTGTGTATTTGTTAGGTGAGAACTTAGGTTAGTCAAAGATTCAAATTATAGCTTACTTGGCCATACATATATCCTCACCCTTACCTTAGCACCATTACAACCTTGAAAAGCCCTCATGATGTTTGTATTTGTACACTAAATATTTGTTGATTGGTTAGATGAAAAACAAAGTTTAGAAAGCATGACTAGAAGAGATTAGAGTGGATTAGCCCTAGACACTTTAGCAAATAGAGTGCATATACACTTCCAGTGAGGGTTCAATGCTTGATTCTGTGTTTCTGGCTTTCATGAGCTATCTTCTTACAAGTTTACTTGTCCCTTATTGTATGATTTAAATTAGTGGAATATGATTTATGTTTGTCTTGTAGAACTTGTTTACTTTTAACCAAGTAGGAAAAAGTATTTTTTATATAGTTGCATTTATATATATAGGTTGCATTGCATGAGTCTTATTTTCCCCCATTCATTCTTTTGGTCTCCTTGAGCTTAGCATGAGGACATGCTAATGTTTAAGTGTGAGGAGATTGATAAACCACTATTTTATGATTTATCTTGTGCTAAATTGAGTGGTTTTTATCAGTTCTTCGCACACTTATTCATACAAACTGCATGGTTTTACAAATCCTTCCTAATTTTGTTCCATGTTTGAAAACTTGCTTCCTAAGCCTTTAAATTGTCTATTTTTAATTTTCCTTTATACCATTTGATGTCGTGATCTATGTGTTAAGTGTTTTTAGACTATATAGGGCAGGAATGGCTTAGAGGATGGAGAGGAAGCTTGCAAAAGTGAAAGGAACACCTGAAACTATGGAGCTGAGCAGCGAAGATCGACGCGCACGCATAATTGACGCGTGCGCATGCATTGGCGCATCGTACATCGACGCGTAAGTGTGACTGACATGTACGCGTGACGTGCATCACATGCTGCAATTACAGAAGACGCTGGGGGCGATTTCTGTGCTGTTTTGGACCCAGTTTTTGGCCCAAAAACACAGAATAGAGCCAGGGGACAAGCAGAGACTCAATAGACATTCACATTCACTTAGTTTTAGTTTTAGTTTTAGAATTTTAGAGAGAAAACACTACATCCTCGAAGGTTCTTAGATTTTAGTTTTATACTTTTGGATTGAATATTGAGAGAGCTACTTCTACCTTCGATTGAAGTCTTCATCGTTATAGTTTTCTTTTCTATACTCTACTCTTTTGTTTTCCATTTAATTTACTCATGGTCATATATGGATATTGTTAATTTTGGGATTTATTAATGCAATGAATAATTTTTACATTTAATTTCATTTCTTATTTGATTCCCTTTAATTAATTATCAACTTCAAAATTTTTTTATTAATTTATTTTAATTACCATGTCTCTTATTTATTCTTATTCCATATTGTTGAAAAATGGCATTCATGTTATGATTTAAAACTCTCAACTTAGATTGGGAGTTGATTAATTGGAACCCCTTGAGTTGGAAGACTCAAGTATTAATTTGTAATTCGGGATTGCTAGCTAACTCACTTTTCACTAACTCTAATCCTTCCCTAGGAAGGGATTAGGACTTGTGAATCAGAGTTAGTATTACCCACTTGACCTTCCTTCGCAACTGCAAGAGGATAATTGAGTGGAAGCAACAACCTTTTACTATTATACTTGGGAAAGTCAACAAGGATAGAAACTCCAATTAATCTTCTCTCAGCCAAGGCCTTTTAATTCAAATACATAACACATCTTGCTATCATTCATTGCTTTGATTTTTAGTTATTTATTTTTCCATTCTCAAACTTCAAAAGTTTCTCAGAAAATTCCTGATCAATAATTTACACTGCTGTGTCAACTCTTTGGGAAACGACCTGAAAAATCTACTCCCAGTTATTTCTTCTTAATTGTGACATCTTTTAAATTGATAGTGAGAATTTCGTCGGTTAGGACTGTACTCACAACGCTGCTTTTGTTAAAATTTTTTAATCGGCATTTTTCCACCCGTCACCGCTATCAGAAGGAAGCGCAGACGGAATTGCCAGAAAGAAGCGCAGATGGAACTGCCCTTGTCTGAAGAAAGTACAGATGGAACTGCCATTGTCTGAAGGAAGCGCAGATGAAACTGCTGCTTTCTGAAGGAAGTGCAGATAGAACTGTCACTATCTGAAGAAAGTGCAGACGGAATTACCACAAAAAAAATATAGACGGAACTGCCGAAAGAGTGGCCAACTGCCAAAAAACTGTTGAAGAGATGGCGAATTGCCGAAAAATTGTTGAAAAAATGACAAAGTGTAAAGAGATAGCAAATTATCAGAAGGTGACGAAAAATATATGGTTTTCCATGAAAATAAGTAAGTAGGTAATGAGCTAATCGGTTAGGTGAGAAAGCATCAAAGCATTAACAAAAGAAAAGGAAAAAAATGGCACAGAAGAAAAATATGAAAAATACGGTGATTATACCAGAAAAAAATAACCTAAAGGAGGATACCACGGCTCTGATACCATGTTAGAAACAGGAGACCAAATTGGAGAAAAGATTGTGTATTATTGGGTGTATTCAAGTTGTCTGAAATAATACAATATAAAAGAGTATTTATAGGTATTAAGAGAATCGCAATAATAAATATGTAATATTCTATAATAAATATTTAAATATACTAAATAATTCTAATTAATACTAATTGATCCTAATATATTCAGACAATAATAATAATAATAATAATAATAATAATAATAATAATAATAATAATAATAATAATAATAATAATATCTTTTATTATACACATTATTTCGACAAAACATTAATTCCAGCTACATATAACAAATTCTCAAGGGGCATATTCCTTTTAGTTTTTAGCATTCATTATGTTTATTTGTATTATAGATAAATTTACATTTAATTTTTAAAAAAATAATATATTGTTTTTTATTAATTTTAAAATGACTAAAATTAGACCGTGAGCAATTTATGGTAATATTTTGTTCTTAATTACTATATTAATTTAACAATAATACTATACAACTAAGTTATTTTGGTAATTAAATTTAATCAAATTGGTTTAATAATTTAAAAATTAATAACTAAAAATTTTACTTGAAAAAAAAAAAAAAATAAAAGAAGAAGAGGCATAAGAAGAACAAGCATAAGAAGAAGAACAAAGTTTTAAATAAGCTTGATTACAAAAATAATTTGTTCATTTAATATTTTTTTATAAAATCAAAAAACATTTGAAATTTTTTCATTTTTAAATATATTAAAAACAATTAAAAGTTTGACTATATTTACTTAACTAATAACATTATATCTATAACAATATATAAAGCTAATACAAAATGTTGACTATGATTTTAGTGTCTAATTTTTTTGGACTATATTAATTTTATAACAAACCATTTTATAAAACAAATTACAAGGACAAAATAATCATAAAATATGTTTTGAAAAATCCAATAACTTTCCACTAAAATAAAAATAGTTTTGTTACTCTTATAACTATAATAACACATCTCTAAAAAAATGCAAATTGTCTGCAAAATACTAATAAATAAAAAAATTGACGAAAATGAATATCAATATTTTCACATTCTTTACCATCTTCATGCTTCCTCTTTATTGTTTAATTCTATGTTAATTTAGTTTCTACTTTTCTATATTTTTCTTCTCCTTTCTTTAATATCCTCGCCTCTATTATTTTTCATTGCCTTTCGTTGCAAATTTTGGACAATTTTACAGCTGAATTTCACGCGCATAACATCCACTTATATTTTTTTCTCTTTAATTTACTTATCTAATCTATATTCTCAGTAATTCCTCTGTCTTTTTAATTTATTCTAAACTTTTTACGTATAAAAATAGTACTATGTCTCTTTTTCTTATCAATTTAATGTGAAAAAAACAATTTTTTTTATCTTATCAATTTGATGTAGAAAGAAAACAATTTTTTTATTTGATATGTATTTTTATTTTTTGATATGTCTCTACCTATTAACGATTGAATGAAAGAAGTCCCATAAATATTTTGTTAACTTATTTTTTCTTTTTAAATTGCTTGTAATAAATTTTTTTATTTTCTAAAATATTGATTATGTAGAGTATTATATTTGATATTTGAGTACATAAATATTTACTTTGAAACTAAATTAAATTATTAATTTTGTTTACTACAATATTATTTATTTTGAATATTGGCCAATTTATTTGATTGGCATATATATAAGACGCAAGAAAGTTCGCTTAAAAACATTAATATGTTAATTTTCTAAATTATCTAAATTATTAATTATGTAGAGTATTGAATTTGATATTTAATTATATAGAGTACTTGATTTGACATTTATTAATTTTTTAAATTATATTACAAAAAATTAATTAATTTAATATTATTCGTTTGTCACATGATTAACATATAAAAGATACAAAAAAATTTACACAGTAATTGTAGCAATTTAAGAACTTTGTTAATTGATTTTTCAAATAATCTGGTGGCCTAAGATAAGAAATTTGTTAATTGATTTTGTTAATCTTTTTTTTATTTTTAATCTATTTTATATTAAATAATATTATTTTTTATTGATTATTAGATAGACATATAATATTTAAATGTGGTAAGATAAGAACTCTGTTATACAATTTTTATTGTTTCAACTTTAATGATTATTTTCTTCTCTTTATTTTTCTATCTCATGGACCACGTAAGTTTCAATTTATTGTTTTTCCTATATATATTCTACTTTTTAACATTTTATTTTATTAGATTTTCTAATTTATTTTATTATATTTTTTTTATTTTGAAAATTTTAGGGTCTAAAAATCTCCGGTTTAAACGATTTCAATTATACTATTAACAAGTAGTTCAAAAGAATATGTTTGAATTTTGGTAATTTATTAAGTCTAATTATTATATAAGAAGTTAAAAATATTTTAAACTTAAAAACTTTCTACTAATAAAATTGAGTTTGTCCAAAATCATAGAGAGACAGAAAGAGAAAGAGAAAGTTAAAATTTTTTAACTAATTACAAAAATTCACCACCATCAAGGCTATTAAATTTGAGTATATTAAGTGAGGATTAATAAGAAGCAAATCAGAACGATAAATCTACAAATTTTCTCTCTTTCTTTATATAGAGTTTCACTTTAAGTAAATATTTTTTATAGATAGTATTCAAATGACAAACAAAATAAAAAGATTCCCATTAGATTATGAAAATTAACCTCATCTATAACAATATATAATGTCAATACATGGGTTTGGTGTCCAAAATTTTTTTCAATTTTGCCCTTCCTTCTATCCCACTATATGTCAGTTATTCCACATTAAAAAACTTCCACTACCTCATCTTCTCTCTTTTTTTTTTTTTACCAAAGATAGGAGACTCGAACCCGCAACCTCTTAATTGAGTATGGGGAGACTATGCCATTTGAGCTATTACTCATTGGCACCTCATCTTCTCTCTTATCACATACATTTAAGTTCTCTTTTATCTCATTAATTCACAATCACGGAACTTCTATAATTATCTATTTTTTCTCCTACTATCTATCATCTCATATTACTATTAGTGCATAATTGAAAAACCTTTTTCTTTTCTTATTCATCTTCTCTTGCATCCTTCTTACTTTACTTAGATATAACATAAAACCTAATATAAGAATAATTGGTATCTAAATTTAAGTTCTAATATTGTTTCTAAAAAAAATTTATTATTAAAAAATTCTTTCATTAGTTACGTTAAATAAAAAAAATTTTATCCATTTTTTTATACTAATCTGATTAAGATTTTTGTGTTGGATGTAAATTATTGCTGTAGATTTTTTTTATTTGGATATATTTTTAAAGAATAAAAATAAAATAGTTCAATAGGGACAATTTATAAAAAAATAAATTTACACAAAATAATTTTTTTTATCATACTCTTCTAATATACTCTAGGTACCTATTATCCTAGAGAAGTTTATTATTAAAAAATTTTTTTCTATACATCCGTTTACGTTGAATAAAAAAAACTTTTACATATTTTTCACACCAACTCTATCAAGAGTTTTCTATTGGATGTAAATTATTCATGCGGATTTGTTTTATTATGGATATGTTTTTAAAAGAATAAAAGTAAAATAGTTTACCAGGACAATATTTTTCGAAAAAAATTACATAGAATAATTTTTGTACTAATATATCAAGATTCATTTTACATATAATATTCATTCATCTGAATTTATTCGTGGAGGATCTTATAAAAATTATATTTAAGTAATTTTTTTATCTTATAATCATTTTATATTTTGAAATTTAAAATTTTGTATTTTTATTTTTATTCAAGTTTTATTTTTATGTTTTATTTTAGTTCTGTTAATAAAACATTATTAACATTAGTTTTAATGTTTAACTTTTAGGATAAATAAAAAGATGAGATTTTTTTATAAATTTGATGATTAAAAAATTATTTATTATAAAATAAGTTAAGTCTATTTCTTGATTATAGGAATATATATAATTCACTCTTGAATATAATCAATATATATATATATATATAATTAATTTTTTAATTTTTACATTAATTATTAAAATTATGATATAATGGATGTACTCCTATAAAAAAATAAAAATGACTTCATAACTATTTGTTTGTTGGAAGAAAACACCACTTAATGATTATAGAGTATAATTTAAACAACTGTAGACAAGTAACATAAGTAATAAAAAAACGGACATAAAATAAAATTTTTTGTTATTTGGTATAAAAATAAAT
Organism: Arachis ipaensis; assembly: GCF_059453495.1. NCBI lineage: Eukaryota > Viridiplantae > Streptophyta > Magnoliopsida > Fabales > Fabaceae > Arachis > Arachis ipaensis. Next base: position 93,822,260 of record NC_142437.1, on the reverse strand, counting down.
ATAATAAAATAAATCACTGTTCTCATACATAATGACATCAAATTTAACATTATTCTTTACTAGAGTCATCTAATTTTTTTTTTTTTTTGGTTTTTATCCTTATTTTTGTACTTTATTTTAATTTTATTAAACCAAAAAGTACTAATATCATTTAACTTTAATTTTTAACTTTTATCATAAATGAATATGTGACTTTGAATGTATTAGATAATAAAAAAAGGGTTAAATTTACTCATTCGTTACATTTACAAGAGTGTAGATGATTCACATAAGAGTTACGCGATTTTTTTTTAACTTTTATTTTTAAAGTAATATTCACTTCTGAGTGTAATAATTATAAATTAATATATGTTGGTAACTAATTGCGATTGAAGAGAAGATAGAAAAAGAATAAGAACTGAGGAAGGAAGAGAGAACAAGCTAATATAAGAGTGGTGGTGAAGCATATGTAGATAGATAATGATAAGAAAAAAGAATAATAACAACAAAAATTAAAAATTCTAAAAGAATAATAAGACTAAAGATAATTTAAAATGTTGAATATAAAATTATAAGAAATAAAATTTTTTTAGCTATTAAATTATGCGAGAGAAAGAGTTATTTAAATATAAATTTTTATATTTGTTTCAAATTAAATATAATTGAGAAATAAATAAATTTACAAATATTTATAAATTTTTATCGTTATTGTTACACATAGTAACATAATGATTTTAGTATTATACCTAAATTTATTTAAATTTAATTATTTTATATATTAAAGAAATTAAATAACTAATAAATTTTTTATTTTTTATTTAATTATTTTAGACAAAATTTTTGAATGCTTGATATCTTAAATTTTTTTTAAAATGATAAAATATGACTTAACAAGTAAGTATGAAAAATAAGTATCTTTATAATAGTTATATATCTAAATCAAACAAAAAAAATTCTTTTAAGTTTTAACAAATCTTTAACAACTCAAAAGTTAACATAATAGATATGTATAGATCAAAGTGATAAACAAAAATGAGAGCTGCGATAATGGTAATATGATATGGTGGTAATTGATTGCGATTGGGGTTAATAGAATAAGAAAACAAAAAAAAAAAGAATAAAATAAGGCAATATAATAATGACGGTGAGACAATAATAGTTATACATGTAAAAAAATTATAAGAAAAAATAATAGTGTATAATATGATGAGATGATATAATTAAAATAAAAATTAATAATTTTAAAATAATAATAAAATTAAAGATAATTAAAGATGTTCCATATAAGATTAAAAAAAATTTTATCTATTAGAATTATGTATAAAAAAATGATTTAAATATGAATATAAATTTTTAAATTTATTTCAAATTAAATAAAAATGAAAAAATAAATAAATTTAATATATAAATAACTAATTTATAAATAATGTTAATAAATTTTTATTTTGATTTTGTTACACATAATAATAACAAATTTTTTTTAATTTTTAACTTAAATTTATTTATTTTATCTTTTTAATTTGTTTTTTAATTATTGATATTAAATTTATAATTTTAAAAATAAAAAATATAAAAATATTTTTTCAATTCAATAGAAAAGCGGCTCGTGCCTGTTGAGTTGAGCCGCTAGTAAATAATAATTAGAGTAATTAAATAATAATGCTATATTTTAATATTTGTATTACTCGTTACATATGTAGTTATTAAAATTTGTCTAATAATCTATTTATCACTTATCAATATATACAAGTTACACTGATGTAAATAATGGTTTCAAATGTGAAATTTAGTTTTGCTAAAAATGTTGTCAAAAGATTTGAATTAATTATCTATTTTCTTGTACTAATAAAATAAAGCAAAGCAAACAAAATTATTACCAATTTTTTTTATTATTATAAAAATAATTTAATTTTGATACACTATCAGTAATATTCGATATAAAATAATTTTATATGTATATTAAATTATATAACACTATATAAATAAAAATAACTATCTTATATTAATTACATAGAGAATCTTCCAAAACAAAAAATGTGATTAAATGATTATGTAAAATATTTTATATGATAAATATATTAAAATTAAATTTTATGAAAAAAATAAGCAATAAATAATTACTTTTTTATTTAAATTTAATATTTACTTATATATATTATTTTTTAATAAATTAATTTTATTAAATACATATTTATCACAAACAAGCTCACATTTTATTTTTCAAAGGTTTTGAAATTTGAATCAATCTACTCTATCAGCCTCATAAAAAAACACAACCCAATAAACTCACTTATCCCACATTTTGAACACCCGTATCAATTGAGGCATTCTCCAAATTATTCATTATAATTTCGTCAACTTAAAAATTATTTATGCAATATTAAAAAATTGTATACAGAAATAATTACAACCATAAAATGGTATCTTTTTCTTTGGTCCTTAAAGAATCTGATTATACTTTCTTTTTTTTTTATGATAGATAAATTCTTAAATAATTTCTTTTTTAAATTTATTATCAGCTTTGAGCCTCCATATTAATAATCCACTGCATCTTTAAATATAGTTGTATGCTCCAATTCTGAAGAAGATTATCTGATGCTGCTAATTTAATAATTGTGTGAGAAAATTACTTCTCTTCTCTAGAATCGGAGTCGAAGTAAATCCACAATTAGATAATTTTTTTTAACTTTCTAATATTACTTCAACATCCTCAATCGAGTTATTAGATTTAATGGGTTAGATTAATTTTAATTAAAATGTTTTTTCTAGTTTCAGATTGTTAATAATAATTAGGATCTATCTTTTTTTTTTTATCAGATGAATTAGACACTTCTCACATATTTATCATATTTTCTCTTTGATTACAATTTTTAAAATTTGAATTCAAGACCATTAAAATGAAAAGAAAGAGATATGCCATGTAAGTTAAAGTTTATTGGCAATTAAGACCTATCTAATAGTCATAACTTCTGCTATTATGCTTGGATATGTGTTAACTGTAGCCCAGAGAATTCTAATAGAATAGGTTCTGTTAAACAGGCCATAAACAACAAACATCAACTTCAATAGCTTTGAAGCCCAAAGCCTAAAATAATCCGAAACTTTCTATTTTTTAAAAGTAAATAGAAGTGAATGAGATAAAAGTCAAACACACGATTTAACAATTCATATTAGATTTTTTTTAATTGTTTAAAATTTATTTCTTTCTAATTAATTTGATTGCAGTTGAGTTAATCCACCATAACGATAATACTCTTCTAGTATTTCTTTTTTCTACATTTACAAATTACAACCATTGAATTTGATACTTGACTTATGAAAAGTTAGCGTGTAAGTTTTATAAATTACGACTGCAGATGAATCGTATTGGATATAGTTAAAATTTTAATCTGATAAAGGTTGCGAGAACTGGACCGGTCAATGAACCGGTAAAGTAACTGGTTCACTGGTTTAATGGTTCGATCGGGGTTCAACCGGGGTTCAACCGGTTTAATTAAATATTAAATAAAATTATTAAAAATTAATATATGTAATGCTTGATTGCTATCTAGTTGTTCTATCTTCAAAAATAAAAATTTCTAATTAGTAACAACTACAATTTACAAACACAAATTTACACAAATTAAATACAGTTACAGTCAATGACTAAATATTGATTGTTGAAAAGCAAAGTAAACCTGAACAAAATCACTAAATGAAGTCAATAAAAATACAATGGTTCTCAACAAGCAACTAGAGAGGGCTAATTCCATAATTTCTAGTCTTGAAGATGCCCACAGAATTATGTTGTAGTTGCTGATCATTTTGTGGCTGTTCCATCTAAATTCAAAATGACAGCAATCTAGAATCCAGAAAAATATATTAATCCATATAACTCATACGACATTCATTCAACATAATTAACAGAGCAGAATTGAATTTAAATTTTAAACCCAAAATTCAACAGAGCAGTAATCAACAGAGCAGAAATAAACAAAACTCAATATAGCCAAATCCAACATAGCAGAATTGAATTTATATACCGAAATTCAAAATAAACAAAATTGAAAAACAAAACAAGAATAATTAACAAAATAAAAAAAATTAATTGAAAAACAGAACAAGAACCCATGAACAAGAACTCAGAAGAAGGAAAAGATTTGAAAAACAGAACCATGAACTCAAAGCTGTCCAATTCATACAGTTTTATCACCAAATAAACGAAATTAATTGAAAGAAGGAAAAGATTGAAGTACTGACTACTGAGTACTCACCGCGGGAGAGGCCGAGAGCATGGTCAGACTGTCAGAGCTAGACATCGACCCACGCTTCGGTGACGGTGACAGTTCGGTGCCGACAACACGCTGACGACCACGACGACGCCAAGCCGATGACCAGACGACGCCAACACGGTGATGCTTCGACCCGCGACGGTGGCCTTCGACCTCGATTCGTGACGGCGACCTTCGACCCGGACAGAGGAGAGATGTATCGGAGACAGAGGTGTTTTTGATGACGAGAAAGAGGCAGCCGACGACGGGGACGACAGAGAAGACTGGCGGCGTCTGAGACTAAGAGCGAGATAGATTGGGGGATTTTGCCATTTTGGTGAGGCTGAGAGTGAGAGAGAAGAGAGAAGAGAGAAGCAGAGAAGCTCGGGAAGCCATGCACATCAACCACAGCTCCACCGCCTCCTTCCTCCGCCGCTGCCATGCTCCGACAAGCCTCATTCTTCGCTGCTCTCCAAAGAACCTTTGAATCAGGGATTTTGATTGTACGTTGGTGACACTGAGAGTGAGAAAAGGGAAAGGGGATTGGGGGGCATTTGGGCTACGCGTTTTGTTTTTTTTTTTTTGTTTTTGTTTTTTTTTTGTTTTAAAATGCCAAAACGACGTCGTTTGGCATATGAATTTGCAAACCATTGAACCACTAAAAAACCGGACGGTTCTTTCGGTTCGCCGATTAACCGTCGGTTCGACCGGTTTTTTAGCCGGTTTTTTGCCAAGCGATTATTAGCGTTACCCGGACCGGTTAGGTGATCGGTTCTCGGTTTTTCCGGTTGAACCGGCCGGTCCGGTCCGGTTTTCAGAACCATGAATCTGATTCATACAAAATTTATCAGATCAAATTCAATATCAACACTTTTTGAGTTGTGATCCGATTTGATGCTGGATTGAATCTAATATACCCAATTGAAAAAACAAAAAATAGAAAATATTTCAAAAATTTAAAAATAATAAAAAAATATTTTGAAAAAATTCAAAAAAAAAATTTAAAATTCAAAACTCAAAATTCAAATAAAAGGCAGAATGAGGTCTGCATTCAAAAAAGAAAGAATCAACAAAATTAACAAAAATAATATCAAAATCTTAAACTAAAACTAGACATCAATGTTTATCACAAAATAAATCAATTATAGCTACCACAAAAAGAAACACAGAAGAATGATGAAGAACATAAGTAAATAACTGAAGCAGATTGAAGGCAACTAGATTGAAGGCAAAATAATAGATAGGCCAAAACAAATAAATGAGAGAATTGAAGAAGGAATTGACGAGCCAAGAAGAACAAGATCTCTGGCATGGCAGCATAGAAGAGCTGGAGGTTGGTGGATTCTTGATTGGTGACTGTGGTACAAAATTTCTAACCACAACTTATTGGCAAGTGCATCGGGTCGTATGAAGTAATAAACTCAGGTGAGTGAGTATCGATCCTGTAAGATCCAAGATTTTTAGAAAATAAATAATGAATAATTTATGTTTATATATATGATTTTATTTCCAAAAAAAAAATTATTTTATTGAAAAGTAAATAAATCAAAATTACAAGACTTTGAGTTTTAAATTAATTTAGATTTATATAATTTTCAATTACAATTGGATATTTTTGTTTAATTGAAATTAACGATTTAGGTTTTTGTTTAATTAAAATTTAAAGTTTTAGTAATTGGAAACAAAAGAGAATTTTATATATGAATTAAATTAAATAATTGAAAGTTTTGATTAATTTTATAAATAAAAAAATTATTTGATTACTTCTACTTTTAAAATTAGAATATTTGTTTGAAAATTCAATTGGCAAATTGATTAAATAAAATGGTATTCTTAAAGTAATTTTATTGAAATAAATTTTGATTTTTAATTAATCATCTACCTAAACCCTAATTCCCAAATCAAAACCCTAATTTTACCTAACCCTAACTCACCACCGCCATCCCTTTCCCTTTACCCCACCCACACACACCTGTAACACCACTCACACACACAGAGAAATGGTGAAAAGAGAAAGAGAGGAGAGGAACGAGGGAGAAGGAGAAGAGGGTAGGGAGTCGCGTCGCCACCGCGTTGTCGTGCCCAGCTCATGCCACCGTGCTCCTTGCCGCCGTCGTCGAGGTCACCACGCGTCGCGTCGTTGTAGGAGCTTCACATTAGTCATGTGCTTCTTGGTCGTCGTTCAGCAGAGCTGCGAGAAGAAAGAAGGTCGCATGGAGGAGGAAGGGACCGCTGGATGCCGCCGCACCTTGCCTCCGTCGCCGTCGGTTCGCCGTGGCCGTGGTGAGGAGCGTAGATGAGAGTCTGTGGAAGAGAGAGGGATTTTGCGAGGACAGAGAGGGACCGCGCACTGTTGTACTCCTTGCCGTCGCGACCCATCAGCTCTGCCACTCATGTCTGCTGTCGTTGCCGCTGTTCTAGCTGCCGGGAACCGCCGCTGTCTTGGTAAGCATTTTGTTTTCAAAACCCTTGAAATCAGTATTCTGTTCTGAGTTGTTAAAGGTTTGGAGATGTGGGTAACGTAGGGTCACTTTCCGGGTCTTGCATGTCAAGTTTAGTGGCTGTTGCATGCGACATCAGGCTGTTGCGTCGTCATCGGAGCTGCCGCTGCTCCGTTTTCTCAGTTATCCATAAGTTTGGGTCGAGTATCGGTGCTTGCATATTGCGATTGAGGTAGGGGATTTATTTAAAATGAACTGTTTTAATTTACGAATGCCATTGAAATTTAGTGAGTAACTACAAATAATTTATAAATGTCTTGTTTGATTAATTGATGAAAATTGACGAAATTGAGATTGTTGGTGATTGTGAATATGATGAAATTGTGTCGAGATTGATTTGTGGCTGTGTTTGAGGATGATGATTGTTATTGGTTTTCTGATTATTTTAGAATTGCTGGAAATTCCAATTTTAGTTGATTATGTCAAGTTGGTTGCTATTGAATTGTTCATTTGATGACACTATGATGGTTGTTGATATTGGTTTATAACTAACTAGGCTTGGGTTTGAAAAGGGTTAAAGGATTTAAAGTTTGATTACTAAATCAATTTTCTTAAAACCTGAATTTTAAGATAAAAGTAGTAGTTTTGAAAATGAACTAGTAATTTGATAGTGAATGAAATTGTATCAAGTTAAAGGCTAATCTTTGAAAAATTAATTATAACTTTTGATATTGGACTGGGCTACTTTTAAAGAATGGTTGATGAAAATTCTGAATGCTATTTGATGAAAGGATGTTAGTCATTAAACTAATTTATGATGAGATGATTATTAAGAATCTGTTTTTATGATAATTGCTGACAAAGGGCTGGTGAATTATTGAGAAAGAGGAAACCCGTAAGGGTGGTTAAGTCTGAATTTTAGAGGAAATGCTGCCAGCAGGGATGTCCTTGTTGGTGTTCAACGCTAGCTTCCCTGGGTTAGTGGGCATTGAACGCCCAGTGAGGGGTTCCTCACGGGCGTTCAGTGCTAGAATGGCTGCATGGTTGGGTGTTGAACACCCAGTAAGGGGTTCTTCACCGGCGTTTAATGCCAGAAAGCCTGCCTGGTTGGGCGTTGAACGCCCAGTGAGGGGTTCCTCACTGGCATTCAACGCCAGGAAGCCTGGGTGTTTGGGTGTTGAATGCCCAGCCAATGCTCCCTGGCTGGCGTTCAACGCCAGCTCTTCTGCCAGGATGGGCGTTAAACACCCAGTGAAGGCTTCCTTACTGGCGTTTAACGCTAGGCTTGCTTCCATTGTGGGCGTTGAATGCCCAGTGAAGGCTTCTTCATTAGCATTCAACACCTTCCCATTCTCTTCTGATTTGGCCATGTCTTCCATAGTTATGGCCTTGCACTCTTCTCTAGGATTAACCTTAGTATTACTGGGAAGAGTTTCAAAAGGAATCTTAGGGATCCTCTTGTTTAGTTGACCAACTTGTACCTCCAAGTATCTAATGGAGGACATTGTTTCATTAATGAAACTGTGGGTGGTCTTAGTGAGACTGGAGACCAGAATGGATAACTCAGAAAGGCTTTGCTTAGAGGTCTCCATATTCCCTTGAGAAGATGGGAATGGTGGTCTGTTATTGAACCTATTCTGATTCCTTCCACCTTGACTGTTATTGAAACCTTGCTGAGGTTTCTGTTGATCCTTCCATGAGAGGTTAGGATAGTTTCTCCATGAAGGATTGTAGGTGTTTCCATAGGGTTCTCCTATGTAATTCACCTCCTTCATGGTGGGTTGATCAGGATCATAAGCTTCTTCTTCAAGAGAAGCTTCCTAAACACTGCCAACTGCAGTTTGCATCCCAGTCAGATGTTGAGAGATCATGTTGAACTGTTGGGTCAAGATCTTATTCTGAGCCAGGATGGCATTCAGAGTCTCAACTTCATGAACTCCTTTCTTCTGAGGGATTCCATGGTTTACAGAGTTTCTCTCAGAAGTGTACATAAACTGGTTGTTAGCAACCATTTCAATGAGTTCTCTTGCTTCTGTAGGTATTTTCTTCAAGTGGAGGGATCTACTTGTAGAGCTATCCAATGAAATCTTGGATATCTCAGACACGCCATCATAGAACACGCCTATGATAGACCATTCTGAGAGCATGTCAGGAGGACATCTCTTGATCAGCTGCTTGTATCTTTTCCAAGCTTCATAGAGGGATTCACATTCTCTTTGTTTGAAGGTTTGAACTTCCACTCTAATCTTGCTCATCCTTTGAGGAGAAAAGAACTTAGCCAGAAAAGCATTAACCAGCTTTTCCCAAGAGTCAAGACTCTCTCTTGGTTGGGCATCCAACCATAGCTTAGCTCTGTCTCTTAAAGTAAAGGAAAAAAGCATAAGCTTGTAGACTTCAGGATTAACTCCATTAGTCTTTACAGTATCACAAATCTGTAAGAACTCACCTAAAACTGATGTGGATCTTCCATTGGAAGTCCATGGAATTTGCAGTTCTACTGCAAAAGAGAGACTAACTGAGGCTTAAGCTCAAAATTGTTAGCTTCAATGGCAGGTACAGCAATGCTTCTGCCATAAAAGTCAGAGGTAGGCATGGTGAAGTCACCAAGGACCTTTCTAGGCTCCTCTTGAGGTTCGGCTATGTCCTCTGTTTCTTGTTCAAAACTTTCTGAAAGGTCTCTTCTGGAGTGTTGTGCTTTAACTTATTGTAAACACCTCCTTAGAGTCTTCCCAGGTTCAGGATCAGGAGTTAAGAGTGGTTCTTTATCCCTATTCATGGTCATAAACAAGAAAGAAAAAAAAAAGAAGAAAACTTTCTATACCGATAGGCAAGAAGCTCCTCCTTAAAGTGAGATGTAAAGAAAGAAGAGAGAAATAAAAGAGAAAAATAAAAGAGAGGATGAAAGACAAGAAGGAAGAATACAGAGGGGGAAGAAGAAGAATGATATGAGTAGAGATGAGAAGAGTTAGTTAGGAGGTTTTGAAAAACATGAGAGAAGAAGAGAGATATTTTCGAAAATTAAGGCAGAGAAGAGTTAGTTAGAAAGTTTTGAAAAATAAGAGAGAGAAAATAAGATATTAATTAAGAAAAGATAAAAATAAAAAAAACGAAAATAAAAGATAAAATAAGAAAAGATTTGAATTTTAAAAATGAGATAGAAGATAAGATAAGAAAAGATTTAAAATCAAAATTTGAAATTAGAAAAAGATAAGATTTTGAAATTTGATTTTGAAAAAGATATAATTTTTAAAATTTGAAATTTGAAAAAGATAAGATAAGATTTTTAAATTTTGAAAAAGATAAGAAAAAGATAAGATTTTTAATTTTTGAAAAAAATTTGATTTTTGAAAACATGACAACTAAGATATGATAAGATAAAAATTTAAAATCAAAATCTGAATTTTTAGTTAAAAATTTTGAAAATATACTTAAAATAAAAATAGAAAAGAAATTTTTTTATTTTTGAATTTTATGATGAAAGAGAAAAACAAGTAAAAGACACAAAACTTAAAATTTTTAGAACTAATGCTCCTTATTTTCAAAAATTTTGGAGGAAAACACAAAGAAATACCAAACTTAAAAATTTTAAGATCAAAACACATAAAAGACTCAAGAACACTTTAAATACTCACAAGAACACAAAGAACAAAATTCAAAGACTCAAAGAACTCAAGAACATATGAAGAATACCAAACTTAAAATTTTTAGAAAACCAAAAGCAAATTTTCGAAAATTGAAAGAAAATAAACAAGGAAACACCAAACTTAAAGATTTGACACAAGATTTAAACAAAGAAAATATTTTTGAAAGAAAGCTTTGAAGAAAACGAAAAATTCAAGCAAGAACAAACACAAAAGACTCAAACTAAGAACAAAGATCAAACAAAGAAAAGAAAAATATTTTTGAAAAGCTTTTTGATTTTTTCGAAAATTGAAGAAGAAAATAAAAGACTTAATTAAGAACACAAACAAAGACTCCTCAAACAGAAAGCTAAGGATGCTAAAAAATAAACTATATGAAAAAGGTTTTAAAATTTTTGTAATTGTAAAACAGAAAACAAGAACATGCAAGACTCAATACCAAGAACAAAAATTGAACAAAGAAAAGAAAAAGAAAATAAAATTAAAGACTCAAATAAAATAAAAATCACCTGATCTAGGGAGCAAGACAATCCGTCAGTTTGTCCAAACTCAACAATCCCCGGCAACGGCGCCAAAAACCTGGTGCGTACGAACCCCACACTCTCGTACAGTAGTACCAGCAAGTGCACTAGGTCATCCAAGTAATACCTGCGCGAGTCAGGGTTGATCCCAGAGGGATTGTGGTTTGAAGCAAGCTATGGCTATCTTGCAGGTCTTAGTGAGGCAGATTCAGAAGGTTGTTAATTTTCATTCATCAAGAGAAACTATTTAATGCAGAATAAAGAAAAAAAAGGTAGGAAATACTGATAGGAATAGGGTTAAGGATTGGAGTTGCTTTATTTTTCTGAATTAACTCTGGTACTACTGCTATTTTTGCTTGTGAGTGATTTCCTCAATGGCAGGCTGTAAGTGATTGACATTGGTTTGAGCAGCTGCCAATACTCCTCCGGATATGAACCCCAGGTTTAGTGTGGATCCATCTCTACTTGAGGGTGAAGTGCATACATTCCATTCTCCTTCATGATCCTACTCAAAATGTCACAGACAAGGTCAGATCTTCCAAATCAGAGAATGCTATATCTTTGGGTTTTAGCCTCTACCACAAAGACCCTAATCTCCCCAGAAATCAGCTAAACTGATGTCTCGAGAAGTCCCCAACGAAGTCATGGATTAGCCGTCTGAGAGATGTATATTTAAGCTGTTGGTCGTCCTTGTCCGGTGAAAGACGTATTCTAACCCAAGTAGACGTGGGTGTTTGTCAGGCACATTTACCTTAATGTGATGAACAGAGCTAATTGGTTAGATCATCCTATTCACCACGATGAAGTACGAATATACATCTTAGAATTAATCAAACATGGATCGAAGAGAAACAGTAGTACTTTTATTAATTCATAGGACTCAACAGGGCTCCTCCCCTCAACCTAGGAGGTTTAGAAACTCATACTGATAAGAAAATACAATGGAAAACATGAATATGCTGAATGGTGATCAAAAGGTTATGTGAAATACACTTTAAATACTAAACAGATGACTGGTAAGGGTAAAACAGTCTATTTAGTGCTAAAATCCACTTTTGGGACCCACTTGGTGAGTGTTTGGACTGAGTTTTGATGAGATCCACGTGCTATGAGGTCTCTGGGGGCATGGAACGCCAGCTAGGGGGTCCTCTTTGGGCGTTTGTACATTAGTCTCTGCTCATTGGGCGCTGGACGCCTAGAAGGGGCAGGAAGCTGGCGTTGAACACCAGTTTTGGGCCTTCTAATCCGAAGCAAAGTATGGACTATTATATATTTTTGGAAAGCACTAGAAGTCAGCTTTCCATAGCAATTGAGAGCGCTCCATTTGAGCTTCTGTAGCTCCAGTAAAGCTCTTCCGAATGCAGGCAGGTCAGATTTGGACAACATTTGCAATGCTTTCTTTGTCTCTGAATCAAACTTCTGCTCCAGATCCTCAATTTCAGCCAGAAAATACCTGAAATTGTCCAAAAACACAAAAAACTCATAGTAGAATCCAAAAATATGATTTTAACACTAAAACCTATAAAAACTTAATGAAAACTAAATAAAAACTATATGAAAGTGATTCCAAAAAGGGTATAAAATATCCGCTCATTATATACATACATACATACATACATACATACATACATACATACATACATACATACATATATATATGTATGTATGTAGGGTTTAGGGTTTAGGGTTTTGGGTTTAGGGTTTATTATGTATGTATGTATGTATGTATGTATGTATGTATGTATGTATGTATGTATGTATGTATGTATGTATGTATGTATGTATATATAGGAGAACCCAAAAGAAACCCAAAACACAGAGTTACAGAACCTGTTTCTCCAAAATAACCTATAAGAAGAGTTAATACATCATATATATAGAGGTGGAGATAATAAGTATCTATGTAAGTACATATAAACAAAATAAAACCCCGAGAGCTAAGGATATTCACTATCAGAAGCTTCCAGCATGCGTCAGCGAGGAGACTCACGTCCTGCATCTGAAAACCACAAAATCCGCATGGGTTCTCACCATGGTAGCAGCGCCCACATATCTAACATATAATATCCTGGGAAAGCCAAAGACAATCCTAGAACTTCCAACAGATAATTAAAGCTTATAAACATAACTAAACCATGAGAAAGTAAGAGGCAACTAGCTAAGGGTCTTCGGTCTATCTAAAACTCCCCTTTCCAACTCCTCCAGACCTCCCAACTGCCACCGAAACCAGTTGTTACAAACACATTTATTTCAAGTAAGAAAATCACAAATAGAAAGCAGATACAACAATTAAACAAGTAGCAAGTAGTTATACAATCAATTAGGCATTCCAAATAGAACACATCAAACAAACATATAGATGCATATGATGCATGCCTGTCCTAGTGGCTGATGAGTCTCATCTGTCGGTTATAAAGCCAACCCGACAAGTCCTGGTAGCTAACCATTAGACTGTCCCTCTATCGTGCATTCCTAACTTGAGTTATTCACAATCATAATCACAATCATATAACACCCTCACTGGTGTTTATTCACGGGGGAAAGCTCATCCGGAACTTTCACAGTGTCTGGCCACACTTACTGTAAGAACTGCGAATTAATTAACCGATTAATTAACGTAAAATAATAATAATTTAATTGCCTAGAATAGGTTCAAAATTTTAGAATATAAATTAGAAAATATAAATATGCTATTTGGACTCAGTATATTTTTCTGAGTTGAAAAATGTAATTTTCTTCGGAAAATTGCATAAAAATGCATACCGGTAAATTAACCGGCAGTACCGGCTTAAGTCTGTCCGGTACTATGTGAGAATAATAAATGCAGTAGAAAACCTTAGAAAAATATTTAGAATTGAAAACTGGACACTATTTTTAAAGGTTTGGCCCAAAGTTGGGCCAAACAAGCCAAAAACGTTAACGGGTTGGACCGTGCCAAAGTTGGCCCCAAGCCCAATATATATAAGTTCATTAATAAACCCATTTTAGCCACATTCATCCTCATAACATAAACACAATAGCAGCTGAAGTGAGGAGAGAGGTGAGAGCTTTTCACCATTATCACTATTCACTCCTCTCTTTTGGTGACCATAACTCGAGCTACGGTGCTCCAATTCGTGTGCCGTCAGCGACTACGCGAAGCTCTTGCCAAGCCCGTTAGATTCATCTAACCTAAGAGGTATGATTTTCGAAAATCTTTGCTTAGATCTCAGCCCTAAGAAATTCGAATTTTTGGGTTTTGGTTTGGAGTGAAATTATGTGTTTTGGTTGTTTAGGTTCACTCTAGCACTTGGTTGCTATTGGGTTTTACTCCCAAAACTGTTAGGCAAGGTAAGAAATCCCAAATCACTTGTGGTTTTATGTATATATGGAACCTTAAGTATTGATTTTATGAATTAATTGTGTATAGCTTGATTATTGTGATATTGGGAGCATTTGGATTTGAGTTGGTGGCTTGGTTGTGGTTACAAGCTTGTTGGGCACATAATTGTTGTTTTGCACATATTGGGAATTGGCCAAGGTATGATTTTGATTTCCTCTATGTAATATGTAATATCTCTGGACACTTAGGCTAGTAGACCTTAGGATAGGATTGAATTGGTTGGTGATGATTGTTGATGTATGATGATTGTGATAATTGTGATGATTTTAATGGATGATGATGTTGATTTATGATATGGGGTGGATAATGAATTACGAGGTTTGTGAATGTTGATAAATGTGAGGAAGGTAAAATGATAGTTTATGATGTTAAATTATTGAGGTTTGAGTTTTATAAGTGGGATTTGGTGTATAAAATGGATGATAATATAGATTGCTAAGTTGTGAATTGTTGAGAAGATGTATGTATATAAATTAGGTGCATTAGAACTGTTTTGGATATGGAATAGGTGGTTTGAATTGAGAGTTTTGACAAAATTGAGCTTTTAATGTTTTTGATAAAAATGAAATTTTGGCTAACTTTGACGGATCATATCTTGAGCTAAAGTTTTTGAAATTTCTTGAATTTTATATCAAATTAATGATAATTCAAAGAGCTTTAAAATGGTATAGAATTTGTGAAAATTGGAATTTTGTAGAAAGAGATATGATCATTGGAAGTTGGTGTCAAAAATCTTAACTCTGTGATGTTGTAGAATTTTTTATTTCTGGTTTGTGTGCGCACGCACACTGCTGTGCGCGTGCTCTGATCAGTGGCTACGCTTTTACTTGTGCATACACACACCCTTGTGCGCACGCACACCCCTGTGATTTTCAGAAAACGTGCGTAGCATAGACTGGTGCGCACGCACACACAGGGAGATGCCTACTATTGAGAGTGATCCCATACTCTGGTGCGCACACATACTTTGGGAAATTTGCAAGTTGTGTGTACGTACAACATTGTGCGCATGCACACGCTGGGAAGTGCTTTTTGTTAAGGGCGTTCGCACGTATCTGTGCGTGCATTAAAAAAAGAAAACTTTTACTTTCTGTGCGTACGCACACCTCTATGCATAGGCACACTTTGAGAAAATTCTTCTGAGGGTGCGTACGCACACTGCCTTGTTTTCTTTGAAAACTTTGTTTTAACTGTTTTACCTTTTCGGCAAACTTGTAAACTTCCATAACACTTATCTAAGATTCTTTAGCTTGTTTTTAGGCGTCAAAACATAGAGAATGCTTTAGGTAAGTTTAATTAGGTATTTTTTTGGCAAAAAGTCTAGAAGATAGAGCTTTAGGTTTCTGGAGTACTGGGGGGATTAGTCGAGTGAGGTGGTAGAGTATTGTAAAGACGATTGGTATGAGGAATTGAGGAGTTATGGATTTGGTGATGGCTTTACTGTGTACTGAAAAATATTTTCTGAAAACCACTGAATTACTGTTTTATACTGATATTGTTGAGATGCTATGCACCTGGCAGGGACGGCGGTTGGATCCCGCCTGTCGAGGTCGCGGCGGCGGCGTAAGAGCGGTGGTTAGTCCCGCATACGTTGAGATGTGAGGTCCGCGGCAAGAGTATCCCACTAAAGTGTGTAGGCACTAACCGTGATCCGGGCACGATATCTCGGGGGTTCCCACTATGAGACCGAAGGGCGACATCTCCATAGAGATGTGTTGGGTTGGCATTTGAACCCACAATGTGATATCACAACCAAATAGGACAGGCATTCATCATGTGCATCTTCTATCTGTTTGCTTGTTTTGCCAACTTGAATTCTTGCCTAATTGTATAACATGAGTAATTGCTTCCTGAATTTCTTGATATATATGCTATACTTGTGCTTTACTTGCATTGTTATTACTTGTGTTTTCTACTGGGATTCAGGAGGTTCGGAAGGCGGTGGCGATGGGATCGCATGGCGGTTAGGCTGGTGAAGGCTGTGGGATAGCGGTGAACTAATAGTTAGAAATTCCTTAAGTTAGTTTACCCCATTTTATAAAGGTTAATAAAGTTATGGTTTTAATTTAAGTTATGCTTTAAGTTGAATCTTATGATTGATATGAAGTTCTAGGATTGCCTCTGGCGTCCGGGGGTCTTATATCTTATATTACTGGGCACTGTTACCATACTGAGAACCTCCGGTTCTTAATCCATACTTTGTTGTTATTTTTTAGATGCAGGTCGCAACCCACCTCGATGAGTTGCTTGATGGTAACAGAGCAGAGGACCTTATTCCATTTTGTTGTCTTTTAGTTATTTTGACTAGTTCTCTCACTTTTGTATTTATAATGCCTTAGAGGCTTACTTTGAGGGAGATATTGTATAAGCTATTTTACTTTCAAAACTCTGTATGTCACTATTTAACTAGTCGGTCTAAACTCCGCGGGTTATGGTTAGTGTCTTATGATTATTATACTCTTGTATTTTCGTTATCTTGTACCTTTATCTTGTGCCTTAAGTTTGTAGCTTCATGTGAATGTTTCGTGCTTTTGTAACTCTGTTTTTGAGCTTATTTCTTCATCAGGCTTCTAGAATTATCATTCCTTTCTATATATATTTATGTATAAATTTTAAAATTGTCGTAACCTTTGATTAACCTTTGCTTTACGACTATAGGTAAGGCTTAGGGTAATTAGGGTGTTACACTTACGACATAGGGGTCAGCAGAGTATCGAGTCTTAACCTGGAGCACGTGGTGGCTAGCCACTGCTTTCACCCAGGAAAACTCATATCTCATATGTTTGGAAGTGAAACAATCACATTATCATTCAACAAGCATATATGCATTCATACTCAGCCATAATTCATTGTTAATACAACCATTCGGCTCATAATATAATCGACAACCAGCCATAATTCATTATCACATACAGTCGTTCGGCTCATATCATACACAGCACTTCCATCAACATCCTCAGCAACTCATAAAATCATCACTAATCATGGTTCATCATTAATTCTCCATTTACTTCATCCACAAGTTACCACATTTCCTAGCATATTCTCATTACTATGCATACTATTAATATTTAGGACTAAAAGGATAAAAATTAGAGGCTTAGA
This sequence comes from Arachis ipaensis, assembly GCF_059453495.1. NCBI lineage: Eukaryota > Viridiplantae > Streptophyta > Magnoliopsida > Fabales > Fabaceae > Arachis > Arachis ipaensis. The sequence continues at coordinate 93,804,941 of NC_142437.1, read as the reverse complement.
GGTTTGAAATTGGTTTGAAAAACACAAAACTCATATTTGTTAAAAACAGGGTCACGCGTATGCATCGCCCTTTCCGCGTACGCATGCCCCCCAGATAGAAATGACTGGCCACGTATGAGGGGGTTCGCATATGCAAAAATGTACATTTTGGCCCATTTCGCGTATGCAGATCCATTCCCGTGTACGCACGTGCGCCAGGCAGAAACACATATCCGCATATGACATATGTATGCGTACGCATACAATGCAGCAGTACCAAAAAGCTGCTAAGTCCAAAATTTTCAGTTTGCACACCAAACTTTAATCAAGCATAACTTTCTCATTTTAAAACATTTTACCTCCGTTCTTCAAACGACATAAACATCTCGGACCAAAATTTATTTCTAAATAAATTTGACACAAATAAGAGGTTTGGAGACTAAGTTACGCTCCACCAAAGTTAGGCCAAAATCACAATTTTCCCAAAAATAACCGAGCCTCAATTTTCAAACATACACTTTCCAAACCCTTTTAAATTCAACTAAAACCTTACCAATTCAGCCTCAACTACATTCCAACTTCCTTATTCAATCCATAACTCCAATTTCTATTTGTATCAATCTTAATTCAATAATCCAAGTTCAACAATTCACAATATATATTATCAATTACCAACCTTCCATTTTTCTCAAACTCCAAAACCAAGACTTTCAATTCCACAATGTTCAACATACAAAACCAATTATCTATATGAAGCACAATTTCAACTTCAAATCAACCTTTATAATTACCAATCATCATCATCATATACAACTCACATGCATCATTTATCAAGAACATCAATTACACCCTCCAAAACCAATAATCACATAATCAACACTATCCATTTCAACCAATTAACAATCATCACAAATTCAATTCCTATCCTAGGGTCACTAGCCTAAGTTTTCACATTACATTACATTTTAGATACAGGAAACCGAAACCATACCTTGGCCGATTCTCCACTCAACCCAAAACACTTCCAATTCACTTATCTTCAAGCTTCCAAGGCTCCAACACCTCCAAAATTAGATTTCTAGCTTGCAATCCACTTCAAGCTCCCAAAATCTTCATCAAGCTTCAATCCGCTTACATATATACATTGCCTAATATACATAATATACACCCACACATACAAACTCAATAACTAATCATAACAATTCAAGTATTTCACTTAGGGTTGAGAATCTTACCATACCCAAGGATCAAAGGGGTGAGATTAAGCCTTTCCCTCAAGCTAATTGGATCCTATAACATCAAAGAGCTCAAAATCTCAACACTTTTACCTAATAATTTCAAAATCAAGGGTTGGGAAAACTAAGAGATTCATGGCTTACCTCTTGAATAATATTGTGGGCTTTGTAGAGCTTGACACCGCGGTCGCGTGGTCACAAACGGTGTGGCGATCAGAGCTCCGGATCAAAAGTTACGATGGATTGAACAAAGAGCAAGGGTTTGAACTTTGAGAGAGTTCTTCTCCCTTTCCTTGCTGTGTTTCAACATGTTTTGAGTGCCAAGAGGGGAGAAGATGCTGTTTTGTTTAGTTGGACTGAGTTGGGTTGGGTCTTGGGCCCAATACGGGCCCGATTAACCCAATTCGGTCCGTTTGGTCCAAAAATATTAGTGTCAAAATTTTCGTTTTAATTTTCTCTATCATATTAAACCATAAAGTTTCATATTCTAATTTTCTAGAATAAATTTTAATTTTGTGGATTAATTATTCATTAATTATCCGGATTTTACATCATTTATGACATAAATATTTGTTATTTTATTAAAGTTGTTTGTTAACAATAGGTCGCTATAACTCTGACAAAATTTTTGAATAAAAATTAATAATTTCGTTACATATTAAATAATTATTATACTGGTTGATATTTTTCGTTATTTTAGTCAAGTATGATGGAGTATTTGAATTTAAATTCATGCACAATTGTATCAAGGGTTTCTAACAATATACGACATAGACCTTTGATGCCTTACATTTATCTTGTTAAATTTTGTGTGACCAAATTACTTAATTTGATAAATACAAAATCACAAAATCCTTCTAAATTTTAATAAAGTTTTAAAATTCTTAATTTTGTTAAATGTTTGTTATGTACTATCTCTAGTATATTATTTTATTCTTCATGTATGGTTTATTAAAATTTCTTGCTAAACAAAGACATTTAGGCTAGATATTCAATAGTTTGAGACATTTTTAACTATTTATTAATTTAAAGGATTTATTAAATACATGACCATTCATATATTCTAAATTTTGTACAACTAACTACAATGATAAAAAAAATAAATACTTGGTGTATTTTCTAAGAGAAAAATTATTACTTTAAAAGGAGAATATAAAATTTAAAAAATATGGAATTCAGTTCAAAATACTATATCTCCAATTATTTATGAGGAAAATGGGGTACTATCCTCAAAAGTTCATACAATTGAAGTTAATAATGTTATAAGACTTTATTTTAGGGTCAGTTCATATAAAAATTATTTAAAGTATGGTACTTTAGTTTAGATAAATATTTGTCCCGTCAAAGTTATGTTAAATATCTTCCAATGTGAAAGACAGCAATTAAAAAAAAAAATCTTAATAACGTCTTTTTCTACTATTGAAAAAAAAAGTAATCATAAAAAACCCACCTGTTTTTACATTATAATCAATCTGTAACAATAATTAATTGTGCTTACTCGATGTTGTGCAATCTACATAACCCCTTTTCATGCACCATTAAGATGAACTTGTCATTTTGAATCCATAATACATGGTTAATTTGTTTTAATCGATTAATGATTGCATTTCGTTTTTCGAAATAGCATGACCACGCCCACATATCTTTTTAAAGGGGATGATTACATTTTTCTAAATATATCACTGAAGATTGTGATAAGGATTTAACTTAGTGGACGACATAAACTAATATTAGAATGATAAAGCGTCACGTAGCTACGTACATGCAAGTTGTGAGTTGTTTGTGAGGGTTAACCACATGAATACTAACCCCTGCGGCGGCTAGTTCTTCGACGGCCTCCCCTGGGATGATGAGCTCTGCCGATATTGTCAAGTGTGTCATCTAGTTGGTTTTTTGCATAGTTCAAGTAGTCGAGTCTGGCTTCTATTGTTTTCAGATCTGCTGCAAGCTCTATGAACCTATCCTTTCACTTCTCAACAACTTCGAAGTTGTAGTCATGAATTGGTCTTCCCAGTAACTGAGAAAGCGTGTCAAGGCCAACCCGGGCAACATCCTCATGGGCAGTTGCAGGATCAAAAGAGATTCGGCTATAGAGGACGCTAGCAGCCAAGGATTCAGGTAAAACCAAGGCAACTAGATAGCAATAACATCGGCGAGCATCCTCTACAAATCCAACAACGATTCGGTATATGGGCTCTGGGATACTTAGCCGTTTGCATACTTTTAATAGCCAATATTTCAAGCTTCGGCTAATCAGTAGGGATGCTGGTGGGTCTAGGACAAAATTATCACCTACAACTCAAAATAGGTGAGCATGTGGTAATAGAACTGAGTTGTAAATAACTATTACGGTTGGCTTACCTTTGAGATTCTCAAACGTGGTCTCACGGTGCTGCTTGTAGTGCAATTTCAGTACATGGATAGCCATCTGCTCCTTCTCCTAGTGGATGGCAGGTTGAATCCCTATTGGTGCACTTCCTTCCTGGATTCGTCGCGGGCCTTCGACATGATTTCCTCCACCGAAGTAATTTTCCCACTCATACTGCGCCTCCTTCAGTGTTTTGTAGTGTTTTCAAGAATTATCATCATAGTTGTCCATCTGCTCCTAAACCTCCTCCACAGTGGTGTATATACTTGGCACCCATCCCTTGAACATGCAAAAGTATCCTCCATTTTTCTCAGGCTCCATGATTCTTGTGGAGTTAGGTTAGGTGCTACTTTAAGTAGGAAGTATGCTGAAAGAGGGTGTTCAAAGGATTTTATAATAATATAAGTGATGGAGAGATAAGTTTTTGTGTTGAGGTGATATTAGTATTATTGGTGGTCATTGGTGAGGGGTGGCCCGCTGAGGACAAGAATTTCATTACTCTATTCAATGAGTGATGTTCATGTATAACATAGAAAAGCTGACCATGGTATTTTTTTGTCTTACATGCAGGTAAGGAATATAGTGGGCCATAGTATTCTTTTGTGTTATATATGCACTTTCTAGTAATGATGGTTATTGAAAAGTATAAAAGCAAGTCAATAAGTCTTCAAATCAAATAGTTTTCTTACTATAATCAAAGACCTTTTTTATTTTTTCAATCATTCACATTTTGTAAATAGTATTGAAATAGTTTATACGTTATGATTAAACCGTAGTGCAATTCATTAAACATTTTGTTTTCAATTAAGTTTACAAAATACAAATTTAAGTATAAAAATATTCTTAAGCACTGACTTTTTAAACATATTATATATGTGTTAACATTTTATCAAAATTAAGGATAAAATCACTAATTTAAGACATTTAATATTCTTACGATTCTAACAGTAGCAATAATATTGGCAGAAAATTTTAAGAGAAGTTATTATCTATTCTTGTAAACTACTTTTTAATATAAATCATATCATAGATAAATTTTGATCGTATAAATTATTTTGTAACATAAAAAAGAAGTGATGTTGTTTATATGAAGTTTAAATTTTATCCTTTTTGAATTGTCAAAATATTAAATTTTTAAAATTTTAAATTTAAATGAAGGATAAACTACAAAAAATGTACCCAAAAATTTTGTTGCTGACAAAAATACACTCAAATTTTGTTATCGACAAAAATACTCTCAAATAATTTAAAAATACGACAACCATGCCCAACATTAAATATGTATTTTTCAAAAAATACTTTAAAGATTGAATCTTGATATGATTTTACATAACCATGATTAGAAAATAAGATATTTTTATATCCTTAAAATTTGGTGATTTCAAGTATATTTTTTAATTTTTTTGTCAACAACCAATAATACTTTAGAAAAATAAAAAAATATATACTTAGCGAAAAATCACCAAATTTTGAGAATAATAATATCTCATTTTTTTAATCATGCTTGCAAAAAATCGCATAAAAATTCAATCTCTAAAGTATTTTTTGAGAAAGACATATTTAATGTCAGATATTTTTGTCGCGTTTTAAAATTATTTTATGACATTATTGTTGATAGCAAAATTGCAGTACATTTTTGTCAGCAACAAAATTATTTGAGTGTATTTTTGATAGTTTATCCTTTAAATAAAAATATTTACCAAAATAATTCGAACAAATTCGTAACAAAATACACCAATTTTTTAGTTATTAATCGATTCAATTGATACAAATATTCCGAATTTTACTCAAGTAGTGGAATAATAGTGACATTGCGTTAGCTCATAGATAGTCCCACGCTAGGACTATTTATGTTTTAATCTAAAGCTCAACATCCTTCGATAATTGACATTGGTGGTGGAGATTAAAAAAAAATATTTTCGGGACCAATACAAAATTTTTATATAAAGAAATTTTATAATAATATTTATATTAAAATAACATTAATAAATAAAATTATTCTTAAATTTGTAAAAAATATGACAAAAAATAAATATTTTACAAAATAAGATATTTTCAAACATTACTCTTCGAATCTTAATTGACTTGAAATTCTTAGTCATGAAATCCAAATTAAAAATTTTAGTCAATTTTATAATATAAATAGATAAAGTCTCATAAAAAAAATCATGTTGTAACTTAATTTTAAGTTTTTCCTACACTAATTTAAAAAAAAAAATAGTTTGTTGAAAGGGTGTGTAAAAACTTTGTTGATGTTTAGTCAATTATTGTTATTATCTGAAATAAAAATATGTTTTTAGTGAAGAATAAAAAAAATTGTAAAATTTGTTAGAAATATGACAAGAACTAAATAGTATTACGAATTTCCCTTTATTAAGGCTAATCCAAACATACACTATATAGTGTAGTTTGTCAAGCAACTATTGCTGCCTTCAAAAAGCAAGATACATCAAATGATGTGACTATACTATGAGTGAACCATGAGGGTGGATTTTCTTGACGTCAAAGAGTTTGTTCCTGGTCAATGATAAAAAACGTGTGTTCTTCACCTACTCCACAAGAATTTCTAGGCCACTAAAGACATTCATTTTATTCTTTCTTCTTTCTTTTTTGCATGGCTAACCCCCACTACCCACATTATTCGATAAGTTTTTTTGCATCTTTCCATGGAACAATCTACCATAGTATTTTTCTCGTTGTTGATACATTATTGAAAAACTCTACTTGGTGCGGACTCTGGTGGTTTATTTTTTTCATGGCTAAGACGACTAAGTGGGCCAAACCAAATGAATGCTGACATGTGGCTTAGTGAGTAGAGACTAAAAGGTTTGTTTGACTTTGCTGATCACAGTAACTTAGGTAATCGTACAAGAAAAAAAATTTGGATGGTTAATTAGGAACATTATCCTTGAGAGTTAATCAGATTCAAGAAAAAGGGCCAATTAGGAATTTCAAAAAACTTGTGTACAAAAAACCTAGATGACCAAAATGCTCTCCACGCTTGAGTTTGAAAGGTTTTCTGTGGATGGCAATCATGACCTAGGATTCATGTTGAGGTCAACTTGGACCATTGTTGACGGCGAGTTTTTAACCGTTGGTTTCATAAGTATGCCCCCCGCGTTGTTTAGGGGGAGGTATTTGGCTGTCGATCGTCTTTTGTTTTGGGCGCATTCGGTACAGTAGCAGATTCAGTCACTACTGCGTCGTTCCAGGTCCGCAACAATCGCCGAGGTTAGGGTGGCTGACTACATCGAAGCCTCCTCCGATCTGCGGCTGTGTATCTTCTTATTGTTTAGGTGCAATCCATAAAGCAGCATATGCAGGCACTCAACCTCATTCTAGGTCTGCAACATTTGCCGCTGTGTGGGTGGTTGTCGACGTTGAAGCTGCCTTCGATCTGAGGTAAGTGTAACCTTTGATTTGTTTTATTCTTTCCATCTCATTCGTCTCTTGTATGATTGATGATGAATCTGCATGTTGCCAACTTAAATGCCCAGTTAAATCCAAAGAAGAATTGTTCTGTGGGGAGAACATTTACACTAACTTCATGACCTGCATAGTATTTTTTGTGTTTTGGGTAGTAATTAGTTTATTGCAGCAAACAAGTTCGTCATCTTTATTCTTAGCCGTTATGGTTAATTTAATTCATTTAATTTAATTTAACGGACGATTTTATCATCTTCCATGTTAGCCATTATGGTGCATAGTACTTTTGTGTTGTTGCTAGTTATTAATTTAATTCATCGCACCATGTTATCATGTTCTTTCATAGCCATTATGCTTCATGTTTTTGTATTATTGATAGTGATTAATTTAATTGTAGTAATTAATTTAATTCCGCGTACGATCTGTCCTGTTAGTCATTCTGCCAATCAAATATCTTGTCCCTGGTCTTTGGTATTAACACTTAGCCTTTTGAGAATGAGAATTTCTTTACATTTAATTGTTGTGCTGTGCATTGGCTGCAATCATGGGATTTTGTAGTGCCCAAGTCGTTTCTGGTTTATGCAGGACACAGTGCTGCCGATTTGAGATGGAAAGCCATGGAGAAGGAAGTTCCGATTCCTCCGTCCAATGGACAGATGGATGGAGCATGGACTCAATGGATAACAACGAAAAAACTACTGCACAGTCACTAGAGATTGAGGAAGGTCAATCGGCAGCGGGGGATAGAGAAGATGGTTCAGTGGCTGGTGATGAGGGGTCCATGCTGGTACCAACAGAAATACACGTTGCGACTGACAATCCATATGGTGACGAAGAATCAGGATCAGTAGTTTTAACTGCCGCTGCATTAGAATCAGCTGAGTACAATAGTATAGAAGAGGCGTACAAAGCATATGTGGCTTTTGCGAAGGTGACTGGATTCGCTGTATGAAAGGGTGATTCTGTGAAAAATGAGGAAGGGAATATCGTGCGGACATTCTTTTATTGCAATCGATAAGGTTTGCGTGAAAAGACGCATTATGAGAGGGTCGATAGGAATAGGGCTTATAAACTAGAGACCAGAACCAATTGTTATGCCAAGTATGTTGTATACTTGGACATGAGTTCTAGGAAGTAAAGGACGAAGACATTTATTGTGAATCATAATCACGATTTGGCCCCACTGGATTTCACCAATGTAATGGCGCCGCGTCAGAAGCTGACAGATGGAGACAAAGCTCACATACACAGCATGCATGAAGCTGGATTCTAGACAACTAAAATCATGGGGTTCTTTGCTCACTTATCTGGTGGATATCAGGATGTCAACTTTATCAAGAAGGATTTGTATCACTATATGGATGATGTTCGGTAATCCCGCATTGTTGAAGGGAATGTTGCGGCAGTGATTATTTATCTAAAGGGTAAGACTGAGTTGGATCCGTTGGTAGTTGTAAAATATTCGTACTACGCTGAGAAGCATCTGGGTAATCTTTTTTGGTCAAATGGCCACATGCAATATGATTATGAGTGCTTCGAAGATGTGTTGGAATTTGATTCTACTTACAAGAAGAATCTATACAATAGGCCTCTGGTTATATTTTCTGGTACTAACCACCATAGGCTGACTATTATGTTTGGTTTTGGTTTGCTAGAGGATGAAAATATTCCATCATATAAATGGTTGTTGGGCTATTTTCTGGAGGTTATCCAGAATAAAGAGTCGAAAGTCGTTGTCACGGATGGTGATGAGTTTATGAAGGAGGTGATTCGGAGTGAATTCCCTAATGCGACCCATTGACTCTATAGCTGGCACCTTGCTCGAAATACACTTCAAAAAATAAAAGATCATGATTTTTGTGCTGTGTTCAAGACAGCTGTGTACGACCATTTTGATGTTAAAGACTTTAAAGATTACTGGGCAGAAGTGGTGCGTAGCTTTGGGTTGGAGGATAACGATTGGATAGCAAGCACATACGAGAAAAAGGAGCAGTGGGTTCATGCTTACTTGTGCGACAAATTTTGTGCAGGTTTGCGAACAACATCCAGATGTGAGGGCATCAATTCATCATTGAAGAAATTTATAAAATTTGGAAATTGCTTGCTTGAGCTAGTGGAGAACCTGGATCATGTTGTGAAAGAATACCGCAACAATGAGTTCATTACGGATTACAACTCATTATATACTGATCTTGTGCTGATGACCAGATTGGAATCTTGATGGGGGATAAATGTCGGTCTAGAATCTTGTAAGTATAGTTTAAACCAACATTTTATCCTCAATCAAAGTTTAAAAAGGTTTGTCACAATACAAATCAAAATAACCGGGAGTATTAATCCCGGGTCATTCTCCCTAGGAATTGCAATTGAGTGCTCAATTATTGGCTCTGAAGAGATTCAGGGTTTTGTTTGAAATAAGCAAGAAATGTAAATTGTAAGAAATTAAACAAACATGCAAGGAATTAAATGAAAAGCAATAAAAGTAACAAAAATGGAAATTAGATGGCAAAAAGAACTCTTGGCTAAGGCATAGAAATTGAGATCATCATCCTTGTCTAACAATTATATATTGACAATTATGAGGGACCAATCCATCAAGTCTACTTCTATGCTTGAAGTATGTCAAATAGGCTTGATCCACATCAACCCATAAGTCCAAATCTAGCTACTAATTGACTTAGTAGTAAGCTAGCGTCAATGGGTATCAAATTGACCAACAAGGGTTCCCAAATCACCAATCCAATTAGACCCAATGACTTAAGGTCACTCAACTCCTTTAGCCTAGGCCAAGAGTATAGAAAATTACTCCATAACTAGTGAAAATATTTTGTCAAACACCTAGAGTGCAATAAAGGCAAACATCATAAAATGCAAGAATTAATAAAAACTATAACTAACCCAAGCAAGAAATGAATAATAGCCACTAAAGCAAACATCAAAAGACATGAAAACATAAAATTGCATTAGAGGAAATAAAAATCTAACAAGGGTTCATGAAAGTAAAAATGGCAACATAAAGAAATTAACAAGAGAAACTAAGAAGATTAAGACAATCGAACAATAAAATATAAAGAGAGTTGAACTAAAAACAAGAATTAAAACTTGGATATAAGAAAATTTGACCTAGACTACACTAAAGTCTAGAGAGAAGAAAGAGCTTCTCTCTCTAGAATTCTAACATAAAACATGGTGAAAAATAAACTATGACTACTTGGTTCATTCTCCCCTCAATCCTTGGGTTCAATAGCATCAGAAAATGAGTTGGATTTGGGCCTGGATGGCTCAAACATTTCCCCCAGCGTATTGCCTTTAAGTTGGTCATGTGCTGCTTGTCACCCGTATGCATGGGTCACGCATACGCGTCGCTCGGAAGATTTCCTTCCCACGCGGACGCATGGGCCACGTACACGTGTTGCCATGAATTCTGAAAATACTCATTTCTTCATGAATTCTCCACTTTGCATGCTTTTCTTTTCACTTCTTCCACCCAATCCTTGTCTTTATGAACCTAAAATCACTCAACAAATATATCAAGACATCAAATAGAATTAAAGTGAATTAAAATTAGTAATTTAAAAGCCTAAAAAGTATGTTTTCACTATTAAGCACAAATTTGGAGAAATTCACAAAACCAAGTCTCTTGAGGGGTCGGTTAGTAAGCTGTACACAAGGAAAATATTCTTCTAGGTAAAGAAATAAACTGAGAGTGTTGGTGGGATGATTGTATTGCACAAGGACAGGTTTGGTAGCACTGAGAAGTTTATGTTGAGGAAGTTTAGAAAGCCACATTGTGTCCATGCGGTGCTATATGATAGGAGTTCTGACAAGTTCGAGTGTTAATGCAAGTTGTGGAATAGTGTAAGTATTTCTTGTGGTAGCATATTCTGTGTTCTTAAAGAGCTGGAGATAGAAGAGTTGCCTAATCGATTGGTTCTTAAGAGGTGGTGTAAAGATGCCAAATCTGATAGAATTAGTACAATAGAGGTCCAATCAGATCCAAAGTGGGTATTCTGCATTAGGTACGGTGCATTGTGGGCTACTTGTTTGTCTATGTGCTTCTTGGTAGCACATGGTTCAGAAACCTACGAAAAAGTGGTGAATGTAGTCACGAAGATGTCTAACGAGTTAGAGTCCATGTGCTACATAGGCAACAAGGGTGGACAAGCACATCCCGCTGGAAATCACATTGACATTGGATATCTTTATATCATAAGGTCAAAGGGTGCTCCTCGAGGCAACACTAATGCGAAGAATGGGAGACGTTGCAGAAGGTGCTTTGGGTTTGGTCATGACTGCCACAACTGTTTGGCAGATTAAAACAATCGGATGAGGTTTGATTCTTCTTTATAAATGACATCGATGTTGAGCTCCATAATTATCAAGTTTAGATTGAATAAGCAAATTATAACTTAAAATTGACTAATGTGCATTTACTTTTAGTTTGTTCATGTTGCTTCTTAAATTGTCATATGTTTTCCTATTTGAGAACATGCTGGTTTTGTTGCAGGAATCAATTTCCAGGTCGAGGCGAAGCCAGAGCCATGGCTGGAAAAGGGGTCGCGATACTTAGTATTTGCTGCGAGCCAATCAATGTGTGGTTGTTGGAGATGAAGGATAATCCATTGTCTTGTAGTCCTTTTGACTGAAGATGTCGTCACATGGATGTTGACTTTTTATTTATTTTTTTGTAGATTTTATTTTTGAGTTTCGATGCATATGTTTGTCATATGGGAGATTCATACTTGATGTTAATTTTATTGAAGACCTACTTAGATACCTTCAATTCAAATAGAATTTGTCATGGTTATGCAAAGATTGTGTCCCTTAATGAATTGCTTATTCGTTCCTAGGGTAAAGGTTCACATGTGATTTGTTTGAGTTCCAGGATAACCTACTCTAAACCTGTGCAGTTCAGTTATTGGTATTGCATTGGGTTTTAAATTACCATGGTTTCATTGTTGTATCGTTCATGTTTAGGTCGAAGTTGTCGTGTTCACTGCTCACTTGGGTTGGCGTTTGGTGTTGTTTGATAGGGATGTTGCTGAATTTTTGGCTTAATCTACAAAACAAATTTCTATTTTATTTGTGCTACCTCTGCTAGTTTTATAATTTGATTGTCAAGGGCTTGTATTTGTAGCTTTAATGTTAGTACCATTATCTACTTTTATCTGCAACCATTATCTATTTTTATCTACCACAGGAGTTTTTCAGAAAGGCAAATTAACTTCTGGAGGGGGGGGGAGGAGAATGTTGTAGTTATTAAGAATTTGCATATGCAGTCGTCTCAATCGGACTGAATAATGGCGTTAAAAGAAATAAACAAAGATGCCATACTCCATGTCTGAATCATTTAAAAGCAAGGGGCACTCTAGTTTTATACCATGGAGAGTCAACACAAATGAGACCTTACATATTTATGTCACTTGTTCCACACCTAAATATGTTTAAATATTCAAGTTTTTGGAAATTCCCAATATAGGATAAAATGATTTGCCTAAGTTACTTAAGTGGCAAAAGATTTATAAATATTTTACAACTAGATACACTGAGTCGGATGGGGTATGCGTGTTGGGGTATTTAGCGTTTGGAACATGAAGATTGAACTTTTAAGTTTTGTTGCACGCTTCAATTTAGTTTGGTGTTTTTTTTAATGCATATGTATTTTTTATTGTAAACCCACTTATATGTCAAATTTATGTCTTTTTAAGAACAATTAGGAATTATACAACCCACTTATATGTTGAATTTCACAAAGCCAATCCAAACACACCAAGCACACGTATTGTGAAAAGCATTATTTATGGGTTGATACATTTCATCGTGGACATTAAGGTATAGTAATTCATATCTACTTCAAAACTTGTTTAGTCCCAAATTTACACTAAAGTACCAAGTTAAAATGAACAGGCAGCAACAAAGTACAGATGCTACCAATATCAGATGTCGATAGCATTTTGGTCTACAACTTGTTGACGTTAGGATTTTTGCCAGTAAAGAATTTCATAAAAATAGTCGCGTTGTAGATATAGTCTCTAAACTGACAGAAATCCCTTCGTACAAACGTGTATGAAAGAACTGAAGATTGATGGTTTAGAGGTTATAGAAACTCTCGTTGTAAGTATAGTTACTAAACCAAGCAATCAACCTTTCTTACAAAAGTTGTGGTTGTCACAAGTAACAAACCCCTATAAAATTGATAACCAAGTATTTAAACCTCAGGTCGTCTTCTCAAGGAATTGCAGGGAGGTATGTTCTTATTATTGGTTATGAGTTTGTAAATTGGGGTTCTGGAGTTTGGGCAATGCGCACAGGTATATTTTCAAGCAATAAAAATAAATAAATATCTGTAAAATAAAATCTTGGCAAGGTATGAGAACCGGAAGTCCTATCCTGGTTATCCTTATCAATTGTGATGAGAATTGGATTTTTCTCCCACTTTGTTAACCTCTAACTATGAAGGTAAGTTAAGTGGATGAATTAATTCTGATTTCTCAAGTCCTAGTCTTTCCTTAGGAAAAGTTAGAGTTAGTGGAACTCAAATTAATTCTTGAAGAATTCCAATTTTCAATCAACAGTGAGTTTGATAACTCAAGAGTCTCCAATTATTTAACCAAAGCCAAAAGGGAAGAAAGTCTACTTGAATGAAAATAACTTGGATAAACACAGAGCATTAATAAATTAAAGAGAGCAATCATAAGTCTGAAATACCTCAAATTATATTAAATAAAATATTCAAATCATAACATGGAAAAGTTCATAAATTAAATTGGAAAAATAAATAAAAATAAAGAACCTGGGATTAAGAGTCACTCCTAAAACTAAGAGAAGTCCTAAATCCTAATCCTAAGAGAGAGGAGAGAACCTCTCTCTCTAAAAACTACATCTACTCCTAAAATTGTGAATATGAGAGCCTGATTTTGAATGGATGCATTCCCCCACTTTATAGCCTCTAATCTGTGTTTTCTGGACTGCAAACTGGGTCGAAAACAGCCCAAAATTCGCTGGTCTCGAATTCAATCACGTTGGATTTCCGTCACTGCAACGTGGCCGCATGGAGCACGCAACTGGAACCGCGTCGTTTGGACCTCTGTAGCTAAAGTTATAGCCGTTTGAGTGCGAAGAGGTCAGGCTGGACAGCTTAGCTATTTCTCCAACTTCTTGTATTCCTTCCACTTTTGCATGCTTCCTTTCCATCCTCTGAGCCATTCCTGCCTTATAATCTCTGAAATCACTTAACACACATATCAAGGCATCTAATGGTGATAAGAGAGGATTAATATTAGCAATATGAAGGCCAAAGAAGCATGTTTTCAATCAAAGCACATAATTAGGAAGGCGAATGTAAAACCATGCAAATAGTATGAATAAGTGGGTAAAGAGTTGGTAAAATCCACTCAATTGAGCACAAGATAAACCATGAAATAGTGGTTTATCACTTGTGCACAAGCAAGAGTAGTTATGTCTTTTGCAGTTTCTGGGATTGGAGATAGTAGATTAAAGGCAACACTAAAAGAAATGTAAATTGCATGTCATCCTTAAGCACAAGCATGCAATAATCACTCGGTTTAAATACAACAAGTCAGGATATGGAATAAAAAATTATCCAATACAGCAATACTTGTGTTGGGAATATCTACACTGAATCCTGCCAGTTATATGGGTATTACCAGAAAATAATTGTATGTTCGGTTACCTGTTGAAGTCCATGCGTGCCAAATTAGAGGGCAAAAATACCTTTGACATTATCTTTTTCTGATATGGTAGTCGCACACTGAAGGGCATGATCAAAATAAAGGAAATATCGGCATGTTCGGACCATATAGTTGGGTTTGATGAATTGGAACAAAGTTCCTCCAATATCCCAATGCAACATTGACAATTTTCTCCCGATTGTCATTGTGATATCTGAGCAACATGTGGACGGTAAGGCACATGCGGCTGTAGTCGGTTACTTTCTGTATTTGTTGGTGTCAAACAGTTAGTGTATTGTCACAACAATATACAACAGATTTAGTGTGATATTGGTTTACCTCAGCGTCATAAGTACCCCATAGATGATACATTATCATCCATTGAGCAACAAACATCCCACAATCGTTGCTAGCACGTGTGGAGCAGTGCAAAGAAACCAAACCACAAATTAGTTCGCCGGTAAAGGAGGACAACCTAAAAGAGCCCATGTGGCTGACATAAACATGCTAACATAAACAGTAATAAACAACTTATCATTATAATTACACAAGAAGAATGGATATAATTTCCAAAGCTATTTCAGAAGTTTTAGAACAATAATTAGGTGTACTCTATATTTACATGAAAGTAGTGCAGTCTGAATGAGTTTACTTAAGCATGTGTATTTTTTAAATTAATACAAGTAAACTTTCTTTAATTATATTTTAGCCTGAATTTTAAACCTATAAATCTTTTAGCTGAATTTGAAACCTTTAATTCTTATATTAAACTCTAGAATCTGCTTTTAAAATGAATGAGCCATAAAATTTATTCTCAATAAAACATCAGTTAACTTTCAGTAAAAAAAAATTAACTTTTCACATTTGGGGAAACTTAAACCATTCAAAAGGAACATAACTTATTCGAATTTCAAGATCAAAATGCAATGAGTGACTGGTCTGCGTAATGGAAAACAAACATGGTCGATAGATCAACGTGAATGCATTAAAAACATGAACATATCAACTCTACATTATTTAATACTTTCTGCCATTTATGAAGCAAACTAGAAAGACAAGTCATTACCACTGTTGACTACTCATTTGATTTTTTACAATAGTATAATACAAAATACATAGGACAGAATGTACTTGTAAGGATCTTGCTGTACTACTGCTGGCTCGAAAATTTCATATTTGCTGACCAGTTCTCGACCTTTCTCAGGCATGCCGTACCACCTGTCATGGTTGAGTAGCTCCTCTAGGAATGTGGCTTGTTCAAGGAATGAAGTTTAGTTAGCGGCAACAAGTAGCAGCAATAAGTTGGAATTCAAAGTATAGTTTTTGTGTGTTTTGCTAACCACTATCTTAATCTCTCTACGATACTTTGCTCTTATATTTGCCGACTTGAGTGAATTAATATAAACTACTTACCGGCAGACTACGTCGACAACCACAAGAAACCAGTGACTGTGACACCAAATGGGACAATATATCTGTGGATGTTATAAATAATTAAGATATCCGGTCAGCCATTTTAGCAGCAGCGCGGATAAGGCCAAGGAATAGTACAAAATTGTTGTTGGCTTACCTTGTAGACACAGTTGACCTTGGCCCATGAATGCTGTCTCGATGGTGGTTAAAGTTGCATGTGGAATTGGGCCTCTGCTTATTACAATTTGCTGTGGAGAAAAAATGGCACACCCATGAGGTGTTTAGTTACACAATATGAACTTTATGGACGACAGAGAAGTCAACCATGAAGAGGCTGTAAAATAATACACAATAATTAACGACATACTCACCGTGAAGGTTGTTGGCAGAAACCAATGCAAATCAATTGTCTCCAGCCTAAGCATTGATGCCACGAGAATCAGAACCTGCACCATACATGGAGGACATCCAACAGGGAAAATTTATTAAAGGAAAAAGAAAAATGTGATTATGTTGCATGCAAAAATTAATTTAATATTTGAGGCAAAGAGGTTAATTACGTCATCTATAACTTTTTTACCTTAGGAACTAAGGGCCCAATCTCATTTACTGTGGCTAGGATCGATGCATTGTTGCTGGAGGAAGTTAGGTGATGCGTGAGCATCTTATACCCTTTTCCCTAGCATTTGCTAGTTGTTTTTAGCTAGGTTTTATTTATTTTTACTTGATTTTAGTGCAAAAATCCCCTTTGGATGCTTCTTTGAGTTGTTTTGGTGTTTTTATGATTTCAGGTAAAATTTGGAGCAATTTGTCAGAGTTTGGAGCTGAAAAGAAGAAAGCTGTCAGCACCCTCCCTGGGTGCTAAACGCCCAACTGCCATTTAGCACCAGTAGGGGACTTAGGGCCAGCAACGTTGCACCCCCATGGGTGCCAGCAGTATTCCGGATTACCCCTCTTCAGGCCTCTCGAGTGGATTTAGCACTTATTAGTTTTATTTTAATTTCTTTTTGTAATTTTATTTACAAACAATATCTTTTAGGTTTAGAATTTATTATTTTATTTTATTTTTGTTTCAAATTAGTTTAGTATATAAAGGAAAAGATCACTTGCATTTCGAATCTTCTTCTTTCCGCACTCTTCAGAACCCTAGTTTCTCTGTAAGTCATGAGCAACTAAACCTCTTGGTTAAGGTTAGGAGCTCTGTTTATTTAGATGGATTAGAACTATTATTCTTTTATTTTAATTAATATTTTGATTCAATTCTAAGGATTATTTTCGTTCTTAATCTTATGAACTGGGTGGAACGAGAGTATGTCCCTTTTCTACATGAGTTCTTGTGATTCTCGAGAGAGTTATCTCGCTTGAACTACAGCTTAAAAACAAATTCCTCCTAAACTGCTAATTACACGAACTGATTGGGATATGTGATATAAAATCCTGTTAGCTTTGGGTAATTAGGGTTTTTGTGGCGCTAAATTAGTTTTTTGAACTTAACCCTCTAATCGGAATTAAGTGACCACGAGAGTGGTGGTTAATGAAGGTTAGAGGAAGCTAAATCACTAAGAGATTAGGGTTTAGACACTTATGGTTTGCCATAGAATGAATCGTGTATTGTTAAAATAGTTGGTAAGAACCTTTAATCCAAAAAGATAAACATCTCCGAAACCTTAACTGTTTTCTCATACTATTTTCACACCAAACCCTTATTTGCTTTCTTTATTTTCCTGTTTATTGTTTATGCGAATTTCAACCATCAAAACCTCCTTTTGTTCGCCTGACTAAGTCTAGCCAGACAACCATTGTTTGCTCAGTCCGACAATTCTTATGAGATCGACACTTACTCACCTGAGGTATTACTTGGATGACCTGGTGCACTTGCCGGTTAAGCTATGTGAAATCCTAATTCGCGTAGCATTAGGGCAATCTGAGGTTAATTGAATCTTATATGTGCTACTAGTGACATATTACCTATCTTTGTTCATCCCCTTATACCTATCGGTCGACGACCCAAATAGAATCTTTTTTCCCTTATGCGAAATGCCTCTAGACCCCTTCTTCTCAGATGATTTAGATCGGCTGTAACGGCGAATAAAGTGGAAGGAGCCATTGTCCGAGCTATTCAGTGGTGTAGCAACGGGTACATAATTAGGATCTTCTCTTCTAGTGGTTGTTGCACTAGTCTTTCGCATCTTGTACGCGTGGATTGTTTTCTTTACATCATTTGTCGTTATGCCTGCTTTCGAAAAAACTTTTGTGTTTGACTGCAGTGCGTATGGAGAGTTGCTGCCAATGACCGGAGAACCCACCCTGGGACCTAGAGCCTGTTTGAGCATTCCGATCACAGACTCATTGAATTGACCCTGTTTAGCCACGATAGACTTCAATTCCATTATCTGGTTCTGGATTAATTTGACTTCGTCAGGCAGGGCGGACCTGGCGTGTGCGCCGTTTGCCATTGTATCACCGTCATCCTTACTATACATAGACAACACAACCAGAAGGATCAACCCATAAATAAGCTGGATTCGTTTTGAAACACCTTACACGATTACAAGCAAGGACGGGTATAAGGGGGGTCAAGTACTGTCTTTGACCCCCCAAGATTTTGAAGAGGTATATATATGGAGTATGTGCATGATAAAATAAAAAATATTTAGCGATTATATATGTAATTATTTTTAATAATGTGATAGGTTTAAGTTTCAATTATCTCCTTCAATATTTTCACTTAATCAAATTTTTATCATACACTCAAGTCTTTGTACTCTTTCAAATTAATTTCTATATGCTGAATTGTATGGATATAATGAATTACATCATTTTGTTTTAATAATCACATTTTTTACTTTAGATATTCTTTTCTTGTAAATAATACAGAATTTTTTTCTAAACTTATATTATTGAAAAAATATTTTTTTTTCATGATAACTTATTTCAACTATAGTCTTATATTCAAAGTTGTATTTTGGATTCTATAAGAGTGCCGATATATTTGAGATGGTTAATAATCTATAATTTATTTTCGAGTTTTTGAAACTTTTAAGAGAACTAATTTTAATTAAAAATATATGTAATAACTTCTTAACTAAAAATACCAGAAACATACTATAAAAGCATTAGTATCCTATAATTTTATAGAGTACTTTTCATATTGTGATATTTCTGATATGTAATTCTCATATGAAAAACAAAATTACGAAAAAAATTCTATATTTTATTCTATGGATATTCCTAAAAGTTAAAAAAAAATAGAAGTTAAAGAATAACATATCATGCATAAATTACTCTTATATAATAAACAATACAAAAAATAATAAAAATTTTATAAAAAATTTAGCTCCCATATCAAAATTTCTAGATTCGTTCCTGATTATAAGAAAAGTTCGATTACAAGAAACGATGAAAAGAAGTTGGGATTGAGGTTGCAACAAACCTGTTATTCGGAACCACTGTTGCGGTGCCCTTACTTCTGCGAAGCACACGATTAGTTTGCGGTCATGTAACGATCTGCGGTAGACATTGGGATCTCCTTGTTGAAAGAAACGTCCACCGTGGTTGGCCTCCGAATCGACGCCATGAGCTTTGCAGTGTGGACCTGCTATGAGAAGCCATAGTTAATTATCCACTCATTTAACGGTGCGTGTAGGTTTCAGCAATTAGGAGATTTACTAAATGATTTTTAACGCTTGTATGAGGGTTTCCATGTGGGGAACTAGTCTGGATGTTAATGGAGGATTTTTTCTTTTGCTGTATACATGAATAGGTTAGAAAATGGTTTGGAGTCCTTTTTTTGGCCTACTAGGTTATGTTAGAAGCAAATGACCTTTAAAAAATAGAGAGTGAACCGTTGTAGTTAACATTTTTATTCAAAATAAAGGGCAATTCTTTTTTTATGCTAAGGGGTCTAGGTATTCTCCTTATTGGGGCTACTCATATGGGCTTTAACCAAAAGCCAATTTGGGCCAGGAAATAATTATCCAAGACTGAAACTTTGCATGTATCAAATGTAAAAGAGATGATGTTAAAAAACAAATAAGGATTATACTGAGATAAATATTGGGCCAAGCATGTTCTCCATCGATTCAAGTAAGTCCCACATGATACAAATAGCATCTGCCCTGGACTCACACATGTTAATTTCGGTGCAATCAATAAAACACTAAGAAGTCAACATTTTACACTTGATATACTTGCTAACATGACAACGGATAGTTTTTCAATGTTTTCCAAGAAAAAAAAGACAAAGTTGTCACAATGCCCGACCCAGCTGAAGTTGGTAATTAATATGATTTTCATTATCAACAAAATTGGGAACCATGTAAACATTTCAAAAATTTGTTTCGCAAAAAATGCATGCAATACTCAAATATGCTCATAGCCGAGGCACTGTGCAAAACTTGTAGAACCATTTTCACGTAATAAAAAAAATACACAAAATGATAAAACATACTTAATTACAAGCGTTTTGTATCAAAATTTTTATTATTAGGATAGAGGGAATAAGAATCTTTTCAGTAGCAAGACGCATAGGCTAGTCATATAACATTTAATAGGAAGTTGGGTATTTAGTATAAAAACTAAAATAGATGAATATGTGACACATTTTTTCTACCACTGCTACAGAATGGTATGGTTTTTCACTTGTGTAGTCAGTAGTGTTAATGGCGACACACGTTTAAAATATTACCTATATGGATTAATGTTGCAGTGTGTTTTATTGTGTAATCCAGTCAATGGTGTCTTTTATCGCCTTCTACCTAGATGCATTCCATTGCAGCACACGTGGAATCCCAAAGCAGGTAGATTCTCTAAAAGGTAAGTACAGTTCCGTAATAATGTATTAACAACGAGGAAATAGTATGGCAGATTGTGCCATGGAAAGATGCAAAGGAACTGATCGAATAATGTGAGTGGTGGGTGTTTAGCCATGCGAAGAAGAAAGAAGAAAGAATAAAGTGAATGTCTTTAGTGGCTTAAAAATTCTCGTGGAGTAGGTGAAGAGCACACGTTTTTTGTCATTAACCGGGAACAAACCCTTTGGCGCAAAAAAAAAAATCCACCCTCATGGTTCACTCATAGTATAGTTACATCATTTGATGTATTTTGCTTTTTGAAGGCAGCAGTAATTGCTTGGCAAACTACACTATATAGTGTACGTTTGGATTAACCTTAATAAAAGAAAATTTGTAATACTATTTATTTTTTGTCATATTTATAACAAATTTTACAAATTTTTTATTCTTCACTGAAAATATTTTTTTATTTCAAATAATAACCATAATTGACTGAACATCAACAAAGTTTTTACACACCCTCTCAACGAACTAATTTTTTCAAAATTAGTGTAGGCAAAACTTAAAAATAAGTTACAACATGATTTTTTTAATGAGAGTTTATCTATTTATATTATAAAATTGACTAAAATTTTTAATTTGGGTTTCATGACTAAGAATTTCAAGTCAATTAAGATTCGAAGGGTAATGTTTGAAAATCAATTTTTTTTGTAAAATATTTATTTTTTGTCATTTTTTTGACAAATTTAAGAATAATTTATTTATAAATGTTATTTTAATATAAATATTATTATAAAATTTTTATATAAAACTTTTGTATTAGTCCCCGAAAATATTTTTTAATCTCTGTTAGAATGTCAATTTTCAAAGGATGTTGAGCTTTAGATTAAAATGTAAATCATCCTAGCGTGAGACTATCTATGAGCTAACGTAATGTGACTATTATTCTGCTACTCGAGTAAAATTCGGAATATTTGTCTAGTACCAATTGAATCGATTAATGACTAAAAAGTGTAATTTGTTACGATTTTGTTCGAATTATATCGGTTAATATTTTTATTTAAAGGGTAAACTACTAAAAATACAGTCAAATAATTTTATCGTTGACAAAAATGTACTCGAATTTTGCTATCAACAATAATGTCATCAAATAATTTAAAAATGCGACAAAAATATCCAACATTAAATGTCTTTCTCAAAAAATACTTTAGAGACTGAAATTTTGTGCGATTTTTTCCAAGCATGATTAGAAAAATGAGATCTTATTATTCTCAAAATTTGGTAATTTTTCGCTTAGTATATATTTTTTTAATTTTTCTTAATTATTATTGGTTGTTGACAAAAAATTAAAAAAATATAATTAGTGAAAAATTACCAAATTTTAAGGATATAAAAAATATCTTATTTTCTAATCATGGTTATGTAAAATTTACACTCAAATAATTTTATCGTTGACAAAAATGCACTCCAATTTCGCTATCAACAATAATGTCATCAAATAATTTAAAAATGCGACAAAAATATCCGACATTAAATATGTCTTTTTCAAAAAATACTTTAGAGATTGAAATTTTATGCAATTTTTTCCAAGCATGATTAGAAAAATAAGATCTTATTATTCTCAAAATTTGGTGATTTTTCGCTAAGTATATATTTTTTGTGATTTTTCTAAATTATTATTAGTTGTTGACAAAAAAAATTAAAAATATAATTGGTGAAAAATCACCAAATTTTAACGATATAAAAATATCTTATTTTCTAATCATGGTTATGTAAAATTGCATCAAGATTCAATCTCTAAAGTATTTTTTGAGAATACATACTTAATGTTGGGCATGGTTGTCGTATTTTAAAATTTTTTGAGAGTATGTTTGTCAATAACAAAATTTGAGTGTATTTTTTTCAGCAATACAATTTTCAGGTACATTTTTTGTAGTTTACCCTTCATTTAAATTTAAAATTTTAAAAATTTGATATTTTGAATATTTAAAAAGGATAAAATTTAAACTTCATTTAAACAACGTAACTTCTTTTTTATGTTACAAATAATTTATACATCAAAATTTATCTGTGATATGATTCAAATTAAAAAGTAGTTTACAAGGATAGATAATAACTTCTCTTAAAATTTTTTGCCAATATTATTGCTACTGTTAGAATCGAAAGAATATTAGATGTCTTAAATTAGTAATTTTATCCTCAATTCTGATAAAATGTTAATACATATATAATACGTTTAAAAAGTCAGTGCTTAAGAATATTTTTATACTTAAATTTGTATTTTGTAAACTTAATTGACAACAAAATATTTAATTAATTGGACTACGGTTTAATCATAAAGTATAAACTACTTCAATACTATTTACAAAATGTGAATGACTGAAAAAATTAAAAGGTCTTTGATTATAGTAAGGAAACTATTTGATTTAAAGACTTATTGACCTGATTTTATACTTTTCAATAACTGTCATTACTAGAAAGTGCATATATAACACAAAAGAATACCATGGCCTACTATATTCCTTACCTTACCTGCATGTAAGACAAAATACTATGGCCAACTTTTCTATGTTATACATGAACATCACTCATTGAATAGAGTAATGGAATTCTTGTGCTATAAAATTAGTTTTGTGATATGAACTTTCTATATACACAGATATATCTCTCTCTTTCCCGGATCCCCACCACCACTCATATTTCATTTATCAATTAGGGTAGTGCATATATCATAGAAGGATGTCAAAATAAAGGCATACATACTGGCAAGCTCATTCTAAATTTTTGGATAATATCCATAGAATAGATTCCATGGTAATTAGATTAGTTCACCAAGTCCTTAAATTAAATTGAGTCTAAAGAAAGATTCACCCTAAATACATTGTCAAATACTTGTGCACAACTATCTAAAACATAAATATGTTAACCAAAACAATCCTAATTGGAATTTCAGCAATATTCAAAATCCTTTATAAGTACATCACTCATCCCCTTCAATAACTTGAATCTTCTGTCCTTTTCTAGACTTTCAGCTGAATTTATTGGTTGAAAACTATCCTTCCTCATCGTTATCAATTGCACTATTAGATCTAGGGGTGGCAGGCGAGGAAGCCCGCCCCGCCCCGCCAGAAGCCCGCCAGCCCGCCCCACCCCGCCTAGTGAGGCGGTCCCAAAATCCCAGCCCGCCCCGCCTAACGGCGGGCTGGCGGGCCGGCGGGCTAAGCCCGCCAAATATCCTCTTTTTTTTTTTACTTTTAACTATTAAATAATATATATAAAGATATAAAAAAATCTCTTTTATTTTTTACTTTTAACTATTATAATTTCTAAAAGTATAAACAAATTATAATTTTTGTATTCACAAATATTAAAATCTTTGTAATTATAAATATCTAATAAACATAATTATAAACCAAGTTTTCATCCAAAACATAATTATAAATATTGTTTCCAAAGCAAAATAAACATAATCCAAAACATAATTAACAATATTGTCTCTAAAACAAAACAAACATAATCTAAAACACTCAATTTTCATCTTCATTCTCTTGTAAGTTGGGTTGGAAGAAGTTGGATTTTGGTAAAAAAAATTGTAAAAATACCCCTTGCTAAAATAATACTAAGCCCGGCGGGGAAGCCCGCCCCGCCCTGCCAAAGCCCGCCAAAACCCGCGGTTTAAGCAGTGCGGGTTATGCGAGCTTTTGCTTTTTGGCGGTCCCAATTTTCCAGCCCAGCCTGCCTTTTTTGGCGGGTTACGCGGGCCGGGCCGGCGGGTTTAGGCCCGTTTGCCACCCCTAATTAGACCCAGACTTCACCCCACTGGAAGCTTTTTTAAATGGGGTCTTATGTTTGAGGGAGGAAACACACTCATACAAAATATCCTACGTATAAACATAGAACGAACAATAAATTATTTTTTCAATTAATATTTAATTGAACAATTAAAGAAAACTACCTAAAATATGATACATAAGAAGGTTGGAAACAAAAGCCAAATTTTCATACCACAGAAGACTGAGGATCAACATCAACATTAAGATGAATAATATTTCCAGACATATCAACTGAGTTGCTGCAGTTAATTTCCTACATAATCCGAAACCATCCTTTTTGTTTAAATATACTTGTGAACCATGCTTATTTAAGAAATATAACTTCTTCAAGAAATTAACATAAATACTGAACCATACAGTAACACTAATAGACTGATTAGATTGCATCTCTTTTAAAAGATTCTTCTGAATTATCTCGTCATCATCACACACTTTCATGACAGTGTAGACTTGATCTCTATGATTAATGTTTGCAGATTTTACATTAATCTTAAATAGCACCCTTTTGTCCATCATATTATCAAGGATAGGGGATATTCATTACCACCTATGACCTGGAGCTAAAACTAAATGTTAGTCTCACTAATCCTAGCTTATTTATTGAATGAATTTATTGTTTTAGATTAATTTAAAAATTAGCATCATGTTTAGTTGTGTACTTACATCCTCCTCCATCACTTGTTCTGCTCGTTTACCACACAAATGAGTGGTTTCTCTGTCCCACAGAAGCAAACTCATACTTCCAGTGCCATCATATACCATGACCTCCACCTTGAACCTACCATTTCAACGGATAAAAATATATTACCAATTAGAACAACTCTAAACCTAGTACTTGTATGGAACCACGATAAGTAGAGAAATCTAAACAAAATAATACCTCAAAGCTGCACAACCATGAGTGTGGCCACATTTGTTACACTCGTATCTATCACCGATACTTGGTTCTACTTTTTTCGGGCACCTCCTACATGCCTTGTAGAACCAATCCTTGTTCGTGGCATTTATAGCCACAATGGTTGCAGATATCCAGCAAGGACCTTCCTGAACCAAGCCAAGTGTTTCTTCGATTGTCTTTACAGAAACAGAACTTTGATTAAGTTCATCAGCTCCTGACCATGCATGCTGTGAAGGTACTTGACTAATCCTCACAGAACTTGATGGTGACACACTAAGCAGCCTAAGGTGAACAAATGAAAAATAATGAGTAGCAACATGTGGTTGAATGAAAAATATTTACATTAGAGTTATTAATACATTAAGATTTTGCAAACCTTTTCTAAAACTCCATGATCTCTTTTAAGTTATTGTCAAAGTGCATTTGAGACACATCAAAGTTGCTTTGAATAGAGGTCTTTCCATTCCACCTTGTTGCTCTGAAGTATTGAAACAAAACTATAAGGGGTTCCACCCTTCCATCTTCAAGTTTAGGAAGAATCTGGTCCACCATGTTCCCGAATAGAATGCAGTTTATTCTGTTGGCCCTGCAAGAAGTTAATGGAACAATTTAAACAGTGCAAATCTTTATTTTTTAAAATGATTCTAAACATCAAAGGATTTTTCCAAAGTGCAAATTTTTATTTTGTAAAATAATTCTAAACATCAAACGAGTTTGACAACATACTCTAGGTCTTCTAAGACAACCACCAAACGCTTAATCTCTTTCCCTTTGTTGGTGACCAAATGTCCGGGATCCTCTTTGCCAACTACCTCGGCAATGACATCTGAGAATACAAATTCTCTTTATCAATCTGACTAATAACTTAATATAGTAACATGTTTAGTATAAAATACATGTACTTACCAAAATCCTCAGAATCATCCAACTTATCAGCATTCAATGAATCTAGTATAGGTTTGAAATGGAAGGCTTCCAATGGGAAGTATGGATTCTCCACATGGATGGCTCGTGTTCTGTGAGAGAAGCAAAGTATCCATTTGCTCAGAGTTATGATTGTGCCCATATCATTAGCAACAACAATGAAGTGGGTCATTTGAAAATTCTGAAACTGCACAACAGAACCCTTCCACTTGCTGATCAAAGACCTGGGAATTTTAACATGCATCCTATCGCCCTATTAGAAAGATTTGGTATTAGTTACTGGTGAAGCATAAATATTTTAGCTAGTCGGAAGAAAATATTAAAAAACAGTGTACAAACCTTACTATCCTGAAGAATCATTTGAATGCTTCCAACTTCCTTCTCATTATACTTGCTTGGAACTTCCCAGATCCTAATAACATAAACTTTGAAATTCCAGGTAAGTTTTGTTAGATTCAAGTCAAGTAGGTAATCAACTTGCTTGGCCATTTGGATGTTAGTATTTGTATGAGATGGTATGAAATAAAATTTTTGGGTGCCTTGGAGGGATATTTATCCTATTTCTTTGAAGATAGAATTATGAAGAATAATGGCAGAACACTGGGTTAAGATACAGTGAAAAGGTCTGTATTTATAACCACAGCAATGGAGCTTATATTGCTCTTTTATTATGTACCACTCTCTTATTTAACCAATTTGATTTCAGCAAAAATTTGGTCCATGTATGTTCGATTTAGGGTTGACAGCTGTTCAAACTAATTTTAATTTTTATATAATTATTATGTGACATCAAGTATAACTTTGTGTATGTATAACTGTATTATACTTTCAAAAAATACGATCTCATATATTTGAGAATAGGTTTGAATTAAGCAAAAGATTTGGCCCTGTGTGTCCACTTTAGATTGCCATCTATTCCAACTGGTTTTATTTTTTATTTTTTTATTATGATGTGACATCAAGTATAATATTGTATATGTATAAGTGTACAACTTTATATGTTCTAACTTTATATGCAGCACCATCTGTATTTAGTAATCTATTATACGGTGATATAACAACACAATAAAAAAGTTTTTTTTTACACTACTATAATGCCACGTGTTGCATAATAAAGTGTACCACTTGTCAGCCAATGAACTATGTACTACTCTCTTATTATATATAGAGAGATGAGTGTTTTGTATATTGATTCTTGATGTTGACATACTTGTGACTTCACAATCAATCAAAATCTTATTTAATTTGATGGGGAATAAGACATCAGCTATAACAAATTTTGTATAACCATTTTTTTCTATTTTAATTTATTTGTCTTATGTGATATTATATCACTATATTATTTATACAACAAATTTAAACCAATACAAATAAATATATAAATAATTATATCTCTAACAAAATTAAATATATTAGCTTAGTCTATACAAAAACAAAATAAAATCAATTAATCATAATGACAATTAGAACATAAATCAAAGATGAGAAAATAATTTAGAAAAATATAAACATATACATTGAATCAATTTCATTATTATTAATCACTCAAACATGTATCCACATCACATGCACATACATACATGACAACTTCCCTTTGCATATACATTGAATCAATTTTAGATATTAATATCAAAAAATGAATGAACATTATTATTAATCACTCAAACATGTATCCACATCACATGCACATACATACATGACAACTTCCCTTTGCATTTATTAATACACACACATATATGTGTGTGTGTGTGTGTTTTTCCGGGACATCACTCATTTCATTTATCAATTAAGGTGCATGGCTGGGTCATACTAAAAAGTGTATGGGTCTCTCATTTTGGCCTCATCATTTTTTTCCTTTCCTTTAACTCCTTCAACACCAACTATTCTCTTTCCTAAACACACAACAATCCCTTCTTCCTTCCTTTTTTCAAACACACAATAAATCCACAACAATAATTCT
Source organism: Arachis ipaensis (assembly GCF_059453495.1). NCBI lineage: Eukaryota > Viridiplantae > Streptophyta > Magnoliopsida > Fabales > Fabaceae > Arachis > Arachis ipaensis. The sequence continues at coordinate 93,776,421 of NC_142437.1, read as the reverse complement.
CTTTGTTAAATTTATGGTGCGGCGTATTTGAGGAACCTGGCGAACTTATAACTTGTATCTTGAATTAATTTGGATCTATATAAGCTTGCCAACATCCCAAATATCCCATATCATAATTTAATCACTCAAGTGCTCTATTGCCTCTCTTATAATCTGCTTGCATGTATTTTACTTTCTTAAAATTTGAATTAATTATATGTAATTTATTTACTTTTTTTTTAACTTTTTTAAATGTTCAACTTTATTATCCTACATTTTGTTAAATTTTTGTAGTAGTTTTTTAAAACAATCACAAAAATTTACTAACATGTTAATTGCATATCTAAGTGTTGCTAATCTCACTTTTATTATATCTTCAATCAAAATTGATTTGCCCAACATTCTTGCAGTTTGGGGGGTTTAGCCAAACAAAAGAAAAAAAAAAAGAAAAAAAATGAATGTTCGTATCCCACTATACTTCAAAATATCTTTTGTCGAGTTATTACTAAGAAAATATATTTTTTTGAGTTATCTTTTTTTTCAAAGATCTTCTAGAAAAGTAAAAATAATTTTATGTTTGGATATCTCATTCAAATTATTCATTCAAGTTTCATGGTCAACCATCACTAGTTCATTAAGTCCAAACTCTGTTTTAGCAGGGAATACCATGAGTTTTAGTTGGGAACTTAGGAAGAAGATTATAAGAGTTTGTCGTAACTCAAATTTAGTTAGGGTTTTAATTTCTGCTTTACACTTTTTGTTTGAGTCTGTTTTGAATCTCTTTTTCTATTGGCTAGTTTTCTCACATATATAAGGTTGATATGAAATGGAATTGATGATTCAACATTTTCAACGGGTAATTTGTTTCATTCTCTTCAGAAGTTATTGCATGTTGTCCAAATGTTTACTTTATGTACCAAGATTTTCTTTTGCATAAGAAAATTCATGCAGATTTTTTTTATTTTCTTCTAGTGTTTAAAGCCTGAGCATGTGACTGAATTGTGATGATTAATTCAGACACTCAAACTTTGTTGATAAATGTGGTGTTATTTGTTACCTTAGTGAAATCGGCATTATACTTATTGTATGAATTATTTGTTGATGTTGTAATAATCTTGGATTCATCCAGCTAACCTGATATTCAATCATGGGCTTGATCTATAGTTGAACTCACAAATGGAATATCAAAGTGGATTATCCTAGTAGACATGCTGTGCTTTCTCATTCTGTTGTTTTATTGGAAGCCGAAGAGAGAACTTCTAAATCTGTGTTTAATCAATTTGATTTAATCAATCAAGAGTGACAAGGGGCATCAATTGACTCAAATAGCAGCAATAGTCTATTATTAGAGTTCCAGTCTCACTATAAAATTTGACTTTAAAACATAAATTTATGTTGCTGAAAAATTTTAGTGTTCTTAATGATAAAAAAGATTGTAAATGGCAATAACTTACAGTTCTTGAGTCATGAACAACGGGAACAGAGATGCAATTTACACTACTTTTCTTTTCCGTTTCATGAATTACCAATTTCTCATGAAGAGGTAAATTAACTTTGAACCATTCAACGTTGCTGAACATAATCATGTAAAAGTTCAGATTAATACTTAAAGTCTGAATATACATGTTAGAAGGATTTTATTGAAATATTAGCCATTTATATATAATATATTCAATGGAGGATATAAAGCAAAAGCATTCTCACTATAAGCCTACTTTAGTGCTTAATAAGTCTTGATAATTTTTTTATTTATGGTCCTATAATTACAAATCATCATTCTCTTATAACTATTATTTTTATTGTACTGAAGCACAACCGTTCCATGTCAAGGGCCATGGCCACCACCAAAACTTTCACCATTGGTTGCCGTATACATCAAAAGGTGGCATGTCATGTCCACATAATAAGCCATGTGAATTTGTCACTAGACCATAACCTCATCAAGTCGATTTCTCTATTATTTGAGTGCACTCTGCAAAAATATCTTTCACTTTATGTAACAAAATCACCACCACGCAAAACACAATAAATAATTAAATATATAACATTAAGCAATTATATATCATAGTAAGGACATTGCATACTGCCAACACTTACCTGTTCTTGAGAAAAACCATAGATTGGAGTGCATTGCTATCTACCAACAACCAGAAAATGTTACAGAAATTTATATAATGATAATTCTAAGCTATTTCATTTTTAAGTTTCAACGTTTTTTAGCTCTACATTAGCTATAATAGTTCACTTACATTTGACACAATCTAAAGAATAAGGTGAATAAGGAATTCACATCTTATATTCCTCTGTCCTACCACAATAATACCTCTCTTTTTCTTTTTTCCTGCTTTATGGACTACCGATTTGGTTGTGGAAAAGTGAAGGAGGTAAAAGTTTTTGGTTTAAACCAACAAGGGAAAAATAGCAGTGACAAATAATTTGTTGAACACGTTCCTAGTAAAAGTGGAAATTGATCCTAAATTCTGAAGATATATCAGTGAACTATCTCAGCTTTATGTATAGTCATATATGTAGCAGTATCTTGCTTCTGACATGTAAAATTATGCAGGAAAAATAGCACTGCCACCTCTCACCAATGACCACCAATAATATTAAAATCACCTCAACACAAAAACCCATCTCCCCATCACTTATACTACTATAAAATCCTTTGAACACCCTCTTTCAACATACTTCCTACTTAAAGTAGCACCTAACCTAACTCCACAAGAATCACAGAGCCTGAGGAAAGTGGAGGATACTTCTGCATGTTCAAGGGATGGGTTCCAGGTATATACACCACTATGGAGGAGGCTCAGGAGCAGATGGACGACTGTGATGATAACTCCTGGAAACACTACAAAACATTGAAGGAGTTGCTGTATGGGTAGGAGAATTACTTCGATGGAGGAAATCATGTCGAAGGCCGGCGACAGATCCAGGAAGGAAACGCACCAATAGGGATTCAACCTGCCATCCACCGGGAGAAGAAGTGGATGGCTATCCATGTACTAAAATTGCACTACAAGCAGCACCGTGAGACCACGTTCGAGAATCTCAAAGGTAAGCCAACTGTAATAGTTATTTACAACTCAGTTCTATTACCACATGCTCACCTATTTTGAGTTGCAGGTGATGATTTTGTCCCAAACCCGCCAGCATCCCCACTCATTGGCCAAAGCTTGCAAGATTGGCTATTAAAAGTATGCAAACGGCTAAGTATCCTAGACCCCATATACCAAATTGTTGTTGGATCCACAGGGGATGCTCATCAATGTTATCGCTATCTAGTTGCCTTGGTTCCACCTGAATCCATGATTGCTAGCATCCTCTGTAGCTGAATCTCTTTCGATCTCGCAACTGCCCATGAGGATGATGCCCGAGTCGGCTTCAACACGCTTTCTCAGTTGCTGGAAAGACCAATTCATGACTACAATTTCGAAGTTATTGAGATGTGGAAGGATAGGTTCACAGAGCTTGCAGCAGATCTGGAAACAAGAAAAGCCAGACTCGACTACTTGAACTACATAAAAAACCAACTAAAGGACACACTTGACAGTATCAGCAGAGCTCATCACCCAAAGGGAGGTTGTGGAAGAACCAGCAGCCGCAAGGGTTAGTATTCATGTAGTAAACCCTTACAAACAACTCACAACTTGCATGTAGGTAGCTACGTGATGCTTTATCATTCTAATATTAGTTTATGTCGTCCACTAAGTTGAATCCCTATCACAATCTTCAACAATATATTTAGAAAAATGTAATCGCAAAAGATATGTAGCCGTGGTCATGCTATTTCGAAAAACGAAATGCAATCATTAATTGATTAAAACAAATTAATCGAATATTATGGATTCAAAATGACAAGTTCATCTTAATGGTTCATGAAAAGAGGTTACGTAGATTGCACAACATCGAGTAAGCACAATTAATTGTCCTTACAGATTGATAATAACTTAAAAACAAGTGGGTTTTTATGATTATTTTTTTCAATAATAAGAAAAAAGTTATTAAGATATTTTTTTAATTGCTGTCATTCACATTGGAAGAGATTTAACATAATTTTGTCGGAATATTATCGAAACTAAGGTATAATACTTTAAATAATTTTTATATGAACTGACCCTAAAATAAGTTCTTATAACATTAACTTCGACTGATTGAACTTTTGAGGATATTACCCTATTATCTTCATAAACAATTGGAGATTTAGTATTTTGAATTGAATTCCATTTATTGAAGTTTTATATTCTCCTTTTAAAGTAAACTAAGTATTTATTTTTTTTATTATTGTAGTTAGTTGTACAAAATTTAGAATATATGAACTGTCATGTATTTAATAAATACTTTACATTAATAAACAACTAAAAATGTCTCAAACTATTGAATATCTGATCTAAATGTCTTTGTTTAGCAAAAAATTTTAATAAACCATGCATGAAGAATAAAATAATATACTAGGGGTAGTACATAACAAACATTTAATGAAATTAAGAATTTTAAAACTTTATTAAAATTTAGAAGGATTTTGTGGTTTTGTATTTCTTAAATTAAGTAATTTGGTCACACAAAATTTAACAAGATAAACGTAATGTATCAAAGGTTTATGTTGTATATTATTAGAAGGCCTTAATACAATTGTGCATAAATTTAAATTCAAATACTCTATCATACTTGACTAAGATAACAAAAAATATCAACCAATATAATAATTATTTTATATGTAATGAAATTATTAATTTTTATTCAAGAAGTTTGTCGGAATTATGGCGACCCATTATTAACAAACAACTTTAATAAAATAACATACAATTATTTATGCCATAAATGATAATTAAAAATATATATGTAGATAATATCTTTAATGTAACGTGTATGATATCTATATTGCAATGTATATTTGTGCCCATATTTAAGAAAATTTTAGTTGGGTGTTAAACATTTTTATATTATTAAATATTCATACAATATTAAAATTTTTTGTATTACGTAAATTTCATTTGTTAAAATCAAATTTACTTATGATAAGAAAAACAAACAAATAAATAACAATAACCAACAATTCTTGCCACAATGACTGATTAGTTAATTAAGTAAAATTAAGCTTAACTTGTCAAATAGATATTATTAGTTATTAATAGTTTTCTTATATATATATATATATATATATATATATATATACCTCACTTATTTATTTTTATTATTTTATTTAGTAAAAATATTATTCATATACTAAAATTATTCACTAAAATTAGCCACTAATGTATTTGTGTATAAATATATGTGTGATTTAATTTATTTTTAACTAGTATTTTTACTTATAACAATATTACGAGAATATAAATTTTTTAAAACTACGTCGGTCTTGATATTATAGATTATGGGTAAAATAAATTTATAACATTAAACTACTTTTACAAAAAGGTTGTAAAGGATAAAAGTCTCCGTTGGCTAAGAAGACTAGGGTCTCTGTAGATAATAAAATTAAATAATAAATTTTTTAATTATTATTTTCATATAAAAGAATTTAATTTTTTACCAATAATTAATTTAACATTCGTTGTCTAAAAAAATTGAAAGAATTTTAATTGTATACTCTTATATTTGATTAGGTGTTAAGTCTGTTGCACAAATAAAAATAATTAATTTTTATGCTTGCTATTTAAAAATAATATTTTTTACTCTATGTATATAAATATATAATTAGATATTAGCATAAAAGAATTTATATCGATTCTAACTTTTAAAACATAGATCAGAAAGATAAGTAGTAAAAATTTAAAGCTAAATAAAAAAAATATGTATATAATTGTAACACCTTAATTACCCTAAGCCATACCTCGCACCGTAAAGCAAATGTTAAGCAAAGGTTACGACAATTCTAAAGCTTGTACATAAATATATATAGAAAGAAATAATAATTATAGAAGCACGATGAAGAAATAAGCTCAAAAATAGAGTTTCAAAAGTGCAACTGTTCACACGAAGCTAAAAGCATAAGATACAAGGTATAGATACAAGAGAATAGAGCATATATAGATATAAGAGCATAATAGTCATAAAGAACTAGCCGCAGCCCGTGGAGTTTAAGCCGACTAGCATATACAGATGTACAGAGTTTTGAAAGATAAAACATCATATATAAAATTTTTCTCAAAGTAAGCCTCTAAGGCAAATATAAATACAAAAGTGAGAGATCTAATTAAAATAACCCAAAAGACTTCAAAACATAGCAAAGATCCTCTGCTCTGTCACCATCAAGCAACTCACCGAGGTGGGTTGCGACTTGCATCTGAAAAACAACAACAGAGTATAGAATGAGAACCGTAGGTTCTCAGTATGGTAACAGTGCTCAGTGATATAAGTTATAAGACTCCTAGACGCCAGAGGTAATCCTAGAACTTCATATCCATCACGAGATTCAAGCTTAAAACATAAGTAAATTTAAAACCTTAACTTTAAAACCATAATAAAAAAAAGGTAATCTAACTTAGTGGATTTCTAATCTAACAAATCACCGCTGTCCCACAGCTTTCACCAGCCTATCCTCCAAGAAAATCCCATCGATCGCCACCGCCTTCCAAACCTCCTCAATCCCAGAAGAAAACACAAGTAATACAATGCAAGTAAAGCACAAGTATGATTATATATATATATATATATATATATATATATAAAGAAATTCAAATAAGCATTTAGACATGTTAACAATTAGGCAAACAGTGCAAGTCAGCAAAGCAAACAAACAGATAGAATATGCACATGATGAATGCCTGTCCTATTTAGCTATGATATCACATTGTCGATTCAACATCCAACCCGACACATCTCCATGGAGATGTCGCCCTTCGGTCTCAGAATGGAAACTTGATGAACGGATATTTTATACGCTTTTTGTCACCATTTTCATTTAGTTTTCAGTATGTTTTGTTGAAGTTTTATTATATTTTCATAGGTTTTAGTGCAAAATTCATATTTTTGGATTCTACTTTGAGTTGTTGTATTTTATGATGATTTCAGGTATTTTCTAGCTGAAATTGAGTTTTGGACTGTAGATGCTGTCAAGATTTGATCTCCGTGCACTCGAAAGAGCATTTCTAAAGCTACAGAAGTCAAAATAGCGCGTTCTCAATGGCTATGGAAATCAAACATCTAGGGCTTTCCAGAAATATAAAATAGTCTATACTTTTCTTTGGAAATGAAGGCCTAAAACGGGCATTCAATGCCAGCCACCAGCCCCATTCTTGGCGTCCAACGCCCAAAGGGGAGTAGCTTGCATCCAAACACCCAAAAGGGAGTCCAAGGCTGGCGTTCAACGCCCAAGAAGGGTCTAGATTGTGGATTTTACTCAAGCTCAGCCCAAACACTCACCAAGTGGGCCCTAGAAGTGAATTTTCGCACTATAGGACTAGTTCATCTTATTTTTATAATTCTTAGTTATTAGATTAGTATATATAGAACAGGATCACCCTTGTTCAGGACTTTTATTCCATATTTTTGAATTACATTGTTCCTTTGTACAATATGAGTCACTAACCTCCTAGGTTAAGGTTAGGAGCTCTGCTGATTCTTATGAATTAATAATATCACTATTCTACTTCAATCTATGCTTGATTCTATTCTAAGATGTATCTTCGTTCTTCATCCTAATGGATTGGGAGTGTAACTTGACCGTCATCCCAATTCCACATGGGTTCTTGCGAGTCCTTAACGGGATAGTATTGAACCACCAGCTTGATTATACATCTCTTAGACGGCTAATCCACGGCTTCGTTGGGTACTTCTCGAGACATCAGTGCAGCCGAGGTGCGGGGCGATTAAGGCCTTTGTGGTATAGGCTAAAACCAAAGGAGCAGCGTTCTTTGATTCGGAAGATCTGACCTTGTCTGTGGCGTTTTGAGTAGGATCACCAAGGGAATGCACTACTAGAACTTCACCCCCGTTCAGATTGGATGACCGCTGACCCGGCATTTGATCTGAAGCAGATGAGATTAATGACCGCTAACCCGTCATTAATCACACTACAAGAAAAAATGCCTATGGCCACGCTTTTTTCTTGCCACGCTTTAAAAGCGTGGCCAAAAGTGGTCAATGGCCACGTTTTTATGAGGGTGGCGATAGATTAGAGATTTGGCCACTTTTTTTTGCCACGCTTCAAAAGCGTTGCGAAAAGGATCAATGGCCACGCTTTTGTAAGGGTGGCAATTGATTAGAGAAACGGCCACGTTTTTTTCTGCCACGCTTCAAAAGCGTGGCCATAGAGAGAAACAAGGACGTTTTAAAAGCGTGGCGACAGGGTTTCATTACGTCCACGCTTAGAAAACGTGGCCATATCCTGGTACTCTTTTGGCACGTTTTAAAAGCGTGGCCAAAAGTTTTTTTTCTGCCACACTTCAAAAGCGTGGCCGTAGAGAGAAACAAGGACGTTTTAAAAGCGTGGGGAGAGGGTCCCCAACCCATTGACGCTAACCCGGCCCCCAACCCGGTCCCCAACCCATTGACACTAACTAACCCTAATTAAGCTCTTTCACCTTCGAAACCACTCAGCAAGAGCTCCTCAGTCCTCCCATTCCCTTCACCCTTCGCCCTTCGCCCTTCACCTTCGTCACTCTTCGTCACTCAAAACCACTTCTTCTTCATCTTCTTAATCTTCATCTTCGTGTTCATACTCTTCTTCTCTTTCTTGTTCTTCTTCTCCTTCAGTCTCTAACCCCTGTTCTGAAATCCCCATCTTCCTCGATAGCGCCCCCTCCATCCGTAGAGTCGTAGACGATAGCGCGTCCCTACCTCCTTCTCCATCTGCGGCGCCCTTCTCCTTCCCTGCCATCCTTCTCACGCAATCCGCAGCGGTGGCGCGTTCCTCGTCGCCAAGTCGCGAGTCCCTACCGCGGCGCTCTTCTCCGTCGTAGAGAGCGCCATCATCCAAGAAGCCTTCGCCGTCACCAAGCACCTCTCCACGGCCAAGAAGACCGCCGTCACTAAGCACCTCCTTTGTCTCTGTCACCAAACAGCCCTCTCCGTCACCAAGAAAGACTGTAAGCACTTTATATTCAGTTGCCATTTTGTAATTGTTGTGGTTGAGTTTGCTATCTAAAGACTGTAAGCACTATTCTCTTGGTTGCTATTATTGATTCTTGATTTTCATTATGATTTTTTACTGCTTCTATTTTTTCCTGTTTTGTACTTGATTTTTGGTTCTTGATTTTTCCCTGCATCTATTTTTCATTGCTCGTTTCTGTTCTTGTATTTTGTCTGCATCTATTTTTCACTGCCAGTTTCTATTCTATTCTTGATTCTTGATTTTTGTTGATTTTGAATTTGTTCTCTAACTTTTGTGGTTGCAGTTTTTTAATTATTTGATTTTAATTTGTTGTTTGGTGTTCTCATGTCAAATTTGGTTTAGTGCTCTCTGTTCTTATTTTATTTTGATCACTCAGGTTTCGTCCCAGAATTGTACAATGGAATAGGTGATAAGCTTCCTAAATTTTATTATTCTGCAGGTGGTCATACTACTGAGATGTTTAATCTATTGGCAGTGTTACAGAAAGATAATTTCAATCCCAGATTCTATGTTGCTGCTGCTACTGATAATATGAGTTTTCCAAAGGCTCAGTTGCTGGAGAACTCCTTGGTAGATCAGGAGAATTTTTGTTTGACTCCAGAACCTTCGTTTATTTTATTTTATTTTTTGTGAACTTTGTTTAAGTTGTAGTGAAAATGTCAGCATATGACATGTCAGCATATGCCACAACTATTATTGGTGTCAACGTTGGCTGGTCTGAGTGGTTTAGATTATGTGTTAATTCTTATATTTCATCCATCTTCTAGTGCCCCAAATCGTTGTGTATGCTTAATTTGAAAGTTTGATTGCTTCAATTTTTTTGCTCTCTTGCTTCCATCTTTCTATTTCATTTGGGCTATCGGTGGTTATCACGTGTAATATGTTGTGATCACTGCAGGCAGGTTGCAAGTTTCTTATATTTGCGCACCATCAGCCAATGATAGATGCGATACATGAGTGCCTTATTATAAGACCAGTTCAATTTACTCTCTTTTTATTTATATTGGAAATTATAGCACTTACAAAAACTGTTAAAAATTTCCAGAAGAAAAAAGTGGGTTGCATCTGGATTGATGGAGGTACACCCGCTGCATGAAGGCAACAATTGGTTACAGATTTACAGGAAAAGGATTATATCAAGGCAGCTGTAGTATGGTGGTGTTTTTGGTTGTGCATTTCTTTCATGTGTTTCCGTTATAAGCATCTTTTCTGTTGTCTTGGTTAGTATTTGTGCTTGAGATAATGATTTCATGTGACATGTTATCATGCAGCTATCCATTGAAGCTGGAGTAGTTGGATTAACTTTAACTGTTGCAAGCACATTTAGCTTTACAGAGCAATCCTGGACTCCAGGTAACCTAATTCAGGCCAAAGATCGTGCTCATAGAATTGGCCAGGTATTCTCACACTCATTAAGTAGAAAGGAGAGAGTTGTTACTAGTTTGATGACAACATTAAGAAAACAGATAATCTCAAATGAAAAGAACTCTCATATCTAAATTTTTGAGTAGCAAAGTCAACATGCGCTCTTCTATTTTTTTGGGTACTCTGTAACATATTGATTTCTGCTACTCTGTAACATGTTGAGTATTTTTGTGTTGCTACAATCCAGATACTTTGCAATGGGCCTATAACTTGTATTCCCATATGTGCAATTGCTTTCTTATTTAAGGTTCTTATATCCTTCATTTCCATTATGCTATTAACCCAATCTATTCAATTATTTCAGTTGTGATTCCAATTTATAAGCTTTCTAGGTACTGGGAATCAGATGGTCATGAATTTTCTACGCTGAGAGTATTATTGCAAGAGTGAGAAGGCTATCCTTGAGTGGACTGCTCCTGTACAAGTTTTTTGTGCAGTGGCCAAAGCTGCACCACAATATCCTCGAGCTACCTATGTTGGCTGTCTCATGGAACTCATCGATAACTTCGTTAACATTTTAGAGAAACTTTTTTACATGCGAGGTACACACTACTAGGGGATAGATTACTTCATTGAACTTGAGATTTATTTTGTATTTGAGTATTAAATTTTTAATGTATAAAATAATTATAGCAAAAATTATGTCACTAATTACTGTTTGAGTTGTCTTGTAATCAAAATTGCATACTATATTTATAGGTTTGGTAATAAAAAAGGACTAAATTTATATTGTGTAGTGAAGGTAAAATAAAAAAAATGATTTTTTTTTAAATTTAAAAAGGCTATCGCCACGCTTTTAAAGCGTGGCTGTATCTCTCGCTATCGCCACGTTTTTAAAGCGTGGACGTATCTCTCTCTATCGCCACGCTTTAAAAGCATGGCCGTATCTCTCACATGCGGCCACGCTTTTTAAGCGGGGCAATCTGCAAAAGCGTGGCAAAAATTTAAGCATGGCGATAGGTCACCAAAAGCGTGGCGATAGAGCAACCGCCACCCTTTCAAAGGTCACCCTTTCAAAAGCGTGGCGGTAGCTCAAAAAGCGTGGCAAAAAGCTATCGCCACGCTTTTTTCAGCTTTTCGCCACGCTTTTAAAGCGTGGCAATAGAGCTGTTTTCTTGTAGTGTCATATACAGCCTGCCATGGAATGAATCAATCAGAAGTTGGAGTAGATGGTGAGAAAAGTTGATCTGGAAGGAAGAAACATCTCTAACGCCTCAACCGTTCTCATACTATAGATTTCATACCTATCTAGTAACGTTTTATTTATTTATCTATTTTATGCGTTTTTCCGTGACAACTATATTTCTTATCCGCTTGACTAAGATCTGCAAGGTAACCACTGCTTGCTCAAACCAACAATCTCTATGGGATCGACCCTCACTCACCTGAGGTATTACTTGGATGGCCCGGTATACTTGCCGGTCTATCTGTGCGAAACGTGCGGAGTCAGTTTCGTGCACCAAGTTTTTGGCGCCGTTGCCGGGGATTGTTCGGATTTGACAAACTATCGGATTATCTTGTTGCTTAGATTAGGTACCTTTTACTATTTTATTTGTGTCTTTTGTTTTCTTTTCAAAATTTTCAAAAACCTTTTCTTTTCTTTATTAATCTTTGTCTTTTGTGTGAGTCTTTTGTTCTTTTTCTTGTTAAAGTTTCGAACTTTCTTGGTGTCTTTTTCAAAAAATTTTCAAAAATAGTGTCTTTTGTTTGAGTCTAGTGTCAATTCTTAAGTTTGGTGTCCCTTGTGTGTTCTTTAATTTCTTTATATTTTCGAAAACTATCTTTGGTGTCCTTTTTTGGTATTCAAGTTGTTCTTATTTCTTTTCTTGTTTTGATCTTAAAATTTTTAAGTTTGGTGTCTTTTAGTTGTTTGTTTTCTCAATTTTTGAAAACTAGTGTCTTTTAATCTAAAAATTTTAAGTTTGGTGTCTTTTGGTTGTTTTTCTCTTTTTTCATTAATTCAAAAAAAATAAAAAAATATCTTTTCTATCTTTATTTAAAATTTTCGAAAATCTTATTCCCTTTTTTATTTTGATTTAAAAATTTTCAAGTTGGTGTTTTCTTGTTAGTAAAGTCAAATTTCAAATCTTATTTTTCTTTTAAATTTTGAAATTCCAAACTTTTTCAAATCTTTATCTTATCTTTTTATCTTTCTTTAAAATTCAAAATTCTTATCTTATCTTATTTCAAATTCAATTTTTTTTAAAACTCAATTTCAAAATTTAAAATTTAAAAATTCCAATCTCAAATTTCAAAATCAAATATTTTTCAAAAATCAAATTTCAAATCTTGTTTCAAATCTTCACCATATCTTATCTTTTTAACTTATTTTCAAATCTTTATCTTATCTTGTTTCAATTTCAAAATTCAAAATCAATTCTTTTTCAAATATTTTCAAATTTTTATCTTATCTTTTCTAATTTTAAATTTCAAAACTTTTTAAATTAAATCTTTTTCAAATCTCCTATCTTATCTTATTTTCAAATTTTTCTTAATCAGTTACGTGTTTTCTCTTCTCTCTTTTTCAAAACTTCCTAACTAATTCCTCCCTCTTTTATTTTCCAAAACTTCTTACCTCTTTCTCTCTCTTCTTTTTTGAAAATTACCTATTTAATTTTCAAATTTTTTTAATCAATTAGTTATCTTAGTCTTTAATTTTCTTTTTCTTTTTGAATTTAATTAATAAATAAAAATAAAAACAAAAAAATATTTTAATTCTAGTTTCCCTTTTTACTTAAATATCCAATCTCTCCTACCTTTCTTCACCATGAACCCAAATGGGAATGAACAGTTCAGAAAAACTTTGGGATCCTATATGGCCCCCACTCCTGATTTCTATGGGAGAAGTATCAGTACACCCCCCATTGGAGCAAGTAATTTTGAGCTAAATTCTCAACTCATTACTCTGGTGCAGCAAAACTGCCAGTACTCTGGACTTCCACAGGAAGAGCCTACTGAGTTCCTGGCAAACTTTTTACAAATTGCTAACACAGTATACACTGAGGGAGTATATCAGAATGTCTACAGACTGCTACTCTTTCCCTTTGCTGTAAGAGATCAAGCAAAGAGGTGGTTAGATAACTAACCCAAATCTAGCTTGAAAACATAGAAGCAGCTAGTAGACAAGTTTCTGAATCAATACTTTCTCCCAAGGAAGTTAACCCAGTTAAGACTGGATATCCAAAGCTTCAAGCAAGAGAATAATGAATCTCTTCATGATGCTTGGGGAAGGTATAGAGGAATGCTACAGAAATGCCCCACTGAAATATTTTCAGAATAGGTGCAACTAGACATCTTATATTATAGCCTAACAGACATGGCTAGGATGTCTCTAGACCACTCTGCTGGTGGTTCTATACATATGAGGAAAACAATTGAAGTGGCTCACGATCTTATTGAGACAGTTGCTATAAACCAGCATCTGTACTCGGCTGATGAGACTTCTATAAAAGGAGAGGTTAAGGCAATATCTACTGAGTCTAACCCTCCAGAACAAAATGGCCCATTGACTCAGTAGCTACACGCCCTTGCACAGCAGTTGCTGGAGTCGTAAGAGGCTTTGCGAGAAACTCAGGCATCCAACAGGAATGTAGAAGCACAGTTGAGTCAAACCAGGCAGCAACTATCTAAGCAGATAAAAGATGAATGTCAGGCGATCCAACTGAGGAGTGGGAAAACATTGAACACCCAACCTCAGAACAACAGGAGACCAGGGGAAGAAAAGCTGACAGAGGACAACCAGACTGCTATCCAAGACACCTCTGAGGATGTTGCACGTCCAAAGAGGAATGTCATTGGCGTTCAACGCCAAGAAAGGGTGCTCACTCTTGGCGTTCAATGCCAAGAAGGGATACCCACCCTTGGCGTTGACTGCCATGAAGGGGGCAACAAGGGCGTTGAACGCCCAACCAGGAATGGTTAGACACATGCAAGTGCTGATAAGACCCTTCCTAAGTAAGCTACTAACCCCCTTCCATTTCTGTAGGCATTCAACTAACATCAACTGAAGTTGATGAATACAGGGCCAATATGCCATATCCTCAGAAGCTCTGCCAAACGGAAAAGGACAAACAGTTTGCCCGCTTTGCGGATTATCTCAAGACACTTGAGATCAAGATCCCTTTTGCAGAGGCTCTTGAGCAGATACCTTCTTATGCTAAGTTCATGAAAGACATCTTAAGTCATAAGAAGAATTGGAGAGAGGCAGAAACAGTCCTCCTCACTGAAGAATGCAGTGCAGTAATCCAAAAGAGCTTACCAAAGAAACTCAAAGATACTAGGAGCTTTATGATACCCTGTACCTTAGGGGATGCTTGCATAAAGACAACCCTATGCGATCTTGGAGCAAATATTAACTTAATACCTGCATCATTAATAGAGAAGCTCTGTTTAACTCACAAAGTTAAACCTACCCGCATATGTCTTCAACTTGCTGATGGCTTTGTTAAGCTTCCATCAGGCGTGATTGAGGACATGATTGTTAGGGTTAGACCCTTTGCTTTCCCCACAGACTTTATGGTACTAGAGATGGACAAGCACAAGAGTGCAACCCTCATTCTAGAAAGGGAAGTAACCCTGAGAGTCAATAAGGATGAGTTCGTACTAAATTCTGACAAAGCCATGTAGCATCCAGACAATCCAGAGGAGTGCATGAGTATTAATATCATTGATTCCCTGGTGAAAAAAGTGAATATGGCAAATAGACTCGAAGAAGAGCTGAACGACATCTTTTATGATGCTCAGCCTGATTTAAAGGAGCCAGAGGAAATAAAGGAGCCTCTGAAAACTCCTAAGGAAGAGGACAAGCTTCCTAAACTCAAGCTCAAGCCATTACCATCCTCCTTAAAATATGCATTTCTAGGAGATGGAGATACTTATCCTGTGATTATAAGCTCAGCCTTAGAACCACAGGAAGAAAAAGCACTAATCCAATTGCTAAAGACACACAAGACAGCTCTTGGGTGGACAATAACTGAGGAGTTTTGGACTGCAGATGTTGTCAGGATCTGACCTCCGTGCACTCGAAGGAGCATTTCTAGAGCTACAGAAAACCAAATAGCGCGCTCTCAATAGCTATAGAAAGATAAGATCTAGGGCCTTCCAGAAATATATAATAGTTCATACTTTACTTTGAAAATGAAGGCCCAAAACTGGCATTTAACGTCAGCCACCAGCCCCATTCCTGGCGTCCAACGCCCAAAGGGGAGTAGCTGGCGTCCAAACGCCCAAAAGGGAGTCCAAGGCTGGCGTTCAATGCCCAAGGAGGGTCTAGATTGTGGATTTCACTCAAGCTCAGTCCAAACACTCACCAAGTGGGCTCCAGAAGTGGATTTTTGCACTATAGGACTAGTTCATCTTATTTCTGTAATTCTTAGTTATAGTATATATAGAACAAGGATCACTGTTGTTCAGGACTTTTATGCCATATTTTTGAATTACATTGTTCCTTTGTACAGTATGAGTCACTAACCTCCTAGGATAAGGTTAGGAGCTCTGCTGATTCTTATGAATTAATAATATCACTATTCCACTTCAATTTATGCTTGATTCTATTCTAAGATGTATCTTCGTTCTTCATCCTAATGGATTGGAAGTGTAACTTGACCGTCATCCCAATTCCACATGGATTCTTGGGAGTCCTTGACGGGAAAGTATTGAACCACCAGCTTGATTATACATCTCTTAGACGGTTAATCCACGGCTTCGTTGGGTACTTCTCGAGACATCAGTGCAATCGAGGTGTGGGACGATTAGGGCCTTTGTGGTATAGGCTAGAACCAAAGGAGCAACATTCTCTAATCTGGATGATCTGACCTTATCTGTGGTATTTTGAGTTGGATCACCAAGGGAATAGACTGCTAGAGCTTCACCCCCGCTCAGATTGGATGACCGCTGACTCAGTATTTGATCTGAAGCAGAGGAGATTAATGACTGCTGACTCGACGTTAATCATATACAGCCTGCCATGGAATGAATCAATCAGAAGTTGGAGTAGATGGTGAGAAAAGTTGATCCAGAAGGAAGAAGCATCTCCAACGCCTCAACCGTTCTCATACTATAGATTTCATACCTATCTAGTAACGTTTTATTTATTTATCTATTTTATGCATTTTTCCGTGACAACTATATTTCCTATCTGCCTGACTAAGATCTGCAAAGTAACCACTGCTTGCTCAAACTAACTGGAAGAACCTGGGTTTTCCACACAAAACCGTCTTAATAAAAATAATAATCTTAATTGCCCGAGATGGATTAAAAATTTAGAAGTTTTAATTTCAAAATATAAATATGAAATTTGATTTCAGTGAATCATTCTAAGCTGGAAAATGTTTTTCTTTCGAAAAGTTTTTGTAAAAAAAATGCATACTGACGCTTAAGCTGGCAGTACCGGCTTTAGTCTGTTCAGTGCCACATATTTTGGAAAATAATATTTTGAAGATTGATTTATTGTTTTAAATGGACAAAAATAATTTAGAATTTAAAATCGGGCACTAATCTTAAAGGTTTTGGCCCAAAGTGGGCCAAATGGGCTAAAAACGGTAACGGGTTGGACCGGGCCCAAGGCCCAACATATATAAGCTCACTTAATGAGCTTTTCAGCTCATTCTCTTCCCCAAATGAGAGAGAGCTCGGATTGAGAGAGAAGAGAGGTGAGGGTGGGGTTTCACTATTCACCTCCACCTTCCGGGAGTCATAACTTGAGCTACGGAGTTCCGATTGACGAGCCGTTTGCGACCATGCGAAGCTCTTGTCGAGCTCTACGTTTCTATCTAAGCAAACCTGGTAAAAACTCGAAGCTCACTCCCCAGTTTTCTGCCCTAATTTCTGCACGATTTTGGTTATGGGTTTTGAGTAGATTTTGTGATTTTGCTTGTTTAGGTGATCTCTAGTAGTGGATAATTGTTGGATTTTACCCCTACTCGCGTTGGATAAGGTAAGGTTCTATTAAATCCTTGTGTTTAGTTGTTTTGTGTACCTTAGGTTTTGATTCTGGTGATATATGTGTTGTTAGTTTGAGCTTTGGTGTTTGTTGGAGTTGATTGAGGCTTTGGATCAAGTTTGGCGGCTTCGTTTTAGTGTTTGTAGCGTTTGGGAATCGGCCAAGGTATGGTTTCGATTTCCTTTATGTAATATGTAATGTTTCTGGACACTTAGGCTAGTTGACCCTAAGATAGGATTGAATGTTGTTGGCGTATGAATAATTATATGTGAATTGACATTAATTGTTGGTTGTATTTGATTATTGTGGTTGATGATGATTTTGAAAATTATTTTTGTCAATGAGTATTGATGGTGGGTTGGATTATGTATGAGGTAGGTGAAGTGGGATGAAGATTTTATAAATTGTATGTATTGGTGTGTAATTATGATGTTGTTGAGAAAAATTGATGATTGGGTTGTTGATGAATTGAAATGTTGATGTTGATAGTATGGTATTGATGGTTGAGATCGAAATTGATTATGATGATTGTTGGAAATGGTGGAATAGAATTTGATTAATGTGTTGATTTGAAAAATGAATGTATTGTTATGTATTTGACAATGGAAATTGATGAATGTGGTTAGTGGAGGAATGATTATAGTGTTATATATTTGATATTTGAGGTTGAGGATATTGAAGGGTGAATGAAAACTTTGGTATGAATGGTAGGTTGTGACACAAAGGGTGAGTTATGAGGTAAATTAGAGTTGGTATGGTTTTGGTCTGATTTTGGTTGAAATATTTTGAAAGTTGAGGTTTGGCAAAATTCTGCATAATCTATTTTCTGGCAGCAGCTACAGACATTTTTGGGAACGATCTAACCACCACAATTGAATGGAATTAATTTTTCTCAAATCTTTGTGATGTGTAGAAAAGTCCTGGAAAATTTGGTTAAAGTTTAACGGTTGGATTAGGAGATATAAATTTTTGAAGTTTGTTACTTTAAAACTGATTTTCTGCTGCATGACTAGTTGTTGTTGATAGTGTGTGGAGCCTATATCTCCGGCATGACAGATTGTTCTGATGCATGACCAGTTGTTGTTGATAGTGTGCAGAGCCTATATCTCCGGCGTGGCAGATTGTTCTGCTGCATGACTAGTTGTTGTTGAGAGTGTGCGGAGCCTATATCTCTGGCGTGGCAGATGTTTCTGTCGCATGACTTGTTGAATGTTGAGAAGTGTGCGGGGTCTATATCCCCGGCGTGGCAGATTGTTCTGCTGCATGATTTGTTATAGTTATTTTCTTCTCTGCTACATGAAGTGTGCGGGACCTACATCCCTGGCGTAGTAGACTCCCTACTACATGAGTGTGCAGGGCACTATATCCCTGGCGTAGCAGAAGAGCTGCTGCATGAGTATGTAGGGCACTATATCCCTGACGTGGCAGAAAAGGCTACATCCGGGAGGATGTGTCAGGTTGGCATTTACGGACCGACAAGTGATATCACGAGCCAATAGGATAGACATTCATCATATGCATCTTCTATATGCTTGTTTGCTTGAGATTGCCTAATTGTATAACATGCCTACTTGCTTCTTGAATTACTTGTTGTAAATGAATACTATATGTGTTTTACTTGCTTGCATTATTTGTGACTGTCTGGTGCTGAGGAGGTTAAGTAGGTGGTGGCGATGGGATTGCACGGAGGTTAGGTTAGCGGAGGCTGTAGGATACAGTGGTGTGATTAGTATTAGTTAGAATTTTCCTAAGTTTAGATAACCTGGTTTATGGTTTAAGTTCTTTATATATTTATTTATTTTTGTTCTAAGCTTGAATATTCATATGTGATGTGAAGTTCTAGGATTGCCTTCGGCGTCCCAGAGCCTTACATCTTATATCATTGGACACTGTTACCATAATGAGAACCTCCAATTCTCATTCTATACTTTGTTGTTGTTTTTCAGATGCAGGTCGTAATCTACTTCGGTGAGATTGCGGATATGGTGACAGAGCGGAGTATGGTTCGTTCCTTATTTATTTCTGTTTTACTTTCGTCATAGTAGTCTCTCATCTTTTGTATATTTATCTTTATAGCCTTAGAGGCTTATTTGAGAGATAGGTTGTATAAGTTGTTTTAATTCTAGAACTCGGTATCTTTCTATTTGTAACTAGTCGGCTTAAACTCCGCAAGCTGCGGCTAATTCTCTATGATTATTATATTCTTATATTTATATATGTTTTATTCTCTTATACCTATACCTTGTATCTTATGTGTTAGCTTCGTGTGAACGTTTCATGCTTTTGTAATTCTGTCTTTGAGCTTAATCCTTCATCAGGCTTCTATAATATATTATTCCCTTCTATATATAAATATGTATAAGCCTTAGGACTGTCGTAACCTCTGATTAACCTTTGCTTTACGGCTAGAGGTAAGCCTTAGGGTAATTAGGGTGTTACACCAACAATCTCCGTGGGATCAACCCTCACTCACCTGAGGTATTACTTAGATGACCTGGTATACTTGCCGGTCTATCTGTGCGAAATGTGCGGAGTCAGTTTTGTGCACCAGAATCCCTGAGATATCGTGCCCGGAACACAGTCCAGGATATAGTGAATGCACACTCTAGTGATTCCAAAGGGATGCGAGCGGGATACTCTTACCACGGACCTCACATCTCAACGTAAGCGGGACTAACCACCGCCCTTATGCCACTGCCGCGACCTCGACAAGCGGGATTAACTACCGTCCTTACCAGGCGCATAGCGTCTCAACAATCTCATGTTAAAAATATTACATCAGTGGTTTCAGAAATCATTTTATTCATTACTCAGTAGTCCACAATTTCCACATCTCATTTCATCAGTCATCAATACAGCACTTCGCCATCTCACTCAACAACTCCGTCCTCAGTACTCCAGAAACCTAAAACTCCGTTTTCTAACTTCATATAGAAATTCACAAAAATAATTCACTAACTTATCTTTAATAATATTAGAACCTAATTATTAGATAATACTCTAAATAATCCTTTGAAAGGATTTTAGAAAGTAGGAAAACCTTCGAAAATAGAGAAAAAAAATCATGTTTCAGCAAAACAGGGGTCTCGCATACACGTGCTGTTGAAAAAAGGGTGGTCGCGTACGCAACCCTCTGATCACGTACGCGAGTGTTCCAACCCGAATGGGTTGCTCGTGTTGTGTGTTAAAGTTCGTGTATGCAAGAGTTCATTTTTGAATAGCTCGCGTACACATGCAGTGTTCGCGTACACGAGATGCCCAACCCGAATGGTTTGGTCGCGTCGCGTGTACTGTGTCGCGTACGCAAGGGTTGAAAGTCTGCTGGCTCGTGTACGCATGTAGTGTTCGCGTACACGAGATGCCCAACCCGAATGCATTGGTCGCGTCGCTGGTGCACGAAATTGTGATCTCCAGGCTCAAACAAATCCCTGGTAATGGCTCCAAAGCTTGGTGCTTTGATCTTAATTCATAATTGTCACAACTTCGATACAACTAACCAGCAAGTGCACTGGGTCGTCCAAGTAATACCTTACGTGAGTAAGGGTCGAATCCCACGGAGATTGTTGGTATGAAGCAAGCTATGGTCACCTTGTAAATCTCAGTCAGGCAGATATAAAGTGATAATGGTGTTTTCGAATTTAATATAATAAGATAGGGATAGAAATACTTATGTAAATCATTGGTAGGAATTTCAGATAAGCGAATGGAGATGCTTTTCGTTCCTCTGAACCTCTGCTTTCCTACTATCTTCATCCAATCAGTCTTACTCCTTTCCATGGCTGGCTTTATGTGATACATCACCACTGTCAATGGCTACTTTCGGTCATCTCTCGGGAAAATGATCCAATGCCCTATCACGGCACGGCTAATCGTCTGGAGGCATCACCCTTGTCAATGGCTTCATCTTATCCTCTCAGTGAATAATATGCTCACGCACCCTGTCACGGCACGGCTATTCATCTGTCGGTTCTCGATCATGCTGGAATAGGATTTACTATCCTTTTGCGTCTGTCACTAACGCCCTGCAATCGCGAGTTAGGAGCTCGTCACAGTCATTCAATCATTGAATCCTACTCGGAATACCACGGACAAGGTTTAGACTTTCCGGATTCTCTTGAATGCCACCATCATTCTAGCTTACGCCACGAAGATTCTGGTTAGGAGATCTAAGAGATATTCATTCTAGCTTAATTCATGTAGAACAGAAGTGTTTGTCAGGCACGCGTTCATAGGGGAGAAGGATGATGAGCGTCACACATAATCATCACCTTCATCACGTTCTTGGGTGCGAATGGATATCTTAGAAGCGAAATAAGAAGAATTGAATAGAAAACAGTAGTACTTTGCATTAATCTTTGAGGAACAGCAGAGCTCCACACCTTAATCTATGGAGTGTAGAAACTCTACCGTTAAAAATACATAAGTGAAAGGTCCAGGCATGGCCGAGAGGCCAGCCCCTCTGATCTAAGAACCAGGCATCCAAAGATGATCCTAAGATCCTAAGATGATCAAAAGATGCCTAATACAATAGTAAAAGGTCCTATTTATAATAAACTAGCTACTAGGGTTTACATGAGTAAGTAATTGATGCATAAATCCACTTCCGGGGCCCACTTGGTGTGTGTTTGGGCTGAGCTTAAGTGTAGCACGTGCAGAGGCCATTTGTGGAGTTGAACGCCAGTTTTTGTGCCAGTTTGGGCGTTCAACTCTGGTTTAGGATCCTTTTCTGGCGCTGGACGCCAGTTTTGGGCAGAGAGCTGGCGTTGAACGCCAGTTTACGTCGTCAATTCTTGGCCAAAGTATGGACTATTATATATTGCTGGAAAGCCCTGGATGTCTACTTTCCAACGCAATTGGAAGCGCGCCATTTCCAGTTCTGTAGCTCCAGAAAATTCACTTTGAGTGCAGGGAGGTCAGAATCCAACAGCATCAGCAGTCCTTTTTCAACCTCTGAATCTGATTTCTGCTCAAGTCCCTCAATTTCAGCCAGAAAATACCTGAAATCGCAGAAAAACACACAAACTCATAGTAAAGTCCAGAAATGTGAATTTAACATAAAAACTAATGAAAACATCCCTAAAAGTAACTAGATCCTACTAAAAACATACTAAAAATAATGTCAAAAAGCGTATAAATTATCCGCTCATCACAACACCAAACTTAAATTGTTGCTTGTCCCCAAGCAACTGAAAATCAAAATAGGATAAAAAGAATAGAATATACTATAAATTCCAAACTATCAATGAAACAGAGCTTCAATCATATGAGCGGGACTTATAGCTTTTTGCCTCTTGAATAGTTTTGGCATCTCACTTTATCCATTGAGGTTCAGAATGATTGGCATCTATAGGAACTTCAGATTTCGAATAGTGTTATTGACTCTCTTAGTTCAGTATGATGATTCTTGAACACAGCTTCTTTATGAGTCTTGGCCGTGGCCCTAAGCATTTTGTTTTCCAGTATTACCACCGGATACATAAATGCCACAGACACATAATTGGGTGAACCTTTTCAGATTGTGACTCAGCTTTGCTAAAGTCCCCAATTAGAGGTGTCCAGGGTTCTTAAGCACACTCTTTTTTTTTGCTTTGGACCTTGACTTTATCCGCTCAGTCTCAAGTTTTCACTTGACACCTACACGCCACAAGCACATGGTTAGGGACAGCTTGGGTTAGCCGCTTAGACCAGGATTTTATTCCTTTAGGCCCTCCTATCCACTGATGCTCAAAGCCTTGGGATCCTTTTTATTTGCCCTTGCCTTTTGGTTTTAAGGGTTATTGGCTTTTTCTGCTTGCTTTTTCTTTTTCTTTTTTTTTCTATATTTTTTTTTCGCCTATTTTTTTTTCTTTTTTTTTTCTGCAAGCTTTGTTCTTTGCTGCTTTTTCTTGCTTCAAGAATCATTTTTATGATTTTTCAGATTATCAAATAACATGTCTCCTAGTCATCATTCTTTCAAGAGCCAACATATTTAACATTCTTAAACAACAACTTCAAAAGACATATGCACTGTTCAAGCATACATTCAGAAAACAAGAAGCATTGTCACCACATCAATATAATTAAGCTAAGTTCAAGGATAAATTCGAAACTCATGTACTTCTTGTTCTTTTTGAATTAAAATAGTTTTTATTTAAGAGAGGTGATGGATTCATAGGACAGTCATAACTTTAAGACAGAGTTACTAACTACTAATGATCATGTAATGAAGACACAAACATAGATTAAGCACATAACATAGAAAATGAAAAACAGAGAAAGTAAGAACAAGGAATGAGTCCACCTTAGTGATGTCCTTGAGCTCTTCTATGTCTCTTCCTTGCCTTGGCTGCTCCTCCTTCATTGCTTTTAGATCTTCTCTGATTTCATGAAGGATGATGGAGTGCTCTTGATGTTCCACCCTTAGTTGCTTCCAATAATTGTGTGGAAGAAAATGTATCCCTTGAGGTATCTCAGGGATCTCTTGAATTGCAGTCAAATGTTCTACCACTGAGCTATAGACCCTTGATGGAAGCTTTTGTCTTCCCTTTCCTCTTTCTAGAGGTTTCTTTGGCCTTAGGTGCCATCAATGGTTATGGAAAAAACAAAAAAGCTATGCTTTTACCACACCAAACTTAGAATGTTGCTCGCCCTCGAGCAAAAGAAGAAAGAATAGAAGAATAAGAAGAAGATATGGAGGAGATGGAGGGGGATGTGTATTCGGCCATATGGGTGGGATTGGGTGGTAAAGAGATGTTGAATTTTGAAGGAAAGTGGGTGTTTGGATGTGAGTGGTAAAGGGTTAATTAGGGAAGAGTGTTTATTGGGAATAGAGGATGATTGAGAAGAGAGAAGAGAGTGAGTGGAGGTAGGTGGGGATCCTGTGGGGTCCACAGATCCTGAGGTGATCCTGTGAGGTCCACAGATCTTGAGGTGTCAAGGCATTTACATCCCTGCACCAAGTTAGGCATGCAAAATGCCCTTGCACACAACTCTGGGCGTTCAGCGCCAGGTTGGTGCCCATTTTGGGCGTTCAACGCCTATTTGCTGCCATTTCTGGCGTTGAACGCCAGAACCATGCTTGTTCTGGGCGTTCAGCGCCAGGATGCTCCCATTCTGGGCGTTCAGCGCCAGAACTATGCTCTGTTCTGGCGTTTGAACGCCAGACAGATGCTCCTCCAGGGTGTGATTTTTCTTCTGCTGTTTTTGATTCCGTTTTTGAATTTTTTGTTTATTTTGTGACTCCACATGATCATGAACCTAAGAAAACATGAAAAACAATAAAAATAAGAATTAGATAAACATTGGGTTGCCTCCCAACAAGCGCTTCTTTAATGTCAATAGCTTGACAGTGGGCTCTCATGGAGCCTCACAGATGTGCAGAGCTTTGTTGAGACTCTCCAACACCAAACTTAGAGTTTGGATATGGGAGTTCAACACCAAACTTAGAGTTTGACTGTGGGGGCTCTGGTTGACTCTGCTTGGAGAGAAGCTTTTCTTGCTTCCTCTCCATGGTTGCAGAGGGAGATCCTTGAGTTTTGAATACAAGGGAGTTCTCATTCCATTGAAGGACTATTTCACCTCTGTCAACATCAATCACAGCTCTTGCTGTGGCCAAGAAAGGTCTTCCTAGGATGATGGATTCATCCTCTTCCTTTCCAGTATCCAGGATTATGAAATCAGCAGGGATGTAAAGGCCTTCAACCTTTACTAACACGTCCTCTACTTGTCCATAAGCCTGTTTTCTAGAGCTGTCTGCCATCTCTAATGAGATTTTAGCAGCTTGCACCCCATAGATTCCCAGTTTCTCTATTACAGAGAGGGGCATGAGGTTAATACCTGAACCAAGGTCACACAGAGCTTTAAAGATCATGGTGCCTATGGTACAAGGTAATATGAACTTTTCAGGATCCTGTCTCTTCTGAGGCAATGTTAGTTGATCCAGATCACTTAGTTCATTGATGAACAAGGGAGGTTCAACTTCCCAAGCATCAATGCCAAATAATTTGGCATTCAGCTTCATGATTGTACCAAGAAACTTGGCAGTTTGCTCTTCAGTAACATCCTCATTCTCTTCTGAAGAGGAATACTCATCAGAGCTCATGAAGGGTATAAGGAGGTTCAATGGAATCTCTATGGTCTCTAGATGAGCCTCAGAGTCCTTTGGTTCCCCAGAGGGAAGCTCCTTATTGACCACTGGACGTCCCAGGAGGTCTTCCTCCTTGGGATTCACGTCCTCTCCTCTCCTCACAGGTTCGGCCATGGCGCTTATGTCAATGGCCTTGCACTCTCCTTTTGGGTTCTCTTCTGTATTGCTTGGGAGAGTACTAGGAGGGATTTCAGTGATCCTTTTACTCAGCTGGCCCACTTGTGCTTCCAGATTTCTAATGGAAGACCTTGTTTCATTCATGAAACTTACAGTGGCCTTAGATAGATCAGAGACTAGATTTGCTAAATTAGAAGCATTTTGTTCAGAGTTCTCTGTCTGTTGCTGAGTTGATGATGGTAAAGGTTTGCTATTGCTAAACCTGTTTCTTCCACCATTATTAAAGCCTTGTTGGGGCTTTTGATCCTTCCATGAGAAATTTGGATGATTTCTCCATGTTGAGTTATAGGTGTTTCCATAAGGTTCACCTAAGTAGTTCACCTCTGCTATTGCAGGGTTCTCAGGATCATAGGCTTCTTCTTCAGAAGATGCCTCTTGAGTACTGTTGGATGCAGCTTGCATTCCATGCAGACTCTGAGAAATCATATTGACTTGCTGAGTCAATATTTTATTCTGAGCCAATATGGCATTCAGAGTATCAACCTCAAGAACTCCCTTCTTCATAGGCGTCCCATTGCTTACAGGATTCCTTTCAGAAGTGTACATGAACTGGTTATTAGCAACCATGTCAATGAGTTCTTGAGCTTCTGCAGGCGTTTTCTTTAGGTGAATGGATCCACCTGCAGAAGTGTCCAGTGACATCTTTGATAGCTCAGATAAACCATCATAGAATATATCCAGGATGGTCCATTCTGAAAGCATGTCAGAAGGACACTTTTTGGTCAACTGTTTGTATCTTTCCCAAGCTTCATAGAGAGATTCACCTTCTTTTTGTCTGAAGGTTTGAACATCAACTCTAAGCTTGCTCAGCTTTTGAGGAGGAAAGTACTTGGCTAAGAAAGCCGTGACCAGCTTATCCCAAGAGTTCAGGCTGTCTTTAGGTTGAGAATCCAACCATAGTCTAGCTCTGTCTCTTACAGCAAAAGGGAAAAGCATGAGCCTGTAGACTTCAGGATTTACGCCATTAGTCTTAACAGTATCACATATCTGCAAGAATTCAGTTAAGAACTGAAAAGGATCTTCTGATGGAAGTCCATGAAACTTGCAGTTCTGCTGCATCAGAGAAACTAACTGAGGTTTCAGCTCAAAGTTGTTTGCTCCAATGGCAGGAATGGAGATGCTTCTTCCATGTAAATTGGAATTAGGTGCAGTAAACTCACCAAGCATCCTCCTTTCATTATTATTATTTTCGCCTGCCATCTCCTCTGCCTGTTCGAAAATTTCTGAAAGGTTATCTCTGGATTGTTGTATTTTAGCTTCTCTTAATTTTCTCTTCAGAGTCCTTTCAGGTTCTGGATCTGCTTCCACAAGAATGTTCTTATCCTTGCTCCTGCTCATATGACAAGGAAGAATGGCCAGAAAAATGATAATAATAATAGAGATCCTTTATACCACAGTATAGGGATCCCTTTGTAAGTAGAAGAAGAGGGGGAGATAAAGGATGTGATGTAAAGGAAGAAACACAACTGTGAGGATTGGAATGTGAGATGAGATGTTAGGATATGAATGAATAAATAGAATGAGATGGGAGAGAAGGAGGGAATTTTCGAAATTTATTTTTGAAAAGGAGTTAGTGATTTTTGAAAATAGTTTTTGAAAAAGTTTAGTATTTTTTCGAATTTTTTTTTAAAAAAATTAAAATAATTAATAAATTAAAAAGAAATTTTGAAAAAAAGGGAGAGATATTTTCGAAAAATGAGAGAGAGAGTTAGTTAGGTGGTTTTGAAAAAGTTAAGAAACAAACAAAAAGTTAGTTAGTTAGTTGAAACAAATTTTTGAAAAGATAAGAAGTTAGGAAGTTAGAAAAGATATTTTGAAAAGATATTTTTGAAAAAGATAAGATAAGAAGATATTTTTGAAAAGATATGATAGAAATTAGTTTTTGAAAAAGATTTGATTTTTAAAATCACAGTTAATGACTTGATTCATAAGAAATCACAAGATATGATTCTAGAACTTAAAGTTTGAAACTTTCTTAACAAGCAAGTAACAAACTTCAAATTTTTGAATCAAAACATTAATTGTTATTGTTATTTTCGAAAATATGGTATAAAAATAAGAAAAAGATTTTTAAAAAATATTTTTGGAATTTTCGAAAATAACTAAGAATTTTGAAAAAGATTTGATTTTTGAAAAAGATTTTGAAAAAGATAAGATTTTCAAATTGAAAATTTGATTTGACTCATGAGAAACAATTTGATTTTAAAAATTTTTGAAAAATTCAATCCAAATTTTCGAATTTGATGAGAGAAA
The DNA here is from genome assembly GCF_059453495.1 of Arachis ipaensis. Classification (NCBI taxonomy): domain Eukaryota; kingdom Viridiplantae; phylum Streptophyta; class Magnoliopsida; order Fabales; family Fabaceae; genus Arachis; species Arachis ipaensis. Next base: position 93,748,464 of record NC_142437.1, on the reverse strand, counting down.
AAGGGAAAGATATTTTTTTTTATTTTTTGAATTTTTATGATGAGAGAGAAAACACAAAAAAAATGCAATGCATGAAATTTTTAGATCAAAACATGTGATGCATGCAAGAATGCTATGAATGTTAAGATGAACACCAAGAACACTTTGAATGTCATGATGAACATCAAGAACATATTTTTGAAAAATTTTTAATGCAAAGAAAACATGCAAGACATCAAACTTAGAATTCTTTAATGCTTACGCACTAAGAATTCAAGAATGCATATGATAAACATGAAAAGACACAAAACAAAAAATCATCAAGATCAAACAAGAAGACTTACCAAGAACAACTTGAAGATCATGAAGAACACTATGAATGCATGAATTTTCGAAAAAATACAAGATGCATATGCAATTGACACCAAACTTATAACATGACTCAAGACTCAAACAAGAACACAAAAATATTTTTGATTTTTATGATTTTCTAATTTTTTTGGATTTTTATTTTATATTTTTCGAAAATTAAAAGGAAAAATAAGGATTCCAAAATTTTTAATATGAATTCCAGGAATCTTGCCATGTTAGTCTAAAGCTTCAGTCCAGGAATTAGACATGGCTCACTAGCCAGCCAAGCTTTCAAAGAAAGCTCCAGTCCAAAACACTAGACATGGCCAATGGCCAGCCAAGCTTTAGTCTTTAACACGAGAGTATATTGATCTTGATAACAAAGTGCAGGCCTCAGTCCAAATAAATTTAGACATGGCTTTACAGCCAGCCAGGCCTCACATGCTTCATGAAACACTAGAATTCATTCTTAAAAATCTTGAATAAAAAATTTTTTTTGAAAACTTTTTTTTTTTTCGAAAACAGATGAGAGATTTTTGAAATTATTTTTGAAAAATTTTTGAAAAGAAAACAAAAAGAAAATTACCTAATCTGAGCAACAAGATGAACCGTCAGTTGTCCAAACTCGAACAATCCCCGGCAACGGCGCCAAAAACTTGGTGCACGAAATTGTGATCTCCAGGCTCAAACAAATCCCTGGTAATGGCTCCAAAGCTTGGTGCTTTGATCTTAATTCATAATTGTCACAACTTCGATACAACTAACCAGCAAGTGCACTGGGTCGTCCAAGTAATACCTTACGTGAGTAAGGGTCGAATCCCACGGAGATTGTTGGTATGAAGCAAGCTATGGTCACCTTGTAAATCTCAGTCAGGCAGATATAAAGTGATAATGGTGTTTTCGAATTTAATATAATAAGATAGGGATAGAAATACTTATGTAAATCATTGGTAGGAATTTCAGATAAGCGAATGGAGATGCTTTTCGTTCCTCTGAACCTCTGCTTTCCTGCTATCTTCATCCAATCAGTCTTACTCCTTTCCATGGCTGGCTTTATGTGATACATCACCACTGTCAATGGCTACTTTCGGTCATCTCTCGGGAAAATGATCCAATGCCCTGTCACGGCACGGCTAATCGTCTGGAGGCATCACCCTTGTCAATGGCTTCATCTTATCCTCTCAGTGAATAATATGCTCACGCACCCTGTCACGGCACGGCTATTCATCTGTCGGTTCTCGATCATGCTGGAATAGGATTTACTATCCTTTTGCGTCTGTCACTAACGCCCTGCAATCGCGAGTTAGGAGCTCGTCACAGTCATTCAATCATTGAATCCTACTCGGAATACCACGGACAAGGTTTAGACTTTCCGGATTCTCTTGAATGCCGCCATCATTCTAGCTTACGCCACGAAGATTCTGGTTAGGAGATCTAAGAGATATTCATTCTAGCTTAATTCATGTAGAACAGAAGTGTTTGTCAGGCACGCGTTCATAGGGGAGAAGGATGATGAGCGTCACACATAATCATCACCTTCATCACGTTCTTGGGTGCGAATGGATATCTTAGAAGCGAAATAAGAAGAATTGAATAGAAAACAGTAGTACTTTGCATTAATCTTTGAGGAACAGCAGAGCTCCACACCTTAATTTATGGAGTGTAGAAACTCTACCGTTAAAAATACATAAGTGAAAGGTCCAGGCATGGCCGAGAGGCCAGCCCCTCTGATCTAAGAACCAGGCGTCCAAAGATGATCCTAAGATCCTAAGATGATCAAAAGATGCCTAATACAATAGTAAAAGGTCCTATTTATAATAAACTAGCTACTAGGGTTTACATGAGTAAGTAATTGATGCATAAATCCACTTCCGGGGCCCACTTGGTGTGTGTTTGGGCTGAGCTTAAGTGTAGCACGTGTAGAGGCCATTTGTAGAGTTGAACGCCAGTTTTTGTGCCAGTTTGGGCGTTCAACTCTGGTTTAGGATCCTTTTCTGGCGCTGGACGCCAGTTTTGGGCAGAGAGCTGGCGTTGAACGCCAGTTTACGTCGTCAATTCTTGGCCAAAGTATGGACTATTATATATTGATGGAAAGCCCTGGATGTCTACTTTCCAACGCAATTAAAAGCGCGCCATTTCGAGTTCTGTAGCTCCAGAAAATCCACTTTGAGTGCAGGGAGGTCAGAATCCAACAGCATCAGCAGTCCTTTTTCAACCTCTGAATCTGATTTCTGCTCAGGTCCCTCAATTTCAGCCAGAAAATACCTGAAATCGTAGAAAAACACACAAACTCATAGTAAAGTCTAGAAATGTGAATTTAACATAAAAACTAATGAAAACATCCCTAAAAGTAACTAGATCCTACTAAAAACAATGTCAAAAAGCGTATAAATTATCCGCTCATCAGTCGCGCACACCATGTCGCGTACGCAACCCTTACCAGACTCAGAAAAATTTCAAAGTTGTAGAATTCAGTTTTTGGCACCAAACATTAAACAGTCATAACTTCCTCTACAAAAATCCATTTTTATCAAACTTTATATCAATGTAAAGATCTTTAAAAGAAATTTTATTTAAGACAAATTTCAATAAAGTTTGAAAACTGAGGCTCAAGTTATGATCCGTCAAAGTCCACTAAAAACTGGTTTTTACCAAAAGTTAACAAGGTTCTCAAATTTCCAAAATTCACAATCAAAGCAAATCCTAAACCACATCAAACTTCAATTCACATAAGAACTTACCCTCTTTGTCTCAATTTACCACTCTTATCAAATTTTCCACTCACATCATACAATCCTCAACCCCAAATGATCAATTTATCATATTAAAACCATTTCTCAACCAACACACTCATCAACCATCATTCTATCACTAATAATCATCACAATTAACATCATTCCACTTCAATATCAATCTCCAACACAATTTATCAACATCAATAACACAACTCATCAAAATAATCAAAATTATCAAATCATCATACATTCTCATTCAATAAGTTCAACAACCAATTCAATTCAAACCTATCCTATGGGTCACTACCCTAAGTGTCCAGAAATATTAAACTTTATATAGAAAAAACTGAAACCATACCTTGGTCGATTCCCAATATGCCAAAAACCAAAGATTGAGACCAAACAAGCTTCCAATCACCAACAATTCACCAACTTACATTCCAAGCTCCAAATCAACTGCAACAAGTGCAAGAACTTAACTAAAACCATATAAATTATCATAAATCAATACCTAGGGTTTCCGATGGTGTTTGGGGTACAAACTACCAATAGCCCAACCTTAGAGACCACCTAATCAATCAAAACACCAAAATTCACTCAAAATCAAAACCTAAATTTTGAATTTTTAGGGAAGATTAAAGGAAATGAAGTTTTGAAATCTTACCTATAAAATTTAGATAAAACTAAAGGGCTCAGCGAGACCTTCGTATAGCCGCTGATGGCACGCGAATCGGAGCACTGTAGCTCGAGTTATAGCCACCGGAAGTGGAGGATGAATAATGTTTTCTCTCTTCTCATCTCTTCTCACTTCAGCTGGTGTGTGTTGTGTTTTAGTGAAGAATGATGCTGAATGAGTTCATTTAATGAACTTATATATGTTGGGCTTGAGCCTAACTTGGGCCCGGTCCAACCGTTAGTGTTTTTGGCTCGTTTGGCCCAACTTTGGGCCAAATCTTTAAAATTAGTGCCTGGTTTTCAATTCTAATTATTTTCTTAAGCTTTTTACTATTTTTATCATCTTCGCACAATACTGAACAATCTTGAGCCGGTACTGCCGACTAAATTACCGGCTCGCGTTTTTATGCGGTTTTGCGCAGAAACTCAGAAAAATCTACCGAGTCCAAAAAACATATTTAAATTCCCTAATTAACATTCTAATCTTTTGGAACCTATTTTGGGCAAATTTTATTATTTAATTAAATGGTTAATTAATCGCGGTTCTTACAATAATAATATTTTTTATTTATATTATATTGTATTATTAATTTTATTTTTTGTAGAATAGAAGGGTAGAGAAAAATAGAGAACTAGATAAAAGAGAGAGAAAGATAAAAAAGAAGAATGAGAGAGGGAGTTTGTTAATTTTGGAAGCTAAAGAAAAATTTCATTTTAATTACAATAAAAGAATATGTGATGGCACATTTTAATTTTTCAAATTACTAATATAAAATATAAATTATATATAAAGTACAAAGGATAGAGAGAAATAGAAAAAAAAAAGAGGTAGATAAGAGAACGTAACATGTATTTTATACTCGTGACTGACTTTAGTGGCTAATTTTAGTGTACACAAAGCATAATCCTTTATTTAGTGAAGTTTTAGTCTTGCATGGAATGGTTAATTACTGTAAAATTTACACAGAATCAATTCTACAATCAAATCACAAAAAATTATTGAATGATTAATTTACAAAGAGAAAGAGATTTCATTATTTGAACCTAAATTTTTAAAAAAGTGATTGTTTAGTTTGAATTTTGGTATTTTTTAATTTTATATTTTTTTATCTTTCTCACACAAATACATATTGACATGTATTTTTTTCATATTACACAAAAGATAACAAATAAAATATAATGGTATGAAATATTTTCGAAGATACTATTATTAAACATATTATAAGCAACATTGTCAACATATTAAAATAGTAAAATACTTTGTAATTATTAAATTTTCTTATATGTTAATTAAGTTATTATAATTTTATTAAAATACTTTATTTACATATGTTAATATATGTATATTAATTCATTATTATATTTTTTTGTATAATTATTATAAAAAAAGAACACTCCCACAATCCAACAATTTTTTAAAATATAAAAAATAAAGCTTACAAATACATCTCGCAAAAAAAATACTAATTTTGTTCCCTTAATAAAATTTTTAGGGTATCATAATGTTTTTACAGTTATTTTTGTTAGAGACAAACAAATTAAGGAACAAATTATTGAAAAAATAAATTTTATTTGACAATCGTGCCAAAAAAATTTATTGGACCTTATACATGAGCAGTTTTTATTTTATTTTGCACAATGACCCAATAACATTTTTGTCCAACATCTAACAACATATAAGATAACCTCAAATGACAATTCTATCCACAAGTAACTTCCTAGTAATTATTGCACACTCACTTAACCACCCTTCAAATTATTGGAAAGTTATGAAACCAAATCTACCAGGTGTTACTATTTCATTTGAAGGTCAACTCTTGACCATCTTTAGTCATTAGTATTCTAGACACCGGAGAATTGGCCACTCTACTTACCTTTTAGAGAATTTACTTGCTTTGGATTCCACGTGTGCTGCAGGAGAATGCAACCAAGCAGAAGGCGATAAGAGGCACCATTGATAGGATTACACAATAAAACACGGTGCAACATTAATCCATACAAGTAATATTTTAAACGTGTGTTGCCATCAACACTGCTTGTAACACCTACCAAACAGAGTTTTATGCTTAAGTCATAAAGCTGAGGTGGCAAGGTATTACGACCTCTAAAAATAAAATATATACATAATAATATTGAAGAGGATACAATATACAAGGAGTCTAGAAAATACGGATAAAGCAAATTCGCAAAATAAAAAGCGCAACGCTCAGGAATGTAACTTCTTGCATGTGAAGAAACAAAAGATCATAAGCATAAATAAGCGGAAAGTAGGAATAGAGGGTCAAAGGTACAAAATAACAAGCTCCTAACTCAGCTTGCGAAGCTAAGGCTGGTTGGAGGATATTTACATACATACATATATAGCTTGAATCCCAAAATACAAACATAAAATCCTAGTTCTCCATAAACCTCTAGGAGGAGCAAATAAACAAGTATATAAAAGGAGAATCTATATATACATATATCAAAGATAAAAAAAATCCCAAAAGAAACCACTTCACTGCAGAAGCTCCAGACGCCTAGCGAGGGGCCTCTCGACCTGTATCTGAAAACCACAAATATGTATGGAGTGAGAATCAGAGGTTCTCAGTATAGTAAAGGTGCCACGCATATAATATATAAGGTCTTGGGAATGCCAGAGGCAATCCTAGAACGCCAACACTCAGATTATAAAATTTAAAATATTTAAAGACGAAAGCCATAAAAGGTGGTCTTCTAGGATATCTAAGTCTAACTTAACTTAACCGTAACTCTAAGTATTTCCTCCTTTCCTCTATACCTCCATCTCCAATAATTCGCATAGACAAAAAAACAGACAAGGCAAGCATAGGTAGAAAACAAGTAGTTCAAGTAACAATTACAACAATTAGCAGAATATAATCAATTAGGCATTCCCAATTAATGCATAGCAAACAAAGCACACATATGCATATGATGAATGTCTATCTTACTGGCCATGAGCTCACGTGTTGGTTACTTTGCCAGAACCCGACACATCTGGTAGCTAACCCAGACATTTGTCTCTAGGTTGCGCATCTCCAGGAGGATCATAAACGAAGGAGAGTGCCTTTCCACATTGAAGGAGTGTGCCTTTCCACCTTGCAACCAGAGAAGAATATAGGGGAAACAATACGAAGGAGAGTGCCTTTTCACATTCCCCACATCCACATCACGCCAAGAGAGGGAACTTCCGTCCTCGACTTGCCATCTGAATACACTTTTTAAGTTAACAAGCAAGCAGGATCGCACTCAAAACTTACCATCTTGACCATTCTGGCCACACCCACACATCTCGACCATTCCGGCCACACATAGTCATCCCCAATCTCATCATTAACATCTCAGTTCAGTTACTCTAGGCCTTCCTTTTACTTCCAAGTAACCTTCCTTTCCATAGCTTAATCTCATCATTTTCAACCTTTACTTCATCTCCAAGTTACCTCTATTTCCTAGCTCTAACTTATTACCAAGCCTATCTCTATGTTCTAAGGCTAAAAGGGCAAAAATAGAGGTTTAGAGGTTCGAAGTGTAGCTTTGAATCACAAAAATTTAATTGCCGAAAACAGAGGGTTTGCGTACGCAAGGGCTAATTCTCCTTGCTCGCGTATGCATCGCCCTTGCTCGCGTATGCGAGATGCCCAACCCGTAGAGATTGGTCGCGTCGCGTGCAAGGGGTTGCTTACACAACCCTCTAAAGTTCCTTGCTCACATACGCATGTCCTACCTCACGTACACGAGATGCCCAACCCGTAGGGGTTGGTCGCATCTCGTGTGGTGGCTCGCGTACGCGAGTTATGCAGAATCAGAAAAATGCTTAAGTTGTAAAATTTCACCTTTTCAGTACCAAACTTCTAACGCGCATAACTTTTTCGTTTTAAAACATTTTTCTTCCGTTCCTCAAACAGCATAAACTTCACAGACCCAATTTTCATGTGAAATAAATTTGAAATCATATGGGGTCCGGAAGCCAAGTTATAGCTCGCCGAAGTTCGGCCCAAAAATAAGTTTTTCACAAAAATATTCAAACCTCTATTTCACCAAAATCATAACTCATATTTCAATACCAAAACTCCAAGCCTTGTTGACAATATCTAATCATACCAATTCACATTTCACTGTCCAATTCATATCCCAAAACTTACCTATTCAATTCTCATTATCAACTCTCTTAACCCTCTTCAACTCAAGCCATACATAAATCATCATTCATACAAACATCATCATTATAAATTTAATATCACCATTATCATTGCTTATACGAGCATCATTCACCTTTCTTACGTTTCTTTCGGCCTCCGGCTTAAATTTATGGCCTTCAGCCTCAATTCATGGCCTCCGGCCCAACATTTACTAATTGATTAACATTCATATCACAATTATTCAATCTATCATTAAAGCATCATATAACATTCTATCCTTCATCCCCAACATCAAACAACAACCAACTCCTAACATAGTTCACAATCATTCTCAAGGTACCAAATAATTTAACATACACATGCATTCATCCTATTCTGTGGTCATCTAGCCTAAGTTTTCACAGAACATTACATGTTAAATACGAGAAACCTAAACCATACCTTGGCCGATTCCTTGTAATGTCTGGAACGCCTCAACTAGCACCGTTCCACAAATTCTAAGGTTCCAAAATTACACCACAAACAGAAAACTCAGCTACCTCAGCCCAACATCTAGCTTTCTGATACCACCAATTCCATCAACAAGCCTCAATTAACATCACTACTCAATCTAATTTCAATGAACATTACTAAATAAACATAACTCTCACTTGAATTCAGATCTCACAAGGGTTAGAGTTATCCTCACCTTACCAACGGAGAATTGGGTCAAAACCTAGCAATACTCGCGAGTTAATTCGAACCTAAACACCGAATTCAAGAAAAATCCAACATGATTACACATTGAATTCAAAATTTGTGAAGATGAAATTAAAAAGGAAAATGTGACTTACCTCTGGAATAAAGTTATGGGTTTTGTAGAGCTCGACGCGCTAGTCACGTGGCCGCAAACGGTGCGGCGATCGGAGCTCGGAGCGAGAAGTTATGGTGGATTGTTTGTGGTGTTAGGGTTATGTCTCCTTCCCCTCACCTTGAGCATGCTTTCAACGTTTCCTTTCTGAATGGAAGGAGGAAGAATACTTCTTCTTAAATTACTTGGGATGTTGGGTTGTGCTTGGGCCTATTTTTGGGCCCGGCTCGACTAGTTCAGCCCGTTCGGCCCAATCTTGGGCCAAACTCTTTGAAATTGGTGTCAAAATTCATGTTTTAATTAGCTCTATTACATTAAACTATCAAATCTAATTTTCTAATTACTTTTATTAATAATTAGTTTATTGATTATTTATTTACTAATTACTCGGAGTTTACACTGCTGACTACACAAGTGAAAAACCAGACCATTCTGTAGCAACGGTAGAAAAAATGTGCCACAAGATTCACCTTTTCTAGTTTTTATACTAAATACCCAACCTCCTATTAAATGTTATATGACTAGCCTATGTGTCTTGCTGCTAAAAAGATTCGTATTCCCTCTATCCTAATAATAAAAATTTCGATACAAGACCCATGTGATTAAGTATATTCTATCATTTTGTGTAATTTTTTTATTACGCGAAAATGGTTCTATAAGTTTTGCACAGTACCTCGACTATGAGTATGTTTGAGTATTGATTGCACCAAAATTAACATGTGTGAGTCCAGGGCAGATGCTATTTGTATCATGTGGGACTTACTTGAATCGATAGAGAACATGCTTGGCCCAATATTTATCTTAGTATAATCTTTATTTATTTTTTAACCTCATCTCTTTTACATTTGATAAATGCAAAGCCTTAATCTTGGATGATTATTTCCTGACCCAAATTGGCTTTTGGTTAAATCCCATATGAGTAGCCCCAATAAGGAGAATACTTAGGCCCCTTAGCAGCAAAAAAGAATTGCCCTTTATTTTGAATAAAAATGTTAACTATAATGGTTCTCTCTCTTTTTTTAGAGGTCATTTGCTTCTAACATAACTTAATAGGCCAAAAAAGGACTATAAGCCATTTTCTAACCTATTTATATAAATAGCAAAAGAAAAAACCCTCCATTAATACCCAGACTAGTTCCCCATAAGGAAACCCTCACACAAGCATTAAAAACCGTTTAGTATATCTCCTAATTGCTGAAACCCTACACACACTGTTAAATGAGTGGAGAATTAACTATGTCTTCTCATAGCAGGTCCATACCGCAAAGCTCATGGTGTCGATTCGGAGGCCAACCATGGTGGACGTTTCTTCTGACAAGGAGATCCCGATGTCTATCGTGGATCGTTACACACAACCGTAAACTAACCGTGTGCTTCATAGAAGCAGGGGCACTACACTAGTGGTTCCGAATACCAGGTTTGTCGCAACCTCAATCACAACTTCTTTTCATCGTTTCTTGCAATCGTTTCTTGTAATCAAACTTTCTTATAATCAGGGACGAGACTAAAAATTTTGATGTCGGAGCCAAATTTTTTATAAATTTTTTATTTTTTTTATATTGTTTATGATATAAGATTAATTTATGCATGATATGTAATTCCTTAATTGCTATTTTTTTAACGTTTAGGAATATCCATAGAAAAAATATAGAATTTTTTTCATAATTTTGTTTTTCATATGAGAATTACATATCTGAAATATCAGAATATGTAAAGTACTCTATAAAATTATAGGATACCAATGCTTTTATGGTAGGTTTCTGGTATTTTTAGTTAAGAAGTTATTACATATCTTTTTAATTAAAATTAGTTCTTTTAAAAATTTCAAAAACTCAAAAATAAATTATAGATTATTAACCATCTAAAAATTATCGGCACTCTTATAGAATACAAAATACAACTTTGAAAATAAGACTATAGTCGAAATAAGTTATCATGAAAAAAAATATTTTTTCAATAATATAAGTTTAGAAAAAAACTCTGTATTACTTACAAGAAAATAATATCTAAAGTAGAGAATATAATTATTAAAACAAAATGATGTAAGTCATTATATCCATACAATTCAGCATATAGAAATTAATTTGAAAGAGTATAAAGACTTAAGTGTATGATATAAATTTAATTAAGTGAAAATATTGAAGGCGATAATTGAAACTTAAGCCTATCATATTATTAAAAATAATTACATATATAATCGCTAAATATTTTTTATTTTATCATGCACATACTCCATATATATACTTCTTCAAAATCTTGGGGGCCAAGGACAGTACTTGACCCCTTAGACTCGTCCCTGCTTGTAATCGTTTATGGTGTTTCAAAACAAATCTAGCTTGTTTATGGGCTGATCTTTTTGGTCGTGTTGTCTATGTATAGTAAGGATGACGGTGACACAATGGCAGGTGGCGCATAGGCTAGGTCCGTCCTAGCTGACGAAGTCAAATTAATCCAAAACCAGATAATGGAATTGAAGTTTATCGTGGCTAACCAGGATCAATTCAATGAGTCTGTGATGGGAATGCTCAAACAAGCTCTAGTTCTGAGGGTGGATTCTCCGGTCATTGGTAGCAACTCTCCACATGCAGTGTAGTCAAACATGAAATCTTTTTTCGAAAGCCGACATAATGACAAACAACGCAGAGAAGACAATCCACGCGTACAAGATGCGAAAGACTAGTGCAACAACCACTAGCAAAGAAGATCCTGATTATGTACCCACTGCTACACCACTGAATAGCTCGGACAACGGCTCCTTCCACTTTATTCGCCGTCACAGCCAATCTAAATCATCTGGGAAGAAGGGATCCAGAGGCATTTTGCGTAAGGGAAAAAAGATTCTATTTGGGTCGTTGACCGATAGGTCTGAGGGGATGAACAAAGACTGGTCATGTGTCACTAGTAGCATAGATAGGATTCAATTAACCTCAGACCGCGCTGACTTTCTCCAGCAACGATGTATCAATCCTAGCCCATAGGTAAGTGAGATTGGGCCCCTGGTTCCTGAGGTAAAATGCATTTCTACCAAATGTTTCTTTAAAACCAAGTTTCGTAGAGGCGTAGTCGTATACCTCCGATTTCATACAAGTAACCTTTGAACCATTTTTTATCAAAAAGAATGCCAACGACATTCGTCCCCACCACTGACATGAAGATTCTTGGACTTAATGATGAGCGGATAATTTATACGCTTTTTGGCACTGTTTTTACTATGTTTTTAGTATATTTTAGTTGGTTTTTATTATATTTTTATTAGTTTTTATTTAAAATTCACTTTTCTGGACTTTACTATGACTTTGTGTGTTTTTCTATGATTTCAGGTATTTTTTGGCTGAAATTGAGGGACCTAAGCAAAAATCTGATTCAGAGGCTGAAAAAGGACTGCAGATGCTGTTGGATTCTGACCTCCCTGCACTCGAAGTAGATTTTTTGGAGCTACAGATACCCAATTGGCGTACTCTCAATTGCGTTAAAACGTAGACATTCTGAGCTTTCCAGAAATATATAATAGTCCATACTTTGCTCGAGATTTGATGGCCCAAACAGGCATTCTAAGTCAGCTCAAGAATTCTGGCGTTTAACTCCAGAACTGGCACAAAAGCTGGAGTTAAACGTCCAAACTGGCACAAAAGCTGGCGTTTAACTACAAGAAAAATCTCTACACATGAAAGCTTCAATGCTCAGCCCAAGCACACACCAAGTGGGCCCCGGAAGTGGATTTTTACACTAAACACCCTCGCTTACTCATTTTCTGTAACCCTAGGTCACCAGTTTACTATAAAAACTACTTTTAGTGATTCATCTTGTACCTCATGACACTTTACATATTTCCTATTGTATTCTCTACGGCATGAGTCTCTAAACCCCATTGTTGGGGGTGAGGAGCTCTGCTGTTCTTCATGAATTAATGCAATTACTACTGTTTTCCATTCTATCACGCTTGCTTCTATTCTAAGATATTCATTCGCACTTCAACATGATGAATGTGATGATCCGTGACAATCATCATCATTCTCACCTATGAACGCGTGCCTGACAACCACCTCCGTTCTACATGCAATCAAGCTTGAATGTGTATCTCTTGGGGTTCTAATCTAAAATTGGAACCTTCGTGGTATAGGCTAGAATTATTGGCATCCATTCCTGAGATCCGGAACGTCTAAACCTTGTCTGTGGTATTCTGAGTAGGATCTGGGAAGGGATGACTGTGACGAGCTTCAAACTTACGATTGTTGGGCGTAGTGACAGATGCAAAAGGATCAATGGATCCTATTCCGACATGATCGAGAACCGACAGATGATTAGCCATGCGGTGACAGCGCATTTGGAACATTTTCACTAAGAGGACAGGAAGTAGCCATTAACAACGGTGATGCCCAACATAAAGCTTGCCATGGAAGGAGCCTTGTGTGCATGAAGAAGAAGATAGTAGGAAAGCAGAGATTCAGAAGACAAAGCATCTCCAAAGCCTCAACATGTTCTTCATTACTGCATAACAAGTATTTATTTCATGTTCCTTTACTTTTTACAATTAAATCTGAGAATTATTGATATCCTGACTAAGAGTTACAAGATAACCATAGCTTACTTCAAGCCGACAATTTCCGTGGGATCGACCCTTACTCACATAAGGTATTACTTGGACGACCCAGTGCACTTGCTGGTTAGTTGTGCGGAGTTGCAAAAGTGTGATTGTAATTTCGTGCACCAAGTTTTTGGCGCCGTTGCCGGGGATTGTTCGAGTTTGGACAACTGACAGTTTATCTTGTTGCTTAGATTAGGAATAAATTATTTTTGTTGGTTTAGAGTCTTTTATTTGAGTTTAGTTTTATATTTTAAGTTTGGTGTCAATTGCATGCTTTTATTTTCTTTTAATTTTTCGAAATTTCATGTCCTCAGTTCTTGCTTGATTTTTAAAAATTCTAAGTTTGGTGTCTTCTTTGTGTTTTCCTTTAATTTTTCAAAAATTTTTGTTTGATTCTCTAAAAATTTTAAGTTTGGTGTGTTTTTGTGCTTTTATTTACTTAAAAATTTTTCAAAAATTTGTTCTTGGTGTTCATCTTGATCTTCAAAGTGTTCTTGGTGTTCATCTTGACATTCAAAGTTTTCTTGTTTGTTCTCTGTGTTTTGATCTAAAATTTCTAAGTTTAGTGTCATTTTGTTGTTTTTCTCTTTTCGCATTAAAATTCAAAAATAAAAAAATATCCTTTCCTTATTTTACTCATAAATTTCAAAATTTTGCATTAATTTAGTCAAAGATTTTCAAAATCATATCTTTTTTTTAGTCAAGTCAATATTCTAATTTCAAAAATTGATCTTTTCAAATCTTTTTCAAAAATCAAATCTTTTTAATTTCTTCAATCATATCTTTTTTTTTTAATTTGCAATCATATCTTCTCAATCATATCTTTTTCAAAATAATTTTCAATCATATCATTTTAATTGCTAATTTCAAAATCTTTTTAATTAATTAATTAATTTAGTTTTCAATTTGCTTATATTTTATTTTATTTTATTTTTGTTTTCAAAATTTTATTTTATTTTCCATTTATTTTACTTATTATTTTTGGTTACTTTTAAATAAAAAAAAAATATAATTCATATCAATTCCCTTTTCTCCATCATGGACATAAGTGGAAGTGAACAGTCCAGAAGGACTCTGGGGTCATATGCTAACCCCATTACAGCTGCATATGGGAGTAGCATCTGTATACCTCCCATCAAAGCAAGCAGCTTTGAGCTAAATCCTCAGCTCATTATCATGGTGCAGCAAAATTGCCAGTATTTCGGTCTTCCATAAAAAGAACCTACTGAGTTTCTGGCACAGTTCTTACAAATTGCTGACACAGTACATGATAAAGAAGTAGATCAGGATGTCTACAAATTATTACTATTTTCATTTGCTGTAAAAGATCAAGCTAAGAGGTGGTTAAATAACCAACCCACAGCAAGCATAAAAACATGGAGACAGTTATCAGACAAATTCTTGAATCAATTTTACCCTCCAAAAAGGATGACACAGCTAAGACTGGACATCCAAGGCTTTAAACAAGAGGATCATGAATCCCTTTATAATGCCTGGGAGAGGTACAGAGGGATGCTAAGAAAATGCCCCTCTGAAATGTTTTCAGAGTGGGTACAGTTAGACATCTTCTACTCTGGGCTTACAGAAAAAGCTTAGATGTTCCTAGACCACTCAGCTGGTGGATCTATACACATAAGAAAAATAATTGAAGAAGCTCAAGAGTTCATAGATACAGTTGCTAGAAATCAACATCTGTACTCAAACAGTGAGTCCTCCATAAAAGAAGAGGCTATGGCAGTAACTACTGATCCCAATCCTCAAGAACAGATTGTTGAACTTAATCAGCAATTACTCCTTATGACAAAACAATTAGCAGAATTCAAAGATATGCTCCAAGACACTAAAAATGTTAACAAGAATATAGAAGCACAATTGAATCAGACAAGACAACAGCTATCTAAACAGAGAACAGAAGAATGCCAAGCTGTCCAACTAAGGAGCGGGAAGACATTGAATAATTCCGCTCAAGGTAGCAGAAAACAAAAAAGGGAACAACTGACAGAGGATGACCAGACCACTGCCCAAAATCCCTCTGAGAACAGTAAGAGCCCAGAGAGGAATAATTCTGGCGTTCAAACGCCAGAAAAGGGTGAAAAACTGGCGTTAAACGCCCAATGGATGCCCAAATCTGGCGTTCAAATGCCAGAAAAGGGTGGGAACCTGGCGTTAAATGCCCATTCAGCCCCCATTCCTGGCGTTCAAACGCCAATGAGGGATCAGACACCTGCAAGTGCTGATAGTAACCCCTCTAAGAAGGCTTCTCCAACCACTTCTGTAGGGAATAAACCTGCAGCAACTAAGATTGAAGAATATAAAGCCAAGATGCCTTATCCTCAGAAGCTCTGCTAAGCGGAACAGGATAAACAATTTGCCCGTTTTGCAGACTATCTCAGGACTCTTGAAATAAAGATCCCGTTTGCAGAGGCACTTGAGCAAATACCCTCTTATGCTAAGTTCATGAAAGAGATCTTAAGTCATAAGAAGGATTGGAGAGAAATTGAAAGAGTATTTTTCACTGAAGAATGCAGTGCAGTCATTCTAAAAAGCTTACCAGAAAAGCTTCAAGATCCAGGAAGCTTTATGATACCATGCACACTAGAGGGTGCTTGCATCAAGACAGCTCTATGTGACCTTGGAGCAAGTATCAACCTAATACCTGCATCTACTATCAGAAAGCTTGGGTTGACTGAAGAAGTCAAACCAACCCAGATATGTCTTCAACTTGCTGATGGCTCCATTAAATATCCATCAGGCATCATTGAGGACATGATTGTCAAGGTTGGGCCATTTGCCTTTCCCACTGACTTTGTAGTGCTGGAAATAGAGGAGCACAAGAGTGCAACTCTCATTCTAGGAAGACCTTTCCTAGCAACTGGACGAACTCTTATTGATGTACAAAAAGGGGAAGTGACCCTGAGAGTCAATGAGGATGAGTTCAAGTTAAATGCTGTCAAAGCTATGCAGCATCCAGACACATCAAATGACTGCATGAGCACTGATATTATTGACTCTTTGGTAGAAGAGATCAATATGACTGAGAGTCTTGAGTCAGAGCTAGAGGACATCTTTAAAGATGTTCAGCCTGATTTGGAGGAACCAGAGGAAATAAAAGAACCTCTAAAAATCCCTCAGGAAGAGGAGAAACCTCCTAAACCAGAGCTCAAACCACTACCACCATCCCTGAAATATGCATTTCTGGGAGAGGGTGACACTTTTCCAGTGATCATAAGCTCTGCTTTAAATCCACAGGAAGAGAAAGCACTAATTCAAGTGCTAAGGACACACAAGTCAGCTCTTGGATGGTCCATAAGTGACCTTAAGGGCATTAGCCCAGCAAGATGCATGCACAAAATCCTATTGGAGGATGATGCCAAGCCAGTGGTTCAACCACAGAGGCAGCTAAATCCATCCATGAAGGAAGTGGTGCAGAAAGAGGTCACTAAGTTACTAGAGGCTGGGATTATTTATCCTATTTTTGATAGCCCCTGGGTGAGCCCTGTCCAAGTTGTCCCTAAGAAGGGAGGCATGACAGTGGTTCATAATGAAAAGAATGAACTGGTTCTCATAAGAACAGTTACAGGGTGGCGTATGTGTATTGACTACAGAAGGCTCAACACAGCCACCAGAAAGGATCATTTTCCTTTACCATTCATAGACCAGATGCTAGAGAAACTAGCAGGCCATGAATACTACTACTTTTTGGATGGCTATTCAGGCTACAACCAAATTGCAGTGGATCCTCAAGACCAAGAGAAAACAGCATTCACATGTCCATCTGGAGTATTTGCTTACAGAAGAATGCCTTTTGGTCTGTGCAATGCACCTGCAACCTTTCAGAGGTGCATGCTCTCTATCTTCTCTGATATGGTAGAGAAGTTCCTAGAAGTCTTAATGGATGACTTCTCAGTATTTGGAGACTCATTCAGCTCCTGTCTTGATCATCTAGCACTTGTCTTGAAAAGGTGCCAAGAGACTAACCTGGTCTTAAACTGGGAAAAATGTCACTTTATGGTGACTGAAGGAATTGTCCATGGGCACAAAATTTCAAGCAAGGGAATAGAGATGGATCAAGTCAAGGTAGAGGTAATTGAGAAATTACCACCACCTGCCAATGTTAAGGCAATCAGAAGCTTTCTGGGGCATGCAGGATTCTATAGGAGGTTCATAAAGGATTTTTCAAAAATTACAAAACCTCTAAGCAACCTGCTAGCTGCTGACACGCCATTTGTGTTTGACACAGAGTGTCTGTAGGCGTTTGAGACCCTGAAAGCCAAGCTGGTCACAGCACCAGTCATCTCTGCACCTGACTGGATATTACCATTCGAATTAATGTGTGATGCCAGTGACCATGCCATTGGTGCAGTGTTGGGACAAAGGCACAACAAGCTTTTGCACATCATTTACTATGCCAGTCGTGTTCTAAATGACGCATAAAAGAATTACACAACCACAGAAAAGGAGCTACTTGTAGTGGTTTATGCCATTGACAAATTTAGATCCTATTTAGTAGGATCAAAAGTGATTGTGTACACTGACCATGCTGCTCTTAAATATCTACTCACAAAGCAGGATTCAAAACCTAGGCTCATAAGATGGGTGTTGCTTCTGCAAGAGTTTGATATAGAAATAAGAGACAGAAAAGGGACAGAGAACTAGGTAGCTGATCACCGATCCCGGATAGAACCAGTAGCTGGGGAGTCCCTCCCTTCTACTGAAATCTCTAAAACCTTTCCGGATGAGCAACTCTTTGCCATTCAGGAAGCACCATGGTTTGCAGAATTGCAAATTATAAAGCTGTGAGGTTCATACCCTAGGAGTACAGCAGGGTGCAAAAGAAAAAACTAATTTCTGATGCAAACTACTACTTATGGGATGAACCATATCTCTTTAAGAGATGCGCAGACGGAATGATCCGCAGATGCGTCCCTAGAGAGGAGGCACAGAAGATCCTGTGGTATTGCCATGGATCACAGTATGGAGGACATTTCGGAAGTGAGCGAACAGCCACTAAAGTCCTCCAATGTGGCTTCTATTGGCCTACTCTCTATAGAGATACCCGAGAGTTTGTGCGTAACTGTGACAGTTGCCAAAGAGCTGGTAACTTGCCTCATGGTTATGCCATGCCTCAACAAGAGATCTTAAAGATTGAGTTGTTTGATGTATGGGGTATTGACTTCATGGGTCCTTTCCCACCATCATACTCAAACACTTACATTCTGGTGGCAGTAGACTACATATCTAAATGGGTGGAAGCAATTGCCACACCCACTAATGATACCAAGACTGTGCTGAAGTTCCTCCAGAAACATATTTTCAGCAGATTTGGTGTTCCCAGAGTACTAATCAGTGATGGGGCACCCATTTCTGCAATAAATAGCTTTACTCTGCTATGGTTCGATATGGAATTAGCCACAAAGTAGCAACTCTGTATCATCCACAGACAAATGGGCAGGCTGAAGTCTCTAACAGAGAATTAAAGAGAATTCTGGAACGGACTGTAATTGCCCGTAGAAAGGATTGGGCAAAGAGCTTGGATGATGCTCTGTGGGCATATAGAACAACATTCAAGACTCCTATAGGAACTTCTCCATACCAGCTTGTGTATGGCAAGGCCTGTCATCTGCCCGTAGAACTGGAACATAAAGCCTACTGGGCAACCAGATTCCTAAACATGGATGCTAAGTTAGCTGGTGAGAAAAGATTGCTCCAGCTAAATGAGTTAGAGGAGTTCAGACTCAATGCTTTTGAAAATGCAAAAATTTATAAGGAAAAAGCAAAAAAGTGGCATGACAAGAAATTGTCATCCAAAGTCTTTGAGCCAGGACAAAAATTTCTGTTGTTCAACTCTAGGCTCAGATTATTTCCCGGGAAATTAAAATCCCGGTGGAGGGGACCATATGTGATTACAGGAGTGTCACCATATGGATATGTTGAGCTTCAAGATATTGATTCTGACAAAAAGTTCGTTGTTAATGGACAGAGAATTAAACATTATCTTGAAAGCAATTTTGAGCAAGAATGCTCAAAACTGAGGCTTGAATGAAGCTCAGTAAAGGTCCATCTAAAGACAATAAAGAAGCGCTTGCTGGGAGGCAACCCAACCATTAGCAAGTTATTTGTTTTAATTAATACTTATAGAAGCTTGATATACATTTTTCTTCAAAGGTAAATCATCAAAATTGAAGGAATTCACAGAGTTACAGAAGGATTCAGTGCAAAAAGCAGAGAAAAGGAGCTTGCTGACAAGAAAATGCCAGTAAATGGCATTTTGGGCATTAAACACCAGAATGGGTACCATTCTGTTTAACGCCAGTAAAGGTACCATTTTGGGCGTTAAACGCCCAGAATGATACAATGGGTACCATTCTGGGCGTTTAACGCCAGAATTGCAGCATCCTGGGCGTTCAGAAAAACGCCCAGTGATAAAGGGGTTTCTGGCATTTAACGCCAGCCAGGGTACCTGGCTGGGTGTTAAACGCCCATAATGGCCAACAATTGGGCGTTAAACGCCAGAATGGATACCATTCTGGGCGTTTAACGCCAGAAAGGCAGGGGGAGGAGATTTTGTTTCCAACTTCAAATTTTTTCAAATTTTCATGTTTTGATTCATACTTTTCTGCATAAACATGTTTCAAACTTTCATCATTCACCCTCAATTTTCAAAAAATTCAAACATTTTCTAAATCTCTTTTCAATTTTCTTTCAAATCCTTCCCAAATCTTCTTCAAAAACTCAATTATCTTCTTAATTTCTTTCCAAATCTTTTTCAACTCATCATATCATCTCTTAATTCTTAGATGCATAACCAAATTTTCAGATTTACATCTTTATATCTTTTTCAATTACAAATCTCATCTTTTTCATATCATGATTTTATTTTCTTCCATCAATCATATCTCTATGTCATATCTCTTTCAAATTTTTCGAAATCCCTCTGCTCCTCCTATAAATATACATTCGGCCATCCCCTCCTCTCCACCATTCGAATTTGCCTCTTCTCCTCTCTCTCCCCTTTCCTTTCTTTTGCTTGAGGGCAAGCAAACCTCTAAGTTTGGTGTGTTTTTCCGTGATCACTGAGCTAAGACTCATCAAGATCATGACACCTAAGGGAAAACAAACCAAATCAAGAGGCAAGAAAGAGAATACTCCAAAGAGTCTTTGGAATCAAGAGAGGTTCCTAACCAAAGAACATGCAGACCATTACCACAAAATAATGGGTCTGAGGTCAGTGATCCCGGAAGTTAAATTCAATCTGAAAGAAGATGAATATCCGGAGATCCAAGAGCAAATTCAAAACAGAGGATGGGAAATTCTAGCTAATCCTGAAACAAAGGTTGGAAGAAACATGGTTCAGGAATTCTACTCAAATCTGTGGCTAACAGATAAGCAGAGAATAACTGGAACCGCCTTTCATACCTACCGAACCATGGTCAGAAGGAGGCTTATTTACTTCCATCTGGACAAAATAAGAGAGGTCTTCAAATTGCCTCAACTACAAGATGACCCAGAATCCTTTAATAGGAGAATGGTGAGAGTAGATAAGGGGTTGGATCAAGTTTTAGAGGACATATGCCTCCCTGGAACTAAGTGGATAACCAATTCAAAAGGTGTCCCAAACCAACTCAAGCGGGGAGATCTCAAACCAGTTGCAAGAGGCTGGTTGGACTTCATTGGGCGTTCTATATTACCCACTAGCAACTGCTCTGAGGTCATTGTCAAAAGAGCAGTGATGATTCATTGTATTATGCTTGGAAAAGAAGTGGAGATTCATCATCTGATTTCTTGTGAGATTTACACAATTGCAAACAAGAACTCCACTGAAGCCAAACTGGCCTACCCAAGCTTAATTTCTCTGCTATGTAAAGATGCTGGGGTGAGGATGGGAGTAGATGAATTCATCCCAATTGAACACCCAATCACAAGGACAAGTGCAAGACAACTCCATCAAAAGGAGGGCACAGGAGTTCCTCCCAGAAATTCTTGAAATTGACTACTGGACCCGCCTAGAAGCATCTGTTACCAAGATACAAGAAGCTATGGAACAACTTAAGGAAGAACAGCAGAATCAGAACTGCATGCTCTGCAAACTGTTGAAGGAACAGGAGAAGCAAGGGCGTGAGCTACAGGAGCTGAAGCGCCAGAAGCTCTCCCTTGAAGGACTAAGCAACCCACAGATTGAGGGAGCATCCACTTCTCAAAATCAAGGTTGTTGAGTCCTAACTCTGTGATAACCTTTATTATTAAGAGTCATTTATTTTTCTGCTTTTAATTCTCTGTCTTCTATTATTATGGGTCTGCTCTTATATTTATTTTTGAGTCTTATTTTTATTCTATAATCAATAAAAATTTAAAGTTTATGTCTTAAAGCTATGAATGTCCTACGAATCCATCACATTTCTTAAAAAAAATGTTTTTAATTGAAAAAGAAAAAGAAGTGCATGAATTTCGAATTTTAAAACAGTTTGGTTATTTTGATGTGGTGGCAATACTATTGTTTTTCTGAATGAATGCTTGAACAGTGCATATTTATGAATTTGAATGTTTATGAATGTTAAAATTTTTGGCTCTTGAAAGAATGATGGGAAAAGGAGAAATGTTATCTGATGATCTGAAAAATCATAAAATTGATTCTTGAAGCAAGAAAAAGTAGTGAATAGAAAGCTTGCAAAAAAAAAAGAGGCAAAAAAAAGAAAAAAGAAAGAAAAAGAAAAAGCAAGCAGAAAAAGCCAATAGCCCTTTAAACCAATAGCCCACAGGAATAAAATCCTGGCCTAAGCGGCTAAACCAAGCTGTCCCTAACCATGTGCTTGTGGCGTGAAGGTGTCAAGTGTAAACTTGAGACTGAGCGGTTAAAGTCGTGGTCCAAAGCAAAAAGAGTGTGCTTAAGAGCTCTGGACACCTCTAATTGGGGACTCTAGCAAAGCTGAGTCACAATCTGAAAGGGTTCACCCAGTTATGTGTCTGTGGCATTTCTGTATCCGGTAGTAATACTGGAAAACAAAATGCTTTGGGTCACGGCCAAGACTCATAAAGTAGCTGTGTTCAAGAATCAACATACTTAACTAGGAGAATCAATAACACTATCTGGATTCTGAGTTCCTATAGAAGCCAATGATTTTGAACTTCAAAGGATAAAGTGAGATGCCAAAACTGTTCAGAGACAAAAAGCTAAAAGCCCTGCTCATCTAATTAATACTGATCTTCATAGATGTTTTTGGAATTCATTGTATATTCTCTTCTTTTTATCCTATTTGATTTTCAGTTGCTTGGGGACAAGCAACAATTTAAGTTTGGTGTTGTGATGAGCGGATAATTTATACGCTTTCTGGCACTGTTTTTAGTATGTTTTTAGTATATTTTAGTTGGTTTTTATTATATTTTTATTAGTTTTTATTTAAAATTCACTTTTTTGGACTTTACTATGAGTTTGTGTATTTTTCTGTGATTTCAGATATTTTCTGACTGAAATTGAGGGACCTGAGCAAAAATCTGATTCAGAGGCTGAAAAAGGACTGCAGATGTTGTTGGATTCTGACCTCCCTGCACTCGAAGTAAATTTTCTGGAGCTACAGAAGCCCAATTGGCGCGCTCTTAATTGCGTTGGAAAGTAGACATCCTGGGTTTTCCAGCAATATATAATAGTCCATACTTTGCTCGAGATTTGATGGCCCAAACAGGCGTTCCAAGTCAGCTCAAGAATTTTGGCGTTTAACTCCAGAACTGGCACAAAAGCTAGAGTTAAACACCCAAACTGGCACAAAAGCTGGCGTTTAACTCCAAGAAAAGTCTCTACACATAAAAGCTTCAATGCTCAGCCCAAGCACACACAAAGTGGGCCCCGGAAGTGGATTTTTACACTAAACACGCTCGCTTACTCATTTTCTGTAACCCTAGGTCACCAGTTTACTATAAAAACTATTTTTAATGATTCATCTTGTACCTCATGACACTTTACACGTTTCCTATTATATTCTCTACGGCATGAGTCTCTAAACCCCATTGTTGGGGGTGAGGAGCTCTGCTGTTCTTCATGAATTAATGCAATTACTACTGTTTTCCATTCTATCACGCTTGCTTCTATTCTAAGATATTCATTCGCACTTCAACCTGATGAATGTGATGATCCGTGACAATCATCATCATTCTCACCTATGAACGCGTGCCTGACAACCACCTCCGTTCTATATGCAATCAAGCTTGAATGTGTATCTCTTGGGTTTCTAATCTAAGATTGGAACCTTCGTGGTATAGGCTAGAATTATTGGCAGCCATTCCTGAGATCCGGAACGTCTAAACCTTGTCTGTGGTATTCTGAGTAGGATCTGGAAAGGGATGACTGTGACGAGCTTCAAACTCGCGATTGTTTGGCGTAGTGACAGACGCAAAAGGATCAATGGATCCTATTCCGACATGATCGAGAACCGACAGATGATTAGCCGTGCGGTGACAGCGCATTTGGAACATTTTCACTGAGAGGACGGGAAGCAGCCATTGACAATGGTGATGCCCAACATAAAGCTTGCCATGGAAGGAGCCTTGCGTGCATGAAGAAAAAGATAGTAGGAAAGCAGAGATTCAGAAGACAAAGCATCTCAAAAGCCTCAACCTGTTCTTCATTACTGCATAACAAGTATTTATTTCATGTTTCTTTACTTTTTACAATTAAATCTGAGAATTATTGATATCCTGACTAAGAGTTACAAGATAACCATAGCTTGCTTCAAGCCGACAATCTCCGTGGGATCGACCCTTACTCACGTAAGGTATTACTTGGACGACCCAGTGCACTTACTGGTTAGTTGTGCGGAGTTGCAAAAGTGTGATTGTAATTTTGTGCACCACTTGACTTAGCCGCCATAGCATACATATTCAGCCCAATAATGGATGAAGAGTAAGTTTCCTTCCACCATACAACCTTGCACCTTGTTAATCAAATGGTGTTGTTTTAAGAAATACAAATAAGCCTGCTTTTGTTGTTGTAGGGAGTTGCTTGTTCCTAACGTGCACTGCACAATCATCAGGAGGGCGTTGAGGTCGCTAAAACCAGGAAAAAAGTTGTAGATGACATAATTAACCTCTTTCCCTCAAATATTAAATTAATTTTTCTTTTTCCATTAATAAATTTTCCCTGTTGGATGTCCTCCATGTATGGTGCAGGTTCTGATTCTTTTGGCTTCAATGCTTAGGCTGGAGACAACTGAGTCGCATTGGTTTCTGCTAACAACCTTCGCGGTAAGTAGTATGCCATTAATTATCGTGTATTATTTTACAGCCTCTTCATGGTTGACTTATCTATCGTCCATAAAGTTCATATTGTGTAACTAAACACCTCATGGGGTGTACCATTTTTCCTCCACAGCAAATTGCAACAAGCAGAGGCCCAATTCTGCATGCAACTTTAACCACCATCGAGATAGCATTCATGGGCAAGGTCAACCGTGTCTACAAGGTAAGCCAACAGCAATTTTGTACTATTCCTTGGCCTTGTTCGTGCTGTCGCTAAAATGGCTGACAGAATATCTTAATTATTTATGACATCCACAGATATATTGTCCCATCTGGTGTGACAGTCACTGGTTTCTTATGGTTGTCAACGTAGTCCACCAGTAAGTAGTTTATCTTGATTCACTCAAGTCAGCAGATACAAGAGCAAAGCGTCGTAGAGAGATCAAGAAAGTGGTTAGCAAAACACACAAAAACTGTACTTCGAATCCCAACTTATTACTGCTATTTGTTGCCGCTAAATAAACTTCATTCCTTGAGCAGGCCACATTCCTAGAGGAGCTACTACTCGACCATGACAGGTGGTATGACGTGCCTTAGAAGGGTCGAGAACTTGTCAGTGACTATGAAATTATCGAGCCAGCAGTAGTACAGCAATATCCTTACAGATACGTTCACTCCTACGTATTTTGTATTGTACTATTGTAGAAAATCAAATGAGTAGTCAACAATGGTAATGACTTGCATTTCTAGTTTGCTTCATGAATTCCAGAAAGTATTAAATAATGTAGAGTTGATATGTTCCTGTTTTTAATGCATTCACATTGATCTGTCGACCATGTTTGTTTTCCATCACGCAGACTTGTCACTCATTGCATTTCGATCTTGCAATTCGAATAAGTTATATTCATTTTGAATGATTTATGTTTCCACAAATGTGAGAAGTTAATTTTTCCTGACTAAAAGTTAACTGATGTTTTATTGAGAATAAATTTTGTGGCTCATTTTAAAAGCAGATTCTTGAGTTTAATATTAGAATTAAAGGTTTTAAATTCAGCTAAAAGATTTACAGGTTTAAAATTCATGCTAAAATATAATTAAAGAAAGTTGCTTGTATTAGTTTAAAAAATATACATGCTTAAATAAACTCATTCAGTCTACACTACTTTCATGTTATAGAGTACACCTCACTATTATTCTACAACTTATGAACTGGCTTTGGAAATTATATCCATTCTTCTTGTGTAATTATAATGATAAGTTGTTTATTACTGTTTGTGTTAGCATGTCTATTTTAGCCACATGGACTCTTTTAGGTTGTCCTCCTTTACCGATGAACTAATTTGTGGTTCTGTTTCTTTGCACTGTTCTGCACACGCTAGCAACGATTGTGGGATGTTTGTTGCTCAACGAATGATAATGTATCATCTTTGGGGTACTTACGATGTTGAGGTAAACCAATGTCACACTAAATCTGTTGTATATTGCTGTGACAATACACTAACTGTTTTGACACTAACATCTACAGAAGGTAACCGACTACATTCGCATGCGCCTTGCCATCGACATGTTTCTCTGATATCACAAAGACAATTGGGAGAAAATCGTTAATGCTGCGTTGGAGTATTGGAGGAACTTCGTTCCAATTCCTCAAACCCAACTCTAAGGTCTAAACATGCTGATATTCCCTTTATTTTGATCGCGCCCTTCGGTGTGTGACTACCATATCAGAAAAAGCTAATGTCAAAGGTATTTTTGCTCTCTAATTTGGCACGCATGGACTTCAATAGGTAGCCGGGCATACAATTATTTTTTGGTAAACACCCATATAAGTGGCAGGGGTCAGTGTAAATATTTCCAGCACAAGTATTGCTATATTGGATAATGTTTTTGTTCTAGATCTTGACTTGTTGTATTTAAACCAGTGATTATTGCATGCTTGTGCTTAAGGATGACATGGAATTTACATTTCTTTTAGTGTTGCTTTTAATATACTATCTCCAATCCCAGAAACTGCAAAAGACATCACAACTTCTGCTCATGCACAAGTTGTATACCAAAATGCTATCGACATCCGATATTGGTAGCTTTTGTACTTTGTTGCCGCCTGTTCATTTTAACTTGGTACTTTAGTGCAAATATGGGAGTAAACAAGTTTCGAAATAGATATGAATTACTATACCTTAATGGCTATGATGAAACGCATCGACCCATAAGTAATGCTTTTCACAATACGTGTGCTTGGTGTATCTAGATTCGCTTTGTGAAATTCAACATATAAGTGTGTTGTATAATTTCTAATTGTTCTTAAAAAGACAGAAATTTGACATATAAGTGGGTTTACAGTAAAAAATACATGTGCGTTAAAAAAACACCAAACTAAATTGAAGCGTGCAACAAAACTTAAATGTGCAATCTTCATGTTCTATGTAATACCCTAACTTTTATAAAATACCCATTCTTACTCCCATACTTTATTTATTAACCAAAATATCCGAAAAATGTATATAATTACAAAACTCACTTCAATTTTTTATTAAAATACTATTTCATTTTCAAATATAAATCTTAATTCTCTGATTATAACTTTATCAAAGAACTGAATCTCATTTCCGAAATTCTTCAAGCTTTCAACTTGAGTTTTAAGTCCATTTTTTAAGCTTTACTATTATCGATTTTTGTCAGTTTTTAATTTAATCTTTCAACTACCAAATCTCATTAATTTTCTCAAAAATATCATATCACAACAGTCCCAAAATCATTAAAACAACCATAGCTGAGCTGTTCTTCATAACCAAACCTACAAATCACAAGTAATAATAATAATTCAACATAAACTCATTCAAACTCAAACAATAATCAACCAAATCAACATTCACTTATCAAATTCACATTTAATTATTATAAAGTTACCAAATCCTACCTCCGTATAAAATCGAAATCAACGAAAATTCCGGAGAAGTTTTCTAACCAAGCTGCTGAAGAAAAAAAATCAAAAATCGTCTGTGCCTCTTAAAACTCTAATTGACCGAACTCAAAGAGAAGGAGAAATACGTTACCGTCAATTTTTACCAAACAAAAATGACACCAACACGTAAAAAAAGAGAATACAAATACTTTTACCGAATTAAATTTTTTATTAAAATTACGAATCTCAAAAAATCGTAAAAGGAAGCTTCACAGTTCCAAGGTCTCTCGTCCCACTCTTTCTCGGCTTCGGAAGATAATCAAGGCTAATGTTAATGAATAGTTTGTAGTGTAAAAATTTTATCAGGTGTCAATTATACATATATGTTTCTTTTTATTACAAAAGCCACGTTATTTCTTTCTTTTATATATATATATATATATATATATATGCATATAAGTCAGTTTCTTTTCCTTGTTCCCAAATGGCTTCGGCCACTTCCTTTCTTTCTTTTTTATTTTTACTTTAATAATAATAATAATAATAATATTTTATTATAATAAAAATAATTTAAAAATTTTAATAAATTTTAAAATTAAAGTATCATAAAATTTAATTTAATTACTTTAGGAGAATAATTTTTTTTAAATAAAATAATAAATAATGAATAACTCATTATTTAATTTTTTTAAAAACTCAGGGTGTTATATCCCACCCACTTTACAAAAATTTTCACCTTCAAAAATTGTTATATTGAAACAAGTTTAAACTCAAACTAAAAAAAATAAGATCCACGAAGAGAAGTACAAGAATATCAAAGATAATGTTTGGAAGAGGTCAGGTAGGCAATTAGGTCTACAGGCAAACAAAGGTATATGGAACAATAAGGTTTGGTCGGAAAATAATCAGATCACATTTTGAGAAAATCCAAGGCAAGAATTCCAATGAAGATAATGAAAAAAGAGATGGCACAAGTTCGTGTAGCACGAATAAAAAGAATACGTCGAAATGGATCCTTAAAAATCAACTTCTAACGTTCTCAAATTCCGTGATTCGCATAACCTATTATTTCTATCTCGTCTATGATAATCCATTAGTGTTTCCGTATACACCAAGTCATCAGTATTAAGTTAGTCAGACCTAATACCATGAGAGATGCAACGATTGACTAATAGCATTAATCAATAGACAGTCATGCATTTGAAACTCAAAGTCTTGTCATTAGGATAAGTCCTATTGCATGACAGACATTCAGAGTATGCAGTGAAGCATAGTCAGTCCATTCCCAAGGCTCTAACAGGAATGAACTCCTCTGATACCATAATGTAATACCCTAACTTTTATAAAATATCCATTCTTACTCCCGTACTTTATTTATTACCCAAAATACCTGAAAAACGTATATAATTACAAAACTCACTTTAATTTTTTATTAAATTACTATTTCATTCTCAAATATAAATCTTGATTCCCTAATTATAACTTTATCAAAGAACTAAATCTCATTTCCAAAATTCTTCAAGTTTTCAGCTTGAGTTTTAAGTCCGTCTTTTAAGTTTTACTATTATCGATTTTTGTCAGTTTTTAATTTAATCTTTCAACTACCAAATCTCATTAATTTTCTCAAAAATATCACATCAAAATAGTCCCAAAATCATTAAAACAACCACATTTGAGATGTTCCTCATAGCCAAATCAACAAATCAGAAGCAACAATAATAATTCATTATAAACTCATTCAAACTCAAACAATAATCAATCAAATCAACATTCACTTATCAAATTCACATTTAATTATTATAAAGTTACCAAACCCTACCTCCATACAAAATCAAAATCAACGAAAATTTCGGAGAATCTTTTTGACCGAGCTGCTGAAAAAGATAAAGTCAGAAATCGTCTGTACCTCCTAGAACTCCAATTAACCAAACTCAAGAAAAAGGAGAGATACGTTGCCATCAATTTCTACCAAACAATAATGACACCAACACGTTGAAGAAAAAGATACAAATACTTTTACCAGATTAGATTTTTTCTTAGAGGTACGGATGTCAAAAAATCATAAAAGAAACCTTCACGGTTCCAAGGTCTGTCGTCCCACTCTCTCTCGGCTTCTCTTCCTTCTTTTCTTTTGTTAAGTTTATTCGGTGCATGAGGAAAAAGGAACATAATCAAGGCTAATGTTAATGAATGGTTTGTAGTGTAAAAATTTTATTAGGTGTCAGTTATACATATATGTTTCTTTTTATTACAAAAGCCACGTTATTTCTTTCTTTTGGTTATATATATATACATATGCATATAAGTTAGTTTCTTTTCCTTGTTCCCAAATGGCTTCGGCCACTTCCTTTCTTTTTTTTTTTTTTAACTTTAATAATAATAATAATAATAATAATAATAATAATAATAATAATAATATTTTTTTATCTTTTTTAAAATATCTCATTATAATAAAAATAATTTAAAAATTTTAATAAATTTTAAATTTAAAGTATCATAAAATTTAATTTAATTATTTTTAAGAGAATAATTTTCTTTAAATAAAATAATAAATAATAAATAACTCATTATTTATTTTTTTTTAAAAGCTCAGGATGCTATATTCTAAACACTAAATACCCAACACACACACCCCATCCGGCTTATTGTATCTAGTTGTAAAATATTTATAAATTTTTTTCTACTTAAGTAACTTAGATTAATCAGTTGAATATTTAAATATATTTAGGTGTGGAACAAGTGACTTAAATATGTAAGGTCTCTTTTGTGTTGATTCTCCATGGTATAAAACTAGAGTGTCCCTTGCTTTTAAATGATTCAGACGTGGAGTATGGCATCTTCGTTTATCTCTTTTAACACCATTGTCTAGTCCAAATAAGACGATTACATATGCAAATTCTTAATAACTACAACATTCTTCCCCTCCTCCAAAATCTAATTTGTCTTTTGGTGCACGAAATTGTGATCTCCAGGCTCAAACAAATCCCTGGTAATAGCTCCAAAGCTTGGTGCTTTGATCTTAATTCATAATTGTCACAACTTCGATACAACTAACCAGCAAGTGCACTAGGTCGTCCAAGTAATACCTTACGTGAGTAAGGGTCGAATCCCACGGAGATTGTTGGTATGAAGCAAGCTATGGTCACCTTGTAAATCTCAGTCAGGCGGATATAAAATAATAATGGTGTTTTCGAATTTAATATAATAAGATAGGGATAGAAATACTTATGTAAATCATTGGTAGGAATTTCAGATAAGCGAATGGAGATGCTTTTCGTTCCTCTGAACCTCTGCTTTCCTGCTATCTTCATCCAATCAGTCTTACTCCTTTCCATGGCTGGCTTTATGTGATACATCACCACTGTCAATGGCTACTTTCGGTCATCTCTCGGGAAAATGATCCAATGCCCTGTCACGGCACGGCTAATCGTCTGGAGGCATCACCCTTGTCAATGGCTTCATCTTATCCTCTCAGTGAATAATATGCTCACGCACCCTGTCACAGCACGGCTATTCATCTGTCGGTTCTCGATCATGCTGGAATAGGATTTACTATCCTTTTGCGTCTGTCACTAACGCCCTGCAATCGCGAGTTAGGAGCTCGTCACAGTCATTCAATCATTGAATCCTACTCGGAATACCACGGACAAGGTTTAGACTTTCCGGATTCTCTTGAATGCCGCCATCATTCTAGCTTACACCACGAAGATTCTGGTTAGGAGATCTAAGAGATATTCATTCTAGCTTAATTCATGTAGAACAGAAGTGTTTGTCAGGCACGCGTTCATAGGGGAGAAGGATGATGAGCGTCACACATAATCATCACCTTCATCACGTTCTTGGGTGCGAATGGATATCTTAGAAGCGAAATAAGAAGAATTGAATAGAAAACAGTAGTACTTTGCATTAATCTTTGAGGAACAGCAGAGCTCCACACCTTAATCTATGGAGTGTAGAAACTCTACCGTTGAAAATACATAAGTGAAAGGTCCAGGCATGGCCGAGATGGCCAGCCCCCTAAAATGTGATCACAGGACCAAAATACAATCCAGGATGCCTAATACAATAGTAAGAGGTCCTATTTATAATAAACTAGTCACTAGGGTTTACATGCGTGAGTAATTGATGCATAAATCCACTTCCTGGGCCCACTTGGTGTGTGCTTGGGCTTGGGCTTGAGTGTTACACGTGCAGAGGCCATTTGTGGAGTTGAACGCCAGTTTTTGTGCCAGTTTGGGTGTTCAACTCTGGTTTAGGATCCTTTTCTGGCGCTGGACGCCAGTTTTGGGCAGAGAGCTGGCGTTGAACGCCAGTTTACGTCATCAATTCTTGGCCAAAGTATGGACTATTATATATTGATGGAAAGCCCTGGATGTCTACTTTCCAACGCAATTGGAAGCGCGCCATTTTGAGTTCTGTAGATCCAGAAAATCCACTTTGAGTGCAGGGAGGTCAGAATCCAACAGCATCAGCAGTCCTTTTTCAACCTCTGAATCTGATTTCTGCTCAAGTCCCTCAATTTCAGTCAGAAAATACCTGAAATCACAGAAAAACACACAAACTCATAGTAAAGTCCAGAAATGTGAATTTAACATAAAAACTAATGAAAACATCCCTAAAAGTAACTAGATCCTACTAAAAACATAATAAAAATAATGTCAAAAAGCGTATAAATTATCCGCTCATCACAACACCAAACTTAAATTGTTGCTTGTCCCCAAGCAACTAAAAATCAAATAGGATAAAAAGAAGAGAATATACAATAAATTCCAAACTATCAATGAAACATAGCTCCAATCATATGAGCGGGACTTATAGCTTTTTGCCTCTTGAATAGTTTTGGCATCTCACTTTATCCATTGAAGTTTAGAATGATTGGCATCTATAGGAACTTCAGATTTCGAATAGTGTTATTGACTCTCCTAGTTCAGTATGATGATTCTTGAACACAGCTTCTTTATGAGTCTTGGCCGTGGCCCTAAGCACTTTGTTTTCCAGTATTACCACCGGATACATAAATGCCACAGACACATAATTGGGTGAACCCTTTCAGATTGTGACTCAGCTTTGCTAAAGTCCCCAATTAGAGGTGTCCAGGGTTCTTAAGCACACTCTTCTTTTGCTTTGGACCTTGACTTTAACCGCTCAGTCTCAAGTTTTCACTTGACACCTACACGCCACAAGCACATGGTTAGGGACAGCTTGGTTTAGCTGCTTAGACCAGGATTTTATTCCTTTAGGCCCTCCTATCCACTGATGCTCAAAGCCTTGGGATCCTTTTTATTTGCCCTTGCCTTTTGGTTTTAAGGGTTATTGGCTTTTTCTGCTTGCTTTTTCTTTTTCTTTCTATTTTTTTTCGCCTATTTTTTTTCTCTTTTTTTTTTCCTTCCCTTTTTTTTTTCTGCAAGCTTTGTTCTTTGCTGCTTTTTCTTGCTTCAAGAATCATTTTTATGATTTTTCAGATTATCAAATAACATGTCTCCTAGTCATCATTCTTTCAAGAGCCAACATATTTAACATTCTTAAACAACAACTTCAAAAGACATATGCACTGTTCAAGCATACATTCAGAAAACAAGAAGCATTGTCACCACATCAATATAATTAAGCTAAGTTCAAGGATAAATTCGCAACTCATGTACTTCTTGTTCTTTTGAATTAAAACATTTTTCATTTAAGAGAGGTGATGGATTCATAGGACATTCATAACTTTAAGACAAAGTTACTAACTACTAATGATCATGTAATGAAGACACAAACACAGATAAGCACATAACATAGAAAACGAAAAACAGAAGAAAGAAGAACAAGGAATGAATCCACCTTAGTGATGATGGCGTTTTCTTCTTGAGGAACCAATGATGTCCTTGAGCTCTTCTATGTCTCTTCCTTGTCTTTGTTGCTCCTCCCTCATTGCTTTCTGATCTTCTCTTATTTCATGGAGCATGATGGAGTGCTCTTGATGTTCCACCCTTAGTTGTCCCATATTGGAACTCAATTCTCCTAGGGAGGTGTTGATTTGCTCCCAATAGTTATGTGGAGGAAAGTGCATTTGAGGCATCTCAGGGATCTCATGGAAATGAGCT
Source organism: Arachis ipaensis (assembly GCF_059453495.1). Lineage (NCBI taxonomy): Eukaryota > Viridiplantae > Streptophyta > Magnoliopsida > Fabales > Fabaceae > Arachis > Arachis ipaensis. Next base: position 93,714,933 of record NC_142437.1, on the reverse strand, counting down.
TCTTGCGCCTCTTGAGCTCCATGACTGGGCTCTCTTGCTTGCTCCATCTTTTTCTTAGTGATGGGCTTTTCCTCTTTAATGAGGATATCTCCCTCTATGTCAATCCCAGCTGAATTGCATAGGTGGCAAATGAGGTGAGGAAAGGCTAACCTTGCCATGGTGGAGGACTTGTCAGCCACCTTGTAGAGTTCTTGAGGTATAATCTCATGAACTTCCACCTCTTCTCCAATCATGATGCTATGGATCATGATGGCCCGGTCTATAGTAACTTCAGACCGGTTGCTAGTGGGAATGATTGAGCATTGAATAAACTCCAACCATCCTCTAGCAATAGGCTTGAGGTCCAATCTTCTTAGTTGAACCGGCTTGCCTTTGGAGTCAATTTTCCATTGAGCTCCTTCTACACATATGTCCATAAGGACTTGGTCCAACCTTTGATCAAAGTTGACTCTCCTTGTGTAGGGGCGTGCGTTCTCTTCCATGTATGGCAAGTTGAACGCCAACCTCACATTCTCCGGACTAAAATCAAAGTATTTCCCCCGAACCATTGTAACATAGTTCTTTGGATCCGGGTTCTTACTTTGATCATGGTTCTTGGTGATCCATGCATTGGCATAGAACTCTTGAACCATTAAGATGCCGACTTGTTGGATGGGGTTTGTTAGAACTTCCCAACCTCTTCTTTGAATTTCATGTCGGATCTCCGGATACTCATTTCTTTTGAGTTTAAAAGGGACCTCAGGGATCACCTTCTTCTTGGCCACAACATCATAGAAGTGGTCTTGATGGGCTTTGGAGATGAATCTTCCCATCTCCCATGACTCGGATGTGGAAGCTTTTGTCTTCCCTTTCCCTCTTCTAGAGGATTCTCCGGTCTTGGGTGCCATCAATGGTAATGGAAAAACAAAAAAGCTATGCTTTTACCACACCAAACTTAGAATATTGCTCGCCCTCGAGCAATAAACAAAAGAATAGATGAAGAAGAAGAAGAAATGGAGGAGAGGGAGATGTGGTTTCGGCCAAGAGGAGTGTAGATGGGTTTGTTGTGTGAATTTGATGAAGAATGGATGTCTTTATATAGGGAAGGGAGGGGGTTATTGGTTCGGCCATATGGGTGGGTTTGGGTGGGAAATTGGTTTTGAATTTTGAAGGTAGGTGGAGTTTAATGAGGTAGGTTTATGGGGAAGAGTGGGTGGATATGAGTGGTGAGGGTTTAATGGGAAAGAGAGATTGAGGTGATTGGTGAAGGGCTTTTCGGGAAGAGTGTTTATGGGGTTGTGTGAAAGAGAGTGGTGAGAAGAAGTGAGTGGAGGTAGGTGGGGATCCTGTGGGGTCCACAGATCCTGAGGTTTTCAAGGATTTACATCCCTGTACCCCTTAGGCATGTAAAAATGCCTTTGTATCCAACTCTGGGCGTTCAGCGCCAGGTTGGTGGCCATTTTGGGCGTTCAGCGCCCATTTGTTGCCATTTCTGGCGTTGAACGCCAGAACCATGCTTGTTCTGGGCGTTCAGTGCCAGGATGCTGCCTATTTGGGCGTTCAGCGCCAGAACTATGCTCTGTTCTGGCGTTTGAACGCCAGACAGATGCTCCTCCAGGGTGTGATTTTTCTTCTGCTGTTTTTGATTCCGTTTTCAATTTTTATATTTATTTTGTGACTCCACATGATCATGAACCTAAGAAAACATGAAAAACAAAAAAATAAGAATTAGATAAACATTGGGTTGCCTCCCAACAAGCGCTTCTTTAATGTCAATAGCTTGACAGTGGGCTCTCATGGAGCCTCACAGATGTGCAGAGCTTTGTTGAGACTCTCCAACACCAAACTTAGAGTTTGGATATGGGAGTTCAACACCAAACTTAGAGTTTGGTTGTGGCCTCCCAACACCAAACTTAGAGTTTGACTGTGGGGGCTCTGGTTGACTCTGCTTGGAGAGAAGCTTTTCTTGCTTCCTCTCCATGGTTGCAGAGGGAGATCCTTGAGTTTTGAATACAAGGGAGTTCTCATTCCATTGAAGGACTATTTCACCTCTGTCAACATCAATCACAGCTCTTGCTGTGGCCAAGAAAGGTCTTCCTAGGATGATGGATTCATCCTCTTCCTTTCCAGTATCCAGGATTATGAAATCAGCAGGGATGTAAAGGCCTTCAACCTTTACTAACACGTCCTCTACTTGTCCATAAGCCTGTTTTCTAGAGCTGTCTGCCATCTCTAATGAGATTTTAGCAGCTTGCACCCCATAGATTCCCAGTTTCTCTATTACAGAGAGGGGCATGAGGTTAATACCTGAACCAAGGTCACACAGAGCTTTAAAGATCATGGTGCCTATGGTACAGGGTATTATGAACTTTCCAGGATCCTGTCTCTTCTGAGGCAATGTCAGTTGATCCAGATCACTTAGTTCATTGATGAACAAGGGAGGTTCAACTTCCCAAGCATCAATGCCAAATAATTTGGCATTCAGCTTCATGATTGCACCAAGAAACTTGGCAGTTTGCTCTTCAGTAACATCCTCATTCTCTTCAGAAGAAGAATATTCATCAGAGCTCATGAAGGGCATAAGGAGGTTCAATGGAATCTCTATGGTCTCTAGATGAGCCTCAGAGTCCTTTGGTTCCCCAGAGGGAAGCTCCTTATTGATCACTGGACGTCCCAGGAGGTCTTCCTCCTTGGGATTCACGTCCTCTCCTCTCCTCACAGGTTCGGCCATGGCGCTTATGTCAATGGCCTTGCACTCTCCTTTTGGGTTCTCTTCTGTATTGCTTGGGAGAGTACTAGGAGGGATTTCAGTGATCCTTTTACTCAGCTGGCCCACTTGTGCTTCCAGATTTCTAATGGAAGATCTTGTTTCATTCATGAAACTTACAGTGGCCTTAGATAGATCAGAGACTAGATTTGCTAAATTAGAAGCATTTTGTTCAGAGTTCTCTGTCTGTTGCTGAGTTGATGATGGAAAAGGCTTGCTATTGCTAAACCTGTTTCTTCCACCATTATTAAAGCCTTGTTGGGGCTTTTGATCCTTCCATGAGAAATTTGGATGATTTCTCCATGTTGAGTTATAGGTGTTTCCATAAGGTTCACCTAAGTAATTTACCTCTGCTATTGCAGGGTTCTCAGGATCATAGGCTTCTTCTTCAGAAGATGCCTCTTGAGTACTGTTGGATGCAGCTTGCATTCCATGCAGACTCTGAGAGATCATATTGACTTGCTGAGTCAATATTTTATTCTGAGCCAATATGGCATTCAGAGTATCAACCTCAAGAACTCCCTTCTTCATAGGCGTCCCATTACTCACAGGATTCCTTTCAGAAGTGTACATGAACTGGTTATTAGCAACCATATCAATGAGTTCTTGAGCTTCTGCAGGCGTTTTCTTTAGGTGAATGGATCCACCTGCAGAAGTGTCCAGTGACATCTTTGATAGCTCAGATAAACCATCATAGAATATATCCAGGATGGTCCATTCTGAAAGCATGTCAGAAGGACACTTTTTGGTCAACTGTTTGTATCTTTCCCAAGCTTCATAGAGGGATTCACCTTCTTTCTGTCTGAAGGTTTGAACATCAGCTCTAAGCTTGCTCAGCTTTTGAGGAGGAAAGTAGTTGGCTAAGAAAGCCGTGACCAGCTTATCCCAAGAGTTCAGGCTGTCTTTAGGTTGAGAATCCAACCAAAGTCTAGCTCTGTCTCTTACAGCAAAAGGGAAAAGCATGAGCCTGTAGACTTCAGGATTTACGCCATTAGTCTTAACAGTATCACATATCTGCAAGAATTCAGTTAAGAACTGAAAAGGATCTTCTGATGGAAGTCCATGAAACTTGCAGTTCTGCTGCATCAGAGAAACTAACTGAGGTTTCAGCTCAAAGTTGTTTGCTCCAATGGCAGGAATGGAGATGCTTCTTCCATGTAAATTGGAATTAGGTGCAGTAAAGTCACCAAGCATCCTCCTTTCATTATTATTATTTTCGCCTGCCATCTCCTCTGCCTGTTCGAAAATTTCTGAAAGGTTATCTCTGGATTGTTGTATTTTAGCTTCTCTTAATTTTCTCTTCAGAGTCCTTTCAGGTTCTGGATCTGCTTCCACAAGAATGTTCTTATCCTTGCTCCTGCTCATATGACAAGGAAGAATGGCCAGAAAAATGATAATAATAATAATAGAGATCCTTTATACCACAGTATAGGGATCCCTTTGTAAGTAGAAGAAGAGGGGGAGATAAAGGATGTGATGTAAAGGAAGAAACACAACTGTGAGGATTGGAATGTGAGATGAGATGTTAGGATATGAATGAATAAATAGAATGAGATGGGAGAGAAGGAGGGAATTTTCGAAATTTATTTTTGAAAAGGAGTTAGTGATTTTTGAAAATAGTTTTTGAAAAAGTTTAGTATTTTTTCGAATTTTTTTTTTAAAATTAAAATAATTAATAAATTAAAAAGAAATTTTGAAAAAAAGGGAGAGATATTTTCGAAAAATGAGAGAGAGAGTTAGTTAGGTGGTTTTGAAAAAGTTAAGAAACAAACAAAAAGTTAGTTAGTTAGTTGAAACAAATTTTGAAAAGATAAGAAGTTAGGAAGTTAGAAAAGATATTTTGAAAAGATATTTTTGAAAAAGATAAGATAAGAAGATATTTTTGAAAAGATATGATTGAAATTAGTTTTGAAAAAGATTTGATTTTTAAAATCACAATTAATGACTTGATTCATAAGAAATCACAAGATATGATTCTAGAACTTAAAGTTTGAATCTTTCTTAACAAGCAAGTAACAAACTTCAAATTTTTGAATCAAAACATTAATTGATTATGTTATTTTCGAAAATTTGTGAAAAAATTAAGAAAAAGATTTTTGAAAAATATTTTTGGAATTTTCAAAAATAACCAAAAATTTTGAAAAAGATTTTGAAAAAGATAAGATTTTCAAATTGAAAATTTGATTTGACTCATGAGAAACAATTTGATTTTAAAAATTTTTGAAAAAGTCAATCCAAATTTTCGAATTTGATGAGAGAAAAAGGGAAAGATATTTTTTTGATTTTTGAATTTTTATGATGCAAGAGAAAAACACTAAAAAGATGTAATGCATGAAATTTTTAGATCAAAACATGTGATGCATGCAAGAATGCTATGAATGTCAAGATGAACACCAAGAACACTTTGAATGTCATGATGAACATCAAGAACATATTTTTGAAAAATTTTTAATGCAAAGAAAACATGCAAGACATCAAACTTAGAATTCTTTAATGCTTACGCACTAAGAATTCAAGAATGCATATGATAAACATGAAAAGACACAAAACAAAAAATCATCAAGATCAAACAAGAAGACTTACCAAGAACAACTTGAAGATCATGAAGAACACTATGAATGCATGAATTTTCGAAAAAATGCAAGATGCATATGCAAGTGACACCAAACTCATAATGTGACTCAAGACTCAAACAAGAAACCGAAAATATTTTTGATTTTTATGATTTTCTAATTTTTTTGGATTTTTATTTTATATTTTTAGAAAATTAAAAGGAAAAATAAGGATTCCAAAATTTTTAATATGAATTCCAGGAATCTTGCCATGTTAGTCTAAAGCTTCAGTCCAGGAATTAGACATGGCTCATTAGCCAGCCAAGCTTTCAAAGAAAGCTCCAGTCCAAAACACTAGACATGGCCAATGGCCAGCCAAGCTTTAGCATGTAAATCAGAAACAGTAGCAGGTGGATTAACTCCAACTAGCTTGCTCTTGATAACAAATTGCTGCCTCAGTCCAAATGAATTTAGACATGGCTTTACAGCCAGCCAGGCTTCACATGCTTCATGAAACACTAGAATTCATTCTTAAAAATTTTGAATAAATTTTTGAAAACATTTTTATTTATTATTTTTTTTTTCGAAAACAGATGAGAGATTTTTGAAAATATTTTTTTGAAAAAAATTTTTTTTTAAAAGAAAACAAAAAGAAAATTACCTAATCTGAGCAACAAGATGAACCGTCAGTTGTCCAAACTCAAACAATCCCCGGCAACGGCGCCAAAAACTTGGTGCACGAAATTGTGATCTCCAGGCTCAAACAAATCCCTGGTAATGGCTCCAAAGCTTGGTGCTTTGATCTTAATTCATAATTGTCACAACTTCGATACAACTAACCAGCAAGTGCACTGGGTCGTCCAAGTAATACCTTACGTGAGTAAGGGTCGAATCCCACGGAGATTGTTGGTATGAAGCAAGCTATGGTCACCTTGTAAATCTCAGTCAGGCGGATATAAAATAATAATGGTGTTTTCGAATTTAATATAATAAGATAGGGATAGAAATACTTATGTAAATCATTGGTAGGAATTTCAGATAAGCGAATGGAGATGCTTTTCGTTCCTCTGAACCTCTGCTTTCCTGCTATCTTCATCCAATCAGTCTTACTCATTTCCATGGCTGGCTTTATGTGATACATCACCACTGTCAATGGCTACTTTCGGTCATCTCTCGGGAAAATGATCCAATGCCCTGTCACGGCACGGCTAATCGTCTGGAGGCATCACCCTTGTCAATGGCTTCATCTTATCCTCTCAGTGAATAATATGCTCACGCACCCTGTCACGGCACGGCTATTCATCTGTCGGTTCTCGATCATGCTGGAATAGGATTTACTATCCTTTTGCGTCTGTCACTAACGCCCTGCAATCGCGAGTTAGGAGCTCGTCACAGTCATTCAATCATTGAATCCTACTCGGAATACCACGGACAAGGTTTAGACTTTCCGGATTCTCTTGAATGCCGCCATCATTCTAGCTTACGCCACGAAGATTCTGGTTAGGAGATCTAAGAGATATTCATTCTAGCTTAATTCATGTAGAACAGAAGTGTTTGTCAGGCACGCGTTCATAGGGGAGAAGGATGATGAGCGTCACACATAATCATCACCTTCATCACGTTCTTGGGTGCGAATGGATATCTTAGAAGCGAAATAAGAAGAATTGAATAGAAAACAGTAGTACTTTGCATTAATCTTTGAGGAACAGCAGAGCTCCACACCTTAATCTATGGAGTGTAGAAACTCTACCGTTGAAAATACATAAGTGAAAGGTCCAGGCATGGCCGAGATGGCCAGCCCCCTAAAACGTGATCACAGGACCAAAATACAATCCAGGATGCCTAATACAATAGTAAGAGGTCCTATTTATAATAAACTAGTCACTAGGGTTTACATGCGTGAGTAATTGATGCATAAATCCACTTCCTGGGCCCACTTGGTGTGTGCTTGGGCTTGGGCTTGAGTGTTACACGTGCAGAGGCCATTTGTGGAGTTGAACGCCAGTTTTTGTGCCAGTTTGGGCGTTCAACTCTGGTTTAGGATCCTTTTCTGGCGCTGGACGCCAGTTTTGGGCAGAGAGCTGGCGTTGAACGCCAGTTTACGTCGTCAATTCTTGGCCAAAGTATGGACTATTATATATTGATGGAAAGCCCGGGATGTCTAATTTCCAACGCAATTGGAAGCGCGCCATTTCGAGTTCTGTAGCTCCAGAAAATCCACTTTGAGTGCAGGGAGGTCAGAATCCAACAGCATCAGCAGTCCTTTTTCAACCTCTGAATCTGATTTCTGCTCAAGTCCCTCAATTTCAGTCAGAAAATACCTGAAATCACAGAAAAACACACAAACTCATAGTAAAGTCCAGAAATGTGAATTTAACATAAAAACTAATGAAAACATCCCTAAAAGTAACTAGATCCTACTAAAAACATAATAAAAACAATGTCAAAAAGCGTATAAATTATCCGCTCATCATCTTTCTAAAAAACATCTGTGGCAAATAACAATAGATAATGGTTGCAGATAAAAGTAGATAACGGTACTATCACTGGAGCTACAAACACAAGCCCTTCACAGTCAAATTAGTAAAACTAACAGAGGTAGCACTCATAAAATAGAAATTTATTTTGTAGATTAAGCCAAAAATTCAGCAACATCTCTATCAAACAACACCAAACGCTAACCCAAGTGAGCAGTGAACACGACAACTTCAACCTAAACATGAACGATACAACAATGAAACCATGGTAATTTAAAACCCAATGCAATACCAATAACGGAACTGCACAGGTTTAGAGTAGGTTATCCTGGAACTCAAACAAATCATCTGTGAACCTTAACCCTGGGAACGAATAAGCAATTCATTAAGGGACATAATCTTTGCATAACCATGACAAATTCTATTAGGGGATGGTTGGAGTTCATTCAGCGCTCCATCATTCCTACGAGTAACCAGTCCGAGGTTACCATTGACTGAGTAGTGATGATTCACTGCATCATACTCGGTAATCAGGTGGAGGTGCATCGCGTGATTCCTCAGGAGTTGTACAGTATTGCCGTGAAGGCATCCACTTTTTTCAGGCTGGCCTTTCCCCACCTCATTTTCTGCCTATCTGACACCGCTCAAGTACGCATTGATCGTAACACCCCAATTGACATCGAGAGGCCGATCACTAGGAGGGGTATAGAGTATGCTAAAGAGTATGCCCAAGCTCCACCTCAGGAGTCAGTTCCTCCTCCTCAACAGCAGCAGCTTGAAATGCCTCAGGGATACTATTTCCCTCCACAAGATTATTAGGATCAGTTGACATCATCCATTGGGCACCTGGCATCGTTCATTGATTAGTTAAGGATGGACCATGAGGGCCTCTCTGCCCTCCTTCAGAAGCTTGTGAAGGAGCAACAGAGCTAGAGGCGGGAGATGAAGCAGCTCAGGCGTGATTTTGGAGCTTCCAGAGGATTTTTGGGAAGGAGCAGCCACTATGACGACTGAGGTGGTTTAGTTCCTTTTATGTTATTTCCGTATTTCAATTCTTATATTATTTATCTCCTATTTCCTAGTGCTTTATAGTGTCTTTTGCATGATCCTGTTTAGAGTCAGTAATTCTATTTATATTTATTAGTTTAAATGGTCTTTAAATTCTACTTTTGATGATGTCTCATGTATGCTCACTGAGCTTGAAAAAGAAAAAGAAAAGAAAAGTGATGTAATTGCATGACAAGTTGAGTTAAATATTTTGAATTGTCCTGTTGATCTTGATGTGGTGGTATTATCTGTGGCTTTGAATGTATGAAAAGAATAGTGCACAATTGATATTGAAGTTAAGAGTGTTGATTCTTGTGGTACAGGAATTTAGAGAAGTATTATGGATTCTCTAAATTAAACAAGAATTTAATCCTTGGAGCAAAATAGACAGCAAAAAGAAAAAGAAACTAAAAAGCGTGGTCCAAGACTCTGAGCATCAATGGCTAGGAAGGTCAAATGTGATTAAAAGATCAAAGAGTTATTTTCCTAGCTGGTGCGGCAAGTGCACCGAGTCGTCTAAGTAATACCTCAGGTGAGTGAGGGTTGATCCCACAAGGACTGATGGACTGAGCAATAATGGTCGACTGATTGATTTAGTTAGGTAGACAGAAAACGTGGTTTGGTGGTTTGAAACAGCATTAAATAGTAATTCAAGAATAAAGAAAGAAAACAAGAGAATTGGTGAGAAATCAATAAGAGAAAACAGTTAAGGTATCGAAAATGTTTACTTTTTCGGATTAAGTAGTTTTCTTACCAACTATTTTAATCATGCAAGATTTATTTCATGGCAAACTGTAATTGACTAAACCCTAATCCCTTAGTGATTTAGTCTCCTCTAACCTTTATCAACCGCCACTCCCTTGGTCACTTGATTCTAATTAGAGGATTAAGTTCAAATCTAGTTTATAGCCACAAAAATTCTAATTACCCAAAGCTAAACGGATTATATGTCACGTATCCAGATTACTTCAAGTAACTAGCAATTTAGGAGGAATTTACTTTAGAACTGTGTTTAAGTGAGTGACCTCTTCCAAGGGTCACAATAACGCATCTAGAATAAGGGTCATACTCCCGTTCCACCCAGATTTATAAAATGAAGAACGAAGGTAATCCTTGAAACTGAATCAGTACATTAATTAAAATAGAAAAGTAATAATATCAATCCATAGAAATAAACAGAGCTCTGGTGCACGAAATTACAATCACACTTTTGCAACTCCGCACAACTAACCAGCAAGTGCACTGGGTCATCCAAGTAATACCTTACGTGAGTAAGGGTCGATCCCACAGAGATTGTTGGCTTGAAGCAAGCTATGGTTATCTTGTAACTCTTGATCAGGATATCAGTAATTCTCAAATTTTATTGTAAAAAGTAAAAGAATATGAAATAAATACTTGTTATGCAGTAATGAAGAACAGGTTGAGGCTTTGGAGGTGCTTTGTCTTCTGAATCTCTGCTTTCCTACTATCTTCTTCTTCATGCACGCAAGGATCCTTCCATGGCAAGCTTTATGTTGGGCATCACTGTTGTCAATGGCTACTTCCCGTCCTCTCAGTGAAAATGTTCCAAATGCGCTGTCACCGCACGGCTTATCATCTGTCGGTTCTCGATCATGTCGGAATAGGATCCATTGATCCTTTTGCGTTTGTCACTACGCCCAACACTCGCAAGTTTGAAGCTCGTCACAGTCATCCCTTCCCAGATCCTACTCAGAATACCACAGACAAGGTTTAGACGTTCCGGATCTCAGGAATGACCGCCAATAATTCTAGCTTATACCACGAAGGTTCCAATCTTAGATTAGAAACCCAAGAGATACACATTCAAGCTTGATTGCATGTAGAATGGAGGTGGTTGTCAGGCACGCGTTCATAGGTGAGAATGATGATGATTGTCACGGATCATCACATTCATCAGGTTGAAGTGCGAATGAATATCTTAGAATAGAAGCAAGCGTGATAGAATGGAAAACAGTAGTAATTGCATTAATTCATGAAGAACAGCAAAGCTCCTCACCCCCAACAATGGGGTTTAGAGACTCATGCCATAGAGAATACAATATAAAACGTGTAAAGTGTCATGATGTACAAGATGAATCACTAAAAGTAGTTTTTATAGTAAACTGGTGACCTAGGGTTACAAAAAATGAGTAAGCTAGGGTGTTTAGTGTAAAAATCCACTTCCGGGGCCCACTTGGTGTGTGCTTGGGCTGAGCATTAAAGCTTTCATATGTAGAGACTTTTCTTGGAGTTAAACGCCAGCTTTTGTGCCAGTTTGAGAGTTTAACTCCAGTTTTTATGCCAGTTCGGGCGTTAAACGCCAGAATTCTTGAGCTGACTTGGAACGCCTGTTTGGGGCATCAAATCACGGGCAAAGTATGGACTGTTATATATTTCTGGAAAATCCAGGATGTCTACTTTCCAACGCAATTGAGAGCGCGCCAATTGGGCTTCTGTAGCTCCATAAAATCCACTTCGAGTGCAGGGAGGTCAGAATCCAACAGCATCTGCAGTCCTTTTTCAGCCTCTGAATCAGATTTTTGCTCAGGTCCCTCAATTTCAGCCAAAAAATACCTGAAATCATAGAAAAACACAGAAACTCATAGTAAAGTCCAGAAAAGTGAATTTTAAATAAAAACTAATAAAAATATAATAAAAACTAATTAAAATATACTAAAAACATACTAAAAACAATGCCAAAAAGCGTATAAATTATCCGCTCATCACAACACCAAACTTAAATTGTTGCTTGTCCCCAAGCAACTAAAAATCAAATAGGATAAAAAGAAGAGAATATACAATAAATTCCAAAAACATCTATGAAGATCAGTATTAATTAGATGAGCGAGGCTTTTAGCTTCTTGCCTCTGAATAGTTTTGGCATCTCACTTTATCCTTTGAAGTTCAGAATGATTGGCTTCTATAGGAACTCATAATCCAGATAGTGTTATTGATTCTCCTAGTTAAGTATGTTGATTCTTGAATACAGCTACTTTATGAGTCTTGGCCGTGACCCTAAGCATTTTGTTTTCCAATATTACCACCGGATACATAAATGCCACAAACACATAACTGGGTGAACCTTTTCAGATTGTGACTCAGCTTTTCTAGAGTCCCCAATTAGAGGTGTCCAGAGCTCTTAAGCACACTCTTTTTGCTTTTGGACCACGACTTTAACCGCTCAGTCTCAAGTTTTCACTTGACACCTTCACGCCACAAGCACATGGTTAGGGACAGCTTGGTTCAGCCGCTTAGGCCAGGATTTTATTCCTGTAGGCCCTCCTATCCACTGATGCTCAAAGCCTTGGATCCTTATTTATTTCACCCTTGTCTTTTGGTTTAAAGGGCTATTGGATTTTTCTGCTTGCTTTTTCTTTTTCTTTCTTTTTTTTTCGCTTTCTCTCTCTCTTTTTTTTTGCAAGCTTTTCACTGCTTTTTCTTGCTTCAAGAATCAATTTTATGATTTTTCAGATTACCAAATAACATTTCTCCTTTTCCATCATTCTTTCAAGAGCCAACAATTTTAACATTCATGAATCAACAAATTCAAAAATATACACTGTTCAAGCATTCATTCAGAAAAACAAAAGTATTGCCACCACATCAAAATAATTAATCTGTTTTAAAATTCGAAATTCATGCACTTCTTTTCTTTTTCAATTAAAAATATTTTTCATTTAAGAGAGGTGATGGATTCATGGAACATTCATAGCTTTAAGACATAAACCTTAAATTTTATTAATCATGGAATGACAATAAGACTCAAAAATAAATATAGGAGCAAACCAATAATAATAGAAGGCAGAAAATAAAAATAGAAAAATAAATGACTCTTAAAATAGAATCTTAATAATAAAGGTTATCACAGAGTTAGGAATCAACAACCTTGATTTTGAGAAGTGAATGCTCCCTCAATCTGTGGGGTGCTTGGTCCTTCAAGGGAGAGCTTCTGGTGCTTCAGCTCCTTTAGCTCACGCCCCTGCTTCTCCTATTCCTTCAGCAGTTTGCAGAGCATGCAGTTTTGATTCTGCTGTTCTTCCTTAAGTTGTTCCATAGCTTCATGCAGCTTGGTAACAGATGCTTCTAGGCGGGTCCAGTAGTCAATTTCAGGAATTTCTGGGAGGAACTCCTGCGCCCTCCTTTTTATGGAGTTGTCTTGATCTTGTCTTTTCATTGACTTCTTGGTGATTGGGTGTTCGATTGGGATGAATTCATCTACTCCCATCCTTACCCAGCATCTTTACATAGCAGAGAAATTAAGCTTGGATAGGCCAGTTTGGCTTCAGTGGAGTTCTTGTTTGCAATTATGTAAATCTCACAAGAAATCAGATGATGAATCTCCACTTCTTTTCCAAGCATAATACAATGAATCATCACTGCTCTTTTGACAGTGACCTCAGAGCGGTTGCTAGTGGGTAATATAGAACGCCCAATGAAGTCCAACCAGCCTCTTGCAACTGGTTTGAGATCTCCCCGCTTGAGTTGGTTTGGGACACCTTTTGAATTGGTTATCCACTTAGTTCCAGGGAGGCATATGTCCTCTAGAACTTGATCCAACCCCTTATCTACTTTCACCATTCTCCTATTAAAGGATTCTGGATCATCTTGTAGTTGAGACAATTTGAAGACCTCTCTTATTTTGTCCAGATGGAAGTAAATAAGCCTCCCTCTGACCATGGTTCGGTAGGTATGAAAGGCGGTTCCAGTTATTCTCTACTTATCTGTTAGCCACAGATTTGAGTAGAATTCCTGAACCATGTTTCTTCCAACCTTTGTTTCAGGATTAGCTAGAATTTCCCATCCTCTATTTCGAATTTGCTCTTGGATCTCCGGATATTCATCTTCTTTCAGATTGAATTTAACTTTCGGGATCACTGACCTCAGACCTATTATTTTGTGGTAATGGTCTGCATGTTCTTCGGTTAAGAACCTCTCTTGATTCCAAAGACTCTTTGGAGTGTTCTCTTTCTTGCCTCTTGATTTGGTTTGTTTTCCCTTAGGTTCCATGATCTTGATGAGTCTTAGCTCAGTGATCACGGAAAAACACACCAATATTAGAGGTTTTCTTGCCCTCGAGCAAAAGAAAGGAAAGGGGAGAGAGAGGAGAAGAGGCAAATTCGAATGGTGGAGAGGAGGGGATGGCCGAATGTATATTTATAGGTGGAGGGAGGGATTTCGAAAAATTTGAAAGAGATATGACATATGGATATGATTGATGGAAGAAAATAAAATCATGATATGAAAAAGATGAGATTTGTAATTGAAAAAGATATAAAGATGTTAAATCTGAAAATTTGGTTATGCATCTAAGAATTAAGAGATGATATGATGAGTTGAAAAAGATTTGGAAAGAAATTAAGAAGACAATTGAGTTTTTGAAGAAGATTTGGGAGGGATTTGAAAGAAATTTGAAAAGAGATTTAGAAAATGTTTGAATTTTTGAAAATGGAGGGTGAATGATGAAAGTTTGAAACATATTTATGCAGAAAAGTATGAATCAAAACATGAAAATTTGAAAAAAATTTGAAGTTGGAAACAAAATCTCCTCCCCCTGCCTTTCTGGCGTTAAACGCCCAGAATGGTATCCATTCTGGCATTTAACGCCCAATTGTTGGCCATTATGGGCGTTTAACACCCAGCCAGGTACCCTGGCTGGCGTTAAATGCCAGAAACCCCTTTATCACTAGGCATTTTTCTGAACGCCCAGGATGCTGCAATTCTGGCGTTAAATGCCCAGAATGGTACCCATTCTGGCGTTTAACGCCCAAAATGGTACCTTTACTGGCGTTAAACGCCCAGAATGGTATCCATTCTGGCGTTTAACGCCCAAAATGCCCGTTACTGGCGTTTTCTTGCCAGCAAGCTCCTTTTCTCTACTTTTTGCGCTGAATCCTTCTGTAACTCTGTGAATTCCTTCAATTTTGATGATTTACCTTTGAAGAAAAATGTATATCAAACTTCTATAAGTATTAATTAAAACAAATAACTGTCTAATGGCTGGGTTGCCTCCCAGCAAGCGCTTCTTTACTGTCTTTAGCTGGACCTTTACTGAGCTTCATTCAAGCCTCAGTTTTGAGCATTCTTGCTCAAAATTGCTTTCAAGATAATGTTTGATTCTCTGTCCATTAACAACGAACTTTTTGTCAGAATCAATATCTTGAAGCTCAACATATCCATATGGTGACACTCCTGTAATCACATATGGTCCCCTCCACCGGGATTTTAATTTCCCGGGGAATAATCTGAGCCTAGAGTTGAATAGCAGAACTTTTTGTCCTGGCTCAAAGACTCTGGATGACAATTTCTTGTCATGCCACTTTTTTTCTTTTTCCTTATAAATTTTTGCATTTTCAAAAGCATTGAGTCTGAACTCCTCTAGCTCATTTAGCTGGAGCAATCTATTCTCACCAGCTAACTTAGCATCCATGTTTAGGAATCTGGTTGCCCAGTAGGCTTTATGTTCCAATTCCACGGGCAGATGACAGGCCTTGCCATACACAAGCTGGTATGGAGAGGTTCCTATAGGAGTCTTGAATGCTGTTCTGTATGCCCACAGAGCATCATCCAAGCTCATTGCCCAATCCTTTCTACGGGCAATTACAGTCCGTTCCAAGATTCTCTTTAATTCTCTGTTAGAGACTTCAGCCTACCCATTTATCTGTGGATGATACGGAGTTACTACTTTGTGGCTAATTCCATATCGAACCATAGCAGAGTAAAGCTGTTTATTGCAGAAATGGGTGCCCCCATCACTGATTAGTACTCTGGGAACACCAAATCTGCTGAAAATATGTTTCTGGAGGAACTTCAGCACAGTCTTGGTATCATTAGTGGGTGTGGCAATTGCTTTCACCCATTTAGATACGTAGTCTACTGCCATCAGAATGTAAGTGTTTGAGTATGATGGTGGGAAAGGACCCATGAAGTCAATACCCCATACATCAAACAATTCAATCTCTAAGATACCTTGTTGAGGCATGGCATAATCATGAGGCAAGTTACCAGCTCTTTGGCAACTATCACAGTTATGCACAAACTCTCGGGCATCTTTATAGAGAGTAGGCCAATAGAAGCCACATTGGAGGACTTTAGTGGCTGTTCGCTCACTTCCGAAATATCCTCCATACTGTGATCCATGGCAATGCCACAGGATCTTCTGTGCCTCCTCTCTAGGGATGCATCTGCGGATCATTCCGTCTGCGCATCTCTTAAAGAGATATGGTTCATCCCATAAGTAGTACTTTGCATCAGAAATTAGTTTTTTCTTTTGCACCCTGCTGTACTCCTGGGGTATGAACCTCACAGCTTTATAATTTGCAATGTCTGCAAACCATGGTGCTTCCTGAATGGCAAAAAGTTGCTCATCCGGAAAGGTCTCAGAGATCTCAATAGGAGGGAGGGACGCCCCTGCTACTGGTTCTATCCGGGACAGGTGATCAGCTACCTGGTTCTCTGTCCCTTTTCTGTCTCTTATTTCTATATCAAACTCTTGCAGAAGCAACACCCATCTTATGAGCCTGGGTTTTGAATCCTGCTTTGTGAGTAGATATTTAAGAGCAGCATGGTCAGTATACACAATCACTTTTGAACCTACTAAATAGGATCTAAACTTGTCAATGGCATAAACCACTGCAAGTAACTCCTTTTCTGTGGTTGTGTAATTCTTCTGTGCGTCATTTAGAATACGACTGGCATAGTAAATGACGTGCAGAAGCTTGTTATGCCTTTGTCCCAACACTGCACCAATGGCATGGTCACTGGCATCACACATTAATTCGAATGGTAATGTCCAGTCAGGTACAGAGATGACTGGTGCTGTGACCAGCTTGGTTTTCAGGGTCTCAAACGCCTGCAGACACTCTGTGTCAAACATAAATGGCGTGTCAGCAGCTAGCAGGTTGCTTAGAGGTTTTGCAATTTTTGAAAAATCCTTTATGAACCTCCTATAGAATCCTGCATGCCCCAGAAAGCTTCTGATTGCCTTAACATTGGCAGGTGGTGGTAATTTCTCAATTACCTCTATCTTGGCTTGATCCACCTCTATCCCCTTGCTTGAAATTTTGTGCTCAAGGACAATTCCTTCAGTCACCATAAAGTGACATTTTTCCCAGTTTAAGACCAGGTTAGTCTCTTGGCACCTTTTCAGGACAAGTACTAGATGATCAAGACAGGAGCTGAATGAGTCTCCAAATACTGAGAAGTCATCCATGAGCATTCTTCTATTATTTGTTTAGATAGCTGCTGTCTTGTCTGATTCAATTGTGCTTCTATATTCTTGTTAGGATTTTTAGTGTCTTGGAGCATCTCTTTGAATTCTGCTAATTGCTTTGTCATAAGGAGTAATTGCTGATTAAGTTCAACAATCTGTTCTTGAGGATTAGGATCAGTAGTTACTGCCATAGCTTCTTCTTTTATAGAGGATTCACTACTTGAGTACAGATCCTGATTTCTAGCAATTGTATCTATGAGTTCTTGAGCTTCTTCAATCGTTTTCCTCATGTGTATAGATCCACCAGCCGAGTGATCTAGGGACATTTGAACTTTTTCTGTAAGTCCATAGTAGAAGATGTCTAACTGTACCCACTCTGAAAATATTTCAGAGGGGCATTTCCTTAGCATCCCTCTGTACCTCTCCCAGGCATTATAAAGGGATTCATGATCCTCTTGTTTAAAGCCTTGGATGTCCAGCCTTAGCTGTGTCATCCTTTTTGGAGGGTAAAATTGATTCAAGAATTTGTCTGTTAATTGTCTCCATGTTTTTATGCTTGCTGTGGGTTGGTTATTTAACCACCTCTTAGCTTGATCTTTTACAGCAAATGGAAACAATAATAATCTGTAGACATCCTGATCCACTTCTTTATCACGTACTGTGTCAGCAATTTGTAAGAACTGTACCAGAAACTCAGTAGGTTATTCCTGTGGAAGACCGAAATACTGGCAATTTTGCTGCACCATGATAATGAGCTGAGGATTTAGCTCAAAACTGCTTGCTTTGATGGGAGGTATACATATGCTACTCCCATATGCAGCTGTAATGGGGTTAGCATATGACCCCAGAGTCCTTCTGGACTGTTCACTTCCACTTATGTCCATGATGGAGAAAAGGGAATTGATATAAAAAATTTTTTTATTTTTTTAATTTTTTATTTAATTAAAAGTAACCGAAAAAAAATAAAAAAAATGAAAAATAAAGTAAAAGTTTCGAAAATAAAAAGAAAATAAAATAAAAGCAAATTGAAAACTAAATTAATTAATTAATTAAAAAGATTTTGAAATTAGCAATCAAAAAGATATGATTGAAAATTATTTTGAAAAAGATATGATTTAGAAGATATGATTGCAATTAAAAAAAAGATATGATTGAAAATTATTTTGAAAAAGATATGATTGAGAAGATATGATTGCAATTTAAAAAAAAAGATATGATTGAAAAGATATGATTGAAGAAATTAAAAAGATTTGATTTTTGAAAAAGATTTGAAAAGATCAATTTTTGAAATTAGAATTTTGACTTGACTAAAAAAAGATATATTTTGAAAATCTTTGACTAAATTAATACAAAATTTCGAAATTTATGAGTAAAATAAGGAAAGGATATTTTTTTTTATTTTTGAATTTTAATGCGGAAAGAGAAAAACAACAAAATGACACTAAACTTAGAAATTTTAGATCAAAACACAGAGAACAAACAAGAAAACTTTGAATGTCAAGATGAACACCAAGAACACTTAGAAGATCAAGATGAACACCAAGAACAAATTTTTGAAAAATTTTTAAGTAAATAAAAGCACAAAAACACCAAACTTAAAATTTTTAGAAAATCAAATACAAATTTTCGAAAATTTAAGGGAAAACACAAAGAAGACACCAAACTTAGAATTTTTAAAGATCAAGAAAGAACTACGAACATGCAAATTCGAAAAAATTAGAAGAAAATAAAAGCATGCAATTGACACCAAACTTAAAATATGAAACTAAACTTAAATAAAAGACTCTAAACCAACAAAAATAAATTATTCCTAATCTAAGCAACAAGATAAACCGTCAGTTGTCCAAACTCGAACAACCCCCGGCAACGGCGCCAAAAACTTGGTGCACGAAATTACAATTACACATTTGCAACTCCGCACAACTAACCAGCAAGTGCACTGGGTCGTCCAAGTAATATCTTACGTGAGTAAGGATCGATCCCACGGAGATTGTCGGCTTGAAGCAAGCTATGGTTATCTTGTAACTCTTAGTCAGGATATCAGTAATTCTCAGATTTGATTGTAAAAAGTAAAAGAACATGAAATAAATACTTGTTATGCAGTAATGAAGAACAGGTTGAGGCTTTGGAGGTGCTTTGTCTCCTGAATCTCTGCTTTCCTACTATCTTCTTCTTCATGCACGGAAGGCTCCTTCCATGGCAAGCTTTATGTTCGGCATCACCGTTGTCAATGGCTACTTCCCGTCCTCTCAGTGAAAATGTTCCAAATGCACTGTCACCGCACGGCTAATCATCTGTCGGTTCTCGATCATGTCGGAATAGGATCCATTGATCCTTTTGCGTCTGTCACGACGCCCAACACTCGCGAGTTTAAAGCTCGTCACAGTCATCCCTTCCAGATCCTACTCAGAATACCACAGACAAGGTTTAGACATTCCGGATCTCAGGAATGACCGCCAATAATTCTAGCTTATACCACGAAGGTTCCAATCTTAGATTAGAAACCCAAGAGATACACATTCAAGCTTGATTGCATGTAGAATAGAGGTGGTTGTCAGGCACACGGTCATAGGTGAGAATGATGATGATTGTCACGGATCATCACATTCATCAGTTTGAAGTGCGAATGAATATCTTAGAATAGAAGCAAGCGTGATAGAATAGAAAACAGTAGTAATTGCATTAATTCATGAAGAACAGCAGAGCTCCTCACCCCCAACAATGGGGTTTAGAGACTCATGCCATAGATAATACAATATGAAACGTGTAAAGTGTCATGATGTACAAGATGAATCACTAAAAGTATTTTTTATAGTAAACTGGTGACCTAGGGTTACAAAAAATGAGTAAGCTAGGGTGTTTAGTGTAAAAATCCACTTACGGGGCCCACTTGGTGTGTGCTTGGGCTGAGCATTGAAGCTTTCATGTGTAGAGACTTTTCTTGGAGTTAAACGCCAGCTTTTGTGCCAGTTTGGGCGTTTAACTCCAGTTTTTATGCCAGTTCTGGCATTAAACGCCAAAATTCTTGAGCTGACTTGGAACGCCTGTTTGGGCCATCAAATCTCGAGCAAAGTATAGACTATTATATATTGCTGGAAAGCCCAGGATGTCTACTTTCCAACGCAATTGAGCGCGCCAATTGGGCTTCTGTAGCTCCCGAAAATCCACTTTGAGTGCAGGGAGGTCAGAATCCAACAGCATCTGCAGTCCTTTTTTAGCCTCTGAATCAGATTTTTGCTCAGGTCCCTCAATTTCAGCCAGAAAATACCTGAAATCACAGAAAAACACACAAACTCATAGTAAAGTCTAGAAAAGTGAATTTTAAATAAAAACTAATAAAAATATAATAAAAACTAATTAAAATATACTAAAAACATACTAAAAACAATGCCAAAAAGCGTATAAATTATCCGCTCATCAAGATCCTAACCTTACCAAGGAGGTTTAGTGGCTCATGACTTACAGAAAAAAATAAGGGTTCTGAAAAATAAAACGTTCAGAAGTGAGAAGATCCCCCTCAAAGGGTGAATATTCTCCCTTTATATCTAATCTAATTTGATTTGAAAATAAAATAAAATAATAAATCCTAAAACTAAAATATATTGTTTGTAAATAAAAATTACAAAAATAAAAGATAAGATAACTAATAAAAGCTAAATCCAACTAGAGATTCTCCATGAGTGCAAGTGAAGTCCGGATGCCTGGCGCTAAATGCTGGTTGGGCTTTTAGCGCCCCTAACAGGCAGTAACATTTCTGTTTGTGAGGCTAGTTGGTGCTAAACGCCAGTTGGGCATTTAGCGCCCAGAGAGATAACTTCAAATCTTTTCCTTTTAGCACAAAACTTTGCCAAATTGCTCCGAATTTTACCTGAAATCATAAAAATACTAAAACAACTAAAAGTAGCATCCAAAGAGGATTTTAACACTAAAATATAATAAAACTTAATAAATTCTAACTAAAAACGACTAGAAAACAAGGAAAAAATGGGTACAAGATGCTCACGCATCGCTAGCCATATGCTTATGGTGTGAATGTGTCAAGAAATTCTTGAGACAAAGCACTAAGAGTCGAGACCAAGTGCAAATAAAGAGTATGCCAAAAGCTCTAAGCACCACTGATTGGGAAAAATAAAAAGAAAAATCAGAACTCAAAGAGTTCCCTAGTTAAGTGCTTGTGATGTTTTTGTGTCAAGTGATGAGTGGATATTTTATATGCTTTTTGGCATCACTTTCATATAGTTTTTATAGGTTTTAGTGTTAAATTTACATTTTTGGATTCTATTATGAGTTTTGGTATTTTTTTACAATTTCAGGTATTTTCTATTTGAAATTGAGGAGCTGGAGCAGAAGTCTGATTTAGAGACAAAGAAAGCACTGCAGATGCTGTCCGGATCTGACCTACCTTCATTCGGAAGATCTTTTCTGGAGCTACAAAAGTCCAAATGGAGCGCTCTCAACGGCTATGGAAATCTGACTTCCAGAGCTTTCCAGCAATATATAATAGTTCATACTTTGTGTCGGAGTAGAAGGCCCAAAACTGGCGTCCAACACCAGCTTCCTGCCCTCTTCCAGGCGTCCAGCGCCCAAAGAGCAGAGACCAATGTACAAACGCCCAAAGAAGACCCCCTAGCTGGCATTCCACGCCCCAGAGACCTCATAGCACGTGGATCTCATTAAAACTCAGCCCAAACACTCACCAAGTGGGCCCCATAAGTGGATTTTAGCACTAAAAAGACTGTTTTACCCTTACTAGTCATTTGTTTAGTATTTAAGGGATTAGATTCATGTTATTCATACACTTTTCATATCTCATTCAGCATACACATTTTTACTTTGTATTTTTCCTTTCAGTATGAGGCTCTAAACCTCCTAGGTTGAGGGGAGGAGCCCTACTGAGTCCCATGAATTAATAAAAGTATTACTGTTTCTCTTTGATCCGTGTTTGATTAATTCTAAGATGTGTATTCGTTCTTCATCACTATGAATGCGTTGAACTGGCATAAGGTTATCACATTCTACATGGGTTCAGAGTACGTCTTTTATCGGACAATGATGAACCACCAGCTTGAATACACGTCTCTCAGATGGCACACGACTTTGCTGGGGACTTCTCGAGACATCAGTTCAGCCGATTTACGGGGAGATTAGGGTCTCTGTGGTAGAGGCTAGAATCCAAGGCGCAACATCCTCCGATCCGGAAGATTCGACCTTGTCTGTGGCGTTTTGAGTAGGATCATCAAGAAGAATGAACTGCAGAAGCTTTACCCTCAATGAGAATGGATCCGCACTAAACCTGGGATTCAGATCTGGAGGAGTATTGGCAGCTGCCCAAACCAGTGTCAATCACATATAGCCTGCCATTGAAGAAATCACTCACAAGCAAAGGAAGCAGTAATACCAGAGTTAAATCAGAAAGACAAAGCAACTCTGACTCTCAACTATATTCCTATTATTTACTATTCCCAGCATATAATTCCTATTAGATATCTTTATTAGTTATATGTCCTCATACTTTATCCAACTCCATATACTTAATCCTACAACCTTCTGATTCCGCCTGACTAAGACCTGCAAGACAACCATTGCTTGCTTCAAGCCACAATCCTTGTGGGATCGACCCTGACTCGCTCAAGTATTACTTGGACGACCTAGTGCACTTGCTGGTACAGCTGTACAAAGGTGTAGGATTCGTGCTACCACACGTACAATTTGAGACAAAACATTTAGAAGTCACGGCTAGGCTCAAGGTGCAAAGCACCAAAGAAAAGATAAGAAAAAGATGTGTTCAAGGATTATCAGATGGTTAAAAAGGAAGAGAATTCATAATATTATCCGAGTTCTAGTTTTGAAAGACATTGATATTTTTGAGCTTTAAAGGATAGTGTGATGCTAAAACTATTCAGGATCACAATATCATCAACCCCACTCAGTGAATGGACATGAGCTTAAGTGAAAACTCAATTCTTGGGCAATTTCACTTCTCAGTTCTATATTGTTTTTAGTTGCTTGAGGAAAAGCGACAATTCAAGTTTTTTATTATGATGCGTGAGCATCTTCTCTTTATTTTCTTATTATTTTAGATATGAATTTATTTAGTTTTATTGAGATTTTAGTGTTTGAAGCCTATTTGGATGCTACTTTGAATTGCTCTATGGCTTTTGATTATTTCAAGTGAAGTTTGGATCAGTTTGACAGAGTTCGTGTATAAGAAAAGAGAAGAATTCTGAATATGTTGAGCTGGCACTAAACACCACAATTGGCGTTTAGCGCCCAGGCGCTTTGAAATGTGTGCAGCCATTCTGTGAAGCCGGTGCTAAACGCGGACTTGGGCGTTTAGCGCCAGGTGCCTCGTAACATGTGCGAGCAAGCTGTGAAGGCGGCGCTAAACGCCGCTACCTGACGTTTAGTGCCAAGAGACCCAAGACTTCACCAATTGATTCTGTTCGAGCGGGGCTAAACGCGGTCCTAAGCATTTAGCGCCAGATGCTTCGTAACTCGTATCTAAGCTCATTGCTTCAAGGGGCACTAAACGTCGAGCTTGGCGTTTAGCGCCAGGAAGACAGCAACGATTGAAAAGCTCACTGCCTCAAGGGGTGCTAAACACCGGTTCTGGCGTTTAGCGCCAGTAGCATGGATCCAAATTTTATGAAGGGGCTTCAATAGTTAGATTTGGGTTATATTTATTGTATTTTATTTTGTTTTGGTTTTTTTTTTTTACAAACACAATCTTTTTTGTTTTAGTAGTTATTATTATATTTTTTTCTCAAATAAAATTAGGTTAGATATAAAAGGAAAAAGATTTAGCCCTCTGGGCTCTTCTCTTGTCTTCTTCCTCGTTCTAGTTTTTACACACTTTTGAACCCTAGTTTTCTCTCTGAGCCATGAGCAACTAAACATCCGTTATTAAGCTTAGGAACTTTGTTTATTCTATGGATTAATACTATTGTCACTCTATTTTAATTAATGTATTGATTTAAATTCAAGGATTACTTTCGTTCTTCATCTTATGAATTTGAGTGTATTAGAAAATAACTCTTGTTCTACATGAATTCTTGTTGATTCTTGAAAAAGTTAACTCACTTGAATAATAGCTTGAAAGTAAATTCCTCATAAATCACTAATTTCCTAGACTTAATGGGATATGTGACATATAATCCTCTTATATTTGGGTAATTAGGGTTTTTGCGACTGATAAACTAGAATTTACCTAACCCTTTAATCTATATTAAGTGACCAAGGAATTGGCGATTGATTATGTTAGAGGAGACTAAATCTCTAAGGAAATAGACTTTAGTCAATTACAATTTACCATGAATTGAATCTTGCATGAATAAAGGGTGTGTTTGGCAAACGTGTTTGGAAGGGAAGAAGCACATTTAAGCTTCTTGAAAGTAAAAGTGATTTTGCCCTCAAAATCACGTTTACAAGAAGCAACAATTTTTAGCTTCTGTGTTTCACTAACGTGTAACACCCTACTACATAGAGTTTTATGCTTAAGTCGTACAATAGAGGTAGTGTGGTATTACAGATCTCTAATCAGTTAAAATATACATATAATAGTGAAAAGAGATAATATACTAGGAGCCTTGAAAAACGGGTAAAACAAAATCGCAACGCTCAAGAAAATGAATTACTTGCGTGCTAAGAAACCTAAAGGTTCAAGATATAAGTGAACGACAGAACGAGAAGATAGAGTCAAGAATACAGTGAACTAGCTCCTGACTCAGCCTGCGAAACGAAGGCTGGCCGGAGAATATTTACATATATACATAAGTATCCCTAAAACCCAAAATACAGAAATAAGTTCCCTAACTCTCATGTAACCTCTATGAGGAATAAAATAATCAAGTTTCTTGGAGAGAAAGCTAAGTACATATACATATATATACAAACTAAAACTCAAAATACACCGGGGACCACTCCGCTTCAAGGAATCCAGACGCCTAGCGAGGAGCCTCTCGACCTGCATCTGAAAAGAACAACACTGTATGGGATGAGAATCGGAGGTTTTCAGCATCGTAAAGGTGCCACGCGTATAATAAATAAGGTCCTGGGAATGCCAGAGGCAATCCTAGAACTCCATCATACAATCAAAGTTTCTAAGCAAAAGCCATAAATAGAGGTAGGTAATCTTAAACACTCCTAGACTTATTCAGTTTTAATCCTAACATAAATACCAACCCGTTTTACCGTTCCTCCGTTCCTCCGTCATCCATAATCCAGCAGAGACAAGAAATCAAACAAGTTCACGCACAAGTAAGAAACAGATAGTGCAAGTAGCAAGTATAACAAGTAGCAGGATATATATGTTCAGTTAGGCAAACCCAGATAATGCATAACAACCAAAACAAACGAATGCACATGATGTATGCCTATCCTATGGCTGATGAGGCTCATCTGTTGGTTATCCAGCCAACCCGACAAGTCCGAAAACCTTAGATTGTCCCCCGTTGCGCATCCTCATGAGTCTGCATAGATTTCACATTCATTCATCATTCAAATCACTCACTGGGACTATCCATACCCGGAAATTTATACGTGCCCAGTCACCTTAACGATGTATAGTCAACAGAGTATCGAGACTCAACCTAGAACACATGGTGGCAAGCCGCGGTTCTTAGCCCGGGAAGCTCGAATCTCAGATATCATTATTCATAAGCCATTTCATTTTCATAATTATTATGTAATCATTTATCAAGCCATAGGATTAAACTTCATTAAACATTCTCATCTCCTTCACATAACTCATCATTTTACCTCTTACTTCATTCCCAAGTTATCTTATTTTTCTAGCTTCAACTAGCTACTGGATTTAGTACTATACCATAAGTCTAAAAGGAAGAAAAATGGAGGTTTAGAAGTGAAAATCTGGTTTAAAACACCAAAAATCCAGTTTAGCAGCAAGCTGGGGCCACGCGTGCGTGTGGGAGTGTGAAAGAGTAGCATGCGCGGGAATTCCCTTATCATGCATACGCGTAGGTGAGAACAGCATGTCACGCCACGCGTGCGCGTGGGCGACGCGTACGCGTGGATGTGTGGTTTCTCAAAAACTTACAGATTGCCCAGAAAGCTGCTAAACCAGTTGTAACCAACATGCATACACATTTTTCACACCAACTTCCATCGTCCATAACTTTCTCTCCAGAATTCCATTTTGCACAAACTTTATATCAATATCAAGCATATTAAACACTCTTTAATTTAAAACAAACATCATTTGTATTCAAAATTTGAGGAGCAAATTATGGACTTTTTACCAAATTTCACCAAACCTCATTTTCTTACCAAAACCACATTCCTTACCCATATAACCTGCACATTTACCACAGATCAAACTCCATTTCATTGATACTATCTTCCAACACTTTAATATCCACATCAATTCATAAAATTCATACATTATTCAAAAATCCACCCCTTTCAACCATAATCTTCCATTTTTAAATTTCATCAATAACCACCCATAAATCACCTTCAACAAATCAACAAGCCATAACCACAAAATTTCATTAACATATGTCAACAACTCCACCAATTTCATCACTAATCATTCCACCAACAACTCATGCTCATAAATTCCAACACAAACTCAATTGCAAGAACACATATTCAATAACTTCAACAACTCATGCTCATAAATTCCAATACAAGCTCAATCATAAATTTGTCCAACATCATCACAAAGCTAATCATTTAATGCATTTAACCATTTCAACTTAACCTATGGTTCTCTAGCCTAAGTTTTCACAAAAC
Organism: Arachis ipaensis; assembly: GCF_059453495.1. Classification (NCBI taxonomy): domain Eukaryota; kingdom Viridiplantae; phylum Streptophyta; class Magnoliopsida; order Fabales; family Fabaceae; genus Arachis; species Arachis ipaensis. Next base: position 93,688,149 of record NC_142437.1, on the reverse strand, counting down.
CTTATATGTTAAACACGCGAAACTTAAACCATACCTTGGCCGATCACTTTATTTAATCCAAGGCAGCCCCCCAAGTCACCACACAGCCCCTCAAGCTTAGAGAAACCAGCCACAAGCTTAGCTTCAATCACCACCAAGCTTCCAAATGCTCACTTTTTAATTCCAATGCTTATGTATAAACTTAATTCACACCTAATTCACATTTGTATATTCCAAATTCAGCTTTTACATAATAAACTCAAAAATGACTAGGGTTTAGGTTGTTCTTACCGTACCCACATGCATAATAACTCAAGCCCAATAAGCTCCACAAGCTAAATCGAACCTAAAATACCAAATTGGGTAAGATTTCACCTCAAGGATTCAATTTCACAATAAGAAAGGGGGTAGAGATTCTGAAATGAAATTGAAGCTTACCGGTGAAATTGATCCGATAAAAATATAGAGCTCAACGCGCTGGACGCGTGGCCGCGAACGATGCGGCGATCGGAGCTCAAATGGGGAAGTTATGGTGGAAGGAAGATTTGATGAGGGTTATGGAATTCTCTTCCTCCCCAATCTGTTTGGCATCGTTGTTGTATGAAATGGGGAAGAAGGAGCTGCTGCTTCTTTTTCGGCCCTTCCGGTCCAATTTTGTGCCAAATTTTTCGAAATTGGTATCAAAATTCTCGTTTTGAGGAGCTCTATCCTATTTTGATATTAGTTTTGCATTTTTAATTTTCCTAATTAAAATTTGATTTATTGACTAATTATTTACCATTTTTAGCGGGGCTTACATCCCACCCACATAATTAGGAATTTTGTCCTCAAAATTCATATTTAGTTATCTGAAAAGAGGTGTGGTAGTCCTTCGGCATATTTCCAAATTTCTTGAAGCTGACCCCATTACTCGGAACATCCATCCGCTTTCATTTATACTAGCTTAGGTTGTAATACATGAATTTGTTTTAGAAGCGTGTTTCAGAAGTTACGAAAGGTACGGCAAAAAATTATTTGGCATGCCTCCGATCATCAATACTCTCCAAAAATTGAAATGGGCTAACCTCGGGTTTTAACTTCCTTGTTTTCGATTGCTCATCCTATTCTGGTTTGTTGAAGTAATCTTCAGAGATAGGTATCCTCTTCCTTCCAACTTGAAAAGTCTTCTTCTTAGATCTGCCTAACTCTTTTGTCGGTTTTCATAATGAGAATTCTAACTCAGATTTGCGTAACCTTTTCTCCGTTGTCTCTGTTATCAAATTTAGGAGCTAAAACGTTCGAAGCTCCAGTTTTTTATTAATTCAGAGGTGTTTAGCATACTGCAAAGTCTCACCTTCTCCCTAATATATAGTCTCGTTGATATCCCTAATAAGTAGTTTGCGTCAATGGGCAAAACGGACTTGATCACTTGATCTACGATTTCCTAACAGCATCACCTTTTGTCCTAGACCTTGTAATCTATTACGAAATCGATAGCTATTCTCTTTTACCTGCAATATAGAACCTTCGATAGTGGTAGCATTTCGAACGGCTTCTAGTGGTCTCTCATTTCTTTCTTATGCGTCAACATATAATCACATAGGTTGCCACTTCGTTCTTCACTTCTGGTTGCTCAAAATATCTTCTTGGATTCATGGTATATTTTAGAAATCTCAAGGTAAATTCAAAAATCCTCTCTTGCAAGCTTCGAGTAATAGTTTCTCATTTCAACTTCTGATTTTGACACATAACTTTCTCTTGGTAGCTTCTTGATTCAACAGGCTTCAATACTCTTGGTAGCTCCTTATCACCATTATTGCGCTCCCTAAGTCCTCGACTTTACGATCTCTATTTTGGCATTAGGCATATAAATCTCTTCTTAATTCCCTTTTGTTTACCAAACTTCAATATCTTTGGTGGCTCCTTATTGTCTCGTTATGCGTCCCGTATCTCATCGTTGCCACGTTGTAACCTAGCAATGGATTTAGACTGACACATCCAACCACAGCTTCATTCTCCAACTTAGAACTTTAACTCTTCTAACATTTCCTCCTTTGAAATTAACGTCCAAGAATCCCTTAGAAACTTCTTGCTTAGGGCGTCTACTACAACCTCACGATGTTGCATCAGCATACATCTTAAGTCCTCCAATAAAGCATCGTAGTCATTCCCTAAATGGTTCATTAGGCTCAAGTGATACAAGCATTGGCATGAAGATCAATCTTCTTTCTATGGCTCGAAGGCGTTCATCGGATCCTGGTATTTCATTCACACGGTGCACCTTATCGCATCTATTTAGTTACGAGCGATACGATCGGCAAGGATTTAAGGCTCTAAATTCCATAGGAATGTCGCTGGTTCGTTTTCATGTTCAAAGGTCTTACTTAAAGGATTGATACTCTAATAGTTGCATCCAAGAGTTATGCGTGACGCAAACTCCAATACGAGTTAATTTTTCAAAGAAATGTTATGTTCAAAGAGACAAACGAGTAACACGAATTGTGTTCACAAGAAATCAAAAGAAAGTCTTGCATCCAGTTAGTTGGAGTTGTACAGAACTAAGGGAATGCACAAGAAGAGAAACCTCGTTGCATCTTAGGGGAGAAGTTTGAATCAAAACTTGAATAGAAAGAGTAAGGCATGTCGAATTAAATATATTCTAGTTGGCTTTTAAAGGAATGCGAGTTTCCATAAGAGAGCAACTCCACGCACCGCAGGTCTCCAGGATTCAAAGATTATGTGATTATATTGGGATGAGTTCAGGCTTATTTCAAAACAGACAAGCTTTATACGAGTAAGGAATACAATCAGAAGAACGATGAATTGGGCTTTTACAGGAGAAAAGTCAAGATAGAGTTTTCAATGTAAGCTATAAGAAAAAGGTTAGACTAAGTCATGAAGATTAGTTGGCATGCGTTCGCAAAGAAACACTTAGTTGGACGATTCTCTCTTCCAGTACTCCCTTCAACTTGGTCCTGAGTTTTACTGATTATAATGATGTCTTCACTGATGGTGCAATCAACACTGATCCGGCTTTCGGCATTGCACCTATCGTAAACTCACGTTCTCTCTAAGGTGAAAATTCTGGTACATCTTCAAGAATGGTCTCGAAAACTCTCTCGTATAGGAATTTGGTCTTACCTTGACTCGTCTCTTATTCAATTAGCAACTAAAGGTTGAATCCGCTCTATTCCTCTTCCTCGAAGCCTTAACGTCACTAGTTTTCAAATGGTAACTCCGCATAGCTCTCGACAGTTCCAATTCCTTAAGTATAATCCACCCTGCATCCACTATGTCATTCTGATTCTTATCCTTCAAGAACCTAGCCACCCCTCTAAGTTAGCTAAGTATCTCTCTATCTCAACAACTAATAGTCTTCGATTGACCATCGGCTCGGACTCCACGATCATCAAAACTTGTCATGCTTCACAAATGAATATTACATATTAATGATATACAAGGTAGCTAAAAACTCAACTGCTAGTTCATGGTTACCTCTGGTCTGAGAATTGGATTCGGCTGCAAGCCGGCATTTCCTATATGGACAGTCTCGAGCTATATGCCCCGGCTTCCCGCACTTGTAGCATACTGGTGCACGAAATTGTGATCATCAACAATGGCGCCAAAGGACTTGGAGCTCTCAAACGTGAATCACACTTTGTCACAATTCCGCACAACTAACCAGCAAGTGCACTGGGTCGTCCAAGTAATAAACCTTACGTGAGTAAGGGTCGATCCCACGGAGGTTGTCGGCTTGAAGCAAGCTATGGTCATCTTGTAAATCTCAGTCAGGCGGATTCAAATGGTTATGGAGTTTAAGGTGATGAAAATAAACATAAAATAAAGATAGAGATACTTATGTAATTCATTGGTGGATTTCAGATAAGCGTATGAAGATGCTTTGTTCCCCTTGAACCTCTGCTTTCCTATTGCCTTCTTCCAATCATTCATACTCCTTTCCATGGCAAGCTTTATGTTGGGCATCACCGTTGTCAATGGCTACATCCTGTCCTCTCAGTGAAAATGGTCCTGATGCTCTGTCACAACATCGGCTAATCAGCTGTCGGTTCTCGATCATGTCAGAATAGGATCCATTGATCCTTTTGCGTCTGTCACACGCCCCACAATCGTGAGTTTGAAGCTCGTCACACTCATCCCTTCCTAGATCCTACTCGGAATACCACAGACAAGGTTTATACTTTTTGGATCTCAGGAATGGCCGCCAATAATTCTATCCTATACCACGAAGGTTCCAATCTTAGATTAGAAACCCAAGAGATACGCATTCAAGCCATTGCTAGTAGAACAGAGGTGGTTGTCAGGCACATGTTCATAGGTGAGAATGATGATGAGTGTCACGGATCATCACATTCATCAAGTTGAAGAACGAATGAATATCTTGGAGAAGAAATAGACTTGAGTTGAATAGAAAAACAATAGTACTTGTATTAATTCATGAAGAACAGCAAAGCTCCACACCTTAATCTATGGTGTGTAGAAACTCCACCGTTGAAGATACATAAGAACAAGGTTCAGGCATGGCCATGAGGCCAGCCCCAAACGTGAAAAGGTCTATCAAAGTCTGAGTAAATGATGAAAATACAATAGCAAAGGGTCCTATTTATAGAAAACTAGTAGCCTAGGGTTACAGAAATAGGTAATTAATGCATAAATCTTCTTCTGGGCCCACTTGGTGTGTGCTTGGACTGAGCATTGAAGCATTTTCATGTAGAGACTTTTCTTGGAGTTAAACGCCAGCTTTTGTGCCAGTTCGGGCGTTTAACTCCAACTTTTGTGCCAGTTTTGGAGTTAAACGCCAGAATTCTTGAGCTGACTTGGAACGCCTGTTTGGGCCATCAAATCTCGAGCAAAGTATACCTTCTGGAAATGCCAGAATGTCTACTTTCCAACGCAATTGAGAGCGCGCCAATTGGGCTTCTGTAGCTCTAGAAAATCCACTTTGAGTGCAGGGAGGTCAAAATCCAACAGCATCTGCAGTCCTTTTTCAGCCTCTGAATCAGATTTTTGCTCAGGTCCCTCAATTTCAACCAGAAAATACCTGAAATTACAGAAAAACACACAAACTCATAGTAAAGTCCAGAAGAGTGATTTTTATTTAAAAACTAATAAAAATATAATAAAAACTAACTAAAATATACTAAAAACATACTAAAAATAATGCCAAAAAGCGTATAAATTATCCGCTCATCACAACACCAAACTTAAATTGTTGCTTGTCCCCAAGCAACTGAAAATCAAATAGGATAAAAAGAAGAGAATATACAATGAATTCCAAAAACATCTATGAAGATCAGGTATTAATTAGATGAGAGGGGCTTTTAGCTTTTTGCTTCTGAACAATTTTGGCATCTCACTTTATCCTTTGAAGTTCAGAATGATTGGCATCTATAGGAACTCAAAATCCAGATAGTGTTATTGATTCTCCTAGTTAAGTATGTTGATTCTTGAACACAGCTACTTTATGAGTCTTGGCCGTGGCCCTAAGCACTTTGTTTTCCAGTATTACCACCGGATACATAAATGCCACAGACACATAACTGGGTGAACCTTTTTAGATTGTGACTCAGCTTTGCTAGAGTCCCCAATTAGAGGTGTCCAGGGTTCTTAAGCACACTATTCTTTTTGCTTTGGACCTCGACTTTAACCGCTCAGTCTCAAGTTTTCACTTGACACCTTCACGCCACAAGCACATGGTTAGGGACAGCTTGGTTTAGCCGCTTAGGCCAGGATTTTATTCCTGTGGGCCCTCCTATCCACTGATGCTAAAAGCCTTGGATCCTTTTTATCACCCTTGCCTTTTGGTTTAAAGGGGTATTGTCTTTTTCTGCTTGCTTTTCTTTTTTTTCTTTTTTTTTTTGCAAGCTTTCCACTGCTTTTTCTTGCTTCAAGAATCAATTTTATGATTTTTCAGATCATCAGATAACATTTCTCCTTTTCCTTTCATTCTTTCAAGAGCCAACAATTTTAACATTCATAAATAATCAAATTCAAAAATATGCACTGTTTAAGCATTCATTCAGAAAAATAATAGTATTGCCACCACATCAAGATAATTAAACTATTTTAAAATTTGAAATTCATGCACTTCTTTTTCTTTTTCAATTAAAAACAGTTTTCATTTAAGAAAGGTGATGGATTCATTTTCATAGCTTTAAGGCATAGACACTTAGAAACTAATGATCATGTAATAAAGACACAAACATAAGCATAAAAATTCGAAAAACAGGAAAATAAAGAACAAGGAAATTAAAGAACGGGTCCACCTTAGTGATGGCGGCTTGTTCTTCCTCTTGAAGATCTTATGGAGTGCTTGAGCTCCTCAATGTCTCTTCCTTGCCTTTGTTGCTCCTCTCTCATGGTTCTTTGATCTTCTCTAATTTCATGGAGGAGGATGGAATGCTCTTGGTGCTCCACCCTTAGTTGTCCCATGTTGGAACTTAATTCTCCTAGGGAGGTGTTGATTTGCTCCCAATAGTTTTGTAGAGGAAGATGCATCCCTTGAGGCATCTCAGGGATTTCATGATGAGGAATTTCCTCATGCTCTTGATGAGGTTCTCTTGTTTTCTCCATCCTTTTCTTAGTGATGGGTTTGTCCTCATCAATGAGAATGTCTCCCTCTATGTCAATTCCAACCGAATTGCAAAGGTGACAAATGAGATGAGGGAAGGCTAACCTTGCCAAAGGAGAGGACTTGTCCGCCACCTTGTAGAGTTCTTGGGATATAACCTCATGAACTTCCACTTCCTCTCCAATCATGATGCTATGTATCATGATAGCCCGGTCTATAGTAGCTTCGGACCGGTTGCTAGTGGGAATGATTGAGCGTTGGATGAACTCCAACCATCTCCTAGCCATGGGCTTGAGGTCATGCCTTCTTAGTTGAACCAGCTTCCCTCTTGAATCTCTCTTCCATTGAGTGCCCTCTTCACATATGTCCATGAGGACTTGGTCCAACCTTTGATCAAAGTTGACCCTTCTTGTGTATGGGTGTGCATCTCCTTGCATCATAGGCAAGTTGAATGCCAACCTTATATTTTCCGGACTAAAATCTAAGTAATTCCCCTGAACCATTGTAAGCCAATTCTTAGGGTCCGGGTTCACACTTTGATCATGGTTCTTGGTGATCCATGCATTGGCATAGAACTCTTGAACCATTAAGATCCCGACTTGTTGAATTGGGTTGGTGAGAACTTCCCAACCTCTTCTTCGGATCTCATGTCGGATCTCTGGATACTCATTCTTTTTGAGCTTGAAAGGGACCTCGGGGATCACTTTCTTCTTGGCCACAACTTCATGGAAGTGGTCTTGATGCACCCTTGAGAGGAATCTCTCCATCTCCCATGACTCGGAGGTGGAGGCTTTTGCCTTCCCTTTCCTCTTTCTAGAGGTTTCTCCGGCCTTTGGTGCCATAAATGGTTATGGAAAAACAAAAAGCTTTAGCTTTTACCATACCAAACTTAGAAGGTTGCTCGTCCTCGAGCAAAAGAAGAAAGAAGAGAGTAGAAGAAGAAGAAATAGAGGAGATGGAGTGGGCTTTGTGTTTCGGCCAAGGGGGAGAAGTGGTGTTTAGGTTGTGTGAAAATGAGAGAGTGAAGCTGGGTTTATATAGGAGTGAGAGGGGTGTGTATGGTTCGGCCATTATAGGTGGGTTTGGAAGGGAAAATGGTTTGAATTTGGATGGTGAGGTAGATGGGGTTTTATGAAGGATGGATATGAGTGGTGAAGAGAATGGTGGGATTTGATAGGTGAGGGGTTTTTGGAGAAGAGGTATTGAGGTGATTGGTGAATGGGTGAAGAAGAGAGAGAGTGGTGGGGTAGGTGGGGATCCTGTAGGGTCCACAGATCCTGAGGTGTCAAGGATATCTCATCCCTACACCAAGTGGCGTGCAAAACGCCTCTTTCTGCCAATCCTGGTGTTAAACGCCAGGCTGTTGCCCATTTCTGGCGTTTAACGCCAGCTTCTTGCCCATTCCTGTTGTTAAACGCCAGTCTGGTGCCCTTTTCTGGCGTTAAACGCCCAGAATGGTGCCAGACTGGGCGTTTAACGCCCATTCTGCTACCTTTACTGGCGTTTAAACGCCAGTAACTATCTCCTCCAGGGTGTTCTATTTTTCATTCTGTTTTTCACTTTTTTTTGCTTTTTCAATTATTTTTGTGACTTCACATGATCATCAACCTACAAAAAACATAAAATAACAAAGGAAAATAGAAATTTAACATAGATAAGTAAAAATTGGGTTGCCTCCCAACAAGCGCTTCTTTAATGTCAATAGCTTGACAGTGGGCTCTCATGGAGCCTCACAGATGTTCAGAGCAATGTTGGAACCTCCCAACACCAAACTTAGAGTTTGAATGTGGGGGTTCAACACCAAACTTAAAGTTTGGTTGTGGCCTCCCAACACCAAACTTAGAGTTTGACTGTGGGGGCTCTGTTTGACTCTGTATTGAGAGAAGCTCTTCGTGCTTCCTCTCCATGGTGACAGAGGGATATCCTTGAGCTTTAAACACAAGGGAGTCTCCATTCACTTGAATGATCAATTCTCCTCTGTCAACATCAATCACAGCTTTTGCTGTGGCTAGGAAAGGTCTGCCAAGGATGATGGATTCATCCATACACTTCCCAGTCTCTAGGACTATGAAATCAGCAGGGATGTAATGGTCTTCAACCTTCACCAAGACATCCTCTACAAGTCCATAATGCTGTTTCTTTAAATTGTCTGCCATCTCTAGTGAGATTCTTGCAGCTTGTACCTCAATGATCCCTAGCTTCTCCATTACAGAGAGAGGCATAAGGTTTATGCTTGACCCTAGGTCACACAGAGCCTTCTCAAAGGTCATGGTGCCTATGGTACAAGGGATTGAGAACTTTCCAGGGTCCTGTCTCTTTTGAGGTAATCTCTGCCTAGTCAAGTCATCCAGTTCTTTGATGAGCAATGGAGGTTCATTCTCCCAAGTCTCATTACCAAATAACGTGTCATTTAGCTTCATGATTTCTCCAAGGTACTTAGCAACTTGCTCTTCAGGACATCTTCATCCTCTTCAGAGGAAGAATACTCATCAGAGCTCGTGAATGGCAAAAGTAAATTTAATGGAATCTCTATGGTCTCAGAATGAGCCTCAGATTCCCATTGTTCCTCATTAGGGAACTCCATGGAGGTCAGTGGGCATCCATTGAGATCTTCCTCAGTGGGAATCACTGCCTCTTCCTCCTCTCCATGTTCGGCCATGTGAGATGTGGTTATAGCCTTGCACTCTCTTTTTGGATTCTCTTCTGTATTGCTTGGGAGAGTGCTAGGAGGGAGTTCAGTAATTTTCTTACTCAGTTGACCCAATTGTGCCTCCAATTTTCTAATGGAGGACCTTGTTTCAGTCATGAAACTTTGAGTGGTTTTGATTAGATCAGAGACAATGATTGTTAAGTCAGAGGGGTTTTGCTTAGAATTCTCTGTCTGTTGCTGAGAAGATGATGGAAAAGGCTTGCTATTGCTAAACCTGTTTCTTCCACCATTATTGTTGTTGAAACCTTGTTGAGGTCTCTGTTGATCCTTCCATGAGAGATTTGGATGATTTCTCCATGAAGGATTATAGGTGTTTCCATAGGATTCTCCCATGTAATTCACCTATTCCATTGCTGGGTTCTCAGGATCATAAGCTTCTTCTTCAGAGGAAGCTTCCTTAGTGCTGCCTGTTGCTGCTTGCATTTCAGACAGACTCTGAGAAATCATATTGACTTGTTGGGTCAATATTTTATTCTGAGCCAATATGGCATTCAGAGTATCAATCTCAAGAACTCCCTTCTTCTGAGTTGTCCCATTATTCACAGGATTCCTTTCAGAAGTGTACATGAATTGGTTATTTGCAACCATTTCAATGAGTTCTTGAGCTTCTGCAGGCGTCTTCTTCAGATGAAGAGATCTTCCAGCAGAGCTATCCAATGACATCTTGGATAGTTCAGACAGACCATCATAGAAGATTCCTATGATGCTCCATTCTGAAAGCATGTCAGAAGGGCACCTTCTGATCAATTGCTTGTATCTCTCCCAAGCTTCATAGAGGGACTCACCATCCTTCTATCTAAAGGTTTGGACTTCCATTCTAAGCTTCCTCAATTTTTGAGGTGGAAAGAACTTTGCCAAGAAGGCATTGACTAGCTTTTCCCAAGAGTTCAGGCTTTCCTTAGGTTGTGAATCCAACCATGTTCTAGCTCTGTCTCTTACAGCAAAAGGAAAGAGCATAAGTCTGTAGACTTCAGGGTCAACCCCATTGGTCTTGACAGTGTCACAGATTTACAAGAACTCAGCTAAGAACTGATGAGGATCTTCCAATGGAAGTCCATAAAACTTGCAATTCTGTTGCATCAGAGAAACTAATTGAGGCTTAAGCTCAAAGTTGTTTGCTCCAATGGTAGGGATTGAGATTCTTCTCCCATAGAAATCAGGAGTAGGTGCAGTAAAGTCACCAAGCACCTTCCTTGTATTGTTGGCATTGTTGTTATTTTCGGTTGGCATGGTTTCTTCTTCTTTGAAGAGTTTTGTTAGGCCCTCTAAAGAGAATTATTCTTTAGCTTCTCTTAGCTTTCTCTTCAAGGTCCTTTCAGGTTCAGGATCAGCTTGAACAAGTATGCCTTTATCTTTGTTCCTGCTCATATGAAAGAGAAGAGAACAAGAAAGTAGGGAATCCTCTATGTCACAGTATAGAGATTCTTTGAGGTGTCAGAGGAAAAGAAGAATAGAAGGAGGAGGTGGAGAAGAGGGAATTCAAACTTATCAAGAGGGACAGAGTTCGATTTGCACCTTGATGAGGAGTCTTAGTCCTTTAAATAGAAGGATGTGAAAAGAGGAGAAGAATTTTCGAAAATAAATTAAAAAGATTTTGAAATAATTAAAAAGAAATTTGAAAATTTGATTGAGATTTTCAAAAACTAAGATTGGGAAAGAAATCAAGTGATTTTTTGAAAAAGATTTTGAAATCAGAAATTTAAAAAGATATGATTGAAAATTAATTTTGAAAAAGGGTGTGATTGAAAAGATATGATTGAGAAGATGTGATTGAAAATCAAATTAAAAAGAGAAAGTTTTGAAACTAAAGTTGATTACTTGACTAACAAGAAATTAGTAGATATGATTCTAAAATTTAAAATTTGATCCTTTCTTAATAGGCAAGTAACAACTTGAAAATTTTTGAAGTAAATCTTGAATTGAAGCAAGGATTTTTGAAAATAGTAAAAATAAATATAAAATGGAAAGAAATTGATTTTGAAAGAGATATGATTGAAAAGATATGATTTGAAAAAGATTTGATTTTGAAAAATTATGAAAACTAAAAAAAATGTGAATTAAAAACAAAATCTTCCCTCTAGTGTCATCCTGGCGTTTAACGCCCAAATCTCTACCTTTTTGGGCGTTAAACGCCCAGCTTTTTCTGTTGTGGAGAATGTTCTGAATCTTCAATTCTCTGTATTATTGACTTGAAAAGACATAGTTTTAAAAAAATATTTTTGAATTTTTGATGATGGGAATCAATAAAAAATGCAACTAAGATCAAATAAACAATGCATGCAAGACACCAAACTTAAAAGTTTGTATACTAAGGACTATAACAATGTAAAAATGCATGTAAGAAACAACAAAACATACAAAACAAGAGAATTTGAAGATAAAAGCAATGAAATCATCAAGAACAACTTGAAGATCAATGAAGAACAATATGTATAAATTTTCAAAAATTAGAAGGATAAAGACATGCAATTGACACCAAACTTAAAATTAGACAATAGACTCAAACAAGAAACATAAAATATTTTTAGTTTTATGATTTTAATTTTTTTTTTGTATTTTTTTCAAAAATTATATAGAAAAGAAAATAAAGAGAATCAAAACTTTTAATAAGAATTCCAGGAATCATGCAATGTTAGTCTAAAGCTTCAGTCTAAAAAGATTAGACATGTTTGGCCAAGCTTCAGCAGGACATTACATTCAATAGCTAAATTGATGAGAATCAATCAGCTTTTGTGATGATAAGAACATCACCTTGAAACTCTAGAATTCATTCTTAAAAATTCTGAAAAAAAATACCTAATCTAAGCAACAAGATGAACCGTCAGTTGTCCAAACTCAAACAATCCCCGGCAACGGCGCCAAAAACTTGGTGCACGAAATTGTGATCATCAACAATGGCGCCAAAGGACTTGGAGCTCTCAAACGTGAATCACACTTTGTCACAATTCTGCACAACTAACCAGCAAGTGCACTGGGTCTTCCAAGTAATAAACCTTACGTGAGTAAGGGTCGATCCCACGGAGATTGTCGGCTTGAAGCAAGCTATGGTCATCTTGTAAATCTCTGTTAGGTGGATTCAAATGGTTATGGAGTTTAAGGTGATGAAAATAAACATAAAATAAAGATAGAGATACTTATGTAATTCATTGGTGGATTTCAGATAAGCGTATGAAGATGCTTTGTTCCCCTTGAACCTCTGCTTTCCTATTGCTTTCTTCCAATCATTCATACTCCTTTCCTTGGCAAGCTTTATGTTAGGCATCACCGTTGTCAATGGCTACATCCCGTCCTCTCAGTGAAAATGGTCCTGATGCTCTGTCACAACATCGGCTAATCAGCTGTCGGTTCTCGATCATGTCGGAATAGGATCCATTGATCCTTTTGCGTCTGTCACACGCCTCACAATCGCGAGTTTGAAGCTCGTCACAGTCATCCCTTCCTAGATCCTTCTCGGAATACCACAGACAAGGTTTAGACTTTTTGAATCTCAGGAATGGCTGCCAATAATTCTAGCCTATACCACGAAGGTTCCAAGCTTAGATTAGAAACCCAAGAGATACGCATTCAAGCCATTGCTAGTAGAACAGAGGTGGTTGTCAGGCACAAGTTCATAGGTGAGAATGATGATGAGTGTCACGGATCATCACATTCATCAAGTTGAAGAACGAATGAATATCTTGGAGAAGAAATAGACTTGAGTTGAATAGAAAAATAATAGTACTTGTATTAATTCATGAAGAACAGCAGAGCTCCACACCTTAATCTATGGTGTGTAGAAACTCCACCGTTGAAGATACATAAGAACAAGGTTCAGGCATGGCCGTGAGGCCAGCCCCAAACGTGAAAAAGTCTATCAAAGTCTGAGTAAAAGATGAAAATACAATAGCAAAGGGTCCTATTTATAGAAAACTAGTAGCATAGGGTTACAGAAATAGGTAATTAATGCATAAATCTTCTTCCGGGCCCACTTGGGTGTGCTTGGGCTGAGCATTGAAGCATTTTCATGTAGAGACTTTTCTTGGAGTTAAACGCCAGCTTTTGTGCCAGTTTGGGCGTTTAACTCCAACTTTTGTGCCAGTTTTGGAGTTAAACGCCAGAATTCTTAAGCTGACATAGAACGCCTATTTGGGCCATCAAATCTCGAGCAAAGTATGGACTATTATATGTTGCTAGAAAGCCCAGGATGTCTACTTTCCAACGCAATTGAGAGCGCGCCAATTGGGCTTCTGTAGCTCCAGAAAATCCACTTTGAGTGCAGGGAGGTCAGAATCCAACAGCATCTGCAGTCCTTTTTCAGCCTCTGAATCAGATTTTTGCTCAGGTCCCTCAATTTCAGCCAGAAAATACCTGAAATTACAGAAAAATACACAAACTCATAGTAAAGTCCAGAAGAGTAATTTTTATTTAAAAACTAATAAAAATATAATAAAAACTAACTAAAATATACTAAAAACATACTAAAAACAATGCCAAAAAGCGTATAAATTATCCGCTCATCACATACGCCTAGCCCGACCCTATGCGGCTCGTCTAGAGCAGTCTCTCCATAGCCTTCCTGTAGCATCGCCCACTTCATGGAGTAACTTTCTACGAATTGACTTTTCTTAACCAATTCAGGAGAATTCATTAACCTTTGAGGATTCACGTAGTTAAAGATGTCTCTCCTAAGTCCTTTCTCATACTAAGCACACTTCCATGCCTCATAGTCAGCTGGATTTCCTTGACAAACTTTTGAGAGATGACACAGGTTATCGAATTCACGGGTATAGTCAGCAATAGACATATTCTCTTGCTTCAACTGCATTAACTCCAACTCCTTTGCAATGCGAAGTGCATGTAAAAAATATTTCTCGTAAAATTCCGTCTTGAATCTATTCCAAGGGATATCTGTTAACTCCATCTGCAAGGTATGATATAACTCCTGCCACCATTTCTGAGCATCTCCCTCCAACATGTAAGTCACTATTTTCACTGACTGTACTTCTGGAACGTGTTGAGTGTATAAAAACCTCTCCACGTCTCGAAACCACCGATCAGCCTCTAACGCATTGGCATTTCCATTAAACGGAGGTGGACCACTCTTGAGGAAATCAGTGAGGGTCATAGACCTATAGTATTGACCTACGTTGCTTGTACCAGCACCCGAGCTTCCGTCTCGAGCTCCTTGCATCGGTTCGGTCCAAAGATTTTTCCTCTCGTTACCTCGCTCGGATCCGCGAGATGACATTTGGTCCCTGTTCACACCAAACAATTGATATTAAGGTGATCAGTCTCAATATCTCAAGTTTAGTGCTTTAGAGGCCCAAAAGCATGCTCACGAACATGTATCCTACGCATATCAGTTAGATATCCTAATATTACATAGACACATATACAGAGAATGCACAGAAGCATAATCAGTCCATCCTTAGGCTCTATAGGAACAAACTGCTCTGATACCATAATGTAACACCCTACTACAAAGAGTTTTATGATTAAGTCATAGAAGAGAGGTAGTGTGGTGTTATGGACCTCTAATCAGTTAAAATATACATATAATAGTAAAAAGAGATAATATACTAGGAGCCTTGAAAAACGGGTAAAACAAAATCGCAAAATAAAAAGCTCAACGCTCAAGAAAACAAATTACTTGCGTGCTAAGAAACCTAAAGGTTCAAGATATAAGTGAACGACAGAACGAGAAGAGAGAGTCAAGAATACAGTGAACTAGCTCCTGACTCAGCCTGCGAAACGAAGGCTGGCCGGAGAATATTTACATATATACATAAGTATCCCTAAAACCCAAAATACAGAAATAAGTTCCCTAACTCTCATGTAACCTCTATGAGGAATAAAATAATCAAGTTTCTTGGAGAGAAAGCTAAGTACATATACATATATATACAAACTAAAACTCAAAATACACCGGGGACCACTCCGCTTCAAGGAATCCAGACGCCTAGCGAGGAGCCTCTCGACCTGCATCTGAAAAGAACAACACTGTATGGGATGAGAATCGGAGGTTTTCAGCATCGTAAAGGTGCCACGCGTATAATAAATAAGGTCCTGGGAATGCCAGAGGCAATCCTAGAACTCCATCATACAATCATAAAACTTAGTTTCTAAGCAAAAGCCATAAATAGAGGTAGGTAATCTTAAACACTCCTAGACTTATTCAGTTTTAATCCTAACATAAATACCAACCCGTTTTACCCTTCCTCCGTTCCTCCATCATCCATAATCCAGCAGAGACAAGAAATCAAACAAGTTCACGCACAAGTAAGAAACAGATAGTGCAAGTAGCAAGTATAACAAGTAGTAGGATATATATGTTCAGTTAGGCAAACCCAGATAATGCATAACAACCAAAACAAACGAATGCACATGATGTATGCCTATCCTATGGCTGATGAGGCTCATCTGTTGGTTATCCAGCCAACCCGACAAGTCTGAAAACCTTAGACTGTTCCCCGTCGCGCATCCTCATGAGTCTGCATAGATTTCACATTCATTCATCATTCAAATCACTCACTGGGACTATCCATACCCGGAAATTTATACGTGCCTGGTCACCTTTACGATGTATAGTCAATAGAGTATCGAGACTCAACCTGGAACACATGGTGGCAAGCCACGGTTCTTACCCAGGGAAACTCGTATCTTAGATATCATCATTCATAAGTCATTTCATTTTCATAATTATTATGTAATCATTTATCAAGCCATAGCATTAAACTTCATTTAACATTCTCATCTCCTTCACATAACTCATCATTTTACCTCTTACTTCACTCCCAAGTTATCTTATTTTCCTAGCTTCAACTAGCTACTGGATTTAGTACTATATCATAAGTGTAAAAGAAAGGAAAATGGAGGTTTAGAAGTGAAAATCTGGTTTAAAACACTAAAAACCCAGTTTTGCAGCAAGCCGGGACCACGCGTACGCGTGGGCCACGCGTACGCGTGGGAGTGTGAAAGAGTAGCACGCGCGCGCATTCCTTTACCATGCGTACGCATAGGTGAGAATAGCATGTCACGCGTACGCATGGGTCACGCATATGCGTGGTCATGCATGTTGGCCCATCACGCGTTCGCATGGACAACTCGCGCATGCGTAGTTCAAAATGTCACGCCACGCGTGCGTGTGGGCCACGAGCACTCGTGGATGTGCGTTTTCTCAAAAATTTACAGATTGCCCAAAAACCTGCTAAACCAGTTGTAACCATCCTGCATACACATTTTTCACACCAACTTCCGTCGTTCATAACTTTCTCTACAAAATTCTATTTTGCACAAACTTTATATCCATATCAAGCTTATTAAACACTCTTTAATTTAAAATAAATCTAATTTGTATTCAAAATTTGAGGAGCAAGTTATGGACTTTCAAAGTTCATCTAAAACCACTTTTTACCAAATTTCACCAAACCTCATTTTCTTACCAAAACCACATTCCTTACCCATATAACCTGTACATTTACCACATATCAAACTCCATTTCATTGATACTATCTTCCAACACTTTAATATCTACATCAATTCATAAAACTCATACATTATTCAAAAATCCACCCCTTTCAACCATAATCTTCCATTTTTAAAATTCATCAATAACCACCCATAAATCACCTTCAACAAATCAACAAGCTATAACCACAAAATTTCATTAACATATGTCAACAACTCCACCAACTCCATCACTAATCATTCCACCAACAACTCATGCTCATAAATTCCAACACAAACTCAATTGCAAGAACACATATTCAATAACTTCAACAAATCATGCTCATAAATTCCAATACAAGCTCAATCATAAATTTGTCCATCATCTTCACAAAGCTAATCATTTAATACATTTAACCATTTCAACTTAACCTATGGTTCTCTAGCCTAAGTTTTCACAAAAACTTATATGTTAAATGCGCGAAACTTAAACCAAACCTTGGCCAATCACTTTATTTAATCCAAGGCATCCCCCCAAGTCACCATACAGCCCCTCAAGCTTAGAGAAATCAGCCACAAGCTTAGCTTCAATCACCACCAAGCTTCCAAGTGCTCACTTTTCAATTCCAATGCTTATGTATAAACTTAATTCACACCTAATTCACATATATATTCCAAATTCAGCTTTTACATAATAAACTCAAAATTGACTAAGGTTTAGGTTGTTCTTACCGTACCCACACGCATAATAACTCAAGCCCAATAAGCTCCACAAGCTAAATCGAACCTAAAATACCAAATTGGGTAAGATTTCACCTCAAGGATTCAATTTCACAATAAGAAAGGGGGTAGACATTCTAAAATGAAATTGAAGCTTACCGGAAAAATTGATCCAACAGAAATGTAGAGCTCAACGCGTTGCACATGTGGCTACGAACGGTGCGGTGATCTGAGCTCAAATGGGGAAGTTATGGTGGAAGGAAGATTTGATGAGGGTTATGGAATTCTCTTCCTCCCCAATCTCTTTGGCGTCATTGTTGTATGAAATGGGGAAGAAGGAGCTGCTGCTTCTTTTAAGTTATGAGTCTGGTTGGACCCACGGGCCCGATTTGGGCCCCGGTTCGGCCTTTTCGGTCCAATTTTGGGCCAAATTTTTTGAAATTGGTATCAAAATTCTCGTTTTGAGGAGCTCTATCCTATTTTAATATTAGTTTTGCATTTTTAATTTTCCTAATTAAAATTCAATTTATTGACTAATTATTTACTGATTTTAGCAGGGCTAACATAACGAGCTTTTAGCCATCAACACTAAACCTTTATTTACCTTTTACCAACTTTATCTTTTATGCAAGTTGTTATATTATTTTTGTAATTATGAACTCTTTTTTATTATTTATTATTTTTATTTTTTGTTAACTATTTGTTTCACATTATACACTTTTATAATTTTGATTTTGATGTATTCTTTTTTTATTATTTTTTTATAATATGATTTATTGATCTCATTAGGTAAAGTAAATTAAACAAAAAATTAATCGTAAATAATAATAATTGTAAAAAATTATAGCATACTAAAAAAAATATTAAGAGTACTGAAGAATAATGGTTTAGAAGTTATAGTAAACTCTCATTGTAAGTATAGTTACTAAACCAAGCAATCAACCTTTCTTACAAACATTTTGGTTGTCACAAGTAACAAACCCCTTAAAAAGTGATAACCGAAGTATTTAAACCTCGGGTCGTCTTCTCAAGGAATTGCAGGGAAGTATGTTCTTATTATTGGTTATGAGTCTTGTAAATTGGGGGTTTTGAAGTTTGGGCAATGGGCACATGTATATTTATAAATTAAAGCAATAAAAATAAATAAGAGATTTTATGTAATTAATTTAAAACCCTTGACCCGGAGAAGATTAATCGGAAGTTCTATCCTTGTTGGATTTTTCTCAAGATCAATTGATAATTGAAGGTTGCTTCTACTTAGTTATCCTTTGCCAAGTAAAGTAAAAGAAAGTCAAGTAAGTTGGAAGTCTACTTCTATTCACAAGTTTTAATCCTCTCTCTTGGGAAGGATTAGCGTTAGTGACTAGAGAGCCAGCCAACAATAAACCCAATTACAATTTAACTCTTGAGTAATTCAACTCAAGGGTCTCCTAATATCAATCAAGTCCAAAATCAAGTTAGGATCTAACTTAGAACATCAATTAATAACAAACAATAGAAGAAGTGATAAATCTGAAATACCTCAATTATATTAAATAAAATATTCAAATCTTAACATGGAAAAGTTCATAAATTAAATTAAAAAATTAAATAAAAGGAAAATTGAACCTGTGATTGAAGTTGTAAGTTGAAATAATAAAGTTGAAATCCTAATTCCTTTAAGAGGAATCCTAATCCTAAGAGAGAGGAGAGAACCTCTCTCTCTAAAAACTACATCTAAATCCTAAAATTGTGTATTATGAACTTATTATCATGAATGGATACATTCTCCCACTTTATAGCCTCTAATCTGTATTTTCTGGGCCAAGAACTGGGTCAGAAACAACCCAGAATTCGCTGGTTTTGAATTCAAACACGCTGGTTTTTTCGCCACTGCGATGCGTCCGCATAGATCACGCGTTCGCGTCACTTATCATTAGGGTAACTATGGCAAATTATATATCAAATCGAAGCTCCAGACGTTAGCTTTCCAACGCAACTAGAACCGCATCATTTGGATCTCTGTAGCTAAAGTTATAGCCGTTAGAGTGCGAAGAGGTCAGGCTGACAGCTTTGCAGTTCTTTCAACTTCTTGTATTCCTTCCATTTTTGCATGCTTCCTTTCCATCCTCTAAGCCATTCCTACGCTATAAACTCTGAAATCACTTAACACACATATCAAGGCATCGAATGGTAATAAGAGAGGATTAAACATAGGGAACTTAAGGCCAAAGAAGCATGTTTTCAATCAAAGCATAAAATCAGGAAGGAAAACGTAAAACATGCGATTAGTATGAATAAGTGGGTAAAGAATTGATAAAAACCACTCAATTGAGAACAAGATAAATATATTATATAAAAAGCATCATCAAAACTTTCTGATTTATTTCAATCACTATCAAGGTAAATATTTAATTTTTTTATTATTTTTAGTACTCTCTAAAATTTATATTTTTTAGTTTTAATTAAAAATATATTTTGCCAATTTTTATGTTATTTTTATTTTAGTAAGTAAATATTAATTTTGTTATAAAATTAATTAATAAGATCTATTCAAATATCTAAATTAAAATGATAAAATAATATATAAAAATTATTTACTTTGATGTCTATTTTAGTAATTTTTTATCTAAAAGTGATTTTGAATAGTGTAATCTAAAAAACATTTATTTTACTATAATCTTTTTTGATATAAAAATTGTCAAACATAAATCACCTTAACACAAACTTCTCATCAAAATCAAGTTTGCAAAATCAATTTTATGTAAACTTTCGTTTGTAAACTGTAATCCAAACACACACAAAGTAGTTGGTAAGAAATATTAATCCAAAAAATAAATATCTCTAAAACCTTAAATGTTCTCTCATATATCTCACACACTAAATTCACTGTTTGTTTTCTTAATTCCTAAATTATTGTTCAATGCAATTTGAACCCCAAAACACTCTTTTTCGCTTGTCTGACTAAGTGAATCACTCAACTATTGTTGCTTGGTCCATCAATCCTCGTCAGATCGACCCTCACTCAGCTGAGGTATTACTTGGTACGACTCAGTGTACTTGCCAGTTTAGTTGTGGTATTTGAAATCCGCATCACGCAGCAGCAACAGTCATCAAGCGCACCATGCAAGAACTGAAATTCAACCCTATGACATCAACATTGTGAAATCCTTAATAACTTATAACAGAATGACAATGGTAAGGATTTATGGAGCAGAGACACTTATTGTACCAAAAAGGAAGCAAGAACAGAGTAACCACAACTCCAACGGCTAACTCTGTCAGCATTTCCTGGCAACGAGAGGAGCAGCCACCACCACGGCAAAAGCTTGAAGGGCAGCGGCTATGGAAGCAGAAGCGGAGATGGATCTGATAGCGATGGAGCTCCACAGCAGCACAGGCAGCAACAAACGTAAGGCAAAATGCGGTGGCGGCGACTCCCTCGATGGTGACGACGACGATCCCTCCAGCGACGGCGTGCACTATGACAACTCCCTCTCTTCCAACGTCACCTCTTTCTCCTCCTTGGTTTTGAGCTCCTGGCGCGACACGACGACAGACCCAGCGGGGTGGGTGAGGGGGTTAGGGATTGAGTTGTGTATTTGTGGATTAGAGTTTGGGTAGAATTAGGTATAAGAGTAATTTTGTAATTTTAATAAAATTAGAGTAATAGAGTAATTGAAAACCAATTTTAATTCAACAAAATTATCTTTAAAGAAAATATTATTTAATCATAAATTTACAAATTAATTTCAAGAAAACACTCTAATTCAAGAATTAGAGATAATATAATTAATTTTCTTTATCCATAAAAATCAAAGTATTAAACTCCATATCTTAATTATTTATTAAATCAAATCATATAAAAATTCTTATTATTTTGCAGCTACTAAACTTTCTAATTTAAATATTGAAATTATTCAATAATTATAAAATTAGATAAATAAAATTTTTAATTTAATGATCAAAACTTAATTTAATTAGCTTTAATAAAATAATTTTTGAAATTAAAATATTTAATAAATAAATAAATTAAAATTGACTCATAATAAGATTTTTTAAAAATTTTGGCCTTATAATAATAATAATAATAATAATAATAATAAAAGATGACGATGATGATAAATGATTAGAAATTTGATGTTAGTTTCTAAACTTATGAAAAGTAATACTTTTATAATTCATGGGAATAAATAATTAATCATGCATTCTATGATTTGTTGTGTTTGTATATGGTTGGACACATTTTTCATATGATATTTATTTGATACTTGTTCAATATGTTTGTCTTTTATATTTAACTGTGATTTAATAGAAAATAAAAAATATTTTTTTGAACATTTAAATACCATTATATATTAACATATTTAATTTTATTCTTGACCTATATTTTTATAATGAGTTTAAAATAATATATTATTATTTATCAAAACAAAAACTATCTTAAAGACTTTATGTAATTTAAAAGGATATTAAAACTCTTTAAAAATAAATTAGTTTGTACTTTAACATCAATAAAATATCAAGATATTATTATAATTTGTCTAAAAAATAATATATATATATATATATATATATATATATATATATATATGTATATATGTATATGTATATATGTCATGTTCTCATATATCAAAAATAAAATTGAAATTAGTGTACCATGTATCCTATGTTATATTATGTCCCATGTCTATATTGTGCTTTATAGACTACCACGTACCTAACAAATAATAATTGATGGAGAAAATGAGCGAGAGAAAGTTAGTTACACATAACTGTTAGGTTGTTAAGTATTGTTATTAGTGTCTATTAGTATTGTTAAGTCTCTACTAAGTTAGCTAAATTAGTTATATTCTAGAGGCTTTAAATCTGTGTTTATAAATAATGTAAGAGAGGCACCATAAGTTGGTTTTGTGGTTCAATTCATCATCTCCAATACAATAGTCGGTACTCCCCATTACTATCTTCTCTCTTTCTGATTTCTTGCTTTTCTTGCTCTCTCTCACTCACTACTCTGGTACCTTTCATGGTATCAGAGCTAGGGTTTTTGGCAAGCTCAGATGCCATGGCCGCACCACCAGATTATAGCTTAGCTCAAATGGCAAGCACACCAGGATTTACAGCAACACCAATTTATATGAAATTAGATGGCGATAACTTCTTATAATGGAAAGATCAAGTTGAAGAGATGATTGAAGGGAATGATCTATTGAATCACATTACCGAAAAGGGAATTCTGCAGCAAACGCTTATCAATGGAGAAATCAATCCAAATTTTCAGAGATGGAAGAGACAAGACGCATTGTTCAAGTCGTGGCTCTTACTTTCGATGACAAAGTCTTATACTACCCGTATAGTTAGATGTATTTTCACCTATCAGATCTGGAACAGGTTAGAGACGCATTTTGCTTTCCAAATTAAAGCTAAGGTTATGCAATTGAGGAATAAGTTAAGTGTAACTAAAATATGCACATCTGTGAATGATTATATGTTAGCAATTAAAGGTACAATTGATGTATTGGTTTTGGTAGGAGAGATAGTGAGTGAGAGTGATCACGTGAATGCTCTTCTTTACGGATTAACTGAAGACTATGTGTTGTTGTTAATATCACTTTTGACAAGATCACAAGGAATCATAGTAGAAGAATTAGAAGCAATACTATTTGCTCATGAGAGTATGTTAGAAAGGTTTAGAAAAACAGAAATTGATCACCTAATGCATGCTAATGTGGCTGAATCCAACTATGTGTCTCAAGAAAATCAAGATAAGTCCCAAGACAATTTCAAGTATCAAGTAAATCTAGCACAGAGAAAATTTTAGGGGAGATTTTAGAGGAAGAGAAAGATTTGCAAGAAGAGGAAGGCAATTTTTGAGCTATGACAGGTCACAACACCAATACTCTGATGAAGGAAAATTTACTCAGCATCAATTTAGTGATAGATCAAGACATTCTGTCAGCGCACTACAATTTGGAAGATCTAAATTTGAAAGACCTCAATGTTAGCTTTGTAATAAGTTTGGACACAACCAAAATGTGTTGGTACCAGTATGAAGATGACTCGCAGCAATACTATGAGCAACACAATGGTGGAGCAGAGCAACCTGAACAGCCCAGAGCAAATTACAGCAATGTTCTTGCTAATGAGACCACCATCAATGATGTAGTGTGGTATCCGAACTCTGGTGAAACACAGCATATAATATCAGAGTCTCAGAATTTGGCTGAAAAGGAGAAGTATGATGGTTCATACCAAGTAATTGTTGGTAATAGAACAGGTTTGAGCTCTAAATACCTTATTATGTAGAAACTATTGTTAGTCCCTAATATAACCAAAAACTTGTTAAGTTGTACCAATTTTGCTGTGATAACAATGTCTACTTTGAGTTTCATTCTTATGGCTGCCTTGTTAAATCCCAGGACTCTAAAGAGGTGTTCCTGAGAGGAATTGTTGACAGAGGGATGTATAAGTTGTTGAACTTTCATCCTGTGCACACCTCTGCTACATTACTTAGTTCAGTGGAGTCAGATGCAAATAAGTTTTTACTGTGGCATGCCAGACTTGGTCATGCATCTCAAAGTATTGTTACCAAAGTTCTGAAGTTTTTTGATACTCCTCTTTCCCTAAATAAATCCATTTGTACACCTTTTGCATTGGAAAATCTCATTCTCTTCCTTTTTCTGCTTCACAAACTGTGTATCATGCTCCTTTAGAGTTTGTATATTCTGACATTTGGGGACCAGCTTCAACCTCTAATTCGAATAAAAATAATTACTTTGTGAATTTCATAGATGCATATTCTAGATTTACTTGGTTATACTTAATCAAAAATAGAGCTCAGGTAAAGTCAAGTTTTGTGCATTTCCAATGTATGGCTGAATTACAGTTAAATGCTAAACTAAAGACGTTTCAAAGTGATAATGCTGCAGAATATGTTAGCTTGTCCAGAATGTTACACGAGCAGGGAGTTGTTCACAGGTTCTCTTATCCTCATGTCCATCAGCAGAATGGCATGGCTGAAAGGAAGCATAAGAATGTTGTGGACATGGGGTTAACTATGCTTGCAGCAGCATCACTACCTACCAAGTTTTGGGGTGAAGCTTTCCTCACAGCTGCCAAGGTGATCAACATTCTTCCCACACCAGTGCTAAATGTTATCTCCCCAGCTGAAAGTTGTTCAAAACTACACCTTCCTATGAGAATCTAAAGATCTTTGGCTGCCTATGCTTCCCCATCTACAACCTTACAATAGGAACAAGCTTGAGTTCAGATCCTGTCCAAGTGTTTTCCTTGGTTATGGCACCTCACATAAGGGCTATAAATGTCTCACAAGCTCTGGCAAGGTGATAATCATGCGCAATGTAGCGTTTGATGAAGATAAGTTTTCCTTCAAAGACCCAACTTCAGTGTTTCATGGCTCTAACCAACCAGATTCCACAGTTGTTTACTCTCCACCACTACCACACGTACATGTTCTTCCTCCTCTCCCTTCAAACCAAGTTCCACTTCATTCCGATGTTCCTTCTCCACTTCAGGTCACAACCACAATTCCCATCTCAATACCCCTTCACACATCATTCTATTCAACCTTCTTTGCCATCATCATCATCGTCACCTCAGCCTTCTTTATTGAATTCCTCCACCCTTCTTGAATCCACATCACATAGAGCCCCACCCGATATTTCTATTCTGATCTTAATTTCTGATTTGGAAATTATTCTCCTTTCCATCCCTAATCAACCTATTTCCAATACTAATATCTATCCCATGATCACTAGAGGTAAAGCAGGAATATTGAAACCCAAGGTATTTTAGGCAAGTGTTGCACCTAGGTCTATACATTAGGCCCTCATGGATCCACAGTGGAAGAGTGCCATAGATCTTAAATTTGCTAAAAAGGAACAATACCTAGACTCTACTGCCTTTCCCTGTTGGAAAAGAAGTGTAAACCCCGCATAATTAATGAATAATTATCTAATAAATTAATTATCAATAAAAAAATTAGAAAATTAAATTTTATTAATCCAATGTGGTAAAAATATTAAAAATACAAATTTCGGCACTAATTCTAAAGATTTTGGCCCAGAACCGAGCCAACAGACCGAATCGGTTGGACTGGACTCAAACTGGGTCTAAGGCACACCATATAAGTAAGAAAACTCAGCCTCCACCCTTAATGAAATGCAATTCACACTGCTGAGAAGAGAGGGAAGGTTTGGAACCCTAACCCCCTTTCCATTTCAATATTCAACGTCACATAACTTTCAATCTAGAGCTTCAATCGCCGCACCGTATGCGGCCATGTGTCCACCGTGTCGAGCTCTACAAAGCCCGCTAACTAATTTAGTAAGGAACTCTCAATCTCACCTCATCCTCTCTTTTCCCTCAATTTTTGAAAATTTGGAAAATCGGTTATTGAAATTTGATGATTTGGTATTTAGGATCAAATTAGCTTGAGAAAACCATTAAGTTTTGTTCCATTGGTGCTTGGGTAAGGTAAGAACCTCAAATCTCTTGTTGATTAGTGAATTAGTACGTTTGGATGTTGATTATAGTGAATATCTTATGGATTTAGATTAAATAATGTTGATTTAGAGTGCCTTGATGATGTTGGAGGCTTGATTTTTGAACCTTAGTAGCCAAAATTCTTTTTGGAGAGGCTTTGGGGCTGTGGGCATTTGAGGAATGGTGACCTTGAGGTATCTTTGACTTAGGAAGAAATTGGCCAAGGTATGGTTTTAGTTTCTCATATGTAATATATAATATTTTGTGAAAACTTAGGATAGACGACCTAGGATAAGTTGAATTATGAGTTTGGAACATGCTTAGTAGTTTTAGTTTATACAATGTATGTTGAATTGATGAGATATGATTAGATTAATGATTCATTGATATGAATGTGGTTGGTGTTGGTGAAATGGATTGATGAATGATGTTTTTGATGATGATGGATGAGGATAATGAATGTGAAAATGTGAATGTTGATTGTGTTTGTATAATTGAGAATTCTTAGAGTGAAGTTGTTCAAATCGAGGTATGGTAGGTTGTGATAGAATATGGAGCTATGTTGGATGTATTTGGAGTCATTTTAAGATGTAGAATTTTGGTTTTGTAAAGGAAATTGGTAAAACAGAGGTTTGAAAATCTTTGGTTAAAACTTGGTTTTTGACTAAACTTCGGTGGGTCATAACTTGGCTTCCGTACCCTCGATTTCTATCAAACTTGTTTCATATGCAAATTGGGTCCGTGAAGTTTACATCGTTTGAATAATAGACAAAAAATTATTTCTAAAAAAAAAGTTATGCGCGTCAGAAGTTTGGTGTGTAAAAGGAAACTCTGCAGCACTTAATAGGTTTTTGCCATTTTGAGGGGTATGCGTACGCGAGTGCACACGCGACGCGACCATTTGGTTATGTCCAGATGTTCTCGCATACGTGGGAGTGTGCCTACGTACGCAAGAGGGAAAATTACATGCTCGTGTACGCGGGCAAGTGTCACGCGATGCAAGCTATCTGTTCTATCTGGGGGGGCTCCCGTACGCGAGTGAAGTGAATGACTGATAAACCCATATTTTATGATGTATTTTGTGCTCAATTTAAGTAATTTATTCAATCCTTCACCCACTTATTCATGTAAATTTCATGGTTTTACTTTCTTTTCCTTATTATGTGATATATGTGAAAAACATGTTTCCTATGCTTTAAAAATATTAATTTTAATTACCCTTTATTACCATTCGATGCTGTGATTCGTGTCTTAAGTATTTTCAGATCTCCTAAGGCAGGAATGACTTAGAGGACAGAAAGGAAATATACAAAAATGGAAGGAAATCACAAAAATAGAGTTTTGAAGAAAAGGGGCAGCGACGCGAACGCATGGACGACGCGGCCACGTGCCTAGCGCGAAAAGGCATCAACGTGAACGCATGACTGACGCGGACGCGTGCCTTGATCAGAACGCAAATGATGCGTACGCGTGACCAAAGCGAATGCGTGACAAGGAAAACTCTCAGATGACGCGAACGCGTGACAAATGCCACGCACCAGAATCTGTAGAAAACGCCCCCAGCGATTTCTGGACCCTTTTTCGGCCAAATTCTGAATCCAGAAACACAGAATATAAGCCAGAGAATGGAGGAATCAAAAGAGAGGATGGATCATGCTTTCATATTTATAATTTTAGGATTAGATGTAGTTTTTATAGAGAGAGATTCTCTCCTCTCTCTTAGGATTTAAGATTTTAGGATTTCTATTAGTTTAGTTCATTTCATCTTCAGTCACAGGTTCAATATTCTTTTTACTTTATATTTCTCTTCTACTTTCAGATACTTTAATGCTTTTATTTGTTAATTACTTATGTTGCCAAATTGGCTTATGCTACATTCATGTTATGATTTTCTTAATTAATATTATTTGAGGTGTTTCAGTTTATGATTGTTTTATTCTATTTATGAATGCTTTTAATTTAATTTAGATATTTTCTTCATTTTGGCTTTGGTTAAGTAATTGGTAACACTTGAGTTATCAAACTGATCGTGATTGATAATTGTTATTTTTGCTAATTGAATTGAATTCCAATAACTCTAGTCCTTTCTTAGGGATTGGCTAAGACCTGAAGATCAAACTAATTAGTCCACTTGACTTTCCTTTGCTTTAGTAAAGGTTAACTAAGTGGGATTAAAACTCAATTCTCATCACCATCGATAAGGATAACTAGGATAGGACTTCCAAATTCTTATACCTTGCCAAGAGATTTTATAATTAATTTATTTTTTCTTTTTATTTAAATTACTTGCTCCTTATTTCAAAAACCCCCAATTTACAAAACTCATAACCAATAATAAGAACATACCGCCCTGCAATTTCTTGAGAGACGACCCGAGATTTGAATACTTTGATTATAAATTTTAAAGGGGTTTGTTACTTGTGACAACCAAAACTTTTGCACGAAAGGATTCTCTGTTGGTTTAGAAACTATACTTAAAATGCGATAATATATTTGTGAATTTCTTTACCGATAGAAAATCCGATCGTCAAAAATGGCGTCATTGCCAGGGAATTGCAAACGTGTGCCTTATTACTGGTTATTGTAAATATTTTCTTTTGCCTGTTTATTTGTTTTTATTTTTAATTATTCACTATGAATTCTCACCCCTCTCGCTTTGAGTTTGGTTCTAATATTGTTGAAGGGAATGGAAGTTATAGCAGGAACATGCATCAAGGTCGAAACGGTCAAAGATGGATGGAGCCACGAGGACTTGATCAACCCTTTAGGCAACAAAACCCTCCACAGTACCACAGGCGACGACCATTCTACAATACATGCCAAGGCAATAGATATGGTGGATCTCCTTGTAGTTACCAACAAGTCCCACCCTGTGCTATTGAACCACCCTCTCAACATAGCTTTGAACCACCATACTCACGAGCTCCCTACAATCAAACACCTCCCGACAACCCTAATCCATATCCACCCCGATTCCAATCCAATCACTCTCAAGAACCACTACATTCTTATGATGAACCGTTCCTCCGAAATAATGATCCCTCATATCCACCCCAATCTCCAATGGATGATAGCCTTTGTGTTCTTCTTCAAGGACAAGTGAAGATGCAAAGGGACGTACTAGAACTCGCTACTGCCTTAACTGGGGTAGTAAATAAATTATCTTCCCAACATCTGAGCAATCAAAGTACTCCCATGGCTACATGTGGGGAATCAAAAGAAGAGCGAAGCATGAAGGAGACACTAGAAACTTCGGTGGACAATGATGAGCATGGCTTTGTATTGGAACAAGTGGAGGAAGCCATAATAGCTGTAGAGGAAGAAGTGGTTGAAGATTTAAGAGATGCTGAACCTCCATGGGAATCGAGAACTGTAAAAGATTCTGCCGAGAAGTTCGAATTTGATGCCAGGGAGGATAGTGCACAACATATACCTTGTGAAAAATTGGATGGAACAAACCAAGAAGTTGATTCCATAGGCAATGATGATCATGAATCAAGCTCTCCTAGTCACGAACTTGCATCCACAACTAAACTCCTTAAGCCTGAAGAACCTTATCCAAGTGAATACGAAGATGATGTCGAAGTAGATTTCTCTCAACCTCCAACTTATGACTTGAGTGATGAGGAAGACATAAAAGGATTTGATCAAGACGCAATTCCAGTTGAAGAATTTTGCAAAGACGTGGAGGAATTCATAGAAGAATACAAGGGAGTAGAGCTTACTGAACCATTGGAAACACCTATCCCAAGGCCATTACCACCTAATACAAGCTTCACGTGGGTACAATCCTTAACCTTTATCTTTACTTTTCCACGTGAATATGGTTTTCTTGAAATAGATGGCCAGCTTAGAGCTCTCTGTGGCTTTAAGAGTAAGAGGAAAATAGCTCGTACTCAGAGCTGGTGTGCAAGATTCAATAAGGTTTCACGCTTCAATTCGAAGTGCACGTATTGGTATCAAGTTCAATTGAATGGGTCTCGGAAGGCGTTTGGTCATCTTGGTGAGAATACAACTTCCAAACCGCCCGGCTGGAAAAATACAATTCTAGACAAAGGCGGGTGCAAAAGCAAGGTTTGGGATCCTGGAATCTATTCTGACATTCGTCACCCCGGGAGCCTGAGAATCTGTTTGAAGCTGCTCAAGGGCTTTACATGCCTAGTTTGGGACCCCGAAGGCTGTTGGCATTCCAAACGTTGGTGGAGATTACTGGATGAGTTTAAGCACAAGCCACCATAACAGGAAGCTCATCAATTGTCCAACTTAAGGACTTTAACTAAAAGTGCTAGGTGGGAGACAACCCACCATGGTATGATCGTTTCTTTTTCAATTTTAGTTTGTGTTGTTTGTTTTTATTTTATTTTATTTTCATTGAACCTGGAAGTATTCACAGCATCTACATTAGCATTGCATGTTGCATACTGCATAATTGCATAACATAAAAAAAAAAGAGAAGAGGTCACCCCATGCGAGCGCGCAGGCCACGCGTGGGCGTCAATTGGAAATCAGCGTAAAGATCCAACACCCAGAAAGTTGGGCTGGAATCGTGCGGCTGGTGTGCGTTTAGCACAAATCGGCCCACGCGTTTGCATCCCTGACGCGAACGCATCACTTGCACAACACTCATCCCACGCGAAAGCGTGAGCGACGCGTCCGCGTCGCGTGCATATTATGGCCCCCTAAATAGAAACAGAGAGTTGCGCAAAACGACGCTGGAACCGTGCATCTAGCACAATTCACAGCGACAGTTCGCGTGCCTCACGCGTCCGCGTCATTCACCTTTTACCCAATTCACGCGATTGCGTCAATCACTCGACCGCGTCATACCCATTTCACCCTAGTCACACGATCACGTGCTCCACGCGATCGCGTGGATTCAAAAATACTAACCCCCTTCATGCGAAACTCTCCCGCTCACCCAACCCAAACCCCAACCTCCACCCCGCCCCTGCTCCACCACCGCACCACCGTGCTCCCTGCCAGCGCCGCCGCGTCACCACCACCATCTCTCTGCCCTTACCTCTGTTCATACACATACCAGGTTCCACCAAACACCGATTTCTCTATAATCCGTAGTTAGTTGTATATTTTTCAGATTCTGTTCAATTTAGGATAGTTAGAGATGCATGTTAGTAGTGGATTCTAGGTGGTTAGGTAGCTAGGATGTGGTTAGTGGATTTAGGCCTGATAATTGCGCCGTTCTTGTTACTTGTTTTACCTATTCTGCAATTTTAATCTGGCTGTGATGTTAATACTGTTCCTATACTATTCTTTCATGTTTCATGCTGTTGTTACGACTATTCTTTACTACTCCTATTGTTTGTGAATCCTTGCAGTGCTTTTTAATCTCATATGAACTATTTTTCTTGCTGTTTATTACCCGGGAACATCCAATTTCAGCCGGAATGCTGCCCAATTTTCTGCAAATTGTTTCATTTTTCTCATTCATGTATTGGTTTTGGCACTTTTGAATTTTGCATTGCTTGGCTACAACCAACCAATGCTTGAATGCACGGGATCGCATTCTTATTCCTTTTTGATTCCCTGGCTAGTGAATTGCATTATTGATGATTTCATTTTAATTTTTGCTATTCTCGTATCTATCTGAATTATTATCAATAACCTGATATCCTTGCTTGAATACGAGTTGACTGTTCTTCAAATTTGTGAATTTATTGTTAACTAGGAAATCATTATCATGCCGCTTACTTTAACTTTATTTTTCCTAACTCACTGCTTTCCACTTTCTAACCTCCTTTTTACCTTCTAACCATTTTAACTTTCTGACTTCCCTTTTTACCTGACTACTTTAACTTTCTAACTCAGGGCATGATCCTTGTTTTTCCTAATTTACTTGATTTCTACTCATCATATATTTTGGAGTGTACTTTTATTTTCATCCTTTTTCACTCGAATACAATCCAAAATGCACATTTTTAACTCATTTAATTCTTCTCTTGCTCTTTTGCCACTCTGTGCTTCCATTGCTATTATTCTATTTGCCTACTTGTTTTCCTGCTTTTGTTCTTCAACTATATCCTGGAATTTCTGCTTTTCAGGATGTCTGACCCTCAGCACAAAGGAAAAGGCAAAGCAACCACTGGCAAAAGGAAACGAGGCGAATCCTCTATGACCATCCTCGACATTTTGCATGATGATTCCTGGCGGAAAAAGAACTTTACCGTGCAGAAAAAGGCTAACCAGTTGGTACCTGCAGCTGACTCGGTAAAATTTGCAAACAAATACTGTGAGCTAAAGTACCCAGTGTTTGCCACTTCCAGGAACCTGTACCTGGAAAGAACTCTAAAAATTTCAGACGAACTACAGCAGTACACCTCTGAACAGATAAAACATAGAGGCTGGTTCTTCTTGGAATGAAACTTGACAGAGGTCAATGCTTCCTGGGTCAGAGAATTTTATTGTAACTATTTCAAGACTTCCCTGGATGCAGTGCACCTCAGAGGGAAACAGATTTTAGTCACTGAGGAAGCTATTGAGGATATCTTCCAGCTTCTGCCTAAGTCAGATCAGCCTGACAATTACCAAAAGGCTGAAGAGGATATGAGATTTATGAGATTTGACTGGGATGCTGTCAAGCAGAGGATAGCCCTTGATCCTACTGTCCCATGGGTCATGGGTAAGAATACAGTGATGCCTAAGGGAATCAAGCTAATATATTTGAATGATGAGGCTCGGCTCTGGCACCAGATTCTGAGCAACTATGTGATGCCGAGCACTCATGAGACAGAGCTGCCCGCTGCTATGATCACCCCCATCTGGTGTGTGATGGAGGGTAAGGACCTGTATCTTCCACGTTTCATCCGGTATTATATGGCCAGGGTCCATGTCAGAGGCACCCTCCCCTTCCCTTATCTGATCACCCAGCTAGGCCGCCGAGCTGATGTACCTTGGGAGCTTGCTGATGAGAAGCCACCTGCTACAGACTGCAAGAAGATTATCCCTCACAGCAGAAAGTTTCGGGCTTTGGGTTACAGACCCCCATTCCTCACCGTTTCTGATGAGGCAGCCACACCTTCAGCTGCCCCTTCTTCATCCACTGCTGCACTAGCTACCACCACTGCACCTCCACCTGCCTCAGAGCCCATTTACCACCTCGTGCACCGCCTTTTTCAGCAGCTAGACTAGATAGAGCGCCACAACCAACGGCGATATGCGAGATCTGAGCATCGCAACAAGCGACGCTATGAGCATTTAAAGTTGTTGCTCCGTACTGGTCACCATGACATTCCCTCTGAGCCTGACACACCATCAGAGCCATCTGAAGAGGAGGCAGACGAGTATGAGGAGGAGGCACCTACCCAAGCCAAGCAGGGAAGACCAGAGCAGGCTGCGCCACAGCATGAGGAGCCACACCAGATCCAGGCTGCAGACCCGGAGATTCCTCTCCAGTCAGCACCTCCACTGCATCAAACAGATCCTCCTACACTTATCCAGCCTGCAAACCTTCAGGCCACCACAGAGACTCCAGCAGCCCATCCTTCCGGTGATGACACTTCTTCACACCCAGCTTGAGTGAGCATCGAGGACGATGCTATATTTTAAGTGTGGGGAGGTCGCCATCCCTGGCTTATCTTTTTGGTGAACCACTACAGACTCTTCTATCTTATTTTGTTTATTTTTCTGTATTTTTATTTTTATTTTTATTTTTTTCAGCACTTGCACATTGTTCTTTTGCCGTATTTTTACTTTATTTTTTGCATTTTGCACTTTAATTTATATCTTAGGCATTTAGTTTAGTTTGCAATTCTAAACTTATTAGTTATAGAATATGTGGATTAATTAGTATAGTTTACCCTTTTAGCATATAATAGTTTGATTTAATAAAAAGAAGTAAACTAAAGACTTTAACATAATCAAACATCCACACACCTTGTATATATAGCATTACATGTTAGTTGGTTAACAACATTTCTTCAAGGAGGAACACTAAGATTTTAAGGGCCACTCTAAGATTTATATTGAGAATAATGGGAACTCTTGATTTCTACTTGCATGACATACATAACTGATATATGATTTCTGAGCTAGAGAACACACAGCCTGTGAGTTTTGAGCTTAATTGTATGGTTACATTCAAACCATAAATTTCATTCCTGTGTGTTTTGCCCTTCTTTTTCATCCTGATGTTCTTTACTTTGTTTTAATCTATATGTCCAATATAGAATATAGATACGTACCAAGAGATGATTGAGGCCATCGTTTGAATTTTTCCTCACTTATCCCAATTTAGCCTACCTTTTACATCACCCTTGTTAGCCCCCTTGAGCTTTTTAATCCCCTCTTGTTCTATAACCACATTACTAGCCTTAAGCAGAAAAACAAAATAAAAATTCCAAGTTGAATCCTTGGTTAGCTTAAGATAGATATTGTGTACAATTTAAGTGTGGAAAATTTTATGGGAACATGGGATGATAGAAACAAAGTAGGGATTTAAAATGAATAAGTTATTTCAGAAATTTGGGAAGCATCCTCATGTGAAATCAAAATAACTAAATTACCATGTGCATAAAAAAAATAATTTTATATTTTCAGTATTTAAATAAGGGGATACAAAAATTCCCCAAATGCAAAATAAAAAGAATCAATACACGTGGGACAAAATTTCAAAATTAAATTTAATGCATGAGCTTGTAATACAAAGTGGAAAATTTTGGGTAAATAGGTAAAAGAACTTTAAATTATATAAAGTATGTATGTTAGGTGAGATCTTAGACTAATCAAGGATTCACTTTGTTAGCTCACATAGCCTTATACATATACCCTTACCTTTACCCTGGCCCCATTATAACCTTGAAAAGACCTCATGATTTTTGTATGACTGTATTCCATAATTGTTGATTGGTTAGATGAAGAACAAAGTTTTAGAAAGCAAGGATAGAAAAAGAATAGAGTGATTAACCCAATAAACACTGAGCGACTAGAGAGTAAACACAAAAATCCAGTGAGGGTTCAATAGCTCATCACCATATATCTCTGCTTAATTGTTAATTGTCTTGCAGGTTTGTGAAATACTTTTACCCATCTCAATTGTAAAAGTGCTTCAACAATATCTAGGGTCTGGCTATGTATATATGATTCCTTGAAAATATGAAACAAATTAACCACATGTAAGCTTTATATATATAGGTGGATAATAACTAAAGTTACATGATTCATGTAGGTAGTTTGCATTTAGAATAGAATGCATTGCATGAGATTCCACCATTCTAACTTTACCCTTTCTCTTGGATTTAGCATGAGGACATGCTATTGTTTAAGTGTGGGGAGGTTGATAAACCCATATTTTATGATGTATTTTGTGCTTAATTTAAGTAATTTATTCAATCCTTCACCCACTTATTCATGTAAATTGCATGGTTTTACTTTCCTTTCCTTATTATGTGATATATGTGAAAAACATGTTTTCTATGCTTTAAAAATATTAATTTTAATTACCCTTTATTACCATTCGATGCCGTGATTCGTGTGTTAAGTATTTTCAGATCTCCTAAGGCAGGAATGGCTTAGAAGACAGAAAGGAAATATACAAAAATGGAAGGAAAGCACAAAAATAGAGTTTTGAAGAAAAGGGGCAGCGACGCGAACGCATAGACGACGCGGCCGCGTGCCTAGCGCGAAAAGGCATCGACGCGAATGCGTGACTGATGCGGACGCGTGCCTTGAGCAAAACGCAAATGACACGTACTCATAACCGAAGTGAACGCGTGACAAAGAAAACTCTCAGATGACACGAATGCGTGACAAACGCCACGCACCAGAATCTGCAGAAAACGCCCCCAGCGGTTTCTGGACCCTTTTTCGGCCCAATTCTGAATCCAGAAATACAGAATATAAGCCAGAGAATGGAGGAATCAAAAGAGAGGACGGATCATGCTTTCATATTCATAATTTTAGGATTAGATGTAGTTTTTAGAGAGAGAGGTTCTCTCCTCTCTCTTAGGATTTAGGATTTTAGGATTTCTATTAGTTTAGTTCATTTCATCTTCAGTCACAGGTTCAATATTCTTTTTACTTTATATTTCTCTTCTACTATCAGATACTTTAATGCTTTTATTTGTTAATTACTTATGTTGCCAAATTGGCTTATGCTACATTCATGTTATGATTTTCTTAATTAATATTATTTGAGGTGTTTCAGTTTATGATTGTTTTATTCTATTTATGAATGCTTTTAATTTAATTTAGATATTTTCTTCCTTTTGGCTTTGGTTAAGTAATTGGTAACACTTGAGTTATCAAACTCATCCTGATTGATAATTGTTATTTTTGCTAATTGAATTGAATTCCAATAACTCTAGTCCTTTCT
Source organism: Arachis ipaensis (assembly GCF_059453495.1). Lineage (NCBI taxonomy): Eukaryota > Viridiplantae > Streptophyta > Magnoliopsida > Fabales > Fabaceae > Arachis > Arachis ipaensis. Next base: position 93,651,936 of record NC_142437.1, on the reverse strand, counting down.
TAGGGATTGGCTAGGATCTGAACATCAAACTAATTAGTCCACTTGACTTTCCTTTGCTTTAGTAAAGGTTAACTAAGTGGGATTAAAACTCAATTCTCATCACCATCGATAAGGATAACTAGGATAGGACTTCTAAATTCTTATACCTTGCCAAGAGATTTTATAATTAATTTATTTTTTTTATTTAAATTACTTGCTCCTTATTTCAAAAACCCCCAATTTACAAAACTCATAACCAATAATAAGAACATACCGCCCTGCAATTCCTTGAGAGATGACCCGAGGTTTGAATACTTCGGTTATAAATTTTAAAGGGGTTTGTTACTTGTGACAACCAAAAGTTTTGCACGAAAGGATTCTCTGTTGGTTTAGAAACTATACTTACAATGCAATAATATATTTGTGAATTTCTTTACCGATAGAAAATCCGATCGTCAATGACACCTCCACGTACGCGGAATATGGCATGTGTACACGGGACCCTATTTTCAACAATATTGTGATTTTGTGATTTAAACATGATTTCAAACTTTTAAATGTCTACTTGTACTCTCTAAGACCTAAAACTTAGTTTTAACCATAGTGAAGGAGTTGAACCTTGAAGAGGTGGTAACTTGGAGGGGAAGAAATACTGTAAAGTGGTGAATTTAAGCTTGAGAAGTGCTAAAACACTAAATGTGTGATGATTAATGGCTAAGAAAATATTGAATGATTGAATCTAAATGATTATTTAGCTTAAGCACTTCTTTTTATCTGAGATACGAGTTTTCTTGGGTAGATGCAGTAGCTTGCCACCACTTGCTCTGGGTTCAGACTCGATACTCTGTTGACCCTACGTCGCAAGATGTGGCTAGGCAGTTTAACTCCCCGAAAATTCCCCCAATGAGTTGAATTTGATAAATGATTGAGAACAAGCTATGCATAGACTCTTGGGGATGCACGCACGAGGGACTGTCCAAGGTTAGCTACTGGACATGTAAGGTTTGGCTTGATAACCGACAGATAAGACTCATGAGCTATAGGGCATACATACCTCATATGCATTTGTCTATTTTGTTTGATTGTGCATTATTTGGGTTTGCATTTATGATTACTATGCTTATTTGCTATAATTGCTACCTGCTGTAACTGTATCCTACTTATGTTTTTTTTTTGTCTATTTTTTTTTGTCTGTGCAACTGAGATGTCCCTTGTTTGGTGGAGGAGTGACGAGGACAGTTCCACCGGAGTTTTGGAGGTTCGGAGGAAGGCGAGAATCTGAGGGAATAAGTTAGAATCAAGTTAGAATTGAGTTAGGATTAAGATCTTTAGACAACTACCCTGCTTATGGTTTTCAACTTTAATCTTTAAGTTTTAAATCTAAGTGTTGGAGTTCTAGGATCGTCTCTGGCTTTTTTGGGACCTTATATATTATGTATGTGGGCACCATTACCATGCTGAGAACCTCCAGTTCTCATTCCATACATATATTTGTGATTTTCGTATGCAGGTCGAGAGGCACCTCGTTAGGCATATGGAGTTTCCCTTATAGGTGAAGTCGGGTTGCTGTATTTTGATAGTTGGGATATATATATATATATATACTTATGTAAATATTCTCTGGCCAGCTTTGGTTTCACAGGTTGGGCCTGGAGTTTGATATCATGTATTCTTTGACTCCCTGCTCTTATTGTATATAAGTATTTGTACTTTTCTTCGTACGCAAAATTTTGTTACGTGAGCGTTGCGCTTTTTTTTCACAATTTTGTTTAAGCTTTCCTTCAAGGCTCCTCGATTATTAAATTTCTTCAACTATTATTACGTATATATTTTATTTTTAGAGGTCGTAATACCACACCACTTTTATTTTACGGCTTAAGCATAAAGTTTTATGTGGTAGGGTGTTACAAGAAGCGATCGGGAGCAAATGGGTATTTTGCATCAAACATAATGTTGATGGTACAATCCAAAAGCACAAAGCCAGGCTAGTCGCTCAGGAGTTCTCCCAAAGGCTTGGGTTCGACTTTACTAAGACTTATAGTTCAGTTATGAAGCCAACCTCAATCAGAATTATGCTGTCCATAGCTTTGGCAAAGTCTTAGAACATTCGGCAGCTTGACATTAACAACGCCTTTCTACATGGTGAGCTTATAGAAGATGTCTACATGAAGTAGCCGCAAGGATACAAATTAAAGAAGGTGATGACATGCTAGTGTGCAAGCTCAACAAAGCTCTTTATGGCCTGAAGAAGGCTCCAAGAGCGTGGTATTTCAGATTCTCCACAACCTTGCGAGATCTTGGTTTCTCCGCCACCAAGTTAGACATTTCTATTTTTGTGAAGCACTATTAGTCCTCAATTACTTATGTTTTGATCTATGTCGATGACATCATCATCACAGGCAGTTCAAATGAGGTAATTTTAGTCGTTACTCAGAACTTGAACTTTGCTTTTGCTTTAAAAGATATGGGAGACTTGCACTACTTTTTGGAAATTCAAGTCCATCGAACCAATGATGGAGGCTTAATAATGACTCAAGGGAAGTATATACAGGATATGTTCTGTAAAGCAAGCATGGTAGGGTGTAAATCCTGGCATATGCCACTACCATCCACTGTGAAGATTAGAGCTACCGGAGGGGTAGTGTTCAATGATCTCCACCTCTATCGGTCAGTAGTGAGCAGTCTATAGTATCTCACTATTACTAGACCTGAACTGTTATATAGGGTTAATAAAGTTGCTCAGTTTATGCAAAATTCCTTAGAAGATCACTGAAAATTGGTAAAGAGGATCCTACGGTATGTAAGTGGTACTGTAACCTATGGCCTCAAGCTCAGCAAAGATAATTTGATGTTGTTGTCATCCTACTATAATTCTGATTGGGGAGGAGATCCTAATGACAGAAAATCGATTGGTGGTTTCTATGTATACTTGGGTAAGAATTTAATTTCTTGGCAATCAAAGAAGCAGGGTGTAGTGGCAAGATCAAGCACTGAAGCAGAATACAGGATCTTAACAGATTTAGTGGCTGAACTAATCTAGATCAAGGGATTGATGAGTGAATTAAAGTGGAATGCTGCAGAAGCTCCAATTGCCTATTGTAACAATCAAAGTGCAGTTCTCTGGGCAGTCAATCCTATCTTGCACTCAAAATCTAAGCACTTTGAGATTGATTTACATTTTGTGCGAGACTATGTAACAAAGAATGTGATCCGAGTCAGTCATGTACCTAGTTCGGTCTAGATTGTTAATACACACACCAAGGCATTACCCTTAGCTGCTTTTCTTGACTTAAGGGTCAAATTCAAGGTGCATAATTTTAAAAATTCAACATCCTTGAGTTTGAGGGAAAATGATGGAGAGAATGAGCAAGAGAAAGTTAGTTACACATAACTGTCACATTGTTAAGCATTGTTATTAGTATCTATTAGTATTGTTAAGTCTCTACTGAGTCAGCTAAATTAATTGTATTCTAGAAGCTTCTAATTTGTGTCTATAAATAATGTAAGAGAGGCATCATAACTTGATTCTGTAGTTTAATTCATCATCTCCAATATAATAGTCCGTACTCCCTAGTATTCTCTTCTCTCTTTCTAATTTCTTGTTTTTCTTGCTCTCTCACTCACTCACTATGGTACCTTTCAATAATAATAATAATAATAAATTATTAAAAATGTGATGCTAATTATTGAATTCATAAAAAATTAATAATTCTATAATTTATTGGAATAAACAAGCTTTTAAGTTTATTTAAAATAAGTAATTTTTTTTTTAAATTTTGGGATAAACTGATAATAATGAGGTTGAATTTTATAATAAGTAATTTTATTATTATATTTCATAACTTTTATAAACACTCAATTTATTATTTTCTTCAAGTGTTTCTCTTCCAAAATTTATTTGTTTATCGTAAAAACATTTCTTTCTTTAATTCTCTACAAAATTTATGGATTTTTATTCCAAAATTTTTATATATATCTAAAAAATTTATATATATATATATTCTATTTTTTTTTTTTCTAATTTATTTTCCTTCTTTACAAGATTTTTAAAAATATAAAAAAAAAAAGAAAGAAAATGCAAAAGAAGGAAGACAATACGTAGAAGAAGAAGGATTGGAGAAGAAGAAGATTTGAAAAAAAAAGAAAGACATAGAAGATGAAAGACGAGGTGAAGAATACACAACGCAAAAGAAGAAAACATAAGAAGAAAAATGAGAAAAAAATAGAAACAAAGTGCATGGTTGATTGGTTGGTTACGTTGGATTAAACGGATTAAACGCATATGAATGTATGACAAAGAAAAAACAATAAATGATTATTATAAGTGTTTGGTTAAACTTAAATACAAAAATGGCTTGATCACGTGCTTGATCGAATTTGATTAAAAGAAATTAATGGACTTATTGTAAAATTGAATGTCAAAAGCAAACAGTGTCAAAAGTAGACAAATAGTGTTGTATATATGTATAAAAGGGTGATGTTAAGTAGTTAAAGAATAATTATAATATAAAAATATTACGTAAAAATTTTCATTCTCTTAATAAGTAAGTGATATACATCTTTTTATTATTTATTCTTCTTATCACCTATCATTTTGCTGTATGTTTGGAGTCATTAATGTTCTTTTTAAATCAATTTCAGTTTCTTCTAAATTAAATCTTTAACATCTCTCAATCACGTTATTATCCATTAAAATGCAATAATTCTTTACAAAAATTATGGAAGTTAAATTAAAAATTTTTAACAACTTCTAATATATAATTTATGTTTTACGTAAAGACTATTAAAAAATAAAAAATAAAATATAAAATATATAATATAAACAAAAATTAAAAAATAAATTTTTAAAAATAATTATTAACTCGTTATATTAAAATCAATAAATAAGCATACATACGAATATTAAATAAAAATATTAAAATAATTAAAATCATGACCTATTAGTACATATATGAGATAATTTGAAAAATACAATAAGACGTATAGTTTAAAATTTGATAATATTAATTATAAAAATTTATTAATTATAGACATCATATGTATGAAATTATGAATATTATGAGTATAAAATTATGGATGTTATTAATATGAAATTATGGATGTTATGTGTATGAATTTATGGATGTTATAAGTAAATTTATCAATTGAATAAATTAATTTAAGAATTTGATATTTTTTTAAATTCAATTATGATAAAATTTAAAAATATCTGTGTTAATTTTATAGTTACTTATGCAATAAGTAAAAAATGATATGTGTATGGATATAATATCTAATAAATATGAATTTAATTTTTAGATGTTAGTTGTATGTAATTATGGATGTTATGTATATAAACGTATGAATGTTATATGTATGAACTTAGTTAGTACAATATAATTATAAATGCACATAAAAACACAAAAAAAAAAAGTTAAACCAGTTTATTACTATACCTCATCAAAGCTAGTATAGTTTTCCATATTCTCGAAAATTGATTGACTGACAACAACCTCGTCGGGTGAGTCTATCTGTTGTTCAAATTATTCAGCACTTTCTACCATAGGTACCGTATTAAGGTTGAATTCAAATGCCATACTATTTGTAACACCCTCACTACCAGAATGTCACGCTTCTGGCTGCGCCACTCTGATAGAAAGAAGTATTACGACTACTTTACATACTAAATATTAAAATAGGAGCCTGTGACTCAACACCGTATCGCTGATTTCTTTGAAAACCGGAAACAAATACTTTATCTAAAAAAAACAAGCAGGCATAAATTCATATACATGACTTCTTTCATAATATCTTTTAATATAATATATATAAATCATACAACTCCTATCCCTCTTGCAAAAATTGTAATAACAAAGACGAGGGAAGAAAATAATCTAATTAATACAACATATATAACTAAACGGAGTTTAACTCTTCTTAATGCTTCTTCATTCGGTTCCTGAAAAGGTAAAGCTGTAGGGGGTGAGAACCTAACCACACGGTCTCACCACGGGGTTTCAAAGTTGTCATAAGAAGATATTTCAATAAGAAAACTGCTTTCAAATTCAGTGATTATCATTGCCTTGTGAATCCTTTTAAAATCCAATAGCTAATCGTTTAAAACCTTTTCAAAGAAACAATGTTCAATATTTTCAGAAATCCAAAGTCTTTCTTTTCTCATAAGCAAATCTCAATCAGAAACCAACCACGCAATCAAACCACACAATCATTTATTCAGCACCAAAAGTTCATTCTCAAATGTAACACGCCAGGGCAAACACAGGCAAGACAGACAAGGAAAGCACAAGTAGGAAGCAGTTACAGCAAATAGTTCAAGTAGCAGTTAGGAACAGTTTAGCAATTAGGCAAACCAAAATAAGTTCAAACCCAAGCAAAGCATACAAATGCATATGATGCATGCCTGTCCTATGGCTGATGAGGCTCATCTGTCGGTTATCCAGCCAACCCGACAAGTCTGAATTGTACTTAGACTGTCCCCCGACGTGCATCCCCAAGAGCCTATGCATAACTTTTTCTCAAATAATCAATATTACTCAATGGGGGTAACATTCCCGGAAATTTATATAGTGCCCGGTCACACACTTACATCGTAGGGTCAACAGAGTATCGAGTTTTCAACCTGGTACACGTGGTGGCAAGCCACGGCACTTAATCCAGGGAACCTCGTATCTCAGATATTTCAAATTCATAAGCCACATATCTCAACATCATAATCATTCATCAATCCAAACCTCATTTCCAAATTCATTCAAAAGCCATATTTCAAAGAAAATTCTCGTTAATCCTCTTTCCATTCCGTTCATTAACAATCTCAATTCCAAAGTATAATTCTTTCTTTGATAAATAGATTATTCTTAAAACATATAATGTTTGAAAATAAATCTTTTTAGTTAATTACTTCAAATAAAACTTCCAATTTTATAAAATTTCGGCAGCATCTCCTCTAAAACTCGAACTTTGTCACCCTGTTCGGGTCCCATCCAAACATTTCTCAAACCTTTTCCAAACCTCAATCATTTTTCAAGATTCAGCTAGTTCCAATATCAAATTATTTTCAAAGCGAATCAGTGTCCATAATAAATCTCTTTTTAAAATCAAACCAGCTCAAATACTAAATCATTTATAAAGTCACTACTCAAAATTAAACCATTTCCAAAGTTAATCCAGTTTCATATTCCAAATCGTTTCCAAAACCAATTCCTTTACATTATCGAAAATAGCTTCAAAACCAAGAAAAGCCATTTTTCATAATAATCAACTAAATAACCTTTCAAACTAATTTCTTTTCAGCAATCACAAACTACTCAGGCAATCAAGCAATCAGTCATTCAATCCAGCAAACAACCACATTTAAAAGACAATTATAATCACAAACATATGTTCTCTCACATTAATATCTAGTTATCACAACTCTGTAATATAAATTAGATTTTAAGAAAACCCCTACCTCAATTTAGTCAAAGCTCAGTAATTAGACTCATCAATTCCTCTTTTGTTTATTTTCAATTTTACAGCAGCGGCCGCAACCTTGTTTATTTTCAGACAATATCAACAGCAGCATCAAGAATCGCGGCAACAACACTTTTCTGACATAAATTGGAATTTAAAGCGAAATTGATATCGAGAGGAATAGAACGAAATTAGTAATGGAACATTTATGATAAATTGAAACAGAATCAAATAACCTCACCACGAGAAACAAAGCTCCGGCAGGCGGAAAATACCGATCAGGCGGCAGCTCCGGCACTCCCCGAAGCTCCGGTGGTTCAATAACAACCTTAATTTCGACGCGCAAATACCGAAACCCAAACCTACGGTACCAGCATCTCAGAATCTCCAACAGATTGCAACAGAACATTGATTTCAATAAGTTTCAGAAACAAAGTGCTTACCAAGAAGACAGGGGTTCCGGCGGCAGTTTCCAACATACACAGGCTTCAAAGGCGGTTTTCGGTGGCAGCAGCGCTCTCCGACGGCAGAGGTGCGGCCAGAAGTCGCGGCCAGAAGCTTCGGAGGCGGCGGATTTGATGAGGATGGCCGGTGATAGGAGCGGCAACTGCGCGCGGTGGCTGGACAGGTCTCGATCCTCCCTTCCTCCCGGATCTCTCTCCTCTGCCTCACCCATGTACGACGACGTTGACAGCTGCAGCAATGGCGACGGACTTCGTGGCGGGGACGGTGGCTGTGACAGGAAAGGCGAGCAGCGGCGATGAAGGCGTGGCGGTTCCAAGCCTGCGACTTCCCTTCACTCGCGAGCCATCTCTTCTCGCGATCTCAACAGCGACAGCGAGCAGAAGCGGCAGCTTCCTGGACGGCGGCGGTGGCGCAAACAGCAGGACGCAGCGGCAGCGGCGGTCCGCGATGATGGCGCGACACCTCCACCGGCGCTCCCCTCTCTCGGATCTCCCTTCCCTGTTTCCTTCTTTCTTTCTTTCTTTCATTTCTTTCTTTCTTTTTTTTTCTTTTCTTGCTTTCTAGTGCTGCTGCCATATGTGTGGTTAGAAAGGGGAAACAAGGGCGGCTAGGGTAGGTTAGAAGGAATTAGGGATTATTGCCTCAACTAAGGTTTCATTTGGGAATTTAGAATTAGAGTAAAATTCATATGAGTAATATAACAATTTTATAAAATTAAGAGTAATAGGATAATTAAAAACCTGTTTTAATCCAACACTAATATTTATTAAAAATACTATTTAATTATCAATTTATAAATTATTCTCAAATAAATAATTCTAATTCGATGACTATAGATAATATAATTAATTTTCTTTATTCATAAAAATTAAAGTATTAATTTCTAGAATCACAATTATTTAAATCAAATCATATAAGTTCTTATTATTTTACGATTCCTAAACTTTATAATTTAAATATGCAAATTACCCAATAATTGTAAAATTAGATAAAATTTTTAATTTAATTATCAAAAATTGATTTAATTAGTTTTAATAAAATAATTTCTGAAATTTAAATCTTTAATAAATAAATAAATTAAAATTAGTTCACAATAAGATTTTCCGAGAATTCTGAGTCTTACACTATTTGTAATGATAAAGATGATTTCTTGTAAAATTTCTTGACCTATTCTAATTGTGCTTGCAATGGTATTAAATTTGTGAATTTTGAATGAAAATAATTGAATTAATGGAAACAAAATCATATTAGGGTAGCTTTTAAGTTTTGTATCTCTCCATTGAATGATGATAAATGACTTAACAAAAACAGAAAATTAATTACAATACAAAATGGTAATGATAATAATAATAAAACAAAAAAGCGTTTATAATAATAATCAATTATAATTATTGAATTTATGTGATACTATCATATTTTCGTTAGGCGAAGGAGTAGAGCAAGAATCAATTATAATGATAAATCATAACCATTATTAATTATTATTATTAATCTTTATTATATTCTTAAATATAGAAATCAAATTATAAAAGGAAATATTAAGTATTGATTACAAGAATGCCTAATAGTAAGGGATATGATATTACAATAAATATTATTAATAAGTAGAGTTGATAAAAATATGATAAGTGAAATGATAAGAGAGTGGACTAAAAAATAAAACTATTATTAAATAATATAAATAAAATATATTATGAAAAATTTTGACTAATTATGACCGAAACTTTTTTGTTACAAAATTTTTCCTATATAAAATTATTTTACAAACCGATTTTTCAAGGCATAACGAAATTTGGTATTAGTACGGATGTATTTATCCTTATAAATTCTCATGCATCTCAGGGTATTGGCACATGAGCCATCGAATAGGTGATCCAAGCTTTATGTGAAGTGATGGAAAGTCTTTGTGGTGTTCTCCTACATATACAACAAAGAAAGCAAAGTGTCTTTCAAGTACACTTTTCTCATACTCGTGCACTGATCGATTCATGAAAGTATATATCCATTATTGAATTGGCCTCAACGTTACTCATTCACAAAAATAACATAATCATATTTTTTATTTCTTATTTACTAACACACTTATAAAAAATAAGAGAATTTCTAATAATTTAATATATTTTTTCATTCATTTGAAGAAATAATTAAAGTACGTGGATTTCAAATCCTTATATAAAGAAAATATAAAGATATACTTAATTCCTAAAAAAGATTATTATTGATTATGATCAACTAAGCATGAGTTATAATAGAGGTAATAAAATTTATAGAAAATTCAACTTATTACACCAATTATTTTTAATAAACTTAATGACTCATGAGTATAATATATATCTAGTCACTATTATTGACTTAGTCAAATTTTGTAACTTATATTTAATTCCTACATTCTAAATACCTTTAATATATTGTAAGCAACTTGTAACATTCTTAAATTTTTTAAGGTTTTGTAAAAAATATCATGAGTTATCATTTGATCATTATCGTCTTATCGAAATTATATTTTGAATTTTAAACTTGGCAACTAAGATGTTTCTTGGTTCTTCTAACATGATGGTGATTATGCAAATTGATTTATTGATTATTGCCATGATTTCATAATAACATGTTCTAATTATAATTAAAAAAAAAAAACTATTTTCCAAATTCTTATTTTGCCACTAAGCACAATAATCATCTACACAGAATGAATAGAAGGAAGGACACTAAAGCGAGGCACAGGGACACAAATTAAAGGATGAGCTCTTGGAACTGTCATGCCAGGTTTCTCTTCCATACTAACAATCCCATCAACCTTCCATTCAAAACACTGAATCATGGCAGCAAGATTACTAGGCACAATTTGAAGCGCTAGTGAAGCTCCAGGGCACACTCTTCTTCCAGTTCCAAAGGGCATTAGTTGAAAATATTGTCCCCTCACATCCAATTGTCCTTCTTCAATGAAACTCTCTGGCCTAAACTCAAGAGGGTTCTCCCAAATCTTAGGGTCCCTACCCATAGACCACAGGTTAATAAACAATAAGGACTTTGATGGAATTTCATAGCCGCAAACATTAGAGATTTCAGTTGATTGTCTCCCTAAAAGTGGTGCCGCAGGATGAAGCCTTAGTGTTTCTTTAACTATGGCTCGCAAGTAAGGAAGGTTTGGAAGATCTGATTCTTCTATTATTCTGTTTCTTCTTGTTACTGAATCAATCTCTTGTCTTGCTTTTTTCATTACATGTGGGTTGTTGATTAACTCAGCAAAAGCCCATTCAATGGTGATAGCTGAGGTATCTGTTCCTGCCATGAATAAGTCCTGCATATACGCCACATACTATGTATAAAGTAAAATTTATGTATAAGATAATTATCTACTTCTATATGAGGTTTTTTATGATAGGAATATATTCTATTTCAATCATGTTAGATGTATATTTTTTTTAGTTATATTAAATATATGTTAAAATCAGCTATTAAAATCAGTTATTAGTATGAAATATATATTAGAATATAAATATATATTAAAAATAAATTAAACGATATATATATTTATACATAAATATATTAATAGTTAATTTAATTTTAGTATATAAATAATAATTTTTTTCTATTTTAACCATTAATAATATATATAAACGACCTTCCTCATTATCTATGTCATTTTCTTTCGTTGAAAATGAAAAACTTTAAGTGGTTTCTTCTTCATACATGATGTAGTTTTTGTTTGTATGTACCGTTTTTGTTTATAGTTTTATAATTAACCATTTATATATTCCCTACCTTTTACATCATATAATGGAGTGGTGCTCTCCTCCATAAATAGTCTGAGTTACATGACGTAGTTTTTGTTTGAACCATTTTGCGTGTGTGAATAAATTTGTTTTATCAATAATAATAATAAAAAGACAATTCAATATAGTGGCAATTATTGCGTACTAAATTGCTAGTATCACTTCAAGACAAGAGTTTACCAATCGTTTTGTTTTCAAGGGCCGATTCTAAGAATCGATTTGCTAAAGTTTTTTCTTTTTGAAAGTAAAGTAGCTTATTAAAATTGATTTCTGAAGGATAATTTTTTTAAAAAATATAACATATATATTTAGTAAATTAAATTAAAAATAATTTTTAATAAACATAAATAACAATAATAATATTTAATAAAACCATTTTTAGAATACATAAATTATTAAAATTAATAATCAAAATCAATTACTAATATAAAATACATATTAGAATATAAAATATACATTAAAAATAAATTAAATAATACATATGTACATTTATACACAAATACATAATAGTTAATTTTAATAACTAACTTTAGTGTATAAATTAAATAACATTTTTGAATCTAAATAGATACAAATATAAAGTTACAAGTACAAGCACAAACAAATGTAAATGATCTTTTTAATCAAGTAAACATAAGATGAAGCATTTGTTGTTTTCGAAAGTATTTTTTCAAAAACTTTTCCCAAACTAAATTAATTAATTCATGATTTTTATTTTTTCTATTTTTTATATTTAGTGATTGAAAAAAGATCACGTAAGTATTTTTATGGTCGTTATTAATAGTTTAGAATAATCTACAATTATTTTTGCAGATTTTAACTACAAAGAAATGTTATCTGTATTAAATTTTTATGTATGTTTTTCCTTTTTTACTATAAGTTTATAATTAAATATACACTTTTTTATATTAAATATTATTTCTCATTATACTAATTAACTTAGCTTATTTGTTAAAAATATATCAACAAAATACTATATTATCTTTTGGTCACCTTAAACTTTATACACCTCAGTTTTTAGAAAAAAGAAAAGAAATTATATCAAAATGAAACTCTAGATGAAAGCTATATGTAAATGAAAATAATTGTTAATGGAAGTCATAATATATAATAAAAAAATATTATTTATATACTAAAATTAATTACTATATATATAAATATATATATTATTTAACTTATTTTATTATATATTTTATATTTTAATATATATTTATATTAATGACTTAATTTTAATATTCACCTAATATAATATAATTGTATATAATAAAACATGCTTACTTACCAATATGAAAGCTTTGATATTTTCTCTGCTCAATTCTATCTCGTCATTCCTCTTATCTTCATATATTTCCAGCAAAATATCAAGCAAGTCCCTCACTCTTCCACCTTCATCACTTTCTCCTTCTTCTTTCCTTTTTTTCCTTGCCAATTCATGCTCCCTTATTACCCTCTCTATCATCGAATCAAACCTCTCCAAAATCCCCTTAAGCCTCTTATTCATCCCTTGCAAGTCCCAATTCTTGAACAACCAAATAAAATCCGAAACATTAAACTTTCCAGCAAGCTCAGCAGTGTCTTTCACCATCTTCCTCATAACTTCTGCATCATCACCGTTCCCACCTTCCTCGCAACAAGTCACGCTCATGGTCATTCTCGAAATTACGCTGTTGGTGAGAGACAAAAGCTGGTCACCAACATCCATGGCCTCGCCAGCTTCTCCCTTTTTCTGTAAGACTCTGAGGAATCTCAGAGTCTCCTGCTTTCTCAAAAGGAGAAGCTGGTCGAGTGTTCGTTGACCGAGAAGCTCTGACATGCAGAGCTTCTTCATGAACTTCCAGAAGCTTCCATAAGGCGCAAACAAGAAACCCTTTGAGCCGTAAGACAAGTAATGAACGGCAGAGCTTTTGAAACGATTGATGAAGGTAGTTTCGTGTGTTTTGAGGAACTCTTTCGCGATTTCCGGGGTGGTGACCACCACACAAGGGAGTGAGCCGAGGTAGATTTGCATGATGGATCCATACCGGGATGAGAGGCTATGGAAGCTTTGGTGTGGTAATGAAGAGATTAAGTGAAGGTGTCCGATGATAGGTAGTGATGGTGGACTTGGTAGTAAGTTTTGGTGACCGTTTTTCTTGCGGTTTCTTGTGAGAATGACTCGAACAATAATGGTGGAGATAAGCCAGATGAGGAAAAGTTGGATGTAACCTTGGAAATCAAAAGCAAAGGCCATAGATGAAGCTCTCTTGGAATGGAAGAAAATGTGAGGACGAGTTTGATATGTTATGATGATGAGAAAAAAGACGAGGATTTATATTATTATATCATGAAAGTAACTACATGGAAATAGAAACGAAGACTAGACTGTATGCAATAAAATCCAATAGAAACAAAGGATGCTCTTACTTGGGATTAGGGGTGTTATCGGTTCGGTTTGGTTCGGTTTTGGACCAAAAACCAACCGAACCGTTCTATTCGGTTTTTACATAATACCAACCAATCGGTTTGCTATCTGCGCAACAACCGAACCGAACCGAACCGAACCAAAAGCGGTTTGGTTCGGTCGGTTTTTTCGGTTTTTAAATTTTAACTAATAAAAAATTAATTTTAGTAAAATGATGTTCAAAACAATCAATAAACTGAAATAATATTATATTACATTCAAATTCAACACAATTTCAACTCATTCCAACAACTAAACATAAAACAAACACATTTATTAAGTCTAAAATTTCCATTCAATGTATTACTAAACCACTTATGCGGTTCGGTTCGGTTCGGTTCGGTTTTTACCGAGCCAACCGAAAACCGAACCGAACCGATCGGTTTACATCGGAAAAAAACCAAAAAAACCGATTTTTTTCGGTTTTTATTCGGTTGTTGTAAATTTCGGTTCGGTTTTGCGATAAATTTCGGTTTGGTTCGGTAACTTACACCCCTACTTGGGATAATGTCACTGAGATTTTCTTTTAACGTGTGAAGATAAATGAATGCCCGAGCGACTTGTCTAAACGTTGATGTGACACAAGACCCAATCTAGTTATATAGTAATTAAAAAAAAAAAAGTGGAAAGCCCTAAATTCGTCTCTAAAATTTAACTTCGAATAAATTAATCTTTTAAAAAAAATACTAATAAATTTTTTTATAATAATAAATATAAATAAATTTTATTTAAATTAAAATTTTTTATCTTAATTATAGTAGTTTATTCAAAAATAATGTGTTAATGATTTTCTATCTTCTATTATAAAAGACTTTATTAATATTTTTTTTAGAATTAATATGTCCGAAATAAAAATTTTTAGAGACTTATTTATTTTACTCTTAAAAAAAATGGTTAAGATAGGCAACTCTTATAGTGAAAAAAAAAATAATAAAGAGTTTAATTATCGTCAATTGGATTAATTACCAATTCAGTACTGAAAAGATTCTGTCGCTAGCATAAATGTCTTTAAAAGATGTTATCGACAAAGCAGTTTCTTAATGATTTGAAAATACAACAAAAATAATTAATGAATATTATATTTTTTACAAGTAAACTTTCATATTAAGCAAATGACTTATCCGTTTGATCCGAATTTTTGTGGTAACATTTAAATAAATATTTAGAAGATGCACAAAAAATTTGAAGCAAAATTTGATCTCTAGATTTTTTTATTTTTCAAAAAAAAATGTGGTTATTCACACTAAAAATTTTTTTAAAAAAATTCACTTGACATAAAATTACTAAGTTTTAAAGATAAAAGATCTCATTTTCCTAATAATAATTGCAAAATTTTGCATCAAAATCTTATCTCTAAAGACTATTTTTAGAATATATATTTAATATTTAGTTCTTTTGTCTCATTTTTTAATTTTTGGAGAGTTTATTTGTCGTTAATATCTTTTAAGAGCTTTTGTTGTCTATAATGTGAATTTTTGAATACTATTTTAACAATTTATTCATATTAGTAATAGATAACACTACTAGAAAACTACTTATTACTCCGACAGATTTCATCCCACGAAAATACAGACAGATTTTGTGAGAAAATTTTTGTCAGAAACAAAGAAAAATGAATTAACATGAATTACAGACAGAAAAAAATCTGTCAATAATTTTGTCGAAAAAATTAATTTTTTTTTGAAAAATAATTATCGACAAAATAATCCGTCTGTATTTAAATAAATAAAATGTTGTATTTTATTAAATTAGTACGGACAGAAAATCTGTCTGTAATTTAAATTATTCCATCAAAAAATATTAAAATAAAGATTGTCACCGCCACGAGCTCCTCATTTCAATTACGATACTGCGTCTCCACACTCATCTCCTCCAAAGTTCTCCGTCACGCTCTCTTCCATTCCTCTCCCTCCGTCGTCGCCTTCGCTGCCATTGTCAGTCGTTCGCCACTACCTCACACCACAACAACCACCGCCAGAACCACAAGTTCCTGGATTCCAATACCTTCCTCAGAAGCTGGTGAAGGAGGTTCATAAACAGTACATCCACGAAATGGAGCTGCTTCACTCGAGAAGCAGCGCAAGGACGAAGCTCAGAGAGAAGCCCTTAGAGTTGCCAATGAGGAGCGCAAGATAAAATGCTGTATTTTATTAAATTATTACGAACAAAAAATCTATCTGTAATTTAAAATATTCCGTCAAAAAATATTAAAATAAGGATTGTCACCGCCACGAGCTCCTCATTTCAATCACGATACCGCATCTCCACACTCATCCCCTCCAAAGTTCTTCGACACGCTCTCTTCCGTTCCTCCTCCTCCACCATCGCCTCCGCTGCCATTGTCGGTCGTTCGTCACTACCTCGCACCACAACAACCACCGCCAGAAGCACAAGTTCCTGGATTTCAATACCTTCTTCGGAAGCTGGTGAAGGAGGTTCGCAAGCAGTACATCTACGAAATGGAGCTGCCTCAGATCGAGAAGCAGCGGAAGGATGAAGCTCGCATAGAAGCCCTTAGAGTTGCCAATGAGGAACGCAAGAAGCTTAAGGTTGAAGCTGTGCAAATTAGGGCCCAAGAGCGCAAGATCGCACAACAAGAATTCAGAGAAACACTCGTGCGTTTTTCCTTTTCTTCTTCCCTCCCCTCTATGAATTTCGCTGTGCACATCAAGTGTTCGATGGTTTACTTATTTGTTGGTTTGAGCTAACATGCACATCAAATGTTTGTTAGTTAGTCTTAGTGGATAATTAGGTAGACATATGTGCTCAATATTGTGTTCGTGCAGACAAGGTGTTTGATCTTATTCAAATTCAAGAACCTATTGTTTGTGGTATAACTTCCTTAGAGTATGACCACATGGAGATTCTTGGTTAGTTTTCAATCTTTGTATTCTTGATAATATCTTATAAAATTCATGAATTGTCAGCATATATCTAACATGATGTTGCAATGCCAATGATACTGTTCATTCAGTTTATTTCTATTGGATTCTGTTAACAGGGAATACTCTTGGAGAAATTGCTGGTGAGAAGGCGGGTATATTTAAGGTATGTTTAGATTAAAATATTTTCTCTTAGTTTTGAATATGAATGCCTTTTGAATTCTCTATCTGTCCTTTCTTTCTAAATCCATCAATTGTAATCTATATTTTCTATTTTTCTCACTGCAGGATCAAATATCAGCTTTTACGGTGCCTCAGCCTGACGAAGCAATGCGTGTGCTTGAGGAGAAGGCTTCTCAATTGAATGTAATTGTGTTCTTTCATGAGGCTGTTTTGTTCTTAGCTTCCTGAAAAGAATCTAAATAACTCATCAGTAGGCATAATCATATAACAACATTGGCACATCAAAAATCAAGTAACATGATACAATGTTCCATGTGTTCGTTCTGTATTAAGATGTGTTCGTTCTGTATTAAGAGTGAAATATCTTGTGTCAATGTGACGAGTTTAACAGCAATTGAACATGTGCAAGTTCATTAATTTACTTTGTTGAGGCTATATCAAGATCATCATTATCAATATTTGCATTGTTTTAGAAAGGAGTTATGCATATCTTATCATATACATTCTTCCTTTGATCACGTTGTGCTTTCATCTTCATGTGATTTTCCATTTATCCATGAGTATCTGAAAAACAGGATATATGTAACTGCAGGTACCCCTTCAAGTTGTAAACCCATTAGATCCGAGTTTGCTAAATGGTTTAAGACTTGGTCTTGAAGGTGAGCACCAATATCTGAATGCCGGTCTTGCTGTCGCACTGTGCTCGACATGGCTAAAAAGGACTGGCCATCTTGGAGACACTAATCTAGAGAAATCCGTGCTCGACATGGCTAAAAAGGACTGGCCATCTTGAAGACACTAATCTAGAGCAATCTGTAAGTTCTGAAGTAATGCTCTCATGACAAGATATATATAAGCATGTTCCTTTAGTTTTCCTTGTGTGATTTGTTTTTCTTCATGTTCACTAGTGACAATATTTGCAGTACCACTTCTTAGTGCTAGATATTAGTAACATTCTAATTCAATAAACTTTTTCTTTGGAGCACATGTTTAGCTACAAAACAAGGTAAAAACATCAACGGTAAATCACTTAATTATTTATCATGCATGGTTGATTAAAATTTACAATTGAAATCAAAGTCAACAATTCCTACAAGCAATATTATATTATATATAATATAACTCCTACATTTTAATTTATATTATTTATGATGTGGGGGCAACGAGAATATAAAATGCTTGCTGCCATACTTTAGGCCAAACTATACACATGAAGATTATCCAAGTATGAAAGCATTTGATATTTTCATCAGTAGCATTTATCAAAATACATCTTGGTAGCTTTCATATATATATAGTAGCAAGTTATGAAACTGGATGTATATTGAGTTTAGCTAGGCGAAGAGTGGATCCCATTATTATTTAATTTATTCTAAGCAAATTTAGTACAATAAAGTATGATATAACAAGATATTTTTTAACAAAGTCAAAAATTGAGACTTGCAACTTCCACCATGTGTCTCTTCACTGACCTTTTTTTTCTACAGTAATCCTTTTAATCACAAAACACTGACTTATAATTATCTATGTTTCATTAATTTTTGATGATGTCCTAGTTCATTTCTGGATTGCAAAAGCTTTCCTTACTAAATTTGGAAGGGTGCCTTGTAACAGCTACATGCTTGGATTCTCTTGCAAATTTAATTGCTTGATATACTTTTATGCTTATTATGTTGTTGATCTAGAAAATTGGCCACTTTATTATATTCCCTAGAAATAATACAACTATATAACTACTAAACCTATAAACCAGCTAGCATATTTAAGGATATCCTGCAGTGGTGCCATTGTGAGAATGGGTGAATTCTTGATCTTGTCTCTCTAGAAAACTCTGCATCACCTTCCAAAATGATACTTCTGCACCCCATATTCCAAGCAAAGAATAAACCCTCCAGTTAGCTCAGCTCTATATTAAACTTCAGAGATGTAGATTTGTCAGTGTACTGCTACTGTAAAATATTTTCCATCATGTTTATTAGTATATATTATAGATTAATTTGTCCTTGTTATTTCTTGCCAGATCTTCCTCTCTTGTCAAACTTGAATCTTAATAGATGCAATATTACCGATGACGGCTGTGAAAAATTTTCACGTAAGCTGTTGGGACTTGTCTATCTGCTATTTTTGTTTGATAATTATCTATTTTAAAATATGCTCATTTGTTCCAAATTTCTTGTACCATAAAAATTATTGTGGAGAAGGCAGCCGTAGAAAACTCTTTATTTTAATTTTTGCAGGGTTGAAAATTTTGGAAGTACTCAACTTGGGATTTAATGACATTACTGATGCATGTTTAGCACACTTGAAAGGTGAGAAAAATATGGACCTCTTCTCTCTCTCTCTCTCTCTCTCTCTCTCTCTCTCTCTCTCTCTCTCTCTCTCTTTCTCTCTCCACACAAGCTGTCATAACCCATTGCTTTTCTTTCTTTCGAAAAAAAGAGTAATGATTTAGTCAAATATACACATACAAAATATATAAATTATTTGATGTTAAAATTCAATCTATTAAAAAAAATAATAATATGATTAACATGTGTAGTGAGGTGTGAAGTTTTTCATATTCCTTTGGTCCTGTTATTTCATGGAATTTGAAATCATGTTTAGTATATTGGTGTGGGAAAATCGTGATTCACAGTTTTCACAACTCCGCACAACTAACCAGCAAGTGCATTGGGTCGTCCAAGTAATACTTTACGTGAGTAAGGGTCGATCCCACGGAGATTGCCGGCTTGAAGCAAGCTATGGTTATCTTGTAAATCTTAGTAAGGAGATTAATGATAAAAATGATTTTGTTATGAAAAGTAAATAACATGAATTAAAAGGTACTTGTGATTCAGTAATGAGGAACATGTTGAGGTTCCGGAGATGCTCTGTTGTCTGAATCTCTGCTTTCCTACTGCCTTCTTCTCCAAACACGCATGGCTTCCTTCAATGGCAAGCTGTATGATCCTCTCGGATGAAAAATACCAGGTACAATCTCTGCACGGCTAATCAACTGTTAGATTTCTCGTCTCGGATGAAAAATACTATGTACAGCTACCGCACGGCTAATCATCTGTCGGTTCCCACTAGTGTCGGAATAGGACCCTTGTCCTTTTGCACACTGTCACTGCGCCCAACATTCGCAGGTTTGAAGCTTGTCACAGTCATCCCTTCCCGGATCCTACTCGAAATACCACAGACAAGGTTTAGACTTTCCAGATCCCAAGAATGCTGCCAATTGGTTCTAGCCTATACCATGAAGGTTCTAACCTCCGGACTCGGTCTGTGGATTAGAAACCCAAGAAATACGCACTCAAGCTGTCGTCCAATGATTACGTTGAGCTCAGATAGAACGGAGTGGTTGTCAGGTACGCGTTCATAGGGTTGAGGATAATGATGAGTGTCACAGATCATCATATTCTCCATATTGAAGTACGAGAGAATATCTTAGAATAGAATCAAGCGTGATTGAATAGAAAATAGTAGTAATTGCATTAATCCATTGAAACACAGCAGAGCTCCTCACCCCACCTATGGGGTTTAGAGACTCATGCCGTAGAAGATACAATATGAAGTGTAAAAAATGTCATGAGGTCCAAAATGAATCTCAAAAAGTAGTTTTTATACTAGACTAGTAACTTGGGTTTATAGAAAATGAGTAACTAAGTGTAGATAGTGCAGAAATCCATTTCCCTGACCCACTTGGTACGTGCCTGGGCTGAGCTTTCAAACTTTCACGTTCACATGCCCAAAGTTGGTGTTAAACACCACCCTGGGTGCCAGAATGGGCGTTTAACGCCGAAAAAGGTGCCAGTTCTGGCGTTTTACGCCAGAGAGTTTTAGGCTGACTTTGAATGCCAATTTGGGCCATCAATACTCGGGCAAAGTATGGACCTATTATATATTGCTGAAAATCCCAGGATGTCTACTTTTCAACGCAATTGAGAGCGCACCAATTGGGCTTTTGTAGCTCGAGAAAATCTATTTCGAGTGCAGAAGGGTCAGAATCTAACAGCATCTGCAGTCCTTTTTCAGCCTCTGAATCATATTTTTGCTCAGGTCCCTCAATTTCAGCCAGAAAATACCTGAAATTATAGAAAAACACAAAAACTCATAGTAAAGTCCAGAAATGTGATTTTTGAATAAAAATTAATAAATATATAATAAAAAGTAACTAAATCTTACAAAAAACTATGTAAAAACAATACCAAAAAGGGTATAAATTCTTCGCTCATCATATATCTAAATGCATGTATTTAAATCTATTGCCATGCAGAATCTGGAAATCAAGAAACTGATAGATGAAAAAAATGTGCATTGGCTACACAATATGCGGCAGAAGCAACTCTTAGAAGCGTACATGCAAATCAAAAGGATGATGATTCTTGTAAGGTCCCACATCGGTTGGGGAGGAGAACGAAGCATGCCTTATAAGGGTGTGGATACCTCTTCTTAGTATGACGCGTTTTGACGAGTGAGTGTGGGAGGCTTCGACTATCATCCCTATCGTCAAAGGCAAAACCGTGAGGCCTTGTGTGCCAAAGCGGACAATATCGTGCTAGCGGGTGGTCTGGGCTGTTACAGATGGTATCAGAGCCGAAACCCGGATCGATGTGCTAGCGAGGGAGCTGGGCTCCCTTAGGGGGTGGATTGTAAGGTCCCACATCGGTTGGGGAGGGGAACGAAGCATGCCTTATAAGGGTGTGGATACCTCTCCCTAGCATGACGCATTTTGACGAGTGAGTGTGGGAGGCTTCGGCTATCATCCCTATCGTCAAAAGCAAAACCGTGAGGCCTTGTGTGCCAAAGCGGACAATATCGTGCTAGCGGGTGCTCTGGACTGTTACAATTCTCTCCCAATTGATAGCATCATTGCTCCATTTGAAGCTGAGATTAAGATATACAAGAATGAGGTACAAATAATGCAACTCCCAGCAAGGATGCATTTATCAAATATATTAATTTAATGTATGAACTTTACTTACTGATAATAATAATAATAAAAATAGTAACAATGTAACATGCTTTTGGCTTCATAGATTACAGCACTACAGGAAGATAAGAAAACTTTGGAACGACTCACAAAATCAAAAGAGTCAGCACTGTTAGAAGCAGAGAGAATTTTGCGAAGTGCACTAGAGAGGGCTCTAATTGTTAAGGAAGTTCAAAATCAGAACATGGATTTGAAGAGACAGATTGAGATTTGTCAGGCAAGAATCTCTATCCTTCCTCACATTTTTTCTTTTTGTTGTGAACTGAAATGCAGCTAACTAACAACTGCCATAAATAGGAGGAAAACAAAATCCTAGAGAAAACACACCGCCAAAAGATTTTGGAAGTTGAAAATCTTAGCCAAACCATTCAAGAACTCGAGGAAACCATCTTAGCAAGCGGAGCCACAGCTAATGCCATTCGTGATTACCAACGGCGGATTTTTGAGCTGCTAGTAGGCATATCTTGAACTCATTTTCTCATATAATATCTGACTGGTTAGTATGTGTGGTAAGTTGGAGTTGCATCATCATGCAGGAGGAGAAGAAAACATTGGAGAGGGAGCTAGCAAGGGCAAAAATGGACTTGGTATAGTTTTAGTATGGTTCAGATGAGGACTATGATGATGATGAAGATGAAGATGACACTGAAGACTATAGCTGATAGTTTTAGTATGGTTGAACAATATACTGGGAATTATAGTTGATGATCAATACACTTTGTTTATGTTTTGAATTATATTGACTTGCTTGTTTATAGTACTTTTCTTTTATTTTGATAATATGATGAATTTGTTTATTTTTTAAAATATTATAAATATTCAAATACAAATTAGATAAAAATTTGTATTAAATTTATATTTATTTTGTATGAAAACAAGTTTATTTTGCAATGGAAAAATAAAAAAAAAATTCTATTTTACCTTACTGACGGATTTACAGATGGAAAATCTGTCGAAAAATCTGTTGCCAATCACCGACAAAAAATCTGTTGAAAAATCTGTCTCTAATTATCGACGGAAAATTCGTCGAAAAATCTGTCTCTAATTACCGACAAAATATCAGTCGGAAAATCTCTCTAATTATCGACGAAAAATCTGTCAGAAAGTTCGACGTTTCAGGAAAATGGAGGGGAGAATTTACCGAGGAAAAATCTGTCGGTAACTGGTAAAAATCCGTCAGTAATTTTCGACGGAAAAAAATTTGTTGGTAAATAATTTCCGACGAAGCTTTTACAGTGGGACAAAATCCGTCGGTAATTTCATCGGTAACCAAAAATCCGTCTGTAATAAAAACCAAATCTATCTGTAAATCTGTCTGTATTAAATAATTTTCTAGTTGTGTAAATATTCATATTAAACATTTAGAATTAATTAGTACTGAATATTTAAATAAATATGAAATATAAATATTATTAATAAATAAATATTAATAATAAATTTATTCTGTATTTATTTAATATTAACATTACGAGAGGAGTAGCAGCAACCCAAGCGAATAGCAAACCCAAAGCCAAAAATAGAAATGGAAAAAGAAAAACTAGAAAAGGAGTAAAAGGAAAGGAAGATGGAAGATGAAACAAGAACTAGCCAAGGAAGTGATATGGTGAGGCTTCAGCAACTTATAAGTAACCTCCTTCTAAAAAGGCCATTTGAATGGTCGAAGGCAAGAAGGTCCTTTCATGAAGGAAGAAATGAAAAATTCCACTCATTTTTTGAAAGAGCTAAATACTAAATCAATATTAAAAAAAATTTTGGCGTTGACAAAAATAGTACCTAATAGATATTATTAATAAAATGGTCTTTGAAAAAAACTAAAATTTGACAAGCGTATCCCTGAACTCACAAGAACACATAACCAGTGAGAATGATACTGAGGTGGCCACTGTGTTTTGATTATATGACAACCTTGTTAATGTATATCTTAGGTGAAATTTTTAATTAATTAACTCAACATGAAAAATTTCCAAATCATTCTAGGTTTGCCCTGAATCCTAAAATGGGACTTTCCACCATGAGTTGCTCCAAATTTGTAGATTGGAAGATGTATACGGCTATAGCTCATGGTAAATCTGTTATTGGGAGAAAGAACCCATCAATACAATAAATAGTCAAAAATTCAATTGACAGAAATTACATATTAATATACAATTCAAGAAGATTACTATATAATAAAGCTTACCTAGAAGAGAAGGCAAATAGATTCATATACAATAACAAAAAAACTTAATAAACTCACCTGTGCAACCTAACTCAGCTTGGACAATGGAAGAGAAGCAAGAGGCAGAGTTAGACAAGGCCAGAAGAAAAGCACCAGAAACAGAGTAGACACGGCACACAGAAGTAGAGGTGGAGGCAGCGAAGACGAGCCATGGTGGTGCCAAGACGACAACTTCAATACAGATAGAGGAGGCAGGGTAGCAACTGACGCCAAGCAGCGAGCAGTTGTAAGCAATGACTGGCAGTGGGGAGACGAGGCACAACTGTCAGCGAGAAGCGTGAAGACGAGGCCGATGAGTGAGACAACGCTGTTGTGTGTGTATGTTCTTATGCTTGACCACAAGGAGAGAACAGAGAAGTGAGCCATCACGAAGCACAGACCGGTGAGATGACGCTGAAGAGACAGTAGTGAAGGTGCAAGGACGATAGAGAGTGGGTTCAAGCGGCGAGGCAACAGCAGTGACGGCACAGGGACGACATGGCGCAAATGAAGGCGATAGACGAAATAGGAGCTAGTGAATGCAGATGACCCATTGATGACACGGCAACCGTGCAGTGTCGGCTACAACAGCTCTGTGAGAGTGAGAAAGTTGAGGCGCCATGTTGAGCTCCATTTCCGTTTTGGCCTGTTTCGGAGTAAGAAAGTCCTATTTTAGGGTTCAAGGCAAACAAAATGATTTGGAGATTTTTCAGGTTGGATTTGGTTAACTAATTAAAATTTTCACCTAAGTATATACATTAACAAGGTTTCCATATCATCAAAATACAGTGGCCACCTCCGCATCGTTCTCATCAAAGATCTGCTCTAGCAAACTCAGATACATGCTTGCTAAGTCTTAATTTCTTTCAGGGACTATTTTGTCAATAACTTCTATTGGATACCATTTTGTTAGTGCCAGAATCTTTTGAGTACCGATTTGAATTTACCTCTTCTCAAAACGACATCATCATTATGCTTGGAGAACCATAAACATCCACTCACAACGTCACCTCCTCAACACGAGATCAGCAAAAGCCTCCAATAGCAGGAGACAGTCTCACATAATATGGAAATGCAAGAGCTTAAGAAACACGCTCCCACATTTAGGGGCAATATTCTATACAAGGTTCCAACCTACACCAACAACCCGACCCAACGGAACCTTTAAAATACTACAAAAAAGTCGTCAGATACCATCGGAATTAGCGACAGATAAATTCGACAGTATAAATCTCGCTGGTAATTGTTTACTGACAGATTTAGCAGCGGATATAAAATTTTAATTGCAAAATTTTGGAGCTTGTTATCATCGGATTTTTTCCACGGTAAATTCGACGGTAAACTTAAATTTTATTTTTTTTAATTTATTTGAAAATTTAATATATAATTTTAAATATTTAAATTTAATAATTTCTAAACTAACAATATTTAATTTTATAATTTCTTATAATAATTTGTCTATAATTTTTAGTGAGAAGTTCGCAAACAAGTTCAATTATAAAAATTGAACAAAATTAAATCAGAAATCGAAAGAGCAATTATTTACTTAACATTTACAATGAACCAAGGATAAATGATTTATTTCAAATTTAAAAACATAGATTTAAGCATCCAATCTAAGAACATGTTGTCAAAATCAATTATACCATATGAACTACAAGTCTACAACAAAAGAAGTATAACTCGTATACACTAAAAACAATTATATTATATCAACTTCTAGGTCATGTTATGTTCCTATCACTAAGTATTCTATTAAAAAAATTATCATAACTAGCAATCTAAGATTATACATAAAAAAAATTGAAATATTTCTAGCAAGTTGTCAAAAATATCAACAATTAAGACATTACATTATACAATCTAATGATACACAAGAACATGTTCAATGTTTATTGCACCAAACATTCAAAATCATTTCATACATTACTATTACTTCATGATAGAGTGTGCAAATTATTGCTAATTCATTTTTATTCTATCTTAGAAAAATCAAAATTGCAATTATAAGTGCATATGACTTATATTAGTGACTTACACCAGAGATACCTTCATATTTTAT
Organism: Arachis ipaensis; assembly: GCF_059453495.1. NCBI lineage: Eukaryota > Viridiplantae > Streptophyta > Magnoliopsida > Fabales > Fabaceae > Arachis > Arachis ipaensis. The sequence goes on along the minus strand of NC_142437.1, from coordinate 93,625,531 downwards.
AATAAGCAAGCATTACTCATTTGAACATTAAAACAGCAATTACTTTAACAAGCTTTTGCATCAGACCTCATCAGCTCTCCATGGGAAAATCCCAAGAAACGCCGTAGTAATATCTTATTACTTTAGCTGACACAATTTATTAGCGTCATATTAGAAGAATGAATGATTATTCAACTTAGTTACCAATTCGCTGGATCAAAGGTTTAAGCATAGTTCAAATGGAATAGCTGAATTATAATAAAATAATATATAAAATATAAATAAACACACAAAATATAATTATATTTTAATATAAATCTTAAAATCTCATCCAAATTAAAAATTCTACATCAACCAAAATGTTATATAATCTCATCCAAATTCGCACAAGTCAAATAACAAAAAAAATATCTAAACAAAATTAATAAGTAGGTAACAATTAGAATGCAAATAAATAACAGCTAGAACAATAAGTAGATAGCAAGAACAATAACATCTAGACAAATAAGTTTAATAACTACATAGCAAAAAATTTAATAACACCTAAAAAAAGTTTATAATGATAACATGTATCAACTTAATGACTCATTTTTCTACAATGAGAGCATTTCTTCGCATTTTCTCTTCTAGCTCCTAACCTAGGGCCTTTACCTCTGTGCCCTCTCTTTCTCTTCCACAAAAATTTAGCTTGCTTCTATTGTTGCTAAAATCATTGTTTGTTGCACCATTCAACAAGCCTCTATCCTCTCCTTGATCTAGACTCGCCATTGTCTTTCTTGCTATAATAGGAGAGAAAATATAGTGTTCACATAATATCAAGGAGGGCCTCACTAGTATTATCTATGACCTAACACTTGCAAATTCATCATTCAGTTCTCTCGAAAACCTAATTACATGTGATTGTTGTTTGTAGCACTTGATTTCTTCTAAGCCACATGAGCACGATCCTGCACAATCAAACATTTATCAGGACATTGTAACGACCTAATTTCCAACACGTCATGATCATACTGAAAATCAAGTGTCACCAATTTTCTTACCTAAAACTTTAACTATTTATTATTGAGCTTGTAATCGTATTAGCGCACATCGAATTTTTGGAAAAACTTTTTCTTTATAAAAAGATTTGTGAGGGCAAGTAATTAAACATACATAAGCCATAATAAGGAATTAAATAAAATATACACAAGGCCAACATTATATATATACATAACATATCATAGGTCATATATACATATAAAGATACTGTATACGTAATTAACACTCCGGGCCCTGATCCATATAGGAAGCCCCTAAGCTGGTGCCTGAATCTAGCTTAGTCAACTATATACATCCTACTCTCTCAGTGAGTCTAATAAAAAATGAGAGACTAAACACAAAAGCTAGGCTAATACAAAAAAAAACTACCAAAAGGCACATCCTCAACTCCCAGGCATCAACTGTCGTCATCAGAGAAAATTACAATCACATCTGAACACTTCTCACGATCCTCGTCCTCATCATCAGAAATCTCAATAATCTCAGGAGGGGCTCCGGCACTCGCACTGCTGGTCTAGTCAGCACTCGTCGGTCCACTAATGGAGGTAGTAAGCGGCTCCTCAGATGACAGCTCAGACGAAGATACAGAGATCTGCTCTACAGGAATATCCTCCTCAGGTATAGGCTTTGGTATATGCTCCTCCAAGGCTCAGGCTCAGGGTCCTCTTGATCCTCAAGCTGATCGGCGTGCTAATGAGGCATAGGCCCGTCATGGAATGGGTGAAACAGAGCGTTCGGGTGGAGCCAATGTAACGGGAACTCATAAGGCATATCGGGGTTAAAATGTCGAGTGTTTAATCGGATGACGAAAGGGGTGGTCGTGCAAAATGTACATACGGGTCCTAATCTTTGTAGCTACTACGTAAAATCTATGCTATACAAGATCCTCATATATGTAAGGAGCGTCCATCTCGTAAAACAGGACTCCGGTATCCATCTGAAGGGGAGGAAGAAAAGGGGTACAAATTGGGAGATTCTTAGTAGGGTCGTAGGTAGTTAGTCAAATCAAGATTATCACAGTTCAATTAATTCACAACCAAATATACAAGTGTCATAGAGAAATATCTAGTCACCACAATTCAGAATAACATTAAGGAATGCATAAACACAAGAAGACAATCACAAACAATTTCACAGTATCAAGTAAAATTCAAATGCGCAACAAAGATGATGCATGTCTAGTCCTATCGCAGGTAATGAGCTCATTTGTCGGTTTCGACCCGCACCCGACGCAATCTGACTTGCAAGTCAGATAAGGCATTCCAGCGACATAACCTCTGCAACTTTCTACTTCTTCTAGGCGCTGATACTCCAGCTGAAGCATGTGGCCCTTTCTCCTGGAAGCCATTTCATATACGCAGGCGTCCCCGCACAATCATTTACATATAAAGCCCACGGCTAAACTTTTTCACATCGGCACCATAACTATTTACTTTCTGTCATCCTCTCGTGACCTTTTAATTACTTCATAATCACACGTGCCTTCTTATTTTTTCTCTTTCTTCAGTCTTTCACTTAATTATCCTTAATAGTTCAAACTATCTTCACGCTGTTCTCTCATCACCCACTAAGTATTTTATGAAAAGAAAATCATAAGATTCTTTAACTAAGTTAGTGTTCCCTAAAGCTTTTAAAATCACTGTTCGCTCTTCTTTGACTTATAATATTTATATCTTTCTTATTAAAACTTAACTTTGTAAATCTTTTATTCTTAAACTCTTATTATCTATGTTTTAAACTTCAAACTTTTTTATTTCATTTTTAACTCAACATTTTTATAAAATTATATTTGAAACCTCACATATCCCAATATTTATAAAAGTAATCTCGATCTTTTAGAAAATACCCATTTTTAACCCTGTACTTTATTTATTACCCAAAATACCCGAAAACTTACATAATTACAAATTTTACCTTTATTTCTTGTATACAAATACAATGTTACCCTTTAAATATAAAATTTAATTATTAATCTTTCTTTTATACCAAAACCAAAATCCTTACCCTTTTCCTTTCAAAATATTACTTATATTTTAATCCGTTTTCGAGTTTTTTGATTACCGATTCCTTGTAATTTTTAGTATAATATCTCGGCCATTAAATCTCGCTAAATTTATCTAATTACGTACATAATATCAGCTCCTATATTATCATTAAAGACACGGTCTTAGTTGCTTTCAGGCTGACCGAAACACAATCTCATCAAAATATCAATTTATCAACAAAATTCAACATGAAATGCAATCAAATTTCGACAACACTTAATCCAAACATCAGTTCACTTATCAAACACAATTTAATCGATGAGAATTTATCAAAACTTAATTTTCGTACGAAATCAAAATACTCGAAACTCTAGAGAAGCCTTCTGACCAAGCTGCCAAAGAGAAAAATGTCAAAAATCGTCTGTGTCTCCTCAAACTCCAATTGGCCGAACTCAAGGAAAAGGGGAGTTATATCTCTATCAACTTCTACCGAATAAAAGTGACGCCAACGTATAGAGGAGGAAGATACGAACACTTTTATCAGATTAAATTTTTTATTGGAGTTATAGATCGCAAGAAATTGGAGTCAGAAATTTTTGTGGGTTTACGGTTTTCTTCCATGCAAGCTTCTGTCTCTGCTTTTCTTATTTTCTTTCTTCTGAGTTCGGTGATGAAGGGAATCAATATGAAGTAAAGATGTTTTGGTGATTAATGAATAAAGTTATGTGTCACATTTATATATTTATATATGCATGCATAAGTCACGTTTGGCTTTTATTGATCTTTGTTTTCTTAATGGCCTAAGCCAAAGAAAAGAACCAAGGAAATTAATCATTGAATAATAATCCTAACTAAGGTGTCATAGGTTTAGTTTGATTCACGTTTCCTTTCTTTTCTTTCTCTTTAATGGTTCGGCACAATGGAATGAAATTAAGAATAATAAGTTTAGCTAATGAGATATGGTGGTTTATAATTAGAGAAGGAGATTTGCTTTGTAAAAATATTAGGTATCATGACTTGGTTAATCATAGATTAGGTGTCGTGCTTTGGAGTTGCTGATTCAGCTGTTCAAGTTATAAATATTTTAAATGGGTATTTATAAAAACTGAATATATTAAAACATAAGTAATAATATATATAGAGTTAAATATATATGAGTTACTAATATAAATGATATTAGTAATTTGAGGATGAAAGATATTTGATGAAGTATTAGCAACTTTAAGTTTATCAAAAAATACCGATAATTACTTATATCAACAAAAGTCAGACTTGATAATAATAATAATATTATTATTATCTAGACTCCATTATAATTAGAGCAAGTAAAATAAATAAATAACATAATAATAAAATTATATTACCATTTATTTTACTTTAAGGGGTTCGAAGTCGACTTGTCAAAATAAAATTAATCGCTTTAAAATATTGTTTTAAGAAAAGCTCACGTTAGTGCAGAAATTAGATTTATTACAGACATCAAACACAATCTTTTCATCAAATATCAGTTGAGCAAAAAACCTTCTTTTAACATAATCATTTCACAAACAGATTTCAACACAACAATCATTTAGTTAAAATACAAATTAGACTTGTATCAAATGTAATGAATATAATTAGGGACAAATTCCAAGAGATTCACCTCGTTTTAGATGCTTTAGCAATGTGAAAAATAAAATCAAAGACTAGGAGAAAAAAAGAGAAAAAACGAAGATCCAAATAAAGAAAAAAAAGGAAGAATGGGCAAAACTAGTGACGGATGGTGACAATGAAAGGCTAGCAACGACAAGCGAAACAAGGAGAACGCTCATGCAACCGCAACAAATTTGAACAATACACACGTAGGAGGAAATGACAAGTAGATCTGGAGGAAGAGATGAAACAAATCAGAGAAGTATGGGATCGACAGAAACAACGCTAACAAAGGCTCAGGAACAAAGGTCAAAGTAGATAACAGTTAGGAATGATGGCAAAAAATTTAAAGGGAGGAGAAGATACAATGAGAAAAAGTGAAAAATAGATTTAGACACTGCTGCTAATAATCTGCTGCTATCTCCCGCTTTTATTGTAGTAGTGTCTTGAAATTTGATTTGGAGTATATTTGGTTATAATTAGGTCTTTGAACTTTGATGTAGAGCATGTAAAGTTTATTTGATTATAATATGATTCTTCAAAATTAAATTCTTGAAGTTTGATGAAAAACTTGTTTGATTATAATATGATTCTTGAACTTCAATTTGACTTTTTGGAGCTTGATTATAACTTTTGCATCATAAACTCTGAAGAAAAATAGAAAAAAAGTTATACTAAAAAGAACAAATATTAGTGCACCAAAGGAACAAAAAGAAAAATGGACAAAAGGTAAGAGAGAAAGGAAGAAAAAGAAGATTTGACAGAAAAATAGGGTATTCATGAATCAGATGATATATGTAAATCTGTGGTATTTATCCAATCCACATATAATCCGCAATTTGCAGATATGATTTGATTCACATGATGGTCGGATTAGATTGAAACTCTGAACCACACTCTAATAGGATCGAATCGCAGATATCACATCTGTATTTTTGGATTCGATTATGTGCAGATTGAAACTCCGAACCGCACCCTAATATGGTCAGATCCAATCCGTATATCTAAATATTTGCACCAAATAACAAATAAATAATATATGTTGCATTATATTTTATTTTAATTAATAATTATATTAATATATGTGGTATTATTTTATTTTTGTTATTTAAGAAAAGTTGGTTTAATAATATTTTAAGAGTAAACAGATTTAAGAAAATAAAAAAAAGTTTTATTAGAATGAAAAAAATGGGCTTTATTGACTTTTTTCATAGAAATAAGTTCTTTAATATATTTTCTGTTTTGCAGATGTGTCCAATATACAATCCGATGTAATTTGTAAATCTATAGATATTGATCTGATAAGTTTAGTATGGATCAAATCGAGATTTTAGCTATATTCGATCTCATTTGATTTGCGAATACCTCTACTGTGAAAGTTAAGATTTAATTGGAGAGACAAAATTTTATTTTTGTATTATTTTAACCAAAGATCTAACTTAGGTGACTTTTATGCGGATTAAAACTTTGGGACTATCCAAGCCATTGATGATGACGTTGAATCGTTCAAATACTTCATCAATCATCTCCCCTTCTTTCATGGAGAACATTTCGTACTTTTTGCTCAACATGTCTATTTCGTACTCTTTGTAAGAAAAAGCCAATGAGAAAAAAAATGTAGTGAATTAAATTGTGAGAAAAATCCATAAGATATCTCAGAATTTCTTTGTACATCTTTCTATTTTGTTTTCCTTGCAAGTTGGGTTAGTACTTTGCTATTGAAAGCTAGGTTGAGTACTAGTCAAATTCAGATTGGGTTAGAATCTGGATTTGTCCTATATAGGATTGGGTAGATACTAGGAAAGCATTGGTGTAAGTAATCTTGTAAAAGATATAGTGAAATTCCATCATAATTATGATAGAGACTAGATTGTAGGCTACATTGCACTATGTAGCTGAATCAGGATACATCTGGGTGTTATTCCTTCTTCTCTACTTCACTTCTGTTTCTGTTACTCAGGAGACAAAATGAAAATGTCTCTCAACTTGTAAGAACCAGAGTTTTTCACGTAAAATCGTTTTAATAAATAATTTTAGTGCCCGAAATAGATTCAAAATTTAGAATTTTTAATTTGAAAATATAAAGGTGAAATTTGATTTCAATGAATTTTTCTGAGTTGGAAAATGTATCTTTTTCGAAGGGTTTTTGTAAAAATGCATACTGGCGCTTAAGCTGGCAGTACCGGCTTTAGTCTGACCAGTACCGCGTATTTTGGAAAATAAGATTTTGAAAAGTGATTTATTGTTTTGAAAGGGTAAAAAGTAATTTGGAATTGAAAACCGAGTATTAATCTTAAAGGTTTTGGCTCAAAGTGGGTCAAACGGACCAAAAACGCTAACGGGTTGGACCGGGCCCAAACTGGACCCAAGGCCCAACATATATAAGCTCATTAAATGAGCTTTGAGCTCATTTCTAGCCCAAAGAGAGAGGGGCGCTGGTTGAAGAGAAGAGAGGAGAATAGGTGATGTTACTATTCATGTCCTCCTTCAAAGCTCCATAACTTTTGATCTGGAGCTCCGATTGACGAGCCGTTTACGGCTACACGATGCTCTTGACAAGCTCTTCCTTTCTATCTAAGAAAATCTGGTAAGAACTTGCATCTCAATCCCCAGTTTCCAGCCCTAGAATTCTGCATTTTTGGGTTATGATTTTTGAGTAAATTTTGTGGTTTTGGTTGTTTAGGTGATCTCTAGTAACGGATAATTATTGAAAATTTTCCCAATCCTCTTTGGACAAGGTAAAGTTGCTCATAAACCCTTGTGGTGTTGTATGTTGTGATTTCTAGGTTTTGATTTTGGTATATATATGATGTTAGATTGAGTTTTGGGTGTTTGTTGGAGTTGGTTGAGGCTTTGGATCAAGCTTGGTGGCTTCGTTTGGTGTTTGATGCATTTGAAAATCGGCCAAGGTATGGTTTCAGTTTCTTTTATGTAATATATAATATTTCTGGATACTTAGGCTAGTTGACTTTAAGATAGGTTGAAGGATGTGATTGTATGATTAATTGTATATAAATGTTATGCTGGATGATGGTTTGGATGTAGGTTGAATGAGTTTGAATGTGATGATATGTATATATTGTTAGATGATGATTATTGATGAGTTATGTTGGTGGGTGTTGAGGTTTGAAGATGGGTGTGGGTGATGATTTTTGATTGTTGGTTATTGTGGCTCATGTTGAATGTAAATGAGTAAGGAGGTTTGATGAATTGAATGTATTGTTGAGAATTGTGAATAATGAGTTTGAGTATTGATGATGATGATGAATTGATGATAATGTGTTTATTGGATGGAGGTTTGGAAATATGTGACATTGATGATGGATGATGATGGTGAATGGTTATATTGATGTTAATAAGGTTAAGGGAAATTGGAAAATGTAAATTAGGTTGGATTTAGAATTGTTGAATGATTTAGAAGGTTGTGTGATTGAGAAAATGGTTGAAGTAATATTTGGTATGAATTTTGGGCTGTCTTGGTATGGCTAAAATGTGATTGAAATGGTTTTTGGATTGAGAGTTTGGTAAAATTGAGATGTAAAGGCTTTTTTGTAAAAGCTGGTTTTTAGTAAACTTTGACGGGTCATAACTTGTGCCTCAGTTTTCGAAAGTTATTGAAACAGCCCTGTGCGCACGCACAAGTCGGGAAGAGCAGTCTGTTGAGGGCGCTAGTACAGCTTGTGCGAGTGAACAGACTTGTGAATTTTTGTACCTGTGCGTATGCACCCTGGTGCACGAAATTATGATTCACACTTTTCACAACTCCGCACAACTAACCAGCAAGTGCACTGGGTCGTCCAAGTAATACCTTACGTGAGTAAGGGTCGATCCCACGGAGATTGTTGGCTTGAAGCAATCTATGGTTATCTTGTAAATCTTAGTTAGGAGATTAATGATAAAAATTACTTTTGTTTATGAAAACTAAATAACATGAAATAAAGGTTACTTGTTATGCAGTAATGGAGAACAGATTGAGGTTTTGGAGATGCTCTATCTTTTGAATCTCTGCTTTCTTACTGTCTTCTTCTTCACGCACGCCGGTCTCCTTCCATGGCAAGCTGTATGTTGGTGGATCACCATTGTCAATGGCTACCATCCATCCTCTCAGTGAAAATGGTCCAAATGCGCTATCACCGCACGGCTAATCATCTGTCGGTTCTCACTCATGTTGGAATAGGATCCATTGATCCTTTTGCGTCTGTCACTACGCCCAGCACTCGTGAGTTTGAAGCTCGTCACAGTCATCCCTTCCCAAATCCTACTTGGAATACCACAGACAAGGTTTAGACTTTCCAGATCTCAGGAATGGCCGCCAATAATTCTAGCCTATACCACGAAGACTCTGATCATGAACCAGGAGGCTAAGAGATACACTCTCAATCTAAGGTAGAACGGAAGTGGTTGTCAGGCACGTGTTCATAGGTTGAGAATGGTGATGAGTGTCACGGATCATCACATTCATCACGGTTAAGTATGAGCGGGTATCTTAGAACAGAAACAAGCGTGATTGAATAGAAAACAGAAGTAATTGCATTAATTCATCGAGACACAGCAGAGCTCCTCACCCCCCAATAATGGAGTTTAGAGACTCATACCATCAAAGATACAAAGTTCAGATCTAAAAATGTCATGAGGTATAAAATAAATCTCTAAAAGTTGTTTAAATACTAAACTAGTAAGCTAGGTTTACAGAAAATGAGTAAACTACGATAGATAGTGCAGAAATCCACTTCTGGGGCCCACTTGGTGTGTGCTGGGGCTGAGACTTAAGCTTTGCATGTGCCTAGGCTGTTTCTGGAGTTAAACGCCAGGTTGTAACCTGTTTTGGGCGTTTAACTCCAACTTGTAACCTGTTTCTGGCGTTTAACGCCATAATCGAACATAGAACTAGCGTTAAACGCCAGTTTACGTCATTTATCTTTGAGCAAAGTATGGACTATTATATATTGTTGGAAAGCCCTGAATATCTACTTTCCAACGCAATTGAGAGCGCGCTAATTGGACTTCTGTTGCTCCAGAAAATCTATTTCAAGTGCAGGAAGGTCAGAATCCAACAGCATATGCAGTTCTTTTTCAGCCTCTGAATCAGATTTTTGCTCAGGTCCCTCAATTTCAGCCAGAAAATACCTGAAATCACAGAAAAACACAAAAACTCATAGTAAAGTCTAGAAATATGAATTTTGCATAAAAACTAATAAAAACATAGTAAAAAATAACTAAATTATACTAAAAACTACCTAAAAACAATGCCAAAAAGCGTATAAATTATCCGCTCATCACAACACCAAACTTAAATTGTTGCTTGTCCCCAAGCAACTAAAAATCAAATAGGATAAAAAGAAGAGAATATACTATAAATTCCAAAATATCAATGAAACTTAGTTCCAATTAAATGAGCGGGACTAGTAGCTTTTTGCCTCTGAACAGTTTTGGCATCTCACTTTATCCTTTGAAACTCCGAATGACTGGCATCTATAGGAACTCAGAATTTAGATAATGTTATTGATTCTCCTAGTTCAGTATGTTGATTCTTGAACACAGCTACTTTATGAGTCTTGGCCGTGGCCCTAAGCACTTTGTTTTCCAGTATTACCACCGGATACATAAATGCCACAGACACATAACTGGGTGAACCTTTTCAGATTGTGACTCAGCTTTGCTAAAGTCCCCAATTAGAGGTGTCCAGAGTTCTTAAGCACACTCTTTTTTCTTTGGACCTCGACTTTAACCGCTCAGTCTCAAGCTTTTCACTTGACACCTTCACGCCATAAGCACATGGTTAGGGACAGCTTGGTTTAGCCGCTTAGGCCAGGATTTTATTCCTTCGGGCCCTCCTATCCATTAATGCTCAAAGTCTTGAATCCTTTTTACCCTTGCCTTTTGGTTTAAAGGGTTATTGGCTTTTTGCTCTTGTCTTTTGGTTTAAAGAGCTATTGGCTTTTTCTGCTTGCTTTTTCTTTTTCTTTCTCTTTTTTTTTCTTTTCGCCCTTTTTTTTTCGCAAGCTTTGTTATTCACTACTTTTTCTTGCTTCAAGAATCAATTTTATGATTTTTCAGATTATCAGATAACATTTCTCCTTTTTCATCATTCTTTCAAGAGCCAGCAAATTTAACATTCATAAACAACAAACTAAAAAATATGCACTGTTCAAGCATTCATTCAGAAAGCAGAAAGTATTGTCACCACATCAAAGTAATTAAGTTAATCTCAAGGATGAATTTGAAATTCATGTACTTCTTGTTCTTTTGTAATTAAAGCATTTTTCATTTAAGAAAGGTGATGGATTCATAGGACATTCATAGCTTTAAGACATAGACACTTGAACATTAATGATCATGTAATAAAGACACAAACATGAATAAACATAGAGCATAGTAAACGAAAAACAGAAAAATAAAGAATAAGGAAATTAAAGAACGGGTCCACCTTAGTGATGGCGGCTAGTTCTTCCTCTTGAAGATCTTATGGAGTGCTTTAGCTCCTCAATGTCTCTTCCTTGCCTTTGTTTCTCCTTCCTCATGGTTCTTTGATCTGCAGTCAAATGCTCTACCACTGAACTATGGACCCTTGAGATGAACCTCTTCATCTCTCATGACTCAGAGGTGGAAGCGATTGCCTTCCTTTTCCTCTTTCTAGAGGTTTCTCCGGCCTTAGGTGCCATAAATGGTTATGGAAAAACAAAAAGCAATGCTTTTTTTTCACACCAAACTTAAAAGGTTTGCTCGTCCTCGAGAAAAAGAAGAAAGAAGGGAATAGAAGGAGAAGTGGAGGAGATGGAGGTGTGTGAATGGGTGGGTCTGGAAGGGGAATGGTTTGAATTTGAATGGTGAGATAGGTGGGGATCCTGTGGGGTCCACAGATCCTGAGGGGTCAAGGACTTATCATCCCTGCTCCATTGAGGCGTGCAAAAATGCCCTTAGTGTGCAATCCTGGCGTTTAACACCAGACTGCTGCTTGTTTCTGGCGTTAAACGCCAGCTTTTCTCCCTTTCTTGGCATTAAACGCCAACTTGATGCTCTGTTCTAGCGTTAAACGCCAGTCTGGTGCTTGTTTCTGGCGTTTAACGCCAGCTTGATGCTTCTTTCTGGTGTTAAACGCCAATCTGATGCTTCTTACTGGCGTTTAAATGCCAGTAAGCTCTTCCTCCAGGGTGAGCTATTTTTAATGTTATTTTTCATTCTGTTTTTTATTTTTCAGTTATTTTTGTGACTTCATCTGATCATCAACCTAAAGAAAACATAAAATAGCAATGGAAAATAAATAGATATAATTAAATAACATTAGGTTGCCTCCCAACAAGTGCTTCTTTAATGTCAATAGCTTGACAGTGAGCTCTCATGGAGCCTCACAGATAATCAGAGCAGGGTTGGGGCCTCTAAATACCAAACTTAGAGTTTGGTTGTGGCCTCTCAACACCAAACTTAGAGTTTGGTTGTGGCCTCCCAACACCAAACTTAGAGTTTGAATGTGGGAGTTTTGTTTGACTCTGTATTGAGAGAAGCTTTTCATGCTTCCTCTCCATGGTTACAGAAGGAGAACCTTGAGTCTTATAGTTTGCAATGTCTACAAGCCACGGAGCTTCCTGAATAGCAAACAATTGTTCATCCGGAAAGGTTTCAAAGATCTCAGTAGGAGGGAGGGACGCTCCTGCTACTGGTTCTATCCGGGACAGGTGATCAACTACTTGATTCTCTGTCCCTTTTTTGTCTCTTATTTCTATATCAAACTCTTGCAGAAGCAACACCCATCTTATGAGTCTGGGTTTTGAATCCTGCTTTGTGAGGAGATATTTTAGAGCAGCATGGTCAGTGTACACAATCACTTTTGATCCCACTAAATAAGATCTGAACTTGTCAATGGCATAAACCACTGCAAGCAACTCCTTTTCTGTGGTTGTGTAATTCTCCTGTGCGTCATTCAAAACACGGCTAGCATAGTAAATGACGTGCAGAAGCTTGTTATGCCTCTGTTCTAATACTGCACCAATGGCATGGTCACTGGCATCACACATTAGTTCGAATGGTAATGTCCAGTCTGGTGCAGAAATGACAGGTGCTATGACCAACTTAGCCTTCAGAGTCTCAAAGGCCTGCAAACACCCTGTGTCAAAGACAAATGGTATGTCAGCAGCTAGCAGATTGCTCAGAGGTTTTGTGATTTTTGAAAAATCCTTTATAAACCTCCTATAGAATCCTGCATGCCCCAGAAAGCTTCTGATTGCCTTAACATTGGTGGGTGGTGGTAATTTTTCAATTACCTCTATCTTAGCTTGATCCACCTCTATTCCTTTGTTCGAAATTTTATGCCCAAGGACAATTCCTTCAGTCACCATAAAGTGACATTTTTCCCAATTTAAAACCAGGTTAGTCTCTTGGCATCTTTTCAGAACAAGTGCTAGATGGTTAAGACAGGAGCTAAATGAGTCTCCAAATACTGAGAAGTCATCCATGAAGACTTTCAGAAATTTATCTACCATATCAGAGAAGATAGAGAGTATGCACCTCTGAAAGGTTGCAGGTGCATTGCACAGACCAAAAGGCATTCTTCTGTATGCAAATACTCCAGATGGACATGTGAATGCTGTTTTCTCTTGGTCCTGAGGATCTACTGCAATTTGGTTGTATCCTAAATAGCCATCCAAAAAGCAGTAGTATTCATGACCTGCTAGACTCTCCAGCATCTGGTCTATGAATGGTAAAGGAAAATGATCCTTCCTGGTGGCTGTATTGAGCTTTCTATAGTCAATACACATACGCCACCCTGTAACTGTTCTTGTAGGAACCAGTTCATTCTTTCCATTATGAACCACTGTCATTCCTCCCTTCTTAGGGACAACATGGACAGGGCTCACCCAGGGGCTATCAGAAATAGGATAAATAATCCCAGCCTCTAGTAACTTAGTGACCTCTTTCTGCACCACCTCCTTCATGGCGGGATTTAGCCGCCTCTGTGGTTGAACCACTGGCTTAGCATCATCCTCCAATAGGATCTTGTGCATGCATCTGGCTGGGCTAATGCCCTTAAGATCACTTATGGACCACCCAAGAGCTGTCTTGTGTGTCCTTAGCACCTGAATTAGTGCTTTCTCTTCCTGTGGCTCTAAAGCAGAGCTTATGATTACAGGAAAAAGTGTCACCTTCTCCCAGAAATGCATATTTTAGGGATGGTGGTAGTGGTTTGAGCTCGGGTTTAGGAGGTTTCTCCTCTTCCTGAGGAGTTTTCAGAGGTTCTTTTATTTCCTCTGGTTCCTCCAGATCAGGCTGAACATCTTTAAAAATGTTCTCTAGCTCTGATTCGAGACTCTTAGTCATATTGACCTCTTCCACCAGGGAGTCAATAATATCAACGCTCAGGCAGTCTTCTGATGTGTCTGGATGCTACATAGCTTTGACAAAATTTAACTTAAACTCATCCTCATTGACTCTCAGGGTTATCTCCCCTTTTTGGACGTCAATGAGGGTTCGTCCAATTGCTAGGAATGGTCTTCCTAGAATGAGAGTTTCACTCTTGTGCTCCTCCATTTCTAGCACTACAAAGTTAGTAGAGAAGGCAAATGGCCCAACCTTGACAATCATGTCCTCAATTATGCCTGATGGGTATTTAATGGAGCCATCAGCAAGTTGAAGACAGATCCGGGTTGGTTTGACCTCTTCAGTCAAGCCAAGCTTTCTGATAGTGGATGCAGGAATTAGGTTGATGCTTGCCCCAAGATCACATAGAGCTGTCTTGGTACAAGCACCCTCTAATGTGCATCGTATCATAAAGCTTCCGAGATCCTTAAGCTTTTCTGGTAAGCTTGTTAGGATGATTGCACTGCATTCTTCAGTGAGAAAAACTTTTTCTGTTTCTCTCCAATTCTTCTTATGACTTAAGATCTCTTTCATGAACTTAGCATAAGAGGGTATTTGCTCAAGTGCCTCTGCAAACGGAATCTTTATTTCAAGAGTCCTGAGATAGTCTGCAAAGCGGGCAAATTGCTTATCCTGTTCCGCTTGGCGGAGTTTCTAAGGATAAGGTATTTTGGCTTTATATTCTTCAACCTTAGTTGCTGCAGGTTTATTTCCTACAGAGGCAGGTTGAGAAGCCTTCTTGAGGGAGTTAGTATCAGCACTTGCAGGTGTCTGATCCCTCACTGGCGTTTGAACGCCAGAGCTGGACATGGATTGGGCGTTTAACGCCAGATTCCTACCCTTTTCTGGCGTTTGAACGCTAGAACTGGACATGGATTGGGAGTTTAATGCTAGTTTTTCACCTGTTTCTGGCGTTTGATCGCCAGACTTATTTCTCTCTGGGCTCTTCCTGTCCTCAGAGGGATTTTGGGTAGCAGGTTGCTCATCCTCTGTCAGCTGTTCTTTTCTTGACTTTCTGCTGCTTTGAGTTGAAGTATTTAACGTTTTTTCACTTCTTAATTGAACTGCTTGGCACTCCTCTGTTATCTGTTTTGATAACTGCTATTTTTTCTGATTTAATTGTGATTCCATATCCTTGTTAGAATTTTTGGTTTCTTGTAGCATCTCCTTAATTTCTGCTATTGCCTTGTTATAGAAGATAGTTGTTGATTGAGTTCAGCAACTTGTTCCTGAGGACTAAAGTCAGTTGATACTGCCTTAGCTTCTTCTTTCATGGAGGACTCATTACTTATGTACAGATGCTGATTTTTAGCAACTATATCGATAAGCTCTTGAGCCTCTTCAATAGTCTTTCTCATGTGTATAGATCCACCCGCTGAGTGGTCTAGAGATACCTGAGCTTTTTCTGTAAGCCCGTAGTAGAAGATGTCTAACTGCACCCACTCTGAAAATATTTTAGAGGGGCATTTCCTTAGCATCCCTCTGTACCTCTCCCAGGCGTTATAAAGGGATTCATCATCCTCTTGTTTAAAGCCTTGGATGTCTAGCCTTAGCTGTGTCATCCTTTTTGGAGGAAAATATTGATTCAAGAATTTGTCTGATAACTGTTTCCATGTTCTTATGCTTGCTATAGGTTGGTTATTTAACCACCTCTTAGCTTGATCTTTTACAGCAAATGGAAACAGTAATAATCTGTAGACATCCTGATCTACTTCCTTGTCACGTACTGTGTCAGCAATTTGCAAGAACTGTGCCAAAAACTCAGTAGATTCTTCCTGTGGAAGACCGAAATACTGACAATTTTGCTGCACCATGACAATGAGCTGAGGGTTAAGCTCAAAACTGCTTGCTCTGACGGGAGGTATACAGATGCTACTCCCATATGCAGCAGTAATGGGGTTAGCATATGACCCCAGAGTCCTTCTGGACTGTTCATTTTCACTTAGATCCATGATGGAGAAAGGGAGATGATGTGGATTGTAAAATATAATATATATATATATATATATATATATATATATATATATATATATATATATATATATATATATATATATATATATTAAATTTTTTTTGAATACCGAAAATTAAAAGGAAAATAAAATAAAATAAAATAATAAAAAAAATTAACTATAATTTTGAAAATTAGAAAAATAGATAAAAAGGAAATCGAAAATTAAAATAAGTAATTAATTAAAAAGATTTTTAAAAAGGTGTGATTTTAAAATTTGAGATTGGAAAAGATAAAGATAAGATTTTGAAAAAGATATGATTTTAAAAATTTTGACCAAATCAACCTAATGAATTCGAAAATTATGAGCAATTAAAGGAAAGTATATATATATATATATATATATATATATATATATATTTGAATTTTATGAGGAAAGAGAAGAACACACAAAAGACACAAGACTTAAAATTTTTAGATCTAATGCTCCTTGTTTTTCAAAAATTTTGGAGGGAAAACACCAAGGAACACCAAACTTAAAAATTTTAAGATCAAAATATAAAGAAGACTCAAGAACACCTTGAAGACTCACAAGAACAATAAGAATAAAATTCAAAGACTCAAGAACATAAAAAAAAACACCAAACTTAAAACTTTTAGAAAACTAAAAATAAATTTTCGAAAATTAAAGAAAAGTAACAAGAGAACACCAAACTTAAAAGTTTGACACAAGATTTAATCAAAGAAAAATTATTTTTGAAAAAATTTTAAAAGAAAGATACCCAATTACCAAGAACATAAGCACAACGCTCTATCCAACTGAGCTATAAATTTAACGTGTTTTTTTTTTTAAAAAAAAGGTATTTAATGTGTATAAAATTTTTTTGAATACTGATAATTTGAAAACGCACAAGAAAAACAAGAAAAGACACAGAACAGGAAAAACTAAAGATCAAACAAGAAAAATAGCAAGAACAACTTGAAGATTAAGAAAGAACAATGAACACAAATTTCGAAAATTTAAAGGAAAATAAAAACATGCAATTCTAGTGACTCTAAACCAACAAAAATAAATTATTCCTAATCTAAGCAACAAAATAAACCGTTAGTTGTCCAAACTCGAACAATCCCCGACAACGGCGCCAAAAACTTGGTGCACGAAATTGTGATTCACACTTTTCACAACTCCGCACAACTAACCAGCAAGTGCACTGGGTCGTCCAAGTAATACCTTACGTGAGTAGGGGTCGATCCCACGGAGATTGTTGGCTTGAAGCAATCTATGGTTATCTTGTAAATCTTAGTTAGGAGATTAATGATAAAAATTACTTTTGTTTATGAAAACTAAATAACATGAAATAAAGGTTACTTGTTATGCAGTAATGGCGAACAGATTGAGGTTTTGGAGATGCTCTGTCTTTTGAATCTCTGCTTTCTTACTGTCTTCTTCTTCACGCACGCCAGTCTCCTTCCATGGCAAGCTGTATGTTGGTGGATCACCGTTGTCAATGGCTACCATCTGTCCTCTCAGTGAAAATGGTCAAAATGCGCTATCACCGCACGGCTAATCATCTGTCGGTTCTCACTCATGTTGGAATAGGATCCATTGATCCTTTTGCATCTGTCACTACGCCCAGCACTCGTGAGTTTGAAGCTCGTCACAGTCATCCCTTCCCGGATCCTACTTGGAATACCACAGACAAGGTTTAGACTTTTCAGATCTCAGGAATGGCCGCCAATAATTCTAGCCTATACCACGAAGACTCTGATCTTGAACCAGGAGGCTAAGAGATACACTCTCAATCTAAGGTAGAATGGAAGTGGTTGTCAAGCACGCGTTCATAGGTTGAGAATGGTGATGAGTGTCACGGATCATCACATTCATCACGGTTAAGTATGAGCGGGTATCTTAGAACAGAAACAAGCGTGATTGAATAGAAAACAGAAGTAATTGCATTAATTCATCGAGACACAGCAGAGCTCCTCACCACCAATAATGGAGTTTAGAGACTCATACCATCAAAGATACAAAGTTCAGATCTAAAAATGTCATGAGGTACAAAATAAATCTCTAAAAGTTGTTTAAATACTAAACTAGTAACCTAGGTTTACGGAAAATGAGTAAACTACGATAGATAGTGCAGAAATCCACTTCCGGGGCCCACTTGGTGTGTGCTGGGGCTGAGACTTGAGCTTTGCACATGCCTAGGCTGTTTCTGGAGTTAAACGCCAGGTTGTAACCTGTTTTGGGCGTTTAACTCCAACTTGTAACCTGTTTCTGGCATTTAACGCCAGAATGGAACATGAAACTGGCGTTAAACGCCAGTTTGCGTCATTTATCTTTGAGTAAAGTATGAACTATTATCTATTGCTGGAAAGCCCTGGATGTCTACTTTCAACGCAATTGAAAGCATGCCAATTGGACTCCTATTGCTCCAGAAAATCCATTTCGAGTGAAGGGAGGTCAGAATCCAACAGCATCTGCAGTCCTTTTTCAGCCTCTGAATCAGATTTTTGCTCAGGTCCCTTAATTTCAGCCAAAAAATACCTGAAATCATAGAAAAATACACAAACTCATAGTAAAGTTCAGAAATGTGAATTTTGCATAAAAACTAATAAAAACAAAGTAAAAACTAACTAAATTATACTAAAAACTACCTAAAAACAATGCCAAAAAGCGTATAAATTATCCGCTCATCACACACCTCTATGCGTACGCACATGTTTTAAAACTTCTCCTGGGCGTGCGTACGCACACGCCCTGTTTCTCAAACTTAAATTTTGTTTTCAACTATTTCACCTTCCCAACAAGATTGTAAGCTTTTGTGACACCATTTCAAGACTTTTGGACATAATTTTGGGTATGAGAACTTGGGAAAGAACTTTAGAGATTTAGTTGATGTCATTTTGAAAAGTTAGCAAACGGATGTTTAGGTTTCTGGTGTACTGATGATGGATTTAGTGGAGTGAGAAAGAAGGATGGTATTGGAATTGAGGAACTGATGAACTAATGAGTTCAGAATGGAAATTATAAATTGATGATGGTTGTGATGAGTTTAGGACTCAAAGAGAAATGATGATCTTGATGAATGTTGAGAGTGTGCGTAGTCTATATCTCCGATGTAGCAGATTGTTTTGCTGCATAACGAGTTGTTGTTAAGAGTGTGCGGAGCCTATATCTCTGGCGTAGTAGATTGTTCTGTTGCATGACGAGTTATTGTTAAGAGTGTGCGGAGCCTATATCTCCAGTGTAGCAGAATGTTCTGCTGCATGACGAGTTGTTGTTGAGAGTGTGCGGAGCCTATATCTCCGGCGTGGCAGATTTTTCTGCTGCATGATTTGTTGTGGTTGTTTCCTTCTCTGCTGCAGGGAGTGTGCGGGGCCTATACCCCTGGCGTAGTAGACTCCCTACTGCATGAGTGTGCAGGGCACTATATCTCTAGCGTGGTAGAAAAGGCTACATTCGGGAGGATGTGTCGGGTTAGCATTTACGGACCGACAAGTGATATCACGAGCCAATAGGACAGGCATTCATCATATGCATCTCTTATGTGCTTGTTTGCTTTGATTACTTAAGTTTGCCTAATTGTATAATATGCCTACTTGCTTCTTGAATTATGTGTTATATATGATTACTACCTGTATTTTACTTGCTTACTTTATCTGTGTTTTTCTGGTGTTGAGGAGGTTAGGTAGGCGGTGGCGATGGAAAATCGCACAGAGGGTAGGTTGGTGAAGGCTGTGGGACAGCGGTGGCTAGTTTTAGTTAGAAATCCCTTAAGTTCTAGAAAACCCTGTTTATTTGTTTACGGTTTAAGTTATTTATTTCGTTTAAGCTGGAATATCTGTTTGGTGTGAAGTTCTAGGATTGCCTTCGGCGTCCCGGAACCTTACATCTTACATTATTGGGCACTGTTACCATACTGAGAACCTCCGGTTCTCATTCCATACTTTGTTGTTATTTTTCAGATGCAGGTCGTAATTCACCTTGGTGAAATTGCGGACATGGTGGCAGAGCGGAGTATGGTTTCTTCCTGTTTTATTTTTGTTTTATTTTGTTGTAGTACTTTCTCTCACCCTTTTTGTTTTAGACTTTATGGCCTTAGAGGCTTACTTGAGAGATAAGTTGTATAAGCTTTTTTAACTCCAAAACTTTGTATTTTGTTATTTGTAACTAGTCGGCTTAAACTCCGCAATATGCGGCTAGTTCCTTATGATTATGATATTCTTATATCTATATATTGTTCTTTTCTCTTGCAACTATACCTTGTGTCTTATGCGTTAGCTTCGTGTAAACGTTTCGCGCTTTTGTAATTCTGTCTTTGAGCTTAATCCTTCATCGGACTTCTAGAATATATTATTTTCTTCTATATATAAATATGTATAAGCCTTAGAATTGTCGTAACCTTTGATTAACCTTTGCTTTACGATTAGAGGTAAGGCTTAGGGTAATTAGGGTGTTACACAACTCGTCACGAAACAAAAGTAAAAATATCTTCTAAGTTTCTTTGAAAAAGCAAAAGTAATATTCAGCAGAAAAAGAAGCTAAGATTCAACTCCCCCTTCTCTTAGTCACTGATAACCATCAATTGGTATCAGAGCTTGGTCTCAAAGAGATCAAGCTTTGCAGCTTGGAAGAAAGGTCCTGATGGCAAACAACAATGGTTCCAATGTGGTGGCCTACACTCTGACAGAAGGGCAATCCAATAACAGACCTCCTTTCTTTAATGGAAAGAATTATAGCTATTGGAAGGAGAGAATGGAGATCTTCGTTCAATCTGTAGATTACAATATCTGGAAGATCATTCTGAATGGTCCTCATGTCCCAACCAAAAGAGGAGCAGATGGTGTAGTCACTCCCAAGACTGAGGCTGAATGGAATGATGAAGATAAAAAGGAAATAGAGCTCAACGCTAAAGCTATCAACTTGCTCAACTGTGCTATCAGCTTCGAAGAGTACCGAAGGGTATCAAGATGCAAAACAGTGAAGAAAATCTAGGACAAGCTTCAAGTCACCCAATCCTATCTGGAACAAATCTAGATTCTAACCCAATCTGAATTTGACTAGTACTAAACCTGGCTTTCAATTGCAAAGTACTAACTCAACTTGCAAGGAAATCCCTATAGGATTATGAAACAAAACAGAAAGATGTACAAAGAAACTCTGAGACATCTTATGGCTTTTTCTCACAATTTAACTCACTACCTTTTCTCTTTCATTGGCTTTTTCTTACAAACCTTATCATGTTTGTCTTTTTTAATGAGACTCAGACAGATTAAACTGAGAAAAAGAAAATACTAAACGAACAACATGAAGGAGAAGAACTCAATTAGCTTAGGTAGCTATGAGAATTGAACTCTGTGCTTTTCACTCACTCTCCTTGTCTTCAATCCTTGGCCATTCACCCTTAATATAGAAGAGTGAAACTTCCAAAGTTGAATCATGTTCAATCCTAACACTGTCTTCTTCTCCACCATCAGAGACTTGTAGCGGCTTCATCAGAGAAGAGAGAGAAAATCGAAACAGTTGCATGCAACTTACCCATTCTCTCTCATGCATCCTTTTTCTTCAATCTTGACCGTAGAGCCTTGCTTTTGCTCCAAGTTTTGATTTGAGCGTTGATGGGCTTCTGAATCAAGTTGACTTCACATTCTCCATTATTACTTGTTCCGTGCTTGTAACCTTGTAGCTTTCTTCTTGGTTCCTTGGTGTAGCACACATGAGAAAAGATACTTCTTAATGTGCTTTGACCGAATGAGACTAACTACTTGGATGTAACCTCTTCTTTCTTGTTTGGTTTTGGAAACAAATTTTTTGTTCTTCACTCCCCAAAGCTACTGCACTTTTCTTTTTCTTTCTTTCTTTCTTTCTTGTTGAGTGAGTGATGTGACCGAAGTGAAGAAAGAAAGGAGAGATAAGAGAGAATTTGGCTTTAGATAAAAACTTCAAAAAAATTAATTAAATTGAATTTGAAGTTCAAGTATGATAAAATATGGAGTGAGTAACCGTATGAGGCTTCTGAATTATTGAGTTCATTTTTTTTTAGTTCCTTATACTTGAGTTATACTTGAGTTATGAGCTTGATTGGTCTTCATTTTAATGGACCATAATATATAAATAGCTTAGGCCAAGTTTTTAAACTTATTTTTCTACAAGTAAACATAACATAATTTTATAAACAATTAATAATTTTTTAATAATATTTATTCATCATATTAATTAAATATTAGTTTTCAGACTCAACCATCCAAACAAGGATTCTAGCAGAAGGTTTGAATAAACATTCTTTATACGATTTTTTTTTCTATTATTACAGCCATTACTGATATATATATATATATGATCTTTTCTTCCTTTTTAGGTATGAATACCTAAGTTCACATGTCAAATGTATTTAAAAATTATGACATTTTATATTAAAAATGTGTGGCAATTATGGTAAAAAAATTTCATATATACTATAATTTCTTATTAGGGGTGGCAAAACGGGTCGAGCTCGTCGGGCCGATCCGCTAAACCCGCTAAAAAATGCGGGTCGAGATAGGATTTAGAGCCCGCCAAATTAAAAAAAAACCGCCAAACCCGCACCGCCAAATTGGCGAATTTTGGCGGGGCGGGGCGGTCCGTCGGGTCGAAAATTTTTATTTTTCTTTTTTTTTATTAAATAAAAGTGTGATTACCATTATAAAATTAATAATTATAAAATTTTTAAATACTTTTTTTCATTTTTTGTTTTTATTCTTCTTTTAGTTATTAACTTTATTTATTTTATTTTACAATTTTGTATATATGCTCAAATTATGTGACTCATTTTTTAAAATAAAGATGATTCTATTGACAAATATTATTTTGAACAATTTTATTGAAGTTAAAAATTTTTAAAAAATAGTAAAAAAATTATATTATAATTTGACTATTTTTTATTTGTATTTGATTTTTTAATTATTATTTTTTGGTTAATTTTAATGAATTTTATTTTTTAAAAAAAAGAAGCGAGCTAGCCCACCAACCCGCCAATCCGCCATAAAGCGGGGCGGGCTAGCATTTTGAACCCATTTTAGTTGGTGAAGCAGGCCGGCAGGCCTAGGCGGGGCGGGGCGGGTTGGAGCGGACCGGCCTGCTTTGCCACCCCTATCTCCTACTACGGTAAAAAAAATTCCATATATACTATAATCTCCTACTACTTTAATTTGCTGACTTCGTTTGTTATGATTAATTAGGAAGGAGCTAATTTGCTATACATGTAAATAGGAATGAACATGATCTGACCCGATTTAAAGATTTGGTTCGAATTTAAATATTTTGGGATTAATTTGGTATAATTTTATTAGGTTTAGAGTTGAGTAAGAGTCTCAAAATAAATTTGGTCATTATTTAAAAATGGGTTTGGGTCAAGGTAAATTCAATTTTACCCGCTCCATATGCACTCTAAAGGGACTAAAAAAAGATATATATGTTTTAAATTAATTCCAATATAATGTTATATTAATTATAAATTTATTATTTTGTTTTTAATTACATTTCTTGAATTAGAAAATAGATAAAAAAAAGCATGAAATTAGAATTTACGAACAAATTCAAATTCAAGTATGGTTATTAACTCTTTGTAACAAGTATTTTTTTTTCTTCTTTATAAGTGAGTTAGTCATAATTTTTTGATATAAAATTTATCAAGACCCAGACTTCATCTGATCGAAACCCGGCTTTAGTGTGGCCAAAAAATAGTAAGATTTTATCGGGTTTAGGGTCGGATAAAAATCTCAAAAATAGACTCGGTTATTATTTAGGGTCGGGTCCAAGTCAAGACGAACTCAGTTTCACTCAGCCCCATGTGCACCCCTATGTGTAAAGAGGTTTTCATCGTAAGAAATGCTTGGGTCATCAGAATTTATTAATTTTAGTCATCACTTAACCATAAATTTAATTTATTTAATATAATTTCTTTAATTTAATAATCCAATAACATATATTTTCTTAGAGAAAGTTTAGGAGTGAGCAATTTTATTAAAATATGGCCAGCACTTAACCAGCAAAAAAGAAGTGAGCAATCTTATACTATTAGATGTAAACTAACACCATTAAAAATACTAATGATGACTAATTAATAGTTACAAATTACAAAATTTACTGGTGCCATTCCTCATTTTTTTATAATTAATTAACCACTACAACATTTTGGATTTAGGACCACGGTTTTTTTTTTTTTTTTGCTGTCACGGTAAAAAATTGTGATCATAGAAGGTGTATGACGATTTTTTACCGTAACAAAAAAAAAACTATGGTCACAATTTTTAAAAAATTAGTAACCATAGAGTACCTATGATCACTGGTTTTAAAAAAAAATAACCTAAAATAATTTATAATCACAATTTTAAAGAGTATCTTAAAGGAGTTTATAATCACAATTTTTTACAATATCTAAAAAGGATATATGGTGACGGTTTTAAACATCAAGTGAGGCATTACATCCCAAAGAAAACAAAACTCCAAGACCAGCTAAATATAATAGGTTCAAGAAAGCAAGACTCAATGCCAAAACTAACAAGAAATTAAAACATAAAAAAACTAGTAGACCAATTAAGAGACTCAAGCAATAAATTCTTGTCATCATTCGTTAAGAACATAAAAGTTTTCCATGATCAGATGCTTCTGTTCTTCGATGCTCTCTATCTTTTCTCCATGCCATAATAAAGCATGCCACTTCCTGCTCTATTTTTATAGGATTCAGTTTTTCTTATTAAACAAGGTCACATTTTTATGTTTCCAAAAGCACCAAACAACTACAAAAAACAATTGTCATCCACTCCTCTTTAACATTTTTTCCGCACGCCTTTTTCCATCCACATGTCAAAACAATCTCTAGGATCTCCCTCCCACACCCATGCAACATTTCATGATCTAAGAACCGAACCCCATAGTTTCCATGCATGTTCACAGCTAAAAAATAGATGATGGGTTGTCTCTAGAGTGATCCCAGGCCACACAAGACACAATTAACTTCTATATCAGATATTATGCCACACTTGCCCAATCTTTTTCTAGTATTCACCTTGTTATTGTGTTTTATTCTATACTTTTAAAGATTAATGGCTAACTAATTATCAAAAACAATAAATTCTGATCATCTAATATTTTTCTTTCGTCATTATTCTAAACCTTGATATGGACTCTCACATTTTTATATTTATTCACTGATCAGTATTTACGTCAAGAGTACATTCAAGTACAATACATACATATATATAGACTACATCCTTAACATCAAGAACAAAGTAACTATGACAATTGAATCCAACATAATAAGATAATTGGTATAAACTATTATTCCTTATATATGTGTGTGGCTACTAAGATGATAGCAATATACCATGATCATGAAACAGATGGAAAAGGTACAAGCCTTGATTTTGGGATACAAATAAGTGGTTGAGCTCTTGAGAGAATAAATGAAGGTCCTTCTTCCATATCAATAACACCATTAACAATATTCTCCCCAACAACCTTCCATTTAAAGCATTGAATCATAGCAGCAAGGCTTGTATGAGCAACATTGAGTGCTAAAGATGTTCCAGGACACCCTCTTCTACCGCTTCCAAAAGGCAAGAATTGAAAATGTTGACCTCTAACTTCAAAAGTTTGACCCTTCGTTCCAAGAAACCTTTCAGGCTTGAACTCGAGAGGGTTATCCCAGTTCTTTGGATCTCTTCCAATAGCCCACACATTTATGAGGATTTTAGTTCTTCCTGGAATGTGAAATCCATCAATGGTGCAATTCTCAGATGACTCTCTCATTATGAATGGTGATGGAGGGTGAAGCCTTAGTGCTTCTTTAACTATGGCTTGGATATAAGGAAGATTTGGTATGTCAGATTCCATCACTATTCTATGTTTTCCATTACTTGTTACCAATAAATCAATTTCATTTCTTGCTTTTTCCATGGCAGTTGGATGGTTAATTAGTTCTGCAAGTGCCCATTCTATTGTTGCTGCAGTTGTATCAGTTCCACCTCCAAACATATCCTGATAAAGGAAAAATGCAGGTTTTATTAAAAAAATATTGGAAGAATAATCATAACATTATTTATGAGTGCATGATAAAATTATCTGATGTAATAGATTTTTTTTTTTAAATTAATTGACTTATTCAAAAAGAATATTTATTTTAACTATCTTGTTCTTACAAATTATAACGAATTTAAAAGTTGTTACTCACATTTACCCCTTTATTAATGAACACAAAAAATCTTAAGCATCTAAACTAGGTTTCTTCGGATATATGGTATATAAATAAGGTAAAACTGTTCATACATGATTTTCAGTTTAATGTATAAGATTATATATAGAATTTATTGATAAATCTGTTACGTATTTTTATTTCCAAATGTTTGGTTGATGGTATAATAGAAGCTTTTACGAATATATATATATATATATATTATGAGAAAAGTTTGGTAACCAAACTTAGGAACCAAAATCAGCCAAAACCTTCTATTTTTAACTTTATTTAATTAGATGAACTAAATTTAATTAAAATTCTTTCACGCACTACCGTTTTTATTGCAACATTTATTATATATAAAAACATTAATTATATATATTTAATAGTATATTATAAATACATACCTTATCAATTTATATTCTTATTAAATGAATATAGAAGGACCTTCAATATACATAATTTATATTCTTATTAATTTATATTCTTATCAATTTTTGTCCCCTTCAATATACATAATTTATATTTATGGTTTTTAATTTATATTATAATAATAACAAAAGTGCATTTTTTATTTATTATGTAACAAAAGTACATTTTATATATATATATATATATATATATATATATATATATATATATATATATATATATATATTTATACACATAATTTTTATAATTAATATATTTTTACAATTAATATTATGCAATTTTAAACTATATTTTATTATATATTTCAAATTATTTCATATATACACTAATAATTATGATTCATGTTTTAATTTTTTTTAAGATAGTATACATTTAAATTAACGTATAATTTTTTAAATCATTGATAATTTAAAAATTTGTTTCATATTTTTCAAAGTGAAATCATTTATTTTGATTTACATATATTTTCAAATTTTACTATAATTAGATTTGAAAAAGGAATATCAAATACTTAAATTAATTTATTCAATTAGCAAATTTACTCATAACATTCATAAGTTCATACACATAACCTTCATAGTTAGATAAGGTATACATAACATCCAAAATTTCATATTAATAACATCCAAAATTTTATATTAATAACATCTATAATTTCATACTCATAACATTCATACTTTCATATATATAATATTCATAATTAATAAATTTTTATAATTAATATTACTAAATTTTAAACTATGTGTCTTGTTATATATTTCAAATTATCTTATATGTACACCAAAGAGTCATAATTTTAATATTTTTTATTTACTATTTATACGTATTCTTATTTATTGATTTTAATATGACGAGTTAATAATTATTTTTAAAATGTTGTTTCTTAATTTTTGTTTATATTTTATTTTTTATTTTTTATTTTATAATAATCTATATGTAAAATATGAGTTGTATAACAAAATTTGTTAAATTTTCTAATTTAATATTCATATTTTATACGTATAATATTTATATTTTTTTTTAAATGTGTTGAGGTAATTTGAAATTTTTAAAAAATTAAAAATATAAGAATTTGAGATTTTTATTTGGAAGAAAAAAAGTTATAGAATTATAAATGCATATAGTAATAATGAGAGAGAAATTTTTGGAATTTGATTCACATTAAATTTAACATTAACTTTTAGTATAATTAAATGAGGAAAGATAATTAATTATAGAAAAAAATTAATTATGTCAATTAAATTAGGAGAGTGATTTACACTCTCTTATAAACGCAAATGTTATTAATCATATATCTTTATTTATTATCTATAATATTTTGGCTACGTAGCATTGCCCATTAATTATATATAATTAATATAGCCATTCTTTGGTGACTCAACAAGCAACGGTTAAGTATAGCTATAAGAGAATGTAAAAGATTGTAAATAAAAGAAGTTTACTGTCAGAATAAAAGAGGAAATGTAATGTTTTATTTTTCCTTGTGAGATTTTGTAGTGATCTAACAAAAACTGAAAATTAATTATCTAAGAATGGCAAACCAAAAAATTTATTAAAAGAGAAACAAAAATCCTTGTAACTTTCTGTTTAAAGAACAATAAAATGTCTTAAAAAATAAGTAGGGTTAGTCTAGTAGTTAATTTATTAATCCGCTTAAATAAATATTGGGCGTTTGAATCACATTTTGTATATACAATAACCCATTAATCAACAGCAAATCTTTAAATAAAATTTAATACCGTAATAGATTAGTCATTGGCCTCTTGAACTCGGAAGTATTGTGGGAAACAAAAAAAAATGTCTAAGAAAAATAATAAAATACGATGATAATGAAAAAGAGACACGATAATGAATTTATTTTATTTAAATATTTTATATTTGTGAAATATATTATAAAAAATTATAAATAAAAAATACAAAAATATAATTTTATATTGAAAATTTAATTAATATAATTAAATACCAATTAATTGCACATTTTCATTTAGTTAAGAGTAGCTTTATCTATTCATAATAAATTTAAATGTTACTAAGATTTATTTTTATATTATTATATTATTTGGACAATTTTTTTTAAAAATAAATAGATTAGATTATACTAAAAGATATATACTTTCATTGTTTTTGTTATCAATTATTTTAACCTTTTTTTGTTTTATTTTATAAATTTTGTCTCCTTTCAATTTTTTTTTTAACATAGATACAGTTATTGGTTTTGGATAATTATTTTAAAATAAAGACATAAAATTATATTTCAAACAGTTCTCTTAGAGAATCAACTATATAGGAGAAAGCCAACTTAAACCAATTAGTTAAAAAATAGGTTTGTTACCAAAAAAAAAAAAAAAAAAAAAAACTCCTATTACTCTAATTTTTTAAATTTCAAAATCAAAAATAAAAGAAAATTGAATTAGTTGGTTTATAGTGGAGTTAGTATAGTTCTCTAGACTTTTTCTATCTCAAATGTATAATATATATTTGATTGGTTCCTTTTTAATTAGTCACTTTAGTTTTATATTATACTTGTTTTATTCCTTTTAGGGGAGAAGGGAGAGTGGAGGACTACTCTAAGAGGAGTGGAGTTATCGAAAATATTGAAAGAGGACATAAATACAACAAAAAATATTAATCATCTAATATTCGTTACAGTGAATAAAATATATAATATTTATACAATTTTAAATTTATCAACATTTATTTAAATAGATAGATATTTATTATTTTTAATTTCAAAATATTTTACATATTTAGATTTTTCGTGCAATAGATGAGTAGAATTATTATTTTTTAATTTTATTATGAATTTTACACTATTACAAATTAAATTTTGATACATCATTTAATAGTGAAGGAGTATTTTTAGAAATATCCAAATGCTACATCCTAACCCATTTTTATCATTTTTAGTTGGTGAAAATTTATATGTAGTTATTTTCATATAAAATTATTAATTAAGAATCGTTAGATAATTTGATATATGTAAATTTTAAATAAATTATTATTTAATAACTTTCAACTATCAACTTCACATAAAAATAACAATTGCATGTGAATATTTGTTTTTTTAATTTTAGGTAATACTTTAAAAAAAATTAAACTGACTAACTAAAAGGAACAAATTAATCACCAAAAAAAACGGAACAAATTGATTACACATTTAAGATATTAATGTCTTTGTTTTTAAAATAATTTTCCAAGATCAATAACTACATCTACGTTGAAAAAAAAAATTGAAAGTGGACGAAATTATAAAACAAAACAAAAAGAAAAAAGTTAAAATAATTGATAACAAAAAGCAATGAAGGTATAATTTTTTTATATATACTCTAATCTCTTTATTTTTAAATAATTATAATATAATAATGTAAAAGATAAATCTTAGAAATATTTAAATTTATTATGGATAGATAAAACTACTTCTAAATAAATAAAAATGTGTAATTAATTAATATATACAAATATAATATATTTTAAAAAGTAAATTCATCATCATATATATCTCTTTTTTTTTTTAAACATCTCTCCTTTTTATTATCGTCATTTCTGTTTTTCTTTTTTTTTTTCTTAAATTTTTTATTATTCTTTAAATAAATAGTAACAAGGGGTATTTTCAGCTTAATCACTACAAGGTCTAAGAGACAAAAACAGTTTTTTACATTGCATTTTTTTTTGTTATCGTAATCTATCGTACTTATTATACTCAACATTCCCCTTAAATGTATGATTAGTAAATTTTTGATCATGTGTTATCTATTGAATAGTTGGTTTGGTCATGTTTAGTCACCTATTATTGAACCACCAGAAACCTCAATATATATATATATATATGAAAGTTTTAATTTATTTATAATTAGTTCTTTTTTTTACTGTAAAATTTCCTATTAAGAATGTAGAATATTGTTTTATAATCGCTGCTTGTAAAAAAAAAAAAAGCCTTTTGTTGATAATTAATTATATTAATATTTTTATACATTTTTTACACGATTCCTAACAAAAAATATTACTCATTTTCTTGTAGTAATTTTTATTTTTTAGTCTTTATCATTTAGACTAAATCTTAATTTTATTCTCAACATTTAAAATTTTTTATTTTTATTCCAAATTTTTTATTTCTTTCTATTTAGTTCTCCTGTTAAAATTAATTTTTTTTTTCAAATATATCATTTTCTTGTTATGATTTTCTTTTAAATAATCGTAAAAATTTCAATTAAAGTGGTCATCATGATGATGATTATAGTGATTTGAGAGTGATAATTTGCAGTAATTTAAAAATAGAGTAAAGTATCGTTTTTGTCCCCAACGTTTGGGGTAAGTCCTATTTGTGTCCCTAACGTTTAAATCGTCCTATTTGTATCCTTAACGTTTATAAAAATGATTCAATGTTATCCTACTATCAATTATACTAACAAATCAGATTATATTTTTCAATTATTCTTACTTGGATGTATTCATTCTCAATTAGGTCTTACTTGGATGTGTTCGATTTTATTATATTATACCCACTATTTATGTTTAGATTCAATTATGTCCCTAAAAAAGTGAATTATGTAAATGTTGTAGGAATTAGTTTCAACATTTAATGAGCTATTTTTAAAAAGACATTTGTATTCTAACTTCAAGAAGATATTTTTAAAACTCAAACTAAAGCACTCATGATGTGTAATTGACGGCAGGATAACATTGAATCACTTTTACAAACGTTAGGAATACAAATAGGACGATTTAAACGTTAGGGACACAAATAGAATTTATCCCAAAAGTTGGGGACAAAAATGATACTTTACTCTTAAAAATAAAAATGAAAAAATAATAAGAAAAAATAAATAATAACAAAATAAAATATTAAATAAAACTTTTCAACATCAGAATCGAAATTAAAATTTAATATAAAAATGCCTTTTAAGTCAAGCATTACTTTTAAGTTAAGCATAGATTTTCTCAAAATTTATATGTACAAGATCGAGAAATTAAAGTGAGAAAAGATTTAAATTGTGTTTGAGAGAAGATTATATTATTACCATCAAGAAGCCTTTAATATTGTCTCTGGATATTTTAACCTCTGAGCTTTGATCTTCTGAAATACTTAGAAGAGCATCAAGTACATCCTTGGCACCATCATTATTTCCCGTTGACTTTCGACATCTTCTATCCTCTTCATGTTCTTGAACGATACCCTCTAACATGATATCAAACTTTTCACGAACCTCCTTCACTTTCTTCCCGAAGCCTTGAAAATCAAACCCTTTACAAAACCAAAAGTGATCTTGCAAGTTAAACTTTGCACTCAACAAGGCAGATTCTTTCACCCTTTCTATCACCTTATCAGCATCATCATTGTGAATGTCAAAGCAGCTTTTGCTTATAGCCATTCTCATCACTATGCTATTTGTTAGCTTTAAGAGCTCATCCGCCACGTTCACTGCCTCGCTCGCTTCGCCTTTCTTTCGAAGCGTCTCCAAGAATCTCTTGGTCTCCTCTTCCCTAATCGGGGAGAGGAGTTCAAGCATCCGTCCATTAAGAAGCTCTGACATGCAGAGCTTCTTCATGAACTTCCAGAAGGTTCCGTAAGGCGCGAACGCTAAATCGGATTTGTCATAAGTTAGGGAACTAATTGCAATATTTGCAGGTCTGTTAGCGAAACAGACTTCATGTGTTTTCAAGATCTCTTTGGCTATTTCGGCCGAGCCGACGAAGACGGTGGGCTTAGAGCCGAGATAGAGCTGAATCAAGGGTCCATAACGGTTTGAAATCTTTTGAACAGCTCTGTGAAGAGAAGGTTGTAGTAAATGGAAGTGTCCAATGATTGGTAAGGCCAATGGACTAGGTGGAAGGTGAAGCTTCGATGATCGAGTTTTGGTGAGTATGGCTTGGAACAATATTGTAGCTGCTAGCCAAATTGAGAAGATTGCTATGTATTCTTGAAAATTATCCATTATCTTTTGGAGGGCTATAATGGCTTGTGCTTCAAAGAGATCTATTTATAGAGTGCAGTTTGCTATGTCCTTGAGCAATAAGTACTTGCATTGAATGGTCCTAAAATATATTTAACTTGCTGTTTAATTTAAACATATGTTTTATTTATAAATAGAAAATATTGTCCATAACTATGTATTTTTTATTTAGGAAAATTATATTTTGCTGCGGGTGATGCCTAAGAAAACTAAATTTTTGTGGTGAAAAACTATAAAATTTAAGTTTCGATGGTATTAAATAAATATAAAGTTAAAAAAATATTAATAATTTTAAATTAATATTTTTTGTTAAAGAATAAATTAAAATCAATATTAGATTAATTAGCATCATTTATATTTATATAGCATAAGCGTATATTAATTATAGGATTGTATTTTATTACTCTGATTCTTCTAACACATATACATACTCCTTGTACATTGTACTTTCTTACATACTAAATAATACACAAATCCTTTCTCCAGTTTTATCTCTTGTTTCTAACATGTTATCAGTGCATAGGTTTTTTTTTTCCAATAACGATTGGTTTCTAGCTCTTGTGTTTTGTCCCCTCCGACGGTACTTTGTCCTTATTTTTTGGCCCTTTCCCAACGTCTTAGTTCGTCATTGCCACTACCACTGTCTTCGTCTCGTCGTGATGTTTTCAATGCCACCAAAATCGCCGCCGGACGCGCTGCCCGATGTTCCCTTGTCCATTTGAAGTTCTCCTCCTTCCAGACACCTCCAGTGCAATTAGATCAGTGTCCCAGATTGACGGCTCAGCGTCACGCCACGTGTCAGCCAGACGCTCCACGGATCCGCGCTCGACCCATGCTGCCTGACCCGACCCGCGTGCCACTCCTCGCGTCGTCGACACTGACGCGTTCTCCTCCTCCAATCACGCGGTGCCACATGTCCTTCCCTGCTGACGTGGCATCTGACGTGGCAGACAATGGGACCCTCCCTAAGATTTTTTGGTGAGTTCTTTCCGATTCTGCCCTCCGTTTTCTCATTCTCTACCCTAAATTTGTAGTTTTTCTCTCCTCTCTTTGATCTTTGTCTCTACTATTATGGATAAGTCAGATATTTTTGCTACCACAAACAGAAAGGGTAAATTCTATCGAAATTGTAACAGTTCTGGGCACCTCTTCTCAGACTGTCCTTCTATTGAATGTCACAAATGTCAACAGAAAGGTCACATTAGTTACAATTATCCACAAGTGTTTTGCCATTACTGCAAGCTCTTGGGACATTTTATTACTGCCTGTCTTACTCGCCCACAACGTCCTGGTCACCTCGAGCATCATTCTCATCCTAACTTCTCCAAGAATGTGTCTGCTTCTGTTGTTTCTGCTGCTACTGAATCTACCACCTCTGCTCCTCTCAACCCGTCTTCTATCTCTCTCTCTGATATTGCGTTTCTTCTTAAGCATCTTCTCTTCCTTTCTGGTAATACTCCTGCTGCTTTTTCGACTCTTTCAGGTAATTCTAAATGGTATTTTGACTTGGGTTGCTTTAATCACATGTCTCAATTGCGTAATCTTTTCTCATCTCTGTCTACCACTACAATGCACCTTCTGTCAATACTGGTAATGGTTCCCTCTTGCACGCAATACACAAGGGTTCTATCTCCCAGTCGACTCTTAATCTTTTTGATACTTATTATATTCCCAATTTGAACTTTAATCTTATTTTTGTTGGTCAACTTATTGACCTGCGTTTTGATGTCACTTTTTTTATTTCTGGTTGTCGTGTATAGGATCGTCGGACGAGACAAATCATCGGGACTAGACGTAAGGTCGGAAGGTTGTTTGAACTCGAGAATCTTCATATTCCTCCTGTGTCAAATCTCTGTGCTACTTCTTCTCCATCTACCCTTCACTTATGGCATTGACGTCTTGCCCACAGCTCCTTAGAAAAATTGCGTCCTCTTGTGTCTCAGGATGTTTTGGTTCAGGTTCCTAATGAGTCTTTTGATTGCATTTCTTGTCAAACTGCCAAACAACATGCTTTATTTTTTCACAATAATTCCTCTCTTGCTTGCTCTCCTTTTGATCTTATTCACTCTGATGTTTAGGGTCCTCCCACTGCTTCTCTAGGAGGAGCTCGATAATTTGTCATTTTCATTGATGATTATTCATGCTTTATTTGGGTTTATTTGATGACTAATCGCCATGAATTACCTCAGATTTATATTAACTTTGTCACTATGATTAAAACTCAGTTTTCCAAGGTCATTAAGGTTTTTCGATGCGATAATGCTATGGAATACCGTGATTCCAAACTTTTAACCTTTCTTACAGAACAGGGTATTTTGTTTGAGTTTTTTGTCCTAGTACGTCTCAAAAAAATGGACGAGCTGAATGCAAACACTATCAAATTCTTGATTCTGTTCGTGCAATGCTTCATTCTTCTTTGTGTCCTGAGCGTACTTGGGGTGAAGCTGTTCTTACTGTTGTTCATGTTATAAATAGACTTCCTTCTTTTGATCTTGGTAATGTTACTCCCTGTGAGCGTCTTTATCATATCTCTCCAGATTACAGTTCTCTTCGAGTTTTTGGTTGTACTGTTTTGTTCTTCTTCAGCCTCATGAACATAGTAAACTTGAACCTCGGGCTCGTATGTGTTGTTTCCTTGGTTATAGCACTTAACATAAGGGTTATCATTGTTGGGATCCTCTCTCTAAACATATTCGTATATCTCGTCATGTCTTCTGGGAGCATCACATGTTTTCTCGATTCTCCTCCTTTGAGTCCATTCCTCATACTTAGTCACTTTTTTTCACTAACCCTAATATTGATCTTTTTCCTAGTGATGATTCTACAGGTTCTATCTCAAGCCACTCTCTACAGCCTCCTGTTCTTCTGTCTTCTCCATCTCCCGATGATTTCAGACCGGACGACGATCCTGCTCCTACTGTCATGCCTCCTCCTTCCACTCGTTCTTCTAGGGTAAGAAATCTACCTCTTCATCTTCTTGATTATCATTTTCTTTTCTACTATTCTTTATCAACATGAACCTAAGTCATTCAGAGAAGCCTCCATAAATCTAAATTGGCAACAAGCAATGCAGGAAGAAATACATGAACTTGAAAAAGCACACACTTGGAATTTGGTTGATCATCATTCTAATTAGGAAGTTGTGGGAAGTAGATGGGTATACAAGATCAAAACTCACTCTGATGATTCTATTGACCGTTATAAGCCACAATTGGCTGCTCAAGGTTGTATATAAGAGTATGGTATTGACTATGAGGAGACTTTTGCTCCTGTTGCTCGTCTCACATCTGTTCAAGCTCTTCTTGCCATTGCTGCGGTAAAAAAATGGTCTCTCAGTCAGATGGACGTGAAGAATGCATTTCTTAATGGAGATTTGAAAAAGAAAGTCTATATAAAACCCTCTCCAGATTATTCTTGTCCTTCTAGTAAAGTCTGTCTCCTTCGTAAGGCACTTTATGGTCTTAAGCAAGCTCCTCGTGAATGGTTTGACAAGTTCAACACCACTATATGCAATCTGAGTTTCACTTGCAGCCCTCATGAGAATGCTCTCTTTATTTGTAAAAGTGAACGTGGAGTTATTCTTCTACTTTTGTATGTTGATGATATGACCATTACTAGCGATGATGTTGATGGTATCTCTGATCTCAAAGCCCTTCTTCACCGTATTTTTAAGATGAAAGATCTTGGTTTTCTCAGTTATTTTCTTGGTCTCAAGGTCATATCCACAGATGATGATATCTATCTCTCTCAAGTTAAGTATGCTTTGGATCTTCTTGCTCGAGCCGATATTACAGATAATCGTACTGAGTCTACACTTCTTGAGCCTAATGTTCGTTTTACTCCTATGGATGATACTGTTTTGGATAATCCTACTCTTTATCGACAGTTATTTGGAGGACTAGTCTACTTAACTGTCACTCGACCAGACATTTCCTATCCGGTTCATGTTCTTAGCCAGTTCTTGTCAGCTTCTTGTACTACTCACTATGCGGTAGTTCTTCGCGTTCTTCGCTACATCAAAGGCACCCAATTTCATGGCCTTTATTTTTTTGCCCATTCATCTTTATTCCTTCAAGCGTACTCAGATGCTAACTGGGCTGGTGATCCCACTGATCGTCGTTCTACTACTGGTTATTGTTTGTTTCTTGGCGACTCTCTCATTTCCTGGCGAGCTAAGAAGCAAACGTTCATTGCTCGATCAAGCACAGAAGCTGAATATCGTGCTCTCGCTGACGCCACTGGTGAGGTTGTCTCGATTTGTTGGCTTCTCGAAGACTTTGGTGCACCGCAGTTATCCCCAACTGATATTTTTTGTGACAACCGAAGTTTTATTCAGATTGCCCATAATGATGTGTTTCATGAACGTATCAAACACATTGAGATTGATTGTCATTTTGTTCAGCAATGCATCCTTATTGATGTTGTTCGTCTCATCACTGTTGGAACACTAGATCAGACTGCTGATATCTTCACGAAGTCTCATCATCCGACTTGTTTTCGGACTCTGACATCCAAACTCAAGATGGTATCCTTAGATCCCACTTGAGTTTGAGGGGGGATGTTAGAGAATAAATTAGAATCAATATTAGATCAATTAGTATCATTTATATTTATATAGCATATCTGTATATTACTTATAGAATTGTATACTTTTATTACTCTGATTCTTCTAGTACCTATATATACCCCTTGTACATTGTACTTTTTTACATATTGAATAATACACAAATCCTTTCTCCAGGTTTGTCT
Organism: Arachis ipaensis; assembly: GCF_059453495.1. Classification (NCBI taxonomy): domain Eukaryota; kingdom Viridiplantae; phylum Streptophyta; class Magnoliopsida; order Fabales; family Fabaceae; genus Arachis; species Arachis ipaensis. The sequence continues at coordinate 93,588,246 of NC_142437.1, read as the reverse complement.
CTTATTTCTAATATTTTTAAATTGGTAATTTAGCAAAATTTTATTATTATTTATTTTTCTATATGTTATTTTGCTTAAAAGTGTGAACATTAGACAACTTTAAATTAAGAATGATCTACAGGAATAGTTTTACTAAATGTAGCCTTAATTAATTTTAAAACTTAATATTCATGAAGACTCTCTATTATTTAAGAAAACTAAATTCATTAATATTATGTTACTATCTTAGATGGTCAACTTCATTTTATTGGTGGTGAAGGAGTAGTTATCTGTGGAAGAGACAGTATTGATAATTTTAATATAATGAATATACAAAATTAATAAAGAATTTATCTAAGATGTATTCTAAAAACACATATTAAAGATATTATTAATTTAATTATTTTAATAATTAAAATAGTTGATTACTTAGCTTTATCATATATAATGATTATTTTTAGTGTTTATAGAAGATGCTTTTATATCAAATTGTGTTCTAAATGCAAAAGAAGTATTTGGAATAAATCATAAATAATTATAATTTATTTTTATTTTCTTTTATTTATATTTATTAATTATTGTTAGAATAAAAATATAATATTATATATAATAATAAATAATATATACAGAAAATTACACATGTTAAACTAAATAAAATAAAATAAATTGAGATTATTGTCTTTCTAACACTACTCTCTAAATGTGAGTAGTGTTATTTTTCCTTGAATAATGGAGGAGTTTACATATTACTTTCTTATTAGTTTGTTTGGGGAGTTAACAACTAAGCATGACGTACCTTTCGTAACCGGAGAAGGCATTTTATGTCACAAAACTTCATTTTAAAGTTTAGACAAATTAACTACGTGCTTCTTAATTTTATTTCGCCTTTCGCATCTTGTCTTTTATTTATGGACTTTGAATAATTAAAGATGCTTACCTTAATTGTATATGATGCCACTGCCACATATATTCGGCAAAAGTTACGAGCCTCACGAAGGAATAATCGCTAGAAAAAGTGAATATTCTTGCTGGAGTCATTCTCACAATAAGGATCTCAGTTCAGCTGCTGTGTTTTAGACGGTTATAGTTGGGATGACCAAGAATACAGTTTTAAAATAAAATATAATTAAAAAAAATATTTGTATATAAAATATATAATTTTAATTTTTTTTTTTTGTGATTTACTACAATTTACAAACTTAGACTAATACCTCCTCATCCCCATATCTTCGATTTGACACTGCTTAAGTACCAAAAAAAAAAAAAAAACCAATATAAAAACTTTTTCTTAATAAATCAAGTTACATGCATCTCAAAAATAGTATTGTAGATAAAAATTATATTTAATATTTTATAAAAGAATTTTGTTATATTACCGTGAATAACTCCAGTGATTAATTATTTTGTTAAAAACATGTGTAAATTAATATGTATATATAAATACATATTGATTGATTTGATAATTAATTTTTAGTATATATTTAGTAATTTTTTTCTTTAACTTAACGATGTATTGGTTATTAATTAGGACATTTGCTAAAGAAGCAAATTAAAAAGAGAATTTTTATTGAAAATGAGTTTGGTTAACAATTGGCACAAGGTTACTTAGCTTGTTAATAAGGAAGTAAAAATTAAATTAAAAAAATTAATTTTTTTAATATAGTTTTAATATACTTTTATCTTATTAAATACATTAAAAATATCAAATTAGTAATTAAAGTAATTCTATGGAGTATTTAAAAATTAAAATTCTTAATGCAAAATTATGTATTTATTTGGATTTTTTAGAGAGAACTTCAAAATTCAAGAGATTTCAATTTGCTATCTATACATCAAAATTTAGCTACCAAATAAACTATTAGTATAAAATATATATTGAAATAAATTACCATTGAAAATAACAATATATATTTATATAAAAAAAATTTAATAAAACCAACGATATATTTTATGAATAAAAATAATATAACTATCTTTTTCAAGCAAAATATTTAAAAATATAATTAACAAAACATTTTAAAACTAAAAGAGAATTTAATTTAAGAATATTCCATCCAAACACGCCCTTAACACTGTAAGTTCACTTGTTTGCTTATTTTTCTTTTAATTTATTGATAGGGGCTATCTCATCCTCTATCTCACTTTCATCATTTGGCATTTTATATAATTTATATTGCTTAAGCGCCAGCAGACTTAAATCCTTGTTTTTTTTTTTTTTGGTCTCCAATGGCTTGATGGTTCACTTAGGTTTTCAATTATTGGAAGCCAATGAGAAGGAAATGAAGTCATCTTACCTTAATTAACTCCGAAAACAGAGATTTTCATTAAATGAATGATTATATCAAATTAATATAATCTAGCAAAGGTTGGATTATTGGTTATTAAATTAACGGACCAAAAGATTTGTATCAATTTTTTTACAAGTAAACTATCGAAATTATCTTTAAAAGATTTAGATACCCACAAAAATACTTTTAAAAAAAATCAATAAAGCAAAAATATTTTAAAAAATTAAAAAATGTGAAAAAGATAACTAAATATTAGATACATATTCTTAAAATAGACTTTAAAAATTAAATTTTAATTCCAAACTTTTCGTGATTAAGAAAAATAGATGTTTTTTCTATTAAAACTTGATAACTTTACGATAACTAGACTTTTCGGTAATTTATTTATTTTTGTGAATGATCAGAACTTTTTTTAAAAAAATTGAAAAAGATGTCTAGAGATTAAATTTTATTATGATATTTTATAAATATTTTTTAAATAATTATCTAAATAATTTTATAAAAATTCGAATCAAATATATAACTAGTCAAATATGAGTATTAGAAGAAGTGACCAAATTGGTTATTAGTTGGTTACTAAATTTAATATGTTAGTTAAAAGGTTAGATAAGTCATTACTTGTATCTAGAGTATGGCTAAACACTGCTATATAATATTTTTTATATAAATTAAATATGCATGTCATATTTTGAATACATTAGTATAGAAAAGATATATTTATATTTTGGGTGTCATATACTCAAAATATAATGCGTTTAAAAATTAATATTTTGGTTGCATCTAACATCAAGCTTTTTGAAAAGTTTATATATTTTGGATATTTAACATCCAAGATTAATTGATATATTTTTTCGATGCAGTGCATTTAAGATGTGTGTAAAATAAAATTGAGTGTTCTGCATTCTAAATAGCTACGTCCAAAATATTTTATCTTTATAAAGAGTCTCGAGTACCATAACTCATCAGAATCCATTCATACACTACATTTTCTTCTTCCTATAGTCATAAATATAACTAGTAATGATTTTTTTTTTGTAGTTGTTTACCCAAAGAGAATCATAAAAGATAAGGAGGGAGTGATATTTGAGTATAGTTACGTTGTGATGCTTCGTATTTGCTGCCTAAATTTTCTCAATGTGCTGAAGAATGTCATCTTAATGAATATGGGTGCAGTTGGTTTCAAGGAGTTGGGAAGGTCGGATACGGATTCCTATCAATGCTGCTGAATGGAGAGTTTCAAAACAGGACATACATTTTGAGTTCAAAGTAATGACTTGTGTAGGTAATGTTCGACTTGCATGCAAAACTAATGCCCGCAACATGTGATTGGATGATATACTGTGGTTTGTGACATAGGTGGTGGTGAGAGCCTTCTTTTTCGATCCATTAGGGTTTACCGCTAGTGGTGAATCCTATTTACTACACCAAATCAAGTGGTCATGTGAAGAGGAGGCGAATGAATCTGATTTAGAGTACATTACTGAAACTAGGTCATCTAGTGAGAGTGGTTCTTCGGATGAGTATGTGCTGGAGACTCCAAATGGTAGAAATTTTTGGTTCCTTCTTCCTCTGCCATTGGCTATTCTTTATGTCTCAGATGTTCTAAGTCATTATCACTCTCTTGACCAGAATGCATTCAACTGGATGATTCTTTTAATCTTGGCAAATGAAAATATTATAACACAGGATGGTGGGATTGAGTTTCGGATGGGATACAGGTTTAGGAGTAAAGATACTGTTTTTATGGTAATAAAGAATTACAAAATACTGAATATAGAGTTGTGGGATCGAATCGGCTGAAATATCACTGTTGCTGTAAACAATTCTCAGCTGAAATTTTATAGTGTCTTCGTGTAGCACTTTGACAAAATCTCATATATTAGTAAAACAGAGTTGATTCGGTCAGTTTTTAGTAAAACCGGCTGATGAGTTTGGAAAACTCTAAATTTAATTTGATGATGAACAAACATTATTAATTTAATTAAATTACAAAATTGTCAATTTTAATTCATATGTATTGATTGATAATTTTGTTCATGCAGATTTTAATTGGGCCGAAAACAAAAGAAAATTGTTGCAAGCCCATATATGTATCTTACCTTCAGCCTTGATGATAAATATGATTATGTTGGCTGAATTATTTTATTGGGCCAGTTTGATCTATTACTGCAAGCCCAATGTGCTTTTAAGAATTTAGCTTGGTTCAAAGTGTGTTATATTAAGTGGCTGAAGCAATTTGTAATTAATTGGGCCATATTAAATTTTGTTGCTACAAGCCCAATTATAAGCTTTGATTAATGATCCAATGCTTGGTCCGAAACCAATTTTGAGAGAAAGCAAATATTTTGCTTCTAGCTTCCAACGGAATACATTTCTATCATGTAGTGGAATTCAAATTTCATTAAAGTGAAGTTAATGCATACATTGGAAACATGAGAGAGAGTTTATCTTTGATTTGATGGACATCATCAAGCTACACGCTACTTAGCAAAGGGAGTGGGAAATTAATTCACTTTTATTCTCTTTCTTTGTTTCATTAATTGTTCATAATTTCTCTTTCCTCTCTCTCATTTCTTTCTTCTCTATTCGGTCATTACACAGCAAACCATGGAAGCTAAAGCTAGCCACCGAAGAGAAGAAGATGCACGCCACAAGACCATCACAATGATGGTAAGAAAAAGAAAACTAAAAGTATGCTGTGGCTAAGATTCTCATCATTTGTGGTAAGATTTGGTGAAGAGATCTTGGCTTCCCATACCCAAAAATGGAAGAGAAAATTTCGGTCAGAAAAGAAGATCCTTGAAGAGGATGGCTTGACTCTGATCTTGCTCAACCACCACAGGAGTTAGCTACAGTGGCTACGTGATGGAAGAGGCAGAGATTGGAGCAGATAAAGCTATCATCATCATGCATGCATCAAGGGCCAGGAATCCATCTTGGAGAGCAAGGCAAGGATGGAGGGCTCGGATTGATGAAGATTGGTGACCAAGGAAGGACTAGAGGTAATTGCATGTTGGGTTTTGCATTGGTTATCTCTTCTCTCTCTCTGGCCGAACCGATTTTGGTTTGAAGAAGAAGAAGATTAGCTTGGTTTGTTTGGTTTCAACTGTGGAGGCTTCTCCCTATAAGTAAGGGTTAACAGACAGGGCTTGGAGCAAGGAGTGAGAGTGCAAGGCACATAGTTCTCATAGCTACCTAAGCTAACAGAAGTTCTTCTCCTTCAATGTTTTTTATTTTGTAATTTTCTGTTTAATTTTGTCTGTCTTGAGTCTCATGGAAAAAAGGCAAACAGTGAGGTTTGTAAGAAAAATCCATAGAGCGAAAGAAGGCAGAGAGTGCAAAATTAAAAGAAAAAGCCATAGATGTCCTTAGAGGTCCTTTGTACATTTGTGTTGTGTTTTATGATTCTGTGGGAATCCCCTTGCAAGTTAGGTTAGCACTTAACAGTGAAAGCTTGGCAGTAACCAAGTCAAGTTCAGGATTGGGGTTTAGATTCTGGACTTGTCCCAGATAAGAAGGGTAGTTCCTAGGGAGAATTGGTGTTTGTAATCAAAGATGATTATAGTGAAATTCCATCATTGTTGTGATGGAGAATGGATGTAGGCTGCACTGCACTTAGCAGCTGAACCAGGATATATCTGGGTGTAATCTTCTCTCTCTTCTACTCCATTTTTGTTTCTATTGCACAGGAGATAAAACTGAAAATTATCTCGTGCTGATTGACGAGACAAAAAGAAAAGCCTCGTGGCTGGGTACGAGATAAAAGAAAAAGTCTCGTGACTGGTTACGAGACAAAAAGGCAAAAAGTCTCCAGAAGTTGTTTCAAAGACCAGCAAGTGTTACTGAAGTAAAAAGGGGTTAAGATTCAACCCTCCGTTCTCTTAGCCACTGAAAACCATCAATTGGTATCAGAGCTTGGTCTCAAAGAGATCAAGCTTTGCATCTTGGAGTAAAGATCCAGATGGCAGAAAATAGTGGCTCAAATCTGGTGTCCTACAATCTGACTGAAGGACAGTCAAGCAACAGACCTCCTCTTTTCAATGGGAAAAACTACACCTATTGGAAGGAGGGAATGAAGATCTTTGTGCAAGCAGTGGATTACAGACTTTGGAAGATTATCCTGGAGGGTCCTCAATATCCAACCGTCACAAGTTCTGAAGGAGTTGTCACTCTTAAACCAGAAGCAAGCTGGACCGAAGAAGACAGAAAAAAATCGAACTCAACGCCAAGGCCATCAACTTACTCAATTATGCTATCAGCTTCGAGGAATATCGACGGGTATCACGATGCACAACGACAAAGGAAATCTGGGACAAACTTCTATTTACTCATGAAGGAACCACCATTGTAAAGAAGACCAGGATAGATATGTTAAATAGAGAGTATGAAATGTTTGCAATGAAGGAAGGAGAATCCATTGATGAATTGTTTGAGCGCTTCAACATCATCATTGTCGGCTTGGATGCTATGGGAATTAAGTATCCTGAATCTGTGCTTGTGAAAAGAGTGTTGAGATGTCTCACAAAAGAGTGAGAAACAAAAGCATTAATAATCTCTGAGAGTAGTGGTCTTGATTCCATGACATATGATGATTTGCGAGGAAATTTACTTGCTTTTGAAAACACATATTTGAAAAAAGATTCAAAAAAGAAAGGAATAGCTTTCTCATCTGTTACTAACCCTCTGGATGATGAATCCAGTGATAACTCATCTGAAAATGAATTTGTGTTGTTTGCTAAAAAATTTAGGAAAATGGTGAAACTCAAGGAGAGAGGCAAAGGAGGCAGTTCAAGAAAACAGAAAAGAGATCTCAACAAGGCGACATGCTACAACTGTAAGGAAACAGGGCATTTCAAATCTGATTGCCCTAAGTTGAAGAAGGAAGAAAAGCCGAGGAAAAGAAAGAAAAAGGGATTGATGGCTCATGGGAGGATCTGGAAAATGACTCAGAAGACGATGAAGAATCTGAAACAAAGTCTCAACCATGTCTTATGGCTGACCACGTTGAACAGGTGTGCCTAGCATCCAAACGGAAGGAGAACATGTGGTATATGGACAGCAGATGCTCTAGGCATATGACCGGAAAGACAACCTTCTTCATAAAGCTTGATGAATATGATGGAGGATTTGTCACTTTTGGTGATGATGCTAAAGGAAAGATAGTGGCTGTTGGGAAAGTTGGTAAAAGCTTTTCATCTTGTATAAATGATGTTCTTCTTGTAAATGGTTTGAAACATGATTTACTTAGTGTAAGCCAATTGTATGATCTAGGTTTTGAAGTTATTTTTAGAAAATTTGTGTGTTTGGTTGTTTGTGAAAAATCTAGGGATATTTTATTTGAGGCTAAAAGGTGCAATAATATGTATGGATTGACTCTTGAGGACTTGAAAGAACAAAATGTAACATGTTTTGCTTCTCTTGAATCTGAAAAATGGCTATAGCATAGAAAGTTGGGTCATGCTAGCATGTACCAAATTTCTAAGCTAGTTAAGAAAAATTTGGTTAGAGAAATTCCAAATATCAAATTTGACAAGGATCTTACTTGTGATGCTTGCCAATTGGGCAAACAAGTAAAATCCTCTTTTAAGCCAAAAGATGGAATTTCAACCAAAAGGCCATTAGAGATGTTACACATTGATCTTTTTGGTCCAACAAAAACTCAAAGTTTAGGAGGTAAACACTATGGTCTTGTGGTGGTAGATTATTACTCTAGATTTGGTTGGGTACTTTTTCTTGCTCATAAAATGATGCTTTTCATGCTTTTTCAACCCTTTGCAAGAAAATTCAGAATGAAAAAGATTTAAAAATTGCCCGTTTAAGAAGTGATCACGGAAAAGAATTTGAAAACATAGACTTTGAAAAATTCTGTGATGACTTTAGAATTGCTCATGACTTTTCATGCCCTAGAACCCCTCAACAAAATGGGATGGTTGAAAGAAGGAATAGAAGCCTTCAAGAGATGACTAGGGCCATGCTTTGTGAGAATGAGATTCCTAAATTTCTATGGGCTGAAACTATAAATACAGCTTGTTACATTTTGAATAGGACAATTATTAGAAAAGGGTTGAAGAAAACTCCCTATGAGTTATGGAAAGGAAGCCCTCCAAATCTTAAGTATTTTCATGTTTTTGGATGCAAATGCTTTGTACTTAACAATAAAGAAAACCTTGGCAAATTTGATCCAAAATCCTATGAAGGAATGTTTGTTGGATATTCCACCACTAGCAAGGCCTATAGGATTTATCTCAAAGAATATAGGACCATAGAGGAATCCATACATGTCTCTTTTTGTGATTCTAATTCAATTCCCAGTACTGTGATAGATAATGATTCAGACGGTGAAGAAGCTGGAACAAGTAAAGAAAATCCCAAGTCTGCTCAAAATGAAGAATCTACCAGTCCAGTTTTGTCTCGTCAGATTGGAGGAGACATTTCCATTTTGTCTCCTGAGCCAGCAAGAGAAACTGAAACAGTAAGACCCACCGAAGCTCATCAAAGTTCAACACCACTCCGGAAGCCTAGAGAATGGAAGTCTATGAGGGGTTATCCTTATGACTTCATCATTGGAGATCCTTCTCAAGGTGTAACAACAAGATCCTCAACCAAAAGGCAATCCGAACCAAGCAACTTTGCTCTCTTGTCACAAATGGAGCCCAACAATATCAACCAAGCTCTTGAAGATCCATCATGGGTTAAAGCCATGCAAGAAGAGCTTGCTCAATTCGACAAGAATGAGGTTTGGACACTAGTACCTCATCCGGATGGTAAAAAAGTTACGGATACTAAGTGGGTATTCAAAAATAAATTAGGTGAGGATGGAAAATTTGTTCGTAACAAGGCTAGATTAGTGGCCCAAGGTTACGATCAGGAAGAGGGTATAGATTTTGATAAGTTTTTTGCACTGGTAACAAGAATGGAAGCAATTAGGTTGCCTCTTGCCTATGCTGCCTATAAGGGCTTTAAAATGTTTCAAATGGATGTGAAATGTGCTTTTCTTAATGGCTTTATTGATAGAGAAGTGTATGTGGCTCAACCCCCCGGCTTTGAACATAAAGATTTTCCAAATCATGTTTTTAAACTTTCAAAGGCCCTTTATGGCCTTAGGCAAGCTCCAAGAGCTTGGTATGAAAGACTTAGTGCCTTCCTATTGAAAAATCATTTTCAAAGGGGAACCACCGACACAACTTTATTTATTAAAGCATGTAATGATGATATGCTCCTAGTTCAAGTTTATGTGGATGACATTGTGTTTGGATTGGCCAATGAGTCCTTGTGTGAAGAGTTTGGAAAACTCATGACTAGTGAGTTTGAGATGAGTTTAATGGGAGAGCTAACTTTCTTTCTTGGCCTCCAAATTAAACAAACTCCTAGTGGTACCTTTATTTACCAAGGAAAGTATGTAAAAGAACTTATCAAAAAATTTGGCCTAGAAAGTTCCAAACCAATGAGAACACCAATGCATCCAAACTCAAAACTTGAAAAGGATGATGATGGCAAAGATGTGGATGAAACAAGATATAGAGAAATGATAGGTTCACTCATGTACCTTACCTCCTCTAGACCGGACATTGTTCAAAGTGTGGGTGTTTGCTCAAGGTTTCAATCTCACCCAAAAGAATTCCATCTTTCAGCCATTAAGCGCATCATTAGATACATTAAGGGCACAAGTGATTATGGATTGTGATATCCTAAATCTGATGACTTTTGTGCAGTAGAGTTTTGTGATGCAGATTATGTGGGAGATAGAGTGGATAGAAGGAGCACCTCCGGCATGTGTTGCTTCCTTGGAAGCTCACTCAACATGTGGTCAAGCAAAAAACAAGCCACAATGGCTCTATCCACAGTTGAAGCTGAATATATTTCTGCATCTACATGTTGTTCACAATTAATTTAGTTAAAAATGCAGTTGAAAGATTACAAATTAAAGATCAATAGTATACCCTTATTTTGCGATAATATGAGTGTTATAAACATCTCAAAAAACCCTGTTTTGCACTCAAGAACTAAGCACATTTAAATTAAATATCATTTCATTAGAGAACATGTGCAAAAGGGTACTATTGATATTCAATTTGTAAAATCTGAAGACCAACATGCTGACATTTTTACAAAACCCCTATGTGAAGACAGATTCTGCACTTTGAGAAAAAGTTTGGGAATGATTGATTTAAGTTCTATTGATAACTTTTGAATTTTTTGATTTCGTTCAGTTTTGTCTCATAGGAAAGCAGGGGATAAAAATCAGAGTGTGTTGGAAGGGCTATGATCAAAGGGGAGACAGCGCAGAAATTAATTCTTTTGGGCCCCACCAAATTTCTTTGACCCCACTTTGACTGTTTTGTTAGTTTCTCTTTGAGTAAATCACAATCTCTTTTTGTTGTCTCATCAAATCTTGTTGGAGGAGGATGTTGTCAAATCAAATATTTTCCCTCATCTAATCCCTTGATTCTAGGAAACCACTTTTCAGTTTATTTCAAATAAAAGGAAACTCCTTTGGTTAATAACCGCCCACTAATGGTCATTAAACTCCCTTCAATTCTCTCTCCACTTCACATTTAATGCGTCCCTAACCTCTCTCCTCCCTCACCCAATTTGGTTCTCTTCAACTCTCCCTATTCCACTTCTCCATTTTCTTTATCATGAAAAAGAAAACCGCTCCTAGAAAAAGTGAAAGAATCATCTTCTCTCAAAAACCTTCCACACCCCAAACTCACACCCACATACATATCCATTCTACCTCTTCATCTTCTCCCTCACCACCATCCAAACACACAGACACCATGAGAAGGAAAGTCATAGCCACGAAGACATCTTCAAGAAAAAAGAAGGAGAAAGTTCCCGTGGCGGAGGAAGAAGAATCACATACTTCACCCATTCCATCACCACCGCAATCACCACCAAAGAGGACTACACCCGGACGGAGTACCCAGAAGACAAAGGGGTTCACCTTGCATGACACCAACGAGCCAGCAAACTTGGAGTCATTGGATTTCAAGAACAAGTTCAACCGATCACATTCACATTTTGATCCGGCAAGGTTCAACTCTTGTGCCTCCTATGAATTCCACAAAGAGGTATTGGAAAAACGCCACCTTTGTGCCACCTATCTCGTCAATCTCGACTCACTCACCAACAAAGGCATCAATGTCTCTTCTCTGTTTGAACTTCTTCAATGGATACCACTGCTCCACATTCAGAAACCAGTCTACCCCGGTTTGGTACGTGAGTTCTATACCAACATGCGATTGATAGATGTCACCATCCATTCCTATGTCAAGAAGGTTTTCATAACATTGAACTCTGAGACTATTGGGACTGCTCTCGGCTATAAGGAGGAGGGGCCAAGAGCTTATATGGCTGAGAAGTGGGACTCCCAAGTTAGGGTCACGTACAAAATCGTTCTGCAACATATTTGCGAAAACCTATCTGGCTTGGACGGCACTGTTCCTACCCACAAGGCACTCGGCCCTACCAACTCTCTGCTTCACAGGATCATCACCCACATCCTGACCCCTCAAAGTGGTTCCCATAACAGAGTAACATTTTCTGACTCTTTCATACTTTTTGCTCTTGTTACATCTACTCCTATATCATTTGGTTACCTTATGATCAGACACATGTGGGAATCAGTTAAGAGCACCAAAAAGGCGAATCTACCTTATGGTATATTTTTAACAAGTATCTTTGAATATTTTAAAATTGATCTCCTAAATGAGGCTGTAGAAAATAAGGTATCTATGATCAAAAGAGGAGGAGCTACGAAGGGAACCAAGGGGAAGAAATTAGCAGCCTCGGATACTGACTTTGAGAGTCGGCCTGAGTCCTCCAAGACAACCGAATCAATCAAAGAAATCCTCACCGAGTTCACTAACATGTCAGAGCTAATGATACAATCCTATAAGGCAGCACGTAAACAAGCCTATGAACATGAGAGGGCTTGGATGAGGTGCAAGGATAGGGTGAGTTTGATGTTACAGAGCTTTGAGGAGGAGTTGGGTGCTGCTAGTGACGAGGAGGCTGAGGAATATGAGTTCCACTTATCTGATGATTAGTCCTTGTTTCTTTTCTGTTTATTGATATTTGGCTTCTGATGGCTCAATCTGAAACTGTAGTAGTTTATTTTGGTACTATAGACATATGTCACTATGAAACACTCTTGACACTTTGGGTATATTTTGGATATTTGGTTCTCTATGACATCTTTTGCAGGTGCCCCTTGATGCCAAAAGGGGGAGAAAATGCTGAAAAATTGAAAGGAAAATTGAAATTAACAAAACAGGGGATGAAATCCTTTTGAGGATTCATGATCTTCCTTGTTTCAAGTTTCAATATCTTTTTGTGATGATATGTTTGATGTTGAAAATGCATATGTTCTACGGCTTGCTGTTTGTAATTTATGTGATTTACCTTGATAAAATATTTGCTGTTTTGGATTTATTTTTGGCAGTTCCTTTAAGCTGTGACATGAAAAATCTGATAGTTGCTATGTTTTAAAATATTCTCCTTGCTATGTTTAATTTGCTCTGATTTGTTTAGTGGAAAATATTTTCAAAATAGCTTGAAAAGCAGCTTCAGGAAACATCAATTTTTGTTTGTATCCAATTGTGTTGTATGAGTTTGAGCAGAAAAATTATTTTTATGATAACAAAAGAGATTTGTTTATCATCCAATTCTACTCATAAATCAAGCATTCAACATTTCAAAAATAAATATGTTGAATAACATAGTTGCCTAAGCTTGATTCCTAAAGTTGCAGGTATAAAGCTTCTCTTGGTAAAATAGCATACATTAAGGGGAGCCTTGTAACATTTGGAAAGGGAAGAAATACTAATATGCAAAGGGAGTATTCTATACTCTAATCTTTAATTTTTTTCTATTTCAATTTTAATAATGTTTATCATCAAGGGGAAGATTGATGAGTTTGGAAAACTCTAAATTTAATTTGATGATGAACAAACATTATTAATTTAATTAAATTACAAAATTGTCAATTTTAATTCATATGTATTGATTGATAATTTTTTTCATGCAGATTTTAATTGGGCCGAAAACAAAAGAAAATTGTTGCAAGCCCATATATGTATTTTACCTTCAGCCTTGATGATAAATATGATTATGTTGGCTGAATTGTTTTATTGGGCCTGTTTGATCTATTACTGCAAGCCCAATGTGCTTTTAAGCATTTAGCTTGGTTCAAAGTGTGTTATATTAAGTGGCTGAAGCAATTTGTAATTAATTGGGCCAGATTAAATTTTGTTGCTACAAGCCCAATTATAAGCTTTGATTAATGATCCAATGCTTGGTTCGAAACCAATTTTGAGAGAAAGCAAATATTTTGCTTCTAGCTTCCAACGGAATACATTTTTATCATGTAGTGGAATTCAAATTTCATTAAAGTAAAGTTAATACATGCATTGGAAATATGAGAGAGAGTTGATCTTTGATTTGATGGACATCATCAAGCTACACGCTACTCAGCAAAGGGAGTGGGAAATTAATTCACTTTTATTCTCTTTCTTTGTTTCATTAATTGTTCATAATTTCTCTTTCCTCTCTCTCATTTCTTTCTTCTCTATTCGGTCATTACACAGCAAACCATGGAAGCTAAAGCTAGCCACCGAAGAGAAGAAGATGCACGCCACAAGACCATCACAATGATGGCAAGAAAAAGAAAACTAAAAGTATGCTGTGGCTAAGATTCTCATCATTTGTGGTAAGATTTGGTGAAGAGATCTTGGCTTCCCATACCCAAAAATGGAAGAGAAAATTTCGGTCAGAAAAGAAGATCCTTGAAGAGGATGGCTTGACTCTGATCTTGCTCAACCACCACAGGAGTTAGCTACAGTGGCTACGTGATGGAAGAGGCAGAGATTGGAGCAGATAAAGCTATCATCATCATGCATGCATCAAGGGCCAGGAATCCATCTTGGAGAGCAAGGCAAAGATGGAGGGCTCGGATTGATGAAGATTGGTGACCAAGGAAGGACTAGAGGTAATTGTATGTTGGGTTTTGCATTGGTTATCTCTTCTCTCTCTCTGGCCGAACCGGTTCTGGTTTGAAGAAGAAGAAGATTAGCTTGATTTGTTTTGTTCCAACCGTGGAGACTTCTCCCTATAAGTAAGGGTGAACAGCCAGGGCTTGGAGCAAAGAGTGAGAGTGCAAGGCACAGAGTTCTCATAGCTACCTAAGCTAACAGAAGTTCTTCTCCTTCAATGTTTTTTATTTTGTTATTTTCTATTTAATTTTGTCTGTCTTGAGTCTCATGGAAAAAAGGCAAACAGTGAGGTTTGTAAGAAAAAGCCATAGAGCGAAAAAAGGCAAAGAGTGTAAAATTAAAAGAAAAATCCATAGATGTCCTTAGAGGTCCTTTGTACATCTGTGTTGTGTTTCATGATTCTGTGGGAATCCCCTTGCAAGTTGGGTTAGTACTTAGCAGTGAGAGCTTGGCAGTAACCATGTCAAGTTCAGGATTGGGGTTTAGATTCTGGACTTGTCCCAGATAGGAAGGGTAGTTCCTAGGGAGAATTGGTGTTTGTAATCAAAGATGATTATAGTGAAATTCCATTATTGTTGTGATGGAGACTGGATGTAGGCTGCACTGCACTTAGCAGCTGAACCAGGATATATCTGGGTGTAATCTTTTCTCTCTTCTACTCCATTTCTGTTTCTGCTGCACAGGAGATAAAACTGAAAATTATCTCTCCTCTCTCGACTCTCTTTCTTAGTTTCTTGTCACTCTCTTCCATGAGCTCAAGCTCTCATCAGCTCGTCTCATCTCTGATCTCTCACCTCTCGTCTCTGGTTTGTCAAGATCTCGTCAGCTCAAGCTCTCCCTTTTTTTCGCTCGCTTCACCGGTGGCAGAAGCAGAAGGAATCGCATCTGGTCCCTCAAGTGGTGGTGGTCGTCATCTTCTTGCTTCTCACGGTCTCGGTCTCTATCTCGCACCTGGTCTCGATCTCTCCTTTCCCTGCGCTCTTTGTCACTGGTACCAGAGGCAACAGATCTCGATGAGCTGGTCTTTGTTGTCGTCTTCTTGCTTCAAGCCTTGCTGTCAGCTTCTCCCTCATCATCAGCTTCTCCTTCGCCGTCAGCTTCCTTTGCGGAACCTGATTTGGTGAGTTCTCCCTATTTTTTCTGTTTTAATTTTGTTGCTGCATCACTGCACTTTGATTTTGTTGCTGAAAGTAATTTGTTGCTGAAAGTTGAATGTGTTGCTGAAATTTGCTACTGATTATCATGAACCTTGAATTTGTTGTTGACTTGCCAAAATAATCACTTAGCTTAAGTCTGTTCTTCTTCGAAAATCATTACTGAGTTTATTGGATCCTGAATTTGGAGTTGGTTTGGTGAATAATCACTTAGTTAAATTTTTGTTGTTGTTGTAAATCTATAAATCATGTTGAATTTGTTATTTATTATCATCACTCAAGATTGAATCTATTGTTGTCTTGCTAAAATAATCACTTATCTAAATTTTTGTTGTTGTAAAACTGTAAATCATCTCTTGAAATAAAAAAAATTATTATAGTTAAATTTGTTATTGAAAATGAGGTTCATGCTCTCTGCAATTGTTCAGTTAAATTGTTGCCCCATACTTTCTGTTTGTATTATTATGAATTATTTTTTGTATTGATTTGTGAAAGATACACAAATGTAGATATGGATGCAAATCAAAATGAAGAAAATGTTGATCAAGCTCCAAATTTGTTTTATGAAGATATAGATGCTGATTTTCAGATCATCTCTTGAATTTGATTTACTGATTGTGTTATCTTTTGTTTTTTCTTGTTATTTAAATTGAGAAAGTATTTTGTACTATTGACTAGTTTATTATTACTCTTTTTTTCATCATTTGTTATGTCTAAGAATTGATATTTGATTATTATTAATATATTTATGAAGACATACATTTTAAGTTTTAACTTTTGAGTTTTGATTTTAATTTTATTTTTATAATTTTATATTTTTATTTAATTATGACCGGGTCAAACGGGTGAATTAGCGACCTATCGATTGAACCAATGACCCGATAATCCCGTCGTATGACCGGATCAATTATCGGTTCAATTCTGATAACTATGGGTAGATGACATAAAAAAATACATTTTAAATAAATACCCAAATTTATCTCTAAAAAATTTTAACTCGAACATTTGTTGAGGACTTCAACGAAAAATTCTTTGAATAGCGAATTGAATGTTCGCTCAAATATGTTTTAAAAAATGGCTAGTGGGTTTAACTTTTTTTTTGAAGTAATAGAGGAAGAAATTATTTCTATTAATAGTTTTTATAGGTTAATTTTTGTAAGTCTAAGGAGGTTCTTTACACAATTCACTTATTTAATGAGCAAAGTGAATTTTGTCAATTTTGTATTATTAGTTTTTTAATCTTAATTAAAACATCTTATGTAACAGTTTTATTATTATAATGTCACGTTTTCGGATGTGCCACTTTATAGTGAAGATATTACGACCACTTCTATATATATAATAATAAGTAAGAGTTGTAAGACTCCAGATTTTTAAAAAATTAAATAATAAATTATTTATAATTTATTTTATTTATTCGAAAATATATGTTTAGAGATTTTTATATTAATAGGGTATTTTCTTATTATTGATTTAAAGCTTTAGAGATTGAAAAATAATGAGGATTTCATATGTTTTAATTTGAATAATTATATTTTGAACTTTATTTTATGATTTTAAAGGAAATTAATTTGATTGTCTCTAATTATTGAATTAGAGTATGTATTCGAAAATAATTTGTAAGTAGACGGTTAAATAGTAATTTTTATAAATATTGGTGTTGGATTAAAATTGGTTTTCAATTACTCTATTACCCTTAATTTTATTAAAATTACCAAACTATCCAAAACCCTAATTTACTAAACACTCCTCGAAAATCCTAACCCTAATTTCTAATATAACACACACCCCCCAACATCCCCAAGCCACCACCCTCATGAGACATACACACACACGGACTCACCTCACTCACTCTCAGCCTCACCCGCGCATTCACATATACTCAACTCCCTCACTCTCGCTTCACACACACACACACACACAGAAATGGAAAGGGAGAAGAGAGAGCTCGGGACAGAGAAGAGGAGAGAAGGAAGGAGACCACGCCGGTGTTAGGAGCGCACTGCTGCTGCTGTCAGGCCTCGCGTTGCCGTTGATCTGTCGTGGAGCCACCGTCAAAGCAGAGCCGAGAAGAAAGAGAGTTCGTGAGTGAGAGATAAGGCGACATGGAGAGAGAGGGTCGCGGGCTTGGAACTGCTGCGCCGTTGTTGCGAGAAGCCGTGCCGCCATGTGTTGTCACCGTCGCCTCAAGCTGCTGCTGCCGTCAAGCTTTAAGGAGAGAGAGTTCGCAGAGAGGGAGAAACGCGACGGTGGTAGGCTGTTTCTGCCACTCCTGCTGCCGTTGCTGCTGAGCCGTTGCCGGAGCTCTCTGCCGCGAATCCTTGATAATTTTGATTTCTTTTAATACAATTTGATATTTTATATTTTTTTTATGCTTGTTTGAGTTATTGTCGTTGTTATCTTGCATTTGGTAGTTTTATATTTTATTATTCTTACAATTTTACCATATTTTACTTTATTGCCTTTCAAGTGTTTGTGAAAATGCCTCTCTTAGTTTTAGGGTAGATTTTTACGCTTTCGGCTTGGAATTGAGTAATTAAGGTAACCTTGAGCCACTAATGTTCGAGTTGATTCACAATTTGGAGATTTTAATTAATCCCGTTCCCATTAATGAGTAAGACTTATGGGTTAAGGTTGATTAAGCCCGGTTGACTTATCTCATCATTAGAGGTTGACTAATTGGGTTTGTTTTTATGATTGTCATGTCGTGGTTAGTGGCACGAGAGTTATTGATGTCCAATATTGATTGGTGATTTAGGGTTGTTAGTTGTTCTTATTTCCATTGATGAGTAAGACCTATGGATTAAGATTGACTATGCTTATTTGACTTTTTCCCGATGTTGGAAATGACAAAATGGGATTAACTCTAGGTAATCACCATGTTTATAGTCAATGACTTGATTAGGAAGTTTTGGTTCTCAATCCTTGCCAGAAGTATCTTTTTGCATTTATATTCCCTTTAGCCGTTAGCTTTATTTTCTTGTCATTTAATTTCTTTCCTATTTATTTGCAAATCCGCTTATTTTCATGACCGATAATATACACACCTCACTGCAATTCCTTTGAGAGACGACCCAAGATCTAATACTCTCGATTTTTATTGGTTTGCATTGTGACAAACAAATTAAACTTTGATTGAGGGTCATTTGTTGGTTTGGACTATGCTTGCAAAGAAATTCTTTTTGAGAGAATTCTAGACCAATGTTTCGCCTCCCATCAATGATCCCCTATTGAATCAACCTGATGAGACTCTCTCGGCTTCTTCAGCTCGCCCCAAAAAGACCTCCAACATGGCTTCTAATCAACAGACTCCTCCTTCTTAGTTTCATTTTACAATATTTAATGGCCCGACCTGTGGGTCTTTGTGAACAACTGTCTTTGTAATATCTGTAGCTTGAACAATTTTTTTTATTTTGTTGCTTTAAAAACTTTTTTCCACTATTTTGATCTGTGGTAGTTTTTTATATGAATGAATGTCTTCTTAACATCCTTTCTTGACGTAGCTATTTCTATAATTTTGTAAAATTTGATAAGTCATTTGAGGAAACACTAATTTGGCTGAGTTATTCCTCGAGACCAGATTTTTTTATCATTGAAGATGTCAGCCAATGTAGGTCGGCCTTTCTTTTGTAAGGTCAATATTATACATTTCCCTTAGTCAAAAAATTAATTGCGCACCAACTTTAAGTTGTCAGTTTTAACAAGTTACTTTTGTGATTCACTTTAGGCTTACCTCTTTTACCAACTCTCAAGTTGTTTTAATGAGGTCGGGCCACGATCTGCTTGTATAACTTCTTACACTAATTTGGACCTCGTCGCTTTATCTCGTCGATCACCTAGGTTGGGCAATGATTTTTGCAGTTTGTCGAGCATAAATTAGTGCGTCTTAGTGGAACAATTAATGGAAAAAATGAACTATCATTAATAAGAAAAATGGTTATAAGTTTTCTTGCTACTAAGAGTTTTTTCTTTCAGTAATCCTTAGCTCTTGCTATGGTGCCTCGTTAAAACTTCCTTCAAGAAAACCCTTCTCGCGAAAAAGTCATGAAGTCGGGAAAAAGAGTACACCAAGGAGCAAGGTGCGCTTTCTAACTATAGTACCTTTTTAAGTTACATGCATGCCCTGACCTTGGGAGTTCGTTTCTTTTTATTTCGAACACTTTGAAGTAACCTTTTCCATAGACCGCAGTGGTCTCATAAGGTTTTTTTTAGTTTGCAGCCAGCTTTCCCTCACCAGATTTCTGTGTTCTGATGTCATTTTGAATTAGTATGAGGTCATTTATGGCGAAATTTTTTTTGATGACTTTCTTGTTGTACCTTAAGGCCATTCTTTGCTTTAATGCTTCCTTCTTTATCTGAGCTTATTCTCGGAATTTTGGGAGGAGATTAAGTTCTTCCTTTTAAGCGTGGATATTTTCTACTTCATCGTAAAATCTAACTCTTGGCGATTCTTCATCGACTTCTATAGGAATCATGGCTTCTATGCCATAAGCAAGTCGAAAAGGAGATTTCCCAACTGTTGATTGGGAGTTATTGGGTACGCCCACAAGACTTGAGGGAGTTCTTCAGCCCATGCTCCCTTGGCATCTTGTAGTTGGCATTTCAGCCCAGGCAATATGACTTTATTTGCAGCTTCTGCTTGTCCATTGGCTTAGGGATGCTCTACCGACGTGAATTGGTATTTTATTTTGAGACTTGCCACCAAACTTCTGAAGGTTGAGTTAGTAAATTAAGTCCCATTGTCTGTAGTGATGGAGTGTAGAACTCCAAATCAGGTTACTATGTTCTTGTAGAGAAATTTTTTACTTCTTTGAGCGGTAATGGTTGCCAGAGGTTCTACCTCGATCCACTTAGTGAAATAATCAATCCCAACTATAAGGTATTTTACCTGCCCAGAAGCTTGTGGGAATGGTCTGAGGAGATTTATGTCCTATTTTGCAAATGGCCAAGGTGAGGTGATGCTAATTAGCTCTTCTAGAGGTGCCACATGGAAGTTAGTGTACTTTTGGCTAGGCGGATATTTTTTGACGAACTCGGATACTTTCTTTTGTAATGTCGGTCAAAAGAAACCAGCTCAGATCACTTTCTTTACTAGTGACCATGCTCCTAGGTGATTTTCGCAAATGCCACTGTGGACTTCCTCCAAGACATCACCAGTCTTGTAGGTCAGGACACACTTTAACAAGGATATAGATACTCTCCTTTTATAGAGGACGTTTGTGAACTAGGGTGTAGTTATGTGCTTCCCTTATGAGCCTGCTTGCTTTCCTTTCTTGCTTAGGGACATTATCGAATTTGTGATATTCGATAATAGCAGTCATCCAACCTAAGTTTAGATTAGAAATGTTTAATGTGCCTGGCTTGTCGACTTCCTTGGTTACTGATGGTGTATGGAGAGTTTCCTAGATCAATCTCCTATTATTGCCCCCTGGCTTGGTGCTGGCCAATTTGGAGAATGCATAAGCTCGAGTATTGGACTTCCAAGTTATATGTCGGACTTATGCTTCATGGAATTGAGCTAATTATTTCTGTGTTTCGTCTAAGTACTTCTTTATGCTGGGATATTTAGCTTGGTAAGTCCCATTTACTTGAGAAGTTATTACTTGAGAGTCACTGAACCCAGTTAATTTTGCTACCTTAACTTCTTTGGCTAGTCTCGAACCAGCAAGCATAGCCTCGTATTCTGCTTGATTATTGGAAGCTGGAAACTCAAATTTTAATGAGAGCTCTATTAGAGTTCCTACTTCATTCTCCCGAATGATTCTTGCCCTACTGCCAGCCTTGTTGAATGATCCATCTATATATAAGTTTCAGGTCATAAGGTTTCCTTGTGCTTTTGTGTATTCTGCCAAGAAGTCGGCTAGGTACTTGGATTTAATTGATGATCGAGCTTCATACTTTAGGTTAAACTCAGACAACTCTATTGCCCATTGTAGCATCCGACTTGCAATATCGGTCTTCTAGAGGATGTGCTTCATGGGTTGAGTAGTTTGGACCTTGGTATGTGCTTGAAAATAATGTCGGAGCCTTCTAGAGGTGAGGACAAGGGCATATGTAAACTTCTCTATTTTTTGATAGTTGAGCTCTTCCCCTGCAGGGCCTTGCTGATAAAATAAATCAATTATTGTCCGTTCTCATCTTTTCGGATGAGAGCAGAGGTTATAGTCTTATTTGCAACTGCTAGATACAATATGAGATATTCCCCTTGAACAGGTCGGGTGAGGATTGGTGGCTGACTCAGGAATTTTTTGAAGTCCTAAAAGGCTTACTCACACTCTTGAGTCCACTCAAATTGACAACCTTTCTTGAGTATTGAAAATAGGGGTAGACACTTTAGAGCTGAGCTTGCTAAGAATCTGGACAATGCTGCTAGCCTTCCATTTAGTTGCTGGATTTCTTTGAGACAGGTCAGATTTTTCATCTCTAGTATTGCTTTGCATTTGTCTAGGTTGGCTTCAATGACCCTTTGGGTAAGCATGAAGCATAAGAACTTTTCGGCTTTTATTGCAAATGTGCACTTTGAGGGTTTTAGTCTCATCCCGTGCTCTCTGATTGTGTTGAATACCTCAAACAAATCAGACAAGAGGTTGGTATCTTCTTTTGTTTTGACAAGCATGTCGTCAACGTAGACTTCCATCAACTTATCGAGGTGAGATGAAAATACCTTATTCATTAGTCGTTGATAGGTGGCTCTAGTATTTTTTAATCCAAAAAGCATCCCTGCATAACAATAGTTGGCTTTTGGAGTGATGAAAGAGGTCTTCTCTTGGTCCGGCTTATACATCGGAATTTGATTGTATCCCGAGTATGCATCCATAAAGGACAAATATCTATAGCCTGAAGCTGAATCTACCAAGGCATCAATGGCGGAAAGTGGATATGGTTCCTTAGGACAAGCTTTGTTGAGATCAGTATAATCGACGCACATCCTCCATTTTCCGTTTGTTTCTTCACAAGTACCACATTGGCTAGCCATAAGGGGTATTTTACTTCCCTTATGCACCTAGCTTCGAATAAAGATTGAACCTGCTCTTTCATGACTTGTGCTCTTTCTGGACCGAGCTTCCACCACTTTTGTTGAACTGGTCGTGAGCCTGGGTAAATGGAAAGCTTGTGACTCATGAGGTCGGAGTGTATTCCGGGCATATCGAAGGCTTTCCAAGCAAAGAGGTTAGAGTTTTCTTGTAGGAGTTTAACGAGATCTTCCTTCAAATCTTTGTTCAAGCTGGCTCCTATGCTTGTTGTTTTTTTACTTAATCTCTAATTTGAACTTCCTCGATCCTTCCACCAGCTTGTGGCCATAATTTTTCTCGTGCCCGGATACCACCGAGTTTAATGGTGTTTACCTCCTTTCTAGTAATGCTTCCACGTAGATTCAAGCTTTCATTGTAACACTTTCGTGCCAACTTCTGATCTCCTCTTATGGCAGTAATTCCCTCTGAAGTTAAAAATTTTATGCAGAGATGAGGAGTGGAAACAACTACAACTAGTTAGTTTAAGGCCGTTCGACCTATCAGTGCATTGTAGGCTGATGCTACGTCAAGCACAATGTACTCTATACTTAAAGTTATGGACTTTATTACTTTACCAAAGGTGGTATGTAACAGGATGAAGCTGAGAGGTCGGATGGGCGTGTCTCCTAACCCGAAAAGGGTATCGGGATAAGCTCTCAACCCTTTCTCTTCTAACCTAAGCTTGTCGAAGGTGAGCTTCCTTGGTCCACCAGAGTCCTATGGAGATTTTCATTGGCGAGTATCAATGTAATCACCACGAGATCGTCGTGACCAGGGGTTATCCCGTGAGCATCTTCTTTTGAAAAGGAGATGGTAGGTAGGTTTGGCACTTTGGGTTCATTCCCGACTTAATAGATTTCCTTCAAATGTCTTTTTCGAGAAGACTTAGTTACTCTGCCTCCTGCAAATCCTACAACTATCATGTGGATGTGCCAATCAGGGGTGTGTGGTGGCCAATCTTGTCGAATCTTGTCTTCCTCATTTCTCTTCCTTTTTTCTAGATTGTCCGACCTTTTTGCAAGGTATCTTTCTAACCGACCTTCTCTGGCGAGTTTTTCTATCATATTTTTCAAGTCGTAGAAATCATTAGTAGAGTGCCCATACAACTTGTGATACAAACAATATTCTGTCTGACTTTTCCCTTTCTTGCTTTTAATAGGACGAAGAGGAGGAAGTTTTTCAATGTGACAGATCTCCCTGTAGATGTCGACGAGAGAAACTCGCAGGGGAGTGTAAATATGATACCTTCGTGGTTTGTCTGAGATGTAATCATATTTTTTCTTTGTCTCCTTCTCCTTATCCTGAGCTTGATAATGTGGATTTTGTCTTGGAATTGGTTCTCTAAGTCGAGCATTCTCTTCCATATTGATGTACTTTTCTGCTCACTCATGTACTTCGTATAGGGAAGTCAGATGTACTTTGAGGCCGTTGATTAGCCCTATTATTACAGCTTCTGTAAGTAGATTTTGAATTTCCAAGCAAGATTTGTTAAATCTTTCCACATAAGCTCGGAGGATTTATCCGACTTCTTGTTTGACCCCGAGGAGACTAGGAGCGTGCTTCACTTTGTCCTTCTGAATTGTAAATCGGGTGAGGAACTTTCTTGCAAGATCATCAAAACAGGTCACCAACCTAGGTGATAAGCTATCAAACCACTTCATCACCACTTTGGTTAACGTTGTCGAAAAAGCTTTGCAATGGGTCGCATCTGATGCATCGGCCAGATAGATCTGACTTTTAAGGTTACTAAGATGGTGACTCGAGTCGGTCGTTCCATCATAGAGTTCCATGTCAGGGCTTTTAAAGTTCCTGGGAATCCTAGCCCGCATGATCTCTTCTATGAATGGATCTTCTCCTCCAAAAGGACTTTCTTCTTAATTTGCATGATTACTATGATTTCAAAGGTCGGCTTCTAATTTCAGCAATGTTTTCCCTAATTCTCTTAATCGTCGCACCTTACCTCTGAAATCACTCACAAATAACATCAAGGCATCGAATGGAAGGTAAATGGGATAAGATTAATCAAATTAGGCACAAAAGAGCACGTTTTCATAATCAAGTGCAAATTAGGAGGAAAGTTCAAATGCATGCTATTTAGTGGAATAAGTGCAAGTTTATATGATAAAATCCATTCAAATTCAACCAAAAATCATCATCAAATATGGACTCATCACACCTCCCTTCGCAAATATTTTTCTGCTTCTCTTTGTTGCTCTATCTCCTGCTCGAGTTGCTCTAATCGGCCATGATGCCCGTGTACAAGCTCCATAATTTCTGTTGGGTGCACTTGTTCCTCATTATCTAGTGGATGTATTTCTAAATTGATTCTTCTGCACTGAGGGTTTCTCGATGTCCCCTCTCCATTAGGACCACTTGCTCTATCATGTCGTGGAGGAATCATGAGTTCTTGATCATCGTTATGAGGTTCTAGTTCTGATTCAGACGTTGTATGCCGGTCTTCAAGATAGTCATCCGCTATGGTAAGTTATAGACTTCCAGGTCCCCGGTAACAGCGCCAATGTTCGGTGGGTTACCTAAAATTGGGTTGCTTTAGGCTGAACGTGAGGTCCAGACTCCTCTTGGGGCAGCGTCCGACTTCTGTTGGTGCCGAGGTGTCGCCATCCGAGTTCCTCGTAGGGAGGTAGGGGTGGTACCTACAAGGGACTTCGATGCTTAAGTTAGAAAGGGTTTAAGTAGGTTTTTAGTAGATTGGGTTTTCAATGTACCTGAGAGTGTCAGTATATTTATAATAAAATTGAGAACCACCTTTTTAAAGTAGTTCCACTTTTGATGGTGGATATCTATTTTCTTTTTCTAGGAAAGTCATTGAGATCTCTCTTCTAGATAAATGAGAGATGTCTTAGGAGTCAATTACCTTATCTGAATAAGTATGACCAGAATTTCATCGCTGTGTCTGACCTCTACGAAATTAGGCTGATGTGGTCTGAACTAAATCTCTTAATTAGACTTTATTCGTTTTGAGCCTAGGTATATTTTTGAGTCAGGATATAAACAATATATAAGTGTAAATAAATGAACATGAGTATGAGGCTGTTAGATTACAAGGTATTAATATTAATTTTTGCAAACAAGTACAAATGATATTCAAGACAAGTGCTTGTAATTTATTAGCAGGTAGATTGATAAAAAATAATTTTTATAAAGAGATATAAGAGATGTAGTTTTACTTTAAGGCAAGCTCTCCGGTGTAGATAGGAAGATTCCATCTACATATGTAGATTAGTGTTGGCAGTATTTAAATGTGATAAGTGTTGGTGGAGTGAGACATTTTCTACATATTGCAGGGTATTGCAGTAATGGTGCCTAACCAGTCACATGCATTATTGAATTACCTTGCTGAGACTAGCAATGTGTAAGAATAATTAGTAGTTAAGATCATTTTAATTATAGGTTTGGTAATATGGGCCTTTTATATTTTTGATCGGATGATTGCAATTAATTTTGGGCCTATTGCAAGAAAAGAAATGCATATAGAATTAGAGCTAATTCAAGACCCAAAAAATAAAAAAAATGAAAAGAAAAAAGAAGAATAAGAAAGCATGTGTTTCCTTCACCACCAAGAGAACAGAGAAAGCCCTGAACCTCAACTAAGAGTCCAAGAGGAAAACCCTAGCTTCCCACCACCGCCACAAGGAAGAGCCTTTTTTTTTCGCCTCCATCGTAGCAGCTTGTCTCTTCGAGGACCCATCTGTTGCAGTTAGTGGCATTCACCAATCGCAGGCATGCAGTTTCATCATGGAGCTTGGCGTCGTTGTCTTTCTATGATCGGCGTTGTAACACCCTAATTAGCCTAAGCTTTACCTCGCGACGTAAAGTAAAGGTTAATCAAAGGTTACGACAGTTCTAAACTCATACATATAATATATAGAAGAAAATAATATAATCTAGAAGCCCGATGAAGGATATAGCTCAAAAACAGGATTACAAAGGTGCGAAACATTCAAACAAAGCTAACATGTAAGATACAAGATATAGATGCAAAAGAATGGAACATATATAGATATATTAGTATAATAATCATAGGGAACTAGTCGCAACTTGCGGAGTTTAAGCCGACTAGTTACAAATAGAAAAATACAGAGTTTTGGAGTTAAAATAGCTTATACAACTTATCTCTCAAGTAAGCCTCTAAGGCTGATGATTGGACTTTTGTGTGGTTTACAATTCACAAATGAATCCTCGTTGTAAGTATAGTTTCTAAACCAACAATAGTCCTTTCATACAAAAATTTGTTTGTCACTAGTACAAACCCCTAAAATCTATAAACCGAAGTATTTAACCTCGGGTCGTTCTCCCTAGGAATTGCAACAAAGTGTCTTGTTATTGGTTATGAGGTATGTTTGGGGTTTTTGGGATAAGAGGCATGAAATGTAAATGGCAAAGGAAATTAAACTAACAACTAGAAAAGCTCTTGGCAAGATATGAGAACTAGAAGTCCTATCCTAGTTATCCTCCTCAATTGTGACCACAATTGTCCATTGCTACCACTTAGTTAACCTCTAACCATGGAGGAAAGTCAAGTGGATAAATCAACTTGATTCCACAAGTCCTAGCCAACTCCCAAGGGAAAGACTAGCGTTAGTAGTATCCAAATCAATTAGCAACTTCTAATTATCAATCAACAAAGGAATTAGATAACTCAAGCGTCACTAATTACACTACCTAGGCCAAGAGGAACAAAATCTACACTAAGGCTAAAAGAAGCATTTTATCAAACACATAAGAGGCATAAAAGGAATCATATGAAATCTACAACAAGAATGAAATCTAACAATAATTATTGCAAGAAATTAACAACAACAATCAAAAGAAACACAATTATTATGAATTACCTCAACTTGAATTGAAAGAAAAGAGAAGGAACAAAAGTAGATCTACAATAAAGCTTAGAAACAACATAAAGGAAATTACAACAAAAGAATAGAGGAATCATAAATGCAACAACAAAGAATTGAGAAGAAGAAGTAGTAGAGAGCATGAATCAAAACCTAGATCTAAGAGCTAAACCTAATCCTAATTCTAATTCTAGAAAGAAGTGAGAGCTTCTCTCTCTAAAACTAACCTAAACTAAACTAATGATCAAAAGTATGTAAAGTATATTGATTCCCCTTCAATCCTTGGCTTAAATAGCATTAAAAATGAGTTGGATTAGACCCACAAGGCTTCTAAAATCGCTGGCCACGGGTTGCATTAAGTGAAGCATGCGCCACCATCGGTGCGTCTGCGCACCGTGCGCGTGCGCTCCCCTATGCGCAAATGCAACTATGGAAAATCTTATATCATTTTGAATCCTCGGATGTTAGCTTTCCAACGCAACTAGAACCGCATCATTTGGACTTCTGTAGCTCAAGTTATGGTCGTTTAAGTGCGAAGAGGTCGGCTTGACAGCTTTTGCGATTCCTTCATTTCTTCATGAGTTCTCCATTTTTACATGCTTTTCCTTCATCCCCTTGATCCAATCTTTGCCTCCTAAATCTGAAATCACTTAACAAACATATCAAGGCATCTAATAGAATCAAGGTGAATTAAATTTAGCTATTCTAAGTCCTAAAAAGTATGTGTTCACTCTTAAGCACAATCAAAGGAGAATTTACAAAACCATGCTATTTCATTGAATAAATGTGGGTAAAAGGTGATAAAATTCCTTAAATGAAGCCTAAGATAAATCCTACAAATAGGGTTTATCAACCTCCCCACACTTAAACCAAGCATGTCCTCATGCTTAAACCAAGACAGAGCTAAGGGTATCAACATTTATTTAATGAAATCTAACTAAATGCACCCTACCTATATGCAACTATCTACATGAATGCAATTGCTTGGTCAAAATAAATCAATTTCCAAGGATACATATATGCACAAGGGCCAAACGTATTAACAACCATGACAAACCAGAATTGAATTGATCTATTAAATATTTTTACAAACTTGCATGAAGAATGATCATCATAGGTGAAAACATGTAATTGAGCATCAAACCCTCACCGGATGTGTTTGCACTCTATTCGCTCAAGTGTTTAGGGTTGATTCACTCAATTCTCCCCTAATCATGCTTTCTAAGATTTGTTTTTCATCTAACAATCAACAATTATTTCATGCATGCATACAATTATCATGAGGTCTTTTTATCGGTTATAATGGGGCTAGGGTCAAGGTAGGATGCATATTTGGTCAAGTGAGCTTGAAATTTAAATCTTTGATAAGCTTAAACTTCCCACCTAACCTATGACATCCTATACAATTAAGTTATAATCTAACTACCCATTTTTCACTTTTTCACATGCTCATGCATTCTCTTTTCATTGATCACAACACATATGCATTGATTATTATTAGGCTTCACTTGGAGCATTTTGTCCCCTTTTTATTACTTTTCTTTTCTTTTTCTTTTCTTTCTTTTTTTTCTTTTTCTTTTGATATCTACATATATTTTTTTTCTTCCTTTTTATTTTCACATATTTTTTTTCTTTTTGCAATAAAGTATATACAAGAGTACCAATGCATATGGTTTTACATTTGATTAACACATGAGCATGTACCCAATTCCCAAATATAGAGATACAAAACAAAAACACCTTTTTATCCCAACCAATGTCCCAAGTTTTCCCACACTTGAATGATACTCACACTCACTAGTCTAAGCTAATCAAATATCCAAATAAAGGACATTTATTATTTTCCACTTTAAGGCTTGTAATGTGCTAAATTAAGAACAAGTGGTTAATCGTAGGCTCAAATTGGCTAACAATGGAAGATAAAAGGTAAAGCTATTTGGGTAAGTGAGCTAAATGAAATGATGACCTCAATCATATAAATGTATGAATACACAAAATAATGGAATAAAGAATCAAACAAATCAAAGATTACAATCATAGAAAGAGAATAATGCACACAAGGAGGAAAAATAAGTGGTTATAAGATGTAACCACACCATTAGGCTCAAATCTCACAAGCTTGTGTTCTTAGCTCAAAAACATGATCCACAATATATATATAATTCAAGCAAGTTCTATGAAAAGTTTTCACTCAAATCAATTGGTGCCCTATAGATAGAATTCTTGAAAAACTTCATTATTTTGGTTAAGCTTATTGTGTATATATATGCAAAATTAAGAAAATGCAACTAAAATCCTAAAAACCTAAAATGAAATGTAAAAGTGTTGGAATTAGAAACTTGTCATCCAAAATCGCCGACCGGTCGGACGACCTCCCCACACTTAAAAGTTTGCACTGTCCTCGGTGCATGCAAAGATGAGCAAGGGGGTACGGCGACTCTCTGGATTGCCACCTTCAGCTGGTAGGTCAACCGGTTGCTGCGTGTTCTATCTTCCGCTTCTATTTTTGCTTGTGGTACATCAATCATGAAAAACAAAAATATAACACCATAAGGTAGGATAATACAAGAGCAAGGAAGCATACATTGTTGGAATGAGGTAATAATCACTAGAATTGAGTGAGTGAATTAGTGTGACATTAATGATAATTAAGTATGTGAATTCTAAATTGTGTGCAGTTTAGAACACACATTAGCATAAAAGCTATGTCACTAAAGAAGCATGCACTTTACTCATTCTAGTATGCTTGAGATGCTTTAAGTAAGCTTGTAAGGTAAAATAAGCATTAAAGAAGCATGAAGGCATTCAAGCTATAAGCATATGGATGCATATGATCATGAAGCACAATGCATTAAGATAAATGCTCAACATCCAATATCAAGATATTGCCTAACCAAAGAATAGGGTTCAAATCACATGGTGGCCAAATCATGCAATTCAAGGAGAGTTACAAGCTCGAAGGCAATTCTCATCACTTGGTATTCTTAAAAGGTAAGCATGAAAAACTCAAAACCAAGTAGCAAAATATAACCTCAACAATAGAATTCAACAAAGTTTATAAACATAATGATGTTGAGATAACATCCCCTTTTAGCACTTAGCAACAATTAATGGTAAACAAGAATAACAATCCAACATTTACAATGAAAAAGAGAAAATGAAATAAAAACTAACTAAAACTAACTAATCAACTAACTAACTAACTACTTATTTAACGAAATAAATGGTTATCAATGGTGTTTGGGAGTGTTGGATGAAGGGTAGGAGAAGGGAAGAAGAAAGGAGAAGGAAAGAAATGGAAAGAGAAGAAGAAAAGAAGTGTATTGAAAAAAACATTTGCGCGTACGCGTGCATGGCGCGCGCGCGCGGATGGTGGTGCAATGGAAGCGACGCGTACGTGTACATGGCGCATCCACGTTGATGGCTTATTTCGAGAGTGACGCGTACGCGTCATGTGCACGTACGCGTGAGTTGGTTTGTGCCTCGGGCACAGTGCGCGCACAGTGCGGGCAAAACTCTCGGGTCAATGTATGGAGGAATGAAATTTTGCAATCCACGCGTACGCGCACATGGCGCGTGCGCGTGGATGGTCAAAAACACTTGATGCACGCGTACGCGCACGGTACGCATATGCGTGGATGGTGCTCTTTTTTTCAAAAAATTTTTTCTATGTTTTTGCACCAATCCAAGCATTCTAGACCTCCAAACAGCTACCAAAACACCATAAAACCTTATTTGACATACTAAACTACCAAATATACTCAACAAACTAATCAAAACATGAAATTAAACTAGTTACCAATATGTACAAAAAGAGAAAATGAAAAGAATTTACCTTGGTGGGGTGTCTCCCACTTAGCACTTTTGTTTATTGTCCTTAAGTTGGACTTATGGAGAGCTCCTTTCAAGGTGGCTTGTGCTTAAATTCATCTTGGAACTTCCACCAATGCTTGGTTCTCCATTGTGCCCCAAAATTCCTCATGGATTGAGCCAAGTGTTGATGGAGTTCTTCACAAGCTTGGGGCTCCCAAAATTGATCCTCATGTATGCCGGGATCCCATATCTTGTTTCTACACCCATCTTTGAGTTGATCATCATTATTCCATTCGGGTGGCATAATCTTGGAATTATAATTTAAGAAACCAAACATCATCCTAAACCCAAGCAATTTAGTTCTACACCAACCGTTACTATGCAACTTTGAACATGCAACCATCATGAGCTTAGAATGATATTTTCAACCACTAACCATCTCCTTTTTACTCTTAAAGCCACAAATATATCTAAGTTGACCATCCGTCTCTAGCAAACCATATTCAAGGGGAATAATAAAGCTTAAGTATAAGGAATTTACCCACTTGAATGGAAGAATGGATGGTGGTGGCTTGGGGAGAGGTATCTCCAATGTGCTTGTAAGCTCTACTCCCTTGTGTTCTTCTTTGACTACCTCCACCTCTTGACAACTTTCTTCAGTTTCAACCCTTTGTTCATCAATTTCATCTACCTTTTCTCCATCACTCAAATCATAAATGGAAGGTTGAGAGAAATCTACCTCCACATTGCTTTCCATCTCATTGGGAGAAGATTCTTCAAATTCAAAGGATTCACCACCGAGAAAGTTGGATGCATGATCTTCATCACCAAGGGAACTCAATTCTTGCTTCATTCCTTCCAAGTCTTCACTCAAAAATTGTTTTGGAGGTTGTGCACATTCCTCCTCAACATCAAATTCAATCTTCTTGGAGAGGTTCTCTTCAACTCTAGGTTCCCAAGGAGGTTCCGCATCTCCTAAGTCTTCAACCACCTCTTCCTCTTCTTCAATGATCATAGGTTCCTCCAATTGTTCTAACACAAAATAATATCCCTCATTTTCCACCGGAGTTTCCAATCTCTCCTTCATGCTTTGCTCTTCAATTGATTCTCCACATGTGACCATGGGAGTGCTTTGAGTGCTCAAGTATTAGGAGACTAAAATGTTTACTACCTTGGTCAGGGTAGCCACAAATTCTATCGTCTCAGTTTACATTTCTCCTTGCCCTTGAAGTATAAGGCTAAGGGTTTCATCCATTGAGGATTGGGTGAATAGGAGGGTTCATTGTCTTGGAGAAAGGGTTCATGGTAGGGAAGTGGTTCTTCTTGGCAAGGTGGTGGTGTATAGTGAGGTGGTTCTTGGGAGTAGTAATCTTGGAATGGTGATTCCATGTATGGCTCATGTGGTTCAAAAGGTAGTTGGTATGGTGGATATGGATCAAGGTCATATGAAGGTATTTGTTGAAAATAGGCTTGTGAGTGTGGTTGAGGTTCATGTTGAGGATATGACTCATAGGCATATGGTAGTGGTTCTTGAAAGTCACAAGGATGCTCACCATAGCCATTTGATTGGCATGCATCATAGAATGGCTCTTCTTCATAGTGCATGAGTGGAGGTTGTTGCCATGAAGATTGATCATATGCATATGGCTCCTCCCACCTTTGATTATCCCATCCTTGATACACATCCTCATTATAGCCCTCATTTCTTATAACATAGTTAGAACCAAACTCATAGCCAAAGTGAGAATTCATAATGAAAAGAGAAAATAAAATTCAAAAGCTAATAGAAAAATAATGAAACAAAGTCCTAAACTAGCAAAGACTAGCAAACAATCCAAAAATCAAGCTATTCACAATATTCACATATATACAATAACTAATAACACAACACCATTGCAATTCCCCAGCAACGGCGCCATTTTGATGATTGGACTTTTTTGTGGTTTAGAATTCACAAATGAATCCTTGTTGTAAGTATAGTTTCTAAACCAACAATAGTCCTTTCATACAAAAATTTGTTTGTCACTAGTACAAACCCCTAAAATCTATAAACTGAAGTATTTAACCTCGGGTCGTTCTCCTTAGGAATTGTAACAAAGTGTCTTGTTATTGGTTATGAGGTATGTTTGTGGTTTTTGGGATAAGAGGCATGAAATGTAAATGGCAAAGGAAATTAAACTAACAACTAGAAAAGCTCTTGGCAAGATATGAGAACTAGAAGTCTTATCCTAGTTATCCTCCTCAATTGTTACCACAATTGTCCATTGCTACCACTTAGTTAACCTCTAACCATGGAAGAAAGTAAAGTGGATAAATCAACTTGATTCCACAAGTCCTAGCCAACTCCCAAGGGAAATACTAGCGTTAGTGGTATCCAAATCAATTAGCAACTTCTAATTATCAATCAACAAAGGAATTAAATAACTCAAGCGTCACTAATTACTCTACCTAGGCCAAGAGGAACAAAATCTACACTAAGGCTAAAAGAAGCATTTTATCAAACACATAAGAGGCATAAAAGGAATCATATGAAATCTACAACAAGAATAAAATCTAACAACAATTATTGCAAGAAATTAACAACAACAATAAAAAGAAACACAATTATTATGAATTACCTCAACTTGAATTGAAAGAAAAGAGAAGGAACAAAAGTAGATCTACAATAAAGCATAGAAATAACATAAAGGAAATTACAACAAAAGAACAGAGGAATCATAAATGCAACAACAAAGAATTGAGAAGAAGAAGTAGTAGAGAGCATGAATCAAAACCTAGATCTAAGAGCTAAACCTAATCCTAATTCTAATTCTAGAGAGAAGTGAGAGCTTCTCTCTCTAAAACTAACCTAAACTAAACTAATGATCAAAAGTATGTAAAGTATGTTGATTCCCCTTCAATCCTTGGCTTAAATAGCATCAGAAATGAGTTGGATTGGGCCCACAAGGCTTCTAAAATTGCTGGCCACGGGCTGCATTAAGTGAAGCATGTGCCACCATCGGCGTGTCCGCGCACCGTGCGCGTGCGCGCCCCTATGCGCGAATGCAACTATGGCAAATCTTATATCATTTCGAATCCCCGGATGTTAGCTTTCTAACGCAACTAGAACCGCATCATTTGGACTTCTGTAGCTCAAGTTATGGTTGTTTAAGTGCGAAGAGGTCGGCTTGACAGCTTTTGCGATTCCTTCATTTCTTCATGAGTTCTCCATTTTTACATACTTTTCATTCATCCCCTTGATCCAATCTTTGACTCCTAAATCTGAAATCACTTAACAAACATATCAAGGCATCTAATGGAATCAAGGTAAATTAAATTTAGCTATTCTAAGTCCTAAAAAGCATGTATTCACTCTTAAGCACAATCAAAGGAGAATTTACAAAATCATGCTATTTCATTGAATAAATGTGGGTAAAAGGTGATAAAATCCCTTAAATGAAGCCTAAGATAAACCCTACAAATGGGGTTTATCAAAGGCCATAAAGTCTAAAACAGAAAAGGTGAGAGAAACTACTACAACAAAATAAAACAGAAATAAGCCAGGAAGAAATCATACTCCGCTCTGTCACCATGTCCATAATTTCACCGAGGTGAATTACGACCTGCATCTGAAAAATAACAACAAAGTATGGAATGAGAACCGAAGGTTCTCAGTATGGTAACAGTGCCCAATATGTAATATGTAAGGCTCCGGGACGCCAAAGGTAATCCTAGAACTTCACATCAATTACGGAATATTCAAGCTTTGAATAAAATAAATAAATAAAGAAATAAAGAACTTAAACCATAAACCGGGTTATCTACACTTAGGGAAATTCTAACTAATACCAAATACACCGCTGTATCCCACAGCCTCCGCCAACCTAACCTCCGTGCGATCCTATCGCCACCACCTACCTAACCTCCTCAGCACCAGAAAATCACAATTAATGCAAACAAGTAAAACACAGATAATATTCATATATAACGAGTAGTTCAAGAAGCAAGTAGGCATGTTATATAATTAGGCAAACTCAAACAATAAAAGCAAACAAACATGTAGAAGATGCATATGATGAATGTCTATCCTATTAGCTCGTGGTATCACTTGTCAGTCTGTAAATGCCAACCCGACACATACCAGAAATTCCAAAATTCTGCAACTCTACAGAATTTCAGATTTTGATACCAAACTTTGAATGATCATAATTTTCTCTACAAAAATCCAAATTTTACAAACATTATATCAATTCGAAGAGTCTTCAATAAACTTTAATTCTAAACCAATTTCAACATATTTTGAAAATCGAGGCAAAAGTTATGATCAGACAAAATTCATCAAAAACTAAACTTTTACCAACACTTACAAAATCTCAATTTACCAACTTTCACAAACCACATCCAACCAAAACAATACCACACTTCCAATTTCAATACAATCTACCCCTTTGGTTCACCATTCATCATTCACACCAATTTTTCCCATCACACTTCATCATTCTCAATCTCAATTATCCAACATATGACATCACAAACAATTTTCCCACCAATACATCACAATTAATCAGCCTCGAACATCAACATTATCATACAAAAACCATTCTCAACCCACACTATCACCCATCATCATTATATCACTAACAATTATCATGAGTTAACCCCATTCAACCCCAATCATTCTCAATATCAATAACATTACTCATCCAAATTCATAATTCATATCATTTGTCAACAATATCAACACTCACCTTCAATTACCACAACATCAATATTCATCATTACTCATAAACCATATCAACAACCCTCATCAACAACACCAATCATCAATACTCATTATCATCAACAATCCCCAATAATCATCATCAACCACAATAATCCAATATAGCCAACAATTATATCAATTCATATATAATTACTCATACACCAATATCATTCAATCCTATCTTAGGGTCAACTAGCCTAAGTTTCCAGAAACATTACATATTACATAAAGGAAACCGAAATCATACCTTGGCCGATTCCCAAACGTACCAAACACCAAAACGAAGCCACCAAGCTTGATCCAAAGCTTTAAGTAACTCCAACAAACACTAAAACTCAATCTAACATCACATAACATACAAACATCAAACCTATGATTCACAAAAACAACTAAACACAAGGTTTAGTGAAACCTTACCTTACCTAACGAGATTATGGGTAAAATCTAACAATTACCTGCTACTAGAGATCACCTAAACAAGCAAAATCACAAAATTCACTCAAAACTATAACCCCCAAAAATGCAGAAATTTAGGGGAGGAAACTGGAGGGTAAGTTCCAAAATCTTACCAGATTTGCTTAAATAGAATCGAAGAGCTCGATGAGAGCTTCGCGTGGCCGCAAACGGCTCACAAATCAGAACTCCGAATCAAAAGTTATGGAGCTTTGAAGAGGGTGATGAATAGTGACAATGGCTTTTTCTCCTCTCTTCTTCTTATCCGAGCTCTCTCTCTCTCTCTCTCTCTCTCTCTCTCCTGGTGTTAAAATGAGCTTCTTAGGCTCATTTATTGCCTTATATAAGTTGGGCTTGGACCCAACTTGGGATCGGTCTAACCCGTTAGCATTTTGGATTTTTTTGGCCCACTTTGGGCCAAAACCTTTAAGATTAGTGTCTGGATTTCAATTCTAAATTATTTTTGTCCTTTTAAAACAATAAATTAATTTTCAAAATATTATTTTTTTCTCAAAACACAGTACCGGACAGACTTAAACCGGTTTGACCGGTTCGGCTGCCGATTCACTGTTTTTCTCGGTTTTTGTCAAAAAAAAAATACATTTATGTATAAAACATTTATGAGTACGTAATTTTTTATTGGTTATTCTAAATTCTTAGTGTTTTAGTTATTAGTGATGTCTCCATGCCCACCTGTTCTTCATTTTTATTGAATGTTGACAAACCCCAATTTGAGGGTTTATCTTGTGCTGATTTCAGGGGTTTTATCAATGATTCCACACAATTTCTATATGAAAATACAAGATTTTGCATTCCTCTCCTAGTTTCGCCTCATGAATGAAAACATGCTTATTTCGCACTAAAATAGATACATTTCTAATCTTCTCTTGATGCCATTTGATGCTGTGACTTGTGTGTTAAGTGGTTTCAGGATATAGAGTAGGAATGGACCGAAAGAGAGGAGGAAGACGGGTACAAAGGAAGGAAGCATGAGGATTAAGCTTTGGAAATTTCCGCATGGGCGCGTGCGCGCACCTTGCGCGCCCGCGCGGATAGGGCAACGTGGAGCCAAAGCCAAGAGCCGGCTTGAGAAGCGGCTAAGCCAGGATCTTCATGGGCGCGCACGCGTACATCACGCCTCCGCGCACATTACAAGACGTCTCAACGGCGCGTGCGCGTACCTTGCGCGTGCGCGCCGATTTGCGAATATGATTTTTTTTTAAGAAGTCACATGACTTAGGCGTGGAGGCAGTTAAGGATCCCACTCTTGGAGAAACACCTTGGCGGGAAAAGCTTAAGAAGACCAAAGGAACAAGGGTTAAGGACACTTAGTGAGTTCATTTCTCTAGATCTAGATATTTTGGGGGAGAGGAGAGTTAGTTACACTTTTTGGGAGAAGAAGAGAGAGATTCCAAGCTTCACTAGGGTTCATCCTCATCTAATTTCTGAATTTTCAATGACTTTTTGGTGAGATCCATTACAATTCTCACTCCACTTTGTTCATGTCATAGATTTTCTTCTCCAATTTCAAGTAGTAGATACAATTGATCAATTCTCATAGATCTAGAATTCAACTTTGTAATTTTGGATTTTGTCTCTATTTTGGATTTTCATTGCTACTCTTTGAGACTTGTTGTTAGATCTTTGTGTTGCAATACTTTCAATTCGACTTTTCATCTCATTCTACTATGACTTTCCTTCTTGCTCATCACATGTTTGATAAAATGACAACACTAGCTATGGAGTAGAATTTTCACACTTGGCATAGGGTTTGGTCCTTGGAAGAAGTTGAATAGTTGTATCAATAGTAGATTTGGAGTTAGGGATTGCTAGTTGGCTTGGAGTGCACTAAAGCTAGATTCCCATAAGGTGAAGCTAGGACTTGTGACTCAAGTTGATTGCTTTCATTTGACCTCCCTCTATACCTAGGGGATAACTAAATAAAGCAAGACCTAACTGTTGTCAACATTGAATGGACTATAAGGATAGAATTTCTAGTGCCAACCCTAAGCCAAGTCTTTTGATAATTGATTGTTTGTTTCTCATTACTTGCTAAAACCTTCAAAGAATTCCAACAAGGCTTACTAAATCAATAAGATGCACACTTTGGCAATTCCAAGGGAGAACGACTCGGGAGACTAGTACTCTCGGATATAGATTGTAGATTTGTTTGATGAAGGATTTTGCGTCGGTTTAGACTATACTACGATTGATCATTTGATAATTTCTATACCGGCAAAAAATCATTTGTCAAAATGGCGGCGTTGCCGGGGAAGTTTGCTTAGTGTGCCATGTTATTGTTTTGGATCAAGCGTGTATATATGTACATAGTTGCACTTCATTGTAAACTACTCAATTGACTAACTCCTCATCGTTACAATGAATTCCATTTCCCCTTCATTGCATGACGCGTTCACAACCAAATCCGAGCTTAGCCCCTTTTGATCCGGAAATAGAACGAACTTTGTTTCATATTTGACAAGCTCGGAGGCGGCTAAGATTTGGAAAAGGTGAAGAGGTTTTCACCACCTCAACCACCTTACTAAAAGTGAACATTGAACCGTCACTCAAAGAAGGCATTAATCATACTCCCATCAATCTCACTAACAATTCTTCTTTTATTTTAGGTACTAATACCATGGACGCTCCAAGGAGAGTTACCATCAAGGAAGCGGGTGCACCGGATTATGTCCTTCAACCCCTTCATGTAACTCACCCCAATTTGAATGCGAACTTTGAATTGAAGACCGCTTTGATCAACCTCCTACCCAAGTTTCACGGGCTTCCCGCACAAGACCCTATTCGACATCTCAAGGACTTCCATCGCATATGCTCGACCACTAGACGGGAAGGGTCCGATGAAGTTGCTATATGGTTGTTTGCTTTCCCTTTCTCTCTTGAGGACAAGGCCAAAGAATGGTTCTACACTCTCTCTAGTGAAGTTACCTCCGATTGGGACCTACTTAGAAGGGGGTTCTTGGATAAATTCTTGCCCCCGGAAAAAATGGATAGGCTAAGGAAGGAAATGTCTTGTATTGTGCAAGGTGAGACGGAACCACTCTATGAGTATTGGGAACGGTTTCGCAAACTACTAGATGCATGCCCCAATCACATGATCGACACTCAAGTATTGCTTGGATACATATGTCAAGGGATGCGAGAGCAAGATAGAACCCTCTTGGACACTTCTAGCAATGGTTCTTTGTCCAAATATAAAACCGCGGAGGAGGCATGGCAACTTATTATTGACTTAGCCGAATCCAATCAACATATGAGGCGAAGAGTCAACCGTCCAAGGACCGTGAACGAGGTATCAACTAGTAGTGAAGCCACCGCTCTAACTCAATCCTTGAATGAGATGACATCCGTCTTGAGGCAACTCCAATTGAACCAACAACAACCACAACAACCTCAATCATATCAACAACACCCTCCACCACCTCAACAACACAACCAACAATTGGTCCCTCAAAGAGTATGTGGCATTTGCTCTTGCTACTCTCACCACACGGATGAGTGCCCAAGCCTTCAAGAAGACAACACCTTGGCGGCCACCCATAATTTCTATGACTGCCCTAATCAAGGGTACTACCAAGGAGGTAATCCTAACCAAGGGCACCCCTATCAAGGGGGAGGCTACAACCAAGGAAGTGGACACAATAATCAAAATTGGAAAGACAATCATCAACAAGGGAATAGGGACAACAACAACAATGGAGGAGGTCAAAGATGGAATAACAACCCGCAAAATTTCTCACAAAACCGACCATACAACTTACAAAATCAACCATACAATCAACAAAACCCACAAAGAAACTACCAAACATATCAACCACCACATCAAAGACCACCACCCAACCAATCACAAACTCCTCAACTCACATATGCAACCACCCCCTCTAACCAAGACGAAACACTCCGGACCATTATCCAAGGCCAAAAGGAATTACAAAACACACTTGCTTCCGGCCTCACCGGCCTCACCTCTACACTACAAGCCCTTCTTGCACGTATGGACACACCATCGACCCCCACTCCTCAACCCCCAATCCAAAGTGTCATTCCCTCTCAACCTCAACCAAACCCAAAAGGGGGCATCAATGCCATCACCCTTAGATCCGGTACACAACTAAAAGAAAAGGAAGCAAAGGACCCAAGTCCTATCACAACCGCCCAAGAGGAAGAGAGAATAGATATAGAAGAGGTAGTGGAAGAGGAGACACCACAAGCCATAGTTGAGGATGAAGCCCAACCAACAAGGGAGACAACCAAGGCCAAAAGAACCTTGGAAGAAGAAATTGCTCAACCACTTCCATTTCCAACACTTGCAAAGAAACCTAAAAAGCGCATGGAACTCGACCCCAAAATGGTAGAAATGTTCAAGAAAGTTGAGGTAACCATCCCCCTCTTTGATGCCATCCATCAAGTTCCTAGATATGCCAAATTCCTCAAAGATTTATGCATAAACAAGGATAGAATTCTTGAATTGGAAACCATCCCATTGGGGAGTTCTATTTCCGCTTTGATGGGAACATTACCGGAGAAGTGTGATGACCCGGGCCCTTGTATGGTCACTTGCACCGTCAATGGAGTTCAATTTAGAGATTGTATATGTGACCTCGGAGCATGTGTTAGCATCATGCCGCTCTCCGTTTATCGGGTATTGAAGTTGCCCCCACTAAAAAGGTCGACGGCAAGATTTGTCCTAGCGGATAAAAGCATAATAACCGTAGCAGGTGTTGCGGAAGATGTATTGGTGAATATAAAGGGATTGATGTTTCCGATTGACTTCTATGTCCTTGAAATGCCGTCGAGCGAAATCGAGAGAGCATCATCTATCCTACTTGGAAGGCCATTCTTGAGGACTTCTAGATTTAAGCTTGATGCTTACTCGGGGAACTACTCATTTGAAATAGATGGGAGAATTGTAAGCTTTAGCCTAGAGGAAGCAATGAAGCATCCACCGGAGAACCACTCTCTATTTCGGTGTGACCCAATCGATAACATAGTAGCCGAAGTGCATCTTGCAAGACTAGATGAGAAGTGCATGGTCGACGAAGCAAATGAGAAGTCAAGCGAACTAAATACCACACATCATACAAACCATCCGGAAACTCAAACTTCAAGGAATGACAAGAGGATGGAATTGAAGCCACTACCACCTCACTTAAGGTATTCATACCTTGATGAAGCCCAAAAGCTACCCGTGATAATTGCACAAGAGTTAACTCCTCAACAAGAAGAAAAATTGCTGAATGTATTGAGGAAAAACAAAAGGGCAATTGGGTGGAGTTTGGCGGATCTAGTGGGAATAAGCCCCCAAGTATGCGAGCACCGCATATTTCTTGAAGAAAGAGCAAGACCGGTCTGACAACCTCAAAGGAGACTTAACCCAACCATTCTTGAGGTGGTAAAGAAGGAAGTCACTAAGCTACTTGAAGCGGACGTCATCTATCCTATCTCGGATAGCGAATGGGTAAGCCCGGTCCAAGTAGTGCCAAAGAAGTCCGGAGTGACAACAATCAAAAACGAAAGTGGTGAACTTATAGCAACAAGAGTGCAGAATTCTTGGAGAGTATGCATAGACTATCGAAGATTGAACGCGGCCACAAGAAAAGATCACTTTCCACTACCGTTTATCGATCAAATGCTTGATCGGTTAGCCGGTAAATCATACTATTGTTTTCTTGATGGCTACTCCGGATACTTCCAAATTCATATTGCTCTAAAAGACCAAGAAAAAACCACATTTACTTGCCCCTTTGGAACGTATGCTTACAAGCGTATGCCATTTGGCCTATGCAATGCACCGGCAACGTTTCAAAGATGCATGATGAGCCTATTTGTGGACTTTCTAGAGCAATCAATGGAAGTTTTCATGGATGATTTTAGTGTGTATGGTGAGTCATTTGAGCATTGCTTAGGTAACCTTGAAAAAGTCTTAGAAAGATGCACCAAAACAAACCTTGTCTTAAATTTTGAAAAATGTCATTTCATGGTCAAACAAGGCATTGTTTTGGGACACATAGTATCAAAGGAAGGCATCTCCGTAGATCCGGCAAAGATAAATGTCATATCCAATTTACCTTACCCCTCCTCCGAGAGGGAAGTCCGTTCTTTCCTTGGACATGCAGGATTCTATCGGAGATTCATCAAGGACTTTAGCAAGGTAGCCTTACCTCTCTCCCGATTACTACAAAAAGACACCGAATTTGAGATGAGCAAGGAATGTATGGAAGCATATGACAAACTCAAGGTAGCATTGACACAAGCCCCTATTGTACGAGGACCCAATTGGATACAACCCTTTGAAATCATGTGTGATGCTTCGAACTATGCGATAGGAGCCGCGTTAGCACAACGCGAGGGTAAAATTCCCTATGTCATAGCTTATGCTTCCAAAACATTAGACGGAGCCCAATCCAACTACACTACTACCGAAAAGGAACTCTTAGCTATTGTTTTTGCTTTGGACAAGTTCCGAGCCTATCTTCTTGGTTCCAAGGTAGTAGTGTACTTGGATCACGCAGCACTAAAGTACTTGTTGGCAAAAAAGGAATCAAAACCGAGATTAATTCGTTGGGTGCTCTTATTACAAGAATTTGACTTGGAAATCAAAGATAGGAGCGGTTCCCAAAACCTAGTGGCGGACCATTTAAGCCGCCTCGAACACACAAAAGGCGACACCACTCCTATCAATGATTCCTTTCCTTTAGACGCTTTGCATGCAATCTCGGAAGTGGTTCCTTGGTATGCCCCAATAGCAAACTATTTGGTTTCACGCACTTTCCCTCCCAATCTCGACAAAAACAAAAAGGATAAGCTGAAAAGCGAATCCAAATACTATATTTGGGATGATCCCTATTTGTGGAGGTGTGGAGCGGACCAAATAATGCGACGATGCATACCTCAAACCGAATTCCAAGCAATCTTGGACGCTTGCCATGCTTCCGAAGGAGGTGGTCACTACGGGCCCCAAAGAACGGCAAGAAAAATCCTTGATTGTGGATTTTGGTGGCCAACTCTTCTCAAAGATGCTTCTCTCTATTGCAAATCTTGTCTCCAATGTATTAGGTTTGGAGATATTTCCAAGAAGGACGAAATTCTCCAACAAAATATGCTTTTTTGCGAAATCTTTGACGTATGGGGAATCGACTTCATGGGACCATTTCCAAATTCCAATGGCTTTCTTTACATCTTGTTAGCCGTCGATTATGTGTCAAAATGGGTGGAGGCAATCCCCACCCGAACGGATGACGCTAATGTTGTGTATTCTTTTGTGAGGAACAATATCATTTGTCGCTTTGGCGCCCCAAGAGCAATCATAAGTGACCAAGGATCCCACTTTTGTAACAAAAGAATAGACGGCCTCATGAGAAAATATGGCATCATCCACAAAGTCGCCACGGCTTACCACCCTCAGACAAACGGCCAAGCCGAAGTCTCTAACCGGGAAATCAAGCATGTGTTAGAAAGGATTGTAAAGCCGAATAGGAAAGATTGGAGCATTAAACTCTCCGATGCACTGTGGGCCTATCGAACGGCTTACAAGACACCCATTGGCATGAGCCCCTTCCGGCTTGTATATGGTAAAGCATGTCACTTACCGGTGGAGATTGAACACAAAGCTTATTGGGCCGTAAAGGAGTGTAATATGAGCTTGGGTGGGGCCGGAGTAGAGAGAAAGCTTCAATTAGCAGAATTAGAATGTTTGAGATTGGAAGCTTACGACAACTCTAGACTTTATAAGGAAAAGTTGAAAGCCATCCATGACAAGAACATTAGGAGACGAGAATTCCAACCCGGTGACCTAGTCCTTCTCTACAATTCAAGGTTGATATTACTACCCGGAAAGCTTAGATCAAGGTGGGATGGGCCCTACCAAGTGGAGAAAGTAGAACCTTATGGAGTCTACCACTTGCGCCACCCATCAAACCCGGACATCTTCAAGGTAAACGGGCACCGTCTCAAATTGTATCATGGTGAGCAAAGAAAGAACGCCAAGGAATTTGAAGTGTTCCTCTTGAGGGATGCAACTCTTGAACAAACACTATAAGCTACTGAAAGTCCAACTTAAGGACGTTAAACAAAAGTGCTAGGTGGGAGACACCCCACCATGGTAAGATCTTCCTTTGAGATTTGTACATAGACACTTGACTTCATGTTTGTACATAGACACTTGACTTCATTTGTTGACTTCCTTGATGGTTTACCAAGTAAAATGCCCTGCTATAGTGCTTAAATGGCTGTATGGGGGGGGGGGTTTGGAATGTCAAAAGTGGTGTCAACACTTGCAAATTTAGAAAAAA
Organism: Arachis ipaensis; assembly: GCF_059453495.1. Taxonomy (NCBI): domain Eukaryota; kingdom Viridiplantae; phylum Streptophyta; class Magnoliopsida; order Fabales; family Fabaceae; genus Arachis; species Arachis ipaensis. The sequence goes on along the minus strand of NC_142437.1, from coordinate 93,543,644 downwards.
CCACCCCCCTGCGCACGCGCGCACATGGCGCGTCCGCGCACATGGGCGAAATCTGCCAATCGACGCGCAAGCGCACTGTGCGCGTCCGCGCCGATTGCCTTGCTGCCCCCCTAGTACATCCTACAGAGAGTTAAGCCACTCTCAAGCTTACACTAAACCACTGGCCCAGCACCTTTGACGCGCGCGCGCACCTGGCGCGCACGCGTCCATACAAGGCGAGCACGAAACGCGCGCGCGCGCCGCAGCCGCGCACGCGCCCTTCTAGTCTGCACTCCTCTCTGGGCCACTTCACAGAGAGTTGAGCCCCCTCCAGGCCCTTCTCATGCCTGGGGCACAACCACAAGGACGCGCGCGCGCACTGTGCACGCGCGCGCCAAAAAGCGCTAAAGACGTCTCTGGTACTTCTTCCAGAGAGTTATGCCACCCCTATGCCTCTCCTGTGCCGCCAGCCCAATCGCATGGACGCGCACGCGAACTGTGCGCGCGCGCGCCCCCAGTCTACCTCACTCCCTGCGCGAGCGCGCACCGCGCGCGTACGCGCCAGTGATCGACGCCATCTTTAATAAAAGGGCACACTTACCCCTTCATTCTCATTCCACTTCTCTTCTTCTTCCATATCCTTCTCCATCTCACAAGGTATTATACTAGGCTCCCTCTTAGTCCATTAATCTCTTGTAGTTCTTATTCATTTAGTTGCACCATCTTTTAGGTAGCTTCTTTCTTTTTTTTTCCTTCTCTCTTCCTTCTTTCTCTAGTTACTTCCTTGGGATGTCTTTGCTCTCTCCTCTCTTTCAATCCAATTCTTCATGGGCACTTAGGTCCCAAACTCACTTACATGAATAGATGACTGGTGTTACTTACTTTTCTTGCAATCAATATGCATTATAATCATTGATAATGGATTGTGGAATGTTACATTGCTCTCATTTTCACATAATCACATACTACTTGAAGGATGCATACCAAGTGTTCGATGAAAGGCACACTTGAATTTTGGACTCATTGTGACTACCTTGCCTCTCAACCAATCACTTTTGAGTGCATCCCCACTTTCCACAAACCATTCTTTCCCATTTTCTTAGCTTGCCTTCCAATTATGGTCCCCAAGGGTGTGCGCTTCTCATGCCTCTTCCTTGCATGCTTAAACTACCCTTGCACCACATGAAAATAATTTGCCTTGCTCTTCACACATTATCCTAGTTACATGTTGCAGCTGTCATGTGACAAAGATACCCATATTTTATGGCATAACTTTTCATTACATAGAGCTCATGTACCTCCACTTCTTTGAGTTTGATATTTTCCATTTCTTGCTTCCATAGGATGGTCATCAAAAAGGACAACGGGAAAGGCCCCAAGAAGCCAGCTTCCAATAAAGTGCGCCAAGAACTAACGGTCAGGCCCCTCCTGAAGAAGACCAAGGGCCCCGTTGACGTTCTAGAGAAGGACAACCCTCCTAAGGATTCAAACAAGTTTCCCAACCGTTACTGCGAACTTGTTTACTCCAGAATGATTGAAAGGAATTACCATCCGGAACCCCTCCTAGTCTTACCGGCTCACCTCAGTCCGATTGTGATGCCACAAATTGACCGGAGGCAATGGAGGTTCCTCTTGAGGCAACCAACGGAGGCCAATCTCTCATGGGTGGTGGAATTCTACTCCAACTTCCACTCACCTCATCTCACATCAATATTTGTACGCCGAAAACAAGTGTCAGTCACAGTGGAAACCATCCGAGAAGTCTTCGGGATTGCACCGTCAACGGATGCATATGACGCCTACCGAGAAGTCTTGGCTACATGCGTTGACCGCGCATTCGATTGGAGCGCGATCCTCCACGTCATTGCTTTACCCGACGCATATTGGATTCGGGGGACCATAAAGCGAAGACCCAAGGGTTTAGATGTCCGCCACCTCACTCAAGAAGCCACGGCATGGGCCCAAATTCTAGCTCACTACGTGCTCCCAAGCACACATGGGTCATCCATCACCGCCGAGCTTGCCTTATTGATATGGTGCATCTTGACCGAGAAACCGGTCGACGTTCCGCGTGCCATCCGCCAATCCATGGGGCGCATTCATGCCAAGGGAAATCTACCATTCCCCGCTTTAGTGACGGCATTAGTTGCGAAAGCCGGCGTCAACCGGGAGACTAAAGATAGGCGAACCTCAATACCGGTCGATGGTGATATCATTCCGACCAAGAGATGCCTCAAACCTCCGGAAGTCACCAAGGACATTGAACTGCCCACACCAATTGGCCACGCTACCACTTCATCTACATCACAAAAATCGGCCGCCCAACGCCTTGAAGACCTTCACAACAAATTAAACCGCTATGAGAGGCGTAACCAACGCCGCTATGCTCATGTGAAGAGGCTTCTAAGCATAATCACCCCACCTATGGAGGAACCTGATATCTCCACCTCGACCGCGACCTCAAGTGGGGATAGCAATGGCATTGGGGATGTGGCACACTCGGCCGAGTGCGCCTAACCTCTAGCACGGAGGACCGTGCTAAGTTTTAAGTGTGGGGAGGTCGGCCGACCGATCTCCGTAGGTAACACCTGAATAAATCTGAATAAATTAGGATAGGTTGCATGATTAGGTTTTAGTTGGCACCATTCGCATGATAAGTTTGCTTGGTTGGAACAATGAAACTCTCTCTTAGGAAACCAACACTTTGGGGCGACCATGGCATTGCAAATTTTAAATGCTTCGATGCCAAAGTTGCATGAAGAATTATATTTTGGAACATGGGTTTGAAGTTAAGAACACAAGCTTGTGAGACTTGAGCCTAATGGTGTGGTTACATCTTATAACCACTTATTTTCCCTTCTTGTGTGCATTATTCTCTTTCTATGATTGTGATCTTTGATTTGTTTGATTCTTTATATCCATTATTTGGTGTATTCATGCATTTATATGATTGAGGCCATCATTTCATTAGCTCACTCACCCAAATGGCCTTACCTTCTATCTTCCTTTGTTAGCCAAATTTGAGCCTACGATTAACCCACTTTGTTCTTAATTTAGCACATTACAAGCCTTAAAGCGGAAAACAATAAAAGTCCTTATTTGGATCTTTGATTAGCTTAGGCTAGTGTGTGTGAGTATCATTCAAGTGTGGGAACCTTGGGACATTGGGTGAACAAGAAGGTATTTTGTATCATTATTGAAAATATTGGAAATTGGGTACATACTCATGTATTGATCAAATGTAAAACCTTATGCATTGACGCTCTTGTATATAAAAAAAAATGAGAAAAACAAAAGAACAAAAGAAAAAAAAAAACAATATAGAAAAGAAAAGAAAAAATAGAAAAAAGAAAAAAAAAAGAGAAAGAGGAAAAATAATAAAAAGGGGACAAAATGCCCCAAAGTGAAGCTCAAGAGGAATCAATGCATAAGTATAGTGAAACGAAAAGAAAATGCATAAGTATGTGGAAAAGTGAGGAATGGGTAGTTAGGTTAGCACTTAATTGTATAGGTCATTATATAGGTTAGGTGGGAAAAGTTTAAGTTAATCAAAGATTCAAATCCTAAAGTCCACTAGCCATATATGACCCTATCTTGACCCTAACCCCATTACGACCTAGGAAAAGACCTCATGATAATTGTATGCATGCATTGAATAATTGTTGATTGTTAGATGAAAAACAAATCTTGGAAAGCATGATTAGGGGAGAATTGAGAGAATAAACCCCAAACACCGAGTGATTAGAGTGCAAACACTTCCGACGAGGGTTCGATGCTCAATCCTTTGATTCCCGGCTCTCGCGAGCATTCCTCATGCAAGGTTGCGCATATTGCATTTGATGCTTGGAAAGTGGCAAGTCCTATGCTTTGACCACCATCGTATCCCATATGCTCGCATATGTCCTAAGAAGGCTAATTTGCTCCCAACCAAGTGGATAGTGGCACTAGTCATAGTTGCATGCATATACGTAGGTTGCACTTCATGAGTCTTATACTCTTGCAATCCCTCGGTCTTCTGTGTTTCCTTGCATTTCTCTAAGCATGAGGACATGCTAGAATCTAAGTGTGGAGAGGTTGATAAACCCCAATTTGAGGGTTTATCTTGTGCTGATTTCAGGGGTTTTATCAATGATTCCACACAATTTCTATATGAAAATACAAGATTTTGCATTCCTCTCCTAGTTTCGCCTCATGAATGAAAACATGCTTATTTCGCACTAAAATAGATACATTTCTAATCTTCTCTTGATGCCATTCGATGCCGTGACTTGTGTGTTAAGTGGTTTCAGGATATAGAGTAGGAATGGACCGAAAGAGAGGAGGAAGACGGGTACAAAGGAAGGAAGCATGAGGATTAAGCTTTGGAAATTTTCGCATGGGCGCGTGCGCGCACCTTGCGCGCCCGCGGAGATAGGGCAACGTGGAGCCAAAGCCAAGAGCCGGCTTGAGAAGCAGCTAAGCCAGGATCTTCATGGGCGCGCACGCGTACATCACGCCTCCGCGCACATTACAAGACGTCTCAACGGCGCGTGCGCGTACCTTGCGCGTGCGCGCCGATTTGCGAATATGATTTTTTTTAAGAAGTCACATGACTTAGGCGTGGAGGCAGTTAAGGATCCCACTCTTGGAGAAACACCTTGGCGGGAAAAGCTTAAGAAGACCAAAGGAACAAGGGTTAAGGACACTTAGTGAGTTCATTTCTCTAGATCTAGATATTTTGGGGGAGAGGAGAGTTAGTTACACTTTTTGGGAGAAGAAGAGGGAGATTCCAAGCTTCACTAGGGTTCATCCTCATCTAATTTCTGAATTTTCAATGACTTTTTGGTGAGATCCATTACAATTCTCACTCCACTTTGTTCATGTCATAGATTTTCTTCTCCAATTTCAAGTAGTAGATACAATTGATCAATTCTCATAGATCTAGAATTCAACTTTGTAATTTTGGATTTTGTCTCTATTTTGGATTTTCATTGCTACTCTTTGAGACTTGTTGTTAGATCTTTGTGTTGCAATACTTTCAATTCGACTTTTCATCTCATTCTACTTTGACTTTCCTTCTTGCTCATCACATGTTTGATAAAATGACAACACTAGCTATGGAGTAGAATTTTCACACTTGGCATAGGGTTTGGTCCTTGGAAGAAGTTGAATAGTTGTATCAATAGTAGATTTGGAGTTAGGGATTGCTAGTTGGCTTGGAGTGCACTAAAGCTAGATTCCCATAAGGTGAAGCTAGGACTTGTGACTCAAGTTGATTGCTTTCATTTGACCTCCCTCTATACCTAGGGGATAACTAAATGAAGCAAGACCTAACTGTTGTCAACATTGAATGGACTATAAGGATAGAATTTCTAGTGCCAACCCTAAGCCAAGTCTTTTGATAATTGATTGTTTGTTTCTCATTACTTGCTAAAACCTTCAAAGAATTCCAACAAGGCTTACTAAATCAATAAGATGCACACTTTGGCAATTCCAAGGGAGAACGACTCGGGAGACTAGTACTCTCGGATATAGATTGTAGATTTGTTTGATGAAGGATTTTGCGTCGGTTTAGACTATACTACGATTGATCATTTGATAATTTCTATACCGGCAAAAAATCATTTGTCAAATGTCCAACCAAGATTCTTTTGCTGCTCACTTGTGCTTTATTGAATGGTTTGTGCTACTGTGTTGTGATTTTTTTTTTTTTTGCACAGTAATGTCTTCTTTTCGTTTCCATGTGAATAGTATAACCTTTTGGGAATAAAATACCAGGACACCAAAATTAGTTTTCATTGAATAATAGCAAGTATTCTTTCATACAACAATGAATATATAATGAATGGCTCAATTATGTACCAACAAAAAAAAATAATAACTCAATTATATTATTTATCTTTCCCTTGTTGTATTTATAAAATATCAACCATAGCAAGTGTATAATAAAGTTCAGAGTGGACTTTGCTGAATACTACAAATTATCATCTTTATATCAATAAGTCTACAAATTAAATAGCTAAATTATTACCAATTTGACAATTGCATATACATTTTTTGTTTGAGCAAATATTCATGATATCCTTTATGAGCAGGAGAAACAAAGCTCTTGTAAAGGAGTTAAGTACACCTCCTCCTGGAGCAAAAGATTTATATTTCCCAATTCCGTATTCTCAATCCATATGGGGACAATTTAATTTGAGTACTCAGTCATATTTCTTTTCCCATGATGTTTGCTCTGGCCTCTATGTTAAACTTAGATTGTGTGTGAGAGCTGTTGAGCATGTGATTTTTTTAACTTATCGGCTAGGTTTCGGTAGGAAAATCTTCACATACTTTCAATATCGCACTGAGATGTATTGGCGGAGCTTAAATGAGGCAATGGGGCATGATCCCCAAATTTTTTATAAAAATATTACTAATACTTATGTTAAATGTTAAAGTGGTAACTTTAGTTTAATTGGCTTAATTCTCTCCCTTCCAATTAACATATCTTTGTTCAATTTTCACTTTTGCATTGTCTATAATTTTCAATTTCATAGCATTTATGTCTCTTGGATTTACATTGAAATGGATTTTAACACATTAAACATATTAAAAAAATATTTGCTCATACAAAATTAAATCTAACTAAAATATAGTTTTTCTAATACCGAAAAAGTGAATTCTCCTTCCCCAATTCTCGTTATAAGTTTTTAAGAAAAGTTTAAAAAGATTGACTTTGCTCCCTTTGGACTGAATAGAAAACTTCCTCTCATGAATAGGAAAAGCTATTCACATAGTACCTAAATGCACAGATTATTTTTTGGATGTAATTTTTTTAATTTTAATGGTGGAATTAGCTGAAGTAATATTAGGATTTTGTTAATTATTTACTTTAGTATTATTATTTAATTTTTTATGGGAGATAGTTTTTTTCATGGACAATTTGATTATTTACATTAAGGGATAAGTACGATTTTGATCCTTAAAGTTTTGTGCCAAAATCGAAATCGTCCCTCTTGTAATTTTGGATTTAAAATCGTCCTTAACGTTTTTTTTCGTATTAAAATCGTCCTTTTAAATAAAATTTTTAATTTAATTCCTAAACTACCCCTATTTTAATAAAAAAAAATAAAATTTTAAAATAAAATAAATATAAAATAAAAAAAGAAAGAAAGGGATCAGAGAAGCGGGGTGGGTGGGGACTGGGGAGAGAAAGAAAGAAGGGGGAGGGGGGCCGAGAAAGGGGGTGGGGGAGGATGGAGGGGGGAGAGAAGGGGGACGCCATGCCGCCGCACCGCCGCCCGCCACCCGCCGCTTCTTCTTCTTCTTCTTCTTCTTCCCGCCACTGCACTGCCGCCCGTTTCTTCTTCTTCTTCTTCTTCTTCTTCTTCTTCTTCTTCTTCTTCTTTCTTCTTCTTCTTCCCGCCGCCGCACCGCCGCCCGCCGCACTGCCGCCCGCCGCTTCTTCTTCTTCTTCTGTGAATTTCTAGATTTCTTCTTCTTTTGTTGTGGAATATTATTGTTGCTGATTTATTGATTTATTGCTTTATGTTTCTGCTTGTGTTAAATTTGTACTTGAATTTATTGATTTTCTGTTTCTGCTTCTCTGTGTGGAGGTGGAGGTGGGGGGTGTGGGTGGGGGAAGGGAATACGGGGAGGGAGAGGGGATGGGTGGGGACGCGGGGTGGGGGGAAGGGGGAGACGAGGAGGGGGAGGGGACGGGTGGGGACGCTGGGTGGGGGGAAGGGGGAGGCAGTGAGGGGGAGGGGAGGGGACGCGGGGTGGGGGTGGGGGTGGGGGGAGGGGGAGGGGGAGGGGGAGGGAGAAGGAGAAAGGGGGGAGGGGGACGGCGGTGGCGTTGGTGGTGGTGTTGATGGTGGTGGAGTGGCAGTGGGTATTGATGATGATGATAATGATGTTGATAATGGTGGTGGAGTGGCAGTTGGTGGTGGTGGTGGTGAAGGAGGTAATTATGTTGGTAGTGGTGAGGGTATTTTTGTCCAAAAAAAATTAAAAGGACGATTTTAATACGAAAAAAAACGTTAAGGACGATTTTAAATCCAAAATTACAAGAGGGACGATTTCGATTCTGGCACAAAACTTTAGGGACCAATATCGTACTTATCCCTTACATTAAGAAAGAAATTGTTAAAGAATTCAATTCTGATTTAATTGTTAAAAATTTTAAGTCACTTAAAATTTCCAAAGTACCATTATAAATTATTTTATTAGTACAATGATTGATTTCTTATCATATTAATAACAAACTTTAAAAATAAGGCCAATGTTATGATGTACATTTTAAATTTGGAAGCCACACTTAGATAAAGATATCAAAAATTAAAAAATAAAAATTAACACATATAATATATTAAATTGTGTTATTTTTATTAAAATTAGACTGGACAAATCAGTTTAGCCAAAAAATTAATAAATTAAATTTTGAATTGGTATAAATTAATATCTTTTATAAAAAATAACTACAATATTATGATTATAAAAAATAATTAAAATACCCTATTTATTATATATATATATATATATATATATATATATATATATATATTTTAAAAACTCTAAATCCTAATCTTGTGACGATAGAGAAAAAAAGGATTTGAATTTAGGATTTTTAAAATTAATATATATATATATATATATATATATATATATATAAAAGAGTATTTTAGTCATTTTCTATAATATGGATATTGTAGTTATTTTTTATAAAAAAATATATTAATTTAGATCGATTTAAAATTTGATTCACAATTTTTTTGGTCAAATTAATTTATCTGGTCTAATTTTGACAAAAATAATACAATTTAATTAATTATATGTGTTAAATTTTAATTATTAAAAAAATCTTTAAAAAATATTTTAAACGTCTTTATCAAAATAGTTCCTTTAAATTTTATCTACACGTGTAGAAGGATAGATGTTGAAAAAAGAAAACTAAGAAACGTACAAAATAGACGTAACAAGGCCTGAAGAGTTGAGGCCCACAAAAACTGAACAAGCTTATAAATTGTAATAAACTAACAATGGACCCACATGCTTTTAGATTTATTTCTAATGATTCTCATCACCATTTTCTAATGAGGTTTATTTGCAATCATATTAAAAAAAATTAAGTGGATACGATTTTTTTTTTATAAAAATCGCTTCGCTTCAATTGTATGTAGAAAAATTGATGCATTAAAATGTTGAATTTTAGTGATATATTGAAGTCATTTGCCGTTTGTTATATTAATTTTGCGTTTGGAGTTTTATTATTGGCGAGTATTATATTTGTACTTTATACAAAATTAAATGATATCATTAGTGAAAAATTAAGTATTAAATATCTATACATTAGTGTTTTCCAAAATGAATTAATTATTTTGTAGTTTTCTACTGTTATTCTGTTGTTAGCAAAAGAAAAATAATAATATTTTAATAGATTTATAAGTAGATTTTAACCTTAATTAAATAATTTTTTTGATTAGGCTGTGATAAATAAATAAAGTAATATGAGTAGGAGACGATAATATTTTAAGTATAATATATTGTAGATTGACTTAGTTTATATTGTTATTGTAATTTAATTTTTTTTAATATGATTGCAAATAAACTTCGTTAAAAAATGGTGATGAGAACTATTAGCAACAAATTCAAAAACATGTGGGTTCATTATTACAAGCTTTCTCAGCGTTTGTGGACTCCAACTCTTCAGGCCTTGTTGCGTCTATCTTTGTAGGTTTCTTAGCTCTCCTTTCTCACCTTGACACATGTCCTTCTACATATGTAGATAAAATTTAAAATTTATACCATAGCATTAGCCTAAAAATAATTATATTTGTAAATTTTATTTTATTATAAATATTATTATATCATTTTAATTTTAAATTTTTTGGTCCCTCCCAAAATTTTCTACAAACACTGCCACTGCTGAAACGTTGATAAAAATTTCTGGTGATTTTTATTATAATAGTTGGTTTATTTTTTTATGGTACGTGTGTATATGTTGGTGTGACATATCTCTTTGAATGGCTGGTGATGAGCGGATATTTTATACGCTTTTTGGCATCATTTTTATATAGTTTTCATGGTGTTTTGTTTAAGTTTTATTATGTTTTCATAGGTTTTAGTGCTAAATTCACATTTTTTTATTCTACTTTGAGTTTGTGTATTTTATGGTGATTTCAGGTATTTTCTGGATGAAATTGAGGAGCTTGAACAAAAGTTTGATTCAGAGACAGAGAAAGCACTGCAAATGCTGTTAGGATCTGACCTCCGTACACTCGAAGGAGCTTTTCTGGAGTTAAAGAAGTCCAAATGGCGCGCTCTCAATGGCTATGGAAAACTAATATCCAGGACTTTACAGAAATATATAATAGTCTATACTTTGCTTCGGAAATGAAGGCCCAAAACTGGCGTTCAATGCCAGCTACCAGCCCCATTCCTGGCGTCCAGCGCCCACAGGGGAGCAACTGGCATCCAACGCCCAAAAGGGAGTCCCTAGCCAGCGTTCAACACCCCTAAGGAGTCCTAGCACGTAGAGACACCCTTGCCTCAACCCAAACACTCACCAAGTGGGCCCTAGAAGTGCATTTTCGCACTACAAGACTAGTTTATCTGATTTCTGTAATTCTTAATTAGCAAATTAGTATATATAGGAGAAGATCAACTATGTTTAGGAGATCTCCACCATATCTTTATGTTTCACATCACTTTTGTACAGTATGAGTCACTAACCTCCTAAGGTTAAGGTTAGGAGCTCTGTTGAGTTTGATGGAATAATAATATTACTGTTCTATCTCAATATGTCTGATTCTATTCTCTTATGCAACCTCGTTCTTTATCTTATGAATTGAGGGTGACCCGTGACAATCACCCTTGTTCTACTTGGGTTCCGTGTGAGTCCTGACCCGGATAGCGTTGAACCAGAGCTAGAGATTGCATTGCGGATTCCAATAGAGTACCTGGGCAACTTTGGATACGTGACATAAAATCCCATTGACCGTGGGTAAGTGAGGTCTCTGTGGCGTTAAGACTAGAGTCAGAAGCAGCACTTTCTGATATGGAAGATCTGCCTTGTCTGTGGCACCTTGAGTAGGATCATGAAGGGGAGTGGATTGCTTAGAGCTTCATCTTCTGCTACAGTGAGAAACTTAGAGGTGGCTTGATGAGAGGACATAAGTCACTTCAACATGGTGGACTGCTGCAGTAGAGGAGGTTAACTTGATGAGAGGACATGAGTTAATCACTTACGGCTGCCATTGAAGGAATAAAAAAGTTATTGAAGTAGACAGTAAGAAAAGTTAATCCGGAAAGACGAAGCATCTCCGAAGCCTCAACCGTTCTATCACCATTGATTTCATACCTATCTAGTAATGTTTTATTTATTTATTTTGTTTTATGCGTTTTCCATGACAAACTATAATTTCTATCTGCCTAACTAAGATCTGCAAGATAACCACTGCTTGCTCAAACCAACAATCTTCGTAGGATTGACCCTCACTCACCTGAGATATTACTTGGACGGCCCGGTACACTTGTCGGTCTATCTGTACGAAACGTGCGGAGCCAGTTTTGTGCACCAAATTTTTGGCGCCGTTGCCGGGGATTGTTCGGATTTGACAAACTACCGGATTATTTTGTTGCTTAGATTAGGTACTTTTACTATTTTGTTTGAGTCTTTTATTTCCCTTTTTCGAAAAAATCTAAAATTTTTCAAAAATCTTTTCTTTTCTTTACTAGTCTTTATCTTTTGTTTGAGTCTTTTGTTCTTGTTCTTGTTAAAGTTTCGAACTTTTTTGCTTTCTTTTCAAAAAATTTTCAAAAATAGTGTCTTTTGTTTGAGTCTAGTGTCAATTCTTAAGTTTGGTGTCATTTGTGTGTTCTTTGTTTCCTTTGAATTTTCGAATTGTTCTTTGTGTTCTTTCTTGGTATTCAAGTTGTTCTTGTTTCTTTTCTTGTTTTGATCTTAAAATTTTTAAGTTTGGTGTCTTTTGGTGTTTTTCTTTAAAAATTTCGAAAAACTAGTACTCTTTTATTTAAAAATTTTAAGTTTGGTGTCTTTTGGTTGCTTTTCTCTTTCTTTATTAATTCAAAAAAATAAAAAAATATATTTTTTATCTTTATTTCAAAAATTTTCAAAAATTCCAAAAAATTTTCAAATTTTAATATCAAAATAATTATCTTATCTTATCTTAATTTCAAATTTTAAATTTCAAATCTTATCTTTTTAAATATTTTCAAATATTTTTTTAAAATTTGATTCTTTCTTATCTTATCTTTCTTTCAAATTTTAAAATTCAAAACTTTTTCAAATCTTTATCTTTCTTTAAAATTCAAAAAATCTTATCTTATCTTATTTCAAATTCAAATTTCAAAAACTCAATTTCAAATTTTAAAAAAATTCAAATATCAAATTTCAAATCTTTTCAAAATTCAAAATCCAATCTTTTTCAAATCTTTTCAATTCTTATCTTATCTTGTTTTTAAATTAAAAAATTTTAAAATCACATCTTGGCATTGAATGCTACAATAAGGGTAGTTGGCAACCCTAAGCCTGCTGAGAACTCCCCTATTCAAGAACTGATAACACCCAAGGTTCATGAGGAGCCCATTGAAGTTCCCTTGAATGCTTGGTTGAAAATCATAGAATCTGAAGAGTATTCTTCCTCTGATGAGGAAGAGAAAACTAGGGAGGAGCAAGTTGCTCGGTACCTAGGAATTCTGATGAGGCTGAATGCCAAGTTGTGTGGCATAGAGACATTGGAGGAAGAACCTTCAGTGCTCACCAAGGAACTTAATGCCTTGGTTCAGCAGAAACTACCTCAGAAGTTGCCGAATCCCAGACGCTTCCTGATTCCTTGCACCATAGGTACCATTACCTTTGATAAGGCTCTGTGTGACCTAGGGTAAAGCATAAACCTCATGCCACTCTCTGTAATGGAGAGGCTGGAAATCTTTGAGGTACAAGTTGTCAGAATCTCCTTAGAGATGGCAGACAAGTCAATGAAAAAGGCATATGGTCTGGTAGAGGATGTCTTAGTAAAGGTTGAGAACCTTTACATCACTGCAGATTTTATAATATTAGATACTGGAGAGGAAGGGGATGAATCCATCATCCTTAGAAGACCCTTCCTAGTCACTGCCAATGCCATCATTGATGTAGCAAAGGGAGAACTGATTCTACAGTTATGGGAGGACCACATCTTGTTCAAGATGCCTAACTCCAACTCTCCCTCTGACAGAAAAGCGACAGTTGTGCAACACTTAGTGTTCCAACCTCCTCTCTCAGTGTAGAGCTATACAGAGCCCCCAGACACCAATTTTAAGTTTGGTGGTGTGCAGCCATTATCAAGTACTGAAAACACTGGTACTAAGAAGAAAGTACCTAAAGGCTTGAGGGATAAGAAAATCCCCACTGAAGGCCTCTCACCTGGCGTGAGAGTTATCTTCACTGGGAATCCAATCATTTTACACACTGTGAACAGGATTCTGTTTCTATAACATGTGGAACTTATCCATGAGAGCACAGGCAAGAAGTTCACTGTAAGGGGCAAAATTCTAAGCCCCTATCCATCTCCGTGAGGAGCTAATCGTCAAGTTAGTGACGTTAAAGAAGTGTTTGTTGGGAGGCAACCCAACCATAATTAAAGTTATTCTATTTTTCATTAAGTTTATTTAAAGTATATCAGTTTAATTTTCATGTTTTCTTTAAGTTTGTGATCATGTGCAGTAGTTAGAACAGAAACAGAAACAGTCAGAATTGGAAACAAAACACCCTAGAGCAAATACCTTGCTGGCGTTGAACGCCAGCCAGGTAAGCCAGAGTGGGCGTTCAACAACCATAGAGAGCAACATTGCTGGCGTTGAACGCTAGGTAGGAACACCCTACTGGGCATTCAACGCCTAATAAGAGGCACATTGCTGGCATTGAACGCCAGCCTGGAGCAGGAGCTGGACGTTCAACGCCCACAAGGGGGCAAGAAACTCGAATTCCCTAGCCCCTCAGGATCAGTAGGTCCCACAGAATCTCCACTTATCCCACCTTCTTCTTTCTCTTACTTTAACTCTTCCCTATAAACTCTAACCCAATCACATCCATATCACTTTCCAAAACCATCATAACTCCCACCAACCCCCACCCACTTTAAATTCAAAATTTTCTACCCAATTCCCACCCATTCATTCGAACCCCAACCTATCCTACTCCTATAAATACCCCTTCTTCCTACCCTTCATACACACACCATTCATACACTAAAGCCCTCTTGGCTGAACCCTCTTTCCCTCTTTCTCCACTCTATTCTCTTCTTCTTCTACTCTTTTCTTCATATTTTTCTCGAGAACGAGCAAAGCTTTTAAGTTTGGTGTTGGAAAATCTTTACTTTTTTCTTTCTATTCACACTTATGGCACCCAAAGTCGGAGAATCCTCTAGAAAGAGGAAAGGGAAAGCAGTTGCTTCCACCTCCGAATCTTGGGAGATAGAATGATTCATCACCAAAGCTCATCAAGACCACTTCTATGAAGTAGTGGCAAAGAAGAGGGTGATTTCTGAAGTCCCCTTTAGGCTAAAAAAGAATGAGTACCCAGAGATCCAAAGAGAAATCCGAAGGAAAGGTTGGAAAGTCCTAACCAATCCTATTTCGGAAGTCAGAATCTTGATGGTACAAGAGTTCTATGCCAATGCATGGGTCACGAAGAACCATGATACAAGCATGAACCCAAGTCCCAAAAATGGGCATACCATGGTCCGAGGGCGTCTCTTGGATTTCAGCCCGAAAAGTGTACGGATGGCACTCCATTTGCCACTAATGCAAGGAGACTCACATCCTTACACTAGGAGAGTCAATTTTGATCAGAGGCTGGACCAAGTCCTTTCAGATATTTGTGTGGAAGGAGCTCAGTGGAAAAGGGATGCTCAAGGCAAGCCTGTCCAACTGAGAAGGCTTAACCTCAAGCCCGTAGCTAGAGGATGGTTGGAATTATCCAACGCTCTATCATCCCTACTAGCAATCGGTCAGAAGTGACCATTGACAGAGCCATCATAATCTATTGCATCATGATTGGGAGTGAGGTGGAGGTACATAAGGTAATACCTCAAGAGTTGTACATGAAAGCTGAAAAGCCTTCCACCTTAGCAAGGTTGGCATTTCCCTACCTTATCTGTCATCTATGCAATTCAACTGGAATTGTTATAGAAGGAAACATTCCTATTGAGGAGGACAAGCTCATCACTAAAAGAAAGATGGAGCAAAATAGAGAGCCAGCACATGGACCACAGCAAGAGCATGTGGAGCTACCTCAACAGGAAATACCCGAGATGCCTCAAGGGATGTATTTTCCTCCTCAAGGCTATTGGGACCAATTGCACACTTCTCTAGGAGAATTGAGCTCCAGCATGGATCAACTATGGATGGGACATCAAGAGCACTCCACCATCCTCCATGACATAAGAGAAGACAAAGAGCCATGAGGGAAGAACAAAGAGTTATGAGGGAAGAACAACAGAGGCAGGGGCATGACATCGAAGAAATCAAGAACTCCATTGGATCCTCCAGAAGGAGTTGTAGCCGCCATCATTGAGGTGGATTCATTCCATACTTCCATTTGCCTATGTCATTTATCTGTTTTCCATGTATTTTTTTATTGTCTGTTTCTAGTGCATGATCATCTTTATTTATGCCTTAAAGTTATGAAATATTCCATGCATCCCTCACCTTGCTTAAAAGAAAAATTTTATTTGAAAAAGAGAAGTAAGATACATGAATTTCGAGTTATATATTAAAAATAGTTCAATTATTTAATCTGGTGGCATTGATTTTGCTTTCTCAATACATGAATAAACAATGCATATTTGATGTTGGAGTTAAGAATGTTGACTCTTGAAAGAATAATGATGAAAGTGAAGTGTTATTGGTAATCTGAAAAATCCAAAAATTGATTCTTGAAGCAAGAAAAAGTAGCAAAAAGCAATAAAAGAAAGAAAAAAAATTATATATGCTTATGCGAAAAAAAACAAGCAGAAAAAAAAGCCAATAGCTTTTTAAACCAAAAGGCAAGAGCAAAAATCTAATAGCTCTTTAAACCAAAAGGCAAAAGCATGGATCCAAGGCTTTGAGCATCAATGGTTAGGAGGGCTTAAAAGAAGAAAGATCTTGGCCTGAACAGTTCAAAAGAGCTGCTTCCCTAACTATATGCTTGTGGTGTGAAGGTGTCAAGTGAAAAGCTTGAGACTGAGCAATTAAAGTCGTGATCCAAAGCAAAGAGTGTGCTTCAGAACTCTGGACACCACTGGCTGGAGATTCTAGCAAAGCTGAATCACAATCCGAAAGGGTTCACCCAGTTAAGTGTCTGTGGCATTTATGTATCCAGTGGTAATACTAGAAAACAAAGTGCTTAAGGTCACGGCCAAGACTCAAAAGAAGCTGTGTTCAAGAATCAAAGAGAACTAAACTAGGAGAGTCAATAATATCATCTAGATTCTAAGTTCCTAAAGATGTCAATCATTCTGAACTTCAAAGGATAGTGAGATACCTAAACTATTTAGAAGCAAAAAGCTACTAGTCCCACTCATCTAATTGAAACTGAGTGATAAACCCCTATTTTATGATGTATTTTGTGTTCAATTAAGTGTTTTTATCAAATCTTCACCCACTTATTCACAAAAATTGCATGGTTTTACTTTTTCTTCCTTATTTTATGATATATGTGAAAACATATTTCCTATGCTTTAAAAATATTGAAATTTAATTATCCCTTATTACCATTCGATGCCGTGATTTGTGTGTTAAGTATTTTTAGGCTTCATATGGTAGGAATGACTAAGAGGACGAAAAGGAAACATACAAAAAATGGAAAGAAATCACAAAAATGGAGTTTTGAAGAAAAGGCAGCAACGCAAACGCATGGACGATGCGAACGCGTGCCTAGCACAAAATGGCAGCGACGCGTACGCGTGGACGACGCGGATGCATGCCTTGAGCAGAACGCAAATGACGCGTATGCGTGACTGACGCGTACGTGTGACAAGGAAAAACTCCAAACCACGCGAACGCGTGACCCACGCGCACGCGTGACGGATGCCACGTGCAGGAATCTGCTGAAAATGCCCTCAGCGATTTCTGGGCCCCTTTTTGGCCCAGATCCAAGCCAGAAATACAGAATATAAGCCAGAGAATGGGGAAATCAAAGAGACGAGAAGGACAATCAATCATACATTCATATACACAATTTTAGGTTTTATATGTAGTTTTAGAGAGAGGGGCTCTCTCCTCTCTCTTAGGATTTAGGAATTAGGATTTCTATTATTAGACTACTTCTCTTCAATTACAGGTTCAATGTTCTTTTACTTTATTTCTCTTCTACTTTTAGATACTCTAATGCTTTTACTTGTTAATTATTTATTTAGCCAAATTGGCTTATGAACTTTTCATGTTAAGATTTGAATATTCTATTTAATGCAATTTGAGGTATTTCAGATTAATGATTGTTTTACTCTATTTATGATGCTTTCAATTTAATTTAGATTTATTTTCCCCTTTTGGCTTTGGTTGAGTAATTGGTAACACTTGAGTTATCAAACTCAGCAGTTGATTGAGAATTGGAATTCTCGCTGATTGATTTGGATCGCTCTAAAGCTAGTCTTTCCACAGGAGTTGACTAGGACTTGAGGATCAAATTGATTGGTCCACTTGACTTTTCTTTATTTAGTAAGGGTTAACTAAGTGGGAGCGATAAACAATTCTCATCACACCTGATAAGGATAACTAGGATAGAATTTTCAGTTCTTATACCTTGCCAAGAGTCTTTATAATTATTAATTTATTTTTTCTGTCATTTAAATTATTTGTTCCTTATTTCAAAAACCCAAAAATATACCTTTTTCCATAACCAATAATAAATCATACTTCCCTGCAATTTCTTGAGATACGACCCGAAGTTTGAATACTTCGGTTATAAATTTTATTGGGTTTTGTTACTTGTGACAACCAAAATTTTGTACGAAAGGATTCTTTGCTGGTTTAGAAACTATACTTACAACGTGATTATTTTTATAAAATTCTAAATTAGTAAAAGTCTGATCTTCAAATGGCGCCGTTGCCGGGGAATTGCAACTGTGTGCCTTATTATTGGTTATTGTAAATATTTTCTTTTATCTGTTTATTTATTTTTATTTTTTTTTAATTTTTATTAGTTACTATGAGTTCTCACCCCCGTCACTTTGAGTTTGGTTCTAATATTGTTGAAAGGAATGGAAGCTATAACAGGAACATGCATCAAGGTCAAAACAATCAGAGATGGACGGAGCCACAAGGATCTGATCAACCCTTTAGGCAACAACACCTTCCAAAATACCATGGACAACGACCACCCTATGATGCATACCAAGACAATAGATATAGTGGACCTCTTCGTGACAAACCACCTCCACCAAATTACTATGGTCAAGAACCATTCCGAGGTACATACCAAGATGATAGATATGGTGGACCCCCTTGTGGTCACCAACAAGCCCCATCATACGCCTATAACCTACCTCCTCAACATAGCTTTGAACCACCATACTCACAAGCCCCCTACTACCATTCACCTCCATATGACCCCAACCCATATCCACCCCAATTCCAATCCAATTACTCCCAAGAACCGCCACTTCCCTATGCACCATGTCCATATCCATCGACCCAAGAATCAAAGGAGCAACTCAAGGAAACAGTAAAAAAATTTTATGCAACCCTTCACCAACTGGAGCAAGCGATTAATCGATTACCTTCCCGACGTTCGGACACTCAAAGAACTCCCATGGCTTCATGTGGGCAATCTAATGAAGAACGCAGCATGAAGGATATACTAGAAACTCCAATGGATAGTAAGGAGCATGACTTTGTGCTGGAACAGGTGGAGGAAGCTGAAATTATCGAAGAAGAAGAATTGGTTGAAGACTTAGGAGATGATGAACCTCCATGGGAATCCAGAATTGTGAAGAATTCCATCGAAGAATTTACAATTGATGCTAAGGAGGATAGTGCACAGCCCTCAAAGCAGGTATCTTATGAAGAATTGGACGGAACAACTCATGAAGCGAGTTTCCTTGATAATGATAATCATGAGTCAAGTTCTCCTAGTAATGAAATTGCATCCGCAAGTGAATTCTTTGAGATTGAGGAATCTTCCCCAAGTGAATACGAAGATGATGCGGAGGTAGACTTTTCTCAACCTCCAAATTATGACTTGAGTGATGAGGAAGATATTGAAGACTTTGATCAAGACGTGGTTGCAGTTGAAAAAGTTTGCAAAGAAGTGGAAGAATTCACAGAAGAATACAAGGGAGTAGAACTTGCAAGACCACTGGAAGTACCTATCCCAAGGCCACTACCACTCAATACAAATTTCAAGTGGGTAAAATCTTTAGCCTTTATCTTTACTTTTCCACTTGAATATGGTTTGCTTGAAACAGTTGGCCAGCTTAGAGCTCTTTGCGGCTTTAAGAGTAAAAGGGAAATGGTTCGTGCTCAGAGCTGGTATGCAAGATTCAATGAGGTTCCACGCTTCCCTTTGAAGTGTAGGGATTGGTTTCGAGTTTGATTGAATGGGTCTCGGAAGATGTTTGGTCATCTTGGTGAGAATACAACTTCCAAACCGTCCGGTTGGAAAAATATAGATCGAGACAAAGGCGGATATAAAAGCAAGGTTTGGGATTGAAGAACTGAAGATTGATGGTATAGAAGTTATAGTAAACTCTCGTTGCAAGTATAGTTACTAAACCAAGCAATCAACCTTTCTTACAAACGTTTTGGTTGTCACAAGTAACAAACCCCTTTTAAAATTGATAAATGAGTATTTAAACCTCGGGTCGTCTTCTCAAGGAACTGCAGGGAAGTATGTTCTTATTATTGGTTATGGGGATTGTAAAATTGGGGTTTCAAGAATGAGGAAAAAGTAATTTAATGACGAGTAAATTAAATGGTAATTAAAAATATATAAATAACTGTAAAGCAAACTTTTGGTAAGGTATGAGAAATTAGAGGTCCTATCCTGGCTATCCTTATCAATGATGATAATAATTGAATCTTAATTCCACTTCGTTAGCCTTTACTAATATAAAGGAAGGTCAAGGGATTAATTGGTTTGATCTTCGGATCCTATTATCAATCATGTTTGAGTTTGACAACTCCTGAGTTACTGATTTCTTAACCAAAACCAAAAGGGGGAAAGTAAATCTACTGGAATAAAAAAATGTCTTCAGAGTAAAAGCAACAACATCATAAATAAAAGAAATCAATATTAAATTGAAATACCTCAAATAACATTAAAAAAAGAGTAATCTATAACATGAAAGGATTCATAAAGTAACTTGCAAAAGTAAATAAAAGGAATATTGAACTTGATCAAAAGAGATAATCCTGAAAGCGAATAAAAATCCTAAGTCTAAATCCTAATCCTAAAGAGAGAGGAGAGAGCCTCCCTCAAAACTAATTCTAATTCATCGGAAGTAAAAATTGGCGAGAGCTCTCTTTGAATGGATACATTCCCTCACTTCATAACCTCTGGCCTATGCCTTCTGGACTTGGATTTGGGCCAAAAAGGGCTTCAAAATTTGCTATGAGCATTTTCTGCAATTTCTGGTGTGTGGCCTCTGTCACGCGTCCGCGTGGGTCACGCGATCGCGTCATTCGGAGCTTTTCTTGTCACGCGGTCGCGTCAGTCATGCGGCCGCGTCATATGTGTTATGCTTAAGGCGCGCAGTCGCGTCAGTCATGCGGCTGCGTCGCCGCTTCTTCGCGCTTGGCATGCGATCGCGTCGTCCATGCGATCGCGTGGACGCCAGTTTCTTCAAGGACTCCGTTTTGTGCTTTCCTTCCATTTTTGTATGTTTCCTTTCCATCCTTTGAGTCATTCCTGCCTTAGAAGATCTGAAACTACTCAACACACTAATCACGGCATCGAATGGAAATAAAGGTAATTAAAATAATTAATTTTAAAGCATAGGAAACATGTTTTTCACATACATCACATAATAAGGAAGGAGAAGTAAAACCATGCAATTAATATGAATAAGTGGGTGAAGGATTGAATAAATCACTCAAATTAAGCACAAAATATATCATAAAATATGGGTTTATCAACCTCCCCACACTTAAACAATAGCATGTCCTCATGCTAAATCCAAGGTAAAGAGTAAGGTAAGATTAAAGTGGTGGAATGTTATGCAATGCAACTTATTCTAAATGCAACTGTCTATATGAGTCATGCAATTCTAATTTATTCACTCATATATAAAGCTTACATGTAGTTAAATTAATTCACATTCTCAAGGAATCATATATATACATAGCCAACCCTTAAATAATAAAGCACCTTTGCAAATGAGATGGGAAAGAAAAATATTTTACAAACTTGCAAAACAATTAGTAAATTAAGCATAGATATATGCTGATGAGTTATTGAACCCTCACTGGATTTTGTGTTTACTCTCTAGTCACTCAGTGTTTATTGTGTTAATCACTCTATTCTTCTTTTTATTCTTACTTTCTATAACTTTGTTCTTCATCTAACCAATAAACAATTATAGAATATAGTCATACCAAAAATCATGAGGTCTTAAGTAAGGTTGTAATGGGACCAAGGTAAAGGTAAGAGTATATGTATAAGGCTAAGTGAGCTAATTAAGTGAATCCTTGATTAGTCTAAGATTTCACCTAACATACATACTTTCTAAATTAGAGCTTCTTCACCTCTTTTTCCATTTTTTTCACTTTTGATGTTACATGCTCATGTCTTGATCTTTATTTTTATCCCATGTGCATTGTTTTTATTTTGCATTTTGGGGAATTCTTTTGTATCCCCTTTATTCAAATGCTGAAAATTAAAATGTTATAATAAATTATTTTATTATATATATATATATATATATATATATATATATATATTTTTAATGCACATGGTAAATTAATTATTTTAATCTCACATGAGCATGTTTTCCAAAAATTTCATTTTGATTAATTTTATTTCTTTCAACTTCCTACCCTTTCTTTCTATGTTACCAATAGGTTTCCCCACACTTAAACAATAAATAATTTCTATCTTAAGCTAACCAAGGATTTAACTTGGGATTTTTATTTTATTTTTCTGCTTAAGACTAGTAATGTGGTTATTAAAAAAAAGGGGAGATTTAAAGGCTGAAGGGGGCTAACAAAGGTGATGTAATAGGTAGGCTATTTTTGGGACAAGTGGGTTAAAATCAAATAATGGCCTCAATCACTTTCTTGGTATGTATCTATATTCTACAACTGGACATATAGATTAAAACAAAGTAAAGAACATCAGAATAAAAAGAAGCGAAACACACAGGGATGAAATTATGGTTTGAATGCAACCATACAATTAAGCTCAATACTCACAGGCTGTGTGTTCTCTAACTCAAACATCATATGTCATTCATATATGTTATGCAGGTTTAGTTAAAAATTCCCATTATTCTCATAAAAAAATTTATTTAGGGTGGCCTTTAAGGTTTTAATGTTTCTCCTTGATGAAATGTTGTTAGTTTAACTACATGATGTAATGCTACATATACAAGGTTTATGGATTTGATTCTGTTATATTCAAGTTCCTAGCTTACTTCCTTTTTATATTTTCCAATTTAAACTAAGCTATCTTATGCTAAAAAGGGTAAACTATACTAATTAATCCACTAATAAGTTAGAATTGCAAACTAAACTAAATAACTAAAATATGAACTAAAAATGCAAAATGCAGGAATAGAGTAAAAATACATAAAAGTAGAAATGTATAAATACTCAGAAAATAAAAATAAAAATAGAGAGAAAAATACAGAAAAATATCCAAAATAAAAGAAAAAGAGTCTGTAGTGGTTCACCAAGATAATACGCCAGAGATGGCGACCTCCCCACACTTAAAATGAAGCATCGTCCCTGATGCTCAATCAAGCAGGGTGTGAAGGGGTGTCATCACTGGAAGGAATGGTAGCTGAAGTCTCTGTGGTGGTGGGCTGAGGATCTGGCTGCTGTAGAGGAGGTGCTGTCTGGATAGGGATCTTAGGATCTGCAGCCTGAATCTGATGTGGAACCTCTGCCTGTGGTGTAGCCTGCTCTGTGCCTGCCTGCTCTGTCTCTCCCTGGGGATGGGTTTCAGCCTCGGGATCATCCGCCTCCTACTCAGATGTCTCGGATGGTGTGTCAGGCTCGGAGGGGATGTCGCTAGAGCGTATCATCAGCTTCAGGTGCTCATAGCGTCGCTTGTTGCGACGCTCCATCTGGTCAAGCCGTCGAAACAGGCGGTGTACTAGATGATAGATGGGCTCTGGGGCAGGTGGAGGTGCAGTGGTGGTGGAAGGTGTAGTTGTAGAGGAAGAGGGGCCGACAGATGGTGTGGCAGTGTCACCAGGGAGGGCTAGAGGTCTGTAACCCAAGGCCAGAAAGTTCCTGCTGTGCGGGATAATCTTCTTCCATTCTGCAGCAGGTGGCCTCTCATCAGCATCCTCCCAAGGCACGTCAGCTCGACGGCCCAGCTGGGTAAC
Source organism: Arachis ipaensis (assembly GCF_059453495.1). Classification (NCBI taxonomy): domain Eukaryota; kingdom Viridiplantae; phylum Streptophyta; class Magnoliopsida; order Fabales; family Fabaceae; genus Arachis; species Arachis ipaensis. Next base: position 93,520,164 of record NC_142437.1, on the reverse strand, counting down.
CAAATAGGGAAAGGGGAGAGTGCCTCGGACGTGGACCCTGGCCATATAGTGCCGGATAAAGCATGGCAAGTACAGGTCCTTACTCTCCATCACACACCATAGGAGGGTGATCATAGCGGCTGGTATCTCAGTCTCGTGAGTACTCGGCATAATGAAGTTGCTAAGTATCTGATGCCAAAGCCGAGCCTCATCATTCAAGTATGCCCGCTTGATTCCCTTGGGCAAGGTAGTGTTCTGACCCATGATCCAAGGAACTGTCGGGTCAAGGGCGATCCTCGCCTTGATTGCATCCCAGTCAAATCGCATATAGCGCATATCCTCCTCAGCTTTCTGATAACTGTCTGGCTGATCAGATTTAGGCAGAAGCTTCAGAATGTCCTCTATGGCCTCTTCAGTGACCAGAATCTGCTTTCCTCTGAGGTTCACTGCATCTAGGGTAGTGATGTAGTAATTGTAGTAAAATTCCCTTACCCAAGATGCATTGACCTCTGTCAGATTTCTCTCCAGAAAGAACCAGCCTCTTTGCTTGATTTGATCAATAGTGTACTGCTGGAGTTCTCCTGGGATCTTGAGAGTCCTCTCCAGGTATAGGTTCTTGGAGGTTGCAAACACCGGATACTTCAGCTCACAGTATCAGTTTGCAAATTTTACTGGATCATTAGCAGGGAGTAGCTGGTCGGCCTTCTCCTGCTGGGTAAAATTTTTCTCCCGCCAGGAGGAATCATGAATGAGATCAATGATGGACATGGATGATTCTCCCCTTTTACGTTTGCCAGTAGTAGCCTTGCCTTTTCCTTTCCTCTGACTAGCAGACATCCTGAAAAACAGAATACCAGGATATATAAAAATAGGAAAGCAAATAGGCAAATAATCATAGAAAACACAAAGTGGCAAAGGAGCAATAGGATAAGGAAAATGAGTTAAGTAAATGCGCATTAAAGATTGTGTAGGAGTTAAAAGTTCGAAAAGAAGAATTTACAATCCAAAATGTAATTGAATTCATGTTAAATAGAAAAATTAACATTATGCCATGGTTAGAAGGTTAAAAGAAAGTGAAAAACCAGGAGAAAGATTTTAAAAGGTTAGTTTGGTTAGAAGTGAAAAAGAGTTTGGGAAGTTAACATTAGTGAGGTAGTAGAAAGCGGGTTAAAGTAAGTGGCATAATGAAAATATTCCAAGTAACAAGTATTCACAGTTAGAAACTATAGGTAACTCATAACCACATAAGGAAAATAGGTTGATGCTGATTCAAATAGATATAGAGAAAGCATAAATTAGAATCAAAACACCACAAATGCAGTTTATGAACCAGGAAATCAAAAAGGATAGAAAGCATGCCCTTGAATTCATGAAATGGTTTGGATAAAGCAGAGGAAAACGGAGTTCAAAATACCAAAACCAAAACATGAATGAAAACATTTTACAAAAATTTGGGCAGCATTCCGGCTAAAATTGGTTGTCCTGAAAAATAAACAGCAATCAAATAGTTCATATGAATTAAAATTAAAGCTTGCAGTTACATATAAGGAATATAATAATGAAAAATCAATGTAAAGAGCAGCAATATACAGGAGAGTACATCATATGAACTAACATTATAACAGCAGCAGGATTGCGAAAACATAAAGCAATAAACATGAACAACGCAAATAAACAGACCTAAATCCACTAACCACAGCCTAGGCTACCTAACAACCTAAAATCCACTACAACATGCATATCTAACTAGCCTAAATATGAACATAAACAGAAAAAAATTAAGAACTAACTACGAATGGATAAAAGGGTGACGTTTTACGGAACCTGGGAGGCGAATGAAGGAGGTTGAGGTAGGGAGGTGGCTGGGGATGACAGGGCAGTAGCGTCCGGCGCGGTGGCTGGTGGTGCTGTTCGGAGGTAGGTAGGGGGAGAGGGGGGGGTAATGGGGGGTTTTGGGGGTCGGAAGGGTGGTTGTGGGTGGTGTGGGGGCGCAGCGGTTGATTGCGGTGCGGTGGGTGGTGCTCGCGGAGGAGGGAGGCAGGGGTGGTTGTGGGTGGAGGAAGAAGGAAGAGGAGGGAAAAGAGGGGGGGTTTGGGTGTTCGGCGGGGTTCGGTTCTGGGTGGTCGGCGGGGTCTGGGTGGTCGGACGGTGGCTGGCGGTGGTTGGTGGTGGGAGAGGAAGAGAGGGAGGAAAGGGTTTGGGGGGGTCTGCGCGACTGGTAGGGTTCGCGTGAATGGGGGGGTTATAATTTTGAATCCACACGATCGCATGGGGCACGCGATCATGTGGTTGTGGTGAAAATGGGGTTGGCGCGATCGCGTGGGTCGCGCGATCGCATGGAGGGGTAAGAGAGGGGATGACGCGATCGCATAGGGCATGCGAACGCGTCGCTGAAAATTGTGCTAAACGCACGATTCCAGCGTCATTTCAGTGCAACTCTTTGTCTCCTTTTGGGATTTGTGCAATCCATATGACGCGATCGCATCGCTCACGCGGTCGCGTGGGATTGGTTGTGTGCATGTGACGCGATCGCATGGGGCATGCGATCGCATGGGGCATGCTATCGCGTGGGCCATTTTGTGCTAGACGCACAATGGCCGCACGATTCCAGCCCAACTTTCTGGACGTTGGATCCTTACGCCGATTTCCATATCACGCGGCCGCGTGGGTGACGCGATCGCGTGGGTAGTGTTTTTCGCAATATGACGCGATCGCATGAGTGATGCGGTCGCGTCGCGCATCCTTTTTTTTTTATACATATGCATGAAAAGTGCAGAATGCAATGATTAATATGAGTGAGATGCAAAATTCCAGGTTCAATATAATAAAATAAAATAAAACTTGAAAACAAATAAAACTAAATAAAAATAAAAAAGAAACGATCATACCATGGTGGGTTGTCTCCCACCTAGCACTTTTAGTTAAAGTCCTTAAGTTGGACATTGAAGGAGCTTCCTGTTATGGCGGCTTATGCTTAAATTCATCCAAAAATCTCCACCAATGCTTGGAATGCCAATAGCCTCTGGGGTCCCAAACTAGGCATGTAAAGCTTCTGAGCAACTTCAAACAGATTGTCAAGCTCCCAGGGTGACGAATCTCAGAATAGAATCCATGATCCCAACCGTTGCGTTTAAATCCGCCTCTGTCTTGATCTATATTTTTCCATCCGGGCGGTTTAGAAAGTAGATTCTCACCATAGTGACCAAACATTTTCCGAGATCCATTCAATTGAGCATGATACCAATCCGTGCACTTCGAGTTGAAGCGTGGAGCATTATTGAACCTTGTGCACCAGCTATGAGTGCGAGCCATTTCCCTCTTACTCTTAAAGCCGCAGAGAGCTCTAAGCTGGCCATCTGTTTCAAGTAAACCATATTCAAGTGAATAAGTAAAGTTAAAGGTTAAGGATTGTACCCACTTGAAGCTTGTATTAGGCGGTAATGGCCTTGGGGTAGGTGTTTCTGGTTGTTCTGTAAGTTCTTCTCCCTTGTGCTCTTCTGTGAATTCCTCCACTTCCTTGTAAGGTTCTTCAAATGCATCTGAGTTCTGGTCAAAGTCTTCTATGTCTTCCTCATCACTTGAGTCATAGATTGGAGGTTGAGAGAAATCTACCTCCTCGTCATCTTCGTATTCACTTGGGGAAGATTCTTCGATCTCAGAGAATTCACTTGCGGATGCAAGTTCATTACTAAGAGAGCTAGACTTGTGACTATCATCATCAAGGAAATTTGTGTCCTGGGTTATTCTGTCTAGTTCTTCATAAACGACTTGCCTTGGGGATTGTGCAATATCCTCCTTAGCATTAACTGTAACGTCCTTGATGGAGTTCTCCTCAACTCTGGATTCCCATGGAGGTTCAGCGTCTCCTAGATCTTCAACCAACTCTTCTTCTTGTACAATGACAGCTTCTTCTACTTGTTCTAGTACGAATTCATGCTCTGTCTTGTCCACTGGAGTTTCTAGTGTCTCCTTCATGCTACGCTCTTCATTAGATTGTCCACATGGGGCTGTGGTTGGTCCTTGAATGTTCGCGCGTCTAGAAGCTAATTGAATTACTGCTTGCTCCAGTTGTCGAATGGTTGTTTGAAGTTTATTTACTATTGCCTTAAGGCAAATCTCTGATTCTCGGGGTGATGGATTTGGACATGAAACATAGGCAAGTGGTGGTGCTTGGGGGTGATTGGATTGGAACTGGGGTAGGAAAGGATGAATTCAAGCACAAGCCACCATAGCAGGAAGCTCATCGAATGTCCAACTTAAGGACTTTAACTAAAAGTTCTAGGTGGGAGACAACCCACCATGGTATGATCGATCCTTTTTCAATTTTGATTTTATTTCGTTTTGTTTATTTTTAAGTTTTTTTTTATTCCATCTTCATTGAACCTGGAATTATTCATAGCATCTACATTAACATTGCATTTTGCATCCTGCATAAAAAAAATAGCACCCCACGCGTGGGCGTCGAGTCGAAATCGGCGTCACAAATCCAATGCCCAGAAAGTTGGGTTGGAATCGTGCGGCTGTGGTGCATTAAGCACAATTTGGGCCACGCGATCGTGTCGGTAACGCGAATGCATCACCTTCATTATACCTGACCCACGCGATCGTGTCGATGACGCGAATGCGTCACTTTCACTTCACACAACCCACGCGAAAGCGTGAGTGACGCGTACGCGTCGCGTGGAAATCATTGCCCCCTAATTGGAAACAGAGAGTTACGCCAAAACGATGCTGGAATTGTGCATTTAGCACAATTCTGAGCAACACGTATGCGTGCCCCACGCTTACGCATCACTTTCATGATCCCACAATCACGCGATTGCGTCAATGACGCGTTCGCGTCATTGCCCTTTTCACCTCAATGACGCGATTGCGTGACCCACGCGTTCACGTGGATTCGAATCCACTAAACACCACCCACGCGAAACCCTAACCCATTTCGCATCACTCCCCCGCAATCCTCCTCTGTACTCTCTCTTCTCCTCCCCCCAACCACCATATCACCACCGCCCCACCCTCACTGAATCACCACCACCATCGCCGACCAGGACCACCGCCCCACCATCACCGAAACTGATGATTGGACTTTGTGTGGTCTAGAATTCACAATAAATTTTCGTTGCAAGTATAGTTTCTAAACCAACAATAGTCCTTTCATACAAAAGATTGTTTGTCACTAGTACAAACCCCTAAATTTATAAACCGAAGTATTGAACCTCGGGTCGTTCTCCCTAGGAATTACAATGAAGTGTCTTGTTATTGGTTATGAGTTATGTTTGGGGTTTTTGATAAGAAACATGAAAAGTAAATGACAATGAAAATAAACTAACAACTAGAACGCTCTTGGCAAGGTTGTGAGAATTAGAAGTCCTATCCTAGTTATCCTCCTTAATTGTGACTACAATTATCCATTGCTACCACTTAGTTAACCTCTAACTATGAAGGAAAGTCAAGTGGATGAATTAACTTAATTCCACAAGTCCTAGCCAACTCCCAAGGGAAAGACTAGCTTTAGTGGTATCCAAATCAATTAGCAACTTCTAATTATCGATCAACAAGGGAATTAGATAACTTAAGTGTCACTAATTACTCTACCATAGCCAAGAGGAACAAAATCTACACTAAAATCTAACCAAGCATTTTATCAAATACTTGGAAGGCATAAAAGTAAAGCAAAGTAAATTGATAACAACAATGAAATCTAACAACTAATTATTGCAAGGAATTAATAACAACAATCAAAGAAAACAAGATCTACATGAATTACCTCAAATTGCATTAAAAGAAAATATAATGAACAAGAGTAGATCTACAAACAAAATAGAAGAAAGAAATAACAAGAGAAGAATGATGAATGTCACAACATAGAATTGAAAGGTAGAAGAAGAAGGAAGCATGAATTGAAACCTAGATCTAAATTATTGAACTAAACCTAATCCCAATTCTAATCCTAGAGAGAAGTGAGAGCTTCTCTCTCTAAAACCCAAAAACTAAACTAGCCTCATGTCTCTTGTGTTTGATCCTCCCCCTACTCCTTCATTCTTTGGTCTTTTTAGTCTTTTTCCGGCCAAAAGCTCAGCTCCAAATAGGGCTGGAAACCCTCCAAAATCGCCAGGCACGTTTTCCTCTTTAAAAATCACGTGTGGTCATCGGCGCGTGCGCGCGCGCGCGCCCCTGGGGAATTTCACGATCTGCGCGTAAGCGCATAGTGCGCGTGCGCGCCCATGGGATTTTCCTAACTTTTGGCTTTTCATGATTTCTCCATGTTGTATGCTTTCCTTTCACTCCTTTGATCTCTTCTGAGCCCTTTTCAACCTGAAATCACTAACCAAGAATGAAGCAAAGGGTATGACATTTATTCAATGCAATTAAACTACCTATATGCAATGATCCAAATGAATGCAACTAATTATATGAATGCTAATGCTTGGTCAAAACAAATCAAATTCTAAAAGAATACATGTAAGCACAAAGGGCTCAAACAATGGAAGTTGAATCCAACCCACAATTGTATTAAATTACCATAGGAATTTACAAACTTGCATGAACATAGATGATAGTGGTGAATACATGTAATTTGAGCAGTCGAACCCTCACCAGATGTGTATCCGCTCTATTCACTCAAGTGTTTAGGGGTTGATTTACTCAATTCTCCCCTAATCATGTTTTTCAAAGTTTGTTCTTCATCTAACAATCAACAATCATTCAATGTATACATTCATTCATCATGAGGTCTTTCTCATAGGTTGTAATGGGGTTAGGGTCAAGGTAGGATCATATATGGTTAAGTGGGCTAGAGATTTGAATCTTTGATTAACCTAGACCTTTGAAGAACTGAAGATTGATGATTTAGAGGTTATAGTAAACTCTCGTTGCAAGTATAGTTACTAAACCAAGCAATCAACCTTTCTTACAAACGTTTTGGTTGTCACAAGTAACAAACCCCTTTTAAAATTGATAACCAAGTATTTAAACCTCGGGTCGTCTTCTCAAGGAACTGCAGGGAAGTATGTTCCTATTATTGGTTATGAAGATTGTAGAATTGGGGTTTCAAGTATTAGGAACAAGTAATTTAATGACGAGTAAATTAAATGGTAATTAAAAATAGATAAATAACTGTAAAGCAAACTTTTGGTAAGGTATGAGAAATTAGAGGTCCTATCCTGGCTATCCTTATCAATGATGATAATAATTGAATCTTAATTTCACTTCGTTAGCCTTTACTAATATAAAGGAAGGTCAAGGGATTAATTGGTTTGATCTTCGGATCCTATTTATTTCCTAAGGAAAGATTGAGATTATTGAAGTTCAATTCAATTAACAAGATAACAATTATCAATCGTGTTTGAGTTTGACAACTCCTGAGTTACTGATTTCTTAACCAAAACCAAAAGGGGAAGTAAATCTACTGGAATAAAAATGTCTTCAGAGTAAAAGCAACAATAGCATAAACAAAAGAGATCAATATCAAACTGAAATACCTCAAATAACATTAATAAAAGAGTAATCTGTAACATGAAAGGATTCATAAAGTAACTTGCTAAAGTAAATAAAAGGAATATTGAACCTGATCAAAAGAGATAATCCTGAAAGCGAATAAAAATCCTAAATCTAAATCCTAATCCTAAAGAGAGAGGAGAGAGCCTCTCTCCAAAACTAATTCTAATTCATGGAAAGTAAAAATTGGCGAGCTCTCCTCTTGGATGGATGCATTCTCCCACTTCATAACCTCTGGTCTATGCCTTCTGGACTTGGATTTGGGCCAAAAAGGGCTTCAGAATTCGCTATGAGCGTTTTCTACAATTTCTGGTGCGTGGCCTCTGTCACGCGTCCGCGTGGGTCACGCGGTCGCGTCATTCGGAGCTTTTCTTGTCACGCGATCGCGTCAGTTATGCGGCCGCGTCATATGTGTTATTCTTAAGGCGCGCGGTCGCGTCAGTCATGCGGCCGCGTCGCCATTTCTTCGCGCTTGGCATGCGATCGCGTGGATGCCAGTTTCTTCAAGGACTCCGTTTTGTGCTTTCCTTTCATTTTTGTATGTTTCCTTTCCATCCTTTGAGTCATTCCTACCTTAGAAGATCTGAAACTACTCAACACACTAATCATGGCATCGAATGGAAATAAAGGTAATTAAAATAATTAATTTTAAAGCATAGGAAACATGTTTTTCACATACATCACATAATAAGGAAGGAGAAGTAAAACCATGCAATTAATATGAATAAGTGGGTGAAGGATTGAATAAATTACTCAAATTAAGCACAAAATATATCATAAAAATATGGATTTATCAACCTCCCCACACTTAAACAATATCATGTCCTCATGCTAAATCCAAGGTAAAGAGTAAGGTAAGATTAAAATAGTGGAATGTTATGCAATGCAACCTATTCTAAATGCAACTGTCTAAATGAGTCATGCAATTCTAATTTATTCACTCATATATAAAGCTTGCATGTTGTTAAATTAATTCACATTCTCAAGGAATCATATATATACATAGCCAACCCTTAAATAATAAAGCACTTTTGCAAATGAGATAGGAAAGAAAAATATTTTTCAAACTTGCAAAACAATTAGTAAATTAAGCATAGATATATGTTGATGAGTTATTGAGCCCTCACTGGATTTTGTGTTTACTCTCTAGTCACTCAGTGTTTATTGGGTTAATCACTCTATTCTTCTTTTTATTCTTACTTTCTATAACTTTGTTCTTCATCTAACCAATCAACAATTATAGAATATAGTCATACCAAAAATCATGAGGTCTTAAGTAAGGTTGTAATGGGGCCAAGGTAAAGGTAAGGGTATATGTATAAGGCTAAGTGAGCTAATAAAGTGAATCCTTGACTAGTCTAAGATCTCACCTAACATACATACTTTCTAAATCAATGCTTCTTTACATATTTTCCCATATTTTCTCACTTTTGATGTTACATGCCCATGTTTCAATTTTTATTTTTCATCCCATGTGCATTTCTTTTATATTTGCAATTGGAGAATTCTTTTTGTGTCCCTTTTATTCATAAAAAATTTTTTTTTTATGCACATGGTAATTCAATTATTTTGATTTTGCATGAGCATGCTTCCCAAAACTTCTTATTTTGAATTATTTTATCTCTTTCTAACTCTTCTACCTTTTGCTTTTATCATCCATGTTCCCAATAAGTTTTCCCACATTTAAACCATACATAATTTCTATCTTAAGCTAACCAAGGATTCATTTGGGATTTTATTTTCTTTTTCTGCTTAAGGCTAGTAATGTGGTTTATAAAAAAGGAAAAAGGGTTTTAAAGGCTCAAGGGGGCTAACAAGGGTGATGTAAAGGGTAGTCTGTTTTGGGATAAGTGAGCTAAAATAAAATAATGGCCTCAATCACTCTCTTGGTACGTATTTCTAATCTATAATTGGACATATAGACTAAAACAAAGTAAAGAACACCAGAATATAAAAGAAGGGCGGAACACACAGGAATAAAAATTATGGTTTGAATGTAACCATACAATTAAGCTCAAAACTCACAGGCTATGTGTTCTCTAGCTCAAACATCATATATCATTCATATATGTTATGCAGGTTTAGTTAAAAATTCCCATTATTCTCATAAAAAAAATTATTTAGGGTGGCTTTTAAGGTTTTAATGTTTCTCCTTGATGAAATGTTGTTAACTAACTAACATGTAATGCTATATATACAAGGTTCATGGATTTGATTCTGTTATGTTCAAGTTCCTAGCTTACTTCCTTTTTATATTTTCCAATTTAAACTAAGCTATCTTATGCTAAAAAGGGTAAACTATACTAATTAATCCACAGTTTCTAAAACTAATAAGTTAGAATTGCAAGCTAAACTAAATAACTAAAATATGAACTAAAGTGCAAAATGCAGGAATAGAGTAAAAATACATAAAAGTAGCAATGTATAAATACTCAGAAAATAAAAATAAAAATAAAGAGAAAAATACAGAAAAATAGCCAAAATAAAAGAAAAGAGTATGTAGTGGTTCACCAAAATAATACGCCAGAGATGGCGACCTCCCCACACTTAAAATGCAGCATCGTCCCTGATGCTCACTCAAGCAGGGTGTGAAGGGGTGTCATCACTGGAAGGGATGGTAGCTGGGGTCTCTGTGGTGGTGAATGGCTGAGGGTCTGACTGCTGTAGAGGAGGTGCTGTCTGGATAGGGATCTCAGGATCTGCAGCCTGAATCTGATGTGGAACCTCTGCCTGTGGTGCAGCCTGCTCTGTGCCTGCCTACTCTGTCTCTCCCTGGGGATGGGTCTCAGCCTCGGGCGCATCCGCCTCCTCCTCAGATGCCTCGGATGGTGTGTCAGGCTCGGAAGGGATGTCGCCAGAGCGTATCATCAGCTTCAGGTGCTCATAGCGTCACTTATTGCGATGCTCCATCTGGTCAAGTCGTCGAAACAAGCGGTGCACTAGATGATAGATGGGCTTTGGGGCAGTGGATGTGCAGTGGTGGTGGCAGGTGTGGCTGTGGAGGAAGAGGGGCCGGCAGAAGGTGGGGCTGTCTCAGCAGTGGCAGTCAGAAATGGAGGTCTGTAGCGCAAGGCCAGAAAGTTCCTGCTGTGCGGGATAATCTTTTTTCATTCTGCTGCAGGTGGCCTCTCATCAGCATCCTCCCATGGCACGTCAGCTCGACAGCCCAGCTGTGTAACCAGATAGGGAAAGGGAAGAGTGCCTCGGACGTGGACCCTGGCCATATAGTGCCGGATAAAGCGTGACAGGTATAGGTCCTTACCCTCCATCACACACCAAAGGAGGGTGATCATAGCGGCTGGTATCTCAGTCTCGTGAGTAGTCGGCATAATGTAGTTGCTGAATATCTGATGCCATAGCCGAGCCTCATCGTTCAGATAAATCCGCTTGATCCCCTTGGGCATGGTGGTGTTCTGACCCATGATCCAAGGAACTGTCGGGTCAAGGGTGATCCTCGCCTTTACTGCATCCCAGTCAAATCGCATATAGCGCATATCCTCCTCAGCTTTCTGATAACCGTCTGGCTGATCAGATTTAGGCAGAAGCTTCAGAATGTCCTCTATGGCCTCTTCAGTGACCAGAATCTGCTTTCCTCTGAGGTTCACTGCATCTAGGGTAGTGATGTAGTAATTGCAGTAAAATTCCCTTACCCAAGATGCATTGACCTCTGTCAGATTTCTCTCCAGAAAGAACCAGCCTCTTTGCTTGATTTGATCAATGGTGTACTGCTGGAGTTCTCCTGGGATCTTGAGAGTCCTCTCCAGGTATAGGTTCCTGGAGGTTGCAAACACCGGATACTTCAGCTCACAGTATCGGTTTGCAAATTTTATTGGATCAGTGGCAGGAAGCAGTTGGTCAGCCTTCTCCTGCGGGGTAAAGTGTTTCTCCCGCCAGGAGGCATCGTACATTAGATCTATGATAGACATAGATGAATCTCCTCGCTTACGTTTGCCAGTGGTAGCCTTTCCTTTTCCCTTTCTCTAGGAGTCAGACATCCTGAAAAATAGAAAACTAGGATATAATAAAAATAGGAAAACAAATAGGCAAATAGTCAAAAGAAATACAAAGTGGCAAAGGAGAATTAGAGCGAGGTAAATGAGTTAAGTAAATGTGCACTAAGGATTGTATAGTAGTTAAAAGTTCGAAAAGTAGAATTTACAATCCAAAATGTAATTGAATTCATGTTAAATAGAAAAATTAACATTATGCCATGGTTAGAAGGTTAAAAGAAAGTGAAAAACCAGGAGAAAGATTTTAAAAGGTTAGTTTGGTTAGAAGTGAAAAAGAGTTTAGGAAGTTAACATTAGTGAGTTAGTAGAAAGTGCGTTAAAGTAAGTGGCATAATGAAAATATTCCAAGTAACAAGTATTCACAATTAGAAACTATAGATAACTCATAACCACATAAGGAAAACAGGTTGCTGCTGATTCAAATAGATATAGAGAAAGCAAAAATTGGAATCAAAACATCACAAATGCAGTTTATGAACCAGGAAATAAAAAAGGATAGAAAGCATGCCCTAGCATTCATGAAATGGTTTGGATAAAGCAGAGGAAAACGGAGTTCAAAATACCAAAACCAAAACATGAATGAAAACATTTTACAGAAATTTGGGCAGCATTCCGGCTAAAATTGGATTGTCCCGGAAAATAAACACCAATCAAATAGTTAATATGAATTAAAATTAAAGCTTGCAGTTACATATAAGGAGTATAATCATGAAAAATCAATGTAAAGAGCATCAATATACAGGAGAGTACAGCATATGAACTAACATTACAGCAGCAGCAGGATTGCAAAAACATAAAGTAATAAACATGAACAGCGCAAATAAACAGACCTAAATCCACTAACCACATCCTAGGCTACCTAACAACCTAAAATCCACTACAGCATGCATATCTAACTAGCCTAGACAAAAACATAAACAGAAAAATATGAACTAACTATGGATAGATAAAAGGGTGACGTTCTGCGGAACCTGGGAGGCGAATGAAGGAGGTTGGGGTAGAGAGGTGGCTGGGGATGACGGGGCAGTGGCGTCCGGCGTGGTGGCTGGTGGTGGTGGTGACGGCGGTGGTGCTGTTCGGAGGTAGAGGAAAAAGGGGTAATGAGGGATAGGGGGATAGGGGAAAGGATGGTGGTGCTGGTGGATAGGGGGCGCGGATGTGACGGGCGACGGCGGTGGTTGGTGGTGCGCGGAGGAGCAGTGGCGGAGAGGGAGGGAAAGAGGAAGAAAGAAGGAGAAAGAAGGGGAAGGAGGAAGGGGGGAAAGGTGGCGGAGGCGTCTGGGAGGTCGGTGGCGTTGGGGGTGGCGGTGGTGGTGACTGGGTGGTGGTGGTTGGATTGGATAAGAGAGAAGGGAGGGGAGGGGGTTCAGGGGGGCACGATAATAGGGTTTCGCGTGACCTGGGGGGTTATAAATTTGTATCCATGCGGCCGCGTGGGGCGCGCGGTCGCGTGGTTGGTGCGAAATGGGGGTGACGCGATCGCGTGGGTCGCGCGATCGCATGGAAGGGATAAAAGGGGGTAGGACGCGATCGCCTGGAGCATGCGATCGCGTCGCTGGAATTAGTGCTAAACGCACGAATCCAGCGTCGTTCTAGCCCAACTCTCTGTCTCCTTTTGGGATTTGTGCAATCCATGCGATGCGATCGCGTCGCTCACGCGGTCGCGTGGGATTGGTTGTGTGCATGAGACGCGATCGCATGGGGCATGCGATCGCGTGGGCCATTTTGTGCTAGACGCACAATAGCCGCACGATTCCAGCCCAACTTTCTGGACGTTGGATCCTTACGCCGATTTCCAGGTCACGCGGCCGCGTGGAGGACGCGGTCGCGTGGGAAGTGTATTTCTCCATTGACACGATCGCATGGATGATGCGGTCGCGTTGCGCACCCCTTTTTTTTTATAAACTGAATGCAATGCTTAATGTGAATGCTATGCATGATTTCAGGTTTAATAATAAAATAAAATAAAACTCAAAAATAAACAAGATGAAATAAAATTAAAATTGCAAAAGGAACGATCATACCATGGTGGGTTGTCTCCCACCTAGCACTTTTAGTTAAAGTTCTTAAGTTGGACATTGGAAGAGCTTCCTGCTTTGGCGGCTTATGCTTAAATTCATCCAGAAATCTCCACCAATGCTTGGAATGCCAATAGCCTCCGGGGTCCCAAACTAGGCATGTAAAGCTTCTGAGCAGCTTCAAACAGAGTCTCAGGCTCCCGGGGTGACGAATGTCAGAATAGGATCCATGATCCCAAGCCTTGTTTTTAAATCCGCCTCCGTCTTGATCTATATTTTTCCATCCGGGCGGTTTAGAAAGTAGATTCTCACTATAGTGACCAAACGTTTTCCGAGATCCATTCGATTGAACATGATACCAATCCGTGCACTTTAAGTTGAAGCGTGGAACATTATTGAACCTTGTGCACCAGCTCTGAGTGCGAGCCATTTCCCTCTTACTCTTAAAGCCGCAGAGAGATCTAAGCTGGCCATCTATTTCAAGTAAACCATATTCAAGTGAATAAGTAAAGTTAAAGGTTAAGGATTGTACCCACTTGAAGCTTGTATTAGGCGGTAATGGCCTTGGGGTACGTGTTTCTGGTGGTTCTGTAAGTTCTTCTCCCTTGTGCTCTTCTGTGAATTCCTCCACTTCCTTGTAAGGTTCTTCAAATGCATCTGAGTCCTGGTCAAAGTCTTCTATGTCTTCCTCATCACTTGAGTCATAGATTGGAGGTTGAGAAAAATCTACCTCCGCGTCATCTTCGTATTCACTTGGGGAAGATTCTTCGATCTCAGAAATTCACTTGTAGATGCAAGTTCATTACTAAGAGAGCTAGACTTGTGACTATCATCATCAAGGGAATTTGTGTCCTGGGTTATTCCGTCTAGTTCTTCATAAACGACTTGCCTTGGGGATTGTGCAATATCCTCCTTAGCATCAACTGTAACGTCCTTGACGGAGTTCTCCTCAACTCTGGATTCCCATGGAGGTTCAGCGTCTCCTAGATCTTCAACCAACTCTTCTTCTTGTATAATGACAGCTTCTTCTACTTGTTCTAGTACGAATTCATGCTTTGTCTTGTCCACTGGAGTTTCTAGTGTCTCCTTCATGCTACGCTTTTCATTAGATTGTCCACATGGGGCTGTGGTTGGTCCTTGAATGTTCGCGCGTCTAGAGGCTAATTGAATTACTACTTGCTCCAGTTGTCGAATGGTTGTTTGAAGTTTAATTACTGTTTCCTTGAGGCGAACCTCTGATTCTCGGGGTGATGGATTTGGACATGAAACATAAGGAAGTGGTGGTGCTTGGGGGTGATTGGATTGGAACTGGGGTAGGAAAGGATCATACGGTGGCGAATGGTGAAGAGAAGCTTGTGAGTGTGGTGGTTCGAGGTTATGTTGAGAGGTTGGTCTATAGGCACGGGGTGGGGCTTGTTGGTAGTCACAAGGTTGTCCACCATATCTATCAGCTGGGTATGCATTGTAGAATGGTCGTTGTCCATGATATCTTGGAGGGTGTTGTTGCCTGAAGGATTGATTAGATCCTCTTGGCTCCATCCATCCTTGATTGGTCTGACCTTGATGCATATTCCTGCTGTAACTTCTATTTCCTTCAACAAAGTTAGAACCAAACTCAAAGTGAGAGGGGTGAGAGTCCATAGTAGCAAATAAAATTAAAAAGGAAAAACAAAAATAAATAAACAAGTAAAAGAAAAAAAAATATTTACAATAACCAATAATAAGGCACACGTTAGCAGTTCCCCGACAACGGCGCCATTTTGAAGAACTGAAGATTGATGGTTTAGAGGTTATAGTAAACTCTCGTTGCAAGTATAGTTACTAAACCAAGTAATCAACCTTTCTTCCAAACGTTTTGGTTGTCACAAGTAACAAACCCCTTTTAAAATTGATAACCGAGTATTTAAACCTCGGGTCGTCTTCTCAAGGAACTGCAGGGAAGTATGTTCTTATTATTGGTTATGAAGATTATAGAATTGGGGTTTCAAGAATTAGGAACAAGTAATTTAATGACGAGTAAATTAAATGGCAATTAAAAATAGATAAATAACTGTAAAGCAAACTTTTGGTAAGGTATGAGAAATTAGAGGTCCTATCCTGGCTATCCTTATCAATGATGATAATAATTGAATCTTAATTTCACTTCGTTAGCCTTTACTAATATAAAGGAAGGTCAAGGGATTAATTGGTTTGATCTTCGGATCCTATTTATTTTCTAAGGAAAGATTGGGATTATTGAAGTTCAATTCAATTAACAAGATAACAATTATCAATCGTGTTTGAGTTTGACAACTCCTGAGTTACTGATTTCTTAACCAAAACCAAAAGGGGAAGTAAATCTACTGGAATAAAAATGTCTTCGGAGTAAAAGCAACAATAGCATAAACAAAAGAGATCAATATTAAACTGAAATACCTCAAATAACATTAATAAAAGAGTAATTTGTAACATGAAAGGATTCATAAAGTAACTTGCTAAAGTAAATAAAAGGAATATTGAACCTGATCAAAAGAGATAATCCTGAAAGCGAATAAAAATCCTAAATCTAAATCATAATCCTAAAGAGAGAGGAGAGAGCCTCTCTCCAAAACTAATTCTAATTCATGGAAAGTAAAAATTGGCGAGCTCTCCTCTTGGATGGATGCATTCCCCCACTTCATAATCTCTAGTCTATGCCTTTTGGACTTAGATTTAGGCCAAAAAGGGCTTCAGAATTCGCTTTGAGCGTTTTCTGCAATTTCTGGTGCGTGGCCTCTGTCACGCATCCGCGTGGGTCACGCGGTCGCGTCATTCGGAGCTTTTCTTGTCACGCGGTCGCGTCAGTCATGCGGCCGCGTCATATGTGTTATTCTTAAGGCGCGCGGTCGCGTCAGTCATGCGGCCGCGTCGCCGCTTCTTCGCGCTTGACATGCGATCGCGTCGTCCATGCGATCGCGTGGATGCCAGTTTCTTCAAGGACTCCGTTTTGTGCTTTCCTTCCATTTTTGTATGTTTCCTTTCCATCCTTTGAGTCATTCCTGCCTTAGAAGATCTGAAACTACTCAACACACTAATCACGGTATCGAATGGAAATAAAGGTAATTAAAATAATTAATTTTAAAGCATAGGAAACATGTTTTTCACATACATCACGTAATAAGGAAGGAGAAGTAAAACCATGTAATTAATATGAATAAGTGGGCGAAGGATTGAATAAATCACTCAAATTAAGCACAAAATATATCATAAAATATGGGTTTATCAACCTTCCCACCTAATCTATACAATGACCTATAGAAATTCTAATCTAACCTAACTACCCATTTTTCTCACTTTTTCACATACTCATGTATTCCTTTTCATTTCGCAACACTTGTCCATTAATTTTATTGAGCTTTACTTTGTTTTTGGGGCATTTTGTCCCCTTTTTATTTCTCCATTTTTTTTCTTTTCCATGTACTTCTTTTTCTCTCTTTTTTTTCTTTTCTTTCAAACTATATTCAAGACATCAATGCATAAGGTCTATACATTTTATTAATACATGAGCATGTATCCAATTTCCAATAAATTCAATGAAAATACAAAACTACTCTTTTATCCCAACCAATGTTCCTAATCTCCCCAAACTTGAATATAAGACACTCTCACTAGCCTAAGCCAATCAAAGATCCAAACAAGGGACTTTATTATTTTCCGCTTCAGGCTTGTAATGTGCTAAAATAAGAACAATTGGGTTAAGCATAGGCTCAAAATTGCTTAACAATGGAGGATAGAAGGTAAGTGAGCTAATTGAAATAATGGCCTCAATCATATAAATGCATGAATACAGGGAATAAATGGACATATAGAATCAAGCAAACTGGTGCACAAAATTGTGATCATCAACAATGGCGCCAAAGACTTGGAGCTCTCAAATGTGAATCACACTTTGTCATAATTTCGCACAACTAACCAGCAAGTGCACTGGGTCGTCCAAGTAATAAACCTTACTTGAGTGAGGGTCGATCCCACAGAGATTGTCGGCTTGAAGCAAGCTATGGTCATCTTGTAAATCTCAATCAAGCGGATTCAAATGGTTATGGAGTTTAAGGTAATGAAAATAAACATAAAATAAAGATAGAGATACTTATGTAATTCATTGGTGGATTCCAGATAAGCGTATGAAGATGCTTTGTTCCCCTTGAACCTCTGCTTTCCTATTGCCTTCTTCCAATCATTCATACTCCTTTCCATGGCAAGCTTTATGTTGGGCATCACCGTTGTCAATGGCTACATCCCGTCCTCTCAGTGAAAATGGTCCTGATGCTCTGTCACAACATCGGCTAATCAGCTGTCGGTTCTCGATCATGTCGGAATAGGATCCATTGATCCTTTTACGTCTGTCACATGCCCCACAATCGCGAGTTTGAAGCTCGTCACAGTCATCCCTTCCCAGATCCTACTCGGAATACCACAGACAAGGTTTAGACTTTTCGGATCTCAGAAATGGCTGCCATTAATTCTAGCCTATACCACGAAGGTTCCAATCTTAGATTAGAAACCCAAGAGATACACACTCAATCGAAGGTAGAACGGAGGTGGTTGTCAGGCACACGTTCATAGGTGAGAATGATGATGAGTGTCACGGATCATCACATTCATCAAGTTGAAGAACAAGTGATATCTTAGAGAAGAAGTAGGCGTGAATTGAATAGAAAAACAGTAGTAATTGCATTAATTCATGAGGAACAGCAGAGCTCCACACCTTAATCTATGGTGTGTAGAAACTCCACCGTTGAAAATACATAAGAACAGGGTCTAGGCATGGCTGTGAGGCCAGCCCCTAAAACGTGAAAAGGTCTATGAAAGTATGAGTAAAAGATCTGTGTGTCCAAATACAATAGCAAAATGTCCTATTTATAGAAAATTAGTAGCCTAGGGTTACAGAAATCAGTAATTAATGCAGAAATCTTCTTCCGGGCCCACTTGGTGTGTGCTTGGGCTGAGCATTGAAGCTTTCATGTGTAGAGACTTTTCCTGGAATTAAATGACAGCTTTTGTGCCAGTTTGGGCGTTTAACTCCAGCTTTTGTGCCAGTTTTGGAGTTAAACGCCAGAATTCTTGAGCTGACTTGGAACGCCTGTTTAATCCATCAAATCTCGAGCAAAGTATGGACTATTATATATTGCTGGAAAGCCCAGGATGTCTACTTTCCAAAGCAATTGAGAGCGCCAATTGGGCTTCTTTAGCTCCAGAAAATCCACTTTGAGTGCAGGAAGGTCAGAATCCAACAGCATCTACAGTCCTTTTTCAGCCTCTGAATCAGATTTTTGCTCAGGTCCCTCAATTTCAGCCAGAAAATACCTGAAATCACAGAAAAAAACAAAAACTCATAGTAAAGTCCAGAAGAGTGATTTTTATTTAAAAACTAATAAAAACATAATAAAAACTAACTAAAATATACTAAAAACATACTAAAAACAATGCCAAAAAGCGTATAAATTATCCGCTCATCACAACACCAAACTTAAATTGTTGCTTGTCCCGAAGCAACTGAAAATCAAATAGGATAAAAAGAAGAGAATGTACAATGAATTCCAAAAACATCTATGAAGATCAGTATTAATTAGATGAGCGGGGCTTTTAGCTTTTTGCTTCTGAACAGTTTTGGCATCTCACTTTATCCCTTGAAGTCCAGAATGATTGGCATCTATAGGAACTCAGAATCCAGATAGTGTTATTGATTCTCCTAGTTAAGTATGTTGATTCTTGAACACAGCTACTTTATGAGTCTTGACCGTGGCCCTAAGCACTTTGTTTTCCAGTATTACCACCGGATACATAAATGCCACAGACACATAACTGGGTGAACCTTTTCAGATTGTGACTCAGCTTTGCTAGAGTCCCCAATTAGAGGTGTCCAGGGTTCTTAAGCACACTCTTCTTTTTGCTTTGGACCTCGACTTTAAGCGCTCAGTCTCAAGTTTTCACTTGACACCTTCACGCCACAAGCACATGGTTAGGGACAGCTTGGTTTAGCCGCTTAGGCCAGGATTTTATTCCTGTGGGCCCTCCTATCCACTGATTCTCAAAGCCTTGGATCCTTTTTATCACCTTTGCCTTTTGGTTTAAAGGGGTATTGGCTTTTTCTGCTTGCTTCTTTCTTCTTTCTTTTTTTCTTTTCTCTCTCTTTTTTTTTCTTTTTTCGCCTCTTTTTTTTTTTGTTTTGCAAGCTTTCTATGCACTGCTTTTTCTTGCTTCAAGAATCAATTTTATGATTTTTCAGATCATCAGATAACATTTCTCCTTTTCCTTTCATTCTTTCAAGAGCCAACAATTTTAACATTCATAAACAATAAAATTAAAAAATATGCACTGTTCAAGCATTCATTCAGAAAGACAATAGTATTGCCGCCATATCAAAATAATTAAACTGTTTTAAAATTTGAAATTCATGCACTTCTTTTTCTTTTTCAATTAAAAACATTTTTCATTTAAGAAAGGTGATGGATTCATTTTCATAGCTTTAAGACATAGACACTAATGATCATGTAATAAAGACACAAACATAGATAAACATAAAGCATAATTTTTGAAAAACAGGAAAATAAAGAATAAGGAAGTTAAAGAACGGGTCCACCTTAGTGATGGCGGCTTGTTCTTCCTCTTGAAGATCTTATGGAGTGCTTGAGCTCCTCAATGTCTCTTCCTTGCCTTTGTTGCTCCTCTCTCATGGTTCTTTCATCTTCTCTAATTTCATGGAGGAGGATGGAATGCTCTTGGTGCTCCACCCTTAGTTTTCCCATGTTGGAACTTAATTTTCCTAGGGAGGTGTTGATTTGCTCCTAATAGTTTTGTGGAGGAAGATGCATCCCTTGAGGCATCTCAGGGATTTCATGATGAGGAATTTCCTCATTCTCTTGATGAGGTTCTCTTGTTTTCTCCATCCTTTTCTTAGTGATGGGTTTGTCCTCATCAATGAGAATGTCTCCCTCTATGTCAATTCCAACCGAATTGCAAAGGTGACAAATGAGATGAGGGAAGGCTAACCTTGCCAAAGGAGAGGACTTGTCCGCCACCTTGTAGAGTTCTTGGGATATAACCTCATGAACTTCCACTTCCTCTCCAATCATGATGCTATGTATCCTGATAGTCCAGTCTATAGTAGCTTCGGACCGGTTGCTACTGGGAATGATTGAGCGTTGGATGAACTCCAACCATCCCCTAGCCACAGGCTTGAGGTCATGCCTTCTTAGTTGAACCGGCTTCCCTCTTGAATCTCTCTTCCATTGAGCGCCCTCTTCACATATGTCCATGAGGACTTGGTCCAACCTTTGATCAAAGTTGACCCTTCTAGTGTAGGGGTGTGCATCTCCTTGCATCTTAGGCAAGTTGAATGCCAACCTTAAATTTTCCAGAATAAAATCCAAGTATTTCCCTCGGACCATTGTAAGCCAATTCTTGGGGTCCGGGTTCACACTTTGATCATGGTTGTTGGTGATCCATGGATTGGCATAGAACTCTTGAACCATTAAGATTCCGACTTGTTGAATGGGGTTGGTGAGAACTTCCCAACCTCTTCTTCGGATCTCATGTCGGATCTCCGGATACTCATTCTTTTTGAGTTAGAAAGGGACCTCGAGGATCACTTTCTTCTTGGCCACAACTTCATAGAAGTGGTCTTGATACACCCTTGAGAGAAATCTCTCCATCTCCCATGACTCGGAGGTGGAAGCTTTTGCCTTCCCTTTCCTCTTTCTAGAGGTTTCTCCGGCCTTTGGTGCCATAAATGGTTATGGAAAAACAAAAAGCTTTAGCTTTTACCACACCAAACTTAGAAGGTTGCTCATCCTCGAGCAAAAGAAGAAAGAGTAGAGTAGAAGAAGAAGAAATAGAGGAGATGGAGTGGGCTTTGTGATTCGGCCAAGGGGGAGAAGTGGTGTTTAGGTTGTGTGAAAATGAAGGAGTGAAGATGGGTTCATATAGGGGTGAGAGGGGTGTGTATGGTTCGGCTATAGAGGGTGGGTTTGGAAGGGAAAGTGGTTTGAATTTGAATGGTGAGGTAGGTGGGGTTTTATGAAGGATGGATGTGAGTGGTGAAGAGAATGGTGGGATTTGATAGGTGAGGGGTTTTTAGGGAAGAGGTATTGAGGTGATTGGTGAATGGGTAAAGAAGAAAGAGAGTGGTGGGGTAGGTGGGAATCCTGTGGGGTCCACAGATCCTGAGGTGTCATGGATATCTCATCCCTGCACTAAGTCCTCTCAATGAAAATGGTCCTGATGCTCTGTCACAACATCGGCTAATCAGCTGTCAGTTCTCGATCATGTCGGAATAGGATCCATTGATCCTTTTGCGTCTGTCACACGCCCCACAATCACGAGTTTGAAGCTCGTCACAGTCATCCCTTTCCAGATCCTACTCGGAATACTACAGACAAGGGTTAGACTTTCCGGATCTCAGGAATGGCTGCCATTAATTCTAGCCTATACCACGAAGGTTCCAATCTTAGATTAGAAACCCAAGAGATACACACTCGATCGAAGGTAGAACGGAGGTGGTTGTCAGGCACACGTTCATAGGTGAGAATGATGATGAGTGTCACGGATCATCACATTCATCAAGTTGAAGAACAAGTGATATCTTAGAGAAGAAGTAGGCGTGAATTGAATAGAAAAACAGTAGTAATTGCAATAATTCCTGAGGAACAGCAGAGCTCCACACCTTAATCTATGGTGTGTAGAAACTCCACCGTTGAAAATACATAAGAACAAGGTCTAGGCATGGCCGTGAGGCCAGCCTCCATGATCTAAGAACTACACGTCCAAAAATGAACAAAAGATAATTCCAAGATAATTGAGAACTTTCCAGGGTCCTGTCTCTTTTGAGGTAATCTCTGCCTAGTCAAGTCATCCAGTTCTTTGATGAGCAATGGAGGTTCATTCTCCCAAGTCTCATTACCAAATAACTTGGCATTTAGCTTCATGATTGCTCTAAGGTACTTAGCAACTTTTTCTTTAGTAACATCTTCATCCTCTTCAGAGGAAGAATACTCATCAGAGCTTATGAAAGGCAGAAGTAAATTCAATGGAATCTCTATGGTCTCAGAATGAGCCTCAAATTTTCATGGTTCCTCATTAGGGAACTCCATGGAGGTTAGTGGGCATCCATTGAGGTCTTCCTCAGTGGAAATCACTGCCTCTTCCTCCTCTCCAAGTTCGGCCATGCGAGATGTGGTTATGGCCTTGCACTCTCTTTTTGGATTCTCTTCTGTATTGCTTGGGAGAGTGTTAGGAGGGAGTTCAGTAATTTTCTTACTCAGCTGACCCAATTGTGCCTCTAAATTTCTAGTGGAGGACCTTGTTTCAGTCATGAAACTTTGAGTGGTTTTGATTAGATCAGAGACAATGGTTGTTAAGTCAGAGGGGCTCTGCTTAGAATTCTCTGTCTGTTGCTGAGAAGATGATGGAAAAGGCTTGCCATTGCTAAACCTATTTCTTCCACCATTATTGTTGTTGAAACCTTGTTGAGGTCTCTGTTGATCCTTCCATGAGAGATTTGGATGATTTTTCCATGAAGGATTATAGGTGTTTCCATAGGATTCTCCCATGTAATTCACCTCTTCCATTGCTGGGTTCTCAGGATCATAAGCTTCTTCTTCAGAGGAAGCTTCCTTAGTACTGCCTGTTGTTACTTGCATTTCAGACAGGCTCTGAGAAATCATATTGACTTGTTGGGTCAATATTTTATTCTGAGCTAATATGGCATTTAGAGTATCAATCTCAAGAACTCCTTTCTTCTGAGTTGACCCATTATTCACAGGATTCCTTTTAGAGGTGTACATGAATTGGTTATTTGCAACCATTTCAATGAGTACTTGAGCTTCTGCAGGCGTCTTCTTCAGATGAAGAGATCCTCCAGCAGAGCTATCCAATGACATCTTGGATAGTTCAGACAGACCATCATAGAAGATTCCTATGATGCTCTATTCTGAAAGCATGTCAGAAGGGCACCTTCTGATCAATTGCTTGTATCTCTCCCAAGCTTCATAGAGGGATTCTCCTTCCTTCTGTCTGAAGGTTTGGACTTCCACTCTAAGTTTGCTCAGTTTTTGAAGTGGAAAGAACTTTGCCAAGAAGGCATTGACTAGCTTTTCCCAAGAGTTCAGGCTTTCTGTAGGTTGTGAATCCAACCTTGTTCTAGCTCTGTCTCTTACAGCAAAAGGAAAAGCATAAGTCTGTAGACTTCAGGGTCAACCCCATTGGTCTTTACAGTGTCACAGATTTGCAAGAACTCAGCTAAGAACTGATGAAGATCTTCCAATGGAAGTCCATGAAACTTGCAATTCTGTTGCATTAGAGAAACTAATTGAGGCTTAAGCTCAAAGTTGTTTGCTCCAATGGCAGGGATAGAGATGCTTCTCCCATAGAAATCAGGAGTAGGTGCAGTAAAGTCACCAAGCACCTTCCTTGCATTGTTGGCATTGTTGTTGTTTTCTGCTGCCATGGTTTCTTCTTCTTTGAAGAGCTCTGTTAGGCCCTCTAGAGAAAAGTGTGTTTTGGTTTCTCTTAGCTTTCTCTTCAAGGTCCTTTCAGGTTCAGGATCAGCTTCAACAAGAATGCTTTTATTTTTGCTCCTGCTCATATGAAAGAGAAGAGAACAAGAAAGTATAGAATCCTCTATGTCACAGTATAGAGATTCCTTGAGGTGTCAGAGAAAAAGAAGAATAGAAAGAGGAGGTAGATGGAGGAGAATTCGAACATATATAGAAGGAGGGCGTTCGAATTGTACCTTGAGGAGGAGTCTTAGTCCCTTAAATAGAAGGATGTGAAAAGAGGGGAAGAATTTTCAAAAAAAATTTAAAAAAATTTTGAAATAATTAAAAAGAAATTTGAAAATTTGATTGAGATTTTCGAAAACTAAGATTGGGAAAGAAATAAAGTGATTTTTGAAAAAGATTTTAAAATTAGAAAAAGATATGATTGAAAAAATTAATTTTAAAAAAGATGTGATTGAAAAGATATGTTTGAAAAGATATGATTGAAAATCAATTTAGAAAAAGAAAAATTTTTAAAATTAAAGTTGATTACTTGACTAACAAGAAATTAGAAGATATGATTCTAGAATTAAAACTTTTGATCCTTTCTTAATAGGCAAGTAACAACTAGAAAATTTTGAAGTAAATCTTGAATTGAAGCAAGGATTTTTGAAAATAGTAAAAATAAATATAAAATGGAAAGAAATTGATTTTGAAAGAGATATGATTGAAAAGATATGATTTGAAAAAGATTTGATTTTGAAAAATTATGAAAACTTGAAAAAAATGTGAATTAAAAACAAAATCTTCCCTCTAGTGTCCTTCTGGCGTTAAACGCCCAGAATGGGCACCATTCTGGCGTTTAACGCCCAAATCTCTACCTTTTTGGACGTTAAACGCCTAGCCAGGTACCCTGGCTGGCGTTTAAACGCCAGTTTTCCTTCTTCACTGGGCATTTTGAACGCTGATGAGCGGATAATTTATACGCTTTTTGGCATTGTTTTTAGTATGTTTTTAGTAGAATCTAGTTACTTTTAGGGATGTTTTTAATAGATTTTATGTTAAATTCACATTTCTGGACTTTACTATGAGTTTGTGTGTTTTTCTGTGATTTCAGGTATTTTCTGGCTGAAATTGAGGGACTTGAGCAAAAATCAGATTCAGAGGTTGAAAAAGGACTGCTGATGCTGTTGGATTCTGACCTCCCTGCACTCAAAATGGATTTTCTGGAGCTACAGAACTCGAAATGGCGCGCTTCCAATTGCGTTAGAAAGTAGACATCCAGGGCTTTCCATCAATATATAATAGTCCATACTTTGGCTAAGAATAGACGACGTAAACTGGCGTTCAACGCCAGCTCTCTGCCCAAATCTGGCGTCCAGCGCCAGAAAAGGATCCAAAACCAGAGTTGAACGCCAGAAATGGCACAAAAGCTGGCGTTCAACTCCACAAATGGCCTCTGCACGTGCTACACTTAAACTCAGCCCAAACACACACCAAGTGGGCCCCGAAAGTGGATTTATGCATCAATTACTTACTCATGTAAACCCTAGTGACTAGTTTATTATAAATAGGACCTCTTACTATTGTATTAGGCATCTTTGGATTACCTTATGATCCTTTGATCACGTTTTAGAGGGCTGGCCATCTCGGCCATGCCTGGACCTTCACTTATGTATTTTTAACGGTAGAGTTTCTACACTCCATAGATTAAGGTGTGGAGCTCTGCTGTTCCTTAAAGATTAATGCAAAGTACTACTATTTTCTATTCAATTCTTCTTATTTCGCTTCTAAGATATCCATTCGCACCCAAGAACGTGATGAAGGTGATGATTATGTGTGACGCTCATCATCCTTCTCCCCTATGAACGCGTGCCTGACAAACACTTCCGTTCTACATGAAATAAGCTAGAATGAGTATCTCTTAGATCTCCTAACCAGAATCTTCGTGGCGTAAGCTAGAATGATGGCGGCATTCAAGAGAATCCGGAAGGTCTAAACCTTGTCTGTGGTATTCTGAGTAGGATTCAATGATTGAATGACTGTGACGAGCTTCAAACTCGCGAGTGTTGGGCGTTAGTGACAGACGCAAAAGGAGGGTGAATCCTATTCCAGCATGATCGAGAACCGACAGATGAATAGCCGTGCCGTGACAGGGTGCGTGAGCATATGATTCACTGAGAGGAGGGGATGTAGCCACTGACAACGGTGATGCCCTTGCATACAGCCAGCCATGGAAAGGAGTAAGACTGATTGGATGAAGATAGCAGGAAAGCAGAGGTTCAAAGGAATGAAAAGCATCTCCATTCGCTTATCTGAAATCCCTGCCAATGAATCTACATAAGTATCTCTATCCCTTTTATTGTTTATTTTAATCTAATAAAGTATCATGTTTAAATCCGCCTGACTGAGATTTACAAGGTGACCATAGCTTGCTTCAAGCCAACAATCTCTGTGGGATCGACCCTTACTCACGTAAGGTTTATTACTTGGACGACCCAGTACACTTGCTGGTTAGTTGAACGGAGTTGTGAATTCAAATAGAGCCAATTATTAAATTTCACACAAATACAAAGAGAATGGTTCACAATTTCGTCCACCAAGTTTTTGGCGCCGTTGCCGGGGATTGTTCGAGTTTGGACAACTGACGGTTCATCTTGTTGCTCAGATTAGGTAATTTTCTTTTTGTTTTCTTTTCAAAATTTTTTCAAAAATCTTTCAAAATTTTCTCCTTTGTTTTCGAAAAAAATTTAAAAAAAAAATGTTTTCAAAAATACCTTTTTTCTTCAATATTTTTAAGAATGAATTCTAATGTTTCATGTAACATGGTTTAGATTTGCTGGCTATTAAGCCATGTCCAATTCCCAGGATTTTGATTGAGGACTATGAATTCATTACTTCCTTTTTCCCAAATATTTTCGAAAAAAATTAAAATAAAAATACAAAAAAATCATAAAATCATAAAAATCAAAAATATTTTCTGTTTCTTGTTTGAGTCTTGAGTCATATCATAAGTTTGGTGTCACTTGCATATGCATCTTGCATTTTTTCGAAAATATCATGCATTCATAGTGTTCTTCATGATCTTCAAGTTGTTCTTGGTAAGTCTTCTTGTTTGATCTTGATGAATTTTTGTTTTGTGTCTTTTCATGTTTATCATATGCATTCTTGAATTCTTAGTGTCTAAGCATTAAAGAATTCTAAGTTTGGTGTCTTGCATGTTTTCTTTGCATTAAAAATTTTTCAAAAATATGTTCTTGATGTTCATCATGACATTCAAAGTGTTCTTGGTGTTCATCTTGACATTCATAGCATTCTTGCATGCATTCATTGTTTTGATCTAAAAATTTCATGCATTGCATATTTTTCATGTTTTCATAAAAATTCAAAAAATAAAAAAAATATCTTTCCCTTTTTCTCTCATCAAATTCGAAAATTTGAGTTGACTTTTTCAAAAATTTTTAAAATCAAGTTGTTTCTCATGAGTCAAATCAAATTTTCAATTTGAAAATCTTATCTTTTTCAAAATCTTTTTCAAAAATCAAATCTTTTTCAAATTTCTTAGTTATTTTCGAAAATTCAAAAAAATTAATTTTCAAAAATCTTTTTCTTATTTTATATCATAATTTTCGAAAATAACATAATCAATTAATGTTTTGATGCAAAAATTTGATGTTTGTTACTTACTTGTTAAGAAAGATTCAAACTTTAAGTTCTAGAATCATATCTTGTGATTTCTTATGAATCAAGTCATTAATTGTGATTTTAAAAATCAAATCTTTTTCAAAAACTAATTTCTATCATATCTTTTCAAAAAAAAAATATCTTCTTATCTTATCTTTTTCAAAATTTGATTTCAAAATATCTTCTCTAACTTCCCAACTTCTTATCTTTTCAAATTTGTTTCAACTAACTAACTAACTTTTTGTTTGTTTCTTAACTTTTTCAAAACTACCTAACTAACTCTCTCTCTCTAATTTTCGAAAATATCTTCCCTCTTTTTCAAAAATTTCTTTTTTATTAACTAATTATTTTTATTTTTTATTTTAAAAAAAAAATTTCGAAAAAAATACTAAACTTTTTCAAAAACTATTTTCAAAAATCACTAACTCTTTTTCAAAAATTGTTTTCGAAAATTCACTTCCCCCTCTCATCTTCTTCTATTTGTTTATTGATATACTAACATCTTTCCTTCAACTCTCCAAAAATCCGAAACCCCTCTCTCTCTGAGTTCAGATTTTCTTCCCTTCTTTTCTTCTACTAACACAAGGATCCCTATACTGTGGTATAAAGGATCCATATTATTATTACTATTTTTTCTGTGCCATCTTCTTTGTCATATGAGCAGGAGCAAGGACAAGAACATTCTTGTTAAAGCAGATCCAGAACCTGAAAGGACTCTGAAGAAAAAATTTAAGAGAAGCTAAAATACAACAATCCAGAGATAACCTTTCAGAAATTTTCGAACAGGAAAAGGAGATGGCAGCCGAAAATAATAATAATATAAGGAAGATGCTTGGTGACTTCACTGCACCTAATTCCAATTTACATGGAAGAAGTATCTCCATTCCTGCCATTGGAGAAAACAACTTTGAGCTGAAACCTCAATTAGTTTCTCTGATGCAGCAGAACTGCAAGTTTCATGGACTTCCATCTGAAGATCCCTTTCAGTTCTTAACTGAATTCTTGCAGATATGTGATACTGTTAAGACTAATGGAGTAGATCCTGAAGTCTACAGGCTCATGCTTTTCCCTTTTGCTGTAAGAGACAGAGCTAGATTATGGTTGGATTCTCAACCCAAAGACAGCCTGAACTCTTGGGATAAGCTGGTCACGGCTTTCTTAGCCAAGTACTTTCCTCCTCAAAAGCTGAGCAAGCTTAGAGTGGATGTTCAAAATTTCAAACAGAAAGAAGGTGAATCCCTCTATGAAGCTTGGGAAAGATACAAACAGTTGACCAAAAAGTGTCCTTCTGACATGCTTTCAGAATGAACCATCTTGGATATATTCTATGATGGTTTATCTGAGCTATCAAAGATGTCACTGGATACCTCTGCAGGTGGATCCATTCACCTAAAGAAAACGCCTGCAGAAGCTCAAGAACTCATTGACATGGTTGCTAATAACCAGTTCATGTACACTTCTGAGGGGAATCCTGTGAGTAATGGGACGCCTATGAAGAAGGGAGTTCTTGAAGCTGATACTCTGAATGCCATATTGGCTCAGAATAAAATATTGATTCAGCAAGTCAATATGATCTCTCAGAGTCTGAATGGAATGCAAGTTGCATCCAACAGTACTCAAGAGGCTTCTTATGCAGAAGAAGCTTATGATCCTGAGAACCCTGCAATAGCAGAGGTAAATTACTTAGGTGAACCTTATGGAAACACCTATAACTCATCATGGAGAAATCATCCAAATTTCTCATGGAAGGATCAAAAGCCTCAACAAGGCTTTAATAATGGTGGAAGAAACAGGTTTAGCAATAGCAAGCCTTTTCCATCATCCACTCAGCAACAGACAGAGAACTCTGAACAAAATGCTTCTAATTTAGCAAACTTAGTCTCTGATCTGTCTAAGGCCACTGTAAGTTTCATGAATGAAACCAGGTCTTCCATTAGAAATTTGGAAGCACAAGTGGGCCAGCTGAGTAAAAGGATCACTGAAATCCCTCCTAGTACTCTCCCAAGCAATACAGAAGAGAATCCAAAAGGAGAGTGCAAGGCCATTGACATAAGCGCCATGGCCGAACCTGTAAGGGAAGGAGAGGACGTGAATTCCAAGGAGGAAGACCTCCTGGGACGTCCAGTGATCAATAAGGAGCTTCCCTCTGAGGAACCAAAGGACTCTGAGGCTCATCTAGAGACCATAGAGATTCCATTAAACCTCCTTATGCCCTTCATGAGCTCTGATGAGTATTCCTCTTCTGAAGAGAATAAGGATGTTACTAAAGAGCAAACTGCCAAGTTTCTTGGTGCAATCATGAAGCTGAATGCCAAATTATTTGGCATTGATACTTGGGAAGTTGAACCTCCCTTGTTCATCAATGAACTAAGTGATCTGGATCAACTGACATTGCCTCAGAAGAGACAGGATCCTGGAAAGTTCATAATACCTTGTACCATAGGCACCATGATCTTTAAGGCTCTGTGTGACCTTGGTTCAGGAATAAACCTCATGCCCCTCTCTGTAATAGAGAAACTGGGAATCTATGGGGTGCAAGCTGCTAAAATCTCATTAGAGATGGCAGACAGCTCTAGAAAACAGGCTTATGGACAAGTAGAGGACGTGTTAGTAAAGGTTGAAGGCCTTTACATCCCTGCTGATTTCATAGTCCTAGATACTGGAAAGGAAGAGGATGAATCCATCATCCTAGGAAGACCTTTCCTGGCCACAACAAGAGCTGTGATTGATGTTGACAGAGGTGAAATATTCCTTCAATGGAATGAGAACTCCCTTGTGTTTAAAACTCAAGGATCTCCCTCTGCAACCATGGGGAGGAAGCAGAAAAAGCTTCTCTCCAAGCAGAGTCAACCAGAGCCCCCACAGTCAAACTCTAAGTTTGGTGTTGGGAGGCCACAACCAAACTCTAAGTTTGGTGTTGAACTCCCATATCCAAACTCTAAGTTTGGTGTTGGAGAGTTTCAACAATGCTCTGCACATCTGTGAGGCTCCATGAGAGCCCACTGTCAAGCTATTGACATTAAAGAAGCGCTTGTTGGGAGGCAACCCAATGTTTATCTAATTCTTATTTTTATTGTTTTTCATGCTTTCTTAGGTTCATGATCATGTGGAGTCACAAAATAAACAAAAAATTCAAAAACGGAATCAAAAACAGCAGAAGAAAAATCACACCCTGGAGGAGCATCTGTCTGGCGTTCAAACGCCATAACAGAGCATAGTTCTGGTGCTGAACGCCCATAATGGGAGCATCCTGGCGCTGAACGCCCAGAACAAGCATGGTTCTGGCGTTCAACGCCAGAAATGGCAGCAAATGGGCGTTGAACGCCCAAAATGGGCACCAACCTGGCGCTGAACGCCCAGAGTTGTGTGCAAGGGCATTTTGCATGCCTAACTTGGTGCAGGGATGTAAATGCCTTGACACCTCAAGATCTGTGGACCTCACAGGATCCCCACCTACCTCCACTCACTCTCTTCTCTCTTCTCAATCATCCTCTATTCCCAATAAACACTCTTCCCTAATTAACCCTTTACCACTCACATCCAAACACCCACTTTCCTTCAAAATTCAACATCTCTTTCCCACCCAATCCCACCCATATGGCCGAATACACACTCCCATCCATCTCCTCCATATCTTCTTCATTCTTTCTTCTTTTGCTCGAGGGCGAGCAACATTCTAAGTTTGGTGTGGTAAAAAGCATAGCTTTTTTGTTTTTTTTCCATAACCATTGATGGCACCTAAGGCCAGAGAAGCCTCTAGAAAGAGGAAAGGGAAGACAAAAGCTTCCATCAAGGGTCTATAGCTCAGTGGTAGAACATTTGACTGCAAATCAAGAGATCCCTGAGATACCTCAGGGGATACATTTTCTTCCACACAATTATTGGAAGTAACTAAGGGTGGAATATCAAGAGCACTCCATCATCCTTCATGAAATCAGAGAAGATCTAAAAGCAATGAAGGAGGAGCAACAAAGACAAGGAAGAGACATAGAAGAGCTCAAGGACATCACTAAGGTGGACTCATTCCTTGTTCTTACTTTCTCTGTTTTTCGTTTTCTATATTATGTGCTTATCTATGTTTGTGTCTTCATTACATGATCATTAGTAGTTAGTAACTTTGTCTTAAAGTTATGAATGTCCTATGAATCCATCACCTCTCTTAAATGAAAAATGTTTTAATTCAAAAGAACAAGAAGTACATGAGTTTCGAATTTATCCTTGAACTTAGCTTAATTATATTGATGTGGTGACAATGCTTCTTGTTTTCTGAATGTATGCTTGAACAGTGCATATGTCTTTTGAAGTTGTTGTTTAAGAATGTTAAATATGTTGGCTCTTGAAAGAATGATGACTAGGAGACATGTTATTCGATAATCTGAAAAATCATAAAAATGATTCTTGAAGCAAGAAAAAGCAGCAAAGAACAAAGCTTGCAGAAAAAAAAAATAGGCGAAAAAAAAAATTTAGAAGAAAAAGAAAAAAAAGCAAGCAGAAAAAGCCAAAGCTCTTAAAACCAAGAGGCAAGAGCAAAAAGCCAATAACCCTTAAAACCAAAAGGCAAGGGCAAATAAAAAGGATCCCAAGGCTTTGAGCATCAGTGGATAGGAGGACCTAAAGGAATAAAATCCTGGTCTAAGCGGCTAAACCAAGCTGTCCCTAACCATGTGCTTGTGGCGTGAAGGTGTCAAGTGAAAACTTGAGACTGAGCGGTTAAAGTCAAGGTCCAAAGCAAAAGAAGAGTGTGCTTAAGAACCCTGGACACCTCTAATTGGGGACTTTAGCAAAGCTGAGTCACAATCTGAAAAGGTTCACCCGATTATGTGTCTGTGGCATTTATGTATCCGGTGGTAATACTGGAAAACAAAGTGCTTAGGGCCACGGCCAAGACTCATAAAATAGCTGTGTTCAAGAATCATCATACTGAACTAGGAGAATCAATAACACTATCTGAACTCTGAGTTCCTATAGATGCCAATCATTCTGAACCTCAATGGATAAAGTGAGATGCCAAAACTATTCAAGAGGCAAAAAGCTATAAGTCCCGCTCATATGATTGAAGCTATGTTTCATTGATAGTTTGGAATTTATAGTATGTTCTATTCTTTTTATCCTATTTTGATTTTCAGTTGCTTGGGGACAAGCAACAATTTAAGTTTGGTGTTGTGATGAGCGGATAATTTATACGCTTTTTGGCATTGTTTTTAGTATGTTTTTAGTAGAATCTAGTTACTTTTAGGGATGTTTTTAATAGATTTTATGTTAAATTCACATTTCTGGACTTTACTATGAGTTTGTGTGTTTTTCTATGATTTCAGGTATTTTCTGGCTGAAATTGAGGGACTTGAGCAAAAATCAGATTCAGAGGTTGAAAAAGGACTGCTGATGTTGTTGGATTCTGACCTCCCTGCACTCAAAATGGATTTTCTGGAGCTACAGAACTCGAAATGGCGCGCTTCCAATTGCGTTAGAAAGTAGACATCCAGGGCTTTCCAGCAATATATAATAGTTCATACTTTAGCTAAGAATAAACGACGTAAACTGGCATTCAACGCCAGCTCTCTGCCCAAATCTGGCGTCCAGCGCCAGAAAAGGATCCAAAACCAGAGTTGAACGCCAGAAATGGCACAAAAGCTGGCGTTCAACTCCACAAATGGCCTCTGCACGTGCTACACTTAAGCTCAGCCCAAACACACACCAAGTGGGCCCCGGAAGTGGATTTATGCATCAATTACTTACTCATGTAAACCCTAGTGACTAGTTTATTATAAATAGGACCTCTTACTATTGTATTAGGCATCTTTGGATTACCTTATGATCCTTTGATCACGTTTTAGAGGGCTGGCCATCTCGGCCATGCCTGGACCTTCACTTATGTATTTTTAACGGTAGAGTTTCTACACTCCATAGATTAAGGTGTGGAGCTCTGCTGTTCCTCAAAGATTAATGCAAAGTACTACTATTTTCTATTCAATTCTTCTTATTTCGCTTCTAAGATATCCATTCGCACCCAAGAACGTGATGAAGGTGATGATTATGTGTGACGCTCATCATCCTTCTCCCCTATGAACGCGTGCCTGACAAACACTTCCGTTCTACATGAAATAAGCTAGAATGAGTATCTCTTAGATCTCCTAACCAGAATCTTCGTGGCGTAAGCTAGAATGATGGCGGCATTCAAGAGAATCCGGAAGGTCTAAACCTTGTCTGTGGTATTCTGAGTAGGATTCAATGATTGAATGACTGTGACGAGCTTCAAACTCGCGAGTGTTGGGCGTTAGTGACAGACGCAAAAGGAGGGTGAATCCTATTCCAGCATGATCGAGAACCGACAGATGAATAGCCGTGCCGTGACAGGGTGCGTGAGCATATGATTCACTGAGAGGAGGGGATGTAGCCACTGACAACGGTGATGCCCTTGCATACAGCCAGCCATGGAAAGGAGTAAGACTGATTGGATGAAGATAGCAGGAAAGCAGAGGTTCAAAGGAATGAAAAGCATCTCCATTCGCTTATCTGAAATCCCTGCCAATGAATCTACATAAGTATCTCTATCCCTTTTATTGTTTATTTTAATCTAATAAAGTATCATGTTTAAATCCGCCTGACTGAGATTTACAAGGTGACCATAGCTTGCTTCAAGCCAACAATCTCTGTGGGATCGACCCTTACTCACGTAAGGTTTATTACTTGGACGACCCAGTACACTTGCTGGTTAGTTGAACGGAGTTGTGAATTCAAATAGAGCCAATTATTAAATTTCACACAAATACAAAGAGAATGGTTCACAATTTCGTCCACCAAACGCCCAGCTTTTTCTGTTTGATTCCTCTGCTGAATATTCTGAATCTTCAATTCTCTGTATTATTGACTTGAAAAGA
This sequence comes from Arachis ipaensis, assembly GCF_059453495.1. Taxonomy (NCBI): domain Eukaryota; kingdom Viridiplantae; phylum Streptophyta; class Magnoliopsida; order Fabales; family Fabaceae; genus Arachis; species Arachis ipaensis. The sequence goes on along the minus strand of NC_142437.1, from coordinate 93,485,605 downwards.
CATAGTTTTGAAAAATTTTTTGAATTTTTGATGATGAGAAACAATCAAAACACAACTAATCTTAGGAAACTCAAATCAAACAAACAATGCATGCACTACACCAAACTTAAAAATTTTCATATAAGAGACACTAACAAATTGAGAATGCATATGAGAAACAACAAAACACACAAAACAAGAGATTTTAAAGATCAGAGTAATGAAATCATCAAGAACAACTTGAAGATCAAATGAAGAACATGCATGAATTCGAAAAATGCAAGAAGAACAGAAACATGAAATTGAAACCAAACTTAAAAATTGATACTAGACTCAAACAAGAAACATAGAATATTTTTTATTTTTATGGTTTAAAAAATTTTTGTGATTTTTGAAACTTATATGGAAAAGAAAATAAAGAGAATCAAAACTTTTAATAAGAATTCCAGGAATCATTGCAATGCTAGTCTAAGACTCCGGTCCAGGAATTAGACATGGCTTACTAGCCAGCCAAGCTTTCAATGAAAGCTCCGGTCCAAAACAATAGACATGGCCAATGGCCAGCCAAGCTTTAGCAGATCATTGTTCTCAACAGCAAAATTGATAGAAATCAACAAGCTCTTGTGATGATAAGTTGAAACCTCAGTCCAAAAGATTAGACATGGCTTCTTAGCCAGCCAGACTTCAACAAATCATCATGAAACTCTAGAATTCATTCTTAAAAACTCTGAAGAACAAAATAGAAAATCTTTTTGTATTTTTGAAAATTTTTTTTCGAAAAATAAAAAGGAAAAGTACCTAATCTAAGCAACAAGATGAACCGTCAGTTGTCCAAACTCGAACAATCCCCGGCAACGGCGCCAAAAACTTGGTACACGAAATTGTGATCATCAACAATGGCACCAAAGACTTGGAGCTCTCAAATGTGAATCACACTTTGTCACAATTCCGCACAACTAACCAGCAAGTGCACCGGGTCGTCCAAGTAATACCTTACGTGAGTAAGGGTCGATCCCACGGAGATTGTCGGCTTGAAGCAAGCTATGGTCATCTTGTAAATCTCAGTCAGGCGGATTCAAATGGTTATGGAGTTTAAGGTGATGAAAATAAACATAAAATAAAGATAGAGATACTTATGTAATTCATTGGTGGATTTCAGATAAGCGTATGAAGATGCTTTGTTCCCCATGAACCTCTGCTTTCCTATTGCCTTCTTCCAATCATTCATACTCCTTTCCATGGAAAGCTTTATGTTGGGCATCACCGTTGTCAATGGCTACATCCCGTCCTCTCAGTGAAAATGGTCCTGATGCTTTGTCACAACATCGGCTAATCAGCTGTCGGTTCTCGATCATGTCGGAATAGGATCCATTGATCCTTTTGCGTCTGTCACACGCCCCAAAATCGCGAGTTTGAAGCTCATCACAGTCATTCCTTTCCAGATCCTACTCGGAATACCACAGACAAGGTTTAGACTTTCCGGATCTCAGGAATGGCTGCCATTAATTCTAGCCTATACCACGAAGGTTCCAATCTTAGATTAGAAACCCAAGAGATACACACTCAATCGAAGGTAGAACGGGAGGTGGTTGTCAGACACACGTTCATAGGTGAGAATGATGATGAGTGTCATGGATCATCACATTCATCAAGTTGAAGAACAAGTGATATCTTAGAGAAGAAGTAGGCGTGAATTGAATAGAAAAACAGTAGTAATTGCATTAATTCATGAGGAACAGCAGAGCTCCACACCTTAATCTATGGTGTGTAGAAACTCCACCGTTGAAAATACATAAGAACAAGGTCTAGGCATGGCCGTGAGGCCAGCCCCCAAAATGTGAAAAGGTCTATGAAAGTATGAGTAAAAGATCTGTGTGTCCAAATACAATAGCAAAATGTCCTATTTATAGAAAACTAGTAGCCTAGGGTTACAGAAATCAGTAATTAATGCAGAAATCTTCTTCCGGGCCCACTTGGTGTGTGCTTGGGCTGAGCATTGAAGCTTCCATATGTAGAGACTTTTCTTGGAGTTAAACGCTAGCTTTTGTTCCAGTTTGGGCATTTAACTCCAGCTTTTGTGCCAGTTTTGGAGTTAAACGCCAGAATTCTTGAGCTGAATTGGAACGCCTGTTTGGGCCATCAAATATCGGGAAAAGTATAGACTATTATATATTGCTGGAAAGCCCAGGATGTCTACTTTCCAACGCAATTAAAAGCGCGCCAATTGGGCTTCTTTAGCTCCAGAAAATCCACTTTGAGTGCAGGGAGGTCAGAATCCAACAGCATCTGCAGTCCTTTTTCAGCCTCTGAATCAGATTTTTGCTCAGGTCCCTCAATTTCAACCAGAAAATACCTGAAATCACAGAAAAAAACACAAACTAATAGTAAAGTCCAGAAGAGTGATTTTTTTTAAAAATTAATAAAAACATAATAAAAACTAACTAAAATATACTAAAAACATACTAAAAACAATGCCAAAAAGCGTATAAATTATCCGCTCATCACAACACCAAACTTAAATTGTTGCTTGTCCCCAAGCAACTGAAAATCAAATAGGATAAAAAGAAGAGAATGTACAATGAATTCCAAAAACATCTATGAAGATCAGTATTAATTAGATGAGCGGGGCTTTTAGCTTTTTGCTTCTGAACAGTTTTGGCATCTCACTATATCCCTTGAAGTCCAGAATGATTGGCATCTATAGGAACTCAGAATCCAGATAGTGTTATTGATTCTCCTAGTTAAGTATGTTGATTCTTGAACACAGCTACTTTATGGGTCTTGGCCGTGGCCCTAAGCACTTTGTTTTCCAGTATTACCACCGGATACATAAATGCCACAGACACATAACTGGGTGAACCTTTTCAGATTGTGACTCAGCTTTGCTAGAGTCCCCAATTAGAGGTATCCAGGGTTCTTAAGCACACTCTTCTTTTTTGCTTTGGGCCTCGACTTTAACCGCTCAGTCTCAAGTTTTCACTTGACACCTTCATGCCACAAGCACATGGTTAGGGACAGCTTGGTTTAGCCACTTAGGCCAGGATTTTATTCCTGTGGGCCCTCCTATCCACTGATTCTCAAAGCCTTGGATCCTTTTTATAACCCTTGCCTTTTGGTTTAAAGGGGTATTGGCTTTTTCTGCATGCTTCTTTTTTCTTTCTTTTTTTCTTTTCTCTCTTTTTTTTTCTTTTTTCGCCTCTTTTTTTTTTGCAAGCTTTCTATGCACTGCTTTTTCTTGCTTCAAGAATCAATTTTATGATTTTTCAGATCATCAGATAACATTTCTCCTTTTCCATTCATTCTTTCAAGAGCCAACAATTTTAACATTCATAAACAATCAAATTCAAAAATATGCACTGTTCAAGCATTCATTCAGAAAGACAATAGTATTGCCGCCACATCAAAATAATTAAACTGTTTTAAAATTTGAAATTCATGCACTTCTTTTTCTTTTTCAATTAAAAACATTTTTCATTTAAGAAAGGTGATGGATTCATTTTCATAGCTTTAAGGCATAGACACTAATGATCATGTAATAAAGACACAAACATAGATAAACAGAAAGCATAATTTTTGAAAAATAGGAAAATAAAGAACAAGGAAGTTAAAGAACGGGTCCACCTTAGTGATGGCGGCTTGTTCTTCCTCTTGAAGATCTTATGGGGTGCTTGAGCTCCTCAATGTCTCTTCCTTGCCTTTGTTGCTCCTCTCTCATGGTTCTTTGATCTTCTTTAATTTCATGGAGGATGATGGAATGCTCTTGGTGCTCCACCCTTAGTTGTCCCATGTTGGAACTTAATTCTCCTAGGGAGGTGTTGATTTGCTCCCAATAGTTTTATGGAGGAAGATGCATCCCTTGAGGCATCTCAGGGATTTCATGATGAGGAATTTCCTCATGCTCTTGATGAGGTTCTCTTGTTTTCTCCATCCTTTTCTTAGTGATGGGTTTGTCCTCATCAATGAGAATGTCTCCCTCTATGTCAATTCCAACTGAATTGCAAAGGTGACAAATGAGATGAGGGAAGGCTAACCTTGCCAAAGGAGAGGACTTGTCCGCCACCTTGTAGAGTTCTTGGGATATAACCTCATGAACTTCCACTTCCTCTCCAATCATGATGCTATGTATCCTGATAGCCCAGTCTATAATAGCTTCGGACCGGTTGCTAGTGGGAATGATTGAGCGTTGGATGAACTCCAACCATCCCCTAGCCACGGGCTTGAGGTCATGCCTTCTTAGTTGAACCGGCTTCCCTCTTGAATCTCTCTTCCATTGAGCGCCCTCTTCACATATGTCCATGAAGACTTGGTCCAACCTTTGATCAAAGTTGACCCTTCTAGTGTAGGGGTGTGCATCTCTTTGCATCATAGGCAAGTTGAATGCCAACCTTACATTTTCCAGACTAAAATCCAAGTATTTCCCTCGGACCATTGTAAGCCAATTCTTGGGGTTCGGGTTCACACTTTGATCATGGTTCTTGGTGATCCATGCATTGGCATAGAACTCTTGAACCATTAAGATTCCGACTTGTTGAATGGGGTTGGTGAGAACTTCCCACCCTCTTCTTCAGATCTCATGTCGGATCTCCGGATACTCATTCTTTTTGAGTTTGAAAGGGACCTCGGGGATCACTTTTTTCTTGGCCACAACTTCATAGAAGTGGTCTTGATGCACCCTTGAGAGGAATCTCTCCATCTCCCATGACTCGGAGGTGGAAGCTTTTGCCTTCCCTTTCCTCTTTCTAGAGGTTTCTCCGGCCTTTGGTGCCATAAATGGTTATGGAAAAACAAAAAGCTTTAGCTTTTACCACACCAAACTTAGAAGGTTGCTCGTCCTCGAGCAAAAGAAGAAAGAGTAGAGTAGAAGAAGAAGAAATAGAGGAGATGGAGTGGGCTTTGTGATTCGGCCAAGGGGGAGAAGTGGTGTTTAGGTTGTGTGAAAATGAAGGAGTGAAGATGGGTTTATATTGGGGTGAGAGGGGTGTGTATGGTTCGGCTATAGAGGGTGGGTTTGGGCGGGAAAGTGGTTTGAATTTGAATGGTGAGGTAGGTGGGGTTTTATGAAGGATGGATGTGAGTGGTGAAGAGAATGGTGGGATTTGATAGGTGAGGGGTTTTTAGGGAAGAGGTATTGAGGTGATTGGTGAATGGATGAAGAAGAAAGAGAGTGGTGGGGTAGGTGGGAATCCTATGGGGTCCACAGATCCTGAGGTGTCAAGGATATCTCATCCCTGCACCAAGTGGCATGCAAAACGCCCCTTTCTGCCAATCCTGGCGTTAAACGCCAGGCTGCTGCCCATTTCTGGCGTTTAACGCCAGCTTCTTGCCCATTCCTGGCGTTAAACGCCAGTCTGGTGCCCATTTCTGGCGTTAAACGCCCATTCTGCTGCCTTTATTGGCGTTTAAACGTCAGTAACTGTCTCCTCCAGGGTGTTCTGTTTTTCATTCTGTTTTTCACTTTGTTTTTGCTTTTTCAATTGTTTTTGTGACTTCACATGATCATCAACCTACAGAAAACATAAAATAACAATAGAAAATAGAAATTTAATATAGATAAGTAAAAATTGGGTTGCCTCCCAACAAGCGCTTCTTTGATGTCAATAGCTTGACAGTGGCTCTCATGGAGCCTCACAGATGTTCAGAGCATTGTTGGAACCTCCCAACACCAAACTTAGAGTTTGAATGTGGGGGTTCAACACCAAACTTAAAGTTTGGTTGTGGCCTCCCAGCACCAAACTTAGAGTTTGACTGTGGGGGCTCTGTTTGACTCTGTTTTGAGAGAAGCTCTTCGTGCTTCCTCTCCATGGTGACAGAGGGATATCCTTGAGCTTTAAACACAATGGAGTATCCATTCACTTGAATGATCAATTCTCCTCTGTCAACATCAATCACAACTTTTGCTATGGCTAGGAAGGGTCTGCCAAGGATGATGGATTCATCCGAACACTTCCCAGTCTCTAGGACTATGAAATCAGCAGGGATGTAATGGTCTTCAACTTTTACCAAGACATCCTCTACAAGTCCATAAGCCTGTTTCTTTGAATTGTCTGCCATCTCCAGTGAGATTCTTGCAGCTTGTACCTCAATAATCCCTAGCTTCTTCATTACAGAGAGAGGCATAATGTTTATGCTTGACCCTAGGTTGGACCAATTTTTCATATTTTTCAAGATCCAGGGAGCTTTATGATACCATGCACAATAGAGGGTGCTTGTACTAAGACAGCTCTATGTGACCTTGGAGCAAGTATCATTCTAATACCTGCATCCACCATCAGAAAGCTTGGCTTGACTGAAGAGGTCAAACCAACCTGGATATGTCTTCAACTTGCTGATGGCTCCATTAAATACCCATCAGGCATAATTGAGGACATGATTGTCAAGGTTGGGCCATTTGCCTTTCCCACTGACTTTGTAGTGCTGGAAATGGAGGAGCATAAGAGTGCAACTCTGATTCTAGGAAGACCTTTCCTAGCAAATGGACGAACTCTCATTGATGTTCAAAAAGGAGAAGTGACCCTGAGAGTCAATGAGAATGAGTTCAAGTTAAATGTTGTCAAAGCTATACAGCATCCAGACATGTCAAATAACTGCATGAGGGTTGATATTATTGACTCCCTGGTGGAAGAGGTCAATATGACTGAAAGTCTTGAATCAGAGCTAGAGGACATCTTTAAAGATGTTCAACCTGATCTGGAGGAACCAGAGGAAATAAAAGAACCTCTGAAAATCCCTCAGGAAGAGGAGAAACCTCCTAAACCAGAGCTCAAACCACTACCACCATCCCTAAAATATGCATTTCTGGGAGAGGGTGACACTTTTCCAGTGATCATAAGCTATACTTTAAATCCACAGGAAGAGAAAGCACTAATTCAAGTGCTAAGGACACACAAGATAGCTCTTGGGTGGTCCATAAGTGACCTTAAGGGCATTAGCCCAGCAAGATGCATGCACAAGATCCTATTGGAGGATGATGCTAAGCCAGTGGTTCAACCACAAAGGCGGCTAAATCCAGCCATGAAGGAAGTGGTGCAGAAAGAGGTCACTAAGTTACTAGAGGATAGGATTATTTATCCTATTTCTGATAGCCCCTGGGTGAGCCCTGTCCACGTTGTCCCCAAGAAGGGAGGCATGACAATGGTTCATAATGAAAAGAATGAACTGGTTCCTACAAGAACAGTTACAGGGTGGCGTATGTGTATTGACTACAGAAAGCTCAATACAGCCACCCGAAAGGATCATTTTCCTTTACCATTCATAGACCAGATGCTAGAGAGACTAGTAGGTCATGAATATTACTGCTTTTTGGATGGCTATTCAGGTTACAACCAAATTGTAGTGGATCCTCAGGACCAAGAGAAAACAACATTCACATGTCCTTCTGGAGTATTTGCCTACAGAAGGATGCCCTTTGGTCTATGCAATGCACCTGCAACCTTTCAGAGGTGCATGCTCTCTATCTTCTCTGATATAGTAGAAAAATTTCTGGAAGTCTTCATGGATGACTTTTCAGTATTTGGAGACTCATTCAGCTCCTGTCTTGACCATTTAGAACTTGTTCTGAAAAGATGCCAAGAGACCAACCTAGTTTTAAACTGGGAAAAATGTCACTTCATGGTGACTGAAGGAATTGTCCTTGGGCATAAAATTTCAAACAAGGGAATAGAGGTGGATCAAGCTAAAGTGGAAGTAATTGAAAAATTACCACCACCTGCCAATGTAAAGGCAATCAGAAGCTTTCTGGGACATGCAGGATTCTACAGGAGGTTTATAAATGATTTTTCAAAAATTGCAAAACCTCTGAGCAATCTGCTAGCTGCTGACACGCCATTTGTATTTGACACAGAGTGTCTGCAAGCGTTTGAAACCCTGAAAGCTAAGCTGGTCACAGCACCAGTCATCTCTGCACCAGACTGGACATTACCATTCGAACTAATGTGTGATGCCAGTGACCATGCCATTGGTGCAGTGTTGGGACAGAGGCATAACAAGCTTCTGCACGTCATTTACTATGCTAGCCGTGTTTTAAATGATGCACAGAAGAATTACACAACCACAGAAAAAGAGTTACTTGCAGTGGTTTATGCCATTGACAAGTTTAGATCCTATTTAGTAGGTTCAAAAGTGATTGTGTATACTGACCATGATGCTCTTAAATACCTACTCACAAAGCAGGATTCAAAACCCAGGCTCATAAGATGGGTGTTGCTTCTGCAAGAGTTTGATATAGAAATAAGAGACAGAAAATGGACAGAGAACCAGGTAGCTGATCACCTGTCCCGGATAGAACCAGTAGCAGGGGCGTCCCTCCCTTCTACTGAGATCTCTGAAACCTTTCCGGATGAGCAACTCTTTGCCATTCAGGAAGCACCATGGTTTGCAGACAGGAAAGGGAAGAAGCATGAAAGGCTTCTCTCAATACAGAGTCAAATAAAACCCCCACATTCAAACTCTAAGTTTGGTGTTAGAAGGCCACAACCAAACTCTAAGTTTGGTGTTAAGAGGCCATCATCATGCTCTGAGTATCTGTGAGGCTCCATGAGAGCCCACTGTCAAGCTACTGACATTAAAGAAGCGCTTGTTGGGAGGCAACCCAATTTTACTTATCTATGTTAATTTCTATTTTCTATTGTTATTTTATGTTTTCTGTAGGTTGATGATCATGTGAAGTCACAAAAACAATTGAAAAAGCAAAAACAAACTGAAAAATAGAATGAAAAATAGCACACCCTGGAGGAGAAGCCTACTGGCGTTTAAACGCCAGTAAAGGCAGCAGAATGGGCGTTAAACGCCCAGTCTGGCACCATTCTGGGCGTTTAACGCCAGAAATGGGCACCAGACTGGCGTTTAACGCTAGAAAAGGGCAAGAAGCTGGCGTTAAACGCCAGAAATGGGCAGCAACCTGGCGTTTAACGCCAGGATTGGCACCAAAGGGCGTTTTGCAAGCCTAATTGGTGCAGGGATGGGAAGTTTGGTGTGGAAAAGCTCAGCTTTTTTTGTTTTTCCATAACCATTTATGGCACCTAAGGCCGGAGAAACCTCTAGAAAGAGGAATGGAAAGACAATTGCTTCCACCTTCGAGTCATAAGAGATGGAGAGATTCATCTCAAAGGTCCATCAAGACCACTTCTATGAAGTTGTGGCCAAGACTCCTCATTGAAGATGACAAGCCCATCACTAAGAAAAGGATGGAGCAAACAAGAGAGCCCACTCATGGACCTCAACAAGAGCATGAGGAAAATTATCATCATGAAATCCCTGAGATGCCTCAAGGGATGCATTTTCCTCCACAAAACTATTGGGAGCAAATTAACACCTCCCTAGGAGAATTAAGTTCCAATAGGGGACAACTAAGGGTGGACCTCCTTCATGAAATTAGAGAAGATCAAAGAGTCATGAGAGAGGACCAACAAAGGCAAGGAAGAGACATTGAGGAGCTCAAGCACTCCATAAGATCTTCAAGAGGAAGAACTAGCCGCTATCACTAAGGTGGACCCGTTCTTTAATCTCCTTGTTCTTTATCTTCTGTTTTTTCGAATTTTTATGCTTTATGTTTATCTATGTTTGTGTCTTTATTACATGATCACTAGTGTCTTAGTGTCTATGCCTTAAAGCTATGAAAATGAATCCATCACCTATCTTAAATGAAAAATGTTTTCAATTGAAAAAGAAATAGAAGTGCATGAATTTCGAATTTTAAAACAGATTAATTATTTTGATGTGGTGGCAATACTTTTGTTTTTTTGAATAAATGCTTGAACAGTGCATATTTTTGAATTTGATGATTCATGAATGTTAAAATTGTTGGCTCTTGAAAGAATGATGGGAAAAGGAGAAATATTATTTGATGATCTGAAAAATCATAAAATTGATTCTTGAAGCAAGAAAAAGCAGTGAATAGAAAGCTTGCAGTAAAAAAAAAGAGAAAAAAAAAAGAAAAGTAAGAAGAAAAAGCCAATACCCCTTTAAACCAAAAGGCAAGGGTAATAAAAAGGATCCAAGGCTTTGAGCATCAGTGGATAGGAGGGCCCACAGGAATAAAATCCTAGCCTAAGCGGCTAACCAAGCTGTCCCTAACCATGTGCTTGTGGCGTGAAGGTGTCAAGTGAAAACTTGAGACTGAGCAGTTAAAGTCGTGGTCCAAAGAAAAAAGAGTGTGCTTAAGAGCTCTGGACACCTCTAATTGGGGACTCTAGCAAAGCTGAGTCACAATCTGAAAAGGTTCACCCAGTTATGTGTCTGTGGCATTTATGTATCCGGTGGTAATACTGGAAAACAAAGTACTTAGGGTCACGGCCAAGACTCATAAAGTAGCTGTGTTCAAGAATCAACATACTTAACTAGGAGAATCAATAACACTATCTGGATTCTGAGTTCCTATAGAAGCCAATCATTCTAAACTTCAAAGGATAAAGTGAGATGCCAAAACTGTTCAGAGGCAAAAAGCTAAAAGCCTCGCTCATCTAATTAATACTGATCTTCATAGGTGTTTTTGGAATTCATTGTATATTCTCTTCTTTTTATCCTATTTGATTTTTAGTTGCTTAGAAACAAGCAACAATTTAAGTTTGGTGTTGTGATGAGCGGATAATTTATACACTTTTTGGCATTGTTTTTAGTATGTTTTTAGTACATTTTAGTTAGTTTTTATTATGTTTTTATTAGTTTTTAAATAAAAATCACTTTTCTGGGCTTTACTATGAGTTTGTGTGTTTTTCTGTGATTTCAGGTATTTTCTGGCTGAAATTGAGGGACCTGAGCAAAAATCTGATTCAGAGGCTGAAAAAGGACTGCAGATGCTGTTGGATTCTGACCTCCCTGCACTCAAAGTGGATTTTCTGGAGCTACAGAAGCCCAATTGGCACGCTCTGAATTGCTTTGGAAAGTAGACATCCTGGGCTTTCCAGCAATATATAATAGTCTATACTTTTTTCGGGATTTAATGGCCCAAACAGGCGTTCCAAGTCAGCTCAAGAATTCTGGCGTTTAACTCCAGAACTGGCACAAAAGCTGGAGTTAAATGCCCAAACTGGCATAAAAGCTGGCGTTTAACTCCAAGAAATGTCTCTACACATGAAAGCTTCAATGCTTAGCCCAAACACACACCAAGTGGGCCCCGGAAGTAGAATTTTACAATAAACACCCTAGCTTACTCATTTTCTGTAACCCTAGGTCACTAATTTACTATAAATACTACTTTCAGTGATTCATATAGTACCTCATGACACTTTACATGTTTCTTGTTGTGTTCTCTACGGCATGAGTCTCTAAACCCCATTGTTGGGGGTGAGGAGCTCTGCTGTTCTTCATGAATTAATGCAATTACTACTGTTTTCCATTCTATTACGCTTGTTTCCATTCTAAGATATTCATTCACACTTCAACTTGATAAATGTGATGATCCGTGACACTCATCATCATTCTCACCTATGAACGCGTGCCTGATAACCACCTCCGTTCTACCTTAGATTGAATGCATATCTCTTAGCCTCATGATTCAAATCAGAGTCTTTGTGGTATAAGCTAGAATCATTGGCGGTCATTCCTGAGATCCAGAACGTCTAAACCTTGTCTGTGGTATTCTGAGTAGGATCTGGGAAGGGATGACTGTGACGAGCTTCAAACTCGTGAGTGTTAGGCATAGTGACAGACGCAAAAGGATCAATGGATCCTATTCCGACATGATCGAGAACCGACAGATGATTAGCCGTGCGGTGACAGCGTATTTGGAACATTTTCACTGAGAGGACGGGATGTAGCCATTGACAACGGTGATGCCCAACATAAAGCTTGCCATGGAAGGAGTCTTGCGTGCATGAAGAAGAAGACAGTAGGAAAGCAGAGGTTCAGAAGACAAAGCATCTCCAAAGCCTCAACATGTTCTTCATTACTGCATAACAAGTATTTATTTCATGTTCTTTTACTTTTTACAATTAAATCTGAGAATTACTGATATCCTGACTAAGAGTTACAAGATAATCATAGCTTGCTTCAAGCCGACAATCTCCGTGGGATCGACCCTTACTCACGTAAGGTATTACTTGGACGACCCAGTGCACTTGCTGGTTAGTTGTGCGGAGTTACAAAAGTGTGATTGTAATTTCGTGCACCAAGTTTTTGTTCATGGAGGAGGATGGAATGCTCTTTGTTGCTCCTCTCTCATGACTCTTTGATCTTCTCTAATTTCATGAAGGAGGTCCACCCTTAGTTGTCCCCTATTGGAACTTAATTCTCCTAGGGAGGTGTTAATTTGCTCCCAATAGTTTTGTGGAGGAAAATGCATCCCTTGAGGCATCTCAGGGATTTCATGATGATAATTTTCCTCATGCTCTTGTTGAGGTCCATGAGTGGGCTCTCTTGTTTGCTCCATCCTTTTCTTAGTGATGGGCTTGTCATCTTCAATGAGGAGTCTTGGCCACAACTTCATAGAAGTGGTCTTGATGGACCTTTGAGATGAATCTCTCCATCTCTTATGACTCGAAGGTGGAAGCAATTGTCTTTCCATTCCTCTTTCTAGAGGTTTCTCCGGCCTTAGGTGCCATAAATGGTTATGGAAAAACAAAAAAAGCTGAGCTTTTCCACACCAAACTTAAAAGGTTTGCTCGTCCTCGAGCAAAAGAATAAAGAAAGGAGGAGAAGAAGAAGAGATGGATGAGATGGAGGTGTGTGAATTATTCGGCCAAGGGGGTTTTAGTTGGTTATGATGTGGAAAAGGAAGGAGTGATGGTTTGAATTGGTGGAGGTTATTTGGGGAAGAGTATTATGAAAAGGTGTGAAGAAGTGAGAGAGTGAGTTAAGGTTGGTGGGGATCCTGTGGGGTCCACAGATCCTGAGGTGTCAAGGATTTCCCATCCCTGCACCAATTAGGCTTGCAAAACACCCTTTGGTGCCAATCCTGGCGTTAAACGCCAGGTTGCTACCCATTTCTGGCGTTTAACGCCAGCTTCTTGCCCTTTTCTGGCGTTAAACGCCAGTCTGGTGCCCATTTTTGGCGTTAAACGCCCAGAATGGTGCCAGACTGGGCGTTTAACGCCCATTCTGCTGCCTTTACTGGCGTTTAAACGCCAGTAGGCTTCTCCTCCAGGGTGTGCTATTTTTCATTCTGTTTTTCAGTTTGTTTTTGCTTTTTTAATTGTTTTTGTGACTTCACATGATCATCAACCTACAGAAAACATAAAATAACAATAGAAAATAGAAATTAACATAGATAAGTAAAATTGGATTGCCTCCCAACAAGTGCTTCTTTAATGTCAGTAGCTTGACAGTGGGCTCTCATGGAGCCTCACAGATACTCAGAGCATGATGATGGCCTCTTAACACCAAACTTAGAGTTTGGTTGTGGCCTTCTAACACCAAACTTAGAGTTTGAATGTGGGGGTTTTATTTGACTCTGTATTGAGAGAAGCCTTTCATGCTTCTTCCCTTTCCTGTCTGCAAACCATGGTGCTTCCTGAATGGCAAAGAGTTGCTCATCCGGAAAGGTTTCAGAGATCTCAGTAGAAGGGAGGGACGCCCCTGCTACTGGTTCTATCCGGGACAGGTGATCAGCTACCTGGTTCTCTGTCCATTTTCTGTCTCTTATTTCTATATCAAACTCTTGCAGAAGCAACACCCATCTTATGAGCCTGGGTTTTGAATCCTGCTTTGTGAGTAGGTATTTAAGAGCATCATGGTCAGTATACACAATCACTTTTGAACCTACTAAATAGGATCTAAACTTGTCAATGGCATAAACCACTGCAAGTAACTCTTTTTCTGTGGTTGTGTAATTCTTCTGTGCATCATTTAAAACACGGCTAGCATAGTAAATGACGTGCAGAAGCTTGTTATGCCTCTGTCCCAACACTGCACCAATGGCATGGTCACTGGCATCACACATTAGTTCGAATGGTAATGTCCAGTCTGGTGCAGAGATGACTGGTGCTGTGACCAGCTTAGCTTTCAGGGTTTCAAACGCTTGCAGACACTCTGTGTCAAATACAAATGGCGTGTCAGCAGCTAGCAGATTGCTCAGAGGTTTTGCAATTTTTGAAAAATCCTTTATAAACCTCCTGTAGAATCCTGCATGTCCCAGAAAGCTTCTGATTGCCTTTACATTGGCAGGTGATGGTAATTTTTCAATTACTTCCACTTTAGCTTGATCCACCTCTATTCCCTTGTTTGAAATTTTATGCCCAAGGACAATTCCTTCAGTCACCAGGAAGTGACATTTTTCCCAGTTTAAAACTAGGTTGGTCTCTTGGCATCTTTTCAGAACAAGTTCTAAATGGTCAAGACAGGAGCTGAATGAGTCTCCAAATACTGAAAAGTCATCTATGAAGACTTCCAGAAATTTTTCTACCATATCAGAGAAGATAGAGAGCATGCATCTCTAAAAGGTTGCAGGTGCATTGCATAGACCAAAGGGCATCCTTCTGTAGGCAAATACTCCAAAAGGACATGTGAGTGCTGTTTTCTCTTGGTCCTGAGGATCCACTATAATTTGGTTGTAACCTGAATAGCCATTCAAAAAGCAGTAATATTCATGACCTGCTAGTCGCTCTAGCATCTGGTCTATGAATGGTAAAGGAAAGTGATCCTTTCGGGTGGCTGTATTGAGATTTCTGTAGTCAATACACATACGCCACCCTGTAACTGTTCTTGTAGGAACCAGTTCATTCTTTTCATTATGAACCACTGTCATGCCTCCCTTCTTGGGGACAACGTGGACAAGGCTCACCCAGGGGCTATCAGAAATAGGATAAATAATCCCAGTCTCTAGTAACTTAGTGACCTCTTTCTGCACCACTTCTTTCATGGCTGGATTTAGCCGCCTTTGTGGTTGAACCACTGGCTTAGCATCATCCTCCAATAGGATCTTGTGCATGCATCTTGCTGGGCTAATACCCTTAAGGTCACTTATGGACCACCCAAGAGCTGTCTTGTGTGTCCTTAGCACTTGAATTAGTGCTTTCTCTTCCTGTGGATTTAAAGCAAAGCTTATGATCACTGGAAAAGTGTCACCCTCTCCCAGAAATGCATATTTTAGGGATGGTGGTAGTGGTTTGAGCTCTGGTTTAGGAGGTTTCTCCTCTTCCTGAGGGATTTTCAGATGTTCTTTTATTTCCTCTGGTTCCTCCAGATCAGGCTGAACATCTTTAAAGATGTCCTCTAGCTCTGATTCAAGACTTTCAGTCATATTGACCTCTTCCACCAGGGAGTCAATAATATCAACGCTCATGCAGTCATTTGACGTGTCTGGATGCTGCATAGCTTTGACAACATTTAACTTGAACTCATTCTCATTGACTCTCAGGGTCACTTCCCCTTTTTGGACATCAATGAGAGTTCATCCAGTTGCTAGGAAAGGTCTTCCTAGAATCAGAGTTGCACTCTTATGCTCCTCCATTTCTAGCACTACAAAGTTAGTGGGAAAGGCAAATGGCCCAACTTGTTCTTCAACTTGATGAATGTGATGATCCGTGACACTCATCATCATTCTCACCTATGAACGTGTGCCTGACAACCACCTCCGTTCTACCTTCGATTGAGTATGTATCTCTTGGGTTTCTAATCTAAGATTGGAACCTTCATGGTATAGGCTAGAATTAATGGCAGCCATTCTTGAGATCCGGAAAGTCTAAACCTTGTCTGTGGTATTCCGAGTAGGATCTGGGAAGGGATGACTGTGACGAGCTTCAAACTCGCGATTGTGGGGCATGTGACAGATGCAAAAGGATCAATGGATCCTATTCCGACATGATCGAGAACCGACAGCTGATTAGCCGATGTTGTGACAGAGCATCAGGACCATTTTCTTTGAGAGAACGGGATGTAGCCATTGACAATGGTGGTGCCCAACATAAAGCTTGCCATGGAAAGGAGTATGAATGATTGGAAGAAGGCAATAGGAAAGCAGAGGTTCAAGGGGAACAAAGCATCTTCATACGCTTATCTGAAATCCACCAATGAATTACATAAGTATCTCTATCTTTATTTTATGTTTATTTTCGTTACCTTAAACTCCATAACCATTTGAATCTGCCTGACTGAGATTTACAAGATGACCATAGCTTGCTTCAAGCCGACAATCTCCGTGGGATCGACCCTTACTCACGTAAGGTTTATTACTTGGACGACCCAGTGCACTTGCTGGTTAGTTGTGCGGAATTGTGACAAAGTGTGATTCACATTTGAGAGCTCCAAGTCTTTGGCGCCATTGTTGATGATCACAATTTCGTGCACCAAGTTTTTGGCACTGTTGCCGAGGATTGTTCGAGTTTGGCCAACTGACGGTTCATCTTGTTGCTTAGATTAGGTACTTTTCAGAACTTTTAAGAATGATTTCTAGAGTTTCAAGGTGATGTTCTTATCATCACAAAAGCTGATTGATTCTCATCAATTTAGCTGTTGAATGTAATGTCCTGCTGAAGTTTGGCCAAACATGTCTAATCTTTTTAGACTGAAGCTTTAGACTAACATTGCATGATTCCTGGAATTCTTATTAAAATTTTTGAATCTCTTTATTTTCTCTTCCATATAAGTTTCGAAAATCACAAAAAAATTTATAAAACTATAAAAACCAAAAATATTTTATGTTTTTTGTTTGAGTCTAGTATCAATTTTTAAGTTTGGTGTCAATTGCATGACTTTCTTCTTCTTGCATTTTTCGAATTTATACATATTGTTCTTCATTGATCTTCAAGTTGTTCTTGATGATTTCATTGCTCTGATCTTTAAATTCTCTTGTTTTGTGTGTTTTATTGTTTCTCATATGCATTCTCAATTTGTTAGTGCCTCTTATATGAAAATTTTTAAGTTTGGTATCCTGCATGCATTATTTGATTTGAGTTTCCTAAGATTAGTTGTATTTTGATTGTTTCTCATCATCAAAAATTCAAAAAAATATTTTTAAACTATGTCTTTTCAAGTCAATAATACAGAGAATTGAAGATTCAGAACATTCAGCAGAGGAATCAAACAGAAAAAGCTGGGCGTTCAAAACGCCCAGTGAAGAAGGAAAACTGGCGTTTAAATGCCAACCAGGGTACCTGGCTGGGTGTTTAACGCCCAAAAAGGTAGAGTTTTGGGCGTTAAATGCCAGAATGGTCACCATTCTGGGCGTTTAACGCCAGGATGACACAAGAGGGAAGATTTTGTTTTTAATTCACATTTTTTTCAAGTTTTTATGTTTTTTCAAAATCAAATCTTTTTCAAATCATATCTTTTCAATCATATCTCTTTCAAAATCAATTTCTTTCCATTTTATATTTATTTTTACCATTTTCAAAAATCCTTGCTTCAATTAAAGATTTACTTCAAAACTTTCAAGTTGTTACTTGCCTATTAAGAAAGGATCAAACTTTAAATTTTAAAATCATATCTTTTAATTTCTTGATAGTCAAGTAATCAACTTTAATTTAAAAAAAAAATTCTTCTTTTTCTAAATTGATTTTCAATCATCTCTTTTTAAACATATCTTTTCAATCACATCTTTTTCAAAATTAATTTTTTTCAATCATATCTTTTTCTAATTTCAAAATCTTTTTCAAAAATCACTTTATTTCTTTCCCAATCTTAGTTTTTGAAATTCTCAATCAAATTTTCAAATTTCTTTTTAAAATCTTTTAATTAATTTTCGAAAATTCTTCCCCTCTTCTCACATCCTTCTATTTAAGGGACTAAGACTCCTCCTCAAGGTACAATTCGAACTCCCTCTTTCTTTATATGTTCGAATTATCCTCCATCTACCTCCTCCTTCTAGTCTTCTTTTCCTCTGACACCTCAATGAATCTCTATACTGTGACATAGAGGATTCCCTACTTTCTTGTTATCTTCTCTTTCATATGAGCAAGAACAAAGATAAAGACATAATTGTTCAAGCTGATCCTGAACCTGAAAGGACCTTGAAGAGAAAGCTAAGAGAAGCTAAAGAACAATTCTCTTTAGAGGGCCTAACAGAGCTCTTCAAAGAAGAAGAAACCATGGCAGCCGATAACAACAATGCCAACAATGCAAGGAAGGTGCTTGGTGACTTTACTGCACCTACTCCTGATTTCTATGGGAGAAGCATCTCAATCCTTGCCATTGGAGCAAACAACTTTGAGCTTAAACCTCAATTAGTTTCTCTAATGCAATAGAATTGCAAGTTTCATGGATTTCTATTGGAAGATCCTCATTAGTTCTTAGCTGAGTTCTTGCAAATCTGTGACACTGCCAAGACCAATGGGGTTGACCCTGAAGTCTACAGACTTATGCTCTTTCCTTTTGCTGTAAGAGACAGAGCTAGAACATGGTTGGATTCACAACCTAAGGAAAGCCTGAACTCTTGGGAAAAGCTAGTTAATGCCTTCTTGGCAAAGTTCTTTCCACCTCAAAAATTGAGTAAGCTTAGAGTGGAAGTCTAAACCTTTAGACAGAAGGATGGTGAGTCCCTCTATGAAGCTTGGGAGAGATACAAGCAATTGATCAGAAGGTGCCCTTCTGACATGCTTTCAAAATGGAGCATCATAGGAATCTTCTATGATGGTCTGTCTGAACTATCCACTTCCATGTGTATAGACTTTTCTTGGAGTTAAACGCCAGCTTTTGTGCCAGTTTAGGCGTTTAACTCCAGCTTTTGTGCCAGTTTTGGAGTTAAACGCCTGAATTCTTGAGATGACTTGGAACGCCTGTTTGAGCCATCAAATCTCAGGCAAAGTATGGACTATTATATATTGCTGGAAAGCCTAAGATGTCTACTTTCCAACGCAATTGAGAGCGCGCTAATTGGGCTTCTGTAGCTCCAGAAAAGCTACTTTGAGTGCAGGGAGGTCAGAATCCAACAGCAACTGTAGTCCTTTTTCAGCCTCTGAATCAGATTTTTGCTCAGGTCCCTCAATTTCAGCCAGAAAATACCTGAAATCCCAGAAAAACACACAAACTCATAGTAAAGCCCAAAAAAGTGATTTTTATTTAAAAACTAATAAAAACATAATAAAAACTAACTAAAATGTACTAAAAACATACTAAAAACAATGCCAAAAAGCGTATAAATTATCCGCTCATCACAACTCCTTTCCATGGCAAGCTTTATGTTGGGCATCACCGTTGTCAATGGCTACATCCCATCCTCTCAGTGGAAATGGTCCTGATGCTCTGTCACAACATCAGCTAATCAGCTGTCGGTTCTCGATCATGTCGGAATAGGATCCATTGATCCTTTTTGCGTCTATCACACGCCCCACAATCGCGAGTTTGAAGCTCGTCATAGTCATCCCTTCCCAGATCCTACTCGGAATACCACAGACAAGGTTTAGACTTTCCAGATCTCAGGAATGGCTGCCATTAATTCTAGCCTATACCACGAAGGTTCCAATCTTAGATTAGAAACCCAAGAGATACACACTCAATCGAAGGTAGAACGGAGGTGGTTGTCAGGCACTCATTCATAGGTGAGAATGATGATGAGTGTCACGGATCATCACATTCATCAACTTGAAGAACAAGTGATATCTTAGAGAAGAAGTAGGCGTGAATTGAATAGAAAAATAGTAGTAATTGCATTAATTCATGAGGAACAGCAGAGCTCCACACCTTAATCTATGGTGTGTAGAAACTCCACCATTGAAAATACATAAGAACAAGGTCTAGGCATGGCCGTGAGGCTAGCATCCATGATCTAAGAACTACACGTCCAAAGATGAACAAAAGATAATTTCAAGATGAAAATACGATAGCAACAGGTCCTATTTATAGAGAACTAGTAGCCTAGGGTTACAGAAATCAGTAATTAATGCAGAAATCTTCTTCCGGGCCCACTTGGTGTGTGCTTGTGTTGAGAATTGAAGCTTTCATGTGTAGAGACTTTTCTTGGAGTTAAACGCCAGCTTTTGTGCCAGTTTGGGTGTTTAACTCCAGCTTTTGTGCCAGTTTTGGAGTTAAACGCCAGAATTCTTGAGCTGACTTGGAACGCCTGTTTGGGCCATCAAATCTCTGGAAAAGTATAGACTATTATATATTGCTGGAAAGCCCAGGATGTCTACTGTTTAACGCAATTAAAAGCGCGCCAATTGGGCTTCTGTAGCTCCAGAAAATCCACTTTGAGTGCAGGGAGGTCAGAATCCAACAGCATCTGCAGTCCTTTTTCAGCCTCTGAATCAGATTTTTGCTCAGGTCCCTCAATTTCAGCCAGAAAATACCTGAAATCACAGAAAAACACACAAACTCATAGTAAAGTCTAGAAGAGTGATTTTTAAATAAAAACTAATAAAAATATAATAAAAACTAATTAAAATATACTAAAAACATACTAAAAACAATGCCAAAAAGCGTAAAAATTATCCGCTCATCACAACACCAAACTTAAATTGTTGCTGGTCCCCAAGCAACTGAAAATCAAATAGGATAAAAAGAAGAGAATGTACAATGAATTCCAAAAATATCTATGAAGATCAGTATTAATTAGATGTGCGGGGCTTTTAGCTTTTTGCTTCTGAACAGTTTTGGCATCTCACTTTATCCTTTGAAGATCTTATGGAGTGCTTGATCTCCTCAATGTCTCTTCCTTGCCTTTGTTGCTCCTCTCTCATGGTTCTTTGATCTTCTCTAATTTCATGGAGGAGGATGGATTTCTCTTGGTGCTCCACCCTTAGTTGTCCCATGTTGGAACTTAATTCTCCTAGGGAGATGTTGATTTGCTCCCAATAGTTTTATGGAGGAAGATGCATCCCTTGAGGCATCTCAGGGATTTCATGATGAGAAATTTCCTTATGCTCTTGATGAGGTTCTCTTGTTTGCTCCATCCTTTTCTTAGTGATGGGCTTGTCCTCATCAATGAGAATGTCTCCCTCTATGTCAATTCCAACTGAATTACAAAGGTGATAAATGAGATGAGGAAAGGCTAACCTTGCCAAAGGAGAGGACTTTTCCGCCACCTTGTAGAGTTCTTGGGATATAACCTCATGAACTTTCACTTCCTCTCCAATCATGATGCTATGTATCATGATAGCCCGGTCTATAGTAGCTTTGGACCGGTTGCTAGTGGGAATGATTGAGCGTTGGATGAACTCCAACCATCCCCTAGCCACGGGCTTGAGGTCATGCCTTCTTAGTTGAACCGGCTTCCCTCTTGAATCTCTCTTCCATTGAGCGCCCTCTTCACATATGTCCATGAGTACTTGGTCCAACCTTTGATCAAAGTTGACCCTTCTAGTGTAGGGGTGTGCATCTCCTTGCATCATGGGCAAGTTGAATGCCAACCTTACATTTTCTGGACTAAACTCCAAGTATTTTCCTGGGACCATTGTAAGCCAATTCTTGGGGTCTGGATTCACACTTTGATCATGGTTCTTGGTGATCCATGCATTGGCATAGAACTCTTGAACCATTAAGATTCCGACTTGTTGAATGGGGTTGGTGAGAACTTCCCAACCTCTTCTTCGGATCTCATGTCGGATCTCCGGATATTCGCCATTTTTGAGCTTAAAAGGGACCTCGATGATCACCTTCTTCTTGGCCACAACTTCATATAAGTGGTCTTGATGCACCCTTGAGAGGAATCTCTCCATCTCCCATGATTCGGAGGTGGAAGCTTTTGCCTTCCCTTTCCTCTTTCTAGAGGTTTCTCCGGCATTTGGTGCCATAAATGGTTATGGAAAAACAAAAAGCTTTAGATTTTACCACACCAAACTTAGAAGGTTGCTCGTCCTCGAGTAAAAGAAGAAAGAAGAGAGTAGATGAAGAAGAAATAGAGGAGATGAAGTGGGCTTTGTGTTTTGGCCAAGGGGGAGAAGTGGTGTTTAGGTTGCGTGAAAATGAAGGAGTGAAGATGAGTTTATATAGGAGTGAGAGGGGTGTGTATGGTTCGGCTATAGAGGGTGGGTTTGGGAGGGAAAGTGGTTTGAATTTGATTGGTGAGGTAGGTGGGGTTTTATTAAGGATGGATGTGAGTGGTGAAGAGAATGGTGGGATTTGATAGGTGAGGGGTTTTTGGGGAAGAGGTATTGAGGTGATTGGTGAATGGGTGAAGAAGAAAGAGAGTGGTGGGGTAGGTGGGAATCCTGTGGGGTCCACAGATCCTGAGGTGTCAAGGATGTCTCATCCCTGTACTAAGTGGCGTGCAAAACGCTCCTTTCTGCCAATCCTGGCGTTAAACGCTAGGCTGCTGCCCATTTCTGGCATTTAACACCAGTTTCTTGCCCATTCCTGGCGTTAAACGCCAGTCTGGTGCCCATTTCTGGCGTTAAACGCCCAGAATGGTGCCAGACTGGGCGTTTAACGCCCATTCTGCTACCTTTACTGGCGTTCAAACGCCAGTAACTGTCTCCTCCAAGGTGTTCTATTTTTCATTCTGTTTTTCACTTTGTTTTTGTTTTTTCAATTGTTTTTCTGACTTCACATGATCATCAACCTACAGAAAATATAAAATAACAAAAGAAAATAGAAATTTAACATAGATAATTAAAGATTGGGTTGCCTCCCAACAAGCGCTTCTTTAATGTCAATAGCTTGACAGTGGCTCTCATGGAGCCTCACAGATGTTCAGAGCAATGTTGGAACCTCCCAACACCAAACTTAGAGTTTGAATGTGGGGGTTCAACACCAAACTTAAAGTTTGGTTGTGGCCTTCTAACACCAAACTTAGAGTTTGACTGTGGGGGCTCTGTTTGACTCTGTATTGAGAGAAGCTCTTCATGCTTCCTCTCCATGGTGACAGAGGGATATCCTTGAGCTTTAGACACAAGGGAGTCTTCATTCACTTGAATGATCAATTCTCCTCTATCAACATCAATCACAACTTTTGCTGTGGCTAGGAAGGGTCTGCCAAGGATGATGGATTCATCCATACACTTCCCAGTTTCTAGGATTATGAAATCAGCAGGGATGTAATAGGATCTTGTGCATACATCTTGCTGGGCTAATGCCCTTAAGGTCACTTATGGACCATCCAAGAGCTGTCTTGTGTGTCCTTAGCACTTGAATTAGTGCTTTCTCTTCCTGTGGATTTAAAGCAAAGCTTATGATTACTGGAAAAGTGTCACCCTCTCCCAAAAATATGTATTTCAGGGATGGTGGTAGTGGTTTGAGCTCAGGTTTAGGAGGTTTCTCCTCTTCCTGAGGGATTTTCAGAGGTACTTTTATTTTCTCTGATTCCTCCAGATCAGGCTGAACATCTTTAAAGATCTCTTCTAGCTCTGATTCAAGACTCTCAGTCATATTGGTCTCTTCCACTAAAGAGTCAATAATATCAGTGCTCATGCAGTCATTTGATGTGTCTGGATGCTGCATAGCTTTGACAGCATTTAACTTGAACTCATCTTCATTGACTCTCAGGGTCACTTCCCCTTTTTGTACATCAATAAGAGTTCGTCCAGTTGCTAGGAAAGGTCTTCCTAGAATGAGAGTTGCACTCTTGTGCTCCTCCATTTCCAGCACTACAAAGTCAGTGGGAAAGGCAAATGGCCCAACCTTGACAATCATGTCTTCAATGATGCCTGATGGATATTTAATGGAGCCATCAGTAAGTTGAAGACATATCCGGGTTGTTTTGACTTCTTCAGTCAACCCAAGCTTTCTGATATTGGATGCAGGTATTAGATTGATACTTGCTCCAAGGTCACATAGGGCTGTCTTGGTACAGGCACCCTCTAATGTGCATGGTATCATAAAGCTTCCTGCATCTTGAAGCTTCTCTGGTAAGCTTTTCAGAATGACTGCACTGCATTCTTCAGTGAGAAACACTTTTTCAGTTTCTCTCCAATCCTTCTTATGACTTAAGATCTCTTTCATGAACTTTGCATAAGAGGGTATTTGCTCAAGTGCCTATGCAAATGGAATCTTTATTTCAAGAGTCCTGAGATAGTCTGCAAAGTGGGCAAATTGTTTATCCTATTCTTCTTGGCGGAGTTTCTGAGGATAAGGCATCTTGGCTTTATATTCTTCAACCTTAGTTGCTGCAGGTTTATTCCCTACAGGAGTGGTTGGAGAAGCCTTCTTAGAGGGGTTACTATCAGCGCTTGCAGGTGTCTGATCCCTCATTGGCGTTTGATCGCCAGGATTGGGTGCTGGATGGGCGTTTAACGCCAGCTTCCCACCCTTTTCTGGCGTTTGAACGCCAGAACTGGACAAGGAATAGGCGTTTAACGCCAACTTTTCCCCTTTTTTGGCGTTTGAATGCCATAGTTATTCCTCTCTGGGCTCTTGATGTCCTCAGAGGGATTTTGGGTAGTGGTTTAGTCATTCTCTGTCATTTGTTCCCTTCTTGACTTTTTGCTACTTTGAGCTGAGTTATTCAATGTCTTCCCGCTCCTTAGTTGGACAGCTTGGAATTCTTCTGTTATCTGTTTAGATAGCTACTGTCTTGTCTGATTCAATTGTGCTTCTATATTCTTATTAGCATTTTTAGTGTCTTGGAGCATCTCTTTGAATTCTGCTAATTGTTTTGTCATAAGGAGTAATTGTTGATTAAGTTCCACAATCTGTTCTTTAGGATTGGGATTAATAGTTACTGCCATAGCCTCTTTTTTTATGGAGGACTCACTCTTTGAGTACAGATGTTGATTTCTAGCAACTGTATCTATGAGTTCTTGAGCCTCTTCAATTGTTTTTCTCATGTGTATAGATCCACCAGCTGAGTGGTCTAGGGACATCTGAGCTTTTTCTGTAAGCCCATAGTAAAAGATGTCTAACTGTACCCACTCTGAAAACATTTCAGAAGGGCATTTTCTCAGCATCCCTCTGTACCTCTCCCAAGCATTATAAAGGGATTCATGATCTTCTTGTTTAAAGCCTTGGATGTCCAGTCTTAGCTGTGTCATCCTTCTTGGAGGGTAAAATTGATTCAGGAATTTGTTTGTTAATTGCCTCCATGTTTTTATGCTTGATATGGGTTGGTTATTTAACCACCTCTTAGCTTGATCTTTTACAGCAAATGGAAACAATAATAATCTGTAGACATCCTGATCCACTTCTTTATCACGTACTGTGTCAGCAATTTGTAAGAACTGTGCCAGAAACTCAGTAGGTTCTTCCTGTGGGAGACCGGAATACTAGCAATTTTGCTGCACCATGATAATGAGCTGAGGGTTTAGCTCAAAGCTGCTTGATTTGATGGGAGGTATACAGATGCTACTCCCATATGCAGCTGTAATGGGGTTAGCATATGACCCCAGAGTCCTTCTGGACTGTTCACTTCCACTTATGTCCATGATGGAGAAAAGGGAATTGATATGAATTATTATTTATTTTTTTTTTAAAAAGTAACTGAAAATAATAGGTAAAATAAATGGAAAATAAAATAAAATTTCGAAACAAAAAGAAAATAAAAGCAAATTGAAAACTAAATTAATTAATCAATTAAAAAGATTTTGAAATTAGTAATTAAAAAGATATGATTGAAAATTATTTTGAAAATGATATGAAAAGATCAATTTTTGAAATTAGAATATTGACTTGACAAAAAAAAAAGATATGATTTTGAAAATCTTTGACTAAATTAATGCAAAATTTCAACAATAATGAGTAAAATAAGGAAAAAATATTTTTTTGATTTTTGAATTTTAATGAGGAAAGAGAAAAACAACAAAATGACTCTAAACTTAGAAATTTTAAATCAAAACAATGAAAACAAACAAGAAAATTTTGAATGTCAAGACGAACACCAAGAACACTTTGAAAATCAAGATGAACACCAAGAACAAATTTTTGAAAAAAAAATTTAAGTAAATAAAAGCACAAGGAACACCAAACTTAAAATTTTTAGAAAACCAAACACAAATTTTCGAAAATTTTAAAGAAAAACAACAAGAAGACACCAAACTTAAAATTTTAAAAAAAAATCAAGAAAGTACTAAACACATGCAAATTTCGAAAAATAAAAGGAAGTAAAAGCATGCAATTGACACCAAACTTAAAATATGAAACTAAACTCAAATAAAAGACTCTAAACCAACAAAAATAAATTAGTCCTAATCTAAGCAACAAGATAAACCGTCAGTTGTCCAAACTCGAACAATCCCCGGCAACGGCGCCAAAAACTTTGTGCACGAAATTACAATCACACTTTTGCAACTCCGCACAACTAACCAGCAAGTGCACTGGGTCGTCCAAGTAATACCTTACGTGAGTAAGGGTTGATCCCACGGAGATTGTCAGCTTGAAGCAAGCTATGGTTATCTTGTAACTCTTAGTCAGGATATCAATAATTCTCAGATTTAATTGTAAAAAGTAAAAGAACATGAAATAAATACTTGTTATGCAGTAATGAAGAACAGGTTGAGGCTTTGGAGATGCTTTGTCTTCTGAACCTCTGCTTTCCTACTGTCTTCTTCTTCATGCACGCAACACTCCTTCCATGGCAAGCTTTATGTTGGGCATCACCGTTGTCAATGGCTACATCCCGTCCTCTCAATGAAAATGTTCCAAATGCGCTGTCACCGCACGGCTAATCATCTGTTGGTTCTCGATCATGTTGGAATAGGATCCATTGATCCTTTTGCGTCTGTCACTACGCCCAACACTCGCGAGTTTGAAGCTCGTCACAGTCATCCCTTCCCAGATCCTACTCAGAATACCACAGACAAGGTTTAGACGTTTCGGATCTTAGGAATGACCGCCAATGATTCTAGCTTATACCACGAAGACTCTGATTTGAATCATGAGGCTAAGAGATATGCATTCAATCTAAGGTAGAACGGAGGTGGTTGTCAGGCACGCGTTCATAGGTGAGAATGATGATGATTGTCACGGATCATCACATTCATCAGGTTGAAGTGCGAATGAATATCTTAGAATAGAAGCAAGCATGATAGAATGAAAAACAGTAGTAATTGCATTAATTCATGAAGAACAGCAGAGCTCCTCACCCCCAACAATGGGGTTTAGAGACTCATGCCGTGGAGAATACAATAAGAAACGTGTAAAGTGTCATGAGGTACAAGATGAATCACTGAAAGTAGTATTTATAGTAAACTAGTGACCTAGGGTTACAGAAAATGAGTAAGCTAGGGTGTTTATTGTAAAAATCCACTTCCGGAGCCCACTTGGTGTGTGCTTGGGCTGAGCATTGAAGCTTTCATGTGTAGAGACATTTCCTGGAGTTAAACGCCAGTTTTTATGCCAGTTTGGGCGTTTAACTCCAGCTTTTGTGCCAGTTCTGGAGTTAAACGCCAGAATTCTTGAGCTGAATTAGAACGCCTGTTTGGGCCATCAAATCTCGGGTAAAGTATGGACTATTATATATTGCTGGAAAGCCCAGGATGTCTACTTTCCAACGCAATTAAGAGCGCACCAATTGGGCTTTTTTAGCTCCAGAAAATCCACTTTGAGTGCAGGAAGGTCAGAATCCAACAGGATCTGCAGTCCTTTTTCAGCCTCTGAATCAGATTTTTGCTCAAGTCCCTCAATTTCAGCCAGAAAATACTTGAAATCACATAAAAACACACAAACTCATAGTAAATCCCACAAAAGTGATTTTTATTTAAAAACTAAGATATCACTTGTTCTTCAACTTGATGAATGTGATGATCCGTGACACTCATCATCATCTCACCTATGAACGTGTGCCTGACAACCACCTACGTTCTACCTTCAATTGAGTGTGTATCTCTTGGGTTTCTAATCTAAGATTGGAACCTTTGTGGTATAGGCTAGAATTAATGGCAGCCATTCCCGAGATCCGGAAAGTCTAAACCTTGTCTGTGGTATTCCGAGTAGGATCTGAGAAGGGATGACTGTGACGAGCTTCAAACTCGCGATTGTGGGGCGTGTGACAGACGCAAAAGGATCAATGGATCCTATTCCGACATGATCGAGAACCGACAGCTGATTAGCCGATGTTGTGACAGAGCATCAGGACCATTTTCACTGAGAGGACGGGATGTAGCCATTGACAACGGTGATGCCCAACATAAAGCTTGCCATGGAAAGGAGTATGAATGATTGGAAGAAGGCAATAGGAAAGCAGAGGTTCAAGGGGAACAAAACATCTTCATACGCTTATCTAAAATCCACCAATGAATTACATAAGTATCTCTATCTTTATTTTATGTTTATTTTCATTACCTTAAACTCCATAACCATTTGAATCCGCCTGACTGAGATTTACAAGATGACCATAGCTTGCTTCAAGCCGACAATCTCTGTGGGATCAACCCTTACTCACGTAAGGTTTATTACTTGGACAACCCAGTGCACTTGCTGGTTAGTTGTGAGGAATTGTGACAAAGTGTGATTCACATTTGAGAGCTCCAAGTCTTTGGCGCCATTGTTGATGATCACAATTTCGTGCACCAAGTTTTTGGCGCCGTTGCCGGGGATTGTTCGAGTTTGGACAACTGACGGTTCATCTTGTTGCTTAGATTAGGTATTTTTTAGAATTTTTAAGAATGAATTCTAGAGTTTCAAGGTTATGTTCCCACCATCACAAAAGCTGATTCATTCTCATCAATTTAGCCATTGAATGTAATGTCCTGCTGAAGCTTGGCCAAACATGTCTAATTTTAGACTGAAGCTTTAGACTAACATTGCATGATTCCTGGAATTCTTATTAAAAGTTTTGATTCTGTTTATTTTCTTTTCTATATAATTTTCGAAAATCACAAAAAATTTTTATAAAATCATAAAAATCAAAAATATTTTATGTTTCTTGTTTGAGTCTAGTATCAATTTTTAAGTTTGGTGTCAATTGTATGTTTTTATTCTTCTTGCATTTTTCGAATTT
The DNA here is from genome assembly GCF_059453495.1 of Arachis ipaensis. Classification (NCBI taxonomy): domain Eukaryota; kingdom Viridiplantae; phylum Streptophyta; class Magnoliopsida; order Fabales; family Fabaceae; genus Arachis; species Arachis ipaensis. The sequence continues at coordinate 93,456,954 of NC_142437.1, read as the reverse complement.
ATACATATTGTTCTTCATTGATCTTCAAGTTGTTCTTGATGATTTCATTGCTCTGATCTTTAAATTCTCTTGTTTAGTGTGTTTTGTTGTTTTTCATATGCATTTTTACATTGTTATAGTCCTTAGTATACAAACATTTAAGTTTGGTGTCTTGCATACATTGTTTACTTGATCTTAGTTGAATTTTTATTGTTTCTCATCATTCAAAATTCAAAAATATTTTCAAAATTGTGTCTTTTCAAGTCAATAATACAGAGAATTGAAGATTCAGAACATTCAGCAGAGGAATCAAACAGAAAAAGCTGGGCTTTCAAAACGCCCAGTGAAGAAGGAAAACTGGCGTTTAAACGCCAGCTAGGGTACCTGGCAGGGCGTTTAACGCCCAAAAGGTAGATATTTGGGCGTTAAACACCAGAATGGGCACCATTCTGGGCGTTTGCCCATTCTGGTGTTTAACGCCAGGATGACACTAGAGGGAAGATTTTGTTTTTAATTCACATTTTTTTCAAGTTTTCATAATTTTTCAAAATCAAATCTCTTTCAAATCATATCTTTTCAATCATATCTCTTTCAAAATCAATTTCTTTCCATTTTATATTTATTTTTACCATTTTCAAAAATCCTTGCTTCAATTAAAGATTTACTTCAAAACTTTCAAGTTGTTACTTGCCTATTAAGAAAGGATCAAACTTCAAATTCTTCTTGGTAAAGGTTGAAGACCATTACATCCTTGCTGATTTCATAGTCCTAGAGACTGGGAAGTGTATGGATGAATCCATCATCCTTGGCAGACCCTTCCTAGCCACAGCAAAAGCTGTGATTGATGTTGACAGAGGAGAATTGATCATTCAAGTGAATGAAAACTCCCTTGTGTTTAAAGCTCAAGGATATCCCTCTGTTACCATGGAGAGGAAGCATGAAGAGCTTCTCTCAATACATAGTCAAACAGAGCCCCCATAGTCAAACTCTAAGTTTGGTGTTGGGAGGCCACAACCAAACTTTAAGTTTGGTGTTGAACCCCCACATTCAAACTCTAAGTTTGGTGTTGGGAGGTTCCAACATTGCTTTGAACATCTGTGAGGCTCCATGAGAGCCACTGTCAAGCTATTGACATTAAAGAAGCGCTTGTTGGGAGGCAACCCAATTTTTACTTATCTATGTTAAATTTCTATTTTCTATTGTTATTTTATGTTTTCAATAGGTTGATGATCATGTAAAGTCACAAAAACAATTGAAAAAGAAAAAACAAAGTTAAAAACAGAATGAAAAAAAGAACACCCTGGAGGAGATAGTTACTGGCATTTAAACGCCAGTAAAGGTAGAAGAATGGGCGTTAAACGCCCAGTCTGGCACCATTCTGGGCGTTTAATGCCAGAAAAGGGCACCAAACTGGCGTTTAACGCCAGGAATGGGCAAAAAGCTGGCGTTAAATGCCAGAAATGGGCAGCAGCCTGGCGTTTAACGCCAGGATTGGCAGAAAGGGGCATTTTGTACGCCACTTGGTGCAGGGATGAGATATCCTTGACACCTCAGGATCTGTGGACCCCACAGGATCTCCACCTACCCCACCACTCTCTCTCTTCTTCACCCACTCACCAATCACCTCAATACCTCTTCCCCAAAAACCCTTCACCTATCAAATCCCACCATTCTCTTCACCACTCAGCCGAAACACAAAGCCCACTCCATCTCCTCTGTTTCTTCTTCTTCTACTCTCTTCTTTCTTCTTTTGCTCGAGGACGAGCAACCTTCTAAGTTTGGTGTGGTAAAAGCTAAAGCTTTTTGTTTTTCCATAACCATTTATGGCACCAAAGGCCGGAGAAACCTCTAGAAAGAGGAAAGGGAAGGCAAAAGCTTCCACCTCCGAGTCATGGGAGATGGAGAGATTCCTCTCAGTAGGTGCATCAAGACCATTTCTATGAAGTTGTGGCCAAGAAGAAGGTGATCCCCAAGGTCCCTTTTAAGCTCAAAAAGGACGAATATCCGGAGATCCGACATGAGATCCGAAGAAGAGGTTGGGAAGTTCTCACCAACCCCATTCAACAAGTTGGAATCTTAATGGTTCAAGAGTTCTATGCCAATGCATGGATCACCAAGAACCATGATCAAAGTGTGAACCCGGACCCTAAGAATTGGCTTACAATGGTCCGAGGGAAATACTTAGATTTTAGTCTGAAAAATGTAAGGTTGGCATTCAACTTGCCCATGATGCAAGGAGATGCACACCCCTACACTAGAAGGGTCAACTTTGATCAAAGGTTGGACCAAGTCCTCATGGACATATGTGAAGAGGGCGCTCAATGGAAGAGAGATTCAAGAGGGAAGCCGATTCAACTAAGAAGGCATGACCTCAAGCCTGTGGCTAGGGGATGGTTGGAGTTCATCCAACGCTCAATCATTCCCACTAGCAACCGGTCTGAAGCTACTATAGACCGGGCTATCATGATCCATAGCATCATGATTGGAGAGGAAGTGGAAGTTCATGAGGTTATATCCCAAGAACTCTACAAAGTGGCGGACAAGTCCTCTCCTTTGGCAAGGTTAGCCTTTCCTCATCTCATTTGTCACCTTTGCAATTCGGTTGGAATTGACATAGAGGGAGACATTCTCATTGATGAGGACAAGCCCATCACTAAGAAAAGGATGGAGCAAACAAGAGAACCTCATCAAGAGCATGAGAAAATTCCTCATCATGAAATCCCTGAGATGCCTCAAGGGATGCATCTTCCTCCACAAAATTATTGGGAGCAAATCAACACCTCCCTAGGAGAATTGAGTTCCAACATGGGACAACTAAGGGTGGAGCACCAAGAGCATTCCATCCTCCTCCATGAAATTAGAGAAGATCAAAGAACCATGAGAGAGGAGCAACAAAGGCAAGGAAGAGACATTGAGGAGCTCAAGCACTCCATAAGATCTTCAAGAGGAAGAACAAGCCGCCATCACTAAGGTGGACCCGTTCTTTAACTTCCTTGTTCTTTATTTTCCTGTTTTTCAAAAATTAGGCTTTATGTTTATCTATGTTTGTATCTTTATTACATGATCATTAGTGTCTATGCCTTAAAGCTATGAAAATGAATCCCAATACGCTTTTTGGCATTATTTTTAGTATGTTTTTAGTACATTTTAATTAGTTTTTATTATATTTTTATTAGTTTTTAAATAAAAATCACTCTTCTGGACTTTACTATGAGTTTGTGTATTTTTCTGTGATTTCAGGTATTTTCTGGCTGAAATTGAGGGACCTGAGCAAAAATCTGATTCAGAGGCTGAAAAAGGACTGCAGATGCTGTTGGATTCTGACCTCCCTGCACTCGAAGTGGATTTTATGGAGCTACAGAAGCCCAATTGGCGCGTTCTCAATTGCGTTGGAAAGTAGACATCCTGAGATTTCCAGCAATAGATAATAGTCCATACTTTTTCCGAGATTTGATGGCCCAAACAGGCGTTCCAAGTCAGCTCAAGAATTTTGGCGTTTAACTCCAAAACTGGCACAAAAGCTGGAGTTAAACGCCCAAACTGGCACAAAAGCTGGCGTTTAACTTCAAGAAAAGTCTCTACACATGGAAGTGGATAGTTCAGACAGACCATCATAGAAGATTCCTATGATGCTCCATTTTGAAAGCATGTCAGAAGGACACCTTCTGATCAATTGCTTGTATCTCTCCCAAGCTTCATAGAGGGACTCACCATCCTTCTGTCTAAAGGTTTGGACTTCCACTCTAAGCTTACTCAATTTTTGAGGTGGAAAGAACTTTGCCAAGAAGGAATTGACTAGCTTTTCCCAAGAGTTTAGGCTTTTCTTAGGTTGTGAATCTAACCATGTTCTAGCTCTGTCTCTTACAGCAAAAGGAAAGAGCATAAGTCTGTAGACTTCAGGGTCAACCCCATTGGTCTTGGCAGTGTCACAGATTTGCAAGAACTCAGCTAAGAACTGATGAGGATCTTCCAATAGAAGTCCATGAAACTTGCAATTCTGTTGCATTAGAGAAACTAATTGAGGCTTAAGCTCAAAGTTGTTTGCTCCAATGGCAGGGATTGAGATGCTTCTCCCATAGAAATCAGGAGTAGGTGCAGTAAAGTCACCAAGCACCTTCCTTGCATTGTTGGCATTGTTGTTTTCGGCTGCCATGGTTTCTTCTTCTTTGAAGAGCTCTGTTAGGCCCTCTAAAGAGAATTGTTCTTTAGCTTCTCTTAGCTTTCTCTTCAAAGTCCTTTCAGGTTCAGGATCAGCTTGAACAATTATGCCTTTATCTTTGTTTCTGCTCATATGAAAGAGAAGAGAACAAGAAAGTAGGGAATCCTCTATGTCACAGTATAGAGATTCCTTGAGGTGTCAGAGGAAAAGAAGAATAGAAGGAGGAGGTAGATGGAGGATAATTCAAACATATAAAGAAAGAAGGAGTTCGAATTGTACCTTGAGGAGGAGTCTTAGTCCCTTAAATAGAAGGATGTGAGAAGAGGGGAAGAATTTTCGAAAATTAATTAAAAGATTTTAAAAAGAAATTTGAAAATTTGATTGAGAATTTCGAAAACTAAGATTGGGAAAGAAATAAAGTGATTTTTGAAAAAGATTTTGAAATTAGAAAAAGATATGATTGAAAAAAATTAATTTTGAAAAAGATGTGATTGAAAAGATATGTTTGAAAAGATATGATTAAAAATCAATTTAGAAAAAGAAGAATTTTTTTTTAAAATTAAAGTTGATTACTTGACTATCAAGAAATTAAAAGATATGATTTTAAAATTTAAAGTTTGATCCTTTCTTAATAGGCAAGTAACAACTTGAAAGTTTTGAAGTAAATCTTTAATTGAAGCAAGGATTTTTGAAAATGGTAAAAATAAATATAAAATGGAAAGAAATTGATTTTGAAAGAGATATAATTGAAAAGATATGATTTGAAAAAGATTTGATTTTGAAAAAACATGAAAACTTGAAAAAAATGTGAATTAAAAATAAAATCTTCCCTCTTGTGTCATCCTGGCGTTAAACACCCAGAATGGGCCCATTCTAGCGTTTAACACCCAAAACTCTACCTTTTTGGGCATTAAACGCCCAGCCAGGTACCCTGGCTGGCGTTTAAACGCCAGTTTTCCTTCTTCACTGGGCATTTTGAACGCCCAGCTTTTTCTGTTTGATTCCTCTGCTGAATGTTCTGAATCTTCAATTCTCTGTATTATTGACTTGAAAAGACATAATTTAAAAATATTTTTTTGAATTTTTGATGATGAGAAACAATCAAAATACAACTCATCTTAGGAAACTCAAATCAAACAATGCATGTAGGACACCAAACTTAAAAATTTTCACATAAGAGGCACTAACAAATTGAGAATGCATATGAGAAATAATAAAACACACAAAACAAGAGAATTTAAAGATCAGAGCAATGAAATCATCAAGAACAACTTGAAGATCAATGAAGAACAATATGTATAAATTCGAAAAATGCAAGAAGAATAAAGTCATGCAATTGACACCAAACTTAAAAATTGATACTAGACTCAAACAAGAAACATAAAATATTTTTGGTTTTTATAGTTTTATAAATTTTTTTGTGATTTTCGAAACTTATATGGAAGAGAAAATAAAGAGATTCAAAACTTTTAATAAGAATTCCAGGAATCATGCAATGTTAGTCTAAAGCTTCAGTCTAAAAAGATTAGACATGTTTGGCCAAGCTTCAGCAGGACATTACATTCAACAGCTAAATTGATGAGAATCAATCAGCTTTTGTGATGATAAGAACATAACCTTGAAACTCTAGAATTCATTCTTAAAAGTTTTGAAAAGTACCTAATCTAAGCAACAAGATGAACCGTCAGTTGGCCAAACTCGAACAATCCCCGGCAACGGCGCCAAAAACTTAGTGCACGAAATTGTGATCATCAACAATGGCGTCAAAGACTTGGAGCTCTCAAATGTGAATCACACTTTGTCACAATTCCGCACAACTAACCAGCAAGTGCACTGGGTCGTCCAAGTAATAAACCTTACGTGAGTAAGGGTCGATCCCACGGAGATTGTCGGCTTGAAGCAAGCTATGGTCATCTTGTAAATCTCAGTCAGGCGGATTCAAATGGTTATGGAGTTTAAGGTAATGAAAAGAAACATAAAATAAAGATAGAGATACTTATGTAATTCATTGGTGGATTTCAGATAAGCGTATGAAGATGCTTTGTTCCCCTTGAACCTCTGCTTTCCTATTGCCTTCTTCTAATCATTCATACTCCTTTCCATGGCAAGCTTTATGTTGGGCATCACCGTTGTCAATGGCTACATCCCGTCCTCTCAGTGAAAATGGTCCTGATGCTCTGTCACAACATCGGCTAATCAGCTGTCGGTTCTCGATCATGTCGGAATAAGATCCATTGATCCTTTTGCGTCTGTCACACGCCCCACAATCGCGAGTTTGAAGCTCGTCACAGTCATCTCTTCCCAGATCCTACTTGGAATACCATAGACAAGGTTTAGACTTTCCAGATCTCAGAAATGGCTGCCATTAATTCTAGCCTATACCACGAAGGTTCCAATCATAGATTAGAAACCCAAGAGATACATACTCAATCGAAGGTAGAACGTAGGTGGTTGTCAGGCACACGTTCATAGGTGAGAATGATGATGAGTGTCACGGATCATCACATTCATCAAGTTGAAGAACAAGTGATATCTTCGAGAAGTAGGCATGAATTGAATAGAAAAACAGTAGTAATTGCATTAATTCATGAGGAACAGCAGAGCTCCACACCTTAATCTATGGTGTGTAGAAACTCCACCGTTGAAAATACATAAGAACAAGGTCTAGGCATGACCGTGAGGCCAGCCCCCAAAATGTGAAAAGGTCTATGAAAGTATGAGTAAAAGATCTGTGTGTCCAAATACAATAGCAAAAGGTCCTATTTATAGAAAACTAGTAGCCTAGGGTTACAGAAATCAGTAATTAATGCAAAAATCTTCTTCCGGGCCTACTTGGTGTGTGATTGGACTGAGCATTGAAGCTTCCATCCGTAGAGACTTTTCTTGGAGTTAAACGCCAGCTTTTGTGCCAGTTTGGGCGTTTAACTCCAGCTTTTGTCCCAGTTTTGGAGTTAAACGCCAGATTTCTTGAGCTGACTTAGGACGCCTGTTTGGGCCATCAAATCTCGAACAAAGTATGGACTATTATATATTTCTGGAAAGCCTAGGATGTCTACTTTTCAACGCAATTGAGAGAGCGCCAATTGGGCTTCTGTAGCTCTAGAAAATCCACTTTGAGTGCAGGGAGGTCAGAATCCAATAGCATCTGCAGTCCTTTTTCAGCCTCTGAATCAGATTTTTGCTTAGGTCCCTCAATTTCAGCCAGAAAATACCTGAAATCACAGAAAAATACACAAACTCATAGTAAAGTCCAGAAGAGTTATTTTTATTTAAAAACTAATAAAAACATAATAAAAACTAACTAAAATATACTAAAAACATACTAAAAACAATGCCAAGAAGCTTATAAATTATCCACTCATCACAAACCAAGGATCACAATCATAGGAAGAGATAATCACACACAAGAATGGAAAATGGGTGGTTATAAAATGTAACCACATCAATAGGCTCAAATCTCACATGCTTGTGTTCTTGGCTCACTACATGCTTCACAAAGTATGAATTCAAGCAAGTTACAAAAATTTTCAATCAATTGGGGTGTGCTCTATAGATAGATTCTTTTAAAAATTTCATTTTCATTATTTTGACTAAGCTTATTAATGCAATATTGTGATTGAGAGTTTATAAAAATTTCCTTAGTTCACCCTTTTCTTTTCAATCAAAACAGGTTTCATATGAAAAGGGTTAACTAGGTCTTAACAATTCTAAAACAATTTCTAATCACAACCATAAGCTAAAAGATAACTATATAAGAAAAATCCAACTAAAGTATGAAATCTAGCATCCAAAATGACAAGGTATGCAACAACTAAGGCAAAAGCATCCAAAGTAATCCAAAACAGCCAATATATACAACAGTGTGCAAAACAAGATAACTAGGAGAATATAAATAGGAAATATGCCAAAATGTTCACCGATCCACCAATGGTGCCAATGGCAACCTCCCCACACTTAATATTAAGCATCGTCCCCGATGCTAATCCTCAGGCTCAGGGAGAGGTACGTCGGTCGACTCTGGCTAGGGCTGTGGCTGAGGTGTCTCCTGAGTAGCATGGGTCTGGGATGGTGCCTCCACATGAACCGGCTCCTCCTCATGAGTATCTTCATCATGTAAATCCTCATGCTCCTCCTCGTGGGTCACCTCATCTGAACCGGGGGACTCTGGGAGAGGGGGCAACTCAAGGCCCTGGACCACAAACATCTGGTCAATCCGATCCAGGCAACGCATGATCTGATGCTGGCTGCGCTCCATGAACCGGAAAAGACGCTGAACCAGTAAGTAGGTTGGCTGAGGTGCTGGTGATGGTGGTGCTACTGGTGTTGTAGAAGAAGATGGTCTTGCTGCTGCTATGGAAGATGAGGGTCTAGCTGCCTCGACTACTGCTCGAGCTCGAGAACGGCGCCTGGAAGGGGGCTTCTTGTGCACCCATCCGCCCCATGGGATAGTAACTTCCTTCTCATCCTCGTCTGGGGGTGGTGGAATCGCATCATCATCCCTCCATGGGACGCCAGCTAACTCAATCATCCAAGTGATCATGGTGGAAAATGGCAGAAGGCCACGGATGTGAGCGCGCCACATGCTTCTCCTGATTAGCTGGGGGAAATATACTTCTTTCCTTTCCATGACACAGCCAATCAGAAGAAGCATATCCATCGGGATCTCAGAAAAGTGTGTAGTAGGCAAGACATAGTGCGCGAATATCTGCTGCCAGGTCCTAGCCTCCTTAGTCAGATAGGTGAATAGCATCCCCTTGGGCCTGGTGTTGGTGGACTCCATGACCCAAGAGGCGTCCGGTGTGGCAATGACGCTCTTCAGTGCTTCATAATCAAAAGTCATAGTGTTTATGGCGGTCTCTGCCTCCTGATATGCACAAATATCACCAGTATGAGGTAGTCACTGTAAAACATTCTCAATGTCTGCCTCAAGGATCAAAATCTGCCCACCCCGCAGGTGCACTGACTCCAGAGTCTCTCGAAAGAAGTTACAATAAAACTCCTTGACCCAGGAAGTGTTGATCCATCCCAAGTCCCTATCAATAAAGCCAAGGCCCAATCCTTGAATACGGGCCTCAATGGGTTCCTTCAGGTCATCGGGTAAGGCCAATTTCTTCTCAATATTCAGGCCCGTCTTCCGATAGGCGGGAAAACGGAGCTCACAGTAGAGATTTGGGAACATGTATGTATCGGTGGGTGGTTTTAGCTGATTCTTCTTATCCACCTTATTAATCGGATTCTTGGCATAATTGACATAAGGGGAAAGGGTAAGAGCTTGAGATTTCTTTCTCTTTTTGGAGGTGGTGGACTTTTCTATTCCTCTATCGGCCATTCATGGTGGGGTATCTCCCACCTAGCACTTTTAGTTTAAGTCCTTAAGTTGGACATTTGGGAAGCTCTTTGTCAAGGTGGCTTGTGCTTAAATTCATCTTGGAACATCCACCAATGCTTGAATCTCCAATAAGCTATATTCTTTAAGGATAATAACTCCAAGCCTTGATAGAGTTCTTCACAAACCATAGGCTCCCAAAGTTGATTCTCCTTGTCCGATCCAGGATCCCACACTTTATTTTCACACCCGTCTTGAAGTTGATCATTATTAGTCCATCCGGGTGGCATGACTCTAGAATTCTCATGTAAGCGACCAAAAAACTTCCTAGACTCATGCAATTTGGTTCTCCACCAATCATTACTATACAACTTTGAGCATGCAACCATCATGAACTTAGAGTAATGTTTCCAACCACTACACAACTCTCTTCTACTTTTAACTCCACAAAGAGCTCTAAGTTGACCATCATTTTCAATCAAACCATATTCAAGCGAAGTGTAGTGTTATTGGTAATCTGAAAAATCCAAAAATTGATTCTTGAAGCAAGTAAAAGTAGCAAAAAGCAATAAAAGAAAGAAAAAAAATTATATATGCTTATGCGAAAAAAAACAAGCAGAAAAAAAAAGCCAATAGCTTTTTAAACCAAAAGGCAAGAGCAAAAATCTAATAGCTCTTTAAACTAAAAGGAAAAAGCATGGATCCAAGGCTTTGAGCATCAATGGTTAGGAGGGCTTAAAAGAAGAAAGATCTTGGCCTGAACAGTTCAAAAGAGCTGCTTCCCTAACTATATGCTTGTGGTGTGAAGGTGTCAAGTGAAAAGCTTGAGACTGAGCAATTAAAGTCGTGATCCAAAGCAAAGAGTGTGCTTAAGAACTCTGGACACCACTGGCTAGAGATTCTAGCAAAGCTGAATCATAATCCGAAATGGTTCACCTAGTTAAGTGTCTGTGGCATTTATGTATCCAGTGGTAATACTGGAAAACAAAGTGCTTAAGGTCACGGCCAAGACTTAAAAGAAGCTGTGTTCAAGAATCAAAGAGAACTAAACTAGGAGAATCAATAATATCATCTAGATTCTAAGTTCCTAAAGATGTCAATCATTCTGAACTTCAAAGGATAGTGAGATACCTAAACTATTTAGAAGCAAAAAGCTACTAGTCCCGCTCATCTAATTGAAACTGAGTGATAAACCCCTATTTTATGATGTATTTTGTGTTCAATTAAGTGTTTTTATCAAATCTTCACCCACTTATTCACGAAAATTGTATGGTTTTACTTTTCCTTCCTTATTTTATGATATATGTGAAAACATATTTCCTATGCTTTACAAATATTGAAATTTAATTATTCCTTATTACCATTCGATGCCGTGATTTGTGTGTTAAGTATTTTTAGGCTTCCTAGGGCAGGAATGACTAAGACGACGAAAAGGAAACATACAAAAAATGGAAAGAAAGCACAAAAATGGAGTTTTGAAGAAAAGGCAGCAACGCGAACGCATGGACGACGCGAACGCGTGCCTAGCACAAAATGGCAGCGACGCATACGTGTGGACGATGCGGACGCATGCCTTGAGCAGAACGCAAATGACACGTACGCGTGACTGACGCGTACGTGTGACAAGGAAAAACTCCAAACCACGTGAACGCGTGACCCACGTGCACGCGTGACGGACGCCACGTGCAGGAATTTGCAGAAAACGCCCTCAGCGATTTCTGGGCCCCTTTTTGGTCCAGATCCAAGCCAGAAATACAGAATATAAGCCAGAGAATGGGGGAATCAAAGAGACGAGAAGGACAATCAATCATACATTCATATACACAATTTTAGGTTTTATATGTAGTTTTAGAGAGAGAGGGGCTCTCTCCTCTCTCTTAGGATTTAGGAATTAGGATTTCTATTATTAGACTACTTCTCTTCAATTATAGGTTCAATGTTCTTTTACTTTATTTCTCTTCTACTTTTAGATACTCTAATGCTTTTACTTGTTAATTATTTATTTAGCCAAATTGGCTTATGAACTTTTCATGTTAAGATTTGAATATTCTATTTAATGCAATTTGAGGTATTTCAGATTAATGATTGTTTTACTCTATTTATGATGCTTTCAATTTAATTTAGATTTATTTTCCCCTTTTGCTTTGGTTGAGTAATTGGTAACACTTGAGTTATCAAACTCAGCAGTTGATTGAAAATTGGAATTCTCGCTGATTGATTTGGATCGCTCTAAAGCTAGTCTTTCCATAGTTGTTGACTAGGACTTGAGGATCAAATTGATTGGTCCACTTGACTTTCCTTTATTTAGTAAGGGTTAACTAAGTGGGAGCGATAAACAATTCTCATCACACCTGATAAGGATAACTAGGATAGGATTTCCAGTTCTTATACCTTGCCAAGAGTCTTTATAATTATTAATTTATTTTTCCTGTCATTTAAATTATTTGTTCCTTATTTCAAAAACCCAAAAATATACATTTTTTCATAACCAATAATAAATCATACTTCCCTGCAATTCCTTGAGATACGACCCGAGGTTTGAATACTTCGGTTATAAATTTTATTGGGTTTTGTTACTTGTGACAACAAAAATTTTGTACGAAAGGATTCTTTGCTTGTTTAGAAACTATACTTACAACGTGATTATTTTTATAAAATTCTAAATTAGCAAAAGTCTGATCGTCAAAATGGCGCCGTTGCTGGGGAATTGCAACTGTGTGCCTTATTATTGGTTATTGTAAATATTTTCTTTTATCTGTTTATTTATTTATTTTTTTTTAATTTTTATTAGTTACTATGAGTTCTCACACCCGTCGCTTTGAGTTTGGTTCTAATATTGTTGAAAGGAATGGAAGCTATAACAGGAACATGCATCAAGGTCAAAACAATCAGAGATGGATGGAGCCACAAGGATTTGATCAACCCTTTAAGCAACAACACCTTCCAAAATACCATGGACAATGACCACCCTACGATGCATACCAAGACAATAGATATGGTGGACCCCTTCGTGACAAACCACCTCCACCAAATTACTATGATCAAGAACCATTCCGAGGTGCATACCAAGATGATAGATATGGTGGACCCCCTTGTGGTCACCAACAAGCCCCATCATACGCCTATAACCCACCTCCTCAACATAGCTTTGAACCACCATACTCACAAGCCCCTTACTACCATTCACCTCCATATGACCCCAACCCATATCCACCCCAATTCCAATCCAATTACTCCCAAGAACCGCCACTTCCCTATGCACCATGTCCATATCCATCGACCCAAGAATCAAAGGAACAACTCAAGGAAATAGTGGAAAAATTTCATGCAACCCTTCACCAACTGGAGCAAGCGATTAATCGATTACCTTCCCGACGTTCGGACACTCAAGGAACTCCCATGGCTTCATGTGGACAATCTAATGAAGAACACAGCATGAAGGAGATACTAGAAACTCTAATGGACAGTAAGGAGCATGACTTTGTGCTGGAACAAGTGGAGGAAGCTGAAATTATCGAAGAAGAAGAATTGGTTGAAGACTTAGGAGATGCTGAACCTCCATGGGAATCCAGAATTGTGAAGAATTCCATCGAAGAATTTGCAATTGATGCTAAGGAGGATAGTGCACAGCCCCCAAAGCAGGTATCTTATGAAGAACTGGATGGAACAACTCAAGAAGCGAGTTTCCTTGATAATGATAATCACGAGTCAAGTTCTCCTAGTATAACTTGCATCCGCAAGTGAATTCTTTGAGATTGAGGAATCTTCCCCAAGTGAATACGAAGATGATGCGGATGTAGACTTTTCTCAACCTCCAAATTATGACTTGAGTGATGAGGAAGATATCGAAGACTTTGATCAAGACGTGGTTGCAGTTGAAAAAGTTTGCAAAGAAGTAGAAGAATTCACAAAAGAATACAAGCGAGTAGAGCTTGCAAGACCACTGGAAGTACCTATCCCAAGGCCACTACCACTCAATATAAATTTCAAGTGGGTAAAATCTTTAGCCTTTATCTTTACTTTTCCACTTGAATATGGTTTGCTTGAAACAGATGGCCAGCTTAGAGCTCTTTGCGGCTTTAAGAGTAAAATGGAAATGGTTCGTGCTCAGAGCTGGTATGCAAGATTCAATGAGGTTCCACGCTTCCCTTTGAAGTGTAGGGATTGGTTTCGAGTTTGATTGAATGGGTCTCGGAAGATGTTTGGTCATCTTGGTGAGAATACAACTTCCAAACCGCCCGGCTGGAAAAATATAGATCGAGACAAAGGCGGATATAAAAGCAAGGTTTGGGATCCTGGAATCTATTCTAATATTCAGCACCCCAGGAGCCTGAAAACCTGTTTGAATTTGCTCAAGGGCTTTACATGCCTAGTTTGGGACCCCGGAGGCTGTTGGCATTCCAAACAGTGGTGAAGATTTTTGGATGAATTCAAGCACAAGCCACCATAGCAGGAAGCTCATCGAATGTCCAACTTAAGGACTTTAACTAAAAGTTCTAGGTGGGAGACAACCCACCATGGTATGATCGTTCCTTTTTCAATTTCGATTTTATTTCGTTTTGTTTGTTTTTAAGTTTTATTTTATTCCATCTTCATTGAACCTGGAATTATTCATAGCATCAACATTAGCATTGTATTTTGCATCCTGCATAAAAAAAAAAGCACCCCACGCGTGCGCATGGGCCACGCGTGGGCGTCGAGTCAAAATCGGCGTCACAAATCCAACGCCCAGAAAGTTGCGATAGAATCATGCGGCTGTGGTGCATTAGGCACAATTTGGGCCACGTGATCGTGTCGATAACGCGAACGCATCACCTTCATTATACCTGACCCACGCGATCGCGTCGATGACGCGAATGCGTCACTTTCACTTCACACAACCCACGCGAAAGCGTGAGCGACGCGTACGCGTCGCGTGAAAATCATTGCCCCCTAATTGGAAACAGAGAGTTACGCCAAAACGACGCTGGAATTGTGCGTTTAGCACAATTCTGAGCGACACGTACGCGTGCTCCACGCGTACGCATCACTTTCATTATCCCACAATCACGCGATTGCGTCAATGACGCGTTCGCGTCATTACCCTTTTCACCTCAATGACGCGATCGCGTGACCCACACGTTCACGTGGATTCGAATCCACTAAACACCACCCACGCGAAACCCTAACCCATTTCGCATCACTCCCCCCCCCCCCAATCCTCCTCTGTACTCTCTCTTCTCCTCCCCCCAACCACCACATCCCCACCGCCCCACCCTCACTGAATCACCACCACCATCGCTGACCAGGACCGCCGCTCCACCATCGCCAAAACTGATGATTGGACTTTGTGTGGTCTAGAATTCACAATAAATTTTCGTTGCAAGTATAGTTTCTAAACCAACAATAGTCCTTTCATACAAAACATTGTTTGTCACTAGTACAAACCCCTAAATTTATAAACCGAAGTATTGAACCTCGGGTCGTTCTCTCTAGGAATTACAATGAAGTGTCTTGTTATTGGTTATGAGTTATGTTTGGGGTTTTTGATAAGAAACATGAAAAGTAAATGACAATGAAAATAAACTAACAACTAGAACACTCTTGGCAAGGTTGTGACAATTAGAAGTCCTATCCTAGTTATCCTCCTCAATTGGGACTACAATTATCTATTGCTACCACTTAGTTAACCTCTAACTATGAAGGAAAGTCAAGTGGATGAATTAACTTAATTCCACAAGTCCTAGCCAACTCCCAAGGGAAAGACTAGCTTTAGTGGTATCCAAATGAATTAGCAACTTCTAATTATCGATCAACAAGGGAATTAGATAACTCAAGCGTCACTAATTACTCTACCATAGCCAAGAGGAACAAAATCTACACTAAAATCCAACCAAGAATTTTATCAAATACTTGGAAGGCATAAAAGTAAAGCAAAGTAAATTGATAACAATAATGAAATCTAACAACTAATTATTGCAAGGAATTAATTACAACAATCAAAGAAAACAAGATCTACATGAATTACCTCAAATTGCATTAAAAAAAAATAGAATGAACAAGAGTAGATCTACAAACAAAATAGAAGAAAGAAATAACAACAAGAGAAGAATGATGAATGTCACAACATAGAATTGAAAGGTAGAAGAAGAAGGAAGCATGAATTGAAACCTAGATCTAAATTATTGAACTAAACCTAATCCTAATTCTAATCCTAGAGAGAAATGAGAGCTTCTCTCTCTAAAACCCAAAAACTAAACTAGCCTCATGTCTCTTGTGTTTGATCCTCCCCCTCCTCCTTCATTCTTTGGTCTTTTTAGTCTCTTTCCCGCCAAAAGCTCAGCTCCAAATAGGGCTGGAAACCCTCCAAAATCGCCAGGCACGTTTTTCTCTTTAAAAATCACGTGTGGTCATCGGCGCGTGCGCGCACAGTGCGCGCGCGCGCGCCCCTGGGGAATTTTGCGATCTGCGCATAAGCGCATAGTGCGCGTGCGCGCCCATGGGGTTTTCCAAACTTTTGGCTTTTCATGATTTCTCCATGTTGTATGCTTTTCTTTCACTCCTTTGATCTCTTTCGAGCCCTTTTCAACCTGAAATCACTAGCAAACACATCAAGGCATCTAGTGGAATCAAAGGCAAATCAAAATTATCAAATTAAAGGTCTAAAAAGCATATTTTCACATCTAAGCACAAGTATGGAGACAATCACAAAACCATGCTATTTCATTGGATAAATTTGAGGAAAGGTTATTAAAATTCTCTAAATGTAACACAAGATAAACCCTACAAAAGGGGTTTATTAACCTCCCCACACTTAAACCAAGCATGTCCTCATGTTTAACCAAGAATGAAGCAAAGGGTATGACATTTATTCAATGCAATTAAACTACCTATATGCAATGATCCAAATGAATGCAACTAATTATATGAATGCTAATACTTGGTCAAAACAAATTAAATTCCAAAAGAATACATGTAAGCACAAAGGGCTCAAACAATGGAAGTTGAATCCAACCCACAATTGTATTGAATTACCATAGGAATTTACAAACTTGCATGAACATAGATGATAGTGGTAAATACATGTAATTTGAGCAGTCGAACCCTCACCGGATGTGTATCCGCTCTATTCACTCAAGTGTTTAGGGGTTGATTTACTCAATTCTCCCCTAATCATGTTTTCCAAAGTTTGTTCTTCATCTAACAATCAACAATCATTCAATGTATGCATTCATTCATCATGAGGTCTTTCTCATAGGTTGTAATGGGGTTAGGGTCAAGGTAGGATCATATATGGTTAAGTGGGCTAGAGATTTGAATCTTTGATTAACCTAGACCTTCCCACCTAATCTATACAATGACCTATAGAAATTCTAATCTAACCTAACTACCCATTTTTCTTACTTTTTCACATACTCATGTATTCCTTTTCATTTCGCAACACTTGTCCATTAATTTTATTGAGCTTTACTTTGTTTTTGGGGCATTTTGTCCCCTTTTTATTTCTCCATTTTTTTTCTTTTCCATGTATTTCTTTTTCTCTCTTTTTTTTTCTTTTCTTTCAAACTATATTCAAGACATCAATGCATAAGGTCTATACATTTTATTAATACATGAGCATGTACCCAATTCCCAATAAATTCAATGAAAATACAAAACTACTCTTTTATCCCAACCAATGTTCCTAATCTCCCCAAACTTGAATATAAGACACTCTCACTAGCCTAAGCCAATCAAAGATCCAAACAAGGGACTTTATTATTTTCCGCTTCAGGCTTGTAATGTGCTAAAATAAGAACAATTGGGTTAAGCGTAGGCTCAAAATTGGTTAACAATGGAGGATAGAAGGTAGGCTATTTGGGTAAGTGAGCTAATTGAAATAATGGCCTCAATCATATAAATGCATGAATACAGGGAATAAATGGACATATAAAATCAAGCAAACCAAGGATCACAATCATAGGAAGAGATAATCACACACAAGAATGGAAAATGGGTGGTTATAAAATGTAACCACATTAATAGGCTCAAATCTCACATGCTTGTGTTCTTGGCTCACTACATGCTTCACAAAGTATGAATTCAAGCAAGTTACAAAAATTTTCAATCAATTGGGGTGTGCTCTATAGATAGATTCTTTTGAAAATTTTATTTTCATTATTTTGACTAAGCTTATTAATGCAATATTGTGATTGAGAGTTTATAAAAATTCCTTAGTTCACCCTTTTCTTTTCAATCAAAACAGGTTTCATATGAAAAGGGTTAACTAGGTCTTAACAATTCTAAAACAATTTCTAATCACAACCATAAGCTAAAAGTTAACTATATAAGAAAAATCCAACTAAAGTATAAAATCTAGCATCCAAAATGACAAGGTATGCAACAACTAAGGCAAAAGCATCCAAAGTAATCCAAAACAGCCAATATATACAACAGTGTGCAAAACAAGATAACTAGGAGAATATAAATAGGAAATATGCCAAAATGTTCACCGATCCACCAATGGTGCCAACGGCAACCTCCCCACACTTAAGATTAAGCATCGTCCCCGATGCTAATCCTCAGGCTCTGGGAGAGGTATGTCGGTCGACTCTGGCTAGGGCTGTGGCTGAGGTGTCTCCTGAGTAGCCTGGGTCTGGGATGGTGCCTCCACATGAACCGGCTCCTCCTCATGAGTATCTTCATCATGTAAATCCTCATGCTCCTCCTCGTGGGTCACCTCATCTGAACCGGGGGACTCTGGGAGAGGGGGCAACTCAAGGCCCTGGGCCACAAACATCTGGTCAATCCGATCCAGGCAACGCATGATCTGACGCTGGCCGCGCTCCATGAACCGGAAAAGACGCTGAACCAGTAAGTAGGTTGGCTGAGGTGCTGGTGATGGTGGTGCTACTGGTGCTGTAGAAGAAGATGGTCCTGCTGCTGCTATGGAAGATGAGGGTCTAGCTGCCTCGACTACTGCTCGAGCTCGAGAACGGTGCCTGGAAGGGGGCTTCTCGTGCACCCATCCGCCCCATGGGATAGTAACTTCCTTCTCATCCTTGTCTGGGGGTGGTAGAATCGTATCATCATCCCTCCATGGGGCACCAGCTAACTCAATCATCCTAGTGATCATGGTGGGAAATGGCAGAAGGCCACGGATGTGAGCGCGCCACATGCTTCTCCTAATTAGCTGGGGGAAATATACTTCCTTCCCTTCCATGACACAGCCAATCAGAAGAAACATATCCATCGGGATCTCAGAAAAGTGTGCAGTAGGCAGGACATAGTGCACGAATATCTGCTGCCAGGTCCTAGCCTCCTTAGTCAGATAGGTGAATAGCATCCCCTTGGGCCTGGTGTTGGTGGACTCCATGACCCAAGAGGCGTCCGGTGTGGCAATGACGCTCTTCAGCACTTCATAATCAAAAGTCATAGTGTTTATGGCGGTCTCTACCTCCTGATATGCACAAATATTACCAGTCTGAGGTAGTCACTGTAAAACACTCTCAATGTCTGCCTCAAGGATCGAAATCTGCCCACCCCGCAGGTGCACTGACTCCAGAGTCTCTCAAAAGAAGTTACAATAAAACTCCTTGACCCAGGAAGTGTTGATCCGTCCCAAGTCCCTATCAATAAAGCCAAGGCCCAATCCCTGAATACGGGCCTCAATGGGTTCCTTCAGGTCGTCGGGTAAGGCCAATTTCTTCTCAATATTCAGGCCCGTCTTCCGATAGGCGGGAAAATGGAGCTCATAGTAGAGATTTGGGAACATGTATGTATCAGTGGGTGGTTTTAGCTGATTCTCCTTATCCACCTTATTAATCGGATTCTTGGCATAATTGACATAAGGGGAAAGAGTAAGAGCTTGAGATTTCTTTCTCTTTTTGGAGGTGGTGGACTTTTCTATTCCTCTATCGGCCATTCATGGTGGGGTGTCTCCCACCTAGCACTTTTAGTTTAAGTCCTTAAGTTGGACATTTGGGAAGCTCTTTGTCAAGGTGGCTTGTGCTTAAATTCATCTTGGAACATCCACCAATGCTTGAATCTCCAATAAGCTCTATTCTTTAAGGATAATAACTCCAAGCCTTGATGGAGTTCTTCACAAACCATAGACTCCCAAAGTTGATTCTCCTTGTCCGATCTGAGATACCACACTTTATTTTAACACCCGTCTTGAAGTTGATCATTATTAGTCCATCCGGGTGGCATGACTCTAGAATTCTCATGTAAGCGACCAAACAACTTCCTAGACTCATGAAATTTGGTTCTCCACCAATCATTACTATACAACTTTGAGCATGCAACCATCATGAACTTAGAGTGATGTTTCCAACCACTACACAACTATCTTCTACTTTTAACTCCACAAAGAGCTCTAAGTTGACCATCATTTTCAATCAAACCATATTCAAGCGAGAAAGTAAAGCTTAGGGATAAGAATTTTACCCACTTGAATGTTGTGTTGGATGGCGACTTGGGAAGGGAAACCTCCCCACACTTAGACAATGCGAGGTCTACTTCTTTAGGCTCTTCTTTAGTTGTTTCCACCTCTTCGTAAGCTTCTTCAATTTCAACCTTTTCCCCTTTATCACTTGGCTTGGTGTTGCCTTCAAGAGCTCCAATTTCTCGCCCAATGAGAGGTGATTCAATTTCGGATAGGAATTTATTGATGAATGAATTCATCTCTTGATCAACCTCTTCACATTCTTCAATTTCGATATACACCATGCCGACTTTTTCCTTTTGGTGGCTCTCTTCCAATTCACTCTCTTCTTCATTGCTCACCAAAGATATTGGAGGTTGTGCACATTCTTCTACAATTTCAACATTATATCCAATGGGAGAGGATTCCATTGTAGATAGGAATTCATCCATGATTGAATCCATCTCTTGATAAGCCTCTTCATATTCTTCAATTTTGATATGCCTTGGAGGTTGCGCACCCTCATCAACATCAATATCAAGCTTCTTCCCATTTGTAAGGTTTATCTTGTGCTTGATTTAGGGGATTTTATAACCTTTTACCCACATTTATCCAATGAAATAGCATGGTTTTAAAACTTCTCCTTTAATTGTGCTTAAGAGTGAAAACATGCTTTTGAGGTCTTGAAATAGCTAAATTTAATTCACCTTGATTCCATTAGATGTCTTGATATGTTTGTTAAGTGAATTCAGATTTAGGAGGCAAATATTGGATCAAGAGAATGAAGGAAAAGCATGTAAAAATGGAGAAATCGTGAAGAAATGAAGGAATCGCAAAAGCTGTTAAGCCGACCTCTTTGCACTTAATCGACCATAACTTGAGCTACAGAGGTCCAAATGATGTGGTTCCAGTTGTGTTGGAAAGCTAACATCCAGGGCTTCGAAATGATATAATCTTTGCCATAGTTGCATCATGTTTAGGGGGTGCGCACGCGGCATGTACGCGTATGCACCGATTTGGACGAGATTCATTAAAAGCAATTAGTGGCCAGCGAATTCTAAAGCCTTGTGGGCCCAATCCAACTCATTTCTGATGCTATTTAACCCAAGAATTGAAGAGGGATGAGATATCTAGTGATTAGTTTAGTTTTATTTTAGTTTTCACATGCTTTTAGTTAGTTTCTAGAGAGAGAAGCTCTCTCTTCTCTCTAGAATTAGGAGTAGGTTAGATCTAGATTAGAAATTCTTAGATCTAGGTTAATTTCATGCTTTGATTTAATTTTTCTTTTGTAATTCTTCTTCTTCTACCTTTCCTCTCTCTAGTTTAATATTTAATTCATGTAATTCTCTACTTTTATGTTGATGCACTTTTGTTCTTCTATCTCTCTTTCAATGTAATTTATGATTCATGTTCCTTTATTGTTGATTTGATTTGTTGTTGTTTAATTCCTTGCAATTGAGTAGTGTAGATTTACTCTCCTTGCTATTTTACTATGCTTTTTCTTTTATGCCTTCCAAGTGTTTGATGAAATACTTGGTTGGATTTTAGTGTAGATTTACATTCCTTGCAATTTTACTATGCTTTCCTTTTATGCTTTCTAAGTGTTTGATAAAATGCTTAGTTGGATTTTAGAGTAGAATTTTATGTTCTTGGCTTGGGAAGGTAACTTAGGAACTCTTGAGTTACTAATATCCAAGTGATTAACGATTGGGAGCCATTAACTCTAGATCTCACTAATTGATTTGGTGGAGAACTAGGACTTATGGTCTTGGATTGACATAGCTCACTTGACTTTCCTTTATTAGTTAGAGGATGACTTAGTGGGGTTGATCCTTGCCAATTCTCATGTTGTGGTTAGTGATTAGGATAGAGATCCTTGACTACCAAACCTTGCCAAGACCTCTTTATTTGTTAGTTTATTTTCATTTCCATTTACTTTTCATGTTTCTTATCCAAAACCCCAAAACATGCTCCATAACCAATAACAAGACACTTTATTGCAATTCCTAGGGAGAACGACCCGAGGTTCAATACTTCGGTTTATAAATTTAGGGGTTTGTACTAGTGACAAATAATCTTTTGTATGAAAGGACTATTATTGGTTTAGAAACTATACTTGCAACGAAAATTTATTGTGAATTCTAGACCACACAAAGTCCATTCATCAAAAATGGCGCCGTTGCCGGGGATTGCAATGGTGTTGTGTTATTGGTTATTGTATATATGTGAATATTATGAATAGCTTGATTTTTGGTTTGCTTGTTAGTTTTTGCTAGCTTTAGGACTTTGTTTCATTATTTATTATTATCTTTTGTTTCTTATTTTCTCTTTTTCATTATGAATGCTCACTTTGGCTATGAGTTTGGTTCTCACCATGTTGTAGGAAATGAGGACTATAATGAGAATATGTATCAAGGATGGGATAACCAAAGGTGGGAGAAGCCATATGCATATGATCAATCTTCATGGCAACAACCTCCACCAATGCACTATGAAGAAGAGTCATTCTATGATGCATATCAATCCAATGGCTATGGTGAGCATCCTTGTGACTTTCAAGAACCACCACCATATGCCTATGAGTCATATCCTCAACATGAACCTCAACCACACTCACAAGCCTATTTTCACCAAACACATCCATATGACCTTGATCCATATCCACCATACCAACCACCTTGTGAACCATATGAGCCATACATGGACCCACCATGCCAAGATTACTACTCCCAAGAACCACCTCAATACACATTACCACATCCTCACCAAGAAGAACTACCTTTCTATCATGAACCCTTTCTCCAAGACATTGAACCCTCTTATCCACCCCAATCTCCAATGGATGAAACCCTTAGCCTTATACTTCAAGGGCAAGGAGAGATGCAAAGGGAGACACTAGAATTTGTGGCTACCTTGATCAAGGTAGTAAGCATTTTAACCTCCCAATATTTGAGCACTCAAAGCACTCCCATCGTCACATGTGGAGAATCAATTGAAAAGCATAGCATGAAGGAGAGATTGGAAACTCCTGTGGAAAATGAGGAATGCCATTTTGTATTAGAACAATTGGAGGAGCCTATGATCATTGAAGAAGAGGAAGAAGTGGTTGAAGACTTAGGAGATGCGGAACCTCCTTGGGAACCTAGAGTTAAAGAGAACCTCTCCAAAAAGATTGAATTTGATGTTGAGGAGAAAAGTGCACAACCTCCAAAACAATTTTTGAATGAAGACTTGGAGGGAATGAAGCAAAAATTGAGTTCCCTTGGTGATAAGGATCATGCATCCAACCTTCTTGGTGGTGAATCCTTTGAATTTGAAGAACCTTCTCCCAATGAGATAGAAAATAATGTGGAGGTAGATTTCTCTCAACCTCCCATTTATGATTTGAGTGATGGAGAAGAATTAGATGAAATTGATGAACAAAGGGTTGAAATTGAAGAAAGTTGTCAAGAGGTGGAGGTAGTCAAAGAAGAACACAAGGGAGTAGAGCTTACAAGCACATTGGAGATACCTCTCCCCAAGCCACCACCATCCATTCTTCCATTCAAGTGGGTAAATTCCTTATATTTAAGCTTTATTATTCCCCTTGAACATGGTTTTCTTGAGACGGATGGTCAACTTAGACATATTTGTGGCTTTAAGAGTAAAAGGGAGATGGCTAGTGGTTAGAAACATTATTCTAGGCTCATTATGGTTGCATGTTCAAAACTTAATTGCAAGGTTTGGTGTAGAGCTAAATTATTTGGGTCTAGGAGAATGTTTGGTCACTTTATTCAGAATTCTAAGGTCATGCCACCCAAATGGAATAATGATAATCAACTCAAATATGGGTGTGGCAACAAGATATGGGATCCGGGAATACATGAGGATCAATTTTGGGAGCCCATAATCTATGAAGAACTCCATCAAAGCTTGGGAAAATTGAACTTGAAGAATGGAGCTTATTGGAAATGCAAGCATTGGTGGGTGTTCAAGGATGGTTTCAAGCACAAGCCACCTTGAGAGGAGCTCCCCATAAGTCCAACTTAAGGACAATAAACAAAAGTGCTAGGTGGGAGATACCCCACCATGGTAACTTCTTTTTATTTTCTCTTTTTGTACATATTGGTAATTAGTTTAAATTCATGCTTTTGGTTGATTTCTTGAGTATATTTGGTAGTTTAGTATGTTAAATAAGGTTTTATGGTGTTTTGGTAGTTGTTTGGAGGTTTGGAATGCTTGGATTGGTGCAAAAACATAGAAAAAAATTTTGAAAAAAAAAAAATAGAGCACCATCCACGCGTACGCGGACTGCACGCGTATGCGTGCATCAAGCATTTTCACCTATCCACCCGCACGCGCCATGTACGCGTACACGTGGATACCAAATTTTCATTCCTCCATACATTGACCCGAGAGTTGTGCAAGTGTTGAGCACGCACTGTGCCCGAGGCACAAACCAACTTGCGCGTACGTGCACATGACGCGTACGCGTCACTCTCGAAATAAGCCATCGACGCGGACGCGCCATGTGCGTGTACGCGTCGCGTCCATTGCACCACCATCCGCGCGCGTGCCATGCGCGCGTGCGCGCGGATGTCCTTCCTTCACTACATTTCTTTTCTTCTCTTCTTTCCATTTCTTTCCTTCTCCTTTCTTCTTCCCTTCGTCTACCCTTCATCCAACACTTCCAAACACCATTGATAACCATTTATTTTAGTTAGTTAATTAGTTAGTTAGTTAGTTGATTATTTAGTTTTCATTTTATTTTCTCTTTTTTCATTGTACGTGTTGGATTGTTATTCTTGTTTACCATTAATTGCTGTTGAGTATTAAAAAGGGATGTTATCTTAACATCATTATGTTTATAATCTTTGTTGGATTCCTTGATTGAGGTTATATTTTGCTACTTGGTTTTGAGTTTTTCATGCTTACCTTTTACGAATACCAAGTACATGACATTGCCTTCAAGCTTTTAAATCTTCTTGAATTGCATGATTTGGCCACCATGAGATTTGAACCTTATTCTTTGATTAGTCGATCTCTTGATATTGGATGTTGTGCATTTACTTCAATGCATTGTATTCCATGATCATATACATCCATAGGCTTTTAGCTTGAATGCTTTCATGCTTCTTTAATGCTTGTTTTACCTTACAAGTTTACTTAAAGCATCTCAAGCACACTAGAATGAGTAAAGTACATACTTCTTTTGTGACATAACCTTTTGTGCTAGTGTGTATTCTAAAAGGCGCCTAATTTAGAATTCACACACTCATTTGTCATTATTGTCACACTAATTCACTCACTTAATTCTAGTGATTAGTACCTCATTCCAATAATTATGCTTCCTTGCTCTTGTATTTTCTTATCTTATGGTGTTATATTTTTGTTTTTCATGAATGATGCACCACAAGCAAAAATAGAAGCGGAAGAAAGAACACGCAGCAACCGGTTGATCTATCAGCTGAAGGTACAAACTCAGAAAGTCGCCGTACCCCTTGCTCATCTTCGAATACACCGAGGACGGTGCAAACTTTTAAGTGTGGGGAGGTCGTCCGACCGATCGGCGATTTTGGGTGACAAATTTTTAATTCCAATACTTTTACTTTTCATTTTAGGTTTTTAGGATCTTTGTTACATCTTCTTAATTTTGCATATATATACATAATAAGCTTAGTCAAAATAATGAGATTTTTCAAGAATTCTATCTATAGGGCACCAATTAATTTGAGTGAAAACTCTTCATAGAACTTGCTTGAAATATATATCTTGTGGATCATGTTTTTGAGCTAAGAACACAAGCTTGTGAGATTTGAGCCTAATGGTATGGTTACATCTTATAACCACTTATTTTTCCTACTTGTGTGCATTATTCTCTTTCTATGATTGTGATCTTTGATTTGTTTGATTCTTTATGTCCATTATTTGGTGTATTCATGCATTTATATGATTGAGGCCATCGTTTCATTTAGCTCACTTATCCAAATAGCCTTACCTTTTATCTTCCATTGTTAGCCAATTTGAGCCTACGATTAACCCACTTGTTCTTAATTTAGCACATTACAAGCCTTAAAGTGGAAAACAATAAATGTCCTTATTTGGATCTTTGATTAGCTTAGGCTAGAGTATGTGTATCATTCAAGTGTGGGAACCTTGGGACATTGGGGGAATAAAAGGGTAGTTTTGTATTTTTATTGAAATTATTGGGAATTGGGTACATGCTCATGTATTGATAAAATGTATAGATCTTATGCATTGATGTTCTTGTATATAGTTTAAAAAAAAATAAGAAAAACAAAAGAAAAAAAGAAAAATAAACAAAAAGAAGATCATGGAAAAGAAAATAAAAAATAGAAAAAGAAAGAAACAAATAAAAAGAAAGAAATAAAAAGGGGACAAAATGCCCCAAGCAAAGCTCAATAAGGGTCAATGCATAAGTGTTGTGAAATGAAGAGAAAATGCATGAGTATGTGAAAAAGTGAAAAAAATGGGTAGTTAGGTTAGCTTTAAAATTGTATAGGATGTCATAGATTAGGAGGGAAGTCTAAGCTTATCAAAGATTCAAATTTCAAGCTCACTTGACCAAACATGCATCCTTACCTTGACCCTAGCCCCATTACAACCTATGAAAAGACCTCATGATACTTGTATGCATGCATTGAATAAATGTTGATTGTTAGAAGAAAAACAAATCTTAGAAAGCATGAAATAGAGGAGAATTGAGAGAATCAACCCTAAACACTTGAGCGAATAGAGTGCAAACACATCCGGTGAGGGTTCGATTGCTCAATTACATGTTTTCCACCTATGATCATCATTCTTCATGCAAGTTTGTAAAAATATTTAATAGCTCAATTCAATTGTGGTTTGGCATGGTTGTTAATACCCTTAGCCCTTGTGCATATATGCTTCTTGGGAATTGATTTATTTTGACCAAGCAATTACATTCATATAGATAATTGTATATAGGTAGTTTGCATTTAGATTAGATTTCATTAAATAAATGTTGATACCCTTTGCTTTCTCTTGGTTTAAGCATGAGGACATGCTTGGTTTAATTGTGGGGGGGTTGATAAACCCCATTTGTATGGTTTATCTTGTGTTTGATTTAGGGGATTTTATAACCTTTTACCCACATTTATCCAATGAAATAGCATGGTTTTAAAACTTCTCCTTTAATTGTGCTAAAGAGTGAAAACATACTTTTGAGGTCTTGAAATAGCTAAATTTAATTCACCTTGATTCCATTAGATGCCTTGATATGTTTGTTAAGTGAATTCAGATTTAGGAGGCAAAGATTGGATCAAGGGAATAAAGGAAAAGCATGTAAAAATGGAGAAATCATGAAGAAATGAAGGAATCGCAAAAGCTGTTAAGCCGACCTCTTCGCACTTAATCGACCATAACTTGAGCTACAGAGATCCAAATGATGCGGTTCCAGTTGCGTTAGAAAGCTGACATCCGGGGCTTCAAAATGATATAAGATTTGCCATAATTGCACCATGTTTAGGAGGCGCGCACGCAGCATGTACGCGTACGTGCTGATTTGGACGAGATTCATTAAAAGCAATTAGTGGCCAGCGAATTCTAAAGCCTTGTGGGCCCAATCCAACTCATTTCTAATGCTATTTAACCCAAGGATTGAAGAGGAATGAGACATCTAATGATTATTTTAGTTTTATTTTAGTTTTCACATGCTTATAGTTAGTTTCTAGAGAGAGAAGCTCTCTCTTCTCTCTAGAATTAGGAGTAGGTTAGATCTAGATTAGGAATTCTTAGATCTAGGTTAATTTCATGCTTTGATTTACTTTTTCTTTTGCAATTCTTCTTCTTCTACCTTTCCTCTCTCTAGTTTAGCATTTAATTCATGTAATTCTCTACTTTTATGTTGATGCACTTTTGTTCTTCTATCTCTCTTTCAATGCAATTTATGATTCATGTTCCTTTATTGTTGATTTGATTTGTTGTTGTTTAATTCCTTGCAATTGAGTAGTGTAGATTTACTTTCCTTTCTATTTTACTATGTTTTTTCTTTTATGCCTTCCAAGTGTTTGATGAAATGCTTGGTTGAATTTTAGTGTAGATTTACATTCCTTGCAATTTTACTATGCTTTCCTTTTATGCCTTCTAAGTGTTTGATAAAATGCTTAGTTGGATTTTAGAGTAGAATTTTATGTTCTTGGCTTGGGAAGGTAACTTAGGAACTCTTGAGTTACTAATGTCCAAGTGATTGACGATTGGGAGCCATTAACTCTAGATCTCACTAATTGATTTGGTGGAGAACTAGGACTTATGGTCTTGGATTGACATAGCTCACTTGACTTTCCTTTATTAGTTAGAGGATGACTTAGTGGGGTTGATCCTTGCCAATTTTAATGTGGTGGTTAGTGATTAGGATAGAGATCCTTGACTACCAAACCTTGCCAAGACCTCTTTATTTGTTAGTTTATTTTTATTTCCATTTACTTTTCATGTTTCTTATCCAAAACCCCAAAACATGCTCCATAACCAATAACAAGACACTTTATTGCAATTCCTAGGGAGAACGACCCGAGGTTTAAATACTTCGGTTTATAGAATTTAGGGGTTTGTTACTTGTGACAAACAAAAATTTTGTATGAAAGGATTATTGTTTGGTTTAGAAACTATACTTGCAACGAAGATTCATTTGTGAATTCTAGACCACACAAAAGTCCATTCATCAAAAATGTTATGAGTTATGTTTGGGGTTTTTCATAAGAAACATGAAAAGTAAATGACAATGAAAATAAACTAACAACTAGAACGCTCTTGGCAAGGTTGTGAGAATTAGAAGTCATATCCTAGTTATCCTCCTCAATTGTGACTACAATTATCCATTGCTACCACTTAGTTAACCTCTAACTATGAAGGAAAGTCAAGGGGATGAATTAACTTAATTCCACAAGTCCTAGCCAACTCCCAAGGGAAAGACTAGCTTTAGTGGTATCCAAATCAATTAGCAACTTCTAATTATCGATCAACAAGGGAATTAGATAACTCAAGCGTCACTAATTACTCTACCATAGCCAAGAGGAACAAAATCTACACTAAAATCCAACCAAGCATTTTATCATATCTTGGAAGGCATAAAAGTAAAGCAAAGTAAATTGATAACAACAATGAAATCTAACAACTAATTATTGTAAGGAATTAATAACAACAATCAAAGAAAACAAGATCTACATGAATTACCTCAAATTGCATTAAAAGAAAATAGAATGAACAAGAGTAGATCTACAAACAAAATAGAAGAAAGAAATAACAACAAGAGAAAAATGATGAATGTCACAACATAGAATTGAAAGGTAGAAGAAGAAGGAAGCATGAATTGAAACCTAGATCTAAATTATTGAACTAAACCTAATCCTAATTCTAATCCTAAAGAGAAGTGAGAGCTTCTCTCTCTAAAACCCAAAAACTAAACTAGCCTCATGTCTCTTGTGTTTGATCCTCCCCCTCCTCCTTCATTCTTTGGTCTTTTTAGTCTCTTTCCCGCCAAAAGCTCAGCTCCAAATGGGGCTGGAAACCCTCCAAAATTGCCAGGCACGTTTTCCTCTTTAAAAATCACGTGTGGTCATCGGCGCGTGCGCGCACAGTGCGCGCGCGCCCCTGGGGAATTTCGCGATCTGCGCGTAAGCGCAGAGTGCGCGTGCGCGCCCATGGGGTTTTCCAAACTTTTGGCTTTTCATGATTTCTCCATGTTGTATGCTTTCCTTTCACTCCTTTGATCTCTTCTGAGCCCTTTTCAACCTAAAATCACTAGCAAACACATCAAGGCATCTAGTGGAATCAAAGGCAAATCAAAATTATCAAATTAAAGGTCTAAAAAGCATATTTTCACATCTAAGCACAAGTATGAAGACAATCACAAAACCATGCTATTTCATTGGATAAATGTGAGGAAAGGTTATCAAAATGCTCTAAATGCAACACAAGATAAACCCTACAAAGGGGGTTTATCAGAAACCCCCCTCCCTTCTCTTCTCCCCCCTTCTTCCTCCACTCCACTACCCTTCTCCCCCACTGCCGTCCTGCCCCGTCCCCGAGCCACCCAACACTGCCGCCGTCACCCAGGACCTCCGGCCGACCATCACCAACCCCAACCCTTCCCCCCTCGCCTCTTCTTCTCTTCCCCCATAACCCCCTTTCACCCCAAACTTCCACTGCCGCGCCACCCTGCCTCCACTGAACCGCCACCGTGCCGCCTCTCAGCGCTGCCGCATTATCACCACCGCCATCTCTCTGATTCCATACTCTACACCTCTGCCCACCAGGTTCCGCCAAACAACGATTCCTCTTTTAGTTAGTTAGTCGCATTTTTCTTTTCAAATTATGTTCAAATTAGGATAGTTAGAGATGCATGATCGTAGTGGATTTTAGGTGATTAGGTAGCTAGGATGTGGTTAGTGGATTTAGGCTTGATAATTGCACCGTTCCTGTTACTTGTTTTATCTGTTTCGCAATTCTGAATTTGCTGTGATGATAATGTTGTTTATATGCTGCTCTTTTCTAATTCTTTCATGCAGATTGAGTTTGTTTATTTTGAATTCTTGCGAATTACTACTTGATACTCTTTTCTGCATTTCCTTATTATCATATGAACTATTTTTGCTGCTGATTATTACCCGGGAATATCTAATTTTTAGACGAAGTGCTGCCCAATTTTTTTAGCATATTATTTACTCAACTACCATTCATGAATTAGTTTTGAAAATTTCTAATTTTGCACTAAATGGTTCTAACCAAGGCAATTCATGAATGCACGGGCCAGCTTTCTTATTCTTTCCGATCCCCTATTCGTTAAATAACATTATTGATGATTACACTTTCATTTTGCGCTAAGAGTTAATTCTTTTCTATAACTAATCATCAATAATCTGCAATTTTTACTTGAATGTGAGTTACTTGTTATTCAAATTTGTGCAATTTTAGTTAATTGGAAACCACAAACACCATGCCACTTACTTTAACTCACTTTTTAACTCCTAACTGCTTTAACTTTCTAACTTTTCTTTTGGTTTTTACCTAATTATTTTCACCCATTTCAAGGCATAATTACTGTTGTTCCTAATTAACAAAGAATTCTGTATATCATAAGATCTTGGATTGTGATTTTTATTCTCCAACTTTTAACTTGCATACAATCCAACATTTTACATCTATTTAACTGCATTCATGCTTATATTGCACCTTTATTCCTCTTTTGCCCCTCTATGCTTCTATTGATATATTCCTATTTGCTTACCTGTTTTCCTGCTTTAATTCTTAAACTGTATCCTGGAATTTCTGCTTTTCAGGATGTCTGACCCTAAATGTAAAGGAAAGGGTAAAGCAACCATTGGCAAAAAAAAGAGAGGAGAATCCTCTACCTTTATTTTGGATATCCTCCACGACGATTCTTGGCGGGAAAAGAATTTTACCCCGCAGGAAAAGGCCGATCAGCTACTGCCTGCCACAGACCCTATCAAGTTTGCCAACAGATACTGTGAGCTAAAGTATCCAGTTTTTTCCATTTCCAAGAACCTATACCTGAAAAGGACCCTCAAAATTCCAGAAGAACTCAAACAATACACTTCAGAACAAATTAAACAGAGAGGCTGGTTCTTCTTGGAAAGGAACTTGACTGAAGTCAACTCATCCTGGGTCAGAGAATTCTACTGTAACTACTTCAAAACGTCCCTGGATGGAGTACAGCTTAGAGGAAAGCAAATTCTAATTACTGAGGAAGCCATTGAAGAAATCCTCCAACTTCAGCCTAAGTCATATCAGCCAGACGGTTACCAAAAGGCTGAGGAGGATATGAGATTCATGAGATTTGACTGGGATGCAGTCAAGAGGACTATAGCTCTTGATCCTACTGTCTCATGGGTCATAAGCAAGTCTACAGTGGCCCCAAAGGGAATTAAGCTCATTTATCTGAATGATGAGGCTCGGCTTTGGCAGCAGATTTTGAGTAACTACGTGATGCCGAGCACTCATGAGACAGAGGTGCCAGCTGCCATGATCACCCTCATCTGGTGTGTGATGAAGGGAAAGGACTTATATCTTCCCCGCTTTATCCTGTATTTCATGGCCAGAGTCCATGTCAGAGGCACTATCCCCTTTCCCTACTTGATTACTCAGCTAGGCCGCCGCCGACTGCAAGAAGATCATCCTTCACAGCAGGAAGTTTCAGGCTTTAGGCTACAGACCTCCATTTCTCACTGCCTCTGCTGAGGCAGCCACATCTTCCGCTGACCCTCATCTACTGCTGCACCAGCCGCCACCACAGCACCTCCACCTGCTTCAGAGCCCATCTACCACCTCGTGCATCGCCTATTTGACCGGTTGGACCAGATGGAGCACCGCAACCAGCAGCGATATGAGAGATCTGAGCGCACGCTATGAGCACTTAAAGTTGATGATCCGATCTGGCTACCACGACATCCCCTCTGAGCTTGACACCCCTTCTGAGCCATCTGAGGAGGAGGCGGATGATCATGAGGAGGAGGCACATGCAGAGGCTGAGAAGACAAGACCTGAGCAGGCTGCGCCACATCATAAGGAGCCCCATCAGATACAGCCGGCTGATCCAGAGATCCCTCTGTAGACAGAGCCTCCACTTCAGCAGGCAGACCCTCCGACAGTCATACAGACTGCAGAGTCTCAGATTATCACAGAGACACCTACTGCACATCCTTCCGGATATGCCACTTCTTCACACACAGTTTGATAGAGCATCGAGGACGATGCTATTATTTAAGTGTGGGGAGGTCGCCATCTCCGGCGAACTTTATTTTGGTAAACCACTTTTTAGACTCTCTTTTATCCTATTTTTTTATTTTCTGTATTTTTATTTTTATTTTATTTTATCTTATCTTATTTATCTTTCAGTACTTGCACATTTTTCTGTATTTTTACTTTATTTCTGCATTTTGCACTTTGGTTTATATATATATCTTAGATATTTAGTTTAGTTGCACTTTTAGCTTATTAAGTTGTGATATAGAAAATATGGATTGGTTAGCATACGATAACTGTATTTAATTAAAAATAAAAAGAGTAAACTAGAAACTTTAGTTTAACAGAATCACAACAGTCCACACACCTTATATATATATATAGCAATAAATGTTGGTTAATTGACAACATTTTTCAAGGAAAATACTAAAATTTATAAAAGCCATTCTAAGATTCACATTGAGTTGAATGGAACTTCTTGGTTTCCACTTGCATGACATACATAATTGATATATGGTTTTTGAGCCAAAGAACACACAACCCATGAGTTTTTGAGCTTAACTGTATGGTTACATTCAACCATAAATTTCATTCCTGTGTGTTTTGCCATTCTTTTCTATGCTTGTAATCTTTACTTTGTTTCAATCTATATGTCCAATATAGAATGTAGATACATACATGCATGTGATTGAGGCCATCATTTGAATTTTCCCTCACTTATCTCAAATAAGCCTACCTCCTACATAACCCTTGTTAGCCCCCTTGAACCTTTTAAATCCCCTTTTGTTCTATAATCACATCACTAGCCTTAAGCAGAAAAATAAATTAAAAATTCCAAGTTGAATCCTTGGTTAGCTTAAGATAGAGATTATGTATCAACTAAGTGTGGAGAAACGTGAGAACATGGGTTGATAGGAAAAGATTAGACTAAGAAATTAATCAAAAATTTGGGAGCATGCTCATGTGAAACCAAAATAATTAAAATACCATGTGCACTGAAATTATTGTGTTTATGTTTCAAAAAAAATCCTTTTTAGTTAAATAAATAAGGGGACAAAATTACCCCAATAATGAGTCTAGTAAAATCAATGCACATGGAAGTAAAACCAAAAATTGGTACATGAGTATGTAATACAAAAGTGGAAAAATTGGAAAGACCAGGATAACTTTAAATTTTTTTAGAGAATGTATATGTTAGGTGAGATCTTAGACTAATTAAGGATTCAATTATTAGCTCACTTAGCCTTATATATATACCCCTACCTTTACCTTGGCCCCATTACAACCTTCAAAAAGACCTCATGATGTTTGTATGTATGCATTAGATATTTGTTTATTGGTTAGATGAAGAACAAGGTTTTAGAAAGCATAAATAGAAAAGAATAGAGTGATTAACCCCAAACACTGAGTGAATAGAGAGTAAACACAAATCCAATGAGGGTTCAATAGCTCATCTCCATATATCCAGATTTAATTATTTAATTGTCTTGCAAGTTTGTGAAATATTTTAACCCAACTCAATTGTGAAAGTGCTTTAACATGACTTAAGCTTGGCTATATGATTCCTTGAAATTATGAATCAAATTAACCACATGTAAGCTCTATATATATAGGTGGATGATAATTAGAATTGCATGTTTCATGTAGGTAGCTTGCATTTAGAATAGATTGCATTGCATAAGATTCCACCATTCTACTTTCACTCTTTTCTCTTGGATTTAGCATGAGGACATGCTATTGTTTAAGTGTGGGGAGATTGATAAACCCCTATTATATGATGTATTTTATGTTCAATTAAGTGTTTTTATCAAATCTTCACCCACTTATTCACGAAAATTGCATGGTTTTACTATCCCTTCCTTATTTTATGATATATGTGAAATCATGTTTCCTATGCTTTAAAAATATTGAAATTTAATTATCCCTTATTACCATTCGATACCGTGATTTGTGTGTTAAGTATTTTTAGGCTTCCTAGGGCAGGAATGGCTAAGAGGACGAAAAGAAAACATACAAAAAATAGAAGGAAAGCACAAAAATGGAGTTTTGAAGAAAAGGCAGCAACGCGAACGCATGGACGACGCGGACACGTGCCTTGAGCAGAACGCAAATGACGCGTACGCGTGACCCACGCACACGCGTGACGGACGCCACGTGCAGGAATTTGTAGAAAATGCCCTCAGCAATTTCTCGGCCCCTTTTTGGCCCAGATCCAAGCCAGAAACACAGAATATAAACCAGAGAATAGGGGAATCAAAGAGACGAGAAGGACAATCAGTCATACATTCATATACACAATTTTAGATTTTAGATGTAGTTTTAGAGAGAGAGAGAGGCTCTCTCCTCTCTCTTATGATTTAGGAATTAGGATTTCTATTATGATTAGACTACTTCTCTTCAATTACAGGTTCAATATTCTTTTACTTTATTTCTCTTCTACTTTTAGATACTCTAGTGCTTTTATTTGTTAATTATTTATTTAGCCAAATTGGCTTATGAACTTTTCATGTTAAGATTTGAATATTCTATTTAATGCAATTTGAGGTATTTCAGGTTAATGATTGTTTTACTCTATTTATGATGCTTTCAATTTAATTTAGATTTATTTTTCCCTTTTGGCTTTGGTTGAGTAATTGGTAACACTTGAGTTATCAAACTCAGCAGTTGATTGAAAATTGGAATTCTCGCTGATTGATTTGGATCGCTCTAAAGCTAGTCTTTCCACAGGAGTTGACTAGGACTTAAGGATCAAATTGATTGGTCCACTTGACTTTCCTTTATTTAGTAAGGGTTAACTAAGTGGGAGCGATAAACAATTCTCATCACACCTGATAAGGATAACTAGGATAGGATTTCCAGTTCTTATACCTTGCCAAGAGTCTTTATAATTATTAATTTATTTTTCCTATCATTTAAATTATTTGTTCCTTATTTCAAAAACCCAAAAATATACCTTTTTTCATAACCAATAATAAATCATACTTCCCTGCAATTCCTTGAGATACGACCCGAGGTTTGAATACTTCGGTTATAAATTTTATTGGGTTTTGTTACTTGTGACAACCAAAATTTTGTACGAAATGATTCTTTGCTGGTTTAGAAACTATACTTACAATGTGATTATTTTTATAAAATTCTAAATTAGCAAAAGTCTGATCATCACTGAGCTTCATTGAAAACTCTGATATTTATTGTATTCTTCTACTTTTTTTTATCCTACTTTGTTTTTGGTTGCTTGGGGATCAAGCAACAGTTTCAGTTTGGTGTTCTGATGAGCGGATATTTTATACGCATTTTTGCATCATTTTCATATAGTTTTCATTGTGTTTTGTTTAAGTTTTATTATATTTTCATAGGTTTTAGTGCTAAATTCACATTTTTGGATTCTACTTTGAGTTTGTGTGTTTTATAGTGATTTCAGGTATTTTCTGGCTGAAATTGAGGAGCTTGAGCAAAACTCTGATTTAGAGATAGAGAAAGCACTGCAGATGCTGTCAGGATCTCACCTTCGTGCACTCGAAGGAGCTTTTCTGGAGCTACAGAAGTCTAAATGGTGCGTGCTCAATGACTATGGTTAGATAACATCCAGGGCTTTCCAGAAATATATAAGAGTCTATACTTTGCTTCAGAAATGAAGGCCCAAAACTGGCATTCAACGCCAGCCTCCAGCCCCATTCCTGGCGTCCAGCGCCTACAGGGGAGTAGTTGGCATCCAACGCCCAAAAGGGAGTCCCTAGATAGCGTTCAATACTCCTAAGGAGTTCTAGCACGTGGAGACACCCTTGACTCAGTCCAAACACTCACCAAGTGGGCCCCAGAAGTGGATTTTCGCACTACAAGACTAGTTTATCTTATTTCTGTAATTCTTAGTTAGCAGATTAGTATATATAGGAGAAGATCAACCATGTTTCGGAGCTCTCCAGTATATCTTTACGTTTCACATCACTTTTGTACAGTATGAGTCACTAACCTCCTAAGGTTAAGGTTAGGAGCTCTGCTGAGTTTCATGGAATAATAATATTACTGTTCTATCTCAATATGTCTGATTCTATTCTCTTATGCAACCTCATTTTTCATCTTATGAATTGAGGGTGACCCGTGACAATCACCCTTGTCCTACTTGGGTTCCGTGCAAGTCCTGACTCGGATAGCGTTGAACCAGAGCTAGAGATTGCATTGCAGATTCCAATAGAGTACCTGGGCAACTTTGGATACGTGACATAAAATTTCATTGACCGTGGGTAAGTGAGGCCTCTGTGGCATTAAGGCTAGAGTCAGAGAAGTAGCACTTTTTGATCTGGAAGATCTGCCTTGTCTGTGGCACCTTGAGTAGGATCATGAAGGGGAGTGGATTGCATAGGGCTTCATCTTCTGCTATGGTGAGAAACCTAGAGGTGACTTGATGAGAGGACATGAGTCACTTTAACATGGTGGACTGCTGCAGTAGAGGAGGTTAACTTGATGAGAGGACATGAGTTAATCACTTACGGCTACCATTGAAGGAATCAGAAAGTTATTGAAGTAGACAATAAGAAAAGTTAATCTAGAAAGACAAAGCATCTCTGAAGCCTCAACCGTTCTATTACCATTGATTTCACACCTATATAGTAACCTTTTATTTATTTATTTTATTTTATGTGTTTTCCGTGACAAACTATAATTTCTATACGCCTAACTAAGATATGCAAGATAACCACTGCTTGCTCAAACCAACAATCTCCATGGGATCGACCCTCACTCACCTGAGATATTACTTGGACGACCCTGTATACTTGCTGGTCTATCTGTGCGAAACGTGCGGAGCCAGTTTTGTGCACCAGTTAGATTTGGTATGGTGTATTTAGCTATGGATTTTTGTTTGTGTGACTGATACAATGATTTGAGTTGAATCATTTGATAACCAAGAAGTTGAATTTGACATTTTATTGTACCTAGATAATTACTTGGGTGCCTAATTTTATTTTGGTGAGTAACAAATTTTGTGCTAATTAGAGGTGTGTTGTGACTACTAATTTTGTTGTTGCCCAATTCGGATCGGGAGTAGTTAAAATAAAATATTTTTCGAATATTTGTTCGTCATACTTATATGGTGATGAAGGTTCGTGTTTGTTTGCTAAAATTAAATTACGGTTTTCTGGACTAATTAGATGAGATGTACCAATGAACCAATTTGAATCAGATGTATGGTAAAATGTGTTGGATTATTTTTTTTCTTTGTTTTTATGTAAGTTTTTTCATGGAATTGTTTGGTACTTTTATAGTAGTAATTCTTGTGAGGGCACTGAGTTGTTATATGATACTTAAGATCAATGTTTTTATTTATAGATGGCATTCAGTGCTGATTGGAGAAAAATAATTTCTGTCGTTGGAGGAAAGTGATGCAGAGGTACAAATTTCATCCGAAAACGACTCGATCGATGAGCATGAAGTGAAAAATAGTGACACTAACTTCGATGAGGATGTATTGTATGAAGATGTCGCGAGTTTGAGTCCAGATGATATACTGGAGAAGGTATTTCGAAGTGAGGAGCATGCGTATGAATTCTACATGAGGTTAGGAAAACGCCATGGGCTCGATGTCCGTAAAGGAGACTACGCGAAGGATGATGCTGGGAATGTAATTAGGAGAAGGTTCTTCTGCAATATAGCCGGTTTGAGGGATGAAAAGCACTTGAACAGGTTAGACAGGAAGAGATCACATAAGCTCGAGACGTGTACAAACTGTCAGGCCCTACTGTCTATATACCTTGATAAGAGTATGTCAAGTTGGAAGGTTTGAAAGGTCACACTCGGGCACAACCATGAGTTGACACCTAAGGAATGGTTCACATGATTCGTAATTTTTGGTCTATATCTGGATCTGCAAAGTCTTACATTGATGGAATGCATGGTTATGGTTTGCCGACATCCAAGATTTTGGGGTACATGACTGGCATTGCAGGAGGTTATTCTTTGTTGGGGTTTACTAAGAAGGATGCATACAACTACATCGATAGAAGAAAACGTGCAATGATTCTTGATGGTGATACAAATGCAGCAATAATTTATTTGAAGGGTAAGGTAGCTGCTGATCTAATGTCAATGGCTCGTTATAATTTAACTGAGGATGGAATGTTGGCTAATTTGTTTTGGGTAGACGGATCCAGCAGGTTGGATTATCAACATTTTGGAGATGTCATGGCATTCGATTCAACATATAAGAAAAACAAGTACAACCGTCCGCTTGTCATATTCTCTGGCTCCAACAATCACAAGAAGACAACTATTTTTGGATTTTGGGCTGGTGTTAGACGAGACCATTGCATCTTATACATGGATGCTGGAGAGTTTGCTACATGTCATGTGTAACAAAATCCCATCCATTGTTGTGACCAATGGGGATGAGTCCATGATTGCTGCCGTGAGGGAAGTCTTCCTAGAGGCGACTCACTGATTGTGCGCATGGCACCTACAAAAGAATGTCACTTCAAACTCAAATGAGCAAGTGTTTCGGGATTTATTTTCAAAGTGGTTGTACGCAAACATGGAGATTGAGGACTTTGAAGATGAATGGGCATAAGCCGCGGATGAATTTGGGATAGCAGAGAAGGCTTGGGCATTACTGTTGTACGAAAAGAAGATGTGGGCGAATGCATACCTCCATGGAAAGTTTTGCGCATGTTTTCGCACAACTTTTCGTTGTGAGGGAATCAACTCTCACCTGAAGAAATTCCTAAATTCATGACACACCATAATCAAATTTGTTCAAAACTTGGAGTTACTTGTGCGTGAATATAGAAACAATGAGTTGATTGCTCAATTCAACTCTATGAATGGTTTGCCGGTGATGACCACGTGTCTTGATCCAATGGAGAGGTCTGTCGCTTTCGCTTATACGAAGGTAATATTCACACAGGTAAAAAAAAAGAAATTGATGCTGTTGGAGCAATTAACTTTGTAGGTAAGAGAAGGGTGTCAACAACAAGGGTTTACACAACTTTGTGTTGACCTTGATTGACTCTAGCATAGAAAAGCTAGAGTGTCATTGTGGGTTTTGGGAAAAAGAAGGGTATCCTTGTCGACATATCTTTGTAATGAAACACGAGCATCTTAGGAACATCCCCGAGCATTTGATTCTTAAACGATGGAGAAAGGATGCCAAGGCAATTAAGGATTACAACGAGAAGCAGGACGGCATCGATGAAAGGGGTTTCTTGTTAAGGCATGGCGCTCTACATGCAGCGGCCCAATGGATGTTGTTTCTTGGCGCGAAGAATGAGCTCCTTTTTAAGAAGGCGATGAAAGAAATCACATATTTGTGTAACGAACTGGAGGGAAGTAGTAGGCCGGGTGGGATCCCGTTAACGGCATAGGCAGATGCTTATGTATGGGATCCTGTGGTGGTCCGAACTAAAGGGCTCCAAGTACATGTGGAAATAAGGCTACGAAGAGAAAGTGTACAAATTGTCGCAAAAGTGGTCATACGAAGAGGAGGTGCACCGAGGAGAGGCGAAAGATATCTGCAAATAAAGAGCCATCATTTAAAAAGGAGGTTGTAAGAGTGGTAGAGGATATTTTCTTGGTTGACCGCTTAGTCGATTTACAATGCATTGATGTCCATTTTACGATTTTCTCAATTTTCATTTATTCAAAGCAAGTATATTCAAAGCAAATAAATTGTTTCTTTAACCACAGGGTGACAAAGGCCTCACCAGGAAGGATTTTTGGGGAGAAGCGGATGATGAAGACCTTATCAACTGGGAACGTGTCATTGGAACCGCACAGAGTCAGACAGCCATGTGGACTATAGAGCTATCGAATGATGGGTGGGAAGCAAAGGTAAATTCAAATTTCATATTAACAGCTTAGAATTAACCAATTACTAAACTGGTCTTATTCATATAGACATAATTGGCTGCTTGTTTGGTTTTATTCGAATAATGCATTGATGTGTGCTACATAGATCTGAATTGATGCTTGTTTTGGTATTATTCACTGTAATTCAATTTGTGTACTGACCTTGGCTACATAGGTCTAAATGGCACCTTGTTTGGGTGAATCCGATTAGTGCACTAAACTGCTCGACGTAGGTCTGAATTGATGCTTGTTTTGGTATTATTCAATATTATCCAATTAGTGTCTTAAGCTTAGGTAGTTAGGTACATAACTCTGAATGTCTGCTTGTTTGGTATAATCCAATTAGTGCACTGAACTACTCTACGTAGGTCTGAATGACTGCTTTTATGGTATAATCACATATTAGTCATCTTATTAAATAAAAAATTTAAAATGGCTGCTTGTTCATTAAGACTTACCAATAACTAGGTTTAGGCCGTTTAGTTACATTGCAGGTGCTGGATTTACTGCGCTCAATATGGGGTAAGGCAGTCAGAAGTTGATTGCCACTAATTTGATTGTGAATGTAATTTGCTGATATTTTCATGAAAATTCTGGGTTATCGAATATGCTTGAATTTGTGACTTGTTTTTTCTTCATTCGACATTACCAATTGCCCTTTCTGGGTTTATGTGGACTCTAATTATATTGTGTCGACTCTGCTTAAATGAAATGTTAGACCATTGCATTTATTATAAATTTCTTTGTATGATTGGAATGTTGTGGCCTTGTGGGGTTCCTTTTTTGGTGACTCAGACGTAAATTGTAACAAAAGACTATGCTCTATTTTTGCTTAATTTGTTGGTGGTTTAGGGTTGGAGATAGGCCCAAAAGGAAGCCCAAACCAAAACCCCCTCCATCCCACCGATCCAGTGCACATGTGGGAGCATTTTGCACACAAATGGGCTCACTATTTGTGGGTATGGGCTAATAGTCCAATGCCTATACCTGAAGTCTTTAAAAAAAGGGTATCTTTATCAAAAAAAAATAACAGGGCAAACCAACACACATCATGGTCATTTAGTCAAAGTAAGTATATTGTAGCATAGTCATTTAGTTCATGCATGCATACTATATAACAGGGCCATTGCATGTCTACAGGTCCATCATGCATGTGTCACAAAACAATATCTTAATGCAAAAGCAAGTTCTAGCATGCATGTGCCACACGACACTAAATTAATGCAAACACACTACAAGTGTGTGTGTGTGAAGTATATTACAAAAAAAACAAGTTAGGATGCATGTATGCATTAAGTTTTTTACAAAATAAATTAACTCCAAATCGATTCTAAAATGTCAAGCTTTGGCTGTCACTGCTGTCCACTGAATTAGCCGGGTCAGCATCTTCATTGTGCATTGGACGACCTTGTTGAATGTGGCGCTTGACACAGTTGTCCCAAAATCGACTAGCTTTCTCGCAAATTTCATCCCTTTTTGGATATGTTTTGGTCATGACGAGGTCAACAGCTAATCGCATGCGAGTCTCGCTACTGACCTGCAACAATAGAAAATCCCCATCATTCACATGCAACAAATCCTATCACGAGTAAATGATTAATACTAAATTGGGGTTTCTGCTCAATGAATCAAAACAATCTATTATTAACACAATTGAAAGTTACACTACTACTGAAAACCAACTTCTACAACTTTAAATTTCAGTTTATGCATACATCAAAATTGAAGAACAGCTAACTATCCTAAGCCCTAAAGAACTCCCATATCACCCTTAATAAAACTGATACTACAAATGAAATTTATTTAAAATTATCCAAATCATTAGATGCCTTACTGATGAGCGGATAATTTATACGCTTTTTGGCATTGTTTTTAGGTAGTTTTCAGTATATTTTAATTATTTTTTAGTATATTTTTATTAGTTTTTATTCAAAATTCACATTTCTGAACTTTACTATGAGTTTGTGTGTTTTTCTATGATTTCAGGTATTTTCTGGTTGAAATTGAGGGACTTGAGCAAAAATCTGATTCAGAGGCTGAAAAAAGACTTCAGATGTTGTTGGATTCTGATCTCCCTGCACTAGAAGTGGATTTTCTGGAGCTACAGAAGCCCAATTGGCGTGATCTCAATTGTCTTGGAAAGTAGACATTCTGGGCTTTCCAAAAATATATAATAGTGCATACTTTGCCTGAGATTTGATGGCCCAAATCGGCGTTCCAAGTCAGCATAAAAATTCTGGCGTCAAAACGGCCAAACTGGCACCAGGATTGGAGTTAAACGCCCAAACTGGCACAAAAGCTGGCGTTTAACTCCAGGAACAGCCTATGCACGTGAAAGCTTCTATGCTCAGCCCAAGCACACACCAAGTGGGCCAGGAAGTGGATTTCTGCATTAATTGCTTATTTCTGTAAACCCTAGGCTACTAGTTTATTATAAATAGGACCTTTCACTATTGTATTTTCATCTTCGGATCATCTCTGGAACACATTATGTAACTTTTATGTTCTGAGACCTCCATGGAAGGTTGGCCACTTGGCCATGTCTACCCTATTTTCACTTATATATTTTCAACGGTGGAGTTTCTACACCCCATAGATTAAGGTGTGGAGCTCTGCTGTTCTTCATGAATTAATGTGAAGTACTATTGTTTTTCTATTCAACTCAAGCTTATTCTTGTTCTAAGATATTCATTCGCACACAAGAACATGATGAATGTGATGATTATGTGACACTCATCACCATTCTCACCTATGAACACGTGCCTGACAACCACCTCCGTTCTACATGCAACAAGCTTGAATGTGTATCTCTTAGGTTTCTAATCTAAGATTAAAACTTTCGTGGTATAGGCTAGAATTATTGGCAGCCATTCTTGAGATCCGGAAAGTCTAAACCTTGTCTGTGGTATTCCGAGTAGGATCTGGGATGGGATGACTATGACGAGCTTCAAACTCGCGAGTGTTGGGCGTAGTGACAGACGCAAAAGGATCAATGGATCCTATTCCAACATGATCGAGAACCAACAGCTGATTAGCCGTGCGGTGACAGTGCATTTGGACCATTTTCACTGAGAGGATGGGAGGTAGCCATTGACAACGGTGATACCCAACATACTGCTTGCCATGGAAAGGAGTATGAATGATTGAATGAAGACAGTAGGAAAGCAGAGATTCAGAAGCAACAAGCATCTCAATACGCTTATTTGAAATCCCACCAATGAATTACATAAGTATTTCTATCTTATCTTATATTTTATTTATATTTTAATTATCAAAACCCCATAACTATTTGAATCTGCCTGACTGAGATTTACAAGATGACCATAGCTTGCTTCAAGCCGACAATCTCCGTGGGATCGACCCTTACTCACGTAAGGTTTATTACTTGGACGACCCAGTACACTTGCTGGTTAGTTGTGCGGAGTTGTGAAAAAGAATTGAGATTATGAACGTGCGTACCAAGTTTTTGGCGCCGTTTTAGAGATCACAATTTTGTGCACCAAGTTTTTGGCGCCGTTGCCGGGGATTGTTCGAGTTTGGACAACTGACGGTTCATTTTGTTGCTCAGATTAGGTAATTTTATTTTATGTTTAAGCTTTTTACTTTTTATTTTCGAAAAAAAAAAGAGAAAAAATCCATATATTTCTATTCTGTTCTTCAGAGTTTTTAAGAATGAATTCTAGAGTTTCATGATGATCTGTTGAAGTCTGGCCGGCTGTGAAGCCATGTCTAATCTTTTGGACCGAGGTTTCAACTTATCATCACAAGAGTTTGTTGATTTCTATCAATCTTGCTGTTGAATGTAATGATCTGCTAAAGCTTGGCTGGCCATTGGCCATGTCTAGTGTTTTGGACCAAAGCTTTCACTGAAAGCTTGGCTGGCTAGTAAGCCATGTCTAATTCTTGGACCGAAGTTTTAGACTAACATTGCATGATTCCTGGAATTCGCATTAAGAATTTTGAATTCTTTATTTTCTTTTCAAAATAA
Organism: Arachis ipaensis; assembly: GCF_059453495.1. Taxonomy (NCBI): domain Eukaryota; kingdom Viridiplantae; phylum Streptophyta; class Magnoliopsida; order Fabales; family Fabaceae; genus Arachis; species Arachis ipaensis. The sequence continues at coordinate 93,412,559 of NC_142437.1, read as the reverse complement.
TTTTAGAAAAAAAATACAAAAAAAAATTTAAAATCACAAAAATAAAAAATAATTTGTGTTTCTTGTTTAAATCTGGTGTCAATTTTTAAGTTTGGTGTCCTGCATGTTTTATTTATTTCCTTGCATTTTTTCGAATATATGAATTTTGTTCTTCATTAATCTTCAAGTTGTTCTTGATGATTTCCTTGCTCTGATCTTTAAATCCTCTTGTTTTATGTGTTTTGTTGTTTCTCATATGCATTCTCAATTTGTTAATATTTCTAATATGAAAATTTCTAAGTTTGGTGTCCTGCATGCATTGTTTATTTGATCTTAGTTTTACATGATTAGTTTCATTTTATTGTTTTTCATCATTAAAAATTCAAAAATTTTCAAAATTATGTCCTTTCAAGTCAATAATATAGAGAATTGAAGATTCAGAACATATAGTAGAAGAATCACAGAGAAAAATCTGGGCGTTCAAAACGCCCAGTGAGGAAGGAAATCTGGCGTTTAAACGCCAGCCAGGGTACCTGGCTGGGTGTTAAATGCCCAAAAAGGTAGTATTTTGGGCATTAAATGCTGGGCGTTTAACGCCAGGATAGCACAGGAGAGGAGATTTTGTTTTTAATTCAAATCTTTTTCAAATTTTCATAATTTTTCAAAATCAAATCTTTTTCAGATCATATCTTTTCAATCATATCTTTTCAAAATCAAATCCTTTCCAATTTTTTTAGTATTTTCGAAAATCCTTGCTAACAATTAGTGATTTGATTCAAAAATTTCTTCCTTGTTAAGAAAGGTTCAATAATTGAATTTTAAAATCATATCTTTTAAATTTCTTGTTAGCCAAGACATTAATTTTAAAAATCAAATCTTTTTAAATTGTTTGTCAATCATATTTTTTTAAAACCATATTTTCTCAATCATATCTTCTCAACCACATCTTTTTCAAAAATGATTTTCAATTATATCTTTTTTATTCCTAATTTCAAAATCTTTTTCAAAATCACTTAACTACTTTCTCAATTTTAATTTTCGAAAATCATCAACCAAATTTTCAAAATTTTTTTTAATGAAATTTTTTTTTTAATTTCGAAAATTCTTCCCCCCTTCTCACATTCTTCTATTTAAGGGACTAACACTCCTCTTCAATGTGCAATTCGAACTCTCTCCCTCTTGTTATGTTCGAATTCTCTCTTCTCTACCTCATCCTTCCATTCTTCTCTTCCTCTGACACCTCAAGGAATCTCTATACTGTGACATAGAGGATTCCATACTTTCTTCTCCTCTCTTTCATATGAGCAGGAGCAAAGACAAAGGCATTCTTGTTGAGACTAATCCTGAACCTGAAAGGACCTTGAAGAGAAAGCTAAGAGAAGCTAAAGCACAGCTCTCTGTAGAGGACCTAATAGAAATTTTCAAACAAGAAGAAGACATGGCAGCCGAAAATAACAACAATGCCAACAATGCAAGGAAGGTGCTTGGTGACTTTACTGCACCTACTCCCGACATCTATGGGAGAAGCATCTCAATTTCTGCCATTGGAGCAAACAACTTTGAGCTTAAGCCTCAATTAGTTTCTTTAATGCAACAGAATTGCAAGTTTCATGGACTTCCATTGGAAGATCCTCATCAGTTCTTAGCTGAATTCTTGCAAATCTGTGACAATGTCAAGACCAATGGGGTTGATCCCGAGGTCTACAGGCTTATGTTTTTTCCCTTTGCTGTAAGAGACAGAGCTAGAATATGGTTGGATTCACAACCTAAGGAAAGCCTGAACTCTTGGGAAAAGCTGGTCAGTGCTTTTCTAGCCAAATTCTTTCCACCTCAAAAATTGAGTAAGCTTAGAGTGGAAGTCTAGACCTTCAGACAGAAGGAAGGTGAATCCCTCTATGAAGCTTGGGAAAGATACAAGCAATTGATCAGAAGGTGTCCTTCTGACATGCTTTCAGAATGGAGCATCATAGGTATCTTCTATGATGGTCTGTCTGAATTGTCCAAGATGTCATTGGACAGCTCTGCTGGAGGATCTCTTCATCTGAAGAAGACACCTGCAGAAGCTCATGAACTCATTGAAATGGTTGCAAATAACCAATTCATGTACACTTCTGAAAGGAATCCTGTGAATAATAGGACAAATCAGAAGAAAGGAGTTCTTGAGATTGATACTCTGAATGCCATATTGGCTCAGAACAAAATATTGACTCAGCAAGTCAATATGATTTCTCAGAGTCTATCTGGAATGCAAGCAGCAACAGGCAGTACCAAAGAAGCTTCATCTGAAGAAGAAGCTTATGATCCTGAGAACCCAACAATGGAAGATGTGAATCACATGGGAGAACCCTATGGAAACACCTATAATCCTTCATGGAGAAATCATCCAAATCTCTCATGGAAGGACCAACAGAGGCCTCAATAAGGCTTCAACAACAGTAATGGTGGAAAAAATAGGTTTATCAATAGCAAGCCTTTTCCATCATTTTCTCAGCAACAGACAGAGAATTCTAAGCAGAGCCACTCTGACTTAGCAACTGTAGTCTCTGATCTATCCAAGACCACGCTCAGTTTCATGACTGAAGCAAGGTCCTCCATTAGAAATTTGGAGGCACAAGTGGGTCAGCTGAGTAAGAGAATTACTAAAACTCCTCCTAGCACTCTCCCAAGCAATACAGAAGAGAATCCAAAGAGAGAATGCAAGGCCATAAACACGTCCCATATGGCCGAATGCACAAAGGAGGGAAAGACAGTGATTTCCACTGAGGAAGACCTCAATGGACGTCCACTGGCCTCTAAGGAGTTCCCTAATGAGGAACCATGGGAATCTGAGGCTCATACAGAGACCATAGAAATTCCAATGAATTACTTTTGCTATTCATGAGCTCTGATGAGTATTCTTCCTCTGAAGAGGATGAAGATGTTACTGAAGAGTAAGTTGCTAAGTACCTTGGAGCAATCATGAAGCTAAATGCCAAGTTATTTGGTAATGAGACTTGGGAGGATGAACTCTCTTTGCTCACCAAAGAACTGGATGACTTGACTAGGTAGAGATTACCTCAGAAAGGACAGGATCCTAGAAAGTTCTCAATACCTTGTACCATAGGCACCATAACCTTTGAGAAGGCTCTATGTGACCTAGGGTCAAGTATAAACCTCATGCCACTCTCTGTGATGGAGAAGCTAGGGATCCTTGAGGTACAAGCTGCAAGAATCTCACTAGAGATGGCAGATAATTCAAAGAAATAGGCTTATGGACTTGTAGAGGATGTCTTGGTAAAGGTTGAAGGCCACTAAATCCCTGCTGATTTCATAATCCTAGACACTGGGAAGTGTATAGATGAATCCATCATCCTTGGCAGACCCTTCCTAGCCACAGCCAAAGCTGTGATTGATGTTGACAGAGGAGAATTGGTCCTTCAAGTGAATGAGGACTTCCTTGTGTTTAAAGCTCAAGGAACTCCCTCTATAACCATAGAGAGGAAGCATGAAAAGCTTCTCTCAATGCAGAGTCAAATAGAGCCCCCACATTCAAACTCTAAGTTTGGTGTTGTGAGGCCATCATCATGCTCTGAGTATCTGTGAGGCTCCATGAGAGTCCACTGTCAAGCTATTGACATTAAAGAAGCACTTGTTGGGAGGCAACCCAATTTTATTTGATTACATCTATTTTCTATTGTTATTTTATGTTTTCTGTAGGTTGATGATCATGTGAAGCCACAAAAACAACTGAAAAAAGCAAAAACAGAATGAAAAAAAGTATTAAAAATAGCACACCTTGGAGGAGAAGTTTACTGGCGTTTAAACGCCAGTAAGGGTAGCAGAATGGGCGTTAAACGCCCAGTCTGGCACCATTCTGGGCGTTTAACGCTAGAAATGGGCACCAGACTGGCGTTTAACGCCAGAAAATGGCACAGAGCTGGCGTTTAACGCCAGAAAAGGGAGAAAAGCTGGCGTTTAAACGCCAGAAAGGGGAGAAAAGCTGGCGTTAAACGCCAGAGATGGGCAGCAACCTGGCGTTTAACGCTAGGATTGGCAATCAAGGGGGCGTTTACATACCACATGGTGCAGGAATGAGAAATCCTTGACACCTCAGGATCTGTGGACCCCACAGGATCCCCACCTACCTCATCTCTCTCTCTCTTCTTCACACCTTTCCATAACACCCTTCCCCAAATACCATTCACCAATAACCTCAATACCTCTTCCCCAAAAACCCCTCACCTATCAAATCCTACCCTCTTCTCCATAATCTCTTCACCAATCCACATCCATCCATCATAAAACCCCACCTACCTCACCATTCAAATTCAAACCACTTTCCCTCCCAAACCCACCCATACATGGCCGAACCCTACCCCTCTCTCCACTCCTATATAAACCAATCTTCACTCCTTCATTTTCACACATCATACACACTACTTCTCCCCCTTGGCCAAACTACTAAACCCCCTCCATCTCCTCTATTTTCTTCTTCTACTCTTTTCTTTCTTCTTTTGCTTGAGGACGAGCAAACCTTCTAAGTTTGGTGTGGTAAAAGCGTTGTTTTTTATTTTTTTCATAACCATTTATGGCACCAAAGGCCGGAAAAACATCTAGAAAGAGGAAACGGAAGGCAATTGCTTCCACCTCTGAGTCATGGGAGATGGAGAGATTCATCTCAAGGGTGCATCAAGACCACTTCTATGAAGTTGTGGCCAAGAAAAAGGTGATCTCCGAGGTCCCCTCTAAGCTCAAAAAGAGTGAATATCCGGAGATCCGACATGAGATTCGAAGAAGAGGTTGGGAAATTCTCACCAACCCCATTCAACAAGTCAGGATCTTAATGGTTCCAATATGGGACAACTAAGTGTGGAGCACCAAGAGCATTCCATCCTCCTCCATGAAATTAGAGAAGACCAAAGAGTCATGAGGGAGGAGCAACAAAGGCAAGGAAGAGACATTGAGGAGCTCAAGCACTCCATAAGATCTTCAAGAGGAAGAACAAGCCGCCATCACTAAGGTAGACCCGTTCTTTAATTTCCTTGTTCTTATTTTTCTGTTTTTCAAAAATTATGCTTTATGTTTTATTTATGTTTGTGTCCTATTACATGATCACTAGTGTCTAAGTGTCTATGCCTTAAAGCTATGAATGTCCTATGAATCCATCACCTTTTTTAAAATGAAAAATGATCTAAAAACCAAAGAACAAGAAGTACATGATTTTGAATTCATCCTTGAAACTAATTTAATTATTTTGATGTGGTGGCAACACTTTTTGTTTTCTGAATGAATGCTTGAACAGTTCATATTTTTGATATTATTGTTTACGATTGTTGATGCACGGAAAACTTGTCTCATAACAAATTTCCTTCGGCATGTGTACCGAATTTGTCGTCAAGTAAAAACTCACAATAGAGTGAGGTCGAATCCCATAGGGATTGATTGATCAAGCAACTTTAATTAGAGGAATGTTCTAGTTGAGTGAATCCAGAATTTGAGTTGAGAATTGCAGAAAATAAAATGGCGGGAAGGTAAATGACAGAAAAAGTAAAATGCTAGAATTAAAGAGTTGAAAATAAATGACTGAAAGTAAATTGCTGAATTGTAAATGGGAATGGGGTATTGCTCATAAATGTAAATGGCAGAAATTAAAGAGAATGGGTAAGATCAGAAATGGGGAGTTCATTGGGCTTAGGAGATGTTGCATTCTCTGGATCAATTTCATTTTCATCTCTTCCTCAATCAATGCACTCATTGATCTCCTTGGCAATCTTAAGTGATTGAATTACAATTTCTTGTAATTCAATCTCTCAAATCTTGATCAATAGCCAATTCCTTGGTCAATTGCTCATGAGAAGAGATGAAGTATGGTCACTGATTATACCACATGCATTTCCCAAATTAAGTGTTGAAAGGATTATAGTCACATATCTATCCAAACCCAATTTGGTCCAGCATGAGAAAGCATTTCTAGCATGATCTCTTCATTCCTCTTTCAAGGTTCAGAAGAGATCTAAGTATGAATAGCTTCTTTTCCAAGATAACTACCCAATTGGATGAAGATCGAAAGTTTTCAAGTAAAATCAAGAGAAAAGATAGAAGAAGAATAATGAAAACTAGTATTGATCCATCAAATTACAACAGAGCTCCCTAACCCAATGAAAGGGGTTTAGTTGTTCATAGCTCTGGAAAATGAAAACAAAGATGGAGAATACATGATGAAACTAGAAGTGTAGAGAAAGTAAATACAGAGAGTAATTCTATGCCCAGAGGCTCCCTATAATTTCCAACTCACAATTTAATTCAAAGCTACTCCTATATATACTACTCTTCTGTTCTTCTAGTTGGCTCTTCAAGTCTTGGGTATGGGCCTTTGGATCTTGAGTTTGAAGCAGTTCTCTTCTTCATTGGGCTTGGCTTTACTTGCAGAGAGAAAGTGTGAAGTGGGCAGAGATTTTAGTTCAGGACGTTAGTGGTGTTAACGTTTAGTGAAAATATGGGTTCGAGAACGTTAGTGACAATCACCTTTTTCACTAACGTTCCTCACCCAAGTAAGAGCCACGTTAACTTCAACGTTAGTGGCACAAACGTTGCCACTAACGTTGCCTCTATGCCCTTCGCACACATTACTGGGACTTACCTTTCCCAGTAACGTTGAGAAGTCTCCCCCTTCCTTACGTTAGAGTCCACGTTAACTTAGTTAACGTGGCTCTTTTAACATAGGCTTGCCAACCTTCGAGAACGTTAGTGACACTTACCATTGTCACTAAGGTTCCAATGTGCCCCTATTTCTCACGTTACAGTCCACGTTAACTAGGTTAACGTGGCTTCTAACGTGGCCATGATAGCCATCTCCAACGTTAGTGACAAAGTTGAGTGTCACTAACGTTGGCTCATCATTCCCTTATCCACGTTAGCTTCCACGTTAACTAAGTTAACGTGGGAGTTAACGTGGCTCATAGTGGCTTGTGTGGGCTAATTCCAACGTTAGTAACAATGTTGGGTGTCACTAACGTTGGCGATCACCTCCCTTCTTCACGTTAACTTCCACGTTTAACGTGGCTTATTGGGGCTTGTGTGGGTTCCTTCCAACGTTAGTGACAATGTTTGGTGTCACAACGTTGTCAACCACTTTGTCTCCTCACGTTAGCTTCCACGTTAACTAGGTTAACGTGGAAGTTAACGTGGCTTATTGTGACTTGGCCAACGTTAGTGACAAAGTTGAATGTCACTAACGTTGGCTTCCCCTTTACTTCTTAACGTTAGAGGCCACGTTAACTAAGTTAACGTGGCAACTAACGTGGCCACTTATGAGCTTGGTCCAACGTTAGTGATAATGTTAAGTGTCACTAACGTTGGCTCCATTTCCTTTCTTCCACATTAGAGTTCACGTTAACTTAGTTAACGTGACTCTTAACGTGGGCAATGATGGCTTCGAGAGCGTTATTGGCAATTACTTTTCTCATTAACTTTGCAAGTTACTCCCATTCCACGTTAGTGTTAACGTTAGTATAACTAACGTAGTCACTAATGTGGTTCTTCTTTGCTTCCTTTGTCCTGAAATCAAGCAATAAAGTGCATCAAAGTTCTAGTCCAAGTCATGAGAAATGCAACATCCAATTTGTCCTTAAATTCATGCAAAATCCTCATGAAATCATGTAAAGTGCACAATGTATGCTTGAATCAAGATGTAAGTGAATATCTACCCAAAACTAGCTTATTTCCTAAGGAAATGCATGAAACTACCCTAAAAATAGTAAAGAAAAGGTCAGTGAAACTGGCCAAAATGCCCTGGCATCAAATGTTAAAATTGTTGGCTCTTGAAAGAATAATAAAAAAGGAGAAATGTTATCGATAATCCAAAAAATCATATAATTGATTCTTGAAGCAAGAAAAAGTAGTGAAGAGCTTGCAGAAAAAAATGGCGAAAAGAAAAAGAAAGAAAAAGAAAAAGCAAGCAGAAAAAGCCAATAGCCCTTTAAACCAAAAGGCAAGGGTAAAAGAAAAAGGATCCAAGGCTTTGAGCATTAATGGATAGGAGGGCCCACAGGAATAAAATCCTGGCCTAAGCGGCTAAACCAAGCTGTCCCTAACCATGTGCTTGTGGCGTGAAGGTGTCAAGTGAAAAGCTTGAGACTGAGCGGTTAAAGTCGTGGTCCAAAGCAAAAAGAGTGTGCTTAAGAGCTCTGGACACCTCTAATTGGGGACTCTAGCAAAGCTGAGTCACAATCTAAAAAGGTTCACCTAGTGATGTGTCTGTGGCATTTATGTATCCAGTGGTAATATTGGAAAACAAAGTGCTTAGGGCCACGGCCAAGACTCATAAAGTAGTTGTGATCAAGAATCAACATACTGAACTAGGAGAATCAATAACACTATCTAAATTCTTAGTTTCTATAGATGACAATCATTCTAAACTTCAAAGGATAAAATGAGATGCCAGAACTGTTCAGAGGCAAAAACCTACTAGCCCCGCTCATCTAATTGGAGCTAAGTTTCATTGATATTTTGGAATTTATAGTGTATTCTCTTCTTTTTATCCTATTTGATTTTCATTTTCTTGGGGACAAGCAACAATTTAAGTTTGGTGTTGTGATGGGCGGATAATTTATACGCTTTTTGGCATTGTTTTTAGGTAGTTTTCAGTATGTTTTAATTACTTTTTAGTATATTTTTATTAGTTTTTATTCAAAATTCACATTTCTGGACTTTACTATGAGTTTGTGTGTTTTTCTGTGATTTCAAGTATTTTCTGGCTGAAGTTGAGGGACCTAAGCAAAAATCTGATTCAGAGGCTGAAAAAGGACTGCAGATGCTATTGGATTCTGACCTCCCTGCACTCGAAGTAAATTTTCTGGAGCTACAGAAGCCCACTTGGCGCGATCTCAATTTCCTTGGAAATTAGACATCCTGGGCTTTCCATCAATATATAATAGTCCATACTTTGCCTGAGATTTAATGGCCCAAAACGGGTCAACATAAAAATTTTGGCGTCAAAACGCCCAAACTGGCACAAAAGCTGGCGTTTAACTCCAGGAACAGCCTATGCACGTGAAAGCTTCTATGCTCAGCCCAAGCACACACCAAGTGGGCTCGGAAGTGGATTTCTGCATTAATTGCTTATTTCTGTAAACCCTAGGTGATGAGCGGATAATTTATACGCTTTTTGCCATTGTTTTTACATAGTTTTTAGTATGATTTAGTTAGTTTTTAGTATAATTTTACTAGTTTTTAAATAAAAATCATATTTCTAGACTTTAATATGAGTTTGTGTGTTTTTCTGTGATTTCAGGTAATTTCTGGCTGAAATTGAGGGACTTGAGATAAAAATCCGATTCAGAGGCTGAAGAAGGACTACAGATGCTGTTGGATTCTGACCTCCCTACACTCGAAGTAGATTTTCTAGAGCTACAGAAACCCAATTAGCATGCTCTCAATTGCGTTGGAAAGTAGACATCTAGGGCTTTTCAGCAATATATAATAGTCCTTACTTTGCGCGATTTTTGATGACGCAAACTGGCGTTCAAACGCCAACTTCCTGCCCTATTCTGGAGTTAAACGCCAGAAACAGGTTGCAAACCAGAGTTAAACGCCAGAAACAGGCTACAAACTGGCGTTTAACTCCAAAAAAAGTCTCTACACATGAAAGCTCAAGTGATAACGAAAATTGAGTTTCCATTTATATCCAAAAAAAATTGTAACAAATTCAAGGGAGACAAAGTTCCAGGGAAAATATACCTTTGTAAGGTTTTCCGTGACACCCCTACAACGATGCTTGATATATTCGAGGGTCTCTTTGCAAAATGCACTTGGGTTCAATGTAACTTGCTAACAAGCGACAATAAATTGTACTAAATAAGACACTAAATATGTAATTACTGCAATTAACAATTACCAAGTCAATGAACATGTAAAAGAGATTGTGCACTATTAACACTGACCGCAAAGGTTGTTGGTAGCCACCATATACGTTTGTCCCCTCTTTCGTAAGTCAACATGGATACCAGCAAATTTAGTACATCATCCACAACTTCCTCACTTGGGTGCAATGTCCACAGGGCTTCTCTGTCCCCTTGGCAATGATCATTGGGGATAAGTATTTTCCTGCACTTGTGGTGAATAAAACTTAAAAAACATTTAAAAACAAGTCCGCCTAAACTAATTAAACCACATATACGAATTCAACATTAAATTAACGCACTTAAGGTCCAGGCCTCGTGCAAAAATATACCCTGCAACTACCATCTCCAATGTCACAAAATTCACCCCACCGAGAGGACGAAACACAACATCAATGCACTGCATAATCAAAGCACCACGCATTACATAATGCCACTCATCTAACCAAGTAAAACCCTTATTTAATGTATACAAAAAGCTTCTTCCAAAATATGTTAGTGTTACCCTATAAAAAACAAATCATACATGTAACTCAATGTGTCTACAATGGTATACCTGGGAAAAATCTCCTCCATCCATGAAGCCCGGACAATCCACCCCGAAGAACAGTGGGGTATTTTTTCTTGCTTTTGGTCCAACTATCCCATGCCAGTCTTCATTTTCTGCAATGTACTCCAACCTCCTCTGCCACGAAAAGATTCAGGGAATCAAATCAATACCGGACAAGTAAACACATGCACTTGCTTCAAATGACTTGTGTATTTGAATATTTATATTACCTTAAGTGGTTGCTTCCTAACAAGAGGCCTTTTAGTTGGAGCCTTTGCTTCATCATAGGCAGAGAGCTTCACCGGCTCAAAGAGTATACTTTGGTGAACCGTCACCCTCACCACATATCTTGCGTAATATATCACCAACATCATTTTTTGCAATATTATCATTTGTAGTCCCACGTTTATCTGAACCTTTCTTCTCTTTATGGGATTTTTCCGTCATCCCTTTAGACGGCGGTCCCTTGGCTTTGCTAAGATTAACTTCCTCTCTTGAACCCTACCTTTCCTGGAAAGTCAGAGGCCTCTCACGGCCTTTTTTGCATATTCTGTCTAAAATATCTCCAATATGCCTGCATGACCATACACAACACGTTTCAGTTTCTTGATCTGTTCCACCTGAGCCTCAACAATTGATCTAGTAACTCCGTCTGTTCCAAGCAAGATCTAATGGTTCGTTGAACAAACATTCGTTACATACAATGTACCTACATCATGTGTAATGGCATGTGTTGCATGCAAACAAATTGAAAACACAAACACATTACCTCACGCACTTGGTTGAACACACCCATGATAGCATCATCGGTTGCCACTACATCATCCTCGTTCCCAGCAGATTTGTCCCGGCATTCCTCGACAACGGAGTCCTCCGTGAAGGTAGGGTTTGGAGGAACACCCTTGCTGCCACGCTTGCTGGCCCTCTTGGATTCTCCCATTAATGCAGGTGGTAAAGAAGTTGCAAATAGGCACGACGTGCTTTGGCGCCAAGAAGAAGAATGTCTTAAGAGAAGAATACGAGTACACTATATAACTCAAAAACAAAGACAATGCATTCTCTACTAACAGCGACATTGATAATGGGCCTCATTACCTAACACACACGCAGCCCATATCAATACGCCTAGGCATTTCAGCATATCCCCAAAAAGTTTGTTAGACTTCTAGAGGAAGCTATCCATATAAATATTAACAAAAGAGGAGTGCTAGGGGCCAGCAGATTTTATGAGTTGTAGCCATCAATTAGCCATCAATAGTGTATTTAATGGTGTGAGATTTCATCTAATAGTGGAGAATCACTCATTTTTGTTTTGCTAGCTAAGTGATGGCCAAATTTAAACAAATCTGCTGATCCCTAGACTTTTCCTTAACAAAATTGGTAGATAACCTAAACCCATAAAGTAAAGTAGAAAACAGTAGCTTCATCGTCACATTACTTGTCCATAGATAGCAATAAGTCATATTTTCAATGCAGTAGTCTGAGATGATTGAGTGTGTATGATTGCAGCTGACCTGAATTTAAGAAGTAGCAAAATAATAACATTGAAATTTGTTTGAATAAACCATGGGATCTATGCATCTTAAGACATAGTAAGTAAAAATTAATTTGTGGCGTAAGAAAAAAATCTAACGTCTTTAATTCTTTGTGAAATAAATTAAAAAAAAAGTTTAACTTTAAAGTATGCTAACTGATCAAATTTCAAAAATATTAGGGTCCAGCCATGATGTGGATTGATTTAGCTAGCTCTAAAGTTAGGTTTAAAAACTAAAGTAAACGCTTTTAGATGACATTGATAATTAACTCAATATTTTTATATTTTAATTAATATTTATTTTTATTTAACATTATTTATAAAATAAATATATTGGTATGAATTTTTTATAATATATATCAAATTTAATCTTCAAAGATAAGATGTTAATAATTTATTAGCTAAAATTTCTAATGTTATATACACTAATTATAAATCAGGTTTAATTTTATTTATTTTGGATTAATTTGAATTTAAATTAGATCTTAAAATAGACACCAGAAAATATCCAGTGACTTTAATTTTATAAAAAATTCAAAAATAACTTTACCTGAGAATTTGTTTTAAATTATCTTTAGCACTTCAAATGTGTTTCAACTATGCTTTCGGAGGTAATTCCCACTAAAGATGTAAGTAAAATATATTTCAAATATTAAGAATTAAAAAAATATATTTAAACATTATTTAGAGACAAAATTAAAATATGTTTAAAATATTAACAATAACGTGAAACACTTTAGAGATGAACACTATTTTTATATCAGGAAACTCATATGCTTAATACACACTTTTAGAGTACATTAACCACTTATAAACAAACTATTACTTTATGCCTAGAACAACATACATTAAAAACCTACAGCCATCGCATAATGGGTTAGCAAAACAGGAAGGCCATGTAGGAATCCTTAATCATAGGCTGCTTTCTATTAAACATTATGTAACAAATTTAAACATTGTTTGAGATTAACGAAAGCTAAAGCACTTTACCCAACTCCAAATCCTTAACATACTAGTACCCTTTGGACAACTGCTGTAGATACCCAAATCATGAAGCCATATCCGGTCGTCCTTCGTCGCTGTGTCTTTCAAAAGGAATGATGGATGGTCCTATTCTTCTAGCATGTCCATGAACATATCAACTTGCTTTCTTAGTTCTTCATTCTCGGCCTCAAGACAGCGAAGACGCTCTTCTAGTGCTTGAATCTCCTTTTCCCTGCATTGCCTCAAACGTTCCTCAAGACGGCCAAGGATTCGATAGTTATAGTCTCGAATGGTATGCCCAGTTGCAGACAAAATCTTCTCTAGCATGTTGAACGCCACCTCCTGTCGAGCTACACGCTCCTCATGTGCAATTGGACCATGAGCAACTAGCTCTAAACCTCTGAAGTTGTGAGGAAGGACGACCGTGAATCCAAACATCACTCGATCGTCCCCTGAGCTTATCTCTTGACAAGAAACATTGGGGACCCGATTTGAAAAAATGAACAGGCACGCATCAACATCAACTGCATGTCCTCTACATGCATGAAAGCTTCATCCATCACCGGACTCACCACAGATGGACTGGAATCTGCATCACATGCAAACATTTCACATAATCATGTTGTCAGCAAAACCCTAAAAAGGATCCAACAACACCGCACAGATACATGACTGTAAAGGTAAAAAAGAAAGAAAGTTTCACCTGTAACGACGGGGTTGTTACTGTTACTCCCGCCTCCGTTGTATTGGCTATCGCGTGTTGTTGGTGCATCAGACTAGCTGTGACAGAGGGGTCAAACAAAATGCACTTCCGAACAAGCGTGAAGGTCTTCGAGCTACCCGAACAGTAGAAGAACTTGGTTACTGCTGCATTGTCGGCCGAGGCGGCGGAATTGGAGCTTTTACTTGTGCCACCAGCGGTGGTGGTGGCTGCGGAGGTGCGGGGCCATTATTCACCCACGCCACAGCCTCCTACAAGTCATGAAAACCTTTGTATTCATTGTTCTTGAAGTCCCAAACCTGCTCCTTGTACTCTTGCCAAGTCCTATACACCCCTGGGACCCTATCTTTCTTCACAGCATATAGAGGATATCGGCCACCTTCCATGAAGCACAACTTTAGCATGCAACTCTAATGAAAAGATTTGAAATATGTTGCTGTTCCCGTCACTTGTCCTTATATATTCCACCTAACTTTATGAGGCTTTCCTAACAAGCCACAAATAAACCAAACTCTAATTATCTAATTAACAAACCCAACATATAAAAAGGCTCTTTTGAATTCTAGAATGGGAAGTGCTAGGTAAACAATGACTATCTTAAACAACATAAACAATTACCAATCAAATAAAAATACACTATACTCTAATTTAATGCTACTAATTAAATTTACTCTTTTAACCTTATTAATTCACATTGTTTATACAATGTTCAAAAATGTTGTTAGTTACCTATACTTTTTCTTCTAGAATACACATTTGGGTTTTGCCCACACATAAAAGAGAGAAAATTGTCTCACTTAAATAACATTAATTATATTTTGCATTTATAAATAGGGGTGAATGCGGATCGGATCGGATCAGATATAGTCAAAATTTTGATCCGATCTGCACTAAAATCATCGGATCTAATATCCGCAGTTTTTTAGTTTGGATCCGATCCGATCCGATCCGCACATTTGCGGATCGGGTCGGATCGGATATCGTATATATCCGCAAAATATAAAAATATTTTTAAAAGCTTATTTTTATTAAAAAAATATCAATAAAATTCATTTTTTCTATTTTTTTAAATATGTTTACTCTTAAAATAATATTAAACATACTTTTCTTAAATAATAAATTAAAATAACAACATATATGATAATTATTAGTTGAAATAAAACATAAAAAAATATTTACTTATTTATTTCTTTATTTTTGCGGATACGCGGATATGCAGATACCTACACAAAATCCGCAATCCGATCCGATTAGTGTGCGGATATGATCTGATCCGATCCGATAGCCTTGCGGATCGGATCTATATCCGTAATTTTCGGATCGGATTCGGATAAACACCGCGGATATGTAGATCGGATCCAATCCATGAACACCCCTATATATCCCACAGAGAAAAGATTATTATTGCCAATGAAAAAAAATTCATTGTGATAACATTACTGTCAGAAAGCTCAATTTTTATTGTCCAAAAATTCTTTTTATGGAGCATAAAAAAAAGTAGGCCACAGATATCAGTGACTTTATGTTTAAATTTGAGCAATGAATTCTTGTTCTTTTCATCACAAGGAATGATTTTAGAATTGTACGTAACTCTACATAGTAATAATAAACAAAACAAAAAGATTTGAATATGGTATTAAAAGTTCATGTTTTAATTTTAAAGTATTCAATCTAAAATATAAACTTTTTAGATAAATTTAAAAAAATTTTAGTTTGGATAGTACAACAACTGCCTCTCTTCACATTGGTCAAACTTGATGGCTTTGTAAAACCAGCAAGTTGATGGCTTTGTAAAACCAGCAAGAGTTGGCACTGAAAGAAAAAAAATTTGGCACTCTATAAAGTTGGTGCTATAGTGCAAAAGTTTGGCCTATAAAAGGTCGCCTTTGAGTTTATATAATTCAATTTCAAGGCCTCACCATCCTTTTTTTTTAAGAAGGGATAAAAATTATTCATTCCATCAAAATACATCTATAAAAAAAGTATTTACATTTGTATAAAATATGTTTAGTTCTCTTTATAATGAATCTAAAATTTTATAAATAATGTATTAATGTATTTATTTATCAAGATTATTTTAATAAAATTCAATTTTATTTCAATAAATTATTATATTTTGTCACATAAGAAGAGTCTCACTTGGCTTTTCAAGCCAACTAAAATCAGGACTCTTATGAACATGTTTCTCTTTCATCACTTTTCTCAAGTTTCTAATCTGATCCCACTCACCATCAGCTGCATAAATATTAGATAGTGTTACAAAGCTAACAGGTCCTTTTAACTTTATTTTCATTAGTACGTCCATCATCATAGTTATTCTTCTTAACTTTTATGTGAATGAACTTTCGAAACAAAAACACATACATCATTTTACATCAAATCAATAACAATATAATTATTAGTCTTTTCTCTCCTTTCTTAAAAATTTATATGCAATGCTAAGAAAAATGTACAAACATCATTTTACGTCAAATCAATACCAATATAAGATCATAATGCTCCTAATTTTGTCCTCTTTCTTCGCATATAATCATATCTATCTTCTTGACATACAGTAATAATAGTTAAAAAAATAATAGCTAAGTGACATTCCTTAAAATTTCAGGGTTAACACTAAATTAGTGCTAAATATAATGTTTGTGACTCTCATTTTTTGTTTTTTTTTTTTTACGAATAAAGTAAAGGACCCTAAACCTTATGACTTTTAAGTTAATAACAAATCAATGCCACCTTCATGTTATGCTTCATCTTCATTTTTATTTTTATTTTTTTCAATTCTATCTCTATATAGCATTATATGATTTTTTAACATTGTAATAATTGTTATACGATACTTTTGATTTTCAAATTATTAGTATATACATGTGTAATGATGATGATAACAAATTTTATTTATTTTCAATTTTTTTCCAAAACTACATCAAAATATTTATTCAAACCAAAAATCATAAGGTGCAAATTTTTCACTTTAATCTTATTCCCTTTTTTTCTCTCTATGCACTAGTTCATTCTAAGTCTGTTCTAAGCTTTTACCAAAACTATTATTATTGGCTTTGGCTCAGAACTTGGGGTCTCAACAAAATGGAATAAATTAAAAGATCAAAGTAGAGTACAAATTAAAAGAATCCTAATATTGCTACAAAAGTGATGGGTCCCACAATGCACCTACGTATAAGCTCTAACCCCATAATGCATCATGTTTTTTCTTAGATTTATGTATGGATCGCAAAATACAAGATTGATGGTAATTGAGATTTGATGTTTAAATTTTAACACCAAAATATTAATACCTTTGTTGAAAATATTAAAGAAGTGGCCCATATTATATACATTCAACATACACGCAAGTCACTATAGTTTAGTTATTACTCTTTAACTATGATTTGGTTAAGTGACGAGGTAAACAAATTATTGGAGAAAAGCATGCACCTTCTTTTTCAAAAAAGTAAAGCATGTTCAATATTATCTACAATTGCTAAAACATAGCAATTGTCCTTCTTTTCTTTTAGTAACCATATTTAGCATCAATATATTTTTTTATATACTTTGAATTTATCAACAAGAATGAAGCAATTAGGGGTGAACGCGGATCGGATCGGATCGGATATGGTCAAAATTTCGATCCGATCCGCACTAAAATCATCGGATTGGATCGGATCTAATATCCGCAGTTTTTTAGTTTGGATCCGATCCGATCCGATCCGCACA
This sequence comes from Arachis ipaensis, assembly GCF_059453495.1. Lineage (NCBI taxonomy): Eukaryota > Viridiplantae > Streptophyta > Magnoliopsida > Fabales > Fabaceae > Arachis > Arachis ipaensis. Next base: position 93,395,205 of record NC_142437.1, on the reverse strand, counting down.
TTTGTGGATCGGGTCGGATCGGATATCGGATATACCCGCAAAATACAAAAATATTTTTAAAAATTGATTTTTATTAAAAAAATTAATAAAATTTATTTTTTCTATTTTTTTAAATATGTTTACTCTTAAAATAATATTAAACATACTTTTCTTAAATAATAAATTAAAATAACAACATATATGATAATTATTAGTTGAAATAAAATATAAAAAAATATTTACTTATTTATCTCTTTATTTTTGCAGATATGCGGATATGCGGATACCTACACAAAATCCGCAATCTGATCCGATTAGTGTGCGGATATGATCTGATCTGATCCGATAGCCTTGCGGACCGAATCCATATCCATAATTTTTGGAGCGGATTCGGATAAGCCCCGCGGATATGCGGATCGGATCCAATCCATGAACACCCCTATATATCCCATAGAGAAAAGATTATTATTGCCAATGAAAAGAAATTCATTGTGATAACATTACTGTCAGAAAGCTCAATTTTTATTGTCCAAAAATTCTTTCTATGGAGCATAAAAAAAAGTAGGCCACAGAGAATAGTGACTTTATGCTTAAATTTGAGCAATGAATTCTTGTTCTTTTTATCACAAGGAATGATTTTAGAATTGTACGTAACTCTACATAGTAATAATAAACAAAACAAAAAGATTTGAATATGGTATTAAAAGTTCATGTTTAAATTTTAAAGTATTCAATCTGAAATATTAACTTTTTAGATAAACTTAAAAAAATTTTAGTTTAGATGGTACAATAGCTGCCTCTCTCCGCATTATGTAAATTGGTTGAGGAGAGCATGGGTCTAAACAAAGAAAATAATCTATCACCATTGACAAGTGTTTGAAGAAATACAAATAGAATAAGGGACAAATAAGAGTTGAAACAGTAAAGAAGAATGAGTGGAAGAGGAGGAGAAAGAAGATTAAAGAGGCATGAGAAGAAAGAAGGATAATAAAAGGCTATATGAAGGTTGGAAGTGATTGAATTGGATGGTTAGTGGCTTTCCATTTGTCACATTGGTCAAACTTGATGACTTTGTAAAACCAGCAAGAGTTGGCACCGAAAGAAAAAAAATTGGCACTCTATAAAGTTGGTGTTATAGTGCAAAAGTTTGGCCTATAAAAGGTCGCCTTTAAGTTTATATTATTCAATTTCAAGGCCTCACCATTATTTTTTTTAAGAGAGGATAAAAATTATTCATTCCATCAAAATACATCTATAAAAAAAGTATTTACATTTGTATAAAGTATGTTTAGTTCTCTTTATAATGAATCTAGAATTTTACAAGTAATGTATTAATGTATTTATTTATCAAGATTATTTTAATAAAATTCAATTTCATTTCAATAAATTATTATATTTTGTCACATGGCAAGAGTCTCACTTGGCTTTTCAAGCCAACAAAAATCAGGACTCTTATGAACATTTTTCTCTTTCATCACTTTCCTCAAGTTTCCAATCTGATCCCACTCACCATCAGCTGCATAAATATTAGATAGTGTTACAAAGCCAACAGGTCCTTTTAACTTTATTTTCATTAGTACGTCCATCATCATAGTTATTCTTCTAAACTTTTATGTGAATGAATTTTCGGAACAAAAACACATACATTATTTTACATCAAATCAATAACAATATAATTAGTCTTTTTCTCTCCTTTCTTAAAAATTTATATGCAATTCTAAGAAAAATGTACATACATCATTTTACGTCAAATCAATATCAATATAAGATCATAATGCTCCTAATTTTGTCCTCTTTCTTCTCATGTAATCATAACTATCTTCTTGACAAACAGTAATAATAGTTAAAAAAATAATAGCTAAGTGACCTTTCTTAAAATTTCAGGGTTAACACTAAATTAGGGCTAAATATAATTTTTGTGACTCTCATTTTTTGTTTTTTTTTTTTGTTTTTTTTTACGAATAAAGTAAAGGACCCTAAACCTTATGACTTTTAAGTTAATAACAAATCAATGCCACCTTCAAGTTATGCTTCATCTTCATTTTTATTTTTTTCCAATTCCATCTTTATATAGCATTATATGATTTTTTTAATATTGTAATAATTGTTATACGATACTTTTGATTTTCAAATTATTAGTATATACATGTGTAATGATGATGATAACAAATTTTATTTATTTTCAATTTTTTTTCTAAAACTACACCAAAATATTTATTCAAACCAAAAACCATAAGGTGCAAATTTTTCACTTTAATCTTGTTCCCTTTTTCTCTCTCTATGTACTAGTTCATTCTAAGTCTGTTCTAAGCTTTCACCAAAACTATTATTATTGGCTTTGGCTCAGGACTTGGGGTCTCAACCAAATGGAGTAAATTAAAAGACCAAAGTAGAGTACAAATTAAAAGAACCCTAATATTGCTACAAAAGTGATGGGTCCCACAATGCACCTACATACGTATAAGCTCTAATCCCATAATGCATCGTGTTTTTTCTTAGATTTATGTATGGATCGCATAATACAAGATTGATGGTAATTGAGATTTGATGTTTAAATTTTAACACCAAAATATTAATACCTTTGTTGAAAATATTAAAGAAGTGGCCCATATTATATACATTCAACATACACGCAGGTCACTATAGTTTAGTTATTACTCTTTAACTATGATTTGGTTAAGTGATGAGGTAAACAAATTATTGGAGAAAAGCATGCACCTTCTTTTTCAAAAAAGTAAAGCATGTTCAATATTTTCTACAATTGCTAAAACATAGCAATTGTCCTTCTTTTCTTTCAGTAACCATATTTGGCATTAATATATTTTTTATACCCTTTGAATTTATCAATAAGAATGAAGCAATTAGCGGTGAACGCGGATCGGATCGGATCGGATATGGTCAAAATTTCGATCCGATCCGCACTAAAATCATCGGATCGGATCTAATATCCGAAGTTTTTTAGTTTGGATCCGATCCGATCCGCACATTTGCGGATCGGGTCGGATCGGATATTGAATATATCCGCAAAATACAAAAATATTTTTAAAAGCTTATTTTTTAAATATGTTTACTCTTAAAATAATATTAAACATGCTTTTCTTAAATAATAAATTAAAATAACAACATATATGATAATTATTAGTTGAAATAAAACATAAAAAGAACATTTACTTATTTATTTCTTTATTTATGCGGATACGCGGATATGCGGATACCTACACAAAATCCGCAATCCAATCCGATTAGTGTGCGGATATGATCCGATCCGATTCGATAGCCTTGCGGATCGGATCCATATCCGTAATTTTCGGATCGGATTCGGATAAACACCGCGGATATGCGGATTGGATCCAATCCATGAACACCCCTATATATCCCACAGAGAAAAGATTATTATTGCCAATGAAAAGAAATTCATTGTGATAACATTATTGTCAGAGAGCTCAATTTTTATTGTCCAAAAATTCTTTCTATGGAGCATAAAAAAAAGTAGGCCACAGAGATCATTGACTTTATGTTTAAATTTGAGCAATGAATTCTTGTTCTTTTCATTACAAGGAATGATTTTAGAATTGTACGTAACTCTACATAGTAATAATAAACAAAACAAAAAAGATTTGAATATGGTATTAAAAGTTCATGTTTTAATTTTAAAGTATTCAATCTAAAATATTAACTTTTTAGATAAACTTAAAAAAATTTTAGTTTGGATGGTACAACAGCTGCCTCTCTCCGCATTATGTAAATTGATTGAGGAGAGCCTAGGTCTAAACAAAGAAAATAATCTATCACGATTGACTAGTGTTTGAAGAAATACAAATAGAATAAGGGGCAAATAAGAGATGAAACAGTAAAAAAGAATGAGTGGAAGATGAGGAGAAAGAAGATTGAAGAGGCATGAGAAGAAAGAAGGATAATAAAAGGTTGTATGAAGGTTGGAAGTGATTGAATTGGATGGTTAGTGACTTCCCATTTGTCACATTGGTCAAACTTGATGGCTTTGTAAAACTAGCAAGAGTTGGCACCGAAAGAAAAAAATTTGGCACTCTATAAAGTTGGTGCTATAGTGCAATAGTTTGGCTATAAAAGGTCGCTTTTGAGTTTATATAATTCAATTTCAAGACCTCACCATCCTTTTTTTTAAGAAGGGATAAAAATTATTCATTCCATCAAAATACATCTATAAAAAAAGTATTTACATTTGTATAAAATATGTTTAGTTCTCTTTATAATAAATCTATAATTTTACAAATAATGTATTAATGTATTTATTTATCAAGATTATTTTAATAAAATTCAATTTCATCTGAATAAATTATTATATTTTGTCACATGGCAAGAATCTCACCTGGCATTTCAAGCCAACTAAAATCAGGACTCTTATGAATATTTTTCTCTTTCATCACTTTTCTCAAGTTTTCAACCTGTTCCCACTCACCATCAGCTGCATAAATATTAGATAGTGTTACAAAGCCAACAGGTCTTTTTAACTTTATTTTCATTAGTACGTCCATCATCATAGTTATTCTTCTAAATTTGTATGTTAATGAATTTTTGGAACAAAAATACATACATCATTTTACATCAAATCAATAACAATATAATTAGTCTTTTTCTCTCCTTTCTTAAAAATTTATATGTAATGCTAAGAAAAATGTACATACATCATTTTACGTCAAATCAATACCAATATAAGATCATAATGCTCCTAATTTTATCCTTTTTCTTCGCATGTAATCATATCTATCTTCTTAACATACAGTAATAATAGTTAAGAAAATAATAACTAAGCGACCTTCTTTAAAATTTAAGGGTTAACACTAAATTAGTTCTAAATATAATGTTTGTGACTCTCATTTTTTATTTATTTTTTTTGTTTTTTTTACGTATAAAGTAAAGGACCCTAAGCCTTATGACTTTTAAGTTAATAACAAATCAATGCCACCTTCAAGTTTTGTTTCATCTTCATTTTTTTTCCAATTTCATCTCTATATAGCATTATATGATTTTTTAACATTGTAATAATTGTTATATGATATTTTTTATTTTCAAATTATTAGTATATACATGTGTAATGATGATAACAAATTTTATTTATTTTCAATTTTTTTCTAAAACTACACCAAAATATTTATTCAAACCAAAAATTATAAGGTGCAAATTTTTCACCTTAATCTTGTTCCCTTTTTCCCTCTCTATGCACTAGTTCATTCTAAGTCTGTTCTAAGCTTTCACCAAAACTATTATTATTGGCTTTGACTCAAGACTTGGGGCCTCAACAAAATGGAGTAAATTAAAAGACTAAAATAGAGTACAAATTAAAAGAATCCTAATATTGCTATAAAAGTGATGGGTCCCACAATGCACTTATATACGTATAAGCTCTAACCCCATAATGCATCACGCTTTTTTCTTAGATTTATGTATGGATCGCACAATACAAGATTGATGGTAATTGAGATTTGATGTTTAAATTTTAACACCAAAATATTAATACCTTTGTTGAAAATATTAAAGAAGTGGCCCATATTATATACATTCAACATACACGCAAGTCACTATAGTTTAGTTACTACTCTTTAACTATGATTTGGTTAAGTGATGAGGTAAACAAATTATTGGAGAAAAGCATGCACCTTCTTTTTCAAAAAAGTAAAGCATGTTCAATATTTTCTACAATTGCTAAAACATAGCAATTGTCCTTCTTTTTTTTCAGTAACCATATTTGGCATTAATATATTTTTTTATACACTTTGAATTTATCAATAAGAATGAAGCAATTAGGGGTGAATGCGGATCGGATCAGATCGGATATGGTCAAAATTTCGATCCGATCCGCACTAAAATTATCGGATCGGATCGGATCTAATATCCGCAATTTTTTAGTTTGGATCCGATCCGATCCGATCCGCACATTTGTGGATCGGGTCGGATCAGATATTGGATATATTTGCAAAATACAAAAATATTTTTAAAAGTTTATTTTTATTAAAAAATATCAATAAAATTCATTTTTTCTATTTTTTTAAACATGTTTACTCTTAAAATAATATTAAACATACTTTTCTTAAATAATAAATTAAAATAACAACATATATGATAATTATTAGTTGAAATAAAACATAAAAAGAATATTTACTTATTTATTTCTTTATTTTTGCGGATACGCAGATATGCGGATACCTACACCAAATCTGCAATCCGATCCGATTAGTGTGCGGATATGATCCGATCCGATTCGATAGCCTTGCGGATCGGATCCATATCTGCAATTTTCGGATCGAATTCGGATAAACACCGCGGATATGCAGATCGGATCCAATCCATGAACACCCCTATTTATAAAATAAAATAAATATAAAGAATTTTGTTTTTTTACACCATTATACACTTACTTGTCCACTTTTTTTATATAAACATTTAAGTATTTAATTTACCCAGTAATTCAAATTCACTATAAGAAGTTTATATTTTTTATAAAAATTTTTATTTTAAATTAATAACTTCACTATTGGTGGAAAATTAATTTAGATATTTATAAGTATAAAAATATAATTTCTTATACTATTTAGATAAAAGTAGATTTATTCTCGTAAAATTTGTATAATTCGTTATCAATTTGTATAATTATGAGACTTATTCAAAATTAATATATATTTATCAAATTAAAAATAATATATAAAATAATATATTTTAATATCTTTTTTTAAGTTTCAATAATCTTATTTTTATTATTATTATTATTATGTATGATCAATTATTAATATGAATTGTTGATTTTTTTGTACAAAATAAATAAAAAATTGATCATACATAATAATAATAATAATAATAATAATAATAATAAAAAATAAGATTATTGAGAATACTTAAAAAGAGTATTAAAATATATTATTTTTAATTTAATAAATAAATATTAATTTTAAATAAGTCTCATAATTGAATATTTTGTTAGTTTTTTTTAATGCATGGAATAAAATAATTTGTTTAATTTTTAAATTATTATTGATTATGTAGAGTATTGAGTATATGCATGAATGTTTACATTTAAATTTAATCTTTTTTTTTTAATTTCTTCGCATAAAATAAAATAATTTTTTTTGTTTTTAAATTATTAATTATGTAGAAGAGTATTGTATTTGAAATTTGAGTAAATATATTTTTTAATAAATTTATTTCAATTATACCACAAAAAAATATTTTATTCCATATAAAATAATTTAAAAAAAATTAAAAGATGTTAGTAGTACTATAAAAATTTGTAAGCTTAGGTAAATATATGATAAATGGAACCTAGTGGATTCGATTTATATCCATTAGCTAGTTGCTGAATAAATCGAAACAGCTTGTTTCAAATTACTAGCTGAATCATGCACGTGCATAGATCGAATCATGTTGATTCGATTTACCAGGGGATGTTACATGCATGCTTAAATCGACTCATGCTACTTCGATTTGCATGTTTGCTTGGTAATTCGATTTGGCCTGATTCGATTTAGTAGGAAAATTGACGTATGGAATAAGCCTCATTCGATTTACATAAAAACGTCTATTCGAGAGAACTCAATATAACGTTTTTTGATTTGGGTGATTTGTGTAATTTAGAATTGCATTCGTTTTATTTCTGTGTTTTATCCAAAAAATTAATTAATAACTTTAATATATATTCTTACAATATGTGTTAATTTTTTTCTTAATGTATTTTTTAATTTGACAAAATTAAAGACTAATTTAATACCTGTTTAAAAAGTAAACTAACTATTTAACTAATTTAAATTAGTTAAAATATATGTTAGTTATATTTTAATGATAAAATGAGAATTTAGTTAACTAATTTTAATATTGGTTTTTACAGAATATTTTTTAAAATTGTTAAAATTTGGTGTTTTTTTTATGATATAAAAATCATAAATTTGACTTTTATTTTTTTTATTTTAAATATTTTTAAACATTCAAATTTGATCTTTTAAATTTGTCATTTTAGTATTTAATTTTTTTTAAATATACTAATTAGATCCTCCAATTTATTTTATGATAAAATAAAAAAATTTACTTCAAAAAATTTAGATTCTCCAACGACATGTATACCATGAAATCTAACCGTTAGATTTCTTTATAAATTTCATTATCCCTCATATTTGAGGGTGATTTGTTAATTAAAAATTAATAAAATAATATTCATATTAAAAAAAAACACACTAACTAATCATTACATTGGATTATAAACAATCTTCTTCCGTTTCTAAAAATAATTAGCTATTTTACATAAGTGAAATTTTGATTATCATATACTAAATTTTAAATTTTTAATTTAAAATTTTGATTTGGATAGTCTTAACTGTAATAAGTGAAAAATTATATATGTTAAATTATATTGAGTTAAAGATAAAATAATATCACTAAGCAAATTTAATTACAAGAGATACAATGACATCAAAATTTTTATTAAACGATAAATATATGACAAATATAACATGAGAGTTAACACAATGGAAATTATAATATAAAAAATGCAGGCCTGCTACACATACAAGTTTTTTTGGCTTACAAGCTATACAAGTTGGCTCAAACCCAAGAAAAAACACGCGCACTACACTCTTCTACAATCGAGCGTAAACGCATGCGTCTTAATCAACCGTTGCGTTTTTCCAAAACACGCTCATTATGACCGACTCTTCCTCTTCTTCCTCAATCAAAACCCAAACCGTCAAGATTCAAGCCACATTCGTAACAAACTACGATTCTGAAGAAACCTTCCAACTCCTCGCGAAAAGTAGAACAAATCAAGAAGAAAACATACAAATTTCCATCAAAAATTACTAGAAAGAACGAAGAAACATTATTCAAGGTACTGTTTTACTGTTCTTCTGCGTATTTCACATTTCTATTTTATGAAATCGAAGTACTATATCGTAAGTATTTCTCTCTCTGTTTCACTGTTCTTAATTTAGATCTCATATTACTGTTCTGATGACACTGTTCTTCGTTTACGCTATTTCACGTACTTATAGTGAATGCTTTAACGTGTGTTTTGATCTATTTTGGTACATGTTTTGTGCATGTTTACATGTTTTTTAAGTAGGTTTGTGCATACTTACATGAAAGACTCTTCCTCTTCTAAATGATGTTTGGGTGTATATGGAAGATTTTTGGGTGTATATATCAGACTTGGCATGCGATTGTTGCTTCTAGTGACATTTTGAACTTAAATATCTTTCTGAACTCATATAATGTCATATAATCCAAAAAAAAATATAGAGGTGTATGGGACTAATATATATATTAGGAATTTTGAAGTCTAACTGGTACTGTTCTAATTGTGCTTGACCTTGTAGTGTCATTTTATGCATGTTTGGTTGAATTGAATATGATTTTGAACTGATTTAATTTCGTTTCATTGAAAAAACAAAATGTTTATGGGACTGGATTTGGGTGTATGTGGCTGATATTTGGGTGTATCTAATTGATATTTGAGTGTATGTCTCTTATTTTTGGGTGTATTTTTTATCTATTGATAGCATCCCTTTTTCATTGCAGTAAAAATGGCAAGCAAGAACCAAGGTGAAAAAAAATACAATATAAGCACAAATATATGTCTGAGAACAAGTCAATTTTTTCTAATACAAATATATGTTATTTTAATAACTCTAATTTTGCTTCTTTTTTTTTTTACAGCAAACCAAAGACTTGAAGTGTGCCACCAGATTGTTGAGTGAAAAATTTAAAAATATGAGCGAGGCAAAAAAAGTAATTGTTCGGGAGTTAAGTTTTGGTGGACTGATGCACATCCCGCCGATGAGGGTGCATCACAAACTATTAAAGGAGTTGGCTAGCTCCTTTAATTTGGACAAAAACACACTCGAAACAACCTATGGTTCCTTTAGAATTAAACCCAGCACAATAGGGGCTGCCCTTGGCCTCAATGCATCAGGTAACTGATTACAGAAAACTTCTATAATTCCATTCTTCGTAATATCTTATTCTGCTATCATGTAATTAAGAAACAAACATAGGTATATATGAGTGATATTTGGGTGTATATGAGTGATATTTTGGCATATTTTAAGTGATTTGCAGTCTAAATTATTTTCTCTTTTGTAGGAGATCTATTTCCTCATAAAGTGAGTTATAAGGAACTTTCTGAAGAGAACAAACAGATTTTTAGAAGATTCAAGGGGCAGACTCTAAAGAATCTAACTGATGAGATGATGAGTATTGGTGTTGAAAATGAACAAGATCGCATGATGTTCAAGAGAATTTTCATTCTCTATATTCAGATGGCATTCTTGTTGCCCACAACAATAAACAAAATTTCTCCTGTGCACTTAACTCCAATTTTTAAGATAGACAAAATAACCGAGGGCAACTGGGGAGCCCATGTACTAAATTTCATCATCAAAGGCATAACTAATTTCCATCTGAAAAAGAAGAAATCAATTGACGGCTTCCTCTTTGCCTTGATGATAATCTATTTCCATCTAGAAAAAAACAAAGACAAGAAAGGAGAAGAAAAACCTGCACTGCTCTGAGTTAGCAACTGGAATAGAGAGCAGTTAGTTACAAGGATGAGGGCAGAAATAGATAGACATATGGTAAATGAACAGAATACCTTCTCTAATTTGGGTATATTTTATTTATGTAGATGCTGTAAAGTAACATTTCTACTATTTTAGGGCATCGTAAAGAAAGCAGAAACAAAAAAGAAGTTGAAACAAATGAAGGAAAAAGAAAAGAAAGAAAAAAACCAAGGCAAGTTCATCATCATCATCTGAGAGTGATACATCTTATACTGAAGTCTATTCTTCCTCTGAGTCTGAGACTGAAGAAGACTCAGAGGAACCAAAAAGGAAACAACCCACCAGAATGGCCAAAAATTAAGTAATATATTTGGGTGTATTTTGTCACTTTTAGGGTGTATTTTGTCACTTTTAAGGTGTTTTTACTAATGATTATTTGCCTTCCATAATTGAATCCAAAAAAGGAAGAAGATTCAGGAGGATTCCAATTCAGAAACTGAATCGAATGATGAGTAATATTCTGAAATTATCATCACTTTTTTTTCGTTTATTTTCAAAATTTCATGTATTAACAGAGAATTTCTTATTAACATTCAGAAGTGAAGAATCATCACCAATAAAAAAAATAAAAAACAAAGAAAAAAATTTAGAGAACACCCAAAAAGTAAGCACTGCTTTGGATAGTATTTTATCATCAATTTTATTTTGTTTTTCTGATTCATACTTTTTTTTTCCAAGGTGCAATCCAAAAAGAGAAAGCAAGTTGTTGAGGATTCGTCTGCTGAACAAACTCAATCCTATGATGGGTAAGATACTTTGTAAAGCTATATTACCGTTTATCATCAAAATTATATTTGTTAACATGTTCTTTTATGCATGTACTGTCAGATCTGAACTTGAAACTGAAGTATTACAAGAATTCTTAAGGAAATCAAAAAAGAAGAAAACCAATGAAAAAAACTGTTGCACGGGGGTTTGTTATATTTGGGTGTATAGTAGGAATTTTAAGGTATTTTGGTTGCTGATAATTGTTTTTGGTTTCCCAAGAAGAAGGGAGCTCCGCTGCCATCGACAGAAGGTCACTATGACTCATCCGAAACGTAAGAACCTTTATTTGATAAAATCTTGTTATCCTGATTTAACTGTATGGTATTTTTACTGAAAAATATTTATTCTATGCTTAGAATACCGGAGGTGAACTTAGGAAGTGAGAATGATCCTTTGTCTCAAGGACAAATAAATCAAAGCAGCATAAACAAACCAGCGAATAGCATGTAATTTCTCTTTCTAATACCGGTTGCTTTTATCTTTTTTTACGTTCTACTTCTAATTCTGTATATATCTTTTTTAGAAAAAAAGCTCTTTAATTTTTTATTCAAGAAAAAAAGGCAGAAAAAAAAGTAAAAATGCAACTACGTAAGTTCTCAAAAAACAAAGGCTGTGTTTCTTTTTCAATGCTTCAGGTGTATTTTGACTGTATTTGGGTGTATTTCAGGTTGAGTCTGGTAGAAGAATCAGCCAATGACCCAGCTGAACAGAACATGATGGTTGTGCGAGTGGAGACACAGTCACAAATTGAAGCGCTTTCAATGTGAGTTTTACAAGTAAATTTCAACCTTATGATCATGAATTTTCACGGGCTTTCTTAACTTTTTATTTTTGTATTGTTTAGAGTTTCGATTCAAGTTTATGTCCCGCTATACCAGACAACCCCTGTGTCAGCAATTGAACTATCCCCCGCAAAGTCTCCAAGAGAGAAAATTAGTGAAAAAAGAATAGAAATGTAAGAAATGATATTGGGGTGTATTTGCTTATTATTGGGGTGTATATTGTCCTTATTTGGGTGTATATCTTCACAATTGATCTGTAACTCATTTTTTATAACATGATTCCTTTTATCTAACCCTGCAGCACTCCACAACCCCCGAAACCTGATGAAAGCACACCCACGGTTCCACCAACTCCATCTAAAATGTAAGTTCAGCACAATAAAATTTGATTTTCAATATCATTCGTCTATTCTTATTCTTATAGTACGTTATATGTCAACACGCAGTAATCCAACCCCAGAAGATGCTGCTGCACTGATGATGATGGCCCGGACAGCATCGTACATACCTAAAGAAGGTCTGATGCTATTATTCAGCCTTGGCTTGACTGATTCAAGCCAAGAAGAAGTAGCGACGCAAGAGGAGCAAAGGGAAAAAAGTCTTGAAACACCAAAACTAATCGAACAATTGGAGGAACTGGTGAAAAAATTGCAAACAGTGGGGTGAAGACAGAAGGTAAAAGACCATAGATTGAAAAGCAGAGTGGCAAATAAATTTTTGAAAGTTTGAAACTCCTGTGAAGAGCAACGAGATGTCGGCTGAAATGAAAGAGAAATGCTATGTCTGGGCCACATGTGTGAAGGCATACGGAGATGGAAGCACTAATGAGTATGACCCCGTGTGCACACTTAAAGCCCAAGATCGATATATTTTATCAAAAAGTCCACTTTGTATCTCTGAAAGCTGCTACACATATAGAAGCTGAGGTAATATTGGAATAACATTAATGATTTTATCATGAAATGTAACTGCAATGTTGATTGATGTAAATTGATTTGGGCTTTTTTTTTCTAGATTGTCTCTGCCATGTGCCTCATCCTTAACCAACAAAATATTAAAAGATTTCAAGAAGAAATATACTGTCTCCCCCCTGATATTGTGGTAAGGTGTACTTCAACGAAATTTGGATGTATTTCTTAAATCCCTTGGGTGTATTTCTGGTATCGTTTGGGTGTATTTTTGTAATCGTTTGGGTGTATTCTGTAATTGTTTAAGTGTATTTCTATAATTATTTGGGTGTATTTCTGTAATCTATTGGGTGTATTAAATATTTCATTTGGTGTTTCACAAATGTTGCAGAACATGGCCATTGGAAATCATCCAGATGGGGAATTCTTACAGCCTAAAACCAAAAAGCCATTTAGGGTCAAAGACTACCCAATGTTTATACCTTCTTGTACCTCAAAAAATTAGCATCACATCTATATGTAAGTTTTTGTTTCTAAAGCTTCTTATCACAATTCTTTGCTTATGTGCCAATTAAACTTAAACACTGTTCAATGTGGACATGCTTCAGATTTTTACACCTGTCTGCTATTCAGAGCATTGGTGGATATGGGTGACTAATGCAAGAAAGAGAAAATTTTATATACTCGACCTGTATCACAAGACATGTCCCTCCGAAACTAGAATGAAGCTAAATAAATTCGTTGTAAATTGTTTCTATGTTTTGTATTTTAATATTTGGGTGTATTTCTGTTTAATATAAGGTGTATGTTTGGGCTCCTTTGGGTGTATTCCTTTATTAAATTTATTCTTATATTTTTCTATGTTTTTTGTTTTTAGGGATATGTAATTTCAAGAATTAGGGTATATGCTGGGGCACCTCTCAGGAAAAAGGATAATGAAATTGAACCACTATACATTAACATTTCAGGTCAAAAAACAAGGTATAAATCTTTCACTTTGAAAATTAATCTTTTCAATATTAATTTGCTAATTTATTTTTTGTTTTTCAGCTATGATTGTGCCATTTATGTAATGAAATAGCTTGAAATAATTCAGCCTAAAAACGTTAAAAGGCGGAAGTATGAATGGACAATTGGACTCAGGTAATTGTGTTTAAAACTATATAACTCTCTATTACTTTAGTAAATTAGCATAGTTGATTAAAAAGAATATTCTTTTAAATTGTAGAAGGAGGTGGACCACTTTAGATTAGAATTTGCTTCTCGGATTCTATTTCATGAAATGAATCAAGACAGAGCTGAAGCCATTAGGGGAAGTGATGCAATAAGATTGTCCAAACCATCATCACTATTGTTGAGTCCATATTGTCATATAGATTCTTATGATATTGACAGTGATTAATCTAAGTGTTATGTATTGTTGGAATAGTTTGAACATTTGTTGTAAAATTTTGCGAATATAATCCAGTTTTATTATAAATTTTTTTTCATAATTAAATTGTCTCTGCTGTATTCAAAAACTCTATATTACAGGTTCTAAAAAATGAAGGAAAACAACCCCAAATCTACTATACACCTGAAAATTTGAATTTTACATCCAAATAATTTCAATATACACCCAAAATTCTATCCCCTGATGCTAGAACCCTAAAACTCTAAACCATAAACCCTAAACCCTAAAACCTAAAACCCTAAACCCTAAACCCTAAACCCTAAAATCCTAAAACCCTAAAACCCTAAACCCTAAACCCTAAACCATAAAACCATAAACCCTAAACCCTAAACAAAACACTAATTTCTAACATAAACAGCAGCATCTCAAAAAATATTAACAGATTAATTTTTACACCCAAAAAATTGAATTTTACACCCAAATAATTCTACTATACACCCAAAATTCTATCCCCTAATGCTGGATCCCTAAACCCTAAAATCCTAAACCCTAAAACCTAAAACCCTAAACCCTAAAACCCTAAACCCTAATCCCTAAAACTCTAAAACCCTAAATCCTAAAACCTAAACCATAAAACCTAAACCCTAAAACCCTAAATCCTAAACCCTAAACCCTAAAACCCTAAAAACTTAAACAGAACGATAATGTCTAACATTAAACAGCAAAATCTGAAAAATATAAATGTAAAATGTCAAACACAAAAAAATTCAGAAATACACACAAAAAACTTAGAATTACACCCCTATCCTGTTACTATACACCCAAAAAGCTATCCCCTGCTACTGGTTCCCTAAACTGATAATTCATAACATGTCCGTGATATTGGCTGGAATTTGGTTGCACCACTGATGCAGCATTAAAAAAGTTTAACTGAAAATAATAAACTCACATATTAGCAAAAATATTAACAAGAAAATTAAACTCAATCACCACTTATTTAAAGAACATGACTTTTACCTCATTTAGAGCTTTTATTTTCTTCTTCTTTGAGGCATTTGCAATCTGTTTGTCCAACTTTGAACCTAGCCTATTTTTTGGACGTCCTCTTGTTCGAACCCTTGGAGGGCTTTGAAGCTCGTTAATGGATTCTAAGTTGGCATCTTCGTGAGATAATGAACATTTTCCCTTTTCTTTTCGCTTTCAATTCTTCCATCTCAACTATGACGTTATCGTAGGCACGGTGCAGAATGGCAGTCAGCTCCTCGGATTCTTATGTAAATTCACAAATATTTTGCAAACGAAACACCAATTCGTCAAACCTCCTGCTTCTTGGTTCCAACAGTGGCTTGTCTGGATGCTCTTGATGTGTGTGTGTTGCCTCTTTACCTTCTTGCTCCATCGTTCCAATATATATCTCGGTGACACTTGGGTTACTCGTTCAAAGCTTAACACGCTTAGGGCGTGACGGCACAATATCTCTCTTGACTCGAATAATAAGCACTGGCATTTCACTTGGGCTGCTACGTACTGAGTCGTAAGTAACCACAAACTTGTTGAATATTGAGCTGAAAACTTGTTCTCCAACTTTGTATACTGAGTAGCCTAGAGCGGAGTTTGTTAATCTTGTAATGCAATTTGCCTTCCCTCTGAATTGTGCTTGAACTTCCCTAAATTTTTGGTGAGTGTACACATGTTGAAACTGAGCTTCTATGGAGGATTTTGTTGCACACGGTATGACGGTGTGAAAACCTGCAGCATCGAATTCTCTCTCTGTTTGCTCCCTGCTTCCGAGGCAATTATCGTATTGTTGGACAAATTGGATAAGTGAGCTGTTCCGGGTAATGAACTTGTTAAAAAATGAATGCATGCTCTCGCTCCTTTGTGTGCTTCTCATCCCGGCCCAGAAGTGGTGATCCAGATAAATTGGAACCCATATATGACGGTCTTCATAAAGATCTGTATAATACACCCAAATCAGACTATATTACACCCAAAAACATGCAATTTACACCTCTGCTGCAGATTTTAAATATCATTACTTGAAAGCTACTTGTTGTCCACAAGACCATACTTCAGCAGAAAATCATTCCAATTCCTATCAAATGAGTCTTTACTATGAGAGTTCTAAACAACTTGGCTCATTTCTTGTTCGATTTCTACGTGTCCCTTGTAGCCATTTAATTTGCTTGGAATCTTCTTCATGATGTGCCAAATACACCAACGGTGAATTGTTGTAGGCATACAAGCCTCTATAGCCCTTTTCATTGACGCGCATTGATCGGTAAGTATCCCTTTCGGAGCATTTCCTCCCATGCAACGAAGCCAACATTGAAATAACCATTTGAATGATTCAATATCTTCGTTTTTCATCAAAGCGCATCCAAGAAGTATTGACTGATCGTAATGATTCATCCCGACAAAAGAATCACAAAACAAATTATACCTGAAATAGATTACGATAAAACAGAATTAAAATCAACAAAATACACCCAAATAATGATTCTATACACCCAAAAACCTCCAATATACACCTCTGCAGCAGATTCATAAAACAACATTAATTCAGCATCATAAACCAAAACAGCATATTACCTGTTTGTATTGTAGGTAGTATCGAATGAAATAACATCTCCGAAATACTCAAAGGCAGCTCTGCTCCTTGCGTCCGATCCGGCCAAAAAGCAAGCTTAATCGACTGATCGTCCTCGAGTTCGAGCTCAAAAAAGAAATTATGATTCTTCTCTTTCATTCTTAATAAGTATTTTCCAAATTCTTTTGCATCTTCTTTTCCGAAACATTCCGCACTTCTCTCGTGATGTAATTCCTCACGTCTTTTTCGATAAAATTTAACTCGCGGTGACCCCCAGCTGCCGCAACGAATGATTGGTAAGTTTTGCTTGGTCTAATACCGGGTTCCTCGTTATTCTCTACTGTACGACAAATGGACATGCTTAGTTCCCTGTGCTGTTTGAGCAACTCTGCTTGGGTTGGACAGCAAGGATGTGAATGATGCAACACGACCTTCGAAATGATCCAAACACCAACATCCTTCAATGTGTGTATATAAATTCTTGTAGGACAATTTAAACCAGCTGTGGAATTTGTCTTCTCGGTCGGAGATATTTTAGATTTCCATTTTTCCTCTCTGCTACATGTAATCAATTGATTCTTAATGTTGTTTCCTTTCTTATTTGTGCTCCGAACTCTTGTAGAAAAACCTGCAACCTTTGATAGACCGTGTAGAATTTCGCAGCATCTTCAAAGGTGTTAAAAGTCATTCCAACCTTGGGAACAAACTGGTTATCAACATCACAGAGGAGCTGCAAAATGCACCATGTTAAAAACAAGGATATACTATACAATTTCTGTACGTCATAAAAAATAACAATTCAACTAAAATACATCCAAATATTTCTAATCTACACCCCAACGACAACAACTCAACTAAAATAATAAAAAAAAGTCATAAACTGTATATACACTCAAACTTCCCTAAAATACACCCAAATAGTTCTGATCTACACCCGAACGTCTGGTATAAAATGTACAAAATTAATCAAAACTAGTACATTAGATTCAATTCACAGTCAATGTTCACGCATTAATTTCACAGTCAATGTTCATGCATTATTCAGCTAGACAATCATAAAGGACTATCTGCATCAAATTCAGATTCAATAATTAACTGAAACTAAATCACACCTCAAGAACTTCATTCGATTCAAATTCAAAATCCACTTCGCCCTGGTTCAGCTGACAATCTGAAGTTGAATCATCCATTATCTTCAAAACGATTTCAAAGTTTGATTTCAGAAACTATGAAAATCGAAAAAAATGAAGCAAGAAAACAGAGAGAGAAACGCACGTAAATGACGAAGAAGAAACCAGTGAGAAATGCACGTAAAGAAGGAATGAAAAGGCAAAGAGAAATGCACGAACGAGATCGAACAAAGAAGGCAAGAAATTCGAAAAAGGAAACGAAATCCTTTGAAAAAAGGAAGTTATATATTCGTGCGTTAATTGATTTAAAAGTCTGTTAAGCAGGCGCGTGAAACACACATGCCACAAGACGTGCGTTTGAGGGTAAAGGACTTGTAAGACTTGTAAGCCCTAATCGCTTGTATGTAGAGATTATTCGTAAAAAATAATAAAATGCAGAAAAAAACTTAGAATTTAATCTTGATGCACTGTAAATATAAAATAGTTTTATACGTGCATTTAATTACGTAACGCTATATCAGTAAAAATATAACTATATTTTATATTGACTACATAAATAGTTATCTAAAAAAACCGATGTGATTGCACGACTGAACCTAATGATAAAGAAAAGAGTGAAAGCGTTAGTAAACATGCCTTAACTTGAAAAAAAAAGTGATGAAATAAAAAAAAATAGAACAGTTAAACTTGAGAAGGGCTGAAATTCACAGAAGAAAGGAGAAAAAAATACAGAAAGAAAAAATGAAATAAACGGCTAAAAAATGTCATACTGTTTTGTTGTTGAAAAACTCATCAGAAATACAAGTCTCACTGTTAAGTCTTATCTCAAATGCCATAAAATTAAATAACTAATGCAATTATTGACACTTGAGAAAGACAAATTCAAATGAAGAAGAGAAATGTACGGGAGAAAATGAAGGAAGAAATGAATTAAAATGCTAATGAATGTAAAAAGTCTCTCGATGTACTCTGTTGTTATGGTTCACGAATAAAGAAGGTATAAATATTTTTCTCTTTTAAAAACATTACGGGCCAA
Organism: Arachis ipaensis; assembly: GCF_059453495.1. Classification (NCBI taxonomy): domain Eukaryota; kingdom Viridiplantae; phylum Streptophyta; class Magnoliopsida; order Fabales; family Fabaceae; genus Arachis; species Arachis ipaensis. Next base: position 93,376,042 of record NC_142437.1, on the reverse strand, counting down.
AGTCCAAAGGCCCAATAAACTTAAAAACTAACTAAACACATGAACAAACTTCAGTCCTCTTCAAGGCGCATGTAGAATCAGTCTCAGCTAACAGCTTGTTGATTCTTAGTTCTGTAGCTAATTTTGTTCCAATATAGATGGCCCATAACTCTCCTGACATCATCGAAGTTCTTCTCATTGATGCCCAGTTTTGGGACCAAGATGGTTGAATGAGCTAAAGATCTTTTTTGTGATGAGAAGAGGCCCAACAAAAAATAAAAACTAATCACCTTGTTAATTAATTTGTATAATTGTCATTGACAATGATTAGGTTATAGAGTGACTGTCCTATATGCGGAAATAATGCTGCCAATACTGTGTTGCGATAGTGTTTATCCCTTATAGTGGACAAATATCATTCATAAAATTCAACCAATTCAAATCTACACATGTAGATGTTTTTGAGTAATCTATACTAGATAATTTGCCTTACTTTAAATGACACGAATATCAGTTGATCTTAACTAAAAAATATGTTAAAGATAATGTGCCCTTAACTTTACCTGAATAAACATTTTCAGTAATACATGATTCTAACTTATTATAATTATTATATGTATATTAAAATTAATTATTAAAATTAATTATTAGTATAAAATATAAAATATATATTAAAATATAAATATATTAAAAATAAATAAAGTTATATATATTTATATATAAATATATTAATAATTAATTTTAATAACTAATTTTAGTGTATGAATAATATCTTTTTTTTATAAAAACTTAATTTCCGGAAAACTTTGCAAGGTATGGTAAAGCAGAGCAATGAATCATACAAGGTGCTATAGACAAAATGGGAGGGAGGGGGGTGGGTCGATCTTGGGTTGTAAGAACCTTATTCTCTCAATCATTATAAAAAGTTTAATTACTTTGTTGGTAGTATAGTTTTGCGAAATTTTTAATTAAGTTTTATATTTTTTTTTGTTTAATTAATTTTTGTACTAATTTTTTTTTAATTAAATTTTTTTTGGTAGTAATTAACTTAATTATATAGGAATTCAATTAAAAAAATTAATATAAAGACTCAAATAAAAAAAAAGTGTAAAAATTTAATTAAAAAAAATTGATATAAAAATTTAATTAAAAAAATATAAAAATTTAACTAAAAATTTTGCAAAACTATAGAAGTTAATAGAATAATTAAACTTTATAAAAAATCACCATTAATACTGACTATTGATGACAAAATATATAATACAAGTGATATAGTAATGAAAGGTACAATAATTAGTAACGATAACTGATAGAGTACAATTATATGTTTTACAAAATTAATATGTTCTAATTATTACTTGTGGTCCTCAGTATATATTGATAATGTTTAAAATTTATGCACACGCCACATTATTGGTCCCAGGACTAAGAAAGCTAGCTCGGTGTCCTTTTATATTATTTATTTGAGATCAATTTGGTGTTATATAGTATTATAATTGAGATTAAATGAATTTAATTCACTATCAAAAGATTATTAATTAAGAGATGTGAGATTTATAATATATTTTTTTTATATTTATAAATGACCATTTGAATCGTAAATATTTATAAGAGGTGAACGAACTAATAATATTAAATCAAATAAAGTTTAATATTATATTAGAATTGGGATTAAACATATTTAATTTTATTAAAAAAACTCACTTAAGATGTGAGAATTATCTCATACTTGATACTTATAAAAATTATTTATAAATTATATTTTAGAGATGTGAGATTTATAATATATAACATAATTAAATTTTTATTATTACGCCCTAATAAAGCCACCTTCGTGCATCAGATTGGAGTAGTAACTAGTAAGTTGTGTTTGATATCTTTTGTCTTCATGTTCATATGATTGTTGTCACTAACAATTACTCCCTCCTTTAGGACACTCATCCATAAGGTGGACAAAAAAAAAAAAAAAAAGGGACATCAACATTATAATAGACTCTCGCAAAATTATTTTCATATAAATTTTAGAGTAAAATATAAATAGGTCCTGATTTTTTTAAATATAGACATTTTTGTTTCTCAAAATTAAAAAAATACATATAAATTCCTCACATTATAAAACGCATGACAATTATACTCTTCCGTCGAATTGAAGCTCAAAACGACAACAAAAAATGCTGACCTAGAGGAGTGAAGATTGAGCTGTCCATTTTGGTTGATAATGTGGACGGAGAACAAATTGTTAATGGACAAATTGGTTCTTATGTTTTAAAACGGTCCTTTTGTATATTCCGTGGAGGACCATACGGTGGTGCCATCGCTTCCGATGAACCGCCCTCATTATATCACTAGCAACGGCAACTTGAAAACAACACCACCGCCTACTACTTTGGGGATCCATTCTCAACCACGAGAGATCCTTTCCTTCACTAGCTCCACATCCTTCCTACTTCTTCCTCCTCTTACTTTGAAGAACCACCGCTACCACTGCCACCGCCGCCGCCTACCTTGCCTACTCCATGTTATAACAGTTATGCTGGTGCACCACTTCAACATGATATGAGATCATCCTCCTCTTCTTCTTCTTCAATTAGCTGCAACAACATATTCTCAAACATGATTCAGATATCTCCCAGTACTAATAACACTTCTTCTTCTTGTTCCTCTTCGTCTTCTTCAAAATTAGCCATCTCTTCCTCTTCTTCTTCTTCTCCTTCTATGCTCTCAAATGTTAACGCCATGGTCAATGCAACATCAATCCCCTCCAACAAGCAAGATTGCCATCTTTTAGACAACGCTTTCGCACTTTAAATTTCATCTATCCCACTCTTAAGTGCATGTACTCTTTCTTGTTCTTCTTCTTGTTGATGATGGCTTCATGAATTTTGTGAAACCAAAAAGGAAAAAAACCTTATGAATGGCATACAAATTAAGTAATTAATATTATTATTCTAAAACAAATTGTTAATAGCGTCGTTTTGAAGCATAAGGACCAATTTGTCCATTAACGATTTGTTCCCCATCCACATTATCAACCAAAACGGACAGTTCAGTCTCTACCACTCCAGGTCAGCATTCTTCGTTGTCCTTTTGAGCCCTAACTCGATAAAGGGGTATAATTGTCACGCATTTTATAAGGTGAAGAATTTAAATGTATTTTTCAATTTTGAGGGACGAAAATGTCTGCGTTTAAAAAGGTCAGGAACCTATTTGTCTTTTACTCTAAGTTTTAACTGTGTTTTTTATTTCAAAGAATAATATTTGTACATCTAAAGTAGTGTTTTATTTTTAAGTACATAATAATTTACAACCATTAGTTAAACAATGTGATTTCTAATCATTCTTATTTATTTTAATCCTTCTTGCCTATAAATTTGAGTTTTTTTTCTTTTTTTAAATAAATTTAAATTCCCAAAAGAGATGGTTACAAATTACAAAACCTAAGGGGTAGATATGAGAGTGAGAGGGAGAGAGCGAGAGAGGTGGAGAAACACTGGGTGGAGAAATGATGGGAGGGATAGCAATAAGCAAACAACCAACCACGGGAAGGATCCTAGGATTTGGAACAAGGAATAGTATCATCGATTGGAGCTTGATGCTTTCTCGATCTTTGTCGACAATCTTCCGATTGATATATCAAAACGGGAACTTTTCAGTTTGTTCAACTGGACGGGAAAGATCATTGACATCTACCTGTCAAGGAAGAACAAGAACGGGCTAATCTATCTGTTTGCTTTTGTGCGATACACTACAAAAGGAGGAGCTTTGAAGGCGATTGCTGAAATAAATCATATGGTGTTGAGAGGAAAAAGAATATTTGTAGCAGAAGCAAAGTACAGACGAATCCCTGACGTTAGGATTTTTGCCAGTAAAGAATGTCATAAAAAACAGTCGCGTTGTAGATATAGTCTCTAAACCGACAGAAATCCCTTCGTACAAACGTTTTGGTTGTCACAAGTAACAAATCCCTTTGAAATTGATAACCGAGTATTCAAACCTCGGGTCGTCTTCTCAAGGAATTGCAGGGAGGTATGTTCTTATTATTGGTTATGAGTTGTAAATTGGGGGTTTTGAAAGTAAGGAAGCAGTATGTTGAATGATAAGAAGAAGAAAATAAATAAATAACTATAAAATAAACTCTTGGCAAAGTATGAAGACTGGAGGTCCTATCCCAGTTATCCTTATCAATTGTAATGAGAATTGGATTTTTCTCCCACTTTATTAACCTCTAACTATGAAGGTAAGTTAAGTGGATGAATTAATTCTTGAAGAATTCCAATTCTCAATCAACAATGAGTTTGATAACTCAAGAGTTACCAATTATTTAACCAAAGCCAAAAGGAAGAAAATATGTAAGTTAAATTGAGAGCACTTATAAATAAAGCAAAGCAAAATTAAATCTGAAATTACCTCGAATTGCATTAATAATAGAAGATCAATCTAAACATAAAGAGTTCATAAATTAAATTGGAAAAATAAATAAAAATAAAGAACCTGGGATTGAGTGTCACTCCTAAAACTAAGAGAAGTCCTAAATCCTAATCCTAAGAGAGAGGAGAGAACCTCTCTCTCTAAAAACTACATCTACTCCTAAAATTGTGAATTATGATAGCATTCTTATGAATGGATGCAATCCCCCACTTTATAGCCTCTAATATGTGTTTTCTGGGCCGCGAACTGGGTCAAAAACAGTCCAGAATTCGCTGGTTTCGAATTTTGCCACGCTGGATTTCCATCACTGCGACGCGGCCTCATGGATGATGCGGTCGCGTCGCCTAGCATCAGGGAAACTATAACATATTATATATCAAATCGAAGCCCCGGACGTTAGCTTTCCAACGCAACTGGAACCGCATCATTTGGACCTCTGTAGCTAAAGTTATAGCCGTTTGAGTGCAGAGAGGTCAGGCTGGACAGCTTAGCAATTTCTCCAACTTCTTGCATTCCTTCCACTTTTGCATGCTTTCTTCCCATCCTCCAAGCCATTCCTGCCTTATAAGATCTGAAAACACTTAACACACATATCAAGGCATCTAATGGTAATAAGAGAGGATTGATAATAAGCAAATATAAGATCAAAGAAGCATGTTTTCAATCAAAGCACATAATTAGGAAGGCAAATGTAAAACTATGCAAATAGTATGAATAAGTGGGTAAAGAGTAGATGAAAACCACTCAATTGAGCACAAGATAAACCATAAAATAGTGGTTTATCAATACCTGAACCGAAGGATGTTAAAGAAAAAGAAGTGCAGGGGAACTCAAGACGAGGCGAAGAAGGGAGACCTCCGCAACATAAGGATTCAAGGAAAGTGGAAGAGAAGGTAGTAAAGGCTTTGAGAGATGAAACTGTTAAGGACCTAAATAAAAACGGATGGACTAAGAAAATAGATATTCCAGTTGCAAAAGATAATATCATATGGTTACAAAGGATCATTTTTGGAGGCACAAATAAGATGATCAACTTCGATGCACTCCTTCAAAAGATTCATAATGAATGGCAGTGCGTAACGCATGTACGAAAATTGGGTGCATACAAAGCAATGCTAACGTTTGACACAATATCCAGTGCGGAAGAAGCGTACACATTCAGAATGAATGAGCTATTAAAGTTGTTCCACATGGTATGGAGATGGGATGAGAGTGAGAGAAGTGAAACAAGAAGGATATGGTTGGAGTGCTATGGAGTGCCAATGCATGCTTGGTCAACAGAGACTTTTACCAAAATAGGAGATCAATGGGGGGGGGGGGGGTAGTGCAGTGTGACAACTTAACAAAAATATGTAGCTCCTTTAGTGTTGGCCGTGTCCTGATCGATACAGGTATGTTCGACATGATCAACGAATGGATTCACGTCACTGTTGGTATGACCGGGTTTGACGTTCTCATGAAAGAGGTAGGTGGAGAGGTGTATCGAGATGAATGTTTTCCATGAGAACAAGTTGAATACGTAGATAAACGCACAATGATCAGAATAGGAACGCATAATGCTGACAAAAGGAATGAAGCTAGTAGTGGTGCGGAGCCGATGATGGCTAGAAGTGATCCGGTGGTGGAAGATTTGGATAGGGAACAGCACAAGGGGAAAGTTAGAATTTTACCGACTGAATTAAATAAATGGAATTTTCAAAACCCAAATTGCCGTTACATGAGTGAGAATTTAGTGCTAATTGAAGGAAAGGAGAATAAATTGGCGGGATTTGCAGCTCAGCATAAGGAAGATTCGGAGTACACGATCTCATGCAATTATGAGGAGATTTGTGATGAATCTCCAAAGGCTCAAGGAAGGGCTCTAAGTGGGCTGGTGCAAGAAAAGCCCAATGTCCAAAACTGGTTTGAAGCAGCACGGGGAATAAGCACGACCCAGCAGGTGAAGGATAGATTTGGGCTGGAGGAAGCGGGTAGGGTTGGCTTGGCGGATCAGGCGATCCGGTTGAATGAGAACGCACATACTCCATTGCGCTCATTCCAAGGTTTATGAAGGCATCGAGGGGAGCAAGAGGGAGTCCTGGGTGGAAGTGCTGGCCTTGAGGGTGACTGCGGCGGGGAGCACAGACTGGGGAAGGAACCGCATCGCACTAGGCAGACGGTCGGAGTTGTTGAGGAGGGGCGAAGTCCTGCCTTAAAGAGGCTGGCAGAAGAGGGCAGGGTGGCCTGGCGAATCAGTGGGCCAGGTCACAAGGCTATGCGAATGCTCAAGCGCGTTTTTCCCAGGACGCACGAAGTCATGGGCGAGAAGACGGGGGAGCCTCGAGCGGGCATGCTATCCAACAGGGAGATTGTTGCGTGGCATATGGTTCGGGCAGGGAACCGCAGCGGGCTGGGTGATCGGTTGGGGCTGATGAGGAGGAGCGTCGCACTGCATCGGCGAGCACAAGACATGGGCATGAGGAACATGAACAGGTTGAGGAGAACACCATATTTGCTACTCAAGTAACTAATCACAAAAGGCTGTCTAAGGAGCAGATTCACTTGGGAAGGATAGGACCGAATGCAGGGATACAGAGACTATGAAAGTATAGCTAAAATAACAAACACCGACCTTCAAGAAGGGGGGCAGTGTCTGGCGGCTCAAATGGCAGAGGAGACATTAGCGGTGGAGTTGGGTGAAGAATCGGGGGTAAGGAAAGAAAATGAACATGACGACTTTGTAGTAGAAGAGACCTGCACTGAAGTGGCTATGCACGAAGGTTCAACGATGCACAGGGACAGTCAAAGTCGGCATTGGGAAGAGGAAATGGCAGAGAACAAGGTGGCTTGGAAATTGGCGATAGAGTCAAGAGTAGTACCATGTAGCGATGAGGAGGACATCATGGCCATCCTCCAGGAACAGAATGAAGCAATAGCTTTGAAACGAAGGCAATTGAAGTAAAAGGAGAAAATCAGAAGAAGTCGGCCAAAAATACGTAAGCAGGTGTGTAATAATATTTATAAATGATCCTAAGCTCTTGGAATGTTAGAGGGTTGGGAGGGGCGGCGAAATTAAATATGATAAAAAACTTCAAAAATAAGTTAAAGATGGACATGTTGGGTTTGATAGAAACAAAAAAAGAAATAGTGAATAAATATGATGTAACTGGGATTTGGGGAAATAATAGTGCTAGTTGGGAGTGTGTTAATTCTGTTGGTGCCTCAGGAGGCCTTCTGTTAATATGGGATGAATCTGTTTTTAAATTGCTGAATTCCTATAAAGGAGATAGATGGTCATGTGTAGAAAGAGTGATGACTAAAGATAATTTTCATTGTGCAATTTGTCTGATTTATGGACCGCATGTAAGAGATGACAAGCTCTTAATGTAGGAGGAATTAAGTTATATCACAGGTCTGTGTCAAATCCCCTGTTGTTACATGGGAGATTTCAATGAAATTGTGCACATTGAGGAAAGAAAGGGGGCCACCAGCTTGCCAGCTTTCGCTCAAGAATTTAGAGCCTAGATTAACGATATGGAGCTGGTGGACTTGGCTCTTAATGATCGCAAGTATACATGATTTAGAGGTCAGTCCTGCAGTCGCATTGATAGAATTTTGGTCAACTTGGAGTGGCTAGATAAATACCCAGACACGCGCCTAAGAGGAGGACCAAGAGGATTATCAGATCACTGTCCGTTGATAGTGGAAGATAGATGAATGGTCCAGGGGCCGAAACCTTTTCGCAGTTTAGACTCGTGGTTCACACATGAAGATTTTTTAAGGATGGTAAAGGAAGAATGGAGGGGGTTGGGCGATGTACAGTTTTTAGATAAATTGAAAGCACTGTCAACACCTTTGAGTAGATGGCACAAGCAGTACTTTATGGACATACCAGAGAAGATACAAAAGTTCGAGGACGAGATTAAGAAAGTGGACGGTATGGTTAGCAATGGTGTACATGATGGTACGCTAGAAGCAAGAAGGAAGGCACTGGTAAGATGTTGTGAGGTATGGTATACGAGATAAGATATACACTGGAAACAAATGGCTAGGTCTAGGCATGCCAAAGAGATGGATAAGAATACTAGATACTTCCACAATGTTACATCAGCTAGAAGAAGGAACTACCAAATTGACTCTTTAGTGATAAATGGAAGATTAGTAAGAAATCATGCAAGGATCAAGGTGGCCACTAGAGACTACTACAGAAACCTATACCACCAGGAAGCCTCACCGACTGTTAGCTTCCAGGATGGCCTAGTAAATTGATTGGAGTTGGAGGAAGTGCAAGCACTAGAGGTGTTACCGTCGGTGGAGGAAGTGAAGGATGTAGTCTGGAACTGTGAATCATCTAAGGCCCTGGGGAGTGACTGATATAACATGAACTTTATAAGGAGATGCTGGGAGGAGATTGGAGTGGAATTTACTAATGCTGTGTTGAGTTTCTTTGAGACGGCGAGGTTACCCATAGAGTCTAATGCTACTTGGGTGGCGCTGGCCCCGAAGTTTGTAGGCGCGAAGGAGATAAAAGATCTTAGACCGATCAGTATGGTTAGGTACGTCTATAAGGTCATATCAAAAGTGTTGACAAGAAGGATGAGGAGTGTAATGCCAGGGTTAGTTGGGGAATCGCAGAGTGCATTTGTCAAAGGAAGACGGATACATGATGGAGCGCTAATAGCATGTGAGTCTGTACAATGGCTAAAACTGAAGAAGAAGGCATCAGCAATCATTAATCTAGACTTCCAGAAAGCTTATGATAGAGTTAAATGGAACTTTGTTAATATTGTACTAGAGAAGATGGGGTTCGGTGGAAGATGGAGGGCAAGAATAACAGAGTGCATTACATCAGCATCTATCTCCATAATGGTCAATGGGGTACCCTCCAAACCATTCAAGATGGAAAGGGGACTTCGGAAAGGTGACCCGTTATCACCTTTCCTATTCGTACTGGTTGTAGATGTATTGAACAGGATGATCGGAGAGGCAGTAAGGAATAGGAGAATTGCCCCTCTATTAGTCGGTAGGGATAATATAGAGTTATCACACCTACAGTTTGCTGATAACACTATATTGTTCTGTTTGCCGGAGGAGGAGACAGTCCGAAATTACAAGAGACTTTTGAGGTGCTTTAAGCTGATGTCCGGATTGAGTATTAACTTTGACAAGTCCAGCTTGATACCGGTGAATTGTAGCCAGGAGTGGGTTGGTCAGATGTGCCAATTATTAGGGTGCCAGGTGGCGAGACTACTAGTGAAGTACCTGGGCATTGAGCTAGGAGCAAACTCGAGGCTAGTTAAAACATGGAAGCCAGTAATAGATAAAGTAGAAGAGAAACTTAGTTTGTAGAAAGCAAAGGAGCTCACTAAAGCATAGAAGTTGGTCCTTATCAAGTCAGTGATTAACAGTCTGCCTACTTGATGACAAGTCATCTTAGCCTAGTTTCACTAGCCTTTTTCTTTTGTTTTCAATTGATTTTATGCACTTTCTTAAGCCATTAGCAAGCCAATTGGGTAGATTTCCATGTTTCCTTTGATTCAATCAACCATGTATGAATTCATGCACTTTCATGAGATTTTATGCTATAATTGTCATATATTATGAAAGAAACACAATCTCATGATTTGGGGCATAGCTTTGATTGTTTTGATTGATTGGTGATAGGTGAAAAGAGCTTTGAAGAAGGTTGAAGGAAGAAGGAAGGGCTAGGAGCAAGAGAGAACAAAAAGTTTGAGCCAAAGTTTGCCTCAAACTTTAGCTCAAACTTTTAAAAGAGTTGAAAACATACCAGAGAAAAAAAGCTTGAGCCAAAGTTTGCCTCAAACTTTAGCTCAAACTTTTGGGAGAATTGAAAACACTCCAGAGGAAAAAAAGCTTGAGCAAAAGTTTGCCTCAAACTTTAGCTCAAACTTTTGGGAGAAAAGCTTGAGCCAACGTTTGCCTTAAACTTTTTGGCAAACGTTGGCATCACAAAACCAACACCCTGGAGGAGAAAAGCTTGCGCCAACGTTTGCCTCAAACTTTTTGGCAAACGTTGGCGCCACACTTGCATACCCTGGAGGAGAAAAGTTTGCGCCAACGTTTGCCTCAAGCTTTTTGGCAAACGTTGGCGCCACACACATTTACAAGGGGGCCAACGTTTGAGCAAAAGTTTGACCTCAAACTTTGGCTCAAACGTTGGTAGCAGCAAGCTTAAGCAATCTGGTATAAAAAGTTTGAGTAAAAGTTTCCCTCAAACTTTTACTCAAACTTTTATGATTTCAACCCGGTTCACAATGGATCTTTCTCCAACTCCAAGAGCAATCAACCAAGGCCTTTATCAACCCAATTCCATCAAGAACAAAGGCCCAATTCAAGGCTTGAAGACCATTTGAAGAAAGTGTATAAATAGCTTAGGATTTAAGTTTTTCGGGGAGCTTTTCCTTTGGCATTCTTAGAACACTTACAGAGAGCTCACCTTTTACATTTTTTGAATTGTTGCTTTAGAATTCTAGAGAATTGGGAAGGAGAATTGATCTCTCTTCTTCCTTATTCTTGCTCAGCACTCTTTACTTTTCTTGTTTTGGATCTTGGGTGGAGAATTGAAGAAATTCTGTTTCAATCTCACCTTGGGATCTTGTTTAATTTTCAGCATTGAGTTTCCATCTCTGTTAATTGCTTCTTCTTCTACTCTTCTGCAATTTACATTTCTTTATTTCCTTTGCAATTGTTCTTGCTGGATCTAGGAAGGCAGTGAGATCTAGACTTGGCTATCTAGTCTCTTGAGTCCTGAGATCTATAGCTTTCAATTTCAATTTCCTCGTTTCGTTGTCACACCAAGCTTATTCTCATTTTCATTTAAGATCCGGTTTAATTGAATCCATCTTTTACATTCCTGTTTGTTGAATTTTTCTTTTCCTTGTTTAATTTCTGCAAATCCAATCCTCAATTCCCTTTACGATTCAAGCCATTTACATTTCTTGCACTTTAAGATTCTGCAATTTACATTTCTTGCGTTCTAAGTTTCTGCCATTTAATTTCTTGTTCTTTAAGATTCAGCACTTTATTTTCTGTTCTCTTTAATTTCATGCAATTTACCCATTCCCTTTACTTTCCATGCAATTTAAATTCTGTTAATCACAAATCACTCAACCAAATCTTGATTCGCTTGACTAAATCAACCACTAAACTGAAATTGCTCAATCCTTCAATCCCTGTGGGATTGACCTCACTCCCGTGAGTTTTTATTACTTGATGCGACCCGGTGCACTTTCCGGTTAGATTTGTGTGTTTGGAATTCATTTTCCGAAAATACACATCAAGTTTTTGGCGCCGTTGCCGGGGATTGAAATAGATTGACAATGATTACGTGAAGTGGAGATCTAGATCAAGCACTTTTTCTTTTCTGTTTCTCTAATTTTTGACTGACACACTAACTGTTTGAATTTTTGCCTGAGCTAATTGAAACCTCACTTTAGCAATAGAGTGAAGTTCTCTTAGTTTAACTTGCTGAGTATGATTCTCATAGCTTGATAAATCAATGAGAGAAGTGATTTTCGATCATTAATCTCTCAAGTTTACCAACTGTTTGACACATTGCGTTAACTAACCCTTTAATCACATCCTGGCATAAATATACTCTATCTTCATTTGAACTGTATGTGATTGTGCAGACCATGGAAGGGAACTCAATGAATGCCAGTAATCATGGGAGCGATATCCCCACCTTAAATGACAAGCAACCACTCATCACCATGAACGACATTGCTCAGTGGTTTGAAGCTTTCCCACAAGGAAACATCATCGGATGGGAAGAACTAATGAGTGAACTCCTAGTCAAGCTGAAGCCACCTCAAAGAACTGTTAAACCAGAGGCAGGAGTGCAACCATTTGCACAAGAGAAGGAAATTGAAGGTATTCGTGCAATCATGGCCCAAAGCGAGCAGATACATCAACAGCTTAAGCAACAATTGGAGCTGATTAACAGAAAAGTAGATGAACTGCAACATGCTGTGGCAAATGCACAGAACTCACCTCAAAATCCCCATTGTTGGAATCAATCTGAAAATGGTTCTGGAGTAATTAACTATGAGCAACAAAGTCATGAGCGATCACACTCTCCAAATAGCTCCTCAAGCATGTTCCAATGTAGGACTCAGAATGATGTGTACAACCCACCCTGGAGAACTCAATCCAACTGGAGGGGGGTTGAAAACCAAAATCAAAGACCTAGGGACTTCAACTGCAACAATCCCAATTTCAAAAACCTGCATAAAAACCACCCCCACAACAACAACTATCACACACCACCCCAATACACACACTTCCAACCCCATCTTACCTCACAACTCGCCCAAAATGACTCTCATCAACCATCACAGTTGACACAACCACAACCAATTCCAAACTCTCAAAGACTCTATGTCCTAGAAATGATGATGGAAAGATACATGAAGGTTCAAGAAATGATGACAGTAGAGCAGGAAGAAATAAGGAAAAATCAAGAGATGATAAGCAGGAACCAAGAGGCCTCACTTAGAAGAGTTGAAAAGCAAATGGAACAACTGGTTCAAAATCTTGCTGAATTAGGTGAGAGAGAGGCAAATATATCCCTAAGAGCCACTGAAGATGACCCAAAGAACAGTGAAAAAGCTGCTGGGTTGAAAGGGAAAGCAGTTATGGAAAAAAGTGAGAAGGCTACGGGAAAAGAAACAATCATCAAGGAAAAGCCCACGGTGAGAGGGAGAAACCAAAGGCAACAGAAGCCTCAAATTCCATGATCAGAAGATGAAGGATGTCAAGCTAATAACAATAAAAGAGCGCTTGTTGGGAGGCAACCCAACCTGATGTAGTTTTCTTTCCATAGTTATTTTAATAAAAAGGTTAATTAACTTCATCTATATTGCAAGAAGCTAAGTTTGGTGTTACACACCAAAACAATATAAAGGAGAATGAAGGATTCTAAGTTTGGTGTTTCACCAAAATCCCATCATAAAACACATTCTCACTTTCTGCATCATGCTAGCTTCAAGCATTTAGATAAACTAGTTAACTATTTTGCTGTTTCCTAGTTTTCAGTTTTACACTTTTAGCAAAGAAAAAGAGTTTCACATCTGGTTAGTTTGATGAACAAGAACCATTGGCAAGGTACTAAGTTTGGTGTTCCCACACCAAAGTAAGTACAAAGGCCCACAAATAAATCATGCATGCTAACCATTTTTCAAGTGCTTGGGGAACAAACAACTTTCAATATCATTGTAGAGCATCATACAAACTTTTGGAAGGATTAAGCATCATCAACCAAAGAGATGAAAGAGGAATGTGAAGATCAGTGATGATGATGATGAGGAGTAAAGCAAGCGAACTCCAAAAGGTTGTATTGTTAAGTGAATATTTTACATCAAACACTGCTATGATTGAGAGTGATTTCGTTTCCCTGTCTGTCTGTCTGTTTGGTATAGTTTTTCTGTAATTTAATAATTAAGATACTTGATTATTCACAACACTATACTCTCCAAAACTTGTTTGCACTCAATATTTCAAAAAATGCATCATATGAAAGTTCTTTGAAAAGAAGGATTGAGGAATTAAACAATTTTGAGGCAAGCAAAAGATTAGGAGGAGTGGTGGTTCTAGTTGTATAATTATGTATTGAGGTTGCATGCTTATGAAAACTTGCATGGGAGCTCATAAGCGGGACATAGAGTTCAAAGAAGTATTGTGGAGATTCTCAAAAATTTATTGATCCGAGAAGCAGCAAACAAAACAAAAGAAAATAAAGAAAATACAAAAACAAAAAGAACATGGCCCAAGGCTCTGAGCATCAATTACTAGGCAGAAAAGAAGAAAGAAACAAGAACTCAAAGAGTTATTATCCTAGTAAATGCTTGTGGTCGAAGTGTGTCAAAGAGAGAGGCTTGAGCAAGTAAATCCTAAGGGGTGCTTTAACACCTAATACCTTAAAACCAACTGGTTTAGGAGTATTGATTGAAAGCTTATCTAAAGAGCCGCTTTGAGACATGACACTTAGAGTCAAAGCCAAAACACAGAAATCATAAGCTGCTTCAAGGTGATTACCTATAGAGAGATCTCCATGACATCATTTGGATGAAAGTCCTAGGACCTAAGACCCCCAATATGTAAGGACTAGTAAGCACTGAGGCCCTTGCATGAGCATATGATTTAGAGTTCACCCCACTGTCACTTATTCACTTCACTCACAGGACCTTACAAGTTATTCTTCAATCCATCTTAATTGAAAGAACCTTTGAGCATAATTCTTTTCTTGCTTGGGGACAAGCAAGTTTTAAGTTTGGTGTTGTGATGACAAGTCATCTTAGCCTAGTTTCACTAGCCTTTTTCTTTTGTTTTCAATTGATTTTATGCACTTTCTTAAGCCATAAGCAAGCCAATTGGGTAGATTTCCATGTTTCCTTTGATTCAATCAACCATGTATGAATTCATGCACTTTCATGAGATTTTATGCTATAATTGTCATATATTATGAAAGAAACACAATCTCATGATTTGGGGCATAACTTTGATTATTTTGATTGATTGGTGATAGGTGAAAAGAGCTTTGAAGAAGGTTGAAGGAAGAAGGAAGGGCTACGAGTAAGAGAGAACAAAAAGTTTGAGCCAAAGTTTGCCTCAAACTTTAGCTCAAACTTTTAAAAGAGTTGAAAACATACCAGAGAAAAAAAGCTTGAGCCAAAGTTTGCCTCAAACTTTAGCTCAAACTTTTGGGAGAATTGAAAACACTCCAGAGGAAAAAAAGCTTGAGCAAAAGTTTGCCTCAAACTTTAGCTCAAACTTTTGGGAGAAAAGCTTGAGCCAACGTTTGCCTCAAACTTTTTGGCAAACGTTGGCATCACAAAACCAACACCCTGGAGGAGAAAAGCTTGCGCCAACGTTTGCCTCAAACTTTTTGGCAAACGTTGGCGCCACACTTGCATACCCTGGAGGAGAAAAGTTTGCGCCAACGTTTGCCTCAAGCTTTTTGGCAAACGTTGGTGCCACACACATTTACAAGGGGCCAACATTTGAGCAAAAGTTTGACCTCAAAATTTGGCTCAAACGTTGGTAGCAGCAAGCTTAAGCAATCTGGTATAAAAAGTTTGAGTAAAAGTTTGCCTCAAACTTTTACTCAAACTTTTACTCAAACTTTTATGATTTCAACCCGGTTCACAATGGATCTTTCTCCAACTCCAAGAGCAATCAACCAAGGCCTTTATCAACCCAATTCCATCAAGAGCAAATGCCCAATTCAAGGCTTGAAGACCATTTGAAGAAAGTGTATAAATAGCTTAGGATTTAAGTTTTTCGGGGAGCTTTTCCTTTGGCATTCTTAGAACACTTACAGAGAGCTCACCTTTACATTTTTTGAATTGTTGCTTTAGAATTCTAGAGAATTGGGAAGGAGAATTGATCTCTCTTCTTCCTTATTCTTGCTTAGCACTCTTTACTTTTCTTGTTTTGGATCTTGGGTGGAGAATTGAAGAAATTCTGTTTCAATCTCACCTTGGGATCTTGTTTAATTTTCAGCATTGAGTTTCCATCTCTGTTAATTGCTTCTTCTTCTACTCTTCTGCAATTTACATTTCTTTATTTCCTTTGCAATTGTTCTTGCTGGATCTAGGAAGGCAGTGAAATCTAGACTTGGCTATCTAGTCTCTTGAGTCCTGAGATCTATAGCTTTCAATTTCAATTTCCTCGTTTCGTTGTCACACCAAGCTTATTCTCATTTTCATTTAAGATCCGGTTTAATTGAATCCATCTTTTATATTCCTGTTTGTTGAATTTTTCTTTTCCTTGTTTAATTTCTGCAAATCCAATCCCCAATTCCCTTTACGATTCAAGCCATTTACATTTCTTGCACTTTAAGATTCTGCAATTTACATTTCTTGCGTTCTAAGTTTCTGCCATTTAATTTCTTGTTCTTTAAGATTCAGCACTTTATTTTCTGTTCTCTTTAATTTCATGCAATTTACCCATTCCCTTTACTTTCCATGCAATTTAAATTCTGTTAATCACAAATCACTCAACCAAATCTTGATTCGCTTGACTAAATCAACCACTAAACTGAAATTACTCAATCCTTCAATCCCTGTGGGATCGACCTCACTCCCGTGAGTTTTTATTACTTGATGCGACCCGGTGCACTTGCCGGTTAGATTTGTGTGTTTGGAATTCATTTTCCGAAAATACACATCACTACTTACTATTTGAGTTTGTATAAAATGCCGGTTATAGTGGCAAAAAAACTAATTTCATTGCAAAGGAGGTTCTTTTGGGGTAAAGATGATGGACGCCCTGGGCTGGCTCTTGTAAAGTGGGAGTTGGTACAGGCACCGAAGAAACTAGGAGGGCTAGGTGTGGGGGATGCGATGATCCGCAATACCGTTTTATTGTTTAAGTGGTGGTGGAGATTTTCTAAGGAGGATTTCGGCCGTGGAAGAAGATTGTGTGCTCCTGCAATAATCTGAATCCTGGACAGTTATTATCTACTCAAGCTATACCGGCAAAAGGAGGCCCGTAGAGAGATATTTGTCACTTGCAAATAAAAGAGCAATATGTAAGACAAAAGATGATTGACGGACTGGCTATGAAAGTAGGCGATGGCAGATCAACCAGATTTTGGGAAGATACATGGTTATAGTCGGAAAAACTGAAAGACTCCTTTTTGAGGCTCTACTTTATTTCAAATAACAAAGGATCCGTGATTGGGGACTGTGGGTTTTGGGATCGGATTGAGTGGGTGTGGAACTTTCAGTGGAGGAAGGAGCTCCGCCAGTGGGAGAATGACAGTTTGAACCATCTTTTAGATACCTTGCAAGCTATGAAATTGATAGAAGGCGCACAAGATAGAGTGGTGTAAAAATTTGATAAGGAAGGCGTTTATACTACTAACTCATTTGTGCAGATTCTGCAGGTACAGACGGTAACAGAAGACATCCTCAACTATAAGTTCACAAATAGAATTTGGAAAAGACTGGTGCCCCCTCGAGTAGAGTTATTTTCTTGGTTTGTACTTGTTGGTCAAGTAAATACAAAGGATCGTCTGAGTTGTTTGGGCATCATTGAACAAAGTAATAATGTCTGTGTTATGTGTAACAAGGAAATTGAAACTATACATCATTTATTTGTTACGTGTGAGTACGCTTGGCAGGTGTGGTATGCATGGATTAGTTATGTGGGTTGTGCATGGAGCCTCCAAGGATCCATAAAGGAGCCTCCCAGGATCCATAAAGGAGCACTTTGAGAGTTGGAGGACAATACCCTTAAGGAAAGACGGGAGGAAAACATGATTAGTGGGGTTCTTCTTCGTATATGAAATATATGGCTAGTAGACTGTGTTTCTAGGTTGTTTTGGTGCGCTAAGAAATGGTGTCAAAATAAATCATGTTGCTGATGGCTCGGCTGGAGATGAGATAGATGTTACTATAGTTCATATTATGTCTCTTGTACACTCCACTTAGTGTGTTGAGCTCGCTTCCTTTCAAAAAAATATTCATAAAAGAAATATACACATAACAATACACTTTAAACACTTACCATTATTTTAAGAGATTTTAAACATCTTTCTCACCCACATACACTTTTTCTGTTCATCCTTAGATTTAATTATTAGTATCTAAATAAACACAAACTTGAATGTTGGTTCAAATCAGATAAATTATTTTTTGTTTACATTTTCTCCTTGGCTAACATATGAGAAGAGCATATTGAACTCTATTTTATTGCACACTGGACTACATACATTTCACAATTTCTTTAACATTTTAGGTAAGTCCACATATACTTTATTCACTAATAATTAAGATACAGAAACTAAATATTATCTAATCAAATGAAAACCGAGTCTTCTCAAAAGGACAGAGTCTAACCACAGGAATACACAACAAGGGATGTGCCCTAGGAAGTGCCATTCCAGGCCCTTCCTCCATATCAACAATCCCATTATTACCCTTCCATTCAAAGCACTGAATCATAGCAGCCAACGTTGTATGAACAACATTCAAAGCCAATGCAGCACCAGGACAACTCCTTCTCCCAGCACCAAACGACAACAACTCAAAATTCTGTCCCTTCAAATCCAACTCACTCTCTCCCTCTTCATTCATGAACCTCTCTGGCATGAACTCAAGTGGCTCCTTCCAGTAACTTGGGTCCCTCCCAATACTCCAAACATTCACAAACACAGTGGTTTTTGACGGAATATGGTATCCATTAACGCTGCAATCTTCAGTTGATTGTCTCACAATTAAGGGTCCAGTTGGGTGAAGCCTCATTGTTTCTTTTACTACGGATTGAAGATAGGGAAGATTTTCAATATCTGATTCCTCTACCAATCTGTTCTTACCAACTATTGAATCGATTTCTTCTCTTGCCTTTGACATCATTTCTGGGTGGTTTATTAACTCAGATAATGCCCATTCTATTGTAACTGCCGATGTCTCTGTTCCAGCACCAATCATGTTCTGCCAAATGTTTTGATTAATTACTTCAATTAATTTTCCACTTTACTATATTAAAGCATCATATACAGATTGATTTGTTCTTATATATCCAATATTTTAATACATGAATTGCGTTATTTGTGTAGATGATCATGTGCAGGACACAATATTTACCATTTGATGAGATATAGAATTTACATTATTGGAGTGATCTCCACACCCAATTAGTATAAAATAAGCAATCAGATATTTTTATGTAAAGTTAATATTTAAAAATTATTAGATGATTTAATAAATTTAATTAAATTATAATCTAACAATTTTCAATTATCAATTTTATACGAGGACAACTGCATATAAATTTTTAACTTAAGTAAAAGGCAAATTGTTTGGGTTATTATTGTATTAAGAAAGAATGCAAAATTAGATGATTGTTGACTAAAAAGAGAGTTGATTTTTTTCATTTTTTTAAAATAATATGTAAGTTAACATAATATTTTATGTAAAAATATATATCTTTCTATTTATTTTGTTAACATTCTCTTATGTATTTTTAATGTTTTCAAGATAATATATTATAATTTAGAATAAACACCCTAATTTAGCACTCAAAGAGTTTCATATCGAATATTTTAATTTTTAATTATTTTTTTTTTAATTTTCAAAAATAAAATTTATTGGTTGAACAAAAATGTCCCTTATTTAATATATATTACTATATAGAGTGTATAAAAAATATAATAGAAGTAACATTTTTTTAATGAAAATATCTATTGTTACTTACCATAATGAAGGCTTTAATATTTTCTCTTGTTAATCTAATCTCAGAACTTTGATCAGCATAGATATCAAGCAAAACATCAAGCAAATCCTTCACTGCTTCATCTCCAATAATAGTCTTTCTATTCCTTCTTGCATCTTGATGCTCCTTCATGATCCTCTCCATTATAGCATCATACCTACTCCTAACACTCTCAAGCCTCTTTCCAAACCCTTGCAAATCAAACATCTTCACAAACCACAACATGTCTCCCAAGTTGAACTTTCCACCAAGCTCAGTCATCTCCTTCACAAGCTCAATGAGTTGGTGGCCTTCACCTCCAACATCACAACACCTCCTTCTCAAAGCCATCCTTGTGATTATGTTGTTTGCTACCATAGCTAGCTCTGACCCAACATTCACCTCTTCTCTCATCTCTGCCTTTTTCATCATACCTATGTTACGCAAATATGAATACAACATTGTTGATGAGTGGTGCTTACTCTTACATACTCAAAGTGTAAAGAGAATACACACAAGGAATAAAAATAAACAAAAATGCTATTTGTATGCTAAAATTAGCCACTAAAATCAGCCACCAATGTATTTATGTATAAATACATGTGTAGTTTAATTTATTTTCAATGTGTATTTATATTCTAGTATATATTTTATACTGATGGCTGACTTTAGTAGCTGATTTTAGTATACACGTAATATAATACATATGTTATGAATTCTATTTTTGTCTTATTTTATTGTAAAATTAATTTTTGCCCTTCTCTAATATTCCATCTAGTTCCACCCACCAATCTGAATATTGTCCTTATTGAATACCATATAGTACGATTTATGTATCATTTAGTAGTTGGAATAATAAGATAGAAATAAAGACACAGATTCAAAATGCATTTAAAATTAAAATTAAAGATTATTAGAACAAGACATTTTATAGTGTGCTCTAATATACAAATTTTTGCATCTTATATTTTATAAGATTATGCTTGATTTCATAAGATACGAATAAAAAGATATAAAATACAGAAATATATTTGAACATAGAGATAGGTATATATACATGTCATGTTGTGTCTAATAATGACACAAATTTTATGTATTTAATTTATATACTTTTTAAAACCTACAATAGAGATGACATACAATTTTTTTTTCTACTTTTTATTACTCTATATTTGTATTCTGTTTTTGAAAGTAAATGCATACTATAGATTGAAAAAAAAAAAAACATTTTTTTCTCTCTCCCTTTATATTTACGTCTTATCTTAACTATATAACATAGGTTAAATAAATTTTATAAAAAATTGGTCACGAATTTAAAAAGATTAGAATAATGGTATTTAACACAAATATGAGTAATATCAGGAATTAACTTTTTCTTTAATCAATATTAATAAAATATTTTAAAATTATTTTATTTATCTTAAATTCTAACCATTAAGTCATAAATTTTTAATCTTAAATTTTCAATTATAAATATTAAATCTAAAAAAATATGAGAATTTTTAAAATTAAAAATGACTAACTAAAAGTCATTTTTTCTGTATTTTATCTACAAATATTAGAATAAATAATATTTATCTAAAAGATAAAGTGACTCTTCATAATTCGAAATCTCTAACCATTTAAGTAATTAGTCTAATCGGTCTCAACCATTCAAATAATTGAATTAAGTGGTCCCTATAAATAGTGATCTATTGCTTGATAATAATACGTCAAAAATCGCTTTTAGACTAATTACTTAAATGATTGGAGACTAAATAGTATTCTTTGACGTGTAGAAGACTATTTTATCGTTCGAATCAATGGTAAGGAATTGAAAAAAGCGTTTATTCTCAATATAATTGGTAAGATATGTAATATTAAAAATAAAGTATATGTGCATGTATAATCAAACCCGTCAAGAATAGCCTTATTTCCTGAGCTCTAATGGGAAGGTGCTGTTGGAGTATACGGCCACCAAGGAGTTCAGTCATACAAAGCTTCTTCATGAACCTCCAATAAGGTCCATAAGGTGCCAAAACAAAATCCGAGGAACCATATGTGATGTAATCAAGGTTGGTCCTCTTAGGTCGGTTCAAGAAGCATGTTTCATGGGTTTTGAGGCATTGCCTCGCCATTTCAGGTGAAGAAACAAGGACACAAGCCTTTGAACCAAACAAGAGATAAACCAAAGGGCCATAACTTGTCGAGATCTTATGAAATGATTGGTGAGGAAGCTTCCTTAGAAGGTAGAGATGTCCTATGATTGGAAGGGCTATAGGGCTTCGTGGAAGGTTTCGTGACCTGTTATTTATGCCATGTTTGGTGAAGATTACTCGTAGAAACAAGGTTGAGGCTACCCAAATGAGAAGTAATAGGGAATAGGTACCAAAATCAGCCATTGATGATGTTTGAAATTCAAATGTGTATGTGAGCGAAGAACCTATAGTTTTAGCTATTCTTATATAGTGGCCAACTAGAGCTATTACAACATATGTTGAACATTTTTTTTAAGTTTATACTAAGTAATCAATGATTTTTTTGAATAATATGAATAATGGACTATAAAATTAGTCTAATTTTAGTAAAATATATTACATTCCAAATTATTCATCTAAATTTTAATATTAAAATAATTATCTGTACATTTAATAAATTGAACATCTAATATATTCATTATTCATATTATTTAATATTTTCATTATCTATCTATATTCTTTTTTAAATGATTTATGTTAGATGCCGTTAATTATATGCATTTTCATTCATTAATGATCTAATTTTCTTGTGGATAACTAACTAAATTAAACAAAGCTTATCTATTTAATGAAGCCAATCTTATTTGTGTGTTAGAGTTTTTATTTATTTATTTATGGTACTCAAGGATTAAGTACAAGACTTCCAATAAAACATACTATTTATATACTCCAATTAATTACGTGTTTATACAGTAATGTATGTGATTGGATTAATGATAAAAATATTTACAAAATAAAAGAATTACTATGTACACCTTAAAATTTAATTATTATTTATTTGTGTATAAATAAATATATTGTTTAATTTATTTTTAATATGTATTTTGTATTTTAATATATATTTTATGCAAATAACTGATTTAATGACTAAATTTTAGTGTGTACATTACACTGATAAAATATAACACATCAGTAATCTTAGTATCACACCTCAATTTAATTAGTCTATAAAACATATCAAGATAAGTTAAGTTGGTAATTTTCTTAACTTCTTTCTAATGTATAAGCTAACGCTTGCATTGCATAATAAAAGTGATTTTTTTTTCGAACAATAAAAAATTTAAAATATACTGTTTCAAAGTTATAATTGAAACATATATATTTAAAATATTAAAAATAAAATTAAAATAATTAAACATTAAAAGTATATTGAATTTTTAAAAAAATAGAAAGAAAAAACATACTTTAGAGTTATATATACTTGATTAAATTTTGTTACTTGGCATATGATAAGGCCCTTAATTTGTACTTAGCTTGTAAATTAAAATTAATACTCCATCTCATTTTTTCTAAAAAATCATGTGATAAAAAAACTCGTGTGCACAAATTCTTCGATCGGTTGGTGATATCTTGCCCATAAAAACGATGTATATATCATGATTCATGATTTCATGGTATATACATATACTAAGTAAATAAACATATGTTCAATAATTAGCATTTACCACCTCCAATGTCAAACTAAAGTCGATATCTATGTTCGTACAGATTAAAAATATGAATTATATAGAATAAAAAATATTTTTTGTCCCAATCGTTTTTAAAAAATTTTAAAAATACTCTTAACATTTAAGTCGAGTTAATTTTATTCTTAAGATTTGAAAGTTAAATTTTAGACGATCATCTGTTAGTCAACATTTTTTATTCTAATTTTACTTTTAATTATTTCTCTCATTTTCAATTTCAACTCTAAGTAAGTCACCAAAAAATTTCAACTCTAAGTTCACTTCCTCATAGCTATCCCACTTATCCACTACTCAAACTGTACATCCTCATTGTTGCCTTGATTCTTGTTGTTGTTTGTTTGTTTGTTTGTTTTTTTTTTTCCCTTTTTGTTTTCTTTTTTTCTTTACACTACAAGAAAACCGGCAGATAGCAGCGGTTATTTAGCAGCGGTTTTATAAAATCGCTGCTAAATAGATTCTGCCAGCGTTTCTTGTAGCGGTTGTAAAAGACGCTACCAAATGAGCTTATTTTGCAGCGGTTTTACGGTAACCGCTGCAAGATGTACCCGTTTTGCAGCGGTTCTTGTGGCGGTTTTAGGGGACGCTGCTAAATAATCTCATTTTGCAGCGGTTTTTCTGTAACCCCTGCTAAATGTCCAGTTGTTGAAAAGATTGATACTCGTTTTGCAGCGGTTTTTTTCCAACCGCTGCAATATTTTTTAATACTTGAATTTTTTTTTGTATAAACATTATTGCCTTCTTATAACTGTTCTAATCCTCGTTATTTTTTTTTAATGAAAAGATAAGGTTTAAATACTGCAACTTAATTAATGCATTAAATAGATTTTCAATCTTGTTTTACATAAAAAATAATTCATTAATTAAAAAAGAAATTATACATGAATAACTAAAACTGAATTTACGAATCATGTTTTCTCTTGTAGTATCAGCCATTTTGAGTTTGTATTTAACCATAACTGGTAACATAAAAATCAAGTAAACGTCCGAATTCACTAAGTCAAGACAAAGTTCAATGGAAAAAAAATCAGAATTACTAACGTAGACAAACAAGTTTTGAGTCAAAATTTCTCATGAACATCGTATTGACCTGGCCAGAAATACTCTGTCAAAAAAGCACTGCAGTGACGTGATAACGGATCTGATAAGTCATCTCCAAACCATGGCATCTTGTTCAGATCGAAACCCCTTTTTGCAGCATGTACTGCATCTTCTCTATGTTGGGTGTTTAAAGTTTCATTGTCTTCTTCTGGAACCCTATTGAGCTCAACATCCCTGGAGATGTCATATCCACCGGAGGAGATAGCATCTAAATCATCTTCTGAATCAGTGCCTGCTCCATCTAGAGTGTCAGCAACTATTTCGCCTGAATATTCCGCTGACACTGAATATATGAACATGCAACCAACAACATATAGCACTAGTTAAAAGATAATGATAACTTCCAAGTCATTCTAGTTATTAAGGAAAGAAATTTTTGGCAATATGGGAAGAGGACTTTCAAAATTAACAAATGCAAAATTAAATATTACCGTCTCCTTCTTCAGTAGTTTGGACAGATTTCTTGGAAAGAAGCTCTCTAATAGCACGTTCTATATACTTGAATTCCTCTTTTGAAGCGATCTCCAACTCAACACCATGCGAGTTATTAAAGCGCATCTGCACCATAATAAAATGTATAGTTGATGGTCTATTTTGTAAAACATATCGTGTCTCTGTAATTCACTTACTGTGCTAGAAATTTATTACCAACCTTTAATTCAGCAAGTATGTCTTCAGATGTCCTACCAGCTACAAATGTCACAAAAACATAGCCAAATTTCTCCTCGTACCTTGATCCCCATTCATGAAGTTCCTACAAATTTTAGCATTAATGGAACAACTATCACTGGTTAAATGTCATAAGTATATAGCAACTTAAAATTCTTATTTTTCAAATAATATTGAACGCAAGTGTTTAAGAGTACGGCTAATGAACATACCTGCACAGTTGCTTCGTTCGCCGTTTCCAAGTATTCATTAGAACAAGATCGACCTGATAAAGCCTCTAACCAAGACCTAACATTCAACTTACGGGACCATATGTCTCTGGCAACCGTAATTGCATGTTCCAATGAAGAGAATGGAGAGGCCATAGCCATTTTGTTAGCGAACGTTGTGCCTGCACAGCATGATGAGAAATCCTCCGTTTTCATTTCTCCTGTTACAACACCTTTTTATATTAACTATACTTGTCAATGATAACAATTTTGTAATTCAAGATAATTTACTCGATGTCATAATTTTCTTTATTGGATGTCATAATTTTCTTTATTGGATGTCATAATTTTCTTTAGCCGCACACTATCTTTCAGCGGATTTAGCAACCGCTGCTATCCGTTTAGCAGCGGTTAAAAACCGCTGCTAATCCTATACATAACCGCTGCTATCTGCCGGATGTGGTGTAGTGTTAGTCAATGATCACCCAAAAAAAATTGCAAACCCACCAACAGCAACCGAAGTCCAAAAACAACAAACTAGAAAGTAAAGTTGATGAGAGCTTTAGATGACGGGGAAGTAGTACTGAAGATAGCACGAGGTTGAAATACTAAATTATTTTAGATATACTAAAACTAAAATAACTCTTATTTATAGGAATTAAAATATAAAAATCGATTAAGTATCAAAGCAAGAAAGTGATAAATTCTCTAGTTCATAATAAATGTAGTGGCCTAACAAATTTTTTTTTGGGGGAATTCCGTACAAATTAAGAAATATTTTTTCCCCTTTCTTGTTTCCTTCCTACTTGTAACTTGTAATAAGCAGTGACGTAGTAGTATAGTGATCCTTTCATTTTTCTTCTTGTTTCTTTTCTGATTTCTGCGTACCTCAGGCAGTCATGTGGTCCTTCATGTCCTCACTACATGGTCCTATGTACGTATATGTCATAAGATGAAACTTCCATTCTTTTCTATACGGATAGGTCTAATAATAAGATTTATGATAGTATTTTTTGTCGTTTGTAACCTAATATATAGTAAAATAATTTCTGTAATATATAAACCATTATTATTATTATTATTATTATTATTATTATTATTGACCGGCTAGGTAAGGGATTTTTTCAATAATAAAATAAAAAAATTCATATTTTTTCAAACATAATTTTTGGACTGTAATTCTTAAATATGAATTTTTTTTTTTAATATTTAAGCAAGTTCGTCAACCCCCGACGAACTTCATAAAAATTGGCAAGTTCGCCTAACTCCCAGCGAACTCCACTCAAGTTTTTTTAAAAACGCACTTTTAATTCATATCATTGTCTAAAAAATAGTATATAGATCTACAAATAGTATATAGGAATACACAAAAATACACAGACAACAAGCCATTGTTATCGTCTCTAAAAATGCATAGGTACACTGGAATAAGCTATATTTAACAAAGATTTTTTAATTATAAATTAAAAAAATAACTATTTTCCAAAAATAATAAGGATTGTTATCCTGTGTACTTTTGTGTCTCTTACTCTGGAAACGATGATAATGGTTACCATTGTTAACTTTCCAATATGATATATTTGAAATGGATTATTTTTGGGAAACCGGTGTACCTATGTATTTATAGAGACGATAACAATGGTTGCAATTGTTAAATATGACTTATTTTTTTAATTTATAATTAAAAAAATCCTTGAAGAAGTCATACTTGTTGTCTGTATATTTTTGTATATTCTTATTGTTTTGTCGATTTTTTGTAAATCGATGGTGCAATTCTAATAGTCTGGGAGCGAAACCTACTCCTCTTTTGCACGTACCAGTTTTCTATAAGTGTATCAAAACTTCCTCGATTAGACGAGTATTAAAATAACAAGTGAATAAAAATTTATAAAAAAAAAAGATAAAAGAAGTTAAAAACAAGCAATTCAAAACGTAAATTGACTGAAATCGAAAAATTTGCGTTGAAAAAAAAACAATAAAGGTGCCTTTGACTGGGTCAAAGGGCTTTTGACATGAAAATTAAAGGTACTGGAATGTAAATTGCATTTGAAACTTAAACTGTTGCTTGAAGCATAAATTTGACAAGAAAAGTAAAGTTCATAGAAAATGTAAATGAAATTTAAAGACAATGGAAGGAACCCTATATAAATTAAACTCGACTGCAGACTCAGGAATTCGCTGGGATGTGAGTGTGCTTGAGTGTATTTC
The DNA here is from genome assembly GCF_059453495.1 of Arachis ipaensis. NCBI lineage: Eukaryota > Viridiplantae > Streptophyta > Magnoliopsida > Fabales > Fabaceae > Arachis > Arachis ipaensis. Next base: position 93,348,550 of record NC_142437.1, on the reverse strand, counting down.
TGGAGAAAAGTTTCAACCTTTATTCCCTAAAACTTTCTAATATTTATAGTCTACTTGTTGTAACCGATTATTAATTATACAGTGTTGTCTTGAATGCGCACTACTCGATAACCGTTCCCACTCCTTTGCTAATGAAACGTTACCCATTAATTTCTCACGTGGAGAAAGCCTCCAACTTCTCCACTCACGTAACTGCTCGATCTGCTATTCGAACCACTACTCGATTTCTTTCTTCGAATACTTACTTCGATTGGACCCGTTCGATTCAGTAAAGTATTTAAAATCGAATCCGTGTCAAATACCTTCAACCAACTCTTGCACATGCACTTCCTCGACAACAGCTTCACTATCTCGTACCAACTTACCTTAATCGAAAATATTTTTCGATCAACAAATTGCCCCCTTTGGATTAATGTGTTTGCCTTCGATAACATTATTGGAAGATGAAACACTTAATCCAAATTCAAATTTCAATCTCTTAAATCAGTAATAATTACCATTTAACTTTCCCATTAATACTGATCCACTCGACACGTTTCCTGAGACATACGCTTTCTCTCTCCACCTCTTCGCCTTCTTCGGGAAGTTACCTCTTTTTGCATTCCTTCTGCAATAACGGGTGGTGCACGAATTGTGAATCACACTTTTCACAACTCGTACCACTAACCAGCAAGTGCACTGGTCGTCCAAGTAATACCTTACGTGAGTAAGGGTCGAATCTCACGGAGATTGTTGGTTTGAAGCAATCTATGGTTATCTTGTAAATCTTAGTCAGGAAGTCAAATATGTTTATCAGTTGAATTGCGAATAACCAAGAGAGCATAAATTAAAGGTTACTTGTTATGCAGTAATGGAGAATATGTTGGAGTTTTGGAGATGCTTTGTCTTCTGAATCTCTGCTTTCCTCTGTCTTCTAATTCACGCACGCACGTCCTCCTATGGCAAGCTGTATGTAGGGGATCACCGTCGTCAATGGCTACATCCCATCCTCTCAGTGAAGAATATGCTCACATGCTCTGTCACAGCACGGCTAATCATCTGTCGGTTCTCGATCATACTGGAATAGGATTCTTCATCCTTTTGCGTCTGTCACTAACGCCCAGCACTCGCGAGTTTGAAGCTCATCACAGTCATTCGATCATTGAATCCTACTCGGAATACCACAGACAAGGTTTAGACTTTCCGGATTCTCATGAATGCCGCCATCAGTTCTAGCTTATACCACGGAGATTCTGATTAAGGAGTCTAAGAGATACTCATTCAATCGGATATAGAACGGAGGTGGTTGTCAGGCACACGTTCATGGTTTAAGGAAGGTGATGAATGTCACGGATCATCACCTTCATCACAGTTAAGCGCGAATGAACATCTTAGATAGGAACAAGCGTGTTTGAATGGAAAACAGAAATACTTGCATTACTTCATCGAGACACAGCAGAGCTCCTCACCCCGAACAATGAAGTTTAGAGACTCATGCCGTCAAAGAGTACAAAGTTCAGATCTAAAATGTCATGAGATACAAAATAAGTCTCTAAAAGTTGTTTAAATACTAAACTAGTAGCCTAGGTTTACAAAAAATGAGTAAACTATGATGGATGGTGCAGAGATCCACTTCTGGGGCCCACTTGGTGTGTGCTGGGGCTGAGACTTAAGCAATTCACGTGCATAAGGCCATTTTGGGCGTTCAACACCAGGTTTGGATCCATTTCTGGCGTTGAACTCCAACTTTTAATCCTTTTCTGGCGCTGGACGCCAGAATTGGGCAGAGAACTGGCGTTGAACGCCAGTTTACATCATCTATCCTTAAGCAAAGTATGGACTATTATGTATTTCTGGAAAGCCCTGGATGTCTACTTTCCAACGCAATTGAAAGCACGCCATTTCGAGTTCTGTAGCTCCAGAAAATCCACTTTGAGTGCAGGGAGGTCAGAATCCAACAGCATCAGCAGTCCTTTTTCAGCCTGAATAAGATTTTTGCTCAGCTCCCTCAATTTCAGCCAGAAAAATACCTGAAATTACAGAAAAACACACAACTCATAGTAAAGTCCAGAAATATAAATTTTTCCTAAAAAATAATGAAAATAAACTAAAAACTAACTAAAACATACTAAAAACTATATGAAATTAACCCCAAAAAGCGTATAAAATATCCGCTCATCACAACACCAAACTTAAACTGTTGCTTGTCCTCAAGCAACTAGACAAATAAAATAGAAGACTAATAAGTTGAGAAGCAATAATATCTCAGAGTTTTTGAGTGAAGCTCAGATTCTAATTAGATGAGCGGGACTAGTAGCTTTTTGCTTCTGAACAGTTTTGGCATCTCACTTTATCCATTGAAGCTCAGAGTGATTGGCATCTATAGGAACTTAGAATTCAGATAGTGTTATTGATTCTCCTATTTCAGTGTGATGATTCTTGAACACAGCTATTTTATGAGTCTTGGCCGTGGCCCTAAGCACTTTGTTTTCCAGTATTACCACCGGATACATAAATGCCACAGACACATAATTGGGTGAACCTCTTCAGATTGTGGCTCAGCATTGCTAAAGCCCCCAATTAGAGGTGTCCAGGGTTCTTAAGCACACTCTTCTTTTTGCTTTGGACCTTGACTTTAACCGCTCAGTCTCAAGTTCTCACTTAACACCTACACGCCACAAGCACATGGTTAGGGACAGCTTGGTTTAGCCGCTTAGACCAGGATTTTATTCCTTTAGGCCCTCCTATCCACTGATGCTCAAAGCCTTGGGATCCTTTTTATTTGCCCTTGCCTTTTGGTTTTAAGGGTTATTGGCTTTTTGCTCTTGCCTCTTGGTTTTAAGAGCTTTTGGCTTTTTCTGCTTGCTTTTTCTTTTTCTTTCTTTTTTTTTTCGCTTATTTTATTATATATATATATATATATATATATATATATATATATATTTTCTGCAAGCTTTGTTCTTTGCTGCTTTTTCTTGCTTCAAGAATCATTTTTATGATTTTTCAGATTATCAATAACATGTCTCATGTTCATCATTCTTTCAAGAGCCAACATATTTAACAGTCTTAAACAACAAATTCAAAAGACATATGCACTGTTCAAGCATTCATTCAGAAGACAGAAAGCATTGCCACCACATGTTACTAATTAGAATTTTTCTTATTAAAAACTAAAAATTTTATTGCCTCTTATTCAAAAGATCTACTATTTTATTCATGTTTGCTGATGATGAGAAAAATATACTATAACTTAATTGGGGATAAAATCAAAATAGACACTAATTACTACTAATGATCATGTAATGAAGACACAAACATAGATAAGCACTTAACATAGAGAAAACGAAAAACAGAGAAAGTAAGAACAAGGAACGAGTCCACCTTAGTGATGATGGCATTTCCTTCTTGAGGAACCAATGATGTTCTTGAGCTCTTTTCTGTCTCTTCCTTGCCTTTGTGGCTTGATTCCCAGTGATTTTTGGTATTTCTATCCTCAGTTGCTTCCAATAATTATGTGGAGGGAAGTGCATCCCCTGAGGTATCTCAGGGATCTCTTGATTTGCAGCCACATGTTCTACCACTGAGCTATAGATCCTTCACATAATTGTTTTACCACACCAAACTTAGAATGTTGCTCGCCCTCGAGCAAAAGAAGAATGAATAGATGAAGAAGAAGATGTGGAAAAAAAAACTAGGATTATGAGGAGGGAAGGTGGGGATCCTGTGGGGTCCACAGATCTTGAAATGATCCTGTGAGGTCCACAGATCTTGAGGTGCCAAGGCATTTACATCCCTGCACCAATTTAGGCATGCAAAATGCCCTTGCACACAACTCTGGGCGTTCAGCGCCAGGTTGGTGCCCATTTTGGGCGTTCAACGCCCATTTACTAGCCATTTCTGGCGTTGAACGCCAGAACCATGCTTGTTCTGGGCGTTCAGCGCCAGGATGTTGCCCATTTTGGGCGTTCAGCGCCAGAACCATGCTCTGTTCTGGCGTTGAACGCCAGACAGGTGCTTCCTCTAGGGTGTGATTTTTCTTCTGCTGTTTTTGATTCCGTTTTCAATTTTTAATATTTATTTTGTGACTCCACATGATCATGAACCTAATAAAACATGAAAAACCATGAAAATAAATAAAAATTGGATTGCCTCCCAACAAGCGCTTCTTTAATGTCCTTAGCTGGACCTTGCTGAGCTTTTAATCTAGCTTCAACCTTGAGCACTCTTGCTCAACATTGCCTTCAAGATAGTGCTTGATTCTCTGTCCATTAACAATGAACTTCTTGTCAGAGTCAATATCTTGAAGCTCTACATAACCATATGGTGATACACTTGTAATCACGTATGGTCCCCTCCACCGGGATTTCAATTTCCCGGGGAATAGCCTGAGTCTAGAGTTGAACAGCAGAACCTTCTGTCCTGGTTCAAAGATTCTAGATGACAGCTTTCTGTCATGCCACTTTTTTTATTTCTCTTTATAAAGCTTGGCATTTTCGAAAGCTGTGAATCTGAACTCCTCTAGCTCATTTAGCTGGAGCAATCTTTTTTCTCCTGCTAATTTGGCATCAAAGTTTAGGAATCTGGTTGCCCAGTAGGCCTTATGTTCCAGTTCCACGGGCAGGTGACATGCCTTACCATACACCAGTTGGTATGGAGAGGTCCCTATAGGGGTCTTGAATGCTGTTCTGTAAGCCCACAGAGCATCATCCAAGCTCCGTGCCCAATCCTTTCTACGGGTATTTACTGTCCGTTCTAGGATTCTCTTTAATTCTCGGTTAGAGACTTCAGCTTGCCCATTAGTTTGTGGATGATATGGAGTAGCCACCTTGTGGCGAATTCCATACCGAACCATGGCAGAGTAAAGCTGTTTATTGCAGAAGTGAGTGCCCCCATCACTGATTAGTACTCTAGGGACACCAAATCTGCTAAAGATATGTTTCTGGAGGAACTTCAGCACTGTCTTAGTATCATTGGTGGGTGTGGCAATGGCCTCAACCCATTTTGATACATAGTCAACTGCCACCAGAATATAAGTGTTTGAGTATGATGGTGGGAAAGGTCCCATGAAGTCAATTCCCCATACGTCAAACAACTCAATTTCCAAGATTCCTTGTTGAGGCATGGCGTAACCATGAGGCAGATTACCAGCTCTTTGGCAACTGTCACAGTTACGTACAAACTCTCGGGAATCTCTATAGAGTGTGGGCCAATAGAAGCCACATTGGAGGACCTTGGTGGCTGTTCGCTCACCTCCGAAATGGCCTCCATATTGAGATCCATGGCAGTGCCATAGGATCCTCTGTGCTTCTTCTTTAGGCACACACCTACGGATTATTCCGTCTGCACATCTCTTAAAGAGATAAGGTTCATCCCACAAGTAGTACTTTGCATCAGTGATTAATTTCTTCTTTTGTATACTGTTGTACTCCTTGGGTATAAACCTTGCAGCTTTATAGTTTGCAATATCGGCAAACCATGGGATTTCCTGAATGGCGAATAAATGCTCATCCGAAAAAGTTTCAGAGATCTCAAGAGAGGGGAGGGGCGTCCCTTCTACTGGCTCTATCCGGGACAGATGATCAGCCACTTGGTTTTCTGTCCCTTTTCTGTCTCTTATTTCTATATCAAACTCTTGCAGAAGCAACACCCATCTGATAAGCCTGGGTTCCTGCTTTGTGAGTAGATATTTAAGAGCAGCATGGTCAGTATACACAATCACTTTTGATCCTACTAAGTATGATCTGAACTTGTCAATGGCATAAACTACTGCAAGTAATTCCTTTTCTGTGGTTGTGTAATTTTTCTGAGCATCATTTAAAACGCGACTAGCATAATAAATGACATGCAGAAGCTTGTCATGCCTCTGTCCTAGTACTGCACCAATGGCGTGATCACTGGCATCACACATTAGCTCAAATGGTAATGTCCAGTCTGGTGCAGAAATGACTGGTGCTGTGACCAGCTTAGCTTTCAGCGTTTCAAACGCCTGCAGACACCCTGTGTCAAACACAAATGGCGTGTCAGCAGCTAGCAGATTGATTAGAGGTTTTGCGATTTTTGAAAAATCCTTTATAAACCTCCTATAGAATCCTGCATGCCCCAGAAAGCTTCTGATTGCCTTAACATTGGCAGGTGGTGGTAATTTTTCAATTACCTCTATTTTTGCTTGATCTACCTCTATTCCCTTGTTTGAGATTTTATGCCCAAGGGCAATCCTCTCAGTCACCATGAAGTGACATTTTTCCCAGTGTAAAACTAGGTTGGTCTCTTGGCATCTTTTCAGAACAAGTTTCAGGTGATCAAGACAGGAGCTGAATGAGTCTCCATATACTGAGAAGTCATCCATGAAGACTTCCAGAAATTTTTCCACCATATCAGAGAAAATAAAGAGCATGCATCTCTGGAAGGTTGCAGGCGCATTACATAGCCCAAATGGCATCCTTCTATAAGCAAACACTCCAGATGGACATGTGAATGCTGTTTTCTCTTGATCCTGGGGATCTACTGCAATCTGGTTATAGCTTGAGTAGCCATCCAAAAAGCAGTAATAATCATGACCTGCTAGTCTTTCTAGCATCTGGTCTATGAATGGTAAAGGAAAATGATCCTTTCTGGTGGCTGTATTGAGCCTTCTGTAGTCAATACACATGCGCCACCCTGTAACTGTTCTTGTAGGAACCAGTTCATTTTTTTCATTATGAATCACTGTCATGCCTCCCTTTTTTGGGACGACTTGGACAGGGCTCACCCAGGGGCTATCAGAAATAGGATAAATAATCCCAGCCTCTAGTAATTTGGTGACCTCTTTCTGCACCACTTCTTTCATGGCTGGATTTAGCCGCCTCTGTGGTTGAACCACTGGTTTGGCATTATCCTCCAATAAGATTTTATGCATGCATCTAGCTGGGCTTATGCCCTTAAGGTCACCTATGGACCACCCAAGAGCTGTCTTGTGTGTCCTTAGCACTTGAATAAGTGCCTCCTCTTCCTGTGAATTTAAATCAGAGCTTATGATCACTGGAAAAGTGTCACCTTCTCCCAGAAACGCATATTTCAAGGATGGTGGTAATGGCTTGAGCTCGGGTTTAGGAGGTTTTTCCTCTTCCAGAAGAAATTTCAGAGGCTCTTTCATGTCCTCTGAATCCTCTAAATCAGGCTGAACATCTTTAAAGATGTTTTCCAACTCTGATTCAAGACTCTCAACCATGTTGATCTCTTCTACCAAAGAGTCAATAAGATCAACTTTCATGCAGTCTTTTGATGTGTCTGGATGCTGCATGGCTTTGACAGCGTTCAACTTGAATTCATCATCATTGACTCTCAGGGTTATTTCCCCCTGTTGGACGTCAATGAGGGATCGTCCAGTTGCTAGGAAGGGTCTTCCTAGAATGAGAGTAGCACTCTTGTGCTCCTCCATTTCCAGCACAACAAAGTCAGTGGGAAAGGCGAATGGCCCAACTCTGACAATCATGTCTTCAATCACGCCTGATGGGTATTTAGTGGAACCATCAGCAAGTTGGAGACATATCCGGGTTGGTTTAACTTCTTCAGTTAAGCCAAGCTTTCTGATAGTGGATGCAGGTATTAGGTTGATGCTTGCCCCAAGATCGCATAAAACTGTCTTGGTGCAATTACCTTCTAATATGCTTGGTATCAGAAAACTCCCAGAGTCTTTAAGCTTTTCAGGAAAGCTCTTCAGAATGACTGCACTGCATTCTTCAGTGAGGAGAACTCTTTCTGTTTCTCTCCAATCCTTTTTATGACTCAAGATCTCTTTCATAAACTTGGCATAAGAATGTATTTGCTCAAGTGCTTCTGCAAATGGAATCTTTATTTCAAGAGTCCTGAGATAATCTGCAAAGCGAGCAAATTGCTTATCCTGCTCCTCTTTCCGGAGTTTTTGAGGATAAGGTATCTTGGCTTTATATTCTTCAACCTTAGTTGCTGTAGATTTACTGCCTACAGAAGTGGTTGAAGATGCCTTTTTAGAGGGGTTGTTATCAGTATTTGTGTGTGTCTGATCCCTCACTGACAATTGAGTGCCAGAGTTAGAAACTGGAGTGACGTTAGATGCCAACTCCTTGTCTGTTCCTGGCGTCTGAACGCCAAAATTGTGCCCATTTTGGGCGTTCAGCGCCAGATCTTGCCCAGTTTGGGCGTTCAACGCCAGATCCTTGCCCATTTCTGGCGTTGAACGCCAGTTTTGCCTTGTTTCTGGCGTTGAACGCCAGTTTTGGGCATGGTCTGGGCGTTCAGCACCAGCCTTCCACCAATTTTCTGGCGTTTTAGTGCCAGAATTATTTTTTCCCTAGGCTCTTACTGTCCTCAGGTGAATTTTGGGTGGTTTGCCCATTCCTTAGCTTTTTGCTGCCTTGAGGTGGGGTGTTTAATGTTTTCCCACTTCTTAATTGAACTGCTTGGCATTCTTCTGTTATTTGTCTTGACAGCTGCTGCTTTGTTTGCTTAAACTATTCTTCCATATGTATATTAGCCATCCTTGTCTCTTGTAGTCTATCTTTGAATTCGGCTAATTGCTTTGTTAGGAAGTCCAATTGCTGATTGAATTCAGCAGCTTGTTTCACAGGACTGAGTTCAGCAGTTACTGTTTTAACCTCTTCATTCATGGAAGGGTTGCTGCTTAGGTACAGATGCTGATTCCTGGCAACTGTATCAATGAGCTCTTGAGCCTCTTCAATTGTCTTTCTCATGTGGATAGATCCACCAGCTGAGTAATCTAGAGACATCTGAGCTCCTTCTGCAAGCCCATAGTAGAAGATGTCTAACTGAACCCACTCTGAAAACATTTCAGAGGGGCATTTTCTTAGCATCTCTCTGTATCTCTCCCAGGCATCATAAAGAGATTCATTATCTCCTTGTTTAAAGCCTTGGATGTCCAGCCTTAGCTGTGTCATCCTTTTTGGAGGGAAATATTGATTCAGGAATTTTTCTGTCAGCTGTTTCCATGTCCTTATGCTGGCCTTAGGTTGGTTATTCAACCACCTCTTAGCTTGATCTTTTACAGCAAATGGAAACAGTAATAGTCTGTAGACATCCTGATCTATTTCTTTATCATGTACTGTGTCAGCAATTTGTAAAAACTGTGCCAGAAACTCTGTAGGTTCTTCTTGTGGAAGACCGGAATACTGGCAACTTTGCTGCACCATGATAATGAGCTGAGGATTCAACTCAAAGCTACTGACTCCAATGGAGGGTATGCAGATACTACTCCCATATGAAGCAGTAGAGGGGTTAGAATATGACCCCAGAGTCCTCTTGGACTGTTCATTTCCGCTTAGGTCCATGATGGAGAAAGGGAGATGGTGTAAAATAGGAAAAATATTTTTATTTATTTATTTATTTATTTATTTATTTCGAAAACAAAATAAATCAAAATAAAATAAAATAAATAAAAATGAGTGAAAGATTTTCGAAAAAAATTGAGGAGAGAGAAAGTGGTTAGAAGGTTTTGAAAAGGATATGATGATTTTTGAAAAAAGATTTTAAATTTTGAAAAAAAAATCTGAATTTTAGAAATAGCTTTCGAAAATTTACTTTTAAAATAGAGAGAAAAAATATTTTTTATTTTTAAGAGGAAAGAGAAAAACAATAAGATGGCACAAGATTTAAAATTTTTAGATCTAATGCTCCTTATTTTCGAAAATTTTGGAGGGAAAACACCAAGGAACACCAAACTTAAAAATTTTAAGATCAAGACACAAGGAAAACTCAAGAACACTTTGAAGACTCACAAGAACACAAGAACATGAAGGAAGAACACCAAACTTAAAATTTTTTTTGAAAACCAAAATAAAATTTTCGAAAACCAAAGGGAAATCAACAAGAAAACACCAAACTTAGAGTTTGGTACACAATTTAATAGAGAAATTATTATTTATGAAAAAGAAGGTTTTGAAAAGAATATAAAAGATTCTAACCCAATTACCAAGAACACAGATTAACGCTCTAGCCAAATGAGTTATGAAAATTTTCAAAAATTTTAAGAAAAATCAACAAGGAAACACCAAACTTAAAGTTTAGCACAGGATTTAATAGAAAAATTATTTTTGAAAAAGGTTTTAATAAGAAAATAAGGATTCTAAAATTTTTAACATGACAATAATACGAGACTCTAAACAAAAAAGAGAAAATTTTCCTAATCTAAGCAACAAAATAAACCGTTAGTTGTCCAAACGCGAACAATCCCCGGCAACGGCGCCAAAAACTTGGTGCACGAATTGTGAATCACACTTTTCACAACTCGTACCACTAACCAGCAAGTGCACTGGGTTGTCCAAGTAATACCTTACGTGAGTAAGGGTCGAATCCCACGGAGATTGTTGGTTTGAAGCAATCTATGGTTATCTTGTAAATCTTAGTCAGGAAGTCAAATATGTTTATTAGTTGAATTGCGAATAACCAAGAGAGCATAAATTAAAGGTTACTTGTTATGCAGTAATGGAGAATATGTTGGAGTTTTGGAGATGCTTTGTCTTCTGAATCTCTGCTTTCCTCTGTCTTCTAATTCACGCACGCACGTCCTCCTATGGCAAGTTGTATGTAGGGGATCACCGTCGTCAATGGCTACATCCCATCCTCTCAGTGAAGAATATGCTCACATGCTCTGTCACAGCACGACTAATCATCTGTCGGTTCTCGATCATACTGGAATAGGATTCTTCATCCTTTTGCGTCTGTCACTAACGCCCAGCACTCGCGAGTTTGAAGCTCGTCACAGTCATTCGATCATTGAATCCTACTCGGAATACCACAGACAAGGTTTAGACTTTCCAGATTCTCATGAACGCCGCCATCAGTTCTAGCTTATACCACGGAGATTCTGATTAAGGAATCTAAGAGATACTCATTCAATCGGATATAGAACGGAGGTGGTTGTCAGGCACACGTTCATGGTTTGAGGAAGGTGATGAATGTCACGGATCATCACCTTCATCACAGTTAAGCGCGAATGAACATCTTAGATAGGAACAAGCGTGTTTGAATGGAAAACAGAAATACTTGCATTACTTCATCGAGACACAGCAGAGCTCCTCACCCCCAACAATGGAGTTTAGAGACTCATGCCGTCAAAGAGTACAAAGTTCAGATCTAAAATGTCATGAGATACAAAATAAGTCTCTAAAAGTTGTTTAAATACTAAACTAGTAGCCTAGGTTTACAAAAAATGAGTAAACTATGATGGATGGTGCAGAGATCCACTTCTGGGGCCCACTTGGTGTGTGCTGGGGCTGAGACTTAAGCAATTCACGTGCATAAGGCCATTTTGGGCGTTCAACGCCAGGTTTGGATCCATTTCTGGCGTTGAACTCCAACTTTTAATCCTTTTCTGGCGCTGGACGCCAGAATTGGGCAGAGAACTGGCGTTGAACGCCAGTTTACATCATCTATCCTTGAGCAAAGTATGGACTATTATATATTTCTGGAAAGCCCTGGATGTCTACTTTCCAACGCAATTGGAAGCACACCATTTCGAGTTCTGTAGCTCCAGAAAATCCACTTTGAGTGCAGGGAGGTCAGAATCCAATAGCATCAGTAGTCCTTTTTCAGCCTGAATCAGATTTTTGCTCAGCTCCCTCAATTTCAGCCAGAAAAATACCTGAAATTACAGAAAAACACACAACTCATAGTAAAGTCCATAAATATGAATTTTTCCTAAAAACTAATGAAAATAAACTAAAAACTAACTAAAACATACTAAAAACTATATGAAATTAACCCCAAAAAGCGTATAAAATATCCGCTCATCAACGGGCACAGCAACACTTCTTTAAATTTGACATTTTCGCCTCTGTTCAATTTTTCTTGAACTCTTGCTCTCTGAATTCCTTTTGCACCAGTCTTTCTTGTGTAATCCTTAACCTTTCAAACTTCCTTTTTTTTCTGTTCTGTAATGGCCGCTTCCTCTTCTCACGCCGCTACCCAAGACAAAGGAAAAGGTCCCCAGGTAGCACCATCGGCTCCACCAGCGCTTCATATACTGAATCAAGTTAACGATGAAGTTATTGACGATCCCCAACTTCAAGTTGATGATAACAAAATTTTAATCCCTTTCACAGTGGGCGGAGACATTCATTGCTTTCTTGGGCCTGTCGAAACCCTGAAAAGGGCAAACAAAAAGCTACCTTTCTTCCCCAGTGCTCAAGGGGAGGATTTATTGATCAAACAAGCCCTAGACATCTCCTTCTTCATCAATCAAAAACTCTTTCAGGAACAATCCAAAAATTAACCCTCGAGGAGCTGATTTTACAGCATGGCTTCAACACCTTGCTCCCTCAAAAAGTGCTGCTTGGGGAGCTCTGGGGATCCAGGAACTCCTAAGGCTTTCCCACTTCTCGTCTTCGACACTCCCCTGGATGATTAGAGCTGCGACTTGTTTTTGGAACAGGACAACCAACAATTTCCATCTCCCTTGTGAAATGATTGGTGATTGCAAGAATCGTGTTGGTTAGGAATTTCTCTTATAGAAATAAGAACTTCGTTGTAAGCATAGCTCCAAACCAAGAAATAATTCTCACATCAAAATAAATTTCGGTTTTGTCACAAGTACAAACCCCAAATGAAAATTTACCGAAGTATTTGAACCTCGGGTCGTCTCACAAGGAATTGCAATCAAGTATTTAATTATTGGCTATGAAGATGCAAGGGGGTTTGATTTGATAATTGGCAAGAAAATAAATGACAAGAAAGTAAATGATAAGAACTTAATAAAATAAAGGAAAAGAACTCTTGGCTAGACATAGGTAATTGAAATCACCATCCTTGTCTACAAACCAAATATTGATAATTATGAGAGGCCAACCCATTTACCTCCAAAAGCCTTAAGTACGTAATATCTACTCCTAAGCTTGAGGTACGTCAAATAGGCTTGATCACATCAACCCATAAGTCCTAACCTATATACTAATTAGATTAGTAGTGTGTTAGTGTCAATGGATATCAAATTGATCATCAAGGGTTCTCAAATCACCAATTCATTGAGATCCAATGACTCAAGGTCACTCAATCCCCTTAGCCTAGGCCAAGAGTCAAGAAAACTACTCAAAAATAAGTGAAAGCATTTTAACAAACACCTAGAGTGCAAGAAAGGTAAACATCACCACATGCAAGAATTAATAAAACCCATAACTAACATAAGCAAGAAATCAACAATAACAATGAAGATAAACATAAAATTACATTAAAGAAAATCAAGATCCAACAATTGTTCATCAACACAAAAGAGAGAAAAATAAGAGATTAACAAGAGAAACTAGAAGAACAAAGACAATAGAACACTAAAATGTAAAGAGAATTGAAATCAAAACAAGAATTAAAAGAGAAATTTGAGAGTGATTAACCTAACTTTACCCTAATTTCTATCCTAAATCTAGAGAGAGGAGAGAGCCTCTCTCTCTAGAATTCTATCCTAAAACATAATGAAAAACTAAATTATGACTACTTGGTTCATTCCTCCTTCAATTCTTGGGTTCAATAGCATCAGAAATGAGTTGCATTGGACCCAAAATGAGCTACAAATCGCCCCCCAACGAGTTGCCCAAAGTGGACCCACGCTGATCCATCGGCGCATGCACGTCATCTGCGCGTACGCGCCCCTGTACGTCAAGAAACTATGGCAAATTTTATATCATTTCGAATCCCCAGATGTTAGCTTTCCAACGCAACTAGAACCTCCTCATTTGGACCTCTGTAGCTCAAGTTATGGTCGATTGAGTGCGAAGAGGTCAGGCTTGACAGCTTTGCGGTTCCTTCATTTCTTCATGAGTTCTCCCACTTTGCATGCTTTTCTCCTCACTTCCTCCATCCAATACTTGCCTTATGAACCTGAAATCACTCAACAAACACATCAAGGCATCGAATGAAATTTAAGTGAATTGAATTTAGCTATTTTAAGGCCTAAAAAGCATGTTTTCACACTTAAGCACAAATCTAGGGAGAATTACAAAACCATGCTATTTTATTGAATAAATGTGAGAAAAGTTGATAAAATCCCCCAAATTAAGCACAAGATAAACCACAAAATTGGGATTTATCAAATCTCTCCACACTTAAACCAAGCATGTCCTCATGTTAAGAATAAAGAAGGACAAGAAAAGGGCTATGAACATTTATTCAATGCAAATAAACTATATGCACCTATCTTTATGAATGTAACTAAATGCAAAATGATTCTACCTACTTGGTTAAAAGTAAATCAATCTCCAAGAACACATATGCACATGTAGGGCTAAGTAGTATGATGACTCGTGAATCCTACCAATTCAAATATCAAAATGAAGTACAATAAGTAGACTTGCAAGAAGAAAAGCTCATGAAAGCCGGGAACAAGGAATTGAGCATCGAACCCTCACCGGAAGTGTATCCGCTCTAATCGCTCAAGTGTATAGGGTCGATCACTAAATTCTCTTCTAATCATGCTTTTCATGATTTGTTTTTCATCTAACAATCAACAATCATTTAATGAATGCATACATTTATCATGAGCACTTATTCATAGGTTGTAATGGGGCTAGGGTAAAGGTAGGGATGCATATGGTCAAGTGAGCTTGGAATTTGAATCTTTGATTAACCTAAGCTCTCACCAAACACAGATAACAACCTATACAATTCTAATACACAACCTAGCTACCCATGATTCCCACTTTTTCACATACTCATGCATTCTCTTTAATTCACATTCCATATGCATTGATTTTTATTGAACTTTACTTTGGGACATTTTGTCCCCTTTTTATTTTTTTTCTCTTTTTTCTTTTTCTATATTTTTGTTTCTTTTATTTTTCTATTTCTTCTTTTTTTTTTCTACACACACACACACACACACACACACATATATATATATAATTTTTTTTTCAAGCTAAAATATATACAAGAATTTCAATGCATATGGTTTACACTTTTAATGCGTGAGTATGTACCCAATTCCCAAAACTTTCAACAAAAATATAAAATGCACTTTTTCCTCAACCAATGTCCCAAGTTTCTCATACCCAAATGATACACACCCTCACTAGTCTAAGCTAATCAAAGATCCAAATTAAGGGACATTTATTATTTTTCACTTAGGGGTAGTGATGTGCTAAAATTAAGAACAAAAGGGGTTAAATAGGCTCAAATTTGGCTAACAATGGTGGATGAAAGGTAGGCTATTTGGGTAAGTGAGCTATATGAAATGATGGCCTCAATCATATAAATACATGTATACATGGAATAATGGACATAAAGAATCAAACAAATCAAAGATTACAATCATAGAAAGAGAATGATGCACACAAGAATGAAAATAAGTGGTTATAAGATGTAACCACACCATTTGGCTCAAAACTCACATGCTTGTGTTCTTAACTCAAAAACCATGTTCCAAAATAAATTCTTCAAGCAAGTTCAACACAAAAAAAAATTTTCAAATTGGTAGGGTGCCCTAGAATAATTTTTCTTGGAAAAGAAATCATCAACCTAACCAAGTAGTCATAACATAAAAAGAAATGGTGAAATATGTACAAATTCTAACTAACATGCAACCTATCATGCAATGCAACAACTAATCTAACAAATACAAAAATTAAAAATTGGTGTTGAAAAAGAAAATTGTTACCCATGGAGATCGGTCGGACGACCTCCCCACACTTAGAAATTTGCACCGTCCTCGGTGCATGCAAAGAAGAGTAAAGTGGACGGGTTGCTACAATTGATGAGTTTCTTCAAAAGGTTGTGCGGGTAAACTTGTTTGTTGCCCCTTTTAGAAGCTTTTCCATTCCTTTCCTTCTTGGTGGCCAACCTAGAAGGAAAGAGAAAGAATGATAATTAAGCCTATAACAAAGATATCAAAGCAAATAGAACATAGGAGAGGGCTAATGCCAAATAAGAGTAAGGTTCTCACTACATGGTAGCTACAACATGTGAGTGAGAAAACAATATAAGCTAAGGCATATTAACTAACACTTGATGCAAGAGTAAAGTCAAAGCATGAAGAGCACTCAAAAGCATCAAGTTCAAATCAATACACAAAGAATATAAGAGCCATACAAGATTAAGCATTGATAAGTTTCATCACCCAACAATATCAAACATGTCAAGAAGCACCAAGATAACCAAGAAATTCTCAACAATTGAGTAAGAAAAATTCAACACCATTATTCAAATAAGAAGCTCAAAAAAAAAAAGAAGGTAAAAACAAGCTATAAAAACAAAATGACAATACAAAGAATAAAAGTATGTGAAGGCAATGGACAAAAGAAAATGGAAGATGAGAAAAAAAAAACTCTTTTTTTTTGCAACGCGGACACGTCATGCACGCCCACGCGCCGATGCGCAGTTTGGCAGAAGGGCGCGGACGTGCCAGGTGCGCGCAGGCGTGGGTGAGATTATGCGCGGGGCACAGAGTCAGCCCAAGGTTGGCTCAACTCTCTGGAACATCTACCAGAAGGGCAGGTGGCGCTATCAGCGCGTGCGCGCACAGCATGCAAGTGCACGCATTGCGCAATTAGCTTCAAGGACGCGTACGTGCCAGGTGCGCGTACGCGCGGGTTGGTTTGTGCCTCAGGCATGGTGCTGGCGCAGTGTAGGCACAACTCTCGGGTCAATGTATGGAGGGATGAAATTTTTCAATCCACGCGTACGCGCACATGGTGCGTGCGCACGCGTACGCGTGGATGGTGCTCTGTTTTTCAAAATTTTTCTATGTTTTTGCACCAATCCAAGCATTCTAAACCTCCAAACAGCTACCAAAACACCATAAAACCTTATTTATCCTACTAAACTACCAATTATACTCAACAAACTCAACAAAACATGAAATTTTACTAATTACCAATATGTACAAAAGGGAAAAATGAAAAGAATTTACCATGGTGGGGTGTCTCCCACCTAGCACTTTTTTTTATTGTCCTTAAGTTGGACTTATGGGGAGCTCCTCTTAAGGTGGCTTGTGCTTGAAGCTATCCTTGAACATCTACCAATGCTTGAATCTCCAATAAGCTTTAGTCTTCAAAGATGTTAACTCCAAGCCTTGATGGAGTTTCACACAAGCCATGGGCTCCCAAATTTGATTCTCCTTGTGCGATCCGGGATCCCACATTTTGTTTTGACACCCATCTTTAAATTGATCATCATGATTCCAATTGGGTGGCATGACCTTAGAATTCTCAATTAAGCACCCAAACATTCTCCTAGACCCATGCAATTTGGTTCTACACCAACCATTGCTATTCAACTTCGAGCATGCAACCATCATGAACTTAGAGTGATGTGTCCAACCACTACACAATCTCTCCTACTCTTAACTCCACAAAGGGCGATAAGTTGACCATCATTTTCAATCAAACCATATTCAAGTGAGAAAGCAAAGCTTAGGGATAAGAAATTTACCCACTTGAATGTTGTGTTGGATGATGGTGACTTAGGAAGGGGGACCTCCCCACACTTAGCCAATGCGAGGTCTACGCCCTTGTGCTCCTTCTTGACTACCTCCACCTCCTTGTAAGCTTCTTCAACTTCAATTCCTTGCTCACCAACTTCTTCTATACACCCTTCATTGCTCAAACTATGTGTTGGAGGTTGTGTACAGTCCTCCTTGTCATCAATTTCACAACACAATAAAGGAGATTCATTAATTCTAAAAGACTCATTAGTTGGTGTGGAATCATCTTCAATGATGGAGCTTGCTTCTTGCTCAACCTCCTCCTTTTGGTGGCTTCCTTCCAATTCAATCTCTTCTTCATTGCTTACCAAGGGTATGGAAGGTGAGGTATCTTCTTCTTCAATCTCCATGTCAAGCTCAATGGGAGATGATTCAATTATACATAAGAATTCATCAATGATTGAATCCATCTCTTGATCAACCTCTTCAAAGTTTTCAATCATGATATGCTTTGGAGGTTGTACACTGTTCCGAGGGTTATCTGAACTGTAGGTCGATCTTTGGACGAGATCTTCTGTACGGGTCGGAGATGACGTGTCCGGCTGATGGGTGGCGGCCGGAGCTGTCGTGTCCGACTTGTTGGACTAGCTGCACTGTTGATCCTTGATCACCGGAAGGTGGGGGGTACTTGCAAGAGACTCCGATGCTTAAGTTAGCATGGGTATTAAACAGGTTTTTAGTAGAATCAGAGTATGAGTTATACCTGGGTGCTCCAGTGTATTTATAATGGTGTAGAGTGACCTTTTTAGATAAGATAAGTTTGTTATCTTATCTTATCTTATCTTTGAGTTGAGGTCAGCTTATCTTCAAGGGAACCGCCCTTATCTCTATAGACTTGGACTGCCTTTGGATTTGAGTTGTGTTCCTCTATTTGGGCCCCTTACTGGGCTTTCCTGTCGATTTGACTGACCTCTTTGAGAAGAGGTCGGATAGCCTGACCTGAGGAGGTCGGTCGCTTTATTACTGAACATCCCGGATCGGATAGCTCGACCCAGGGTGTGAACATACACCCTCCTCAACATCAATGTCAAGCTTCTTGAAAGAGGGCTCTCTAATGCTACATTCCCATGGACTTCCAACATCTCTTAGGTTTTCAACCACTCCTTCCGGCTCAATTATCTCAACTTCCTCCCCTTGTGGCTATTCTTGCTTCAATTCCTCTTCTTTACCTTGAAGCTCTAAACTCACTCCCTCACTATGCTCCTTGATTGATTCTCCACATTCAACAATGGGAGAGCCTTGGTCATATAGGCTTAGGCGGGATGAGACCATATTGCTAACGACTTTCGCTAGAATAGCCATCTTGGCTCCTAGCTCTTTAAACTCCTTTTCCATCCCCTCTTGTTGCCTTTGGAGTTGAGAGTCAAGATCTCTTAGTTCTAGCGTGAGGGCTTCATCGGGGGGCGGTGGTGGAAGAGAGGGTTCATTATTTGAGGGGAAGGCATTATAGTTGGAAGGTGGTTCATTTTGGTAAGAGTATGGAGTTGGTGTATATTGAGGTGGTTCTTGAGAGTAGTTGTGTTAGAATTGTGGTGGTTCTATGTATAGTTCATATGGCTCATAAGGTGGTTGGTAGGGTGGATAAGGATTAGGGGCATGTGGAGATGTTTGGTGGTATGGGGCTTGTGAGTAAGGTGGTTCAAAACCATGTTGAGGGGGTGGTTCATAGGCATGTGGTGGTGGTTGTTGACAATCACAATAAGGGTCACCACATCCATTAGATTGATATGCATTAGGATGTGAGTTATACCCATAAGAATTCGGAGGTTGTTGTTGCCAAGAAGGGTGATCAATCCCTTGAGGCTCCTCTCACCTTTGATTGTTCCATCCTTGATGCATATTGTCATAATAGTTCCCATTCTCTACAACATAATTTGAGCCAAAGGGGTGAGAATTCATAATAGCAAATGAAAATAAAAACAAAACTAGTAAGAACTAATAAAAACTAACTCCTAAAACAAGCAAAAACTAGCAAAGAAGCATATTAACATATATACAATAGCCAATAATATAACACCATTGTAATTCCCCGGCAACGGCGCCATTAATTTGATTGCAAGAATCGTGTTGGTTAGGAATTTCTCTTATAGAAATAAGAACTTTGTTGTAAGCATAGCTCCAAACCAAGAAACAATTCTCACATCAAATTAAATTTCGGTTTTGTCACAAGTACAAACCCCAAATGAAAATTTACCGAAGTATTTGAACCTCGGGTCGTCTCACAAGGAATTGCAATGAAGTGTTTAATTATTGGCTATGAAGATGCAAGGGGGTTTGATTTGATAATTGGCAAGAAAATAAATGACAAGAAAGTAAATGATAAGAACTTAATAAAATAAAGAAAAAGAACTCTTGGCTAGACATAGGTAATTGAGATCACCATCCTTGTCTACAAACCAAATATTGATAATTATGAGGGGCCAACCCATTAAGTCTACCTCCAAAATCCTTAAGTACGTAATATCTACTCCTAAGCTTGAGGTACGTCAAATAGGCTTGATCACATCAACCCATAAGTCCCAACTTATCTACTAATTAGATTAGTAGTGGGTTAGTGTCAATGGATATCAAATTGATCACCAAGAGTTCTCAAATCATCAATTCATTGAGACCCAATGACTCAAGGTCACTCAATCCCTTTAGCCTAGGCCAAGAGTCAAGAAAACTACTCAAAAACAAGTGAAAGCATTTTAACAAACACCTAGAGTGCAAGAAAGGTAAACATCACCACATGCAAGAATTAATAAAACCCATAACTAACATAAGCAAGAAATCAACAATAACAATGAAGATAAACATAAAAGAAACATGGAAACACAAAATTGCATTAAAGGAAATCAAGATCCATCAATTGTTCATCAACACAAAAGAGAGCAAAATAAGAGATTAACAAGAGAAACTAGAAGAACAAAGACAATAGAACACTAAAATTTAAAGAGAATTGAAATCAAAACAAGAATTGAAAGAGAAATTTGAGAGTAATTAACCTAACTTTACCCTAATTTCTATCCTAAATCTAGAGAGAGGAGAGAGCCTCTCTCTCTAGAATTCTACCCTAAAACATCATGAAAAACTAAACTATGACTACTTGGTTCATTCCCCCTTCAATCCATGGGTTCAATAGCATCATAAATGAGTTGAATTGGGCCCAAAATGAGCTACAAATCGCCCCCAACGAGTTGCCCAAAGTGGACCCACGCTGATCCATCAGCATGTGCGCGTCATATGCGTGTACGCGCCCCTATACGTCAAGTAAATATGAAAAATTTTATATCATTTTGAAGCCCCGGATGTTATCTTTCCAATGCAATGGGAACTGCCTCATTTGGACCTTTGTAGCTCAAGTTATGGTCGATTAAGTGTGAAGAGGTCAGGCTTAACAGCTTTGCGGTTCCTTCATTTCTTCATGAGTTCTCCCACTTTGTATGATTTTCTCCTCACTTCTTCCATCCAATACTTGCCTTATGAACCTGAAATCACTCAACAAACACATCAAGGCATCGAATGGAATTAAAGTGAATTAAATTTAGCTATTTTAAGGC
Source organism: Arachis ipaensis (assembly GCF_059453495.1). NCBI lineage: Eukaryota > Viridiplantae > Streptophyta > Magnoliopsida > Fabales > Fabaceae > Arachis > Arachis ipaensis. The sequence goes on along the minus strand of NC_142437.1, from coordinate 93,327,595 downwards.
CTAAAAAGCATGTTTTCACACTTAAGCACAAATCTAGGGAGAATTACAAAACCATGCTATTTTATTGAATAAATGTGAGAAAAGTTGATAAAATCTCCCAAATTAAGCACAAGATAAACCACAAAATTGGGCTTTATCAATTGGTATGTCTCTTTTAGATGTGGCCGCTATTACAGGGCTTCCCATCAATCCTCCAGACTGCACCCCTAACATGCAACCCAAATACCATTACAACATTGCCCCTACCAGTTCTTATAGTGATTTCATTGCTCATCACATGGGCAAAGAGGGCACTACCGTCATAGATGACGAGCGTGTAGCCTTTCTATTCTATTGGCTAAATGCCATTATTTTCTGTTCTTGAAGTGTGCATATGTCAAAATTTTTCCTTCCTTTGGCTGCTCTGCTTCATGAAGGAAATACCCTTAATTTGGCTAAGCTTCTTCTAGGTCATGTTTTCGAAGAGCTTGGGCAATTTGTACATTGTCTTCAAAACAACTGTCTGATCAGTACTGGTGGCCCCCTCTGGCTTTTCCAATTATGGCTTAATGCCATCTTCGAAAAGTTTATGATAAAGTCTGGAGGTGGCGCTACTAACAACCAACACATTGAAGGCTTCCGACTGGCTGACTACAAGTCAAACTTCCCAGATACTCAATCAGATGAAGACCGATTTTGGGCAGTTTTTTCTCTCTTCCATTCTTGTAAAGATTTTTATAATGAAAACCTTAGTTTTGCCCCTTTTTTGCGTCGAAATTGTGGTCCTGTGTGGCTTGATCGCTTGCTTTTTTCACATGATATTGAGAAAAGTGACCCTGTACGCCCCTCACTTCACAGTTAGGCAACTGGGATTCTCACAAGCCATTCCAACCCCTCTTCCTCGAAACAACAAACCATTTTGCCATATCACCCTGACTTCTCAAAGTGAGCTTGATTTCCTCCTCTCAACAAATCAACAACAAAGGGAACATTTCAATTTTCTTGTTTATGATTGCAGCTCATACATCACCAAGTCTTGTCTCGAATGGTAAGCTGCTTACTACTCTAGGTACAATCATACTTTAGAGAAAATTCAAGAATCTGCCATTCAAACAAACCCCACTGCTGAAGGTTCCTCCAAAAAAGTCTCAAAAAATGAAAAGCTGACACCACAGCCTCTTCTCGACAACCACAACACAAAAGCTGAAGGACTCCCACCAGGACTTCTAGAAAGGTAACTAGTTTTACACATACTTATGTACTTTGAATTAGAATATTTTGAAAATCATATCTGCTTAACAATTCTTGATTTTGATTTTCCATTAGTTACGGTTGCAACCATCAAGTGAAAGCTCTGATGGAAATGAGCAAATGATGAGCGGATATTTTATACGCTTTTTGGGGTTAATTTCACATAGATTTTAGTATATTTTAGTTAGTTTTTAGTTTATTCTCATTATTTTCTAGGCAAAATTCATATTTCTGGACTTTACTATGAGTTTTTGTATTTTTCTGTAATTTCAGGTATTTTCTGGCTGAAATTGAGGGAGCTGAGCAAAAATCTGATTTAGGCTGAAAAAGGACTGCTGATGCTGTTGGATTCTGACCTCTCTGCACTCAAAATGGAATTTCGGGAGCTACAGAAGTCCAAATGGTGCGCTTCCAATTGCGTTGGAAAGTAGACATCCAGGACTTTCCAGAAATATATAATAGTCCATACTTTGCTCAAGGATAGATGACGTAAACTGGCGTTCAACGCCAGTTCCATGCTGCTGTCTGGCGTCCAGCGCCAGAAACAAGTTACAAAGTGGAGTTCAACGCTAGAAACAGGTTACAACCTGGCGTTGAACGTCCAAAATAGCCCAGGCACGTGAGAAGCTTTAGTCTCAGCCCCAGCACACACCAAGTGGGCCCCAGAAGTGGATTTCTGCACTATCTGTCATAGTTTACTCATTTTCTGTAAACCTAGGTTACCAGTTTAGTATTTAAAACAACTTTTAGAGATTTATTTGGTATCTCATGACATTTTAGATCTGAACTTTGTACCTTTTGACGGCATGAGTCTCTAAACTCCATTGTTGGGGGTGAGGAGCTCTACTGTGCCTCGATGAATTAATGCAAGTATCTCTGTTTTCCATTCAAACATGCGTGTTCCTATCTAAGATATCCATTCGCGCCTAATTATGGAGAAGGTGATGATCCGTGACATGCATCACCTTCCTCAATCCATGAACGTGTGTCTGACAATCACCTCCGTTCTACATTAGATTAAATGAATATCTCTTAGATTCCTTAATCAGAATCTCCGTTGTATAAGCTAGAATCCATTGGCAGCATCCTTGAGAATCCGGAAAGTATAAACCTTGTCTGTGGTATTCCTAGTAGGATTCTAGGATTGGATGATTGTGACAAGCTTCAAACTCGCGAGTGCTGGGCGTAGTGACAGATGCAAAAGGATAGCGAATCCTATTCCGGTATGATCGAGAACCTACAGATGATTAGCCGTGCGGTGACAGCGCACCTGGACCATTTTCACTGAAAGGAAGGATGGTAGCCATTGACAACGGTGATCCTCCAACACACAGCTTGCCATAGGAGGGACGTGCGTGCGTGAAGAAGAAGATAGGGAGAGAGCAGAGATTCAAAGGACAAAGCATCTCCAAAACTCCAACATATTCTCCAATACTGCACAACAAGTATTTAATTCGCACTCCTTTATTTTCCACTATTTAAACTGATAAACATAATTGATTTTCTGACTAAGATTTACAAGATAACCATAGATTGCTTCAAACCAACAATCTCCGTGGGATTCGACCCTTACTCACGTAAGGTATTACTTGGACGACCCAGTGCACTTGCTGGTCATGTGTGCGAAATTGTAAGAGAGTAACAATTTTGTGCACTAGCAAACCATTCGGAACATTCTTACTGCTTCCTCTCAATCAGAGGATACAGCTGATTCAGACCCTGGTGCTCAGTTAACTCGAAAACTAAGACTTATTATGGTAACATCATCATTTCTATATATATTTCATTTGAATTCGAATAAATCTTAACTTATAACTGTGTCCCTTTTATATCAGCCTACCACTGCTGCTCACTCAATCACATCCCCTGTGGGACCTGATCAACCACTTCTGCAATAACACCTGGATCTGGGACACTCCACGTCTCATGATTCAATTCAAGCTACAGAATCTGTCGAACCACTACAGGTCGCTTTTCTTCGTCCCCCTGAAACACAGGTGATTGATTTGACGAAAGACCTTACACAGTATTCTTCGACACAAACTCAAATCCTTAGACCACCCTCACTCAACATTCAAGCTGCACTTTCTGCTGAAAACCTAGTGGCCTCAGACTCTGACTCTGTCTCTCGAGTTGCTGAGACTACCAATTCAGATTCACCTCGATCCAGAGTCTTCGAAACTCCCCAAGGATTCTCCAGTCCCCCTCAACAAGCTGAATTTCAAACTCCTCCCGGACAAGAGTCTATAGACTTGGGCACTTCCACCACACCTACAAGTGCGACATTGGCTAACCTGATCTCCGTCTTAAATCGAGTTATCCAAGAGGATGAAGTGCCTATTCTCGCACCAACACTTCCTAAACCATCTTCATCCATTCCTCTGTTCCAATTGGATGTTGACACTCGAGAACAGCTTCGGTCACTTCTTAAACTCTTGGATCATCCACCTATTGCATGGATCAAGGATGCCCTTCTCAACCAGCTTTTATCTGATCTTTTAAATTCTCCCTCTGAATTTCCGGCTTCTATCCCGTATTCTGCCATAATCCAATAATTCAAACAGCTTGCCAATAACAATGTAGCTTTCCAGAATAAACTCCAAGAGATCAAAAACGAAGAGGCTAAGATCACAACTGAAGTAGATAATTGCTCCTCTGCTCTTCAACCGAAAAAAGCTTCTCGTGAAGAATTCGATCTGAGAATCTCTCACGCTATTTATATTCAACCTTTTCATAACAAAGAAGAGATAAAACTCAAAACAGAATTGGCCCGAATCAATGAAAAGCTTGTCAAAGTACGCGAGAGACGAGCTGAAATAGCCATACCCTTGACTACTGCCCAGCAAGAACAACAGCAAATCATTCAAGAAATTGTTTCTATTGAGACCAAGCAAGAAGAATATAAGAAACAACTTGACAAGGTCCAATTTGAAAAGTTCAAGCATGCTGAGGCACTCTCAACTTTGGACAACAACAGAGCAAGGCTACGCTCAGACCTGGCAAGACTCCTGACACCTCATTCCTCGTAGATTTCAGTATTGATTTCAGTATTTGTAATAATCTTACTTTCTCTCAGACTTATGCATCCTGACTTCAAATCGGCAAACAAAAATATTGCTTTAAGTATTTTTCATTAATCGAATCAATCATATTTCCCGATTTGATATCTTTAATTCGATATGCATTTTCCGAATACAATCCTATCACTTGGAATGGACCTTCCCAAGTATGGGACCATTTACCAAGGAATTTCAATTTCTTTTCCATGGGAAAAATAACTTTTAAAACCAATTCACCTATACTGAAATAATTTTCTCTTATTCGACGATTATAACTTCGAGCAACACTCTCTTTTTGTCGAATCATACTCTCAAGTGCCAGGATTCGCTCCGAATCCAATTCATTCAACTCATCAAATATTGCATTCCAGTAATCATCGACTGGCAAATCATTCTGTTTCGATACTCTTAAAGTATTCAAATTAATCTCTAGTGGTAGCACTACATCATGGCCATAAACTAATTTATAAGGTGAAGTATTTGTTGATCCCCTTGGTGAATTTCGATAAGCCCATAATACTTGGCTTAAAATTTCATGCCATGTTCGAGGTTTATTCCCGATATGCTTCTTGATCAGACTTATCAAAATTTTATTTGCTGCCTCTACTTGCCAATTAGCTTGCGCATAATAAGGAGTTGAGGTAACCATATTGATATTTCTCGAGGCTGCAATATTCTTAATTCGCTGACCAGTAAACATAGTCCCTTGATAAGTACTCAATATCTAAGGAATTCCAAATCGATGAATTATATGTTCCTCAATGAAGTCTATTATTTCATTTTGACCAAATTCTATTAGGAAAACTGCTTCAACCCACTTTGTGAAGTAATCGATCGCTACCAAGATAAACTTATGCTATTTCGATGAAGGAGGGTGAATTAACCCAATCAGATCCAAAGCCCAACCTCTAAATGGCTATAACTTTATGATCGAATGCAACTCAGATGTTGGGATCTGTTATATCCAACCATGCTTTTGACACTCTTGACATGCCTTTGCATAATCAATACAGTCTTTTATCATAGATGGCCAATACACATGATTGCGATATAACATTCACTTCATCTTCTTTCCAGCCTGATGTGCACCACATATCCCACTATGGACTTCACCCAAAGCAATACTTTGATCATCTAGGCCTAAACATCTCGACAAACTTCCATCGATTCCTTTCTTATATAATTCATCAGCCATTAAGACAAAATTTATCGCCTGTAATTTTATCTTTCTTTCAACTGAAGTGTTGGGATTTTTCAAATACTCAGCAATAGGCTTTCTCCAATCATCATCTTCCCATTCATCCACACAAAAAGCCTCTCTTTCATTCGCAGGCACTAATATTTGATGGACACTAGACAATTTATTGAGAGTCTATGCACTGATTCTATATCTCGAAGCAATTTGGGCTAATTCATTAGTAATTCCATTATGAATCCTTGGGATGTGAACCAAAGAAACTTTTCGAAAGGAAGTTAACAACTCCCAAGCAGTTAAATATTTTTTACAACTTCTCATTATTGCATTTAAACTCCTTTGATAACTGCTTCAAAACCAACTGAGAATCCCCTAATATTTAAACTTTTGATGCCCCTTTACTAATTAATATTTCGAGACCCAGAATCAAAGCTTCATACTCTGCCACATTATTCGAGCAAGGATACTTTAATTCAAATAAAAATTCAGAGGGAATCCCTTCTGGCAACATAATAAGAATTTCAACCCCTGCACCATCTTTATGCTTCGATCCATCAAAATACAACTTCCAATAATCAACCTCAATGTCAACTACATTTGCCCCCTGGTCATTTAGATTATTCGAATTATCGACAAGAAAATCTGCAATGACCTGACCCTTCACAGCTTTGGCCGGGACGTATTGTAAATCAAATTCGATCAACGCTAGCATCCATTTCCCTAAACATCCCTGTAACATTGGGAAACTTAACATATATTTGATGATATCAGTTTGTGCTATAACTTTCACTGATTTAGCCACCATATAACATTTTAATTTTATACAGGCATAGTATAAAGACAAACATAATTTCTCTATTGAAGAATACCTCGTCTCGATGTCAGTTAAAACTCGACTAAGGTAATAAACAGCCCGTTCATGCCCATTTTCATCATCTTGGGCTAACATACACCCAATTGTGTTTATAGACGCCGCAATATACAATTTCAAGGGCTCATGTGGGCGAATGTTTGCCATAATCGGAGCCTTAGATAAATAAGCTTTAATCGAATTGAATGCTGACTGATGCTCATTCGTCCATTCGAACTCCGAGTCATTTTTTAGCTTCACTAAAGGTGAAAATACTCGAGTTTGACCAGAAAGATTCGAAATAAATCTTCTGAGATAATTCACCTTTCCTAGGAAGGATTGTACTTTTTTCGATTTGGGTGCAGATAACACCAAAATTGCATCTGCCTTATCGATTGCAATCTCTTTTTTATGAACAACAAAACCTAGGAAATTTCCAGCCGATACCCCAAAAGCACATTTTAAAGGGTTCATTTTTAATCCCTTCTTTTTCATTGTAACAAATGCTTTTCGTAAGTGATCAATATGTTGATTCACCGAAATCGATTTTCCCATGACGTCATCGACATACACTTCCATAAATTTTCTAATAAAGTCATGAAATATAGCATTCATTGCTCATTGATAAGTAGCACCAGCATTTTTCAAACCAAAGGGCATAACTACCCATTCATAAGTGCCTAATTCCCCAGGACAACAAAAAGCAGTTTTGGACACATCATCTTCTGTAATGAAGATCTGGTTATATCCCGAATAACCGTCTATAAAACTTAAGATTTCATTTCCCGCTGCAGAATCGATCAACATATCTGCAATTGGCATAAAGTATTCATCCTTTGGAGTAGCATTATTCAAATCTCGAAAATCAATGCATACTCTTAACTTTTCATTTTTCTTCATCACAGGAACAATATTCGAAACCCATTCCACATATCGTACAGTTCGAATAAATTTTACTTTAATCAAGCATTCTATCTCTTCTTTAATCTTTTGATTAATTTCTGGAGCAAAACGACGAGGGATTTGCTTTACAGGCCGAGCATTTGGTTTCAATGCTAATTGATACTCTACAAGAGAATGATCGAGACCAGGCATCTCATGATAATCCCAAGAAAAACAGTCTTTAAACTCATATAAAAGATGCAAAATTTCTGTTCAAAAAGGATCAACAAGATCCTTACAAATATATGTATTTCGAACATCATCAAAAGTCCCCAAATTCATTTCTTCCAAGGGATCTTGAGATTCAGACCCTTTGAAATGATCATCATCTTTTACTGAATATTTTTCGAAAACCAAAGGCTCTAGATCATAGATGCAATCAAAAGAAAAATCAACAGATTCATTAGGAATTGAATATACTTGATCATTTATTAAATTAACATCAATTTGATTTTCAACACCGTGTACTTCGGCTACTGCATCAGCAATTCGGTGTGAAACATTATTTGGATTACAAAAATAAGAAAAACGAAGCCATGACAAAACTCGATTGAAGGCATCGAGTTATTACAATTACTTAAAGAACTTACATTCCTAAATAATTCCACTTCATCAGATGAATCACTTTTATTTTCTACAAAAAGAAAATTACTTAAATAATTATTCAAAGTTACCAGGTAATCGGAAACTCCCTCAACCTGGTCCATAGGGCAACCGTGCAAGAGACCTTCAAGAGAGACAATCCCAACCAGTTAGAGCAAAAGCCAACTCTGGGTAGCGCAGCTTCACTGACAAACCTTCCGAGGACAAGTAACAACCTTCACAATTATAAGAGTTCAATGTCCTGTCAACATTCAAAGGCTTCAATTTAGGATTATACATTCTGAAATCAATATGCAGCTGTTCGACATAAAGGTTCGAATATGTTTTAATGACTTAAGGTTTGCCATCTTTCGTCCAAAGAAGAACACTTTGATGCATAGTAGAAGGTACAGCCCCCACACCATGAATCCAATCTCGCCCTAACAAAGCATTGTAATTTACTTTTGATGAAACCACCACGAACACAATATTTCGTTCGGATGATCCAACCTTAACACTCAGAGTGACCAGACCTTTTGCTGGAGTCGAAGTCCCACTGAAGTCGGTTACAACAATGTTTGTAGGGACTAAGTCATCAGGATGTTTTCCAACTTTCATCAACATCCTTTCCGGTAATAGACTGATTGCCACCCCACCATCAATTAGGACTTTATTTACTTTGATCCCAGTCAAAGTTGTGGTTATATGGAGTGGGCAGAGATGAGACATTTGTTTTCAGTAGGCTGGAGAAAATATCTCGGCTCATCTTCAATTCGGATGAAAGAAAAAGCTTCCTCACCCTCCATATCATAATCTTCCTCTGGGTCACCTTCATACTCTCCCAGATATTCAGTCGGAATGATCGAAATCGTTCCAATCATATCATCATCCCCTTCTTCAAAATATTCTTCATCGACATCAACCTCTCTGCCTTTGTCGACCCCCGAAGACTAGGCCACTGCCTTACCCTTTTCCATCTTTGCAGGAGATGGAATTTCCTTTGGACACGTCTCTCCATCAGAAGGAAAGACAATTCAGGAATGTATAGAAGGCGCTGCTCCCTTGCTTACTTCTGCCTGAGGCTTCTTATTTTGATTGAAGTTTCTTCTTCCTCCTCTACCTCTTGGGTACCCTCTAGTTCGACCACGATAGTGGGGATATTGGTTTCGAGGAGGCCCCCGATATCCCCACTGGGGATTGCGTCGATAAAGAGCATCCCACTTCTGGAACTCTTGACAGTTCCGAATCCATTGAACACATATTGCCTGAGATCAGCTCAAAGGTGAAACCACGTTCTATTGAAGGGTCTTAGAACTCTGACCCTCTATATGCCTAACCGGCTGCCTTTGTCGAGCCTGCTCTTCTCTATGAGCCAGCTCCTTGATGGTCAAAGGTTTATACCGGTTCAGAATTCCACAAAATACTTCCGTTGTCAGTATAGCCCAAACCGATAATCAACTCTCGAATCAAATTTTAAGGAATTGGTTGTCACAAAGTTCAACCCCAATAAAAAGTAACCGAAGTATTCAAACCTTGGGTCGTCTCACAAGGAATGGGCAAACCTGTGCATCAATATTGGTTAGAATTCTGGGATTGCAAGTCATGGACAAGAAATTAGATTAAAAGACTTAACAAACAAGAAATCTTAAAGTGCAAGAAATTAATTCAAGTGACTAAAACAAGGTATGAGTAATTTCAAACTAACAAGAGAACATTTAATATAATTCTACTCTAAAACTATCAAGCAACTATAACTAGAGTCAAGCAATTGAAATTTTTAGTTTTCAAATATGAATGATAAAGGCAACTCTTGGCTAGGCATGGGAATTGGGATCACCATCCTTGTCTAACTACCATATCTTGACAATTATAAGGAACCAAACTCACTAAGTCTACCTCTAAGAGCTTTAAGTACGTAATATTTACTCCTAAGCTTGAGGTACGTCAAGTGGTTTGATCAATCTCAACTCATAAGTCCTAATCCAACTACCAATTGACTTAGTAGTGAACTAGTGTCAATGGGTATCAACTTGACCACTAAGGGTTCTCAAATCACCAAACCAATTAGACCCAATGACTCAAGTTTACCCAATTTCCTTAGCCTAGGCCAAGAGTAAAGGAAACTACTCCATAATTAAAGGAAATATTTCATCAAACACATGGCAAGCATCACTAAAAGACATATTCAAAATACAATTAATATTGAAATTAACAAGTACCCACTAACAATTATCAATGGAAAATCACTCAAACAACACAATTAATAATGAAAATCATCAATGTAACACTAACAATTCAAGATCCACAAGATTCATGTAATGGGTAGAAAATGACAATTGACAAGAAAACATAAATCTAACACAAGACCTAAACAAAATTATACTAAGAAATTCAAATTAAGTAATCAAAACTAGAAATCAACAAGATCCAATTCAGAATTCTATAACGGAAGATCAAATCAAACTAGATCTAGAGAGGAACAAGGGTTTCTCTCTCTAGAAGAACCAAAAATAAAAAACTAGCCAAAATTATGCCTAAGTGTGAATGAATGATCCCCCCTTTCCCCTAGCATCCTTGGGTCTTTTCCATGCAAAACCAGCTTGAATTTGGGCCTGTTGAGCCTTAGAAATTGCCAGGTACGATTTCCTTTAATGAGGTCACGTGCAGCTTGTCACGCGTATACGCCATGCACGCGTGTGCGTCGATGGAGATTTCGCTAATCCACACGGATGCGCCAATTCCACATTTCCGCACCCACGCGTGCGCATGAGGTGCGCGTGCGCGCCAATGCTGAATTCCCCAAAATTCAATTCTTTATGTTCCTTCCACTTGTGCACGCTTTCTTTCTCTCTTCTAGGCCATTCTTGCACTATAAACTGAAATCACTCAACAAACACATCACGGCATCGAATGGTAATAAAAGAGGATCAAAATATGGCAATATTAAGGCAAAAGAAGCATGTTTTCCATCATAAAGCAATATCAGGAAGAGAACACAAAACCATGTAATTCTTGTGAATAAGTGCAAAAAATATTGACAAAATCCTTCGAATTCTACACAATATAAACCACAAAATTGGGGTTTATCACTCCTTCATTCTCTCTTTTTCAAAGATTGCTACGGTTTCAGCATTAAAAACAGCGTTAAACCGAGGACACAGAGATACATCCCGGTCGTTAATCTTCTACTGTACCAAGAAATCGAGCAAACCATCTCCTGCTCGAGGGTACACCGATCAAACTTGTGACTCAAAATCATCAAAAGCCACATCAAAATCATAAGACATGCCAACCGTATTCACTCCAAAACACGGTTCAACAAAGCTGGCATCAGCATCAAAGGGATCGGTATCAACCTTCATCTCTTTCTTACCATCGTCGAATTTCAAACGTCCCTCCATAATAGCTTCCTGAATCAAATCCCTGAAACGAACACAACTGTTTGTTGAATGACTAGTTTCTTGGTGAAATTTACAATAAGGTTTTCCTTTCAAATCTTTCACCGAAAGTAAAGTTCTACCCTCAGGCAAAATTAATTGTTTATCTTTAAGCAACACATCAAAAATCTGATCAGATTTTGAAATATCAAAACCATACTTTTTGCCACTTTTCAGTTTTGATTCATTCGACTTTTCATTACTAGGAAACTTTTTGAGTAAAAAGCAGACATATGGAGGACCCTTCTTAAGTTCGGCCAAATCGACTTCTGCCTCGAAATCGAGTTCCTCTGCTGAGGACTCCATAGTTACATAAGCAACTTTTTCTTTTCAAGTGAAAGGTTTACCCTTTGATCTTTGCTCACTCCTATATTTCTCCTTCTCCTTTTTAATGAGTTCGGTCTGACGAACCTTTTCAGCTAAATGGGCTAAGTCAGAGATATGCACATTAAGCAACTTTCGGCGCATATAAAATTCTATCCCCATAATGGCTATTTTCACAACTTCATTCTCGGGTAATGAAATATAGCATCTACTTCTAGCGTTTTTGAAATGTATCATATAGTCATCAATGGTTTTACCATCTTCACGTCTCAAAGCAAGCAGATTAGTAACTACCACATTCATTTTCCCTCGATAGAATTGAGCATGAAAAGCAGTTTCTAATTGATTCCATGTCGTTATCGAATTTGGCCTGAGATTCAAAAATCAAGCAAACGCATTCTTTGTTAATGAAGAAGGAGAAAACTTCATTTTCAAATTCTCATCATTGGCTAAAATTTCAATCTCAACCAAATATCGAGCGACATGTTCAGTGGTTGACTCTCCAACTTCTCCTGCAAACTTTGTGATTATTTTTGGATTTTTCACCCCTCTTGCCACTTCAGTCATTTGGACAACTTGAGGGAAAGCAGATACAAAGTGAGGTCAATTCATAAAACCAACATTTAAACTGACTCGATTGAGCACTTCTTCCACAAACCTGGTGACTTGATAACGTTCACCACCATGATTAGCTCGTAATCACGCTAGAACTTCATTAGCATCTTGACCGTGGGGAACTATATGAGGATTTCCTCTATTCAAAATATTATTTTCATTTTGGAAAACATTTTCGAATCCTTCATTATTTCCCCTGGCATCATGCCTTTCGCCTTCTTCATAATCTATGATTCGGGCAATTTGTTCGACTTGTCTAGCAAGACATTCGAATTTTGACTCATGATCTACCATCATTGGATTCAGAATTGTGGTCATCTGTTGAGTCAGCAAATTGACCAAGTCATGATAACTTTCCTCTACTTGCTGTCGATATACTGCCATCGAATTAGCAGCATTCGAAGTAGAGCCCACATTATAATAACGAGAATACTCATAATATTGTTGTGAGTTTTGAGAATTATTTCCTCCATTTACACTTCCAAATCGAACAGAAGGCACAAAATTACCCACTGGTGGAACATAACCCGGAGGAAGACCATAAGGAGGCAAACCAGTGGTTAATGGAGGCTGGGTTGGTGGTAAAGTACCACATGGACGAATATTGCGCCCAACATTCCCAGTATGTGCGGTGTTAACCGCTATGCTTTCACTTCCAATTACACCTTCCAAACGTGAAGTCACGTCCGCTTGTTGCACAATTACTGGTATGCTATCATTGGTGGAGGAACCACCATTCACATTTGACACTTCATCAGCCATGTGAATGATCTTCCCACTTCTCAGTCGCATACACCGAATGATATAAAAACTTTTTGACACACTTCAATTTAAAACTGTCCCACTGGGCGTGCCAATTTGTTTTGTCGATTTTTTGTAAATCGATGGTGGTTCGGTATTAATAGTCTGCGAGCGAAACCTACTCCTCTTTTGTAGGTACCAGTTTTCTATAAGTGCATCAAAGCTTCCTCGATTATACGGGTATTAAAATAACAAGTGAATAAAAAATTATAAAAAAAGATAAAAGAAGTTAAAAACAAGCAATTCGAAATGTAAATTGACTGAAATCGAAAAGTTTGCGTTGAAATAAAAAAAATAGTAAAGGTGCCTTTGACTGGGTCAAAGGGCTTTTGACATGAAAATTAAAGGTACTGAAATGTAAATTGCATTTGAAACTTAAACTGTTGCTTGAAACATAAATTTGACAAGAAAAGTAAAGTTTACAGAAAATGTAAATGAAATTTAAAGACAGTGGAAGGAACCCTATAGAAATTAAACTCGAATGCAGACTCAGAAATTCACTGGGATATGAGTGTGCTTGAGTGTATTTCTGGAGAAAAGTCCCAACCTTTATTCCCTAAAATTTTCTAATATTTATAGTCTACTTGTTGTAACCAATTATTAATTACACAGTGCTGTCTTGAATGCGCACTACTCGATAATCGTTCCCACTCCTTTGCTAATGAAACGTTACCCATCAATTCCTCATGTGGAGAAAGCCTCCAACTTCTCCACTAACGTAACTGCTCGATCTGCTATTCGAACCACTATTCGATTTCTTCCTTCGAATACTTACTTCGATTGGACCCGTTCGATTCAGTAAAGTATTTAAAATCGAATCCGTGTCAAATACCTTCAACCAACTCGTGCACTTCCTCGACAACAGCTTCACATCTCGATCGAACTTTTCACTATCTCGAACCAACTTACCTTAATCGAAAATATTTTTCGATCAACACTTATATACTGTTTGTAGATCTATATACTATTTTCTAGACAATGATATGGATTAAAAGTGCGTTTTTCAAAAAACTTGAGTGGAGTTCGCCGGGGCAGGGTTAGGCGAACTTGCTTAAATGCAAAAAAAAAAAAAAAACGTATTTTGAAGATTAAAGTCCAAAAGTAATGTTTGGACAAATATAAATTTTTTTTATTTTATTATTGAAAAAAATCCGACTAGGTAAAGTTTGAAATTTCATCGGTTCGGTTAGCAAAAAGTTAGACAAAAAATAATAAGAAAAGTACGAGGAAATAATGTATATAGTGAACAACGTGTTTAAAAAGAAAAGATAAATTTAAAATTAAATATTATATTTTTAATTAATTAAATAATTATTTTCAAATTTTAAAATTTAAAAAAATTAGGATAAACAACCAAGGACGGACTTAAGGGGAGGGGGGAGAGGGGTAAGTAGTGACTTTGGCCTCCCAACAAATTTTAAACTCATATGAGGTTATAATAAATGCATTATATAGAGTAAAATTTAATAGCGTAATAATAATAAAAAGAGTTATTATTCATCATGTATTAGAGTTTAAATTTCTCTACATACATTTATATTATTTGTATTTTTTTATTTGATTTATAGTTCTTTTTACATTTATTTCATTGAAATTAATTTTAACATCTATAATCATATAAAAAATATTTTAATATTATTTATAATAATATTGTTCTTTTTTTAATTGGCAATTTAGTTGTTTCTCCATAATATGAGTTATAGCCTAAATGACATAGTCTTCCTCCTTGAGTTCCTATTTTTGGTAAAAAAAACATAATTAATTTTTTTATTACTTTTCTATTAGTTTTTACCCCTATTATTATATAAAAATATTTTAATATATTTTAATTGTTAGTGAAATTTATTTATATTATTTTATGTCATATTTTACAATGATATAAAACATAAAAATTTAACTTGCTGCACATAAATACTTACTAAAGTAAACTAATTAATAAAATATTTAAAAATAGATAATTTTATATTTTGTTAGATGTAAAATCATAAAAAATTATGAAAAAATTATAAAGACCAAAATAATTCTTTTATTTAACAAGTATTCATTAATTTTTTACTTAAAAAACTAATTATAATTATGTGACATTATATTTGATTATACAAGATTTTAATTTTCGGCCCCTCCATTATTAGATTTCTGGATTCGTCCCGATTAGCAACTAAACCACTACGTATGATTACACATTCACATATTGTACGTTTTGAACCCCACCATCCTCTTAATGGTGTTGGTCTCCTGCGGTCATAGTTATAAGAACCGAATTGGTGATCAAACCGATCAGACTACTGGTTTATTACTTTTTTTAGTTCAACTGATAAATCACTCGTTGAACTGGTAAAACAGGTCCTATGTAAATAAAAAAGATAAAATAGTAAAAATTTAACAAATTAAAAATACATATCTTCAATATTTTAAGAGCAACCAAGTCTCAAATTTGAACAACATGAACAACTACCAATCAAATAAAAATACACTACATCCTAATTTAATGCTACTAATTAAATTTAAGATTATTTTACTCTTTTAACCCTATTAATTCACATTGTTCACACATTGTTCAAAAATATTGTTGGTTACCTATACTTTTCCTATCAGTAAATTTCAATACTAGTATCAAAATAGATAACTTTAATCACAAAATTAATATTGAAATAGATAAAGTAAATTAATAATTTTTTAGTAAAATTTATATTTCTATTAAAAATGGTAAATAATTAAAAATATAATTAATTCAAAAAAGAGAGAATGTAAAATTTATAAATTAAATTTGATATTTATAAAATTATTTCATTTAAAATTTTACTATATAATTAATATTTGTCATATTTAATATTAGAAAATATAGTAGTAGAGTGGTAATTAGAAGACGTTGTAAACAATAGGTCCCATGTTCAAATCCTAATTCTACCATTTTAGACTTTTTCAAAATAACACACCCTAACAAGATGACAAATGGCATGTTGAGGACCGTAGACCCCACTGGATCACAGGGGGAGGTGCACTATGGAGCACCATAGAGTGGCAAATTATCAAACCGAATCGGTTGGATTGGTTTTTGTCGGTTTTTATTGAATTTGATCGATTTTTTCACTTTTCATAGATTCATGTCGATTTTTTAGTCGAATTGGCCGATTCGGTTCGATTTTTACAACTATTATAACCATGGATTAATTTTTGTCCTGCGGAGTAAGGGATACGGATGGAAAACCAAAACTTTGATCATTGACCCAAAAATTAAATGTAGCATTTATTATTTTCTTAAAATTTGAAAGGTGAATTCATTATCTAAACAAAGACAATCCAGAACCAAAAAAAAAAAAACAGAAACAATCACTCTCTGTTTTCTCTCGTGGTCGCTGACTTTTGTTGCATTGGAAAAGACCAAATGGAAGCAACATGGGCCATGATCACAGGTGCAAGAATAGCACTGACAGTTGCTGTGGTGTATTGGGCATGGAAGGTGGTGAACTGGTTATGGCTGAGGCCAATGAGGCTTGAGAGGTTGCTAAGAGAGCAAGGGCTCAATGGTAATTCATACAGGCCCTTTGTTGGGGATATTTTGGAAATGGTGAAGATGGGAACAGAAGCCACTTCCAAACCCATGAACCAACTCTCAGATGATATTGTTCCTCGTATCTTTTCCTTCTTCTGTTACACCATCAACAAACACGGTATGCATCTTTTCTGCTTCTCTCTCTTAATTGTTTTTTTTTTTTAATTTTAATTTTATTTATTTATATATTTATTTTTACCTATTTTTGAGTTATCAAGCGCTCACCGTTTGGTGAGTAGAAATAACTTGACTTTGTGCTCTTATTTTATTTTTTTATCTTTTTTTTTTCCTATGATTTGATCCTTTGTATTTCGTCTTTTCCATATATTTTTATTTTTTTTTATCTTTTTTTTCCTATGATTTGATCCTTCGTATTTCGTCTTTTCCATACGGTTGAAAGAGATTTTTTTAATGATATTTTTTTAAAAATTTTTTTACAAGAGTAAAATTTTTTTTAATAAAAAAATTTTTAAAAAAATATAAATGGTAGCTTCTTAAAAAAATATATTTTTTAATTTTTTTAATATTTTTATTTTTATTATTAAAAATTTGTTAAACATACTAAAAAAATTTTTTTATGAAAAATTTTTTTTTTATTGATTTAATAACAGTATAACACCCAAACAAATACTCAATTAGAATGAACCAAAACACCGCAGCCATAAAGTCAAATTTCATGGCTCCCCATAATTCAACCACCACCACCACACAACTATCCAAATTAGGATGAAGCCAATATGAAAAATGTCACTTCATATCTGATGACACTATGTATTGGCCCTATCATAAAAGAAATATTACATTTTTATAACCTAATTTAAAAAGAAAACAATATAATTTTAATATTATTTCTTTTTTAAGTGGGTAGTAGGTATGTCTACTGCTTTTATAGTCATGAATTATGTTTAATATTGTTACTTAAGCAATAATGCAGGTGAAGTTGGTATTATCATTTTGGTATTCAGGCATATCAAATAGATTAATTAAAAAAAAAAGCTTTGTCATATGCCTTCGGATATGATTGGAGTCTGGATAACTCAACAAAAGTTGTGGATATGAACTTGTTTATAATAAGTAATAACTATAAACAGATTTGGTCATGGAGGTTGTAAGTTACGAGGCCCTACCAAGACTTGTAACATCTTTGATTCACCATGCTTTCCCCGTGGATCTCTCTCATTTTTCCCTTTTACTTCTTCCCCTCCACCCCCCCCCCCTCCCCTTTTTATGCTATTCTTTTACATTCTTCACTTTCCAATACTCAAGTACAGTGCGCAATGCATCAGAACTAAGTTTTGATCCCATGTGAGAGTCAAGGCTAAAACAGAACAAGAGAATGAGATTGAGAAAATTCAATTTTAGAGAAGAAATATCTGAATATTGAAGTATTCATTATATTTTATTTCTTGCATCAAGAGAAGTGATTTACGAGTTACAACTTACGAGGGCTGCGTACAAGCTTTCTCATAAGGCATGGTTCTGTAACAGAAAACAGAAAACAGAAAACAGTTTCCGGATGAGGAAAGCGGTTATAACAGAAAATATGAGATCTAAAACAGAAAAAGTAACACATTGGACATGGCTTATTACATAATTACATTTTAACCCTTATATGATATTAAGCTGTAACTCAAGGGCAAGTAATTCGTATCTCACAGCAAGCATTATCTGAGATTCTCACCTGGCCCCTTAGAACAATTGAAGCATTTCATCGATAACTTCTTGCATATTTGATTTGCAATTCATGACAATTTCAAACAGCATACATGGAAGCCTATTCTCTTCAACTTTTCTAATTTGTTCATACTTATAATGTTGCTTATAACACGTTATTCAGGCAAGAACTCGTTTACTTGGTTTGGACCAACACCAAGGGTTATCGTCACGGATCCTCAGCTTGTCAAAGATGTATTGAATAACAACCATGACTTCCCAAAACCTAATGTAAATCCACTTATTGGGATTCTAGTTACTGGTCTTGTTAACCTTGAGGGTGAGAAGTGGAACAAGCACAGAAGGATTATCAACCCTGCATTCAATGTAGAAAAATTGAAGGTTACTTACCCTTTATTAACTATTACTCTAGCAATATCTTGTATTAATGAGTAAACTTACATTTGTTCAACTTGATACAATGAGTAAACTAACATAGGTAATTTTAACTCATCTTTTAATTATTTGTTTATGCTGTATAGAGTATGTTACCAACATTCTTCAAAATTTGCAATGACATGATCGACAAATGGGATGAGAAGTTGGTGTCAGAAGGAGGATCATGCGAAATGGATGTATGGCCTTCTCTTCAGAATTTGACTAGTGAAATTATTTCTCAAACATCATTTGGAAATCTTGAAGAAGGAAGAAGAATATCGGAACTTCAGAAGGAGCAAATTCAACTTATATCGAAAGTTATACTAAAAGTTAGCATTCCGGGTTGGAGGTAAGACTACTTTGATTCTTTTTTTTTTTTTTAAACGAATCAACGGCCATCATTTGATCTATGTAGCCAGTTCCACTTAGTAGGATAAGGTTTTGTTATTGTTGTTAAATCAATTTTTGTTAAATCATGTTTACTTGCAATCTTGCATTGTAGGTTTCTTCCAACAAGTACAAAAAGGAGGATTGTGCAAATTGATAGGGAGATTGAAGCATTGCTTATTGATATGATTACTAAAAGAGAGAAAGCATTGGAGGCAGGTGAAGCTACCAAGAACGATTTACTGGGAATACTTTTGGAGTCAAATCACAAGGAAATTCAAGAACATGGAAACAACAAGGATGTTGGAATGACATTAAAAGATGTGATTGAAGAATCCAAGGTATTCTACGTAGCAGGGCAAGAGACCACTTCCAATTTGCTTGTTTGGACTATCGTGTTACTGAGTCGGTTCCCTGATTGGCAAGCTCGGGCTAGAGACGAAGTCACAGAATTCTTTGGCAACCTAAAACCAGACTTTGATGGTCTAAGTCACCTTAAGATTGTAAGTATTATGTATTATTTTCGTGAATCAATATGTTGAAAACTACACCTACTCTAATGATTTCTTAATGTTACCATAAATCTTTTGCTTTAGGTTACAATGATTTTATATGAGGTTCTTCGGTTATACCCTCCGGCAACTGTAGTTGTTCGAAAGGTTCACAAGGATACGAAACTTGGAAATTTAACTTTACCAGGAGGAGTTCAAATTTCCATACCAAGTCTTATGATTCACCATGACTCTAATCTATGGGGAGATGACGCGAACGAGTTCAAACCGGACAGGTTTTCTGAAGGAGTTTTAAAGGCAACAAAAGGTCAAGTTTCATTCCTTCCGTTCGGATGGGGTCCTAGAATATGCATTGGGCAAAACTTTGCGTTATTGGAGGCAAAGATGGCTTTGGCACTTATTCTGCAGCGTTTCTCTTTCGAACTTTCTCCAGCCTATACTCATGCTCCAATCACCTCACAAACTCTTAGGCCACAATATGGTGCTCAAATCGTGCTACATAGATTATAAACATCACAACAAAAATGTCTCTTACTGTGATTTTCATCACACACTATTTGCTTCCTATGTTTACTTGTGCTTTTTGTTTATGAAGCTAAAATAACTTGATTCGCTGAATCTTAAATGTTGGAATACTTTGATTTGATGTCTTGTAATAAAAGTTTGATTTTGTATCATGGAATCTCTTGGCTTGAATCAGGCTCTGTTTATGGTGCATTGTCATGACAATTTGCCTAAGAGAATTACAATTACTGAATTAATGTATTTGGGGGAGCAAAGTGATGAGAACATAAATTTGAGTATGTTCTTTGGACGTACGTACCTTTGCAATTTACCCTTGAAAATTATTTTACATCTATTTAAAAAAGTTTGTGAAATGATTTTTCAACAAATTTATCAAAGTGGTATTTCCAACCATATTATGCTCATTTAAAAAATTTTCAATATATTATAGGCTCAATTTTTGTATGTATTTCGAAACCAATAAGTTAAATTCGTGTCATGTTTTTTGCTATTCATAAATTGCATCAACAAAACGAGTTTTAGTTTGGAGTTGATTTGAACATAGATTGCAACAGCATATATGGTTTTATAAAAAATTCATAAAACATGGCTATTGTTGCGATTTATGAGCAACTAAAATGGCCAAAATTTGGAGAAGAATTGCAGAGTTCATGAACAACGTAAAACCCATATTCTGTTGTTATAAAGCATTATCTGGTTTGCTTGTGTTGAAGATTGTTCTTGTGAAATTGTTGTTGATTTAGTTCTAAGTTTTTTGAAAAATTAGCCGTAAAAAATATATTTGATACAAATCGAAAACATTTGAGACAAAATTGAAATAAAATAAAACTTAAGGATACTTTAAAACTTTTAACAAACTTCAAGAACAAAAAATATAGTTTACTCTTTATTTCTATTATGATGAGCATGTTATAAACAAATTTGGCGGATTTATTTTTTTGGCAGCAAAGTTGTCTGTAAAACAAAATAATAAAATATTTATTTAATTATATCAAGGCGCAAATAATTTTATAAATATTTTTTAAGAGTGGTTACCGACGTCCTTAACGTGTTTTTCGTAGTGTACGCAAAAGCTTTCATTGGAGTGCAGAGAAGGGCATAAAACGAAAATCAGAGATGCTTGATTGTGAGAACTCAGTAACAGATTCAGCAATTCCAGAGAAGCATGTCCATATTGAATTTCAGGGTCTTTGGAGTCCAGAGTTCCACAAATCCGTATAGGAGAAAGAACTGTCAAGTTTTCCCATAAGAAGCATAATAAGATTGTACCATACAATGCTAACAGATTAGGTAGTAGAATATTTGTTTTATGAACGAAGAAACATGAACCAATGCAGCTAGAACAAATATATATTATATCAAGAGTAAAGTATCGTTTCCTAACGTTTCAATCGTCTTATTTAAGTCTATAACGTTTTAAAACTGATTCAATGTTGTCCTACCGTTAGGAATATGTTAACAGAATTGACGGCGGGATAAAATTGAGACGATTTTGAGATGTTAGAGACTTAAATAGGACGAAAATGTTGGGGACAAAAATGATACATAGAAATAAATTTTAACTTTATCCTTCAATAATATCAATTTTTTACTATACATAGTATTCAATTATTTTTTTAATCACATCTAAGTAAATTACACTTAATCAAATTACTTTCATTTTAAATAAATTAATTTTTTATATAATTTTACTCTTAAAGATTTTTAGTTATCATATGAAATGTTTGTAGAATGACTAGTATATAAATTTGCAAAAAAAAAAAAATAATATATATATATATACAATAAAATATAAATATACATTTTGTCTCTAATGTATCAAAATTCTTTAAAATTATAAAAAAATAAATTTATTTAAAATGAAAGTAATGTGATTAAGTGTAATTTATTTATATGTAATTAAAAAATAATTGAATACTATGTATAGTAAAAAATTAATATTATTGAAAGATAAAATTAAATTAAAATTTATTTTTATGTATTGTTTTTGTCCCTAACGTTTTCGTCCTATTTAAGTCCTTAACGTTTCAAAATCGTCTCAATTTTATCCCGCCGTCAATTCTGTTAACGGATCCCTAACGGCAGGACAACATTGACTCAATTTTGAAACGTTAGAGACTTAAATAAGACGATTGAAATGTGAGAGATAACTTTGAGACTTACCCCAACTTTGAGAACAAAAACGATACTTTACTCTTATATCAATTTGTATTTTCACTACAGCAAGGGAAGTTTTCGCAAGCTATGACTTATAAACTAGAGATGTAGTTTTGAGGTAAGGAATTTGGAATACAATGATAAATTCTATTGCAATTACCCATCTAAAATGAATAAAAGGTCTTGTTTGCCAAGTTGGGTATAGAAAATTCAAATAATAAATAACATCAACACAAAAGACAACTATACTTTTCTTATGTTACCTCTGATTAAGCAAATTACCTTTAATTGACATATTTAGTGGTTCTAGAGAGATTTATTGTGATAGCAAGTTCATCGATATGCTCTTAAACACCTGAACAAAGCAAAGTGATATTTATTTGGCGAGGTCTCTGGTAGCTACAAGAGTGGTGATTATTGGTGGCTAATATTTGACTTGCTAATAAAAAAGTAACATGTGGTAGTCTTTGTTAACATTGAAAGAAATCAATGGAAGGCTTGTTTATTGTGGTGGTAGCTTTGTCATTTTGTGATCCAACAATTTGGATGTCCATTGGCAACATGAAATGAGTTTGAAAAAAATAAAAAAATAAAAAAAAAAAGAGAGAAAAATTTTTGTTACCTGCAAATCCTTTGTAAATTAGATATTGATTAATTTAAGAAAAAAATAACTAAGTTCCAAAAATAAATGTTAGATTAAGGAGCTATTTTTAAATTTTTTTTATTAAATAAAAAGTATTGCACTCTTTATGATCAATTAAATAAAGTTTAGTTTTTTATTTATTATAATTTATATCAATTACTCATATTTAGAATTTAGGATTTAAAATTTATAATTTATTAATTATGGCTAGAATAATTATATAATTTTAAATATAATAAATATATAATTATAAATATTACATATATAAAATTATAATTATTATATTATATAAAATAATTTTAGATATCTTAGATATCTATTATATATTATTAATTTTACAATCAAAATATACCACATGTCACTCTCTCATTGCAATTGAAATAAAATATTTTCTACCAAAATTAAATAGTTATCTTCTCTCTCTCTTTCTTTTTTTATTTCTCACATTCTTTCTATAACAACCCGAATTTTTGAAAATTGAATAACGAGTTATTCAAAATTTATCATTTTATTTAAAGAAAATTATGTTTTTTTTAAAGTAAATAAATTAAATTTTATGATATTTTAAATTTAAAATTTATTAAAATTTTTAAATAATTTTTATTATAATGAAATATTTAAAAAAAATAAAAAAATTATTATTATTATTAAAGTTCAAGAAAAAAAAAAGAAAAAAAAAAGAGTGGCCGAAGCCTTTTAAGGTAATAAAAAAAGAAAAATTGAAACTTGGCTCATATGAATGATATATATATATATAAAAGGTGGATTCATTTACTTGGCTCAAACCAATATGAAAGTAAAAGAAAGAAATTGAAATGGGAATGGTATGCATATATATATATATACTTAGTAACATATATACCTTCTTTCTTTCGTTAATTACTGTCACCATCTTTCTTCTCATATATGTATATATATATATAAACCGAACAAGAAAGAAAGAGAGTGAACTGTGGGTGAGGAGAACCGTGGAATCTCCAACCTTTCGGTGTTGATTTTTTTGAGATCCGTAATTTCAATAAAAAAAATCTAATTCGATAAAAGTGTTTGTATTTTTTTTCTTTTATGTGTTGGTGTTGTTTTTGATCGGTAGAAATCAACGGTGATGTAGCTTCTCTACTCCTTGAGTTCGGCCAATTGAAATTCTAGAAGGCACAGACGATTCTGTACGTTTTCTTTTTTAACGGCTCGGACATAAGGTTTTTCCAGAATTTTTGTTGGTTCTGATTTCGTACGGAGGTAGGGATTTCATGTTAAAATTAGCTGTTTTAATTTATGAATGCCATGGAAGTTTAGTGGATATTTGCAAATAATTTATGTTTGTTTGGAATAATTGAATGATAAGTTTGAATTGCATTTATGACTGAATGTGATGAATATGTATTTGATTTCTTGATTGTTTAGGAATGCTGAGAATTCTGATTGTTGAGTTGGAAAGTCGGTTTGATTTGTTGGTATTGAATTGAGATTTGAAAATGATTTCTGATTTTGGAAATGTTTGAAAAGAGGTTGAGAATAGTTCGGTTGGGACCCGAAAAGGGTGGCAAAGTCCGAGTTTTAGAGGAGATGCTGTCGAAATTTTATTATGAAACTTAAGACTTTGTTTGAAATATTTAGAAAAAGGTTAGACTCAAGAAATTGTATTATTTGGCTTTTGATTTATTAAGAAAAGATTTAAGTTTGGGTTTGATTTACTAAGAAAGACTTTATATTTTGAGTTTGATTGTCGTCCTCCTTAAAGTCTCGAGACCCTGCCGTGAAATTTACTTAATAAATGATTCTTTTAAAGTGGTTTCGGAGGTTTGGAAAGATTATAAAGAGATGTGTTGGTTTTAAATAAAAATGACTTAAATTCGGTTTATTAAGTAAAGGGACCTTTGCCACAGAAGAGCATAGAGCAGTGACTGAAAAGATATTGAGTATTGTTGGGCCTTAGTGCCAAGTGTCTAGTGAGGACGGTGATACGTAACGCTCACTTGACACAATAGAGACGGCTCAGTGAGGACGGCGATACGTAACGCTCACTGGAGGCCATGGGCTTTATGTGTGAATGATTGTGCGGGGATGCCCGTGTGTATGGAATCGCTTCCAGGAGAAAGTGCCACATGCTTCAGCTGGAGAATCAGCGCCTGCAAGAAGTAGAAACTTTCAGAGGTTATGCCGCTGGAATGCCTTATCTGACTTGCGAGTCGAAACCGACAAATGAGCTCATTACCTGCGATAGGACTAGACATGCATCATCATTGTTTGCACATTTGTGTTTGGTTGTGTTTGCTTATCTTGTCTCTCTGTGATTGTGCTGTTTGTCTTATTGATGTTTGTTTGTGATTGATTTGTTTCCTGTGCTATTAGTTTGTGTATCGAGGTGACTGAGAACTGAGGTTGTGATTGAGATTTGTCTTAAGTTCGGAAATTTAAAGAAGGTAATTAATTATATAAAGTAATAGTAAAAAGTATTTTCAAAGGTTTGATGAAAATAGTTTTGATGGTTATCAGTGGCTAAGAGAAGGGGGGTTGAATCTTAGCCCCCTTTTTGCTTGATAATACTTGCTGACCTTTGAAACAACTTCTGTAAACTTTTTTATTTTTGTCTCATCCCTAGCCACGAGACTTTTATTTTTGTCTCGTCCCTAGCCACGAGACTTTTATTTTTGTCTCGTCACTTGGCACGAGATATTTTTCAGTTTTAGCTCCTGTGCAGTAGAAACAGAAATGGAGTAGAGAAGAGAGAAAATTACACCTAGATATATCCTGGTTCAGCTGCTAAGTGCAGTGCAGCCTACATCCAGTCTCCATCACAACCATGATGGAATTTCACCATAATCTTCTTGATTACAGACTGTAAAGTGCTAACACAACTTAAAAGAGGATTCCCACAGAATCATGAAACACAACATAGATGAACAAAGGAACTCTAAGGACATCTATGGCTTTTTCTTTTAATTTTGCACTCTCTGCCTTTTTCCGTTCTATGGATTTTTCATACAAACCTCACTGTTTGCCATTTTCCATGAGACTCAAGACTTGACAAAATTAAACAGAAAATTACAAAACAGAATACATTGAAGGAGAAGAGAAATCTGTTAGCTTAAGTAGCTCTGAGAACTCTGTGCCTTGCACTCTCACATTTTCTCCTTGCTTCAAGCCGTGGCTGTTCTCCCTTTTTATAAAAAGGGGAAGCCTCCACACTTGAAACCAAAAACTAAGCCAACTTCTTCTTCTCCAAGAACAAAATCGGTTCGGCCAGAGAGAGAGAAGAGATAACCCATGCAAAACCCAACATGAAATTACCTCTAGTCCTTCCTTGGTCATCACTCTTCATCAATCCGAGCGCTCCATCCTTGGCTTGCTCTCCAAGATGAATTTCTGGCCCTTGATGCTTCATGACGATGATGGCTTCTTCTGCTCCACTTTTGCTTCCTCCCTCACGTAGCCACCCTAGCTATCTTCTGTGATGAGTGAACCCAAAAGTAGTGACAAGCCATCTTCTCCAAGATCTTCTAAGATACTCCCTTTGAATATTTGAATTTCTCCCCCTTTCTAATTGTCACATGGCTCCTCCTTAATATATGCTAAGGGAAGCTCCAACCTGTAACAATTTTATCAAGCCTAAGGCAACAATGTTATTCAACATATTCAATGTAAGATGTTGAATGGCTTGATTTATGAGCAGATTTAAATGATATACAAAACTCATTTGTTATCAATAATTTGATTGTCTGCTCACTCATTACACACATCAATTGAGTACATAAAAAATTCCTGTTCAAATGATTTTCAATTTTTTTTAGTCAAGATATCAGAGCAATATAGTTATGGTAAGGAAAATACTTTGAATCACACATGATCATCTCAAAACATGGCAGCTGTTAGATTTTATTTACATATCACAGCTTAAAGAAACTGCCAAAAATAAAGTATCAAGCATGTTTACCAAGATGAATCAGAATATTCCTATTCCACTAGTTGCAAGCATATTCATCAAGATAAATCCATCACAAGAATACATGTTAACAACCAATTTAACAGCCAGACAGTCATATACTCAAAACAAGTACCTCACAATTATAATCAACCAAGCATTATTAGTATGCATTATCAAGCATCAGGTGTATCCTTTTAACAAGGGTGATCATGAACTTTCAAAAAAAAAATTTCATCCTCTATTTTCCAGATTCAATTTTCAGCACTTTCTCCCTCTTTGTCATCAAAGGGGCACCTGCAAAGATTTGACATAGAAAATAGAGTATGCAAAATATAACCCAAAAGTATCCACAAAGTATCACAGAGTTATAGTACTAACAGTAACCAACCCAACAAAACAAAGTATCAAATTGAGCCTAAGAATGCCAATATCAAATAAAGAAGACAGTAATTAATCATCAGAGAGATTAAGATCAGATTCTTCAGCGCCTTCTTCACTACCACCTCCCAATTCCTCTTCAAAGTTTTCCAGTATCAGACTCACTCTATCCTTGCATCTTGTCCAAGTCCTTTCATTTTCATAGGCTAGTTTGCGAGCCGCCCTATGAGATTGCACCATTAGTTCAGACATATTTGAGAATTCAGTGAGTATTTCCTTGATTGATTCAGTTGCTTTGGAGGATTCAGGCTGGCTCTCAAAGTCGCTATCCTAAGGCATGGATTTCTTACCCTTGGTTCCTTTAACAGCTCCGCCCCCTTTGATCATAGAGACTTTGTTTTCTACATCTTCATTTGTTAAATCTTCCTTAAAGTATTCAAAAATACACGTGAGAAACATTCCATAAGGTAAATTAGCCTTTTTGGTACTTTTTACAGACTCCCACATATGTTTAATCATGAGATAACCAAATGAAATAGGAGATGAAGTAACAAGAGCAAAGATTATGAGAGAATCAGATACTGTTACCCTGTTATAAGAGCCACTCTGTGGGGTAAAAATGTGAGTTATGATGCGGTGCAGTAGTGAGTTGGTTGGTCCAAGAGCTTTGTGGGTAGGGACAGTGCCGTCTAGTCCAGACAGATTTTCACAAATATGTTGAAGAGCTTGCTTATATGTGACCCCAACATGTGCATCTCATTTGTCAATCATGTATACCCTCGGTCCTTCATCCGTGTAACCAATGGCAGAGCCGATGGTCTCAGCGTTCAGAGTAATATGCACACGCTTCACATAGGAGTGAAGACTACCATCAATCAATCTTAGATTAGCATAAAATTGTCTCACCAACCCTGGGTAAACCATTTTGTGAATGAGGAGCAATGGGGACCATTTGAGATTGTCAAACAGAGGATGTAAATTGATCCTTTTGGCAGCCAGAGAATCGAGATTCACCAAATATGAGAGACACAGATGCCGCTTTTTCAATACCTCCTGGTGGAATTCATAGAATGCACATGTAGAAAACCTTGAGGGATCATAGTGAGAATGTGGTTTATGAAATCCGTTCTTGAATTCCAATGATCTAAGGTTTGCGGGTTCCCTAGTCTCATGCAACAAGAAACTTTTGGTCTTCTGAGGGCTTTTTCCAGATGCATGTGGAGTGGACTTCTTCGGTGGTAGTGGAGGGGGTGATGTGTGAGATTCCTCTTCCTCTTCTTCCATACTTGATTCCTTGTTCTTTTCACTTTTCCTCCTTCCAGAAGATTTCTGGGCTATTACTTTGCACCTCATTGATTCGGATTGCTTGGTGGGAGGTGAGGGAGAAGATGAAGAAGTGGAGTGAATATGTATGTGTGTGTGAGTTTGGGGAGTGGAAGGCTTTTGAGAGAGATGAATTCTTTTGCTCTTTCTAGGTGTAGTTTTCTTTTTCATTATATGAAAAAGATGAATGGAGATGGAAGTTGAAGAGAAGGCCGAAGGGTGAGGTGAGTGGAGGGAGGTTAGAGGTACATTAAATGCTGATTGGAAAGAGATAGTGGAGGAAGTTAATGACCATCAAGGGCGCGGTTATTAACCAGGGAGGTTTCTAAAAACTGAAAAAGGTGATTTCCTTGAATCAAGGGATTAGTTGAGAGGAAAGATTTGATTTGACATGATCTTCTTCCAATAAGATTTGATGAGACAACCAGGGGATTATGATTTTTCAAAAAAATGAGGAACTAACAAAACTGTCATGGTGGGGTCAAAGAGATTTGGTAGGGCCCATGAAAATTGAATTCTGCGCAGTCTCCCCCTTGATCACAGCCCTTCCAACACTTTTATTTTTATCTCGTCCATTCCTACGAGACAAAACTGAGCAGAATCAATATTTCACAAATTATCAATGGAACTTAAATCAAACATTCCCAAACTTTTTCTCAAGGTGCAGAATCTGTCTTCACAGAGGGATTTTGTAAAAATATCAGTGAGTTGGTCTTCAGATTTTACAAATTGAATATCAATAGTACCCTTTTGCACATGTTCTCTAATGAAATGATATTTTATCTCAATGTGCTTGGTTCTTGAGTGCAGAACAGGATTTTTTGAAATATTTATAGCACTTATATTATCACAGAATAAGGGTATACTATTGATCTTTCATTTGTAATCTTCCAACTGCATTTTTAACCAAATTAATTGTGAACAACATGCAGATGCAGAAATATATTCAGCTTCAGCTGTGGATAGAGCCACTGTGGCTTGCTTTTTTCTTGACCACATGTTGAGTGAGTTTCCAAGGAAGCAACACATGCCGGATGTACTCCGTCTATCCACCCTATCTCCTGCATAATCTGCATCACAAAACCCTACTGCACAAAAGTCATCAGATTTAGGATACCATAAGCCATAATCACTAGTCCCCTTAATGTATCTAATGATGCGCTTAACGGCCGTAAGATGGGATTCTTTTGGGTGAGATTGAAACCTTGAGCATACACCCACACTTTGAACAATATCCGGTCTAGAGGAGGTAAGGTACATAAGTGAACCTATCATTCCTCTATACCTTGTTTCATCCACATCTTGGCCATCATCATCCTTTTCAAGTTTTGTGTTAGGATGCATGGGTGTACCCATTGGTTTGGAATTTTCTAGGCCAAATTTTTTGATAAGTTTTTTTGCATACTTTCCTTGGTGAATAAAAGTACCACTAGGAGTTTGTTTAATTTGGAGGCCAAGAAAGAAGGTAAGCTCTCCCATTAAACTCATCTCAAACTCACTAGTCATGAGTTTTCCAAACTCTTCACACAAGGACTCATTAGCCAATCCAAACACAATGTCATCAACATAAACTTGAACTAGGAGTATATCATCATTAGATGCTTTAATAAATAAAGTAGTGTCGGTGGTACCCCTTTGAAATTGATTTTCCAACAAGAAGACACTAAGCCTTTCATACCAAGCTCTTGGAGCTTGTCTAAGACCATAAAGAGCCTTAGATAGTTTAAAAACATGATTTGGAAACTCTTTATCTTCAAAACCGGGGGTTGTGCCATATACATTTCTTTATCAATAAAGCCATTAAGGAAAGCACATTTAACATCCATTTGAAACATTTTGAAACCTTTATGGGCGGCATAGGAAAGAAGCAATCTAATTGCTTCCATTCTAGCTACCGGAGCAAAAGACTCATCAAAATCTATGCCCTCTTCTTGATCGTAACCTTGGGCCACTAATCTAGCCTTGTTACGAACAACTTGTCCATCCTCACCAAGTTTATTTTTAAATACCCACTTAGTACCCGTAACTTTCTTACCATCCAGATGGGGTACTAGTGTCCAAACCTCATTTTTGTCGAATTGAGCAAGCTCTTCTTGCATGGCTTTGACCCATGATGGATCTTCAAGAGCTTGTTTGACATTGTTGGGCTTCATTTGTGACAAGAGGGCAAAATTGCTTGGTTCGGATTGCCTTTTGGTGGAGGATCTTGTTGTTACTCCTTGAGAGGGATCACCGATGATAAAGTCATGAGGATAACCCCTCATAGACTTCCATTCTCTGGGCTTTCTAAGTGGTGTTGAGCTTTGATGAGCTTCTGGTGGTCTCACTGTCTCAGTTTCTCGTGTCTGCTTAGGAGACAAAATGGAAATGTCTCCTCCGATCTGACGAGATAAAATTGGGCTGGCAAAATCTTCATTCTGAGCAGATTTGGGATTTTCTTTACTTGTTCCAGCTTTTTCACCATCTGAATTATTATCTATCACAGCATTGGGAAATAAATTAGAATCACAAAAAGTAACATGTATAGATTCCTCTATAGTTTTATGCTCCTTGAGATAAACTCTATAGGCCTTGCTTGTGGTGGAATATCCAACAAACATTCCTTCATAGGATTTTGGATCAAACTTTCCAAGGTTTTCTTTATTGTTAAGTACAAAGCATTTGCATCCAAAAACATGAAAATACTTAAGAATTGGAGGGGTTCCTTTCCATAGCTCATAAGGGGTTTTCTTCAACCCTTTTCTAATGATTGTCCTGTTCAAAATGTAACAAGCTGTATTCACAGCTTCATCCCATAAAAATTTAGGAATCTCATTCTCACAAAGCATAGCCCTAGTCATCTCTTGAAGGCTTCTATTCCTTCTTTCAACCACCCCATTTTGTTGGGGGGTTCTAGGGCATGAAAAGTTATGAGAAATTCCTAAGTCATCACAGAATTTTTCAAAATCTTGGTTTTCAAATTCTCTTCCGTGATCACTTCTTAAATGGGCAATTTTTAAATCCTTTTCATTTTGAATTTTCTTGCAAAGAATGGAGAAGGCATGAAAAGCATAATTTTTATGAGCGAATAAAAGTACCCAACCAAATCTAGAGTAATCATCTACCACCACAAGACCATAGTGTTTACCTCCTAAACTTTGAGTACTTGTTGGTCCAAAAAGATCAATGTGTAACATCTCTAATGGCCTTTTGGATGAGATTCCATCTTTAGGTTTAAAAGAAGATTTCACTTGTTTGCCCAATTGGCATGCATCACAAGTGAGATCCTTATCAAATTTGATATTTGGAATTTCTCTAACCAAATTTTTCTTGACTAGTTTAGAAATTTGGTACATGCTTGCATGAGCCAACTTTTTATGCCATAGCCATTTTTCAGATTCAAGAGATGTAAAATATGTCATATTTTGTTCCTTCAAGTCCTCAAGAGTCAATCCATACACATTATTGCATCTTTTAGCTTCAAATAAAATATCTCCATTTTTCTCACAAACAACCAAACATATAAACTTCTTAAAAATGACTTCAAAACCTAAATCACACAATTGACTAACACTAAGTAAATTATGTTTCAAACCATGTACAAGAAGGACATCATTTATACAAGATGAAAAGTTTTTACCAACTTTCCCAACAGCCACTATTTTTCCTTTTGCATCATCACCGAAAGTGACAAGTCCTCCATCATATTCATCAAGCTTTATGAAGAAGGTTGTCTTTCCGGTCATATGCCTAGAGCATCCGCTATCCATATACCACATATTCTCCTTCAGTTTGGATGCTAGGCACACCTACAAAACAAGCTTAAGTGACCTTAGGTATCCAAATTTTCTTGGATCTTTTCACGTTAAACCATCTCTTATGTCCTAAGCCATTATAATAAAAAATAACTTTGCAAACTTTATCACCAATCATTCTTTCACCAAAAAAGCATTGTATGGGAAAGTGTCTATTTCGGTTACATAACCTACAAAATCTTGAAGTTGCTGTTTTGTTAAAGTTTCTTGGGTTTTGAAATCTTATATCATTGGAAGATGAAGCAATATTTTCAAAATGAGATTTTTCAACCGATTTATAAAACCCCAAGCCAGCTTTATCATAAAGAGGTTTTTGGCTAGCCAAGATTTGATTCAGATTTTCAGAACTTTGTGTGAACTTGGCTAGGTCTTCTTTAAGCCTTTTGACCTCTTTAAGCAACTCTTCATTCCTTCTAAAACAATCAACATATGCAACAATAGAATGGTCACTTTCACAGCTCCTAATTTGGGCTTTTAACTGCTTATTTTCTTCAACAAGATCACAAACAGTTTCGGCCTCCCTTACTTTCTCTTTAAGAAAACTGTTTTCAGCTTTGAGAATGGTGACTTGTTGTTCAAGTTCTTGATTTTCAAGCAAGAAGCATCTTATTTTTTCAGAAAGGTGGTCTATCATAAGATGAAGATCTTCAGTATTAGGGTTATGAAAGACTACCTGATCTATGTGATCTGCCATGAGACATGGTTGTGACTTGGTCTCGGATTCCTCATCATCATCATCATCTGAGTCATTTTTCAAATCTTCCCATGAGGCCATTAGTCCCTTCTTCTTTCCTCTTTTTGGCTTCTCCTCCTTCTTTAACTTGGGACATTCAGATTTGAAATGCCCCATTTCCTTGCAGTTGTAATAAGTTACTTTGCTAAGGTCTTTCTTCATTTTCCTTGAGTTGCTGCCTTTGCCTTTGAGCTTTACCATTTTCCTGAATTTTTTGGCAAACAACACAAACTCATTTTCAGAAGAGTTATCACTGGATTCATCATCCAGAGGGTTAGTTACAGAAGAAAAGGCAATTCCTTTCTTTTTTGAATCTTTTTTCAAATAAGTGTTTTCGAAAGCAAGAAGGTTTCCTCTCAAATCATCACATGTCATGGAATCTAAGCTACTGCTCTCAGAAATAATTAAAGCTTTTATTTTTCACACTTTTGTGAGACATCTCAACACTCTCTTCACAAGCACAGAATCAGGATACGTAATTTTCAGAGCATCTAAGCCAACAATGATGATGTTGAATCGTTCAAACAGTTCATCAATGGACTCTCCTTCCTTCATTGCAAACATTTCATATTCTCTATTCAACATATCTGTCCGAGTCTTCTTTACAATGGTGGTTCCTTCATGAGTGATTTGCAGTTTGTCCCAGATTTTCTTTGCCGTTGTGCATCGTGATACCCGTCGGTATTCCTCGAAGCTGATAGCACAGTTGAGCAAGTTGATAGCCTTGGAATTTAGCTCCACCTTCTTCCTATCTTCCTCGGTCCAGCTTGCTTCTGGTTTAAGAGAGACTATTCCTTCTGCGCTTGTGTTAGTTAGAAATTGAGGACCTTCCAAGATGATCTTCCAGCTGTAGTCTACTGCTTGCACAAAGATCTTCATTCTCTCTTTCCAATAGGTATAGTTTTTCCCATTGAAAAGAGGCGGTCTGTTGCTTGACTGTCTTTCTGTGAGGTTGTAGGACACCATATTAGAGTCACTGCTTTCTGCCATCTGGATCTTTTTCTCCAAGCTGCAAAGCTTGATCTCTTTGAGACCAAGCTCTGATACCAATTGATGGTTATCAGTGGCTAAGAGAATGGGGGTTGAATCTTAGCCCCCTTTTCGCTTGATAACACTTGCTGACCTTTGAAACAACTTCTGGAAACTTTTTGATTTTGTCTCATCCTTAGCCACGAGACTTTTATTTTTGTCTCGTCCCTAGCCACAAGACTTTTATTTTTGTCTCGTCACTTGGCACGAGATATTTTTCAGTTTTAGCTCCTGTGCAGTAGAAACAGAAATGGAGTAGAGAAGAGAGAAAATTACACCCAGATATATCCTGGTTCAGCTGCTAAGTGCAGTGCAGCCTACATCCAGTCTCCATCACAACCATGATGGAATTTTACTATAATCTTCTTGATTACAGACTGTAAAGTGCTAACCCAACTTACAAGAGAATTCCCACAGAATCATGAAACACAACATAGATGAACAAAGGAATTCTAAGGACATCTATGGCTTTTTCTTTTAATTTTGCACTCTCTGCCTTTTTCCGTTCTATGGATTTTTCATACAAACCTCACTGTTTGCCTTTTTCTATGAGACTCAAGACATGACAAAATTAAACAGAAAATTACAAAACAGAATACATTGAAGGAGAAGAGAAATCTGTTAGCTCAGGTAGCTCTGAGAACTCTGTGCCTTGCACTCTCACATTTTCTCCTTGCTTCAAGCCGTGGCTGTTCTCCCTTTTTATAAAAAGGGGAAGCCTCCACACTTGAAACCAAAAACTAAGCCAACTTCTTCTTCTCCAAGAACAAAATCGGTTCGGCCAGAGAGAGAGAAGAGATAACCCATGCAAAACCCAACATGAAATTACCTCTAGTCCTTCCTTGGTCATCACTCTTCATCAATCCGAGCGCTCCATCCTTGGCTTGCTCTCCAAGATGGATTTTTGGCCCTTGATGCTTCATGATGATGATGGCTTCTTCTGCTCCACTTTTGCTTCCTCCCTCACGTAGCCACCCTAGCTATCTTCTGTGATGAGTGAACCCAAAAGTAGTGACAAGCCATCTTCTCCAAGATCTTCTCCTTGCTGGCCAAAATCTTCCTTATCCATTTTTGGTATGGAGAGGCTGAGATCTCATCACCATATCTTTTCCTTTCATGGTTGCAGATCTTAGCCACTACATTTTTTATGTTTTCTTGCCATCATTGTGATGGTCTTTTTACTAGCTCCTTCTTCTTATTGTTGATAGCTTGCTAATGCTTCTATGTTTCCTGATGGAAATGACCAAGAGAGAGAAGAAATAGTAGAGAAAGAGAAAAGGAAAAGCAAGGCTATGAGTGTTATCAAAAATAAATTAATTAGGTGCAACTCTCCATGCTTTGTGTGGCAACGTGTAGACTTCCATTAATGCCATCAAATCACTTGTTTTTTTCTCTTTCATGTTTTCAAGACAATTAATACAATTTAAATGAATCTTAAAATCCAGCATGTGATGAAAGTGGTTATCCGTTGCAAGCATTGCAACCTTTGCTTTCTTTTCTTTTTTTTTCGGACCAAGCATGTTTTGGTCTTGTACCAAGACTTTTCATTTGGGCTTGTATCATAATTTGCTTGCCCAATTAACAAAACAATCAATTCAGCCATTATAGTATAGGAAACATTCAACAAAGCTGAGTGTAAATTTTGATTTGGGCTTGCAACATTTTTTTTATTTTTCGGCCCAATAGTAAACCTGCATCACAAAATTATTAATTAACATAGTTTCATGAAAATCAGAATTAATAATTTTGTAATTAATTATTTCAATAATGTTTGTTCATCATCAAATTTAAATTAAAGTTTTCCAAACTCATCAAGTTTTATTAATTAAAGTTAATTATTTGTATTTTATTTCATTACTTTTACGGCATTCCCATTCCCTAGTGAGAACGCATGGTTTATTCTCACCCCAAAATCTTCCACCCTTTCAGTGACATAGGCTCGAAGACTTAGTTTGAAGTTGCGGGTGATTATTAGCCTTATTTGAGTTAAGTTTATGTGTTGAGTTGCTTTCCTAGAATTTTCTCGCCTTTGTTAGTTAAGATTTTATTTTATACATAGAGATAGGAGTTGTATCTGAGTTTCATTTGAATTCTTTTGTATGATATTTATTATTATTAATAACTATGTGACTAGTATTGCTTGAAGATCTTTAATATATGATTTTAATTAAAAGAAACAAAACTTTTCGGCTTTTTCTTAAAAATTAAAACACGAAATCGGCTCAGTATTAAATAGTAAATACAGAAAACAGGTCAGTAACGCCTCAATTTTGGTACGATCATGACGTGCTAAAAGTTAGGATGTTACATTTTCACCCACTCTATTTCTCTTATATATCATTATTAATAACTAATTACGAATTTAACCATCAAAATATGCAACATAATATTTTCTAATTATAATTAAATTAAAATTAAAATTAAAATTAAAATATTAAAATTATAATTATAACCATTTAATAAAGTGGGTGGAAAAAGATGAGAAAAAGAAAAAGGGAGAGAGAAGAGAAGATAACTATTTAATTTTGGCGAAAAATATTTGATTTCAATTGCAATGAGACTATGTGATACATTTTTATTATAAAATTAGTAATATATAATAGATATCTAAGATATCTAAAATTATTTTATATAATATAATAATTATAATTTTATGTATGTCATATTTATAATTATATATTTATTATA
The DNA here is from genome assembly GCF_059453495.1 of Arachis ipaensis. NCBI lineage: Eukaryota > Viridiplantae > Streptophyta > Magnoliopsida > Fabales > Fabaceae > Arachis > Arachis ipaensis. The sequence goes on along the minus strand of NC_142437.1, from coordinate 93,290,822 downwards.
TTTAAAATTATATAATTATTCTAGCTATAATTAATAAATTTTAAATTTTAAATCTTAAATTCTAAATATGAGTAATTGATATAAATTATAATAAATAAAAAATTAAAATTCATTTAATTAATCATAAAAAGTGCAACACTTTTTATTTAATAAAAAATATTTTAAAATAGCTCCTTAATCTAACATTTATTTTTGGAACTTAGTTATTTTTTTCTAATAAATCAATATCTAATTTACAAAGGACTTGCGGTAAAAAAAATTTTTCTCTCTTTTATTTTAATTTTTTATTTTTCTTAAACCCATTTTACGTTGCTAATGGACATTCAAGTTGTTGGATCACAAAATGACAAAGTTACCACCACAATAAACAAGTGCTCTATTGATTCTTTCCAATATTAACATTTTACTTTTCTATTGGCAAGTCAAATATTAGCCACCAGTAATCACCACTTTTGTGCCACCAGAGACTTCGCCTATTTATATAGCCAATAAAATACACATAAACAAGTTCAAGAGATAGCAGCAATTGCAACACACGGACAATGTCTCAGCCTTGCATTAATATTCACACTTTAGTCTTCCTTATAAAATGAAACTAAAATTTCATTTAAAATCACAAACTATATAACACCATATGAGTATATTAGACATTACAGATATTCACAAAGAAAAGCATATTGGAATACTAATATTTAGTTTCTGCATAAACAAACACCAAAAAAAGAAGATAAAAGCTTCAACAATCTTGAGCTGATCAATATGGATTAAAGATGATAGAAGTAAGAAAAACACAAAGAAAAGAAAAGGTTGGATGTGTCGACACAAAGAATGAAAATTTTCATTCCAACAATTAGCATTGTAATAATTGGAGAACATGCAGTGAGTTTTGGGTGAGGGCAAAAACAAGTACCTGTTAAGAATTATCTGTTGAAGATGTTGTACCAAATTTTTGGGTTATTCATATTGAGAGATTCTTTCCTCCTCAATGACGAAGGAAGTTTTGCCCCCAGATATCATCTTCTATTCATGTAGACTCCTTGATCTTTTACATTTGGTTACTTCAATGGTTCTGGACTTATCTGGAAGAAGAAAAGCTCTTCCTCCCTGAGGATTTAAGAAATGTTCCTCCATTTGGCTGCAGTAGGCGATGTCCTATTCTGAGACATCTTAGCCAGAGTGCAACCAAGCATTGAATTGCTACAGGCCTTCCTTTTCCAAAAAAGAAATTCATATTGCCTCCAGGGTCTTTTCATGCTTTATTATAACAAGGATAGTGGGATAATAACTCACGCTGCTGAAAATAAATAAATACCTTGACAAGTTTCGAGTGCGTACTGAGCGGCCAGCATCCCCATTTCTTTTTCCAATTATACCCACCGTTCACTTTAAGTGTCTTCATGTAACAGAAGATGAAGTTGCATTTTTGGCACCGAAAGAAAGGTAAAAATAACACACGTGTTGCAATCTTCATGATTGCAAGTCATGGTAGAAAAAATTATGGCTTCATGTTTAAGATTTGCAAGTATATATCTACTTGCAACAACATTCGAAATTAAAAAGTCAAGGCGAAAATTGGTTTAATAGATTCATTAACTCTGAATCTATTCTTTATATTAATAACCACTGCAATGCCATGTACATTAACCAAATCAGGCAGAAAGAGAAAAACATAAATAAAAGGGACTAATTCGCATTATACATAGCCCAATCAAGTATTCTTCCTAAACTATATTAAGAAACATCTAAATATTACTAAGCATGAGTCTTCAAGCCACATTCTATCAATCATTTTCACTTTCATAACTTTGATCTTTACATGTATATCCAAAGCCATAAACTCAGCAAGCACTGCCTCCTCTGTTCCATCATTTGAATGCTTACAATCATACCATGCAAATGTAAACACAACGTACAATCATTCAGCCACACTCAAACAGAGACATTTCAGGCTAAACATTTTTGGAATTGCTTATTCCTCACTAATTGATAATTTACTCATTTCAACCTAAAAAGGGCATCAAGAATACATCACAATTCAAAACATACCTTGCACACACAAAATTAAGTCACAAGTTCTCTAGATTAGAGTATGATTCTACATTGCTGTGTGATCCTGCATTAAAATGTACAAATTAGAGAACTTGCATGAGGCGGCCAGCGAGATCTCTATGTGAACAATCTAAACTACATACATGGTACATGTAGCCGAGATAAGGCTTTCTTTAGGCATGCAAAACTAACTGACAAACCACTTGAAAATCTCGATTAATATTATGCTCCACCATTATTAGGATCATAATCTTGGCTTTGAAGCATTTCAACGACTTGGCTCATGGTAGGCCTTTCTTCTTTGTCCTCTTCTATGCACTCCAATGCCACTCTAGCCAAAACTTCCATCTTATTCTCATCATAATTTGACACTATTGTAGAATCCATGATTTGCTCCACACAAGATGCACATTCTCTCCTTTTCTCTCTCACCCATGTTACTAGCCTCCCATTGTATGGTTCTTCTCCATTAATTGCTTGAATATCTGCTGCCGGATTCTTTCCGGTTATCATCTCCAAGAGAACAATTCCATAGCTATAAACGTCCACTTTGGAAGTAACTGCTAGGTTGAAAACCCACTCAGGCGCCATATACCCTCTGGTTCCTCTTATCATTGAGAAATTTGGATTATTGTTGAGAACATCTCTGTTCAATAACTTGGACAATCCGAAATCTGCAACCTTGGGTTGATAATTTGAATCCAAGAGAATATTTTGAGGTTTTATATCACAGTGCAAAATCCATTCCAAGCATTCTTCATGTAAATATGCCAAACCTCTTGCTGTTCCGAGAGCGATGTTATACCTCTTGCTCCAATCAAGTGTATTGGATGAGAGGTTATCTGCCAAAGAACCATTTTCCATGTACTCGTACACCAATAGCCGATGCTTTCCCTCGGCGCAATAACCCCACATTTCAATCAAGTTCATGTGGTTGAGCCTTCCAATGATGCTCACTTCAGCAAGGAATTCACCTTCTCCTTGCTTAGCATCATTGAGTTTCTTTACTGCGGCAATTCTTTGATCCGACAATAGAGCTTTGTATACAATGCCTCCTGCACCCCTTCCAATCTCTTGGCTGAATCCTTTTGTTGCCTTTTTTAGCTCCGAATAACTAAATTTTCTGAATCCCACTGTTCCGAGATGACGGCCATGTGGATCTATGCGAGAATTATGCCGGCGCCTGATTAAGAACAAAACAACCAAAATGCAAGCCACTTCAAGAACTCCGATTGCAGTGGCAAACCACAAAAGGAAGCTCACAAAACGGCTTACATTTTTCTTCAAATACTCTCTATGAATTTTCAATGAACAACCATTGTTTCTGATGGCAGAGTCTCCATAGCTGTTGGGGAAGCTCTTCCGTTTGGGTACTTTCAAGTAGGTTAGTTTTCCTGCATCTGCTGGCAAATGGCCGTTGAGTAATTTCCATTTTGTATAGCACCTGAAGTAGCCCACATCCTTGTCATATGAAAGCTGAAATCCTTTGCATTCACAACTATTCAAGCACAAACTTTCACAATCAGTGTAGGTACAATTGGCCACGTAATTGGAGTCATAGCCATAGAACTCAACTTGGTCCAGTAGCAAGAAAGTAAAGTCACTTCCATCACACGTAGCATCAAATGTGGATTCACATCCATAAGACCAATCACTTTGATTCTTTACTTTGTACCCAGGAACACATGAGCACTTCCTTCCATTTTGAGGATCAAATCTGCAAACACTATTAGCACCACAGATCCCATGAATGATGCAACCATCAGAAATGGCTTGCCATGACACGTACCATTTTTGTGATAGATCTTGACTGTACACTCGAAGATTTCCATCATGATCGATTGTCAACCTTCTAGACAGCACCACGCCATAATCAGATGTTCTTGCATTATATTTATCCGTTGAATTAAAATCTCCAAGAGAATTTAGTACCGCAATTCTGTTATTATTGTAAATAAACCTTCCAGCGCTCCAAACTGTGAGATCAGGATCGGGCCAATAAGAGCTTGACACGTCAGGGCCCTCGTAAAGAAGGTTAAGAACGTTTCTATCATCAAAGGACAACATATAGAAACCAGAGGAATGGCTACTCTCTGTTCTTGAAGAAACTAATTGTGTTCTTCTGGTAAGACGTTGTCCGGGAAGAAGAGTGTCCGTTGGGAAATCAAAACTTTGCCACAGAACACGTCCTCCTTGCAACTCTCGTAGAACAAGATTGCCATTATCTCCAAGACGTAACTCGGTTGGAAGAGTTGACTCCGTCTCAGAAGACCATATTTGGAACTGACCTGCATCTACCAAAATAAGATTACCGGTGCGCGAGAGAGAAAGCGTTGAGCGCTTTCCATTCACGGGTTTGTCGCGATTTGCCATCCAAGCAACGGTAGCCGTTGTGGTGAACCATACTGCAAAGGAGAAGGCATTATCACCGACTTCGAAGAAGCCGGCGGAGAACATGCCATTTTCTGAAACAATGACGTCTTTTTCAGCTTTCTCCACTGAGAGAGAGGAGTGGCCTTTGTTCAGTGCATCTAAAGAAGATGAGAATTGAAATGAAAAATACAAGACTAGAAGGAATAACATTAAGGTTGAGGAAGCCATGTTCATGATATGCAAGCTATAGAGAAAGGTTATGAAGGAATTGCTTTGTTAATAATCGATAAATAAAACTATTGGTGGCTGACTCTGGTTGATTTATTAGTGTTGTATATATAGTCAAATAGGTGCTTGTGTTGTGAAGGTGGCTAATTAATGTAGAAGACTAATCGATAAATAAAAATATTGCTGGCTGACTCCGCTGATTATTTATGATATATACCTACATCTATGGATGCCCATGCTTTTCAACCATTTAAGTTTCAATCTTGGATGGCTTTTGTTTTCCACCATTGGTAGATTGATTTTAATGTAATTTAGTTGATGGCATAGTGACATATTCATTTAGTTGTTGGCAATACAGCGTGGAGGAACCGGAACAATTTTATCTTCAGTGATGAAACTCAGAGAGCAACCAGATGCAACACTTACTAAATCAACCATTGTATTTTTATATGTATGTATACAAAATAATTCATAACTATTCTGACAATCATTCATGCGCCAAAACAGAACAACCTCAAAGAATAGCATCAACGCCACCAGCACAAATAACACAACGCTCAACACCCACACCAACAACGCAACGCTCAGCATGTAAAATCAGAAAGTTTTCTTCTCTTCTCTTTTGCAGATCGTCGTCCTTCGCTCTCCTCTTCGTTCACAGCGAGCTTCACTCTACTCTTCTCAGCACTTCTGATTCTCCTTGAAATCCAAAAGCGACGATGGTTGCTTTGTTACCACTGATGGAGCAGTGAAGCTTAGTTGCATTTTGTCATAGAAGAAGAAATAAGGAAACATAATCATGTTCACATTCAAAAAATTTCCTTGTACCATGGAGAGTAAGATGACAATTAAATTTTTCATGATTTTGACCAAGGATTAATTAATTTTTGAAAAAAAAAATTAATTTGATCTTTTATAATAATAAATAGTGAATATGTATGTTCTTTTCTTAATGAATAATGTGAAACAAAATGAAATTGTCTATTTTGTTATTTGTAGTGATATATGTTCTCATATTATCATGTGAGCATAGAAATTATATGATTTTGGATAATAAAATATTTATTATTTTTTAAGTTTTTATATAATATTTATTAATTGTTATTTATTTATCATGAATTATATTAAAACAAGTAAAGTTTTATTATAAAAATTATTATTTACATAAGAATCTTTTATAAATAGATACTCACAATAGTTAATAGTACATATAAACATTACCGCTAAATTTTACGTGATAAATTGATCGAAGGACACAACGTATTCATCATTTGCTATAATAAAAGACCAAATTAATTTTTTCCAAAAACTAATTAGTCCAAAATCAAAATTTTCAAAATCAAAATTTTCAGCTATCTAATTATTACTTTATTCTGCTATTTATTTCAACTTTTAAAGTTGATGTAAGACTTTTTATTATATTTTATTATTTTCTTCTCCATATGGGGTATAGTAAGTACAATAAACATAATGAGTTTGATCTATAATTAAATAAATAATTAATATTAGTCCATTTTCCTTTTCTGTTCCAACATGTTCATGCAGCTAACAAGTGTATATGAAAATTAAAATTGCTTATTATGAATTGAGAATTTAAAATAAAACAAAGTGTGAGAGAGCACATATTTTGTAGGGTGAAAAATTGAGCCACAAAAGCTGAGTTTTTTCAAATTAATTAAGAAAGTTTCGCAACTTTTTTTAATTTTGATTTTCATACGTAAGTTTGATTATTATTTTAAACGCGTTTATTATAGCTGAATTTTGTAAAATAATTTTGAAGCGGGTTTGATTATAATATAAATATATGATGAAGTTAAACTTTGATTTAGAGTTTAATTATTACTTTCAGTGCGTTTAATTATAATTAGATAGATTATGTAATATGATTTTAGAATGTGTTTGATTGTAATATGATTATATGTAGTATTGATGGTAATAAGTGATTAAGAGGAGGGGGATTGAATCTTAGCCCCTTTTTCTTGTATATTAATTTTTGCTTTTTCAAATAGTTTTAGGAGATATTTCTGTTTTTTGTCTCATAATCAGTCAAGAGATATTTTCTTTTTGTCTCGTAATCGATTAGGAGATATTTTTTAATTTTGTCTTCAGTGCAACAAAAACAGAATAGGAGTAGAAGAGAGAGAGAATTACACCCAAAAGTATCCTGGTTCAGCTGCTAAGTGCAATGCAGTCTATATCCAGTCTCCATCACAATAGTGACGGAATTTTACTATAATCATCAGATTACATACACTAATTTTTTCCTAGGAACTACTCATTCCTATCTGGGACAAATCCAGATTCTATCTCCAAATCTGAACTTGACTTGGACACCTACCAAACTTTCAACTGCAAAGTACTAACCCAACTTGCAAGGAAATCCCCACAGGATCATGAAACACAACATACAGATGTACTAAGGAACTCTTAGACATCTATGACTTTTTCTTTAATTTTGCTCACTGCCTTTTTTCTCTCACTGGCTTTTTCTTACAAACCTCACTCTCTTTGTCTTTTACCATGAGACTCAGATAGACAAAACTAAAGAAAAGAAAAGAAAATGAAACTCATTGAAAGAGAAGAACTCTGTTAGCTTCGGGTAGCTATGAGAACTCGGTGCTTTCTCTCCTTATCTCGACCTTGGCCGTTCACCTTTATTATAGAAGGGGAAGCTTCCAAGGTTAAAACCGGTTCAACCAAGCCACCAACATCTTCTCCAACACTCAAGCAGTTTCGGTTCGGACAGAGAGAAGAGAGAGGAAAATCGAAAATCAACATGCATGTACCTCTCTCATCCCTTCTCATCAAGCTTCTTCAATCTGAGCCCTTGATCTTGACTTTGACTCCAAGAAAGAACTCTGACCCTTGATGAATCTCTGATCATTGACAGCTCATTCCTTTCCATATTTGCTTCTTCCTCTACGTAGCTCATGTAGCTACCTTCTGTCTTGGAATAACAAAAATGGAGATGAGCTTTACCCACTGAGATCTTTTTCTCTGACCGAGATGGATCTTTCCTATCTTTGGTATGGAAGATCTTGAAGCTTCTTCCTGAAATCTTGCCTTCAATGGAAAAGATCTTAGCCATACCATGTTTTGGATCTTCCTTTTACAAAGGCCATCATCAACCTAGCCTTTTTCTTCTTCATAGCTTCACTGTAATTTCTATGATAACTTGCTCTTGCTTCTTTTCTCTGATCGAAGTAACAACCGAAAATAAGAGACAGAGGAGAGAGAAGATACAAAGCATTCAATGTAAAATTAACTCAATTTAATTTTCAGTTTTGGTTACCTGTGCAATTAACCAAGTTTGATTTTGAATTCCAATCCACAATGGGGAGTAGGTAACCGTGGCTTTGCTTGGAGTCTTTCTCTCTTCCTTCAATTTCGGACCAAAGGCTTTGTTGGTCTAAGAAGAAGATTTGTTTTGGGATCTACACATATTTCTTGGCCCAATTACCTTTGCTATCCATTAAAATAATTCAGCCAATACTGCATGGAATATTTTTGCACAAAGGCTGATTACATTTTCATCACATTGGGCTTATATTGTCTTTTGGCCCAACAGAAAATTAATTTCAATTTTCCTGCACACTAACAAACCCATTAACCAAACAATTGGAAGCAAATATTAAATTAACAATTTTTCTAATTAACATTTTTGATTATGTTTGATCATCACAATAATTTCAAGTTTTCCAAACTCATCAATCTCCCCCTTGATGACAAACATTATTAAAAATGGATTGAAAAGGATTAGAATTTAAAGAACTCCCTTAAAGATTTTGGCCGAATCCTCCCCCTTTCAATTTATCACATTGCTCCCCCTTAATGTCTTCATATATCCAATGGAAGCAATATCTGTAAACATGCTTAAATAGTTCCAAACAAATATTTTATGGTTTCAAAATATGGAACCTAAAGAAGCAAAAATCATATTTATCAAGAGCCTGATTTTGAGTAAAAATATTTTTATAATCATAATCATGGCTTCTAGTTGTTATCCTTCTAAAAATATGCTGCTAAAAAATCTTACAAAATATGAAACAGAGTAGTACATTTAGAGTATATATCAACAAATGATCAAGACTCAACATACTGCTTAAAGCAATATATTCAAAGCATTAATCAAAGCACCAAATCAAGCAATAAAAAAAATATAGCCAGCACTAAAACACAATGTTCAGCCACCAAAACAAGGCATCAAAAAATGGCATGAAACAATAATCAAAAGGGCTCAAAAAACAGAGCACAAGAATTGGCAGTCCCAACTCTATTTTCAATTCAGCCCTATTTTAATTTTCCTTCAGCTCTTTTTTAATTTTCCTCCCCCTTTTGTCATCAAGGAGGGAACCTGCAAAACAGATAAAACAGCAATGCCAAGCATAATATTTGATATTAAAACACAAACAGAGTATCAAAGTTATTGAGTACAGTCATCCCAACATAAAACAGTGCAAGTGAAACTAAATCCAAAAAGACAACATAAGAGAAATTGTTCAAGAACATAAGCAGCAGTGAGCAAATCTTTAGGCATCAAAAAGATTTATATCAGAATCAGGATGGTCATCTTCTCCTTCAGAATGAGCCATGTCTTTCTCCAAGCTTTTAATTAGTAGATTTACCCTTTTATGACATTTGGTCCAGGCCTTCTCATTTTCATATGTTTGCTTTCGAGCCTCTTTGTAGGACCTGACCATCATGCTAGACATGTTGGAGAACTCATTCAGAACATCCTTGATAGTTTCAGAAATCCGAGAAGATTCAGGAGGAAGACTATCACTTTCACTATAAGAAATCAATGATGCCGTTGAACTCTTGCCCTTTTTACCTTTTACAGAGTCGGGAACCCCTCCGCCTTTAATGGTGGAAACCCTGTTCTCAACCGACTCATTGCTGAGATCCACATTAAAGTACTCAAAGATTTAAATTAGAAACATTCCATATGGAAGATTTGCTTTCTTATCACTGCGGACACAGTCCCACATGTGTCTCACCATAAGATATGCAAATGAAATGGATGCAGAATTTAGAATAGCAAATAGCACAAGAGTATCACAAACCGTAACTCGCTGGTAAGAACCACTTTGAGGCATCAAAATATGATTAATGATATGATGAACCAAGGCTCGCACAAGTCCGAGAGCCTTGTGGGTCAGAGTTGTGCCATCAAGAGCAGAGAAATTTTTACAAACCCGAGTCAGGGCTACTTGAAGGGTAACACCAACATGGTTATCCCATTTACCAGACATGTATGCCCTGACTCCTTCATCTTAGTACCCCAAAATAGCCCTTACAGTATCTCTATTCAAAGTGAGATGAACCTTTTTGACATATGAATGTAATGCTCCATCATGAAATATCATGTTAGCATAAAATTCTCGAACCAGGTTCGGATAAACTGGTTTTCAAATTTTGAAGAGAGGAGCCAATTTAAGATCATAAAAAAAATACAATGAAATCAATCCCTTTTTCACAAAGATTTTCTAGATTTACCACATAAGAAGAACAAAGATGACGATTTGCCAAAACTTGTGAGTGAAATTCAAAAGCAGCGCAAGATATGAAACAGGCAGGATCAAAGTGGGAGTGGCTTTTATCATATTTGTTTTTGAAATCTAAAGAGTCCAAGTTTGAGAGTTCTCTGGTGTCATGAAGAACTGGCCTTTTTGAACGTTGAGACTGACTTGAGGGATGAAGGGTGGAATGCTGAGGTGGTGGTGACGGTTGTGGAGATGGAAGTGGTGATTCTTCTTTCTCTTCACGGACTTGCTCCTTTCCCTTAGTATTCCTCTTAGATGAAGCAGCTTCCTGCCTTGATGATGCTCTTGCATGGATTCCCTTACGTTCCATGGAATCTATTAAGTGAGAAGAGAGTGAAGAGGGCGAGTGGGAGTGAATGTGAATATGTGTGTGTGATTGAGGACCTTTGGAAGATAGACGATTTTCGGTGATGGAGATTCGGGTACTTCTGCGGGTTGCAAGCTTCTTTCTCATGATGGAAAGAATGGAGTGGAGAAGGAGAAGTTGAAGAGAGGCCGAAGAGGGTAGAAGGTGGAGAGAGGTTAGGCCACAATAAATGCTTAGTGGAGAGAATCTCATTTAAGATTCCCAATATTAATGAGAAACGGTTTAATAAGAAAATTTAAAATCAAAACAAATAACTGAAAAGACCCTTCCTTGAAAAGTGGGAGAAGATATGAAAAAAAGATTTGATTTGACAAAAACTTCCTTTTTGAAGATATGAAGTGAAAGGAAATAAGTTAAAATAATTTTATTGAAAGCATGATGCAAAAAGAATTAATGAGCCAGTATCATGGAATGGGTTTCAAAGGAGGTTGATTGGGCTTGAGTCCAAGGCATCAAAGTTCAGTCTCCCCCTGTTTAATGGCTTGTTCATCATGTACCTAGATTTGTCTCCCTACTGCCTACAAGACAAAAACAAACAGAGGCATAAAAATCACATTTTTTCAACAAAACTCAAATCCATCATTCCCAAACTGTTTCTTAATGAACAAAATCTATCTTCACACAGTGGTCTAGTGAAGATGTCAGCAAGTTGCTCTTCAGATTTTACAAATTGGATATCAATAGTACCCTTTTGCACATGTTCCCTAATAAAGTGATACCGAACCTCAATGTGCTTGGTTCTAGAGTGTAGTACAGGATTTTTTGAAATGTTTATTGCACTAATGTTATCACAAAACAGATGTATACTATTAATTTTCAATTTATAATCTTTCAATTGAGTTTTTAACCAAATTAATAGAGAGAGCAACATGCAGTGGCTGATATATATTCAGCTTCAGCCGTGGACAGAGCAACTGTGGCTTGCTTCTTACTTGACCACATGTTTAGTGAGCTTCCAAGGAAGCAACCCATTATCGGTCTCTCGCATAATCTGTATCACAAAACCCCACTGCACAGAATTAATTAGATTTAGGATACCACAAGCCAAAATCACATGTGCCTTTAATGTATCTAATGATTCTTTTAACGGCCGAAAGATGGGATTCTTTTGGGTGAGATTGAAATCTTGAGCATACACCCACACTTTGAACAATATCTGGCCTAGAGCATGTAAGATACATGAGAGATCCTATCATTTTTTTATACTTTGTTTCATCCACATTTTTTCCATTTTTATCCTTGTCAAGTTTAGTTTTTGGATGCATAGGAGTTCCCATTGGCTTGGAATGTTCAAAACCAAATTTCTTGATTAACTCTGGCATATTTTTCTTGGTGAATAAAGATGCCACTAGGAGTTTGTTTGATTTGAAGACCAAGGAAGAAGGTTAATTCTCCCATTAAACTCATTTCAAACTCACTAGTCATAAGTTTTCCAAACTCTTCACACAAGGATTCATTGGCCGATCCAAACACAATGTCATCCACATAAACTTGAACAAGTAAGATATTCTCATTAGATTCTTTTATAAATAAAGTAGTATCGGTGGTACCCCTTTGAAAATTATTTTCCAACAAGAAGGCACTAAACCTTTCATATCAAGCTCTTGGAGCTTGCCTAAGGCCATAAAGATCCTTAGAGAGTTTAAAAACATGATTTGAAAACTCTTTGCTTTCAAAACCGGGGGGTTGAGCCACAAATACTTTTTTATCTATAAAACCATTAAGAAAAGCACATTTGACATCTATTTGAAACATTTTAAAGCCCTTGTGGGCAGCATAGGCAAGAAGCAACCTAATTGCATCCATTCTTACTACCGGGGCAAATGACTCATCAAAATCAATATCTTTCTCTTGATCGTAACCTTGGGCCACTAGTCTAGCCTTGTTACGAACAACACTACCATCTTCACCCAATTTATTTTTGAAAATTCACTTTGTACTGGTTACCTTTTTACCATTTGGATTTGGTACAAGAGTCCAAACCTCATTCTTTTTAAATTGTTCTAGCTCTTCTTTCATGGCTTTAACCCATGAGGGGTCTTCAAGAGCTTGCTTCACATTGAGAGGTTCCAATTGGGACAAGAAGGCAACATTGCTTGACTCGCTTTGCTTTTTGCTTGAGGATCTTGTGGTTACGCCTTGTGAGGGATCACCAATGATGAATTCATGTGGGTAATCCTTCAAGAATTTCCATTCACGTGACCTTTGAGGAATGTTTCTGCCTTGACGAGTTTCAGTGGACAGCTCTGTTCTGGATTCTCTGGCTTGTTCAGGAGACAAAACTGAAATGTCTCTTCCATCTTGATGAGACGTTTCTGGACGGACAGATTCATCACTTGGGACAATTTTGGAGTTTTCTTGACTTGCTTGATGGTTCATATCAGCTTTACTTCCTGCATCATCATCTAAAGAGGCAATGGGAATTGAATTAGTATCACAAAAAGTCACATGTATGGATTCCTCAATAGTTCTATGTTCTTTGAGATAAACCCTAAATGCTTTGCTAGTGGTGGAGTATCCAACAAACATTCCTTCATAAGATTTTGGATTAAATTTTTCAAGATTTTTTTTATTGTTGAGTACAAAGCATTTGCATCCAAAAATGTGGAAATACTTAAGATTGGGTGGGGTTCCTTTCCAAAGCTCATATGGAGTTTTTTTTTAAACCTTTTTGAATGATGGTTCTATTCAAAATATAACAAGCTGTATTTACAGCTTTAGCCCACAAAAATTTTGGAACATCATTTTCACAAAGCATTGCCCTAGTCATTTCTTGAAAGCTTCTATTCCTTCTTTCAACAATCCCATTTTGTTGAGGTATTCTTGGGCATGAAAAGTTATGTGGTATTCCAAGTTCATCACAAAAATTTTCAAAATCTTGATTTTTAAACTCCTTTCCATGATCACTTCTCAAGTGGGCAATTTTTAAATCCTTTTCATTTTGGATCTTTTTACAACGAGAAGAAAAAGCATGAAATGCATCATTCTTATGAGCTAAGAAAAGAACCCAACCAAATCTAGAGTAATCATCCGCCACTACCAAACCATAATGTTTACCCCCAAACTTTGAGTTCTAGTTGAACCAAAGAGATCAATGTGTAACATTTCTAATGGCATTTTAGTGGAAATTTCTTCTTTTGGTTTAAAAGATGATTTTACTTATTTGCCTAGTTGACAAGTATCACAAATAATATCCTTATCAAATTTAATATTAGGAATTCCTCTAACCAAAGTTTTCTTAACAAGCTTAGAAATTTGGTACATTCTTGCAAGACCCAATTTCTTATGCCAAAGCCATTTTTCAGATTCAAGAGAAGTAAAATAGGTTACTTTTTGATCCTTTAAGTCCTCTAGTGTTAATCCATATACATTATTGCACTTTTTAGCCTCAAACAAAATGTCATCGGATTTTTCACATACAACCAAGCATTCCAATTGTCTAAAAATAACCCAATATCCAAGATCACATAATTGGCTAATGCTTCGTAAATTATGTTTCAATCCATCAACAAGCAAAACATCATTAATGAAAGAAGAGAAATTCTTACCCACTTTACCTATGGCCACTATTTTTCCTTTTCCATTGTCACCGAAAGTAACAAAGCCTCCATCATACTCATTAAGCTTGATGAAGAATGTTGACTTTCCGGTCATATGCCTAGAGCACCCTCTATCCATATACCATATGTTGTCCTTTCTTTTGGATGTTAGGCAAACCTATGAAACAAGTTTAAGTGACCTTAGGTATCCAAATCTTTTTGGATCCTTTGATGTCAAATCATCTTCTTTGTCCCAAGCCATTATAATCACAAATAATTTTGTAAACCTTATCTCCAATCATTCTTTCACTTATAAAGCACTGAATAGGGAAATGACCATTCCGATTGCATAATCTACAAAATTTTTGAGTTGCTGTTTTCCTAAAGCTTGTTGGGTTTTGAAACTTTATGTCATCCGAGGTGGATGCCAAGTTGGTAAAAGAAGATTTCTCAATAAATTTTTCAGATTTGTGAAAACCCAAACCAGCTTTATCATAAAGAGGTTTTTGGCTAGCCAAGAGTTGATTTAAAGTTTCAGAGCTTTGAGCAAAGCTGTCTAGGTCCTCTTTAAGTCTTTTTATCTCTTTATGTAGCTACTCATTTTATTCAAAATAATTTAAATTTGCAGTCACTGAATGGTGATATTCACAACTTTTAAGTTCATCTTTCAATTGCTTGTTTTCCTCAACAAGATTAACGGTGGTTTTGGCTTCCCTTAATTTATCTTTAAGAAAACCATTTTCAGCTTTTAGTATTTCTATTTGAGACTCAAGATCTTGGTTTCATTTAAGAAACATTTAATCTTTTCAGAAAGATGATCAATCATAAGATGAAGGTCTTCAGTTGAGGGTTCAGGAAATATTACCTCATCAACTATGTCGGCCATGAGACACATTTGAGACTTTGTTTCTGTTTCATCATCTTCATCAGAGTTGTTTTCCAAGTCCTCCCAAGATTCCATGAGACCTTTCTTCTTTCCTTTTTTCGGCTTGTCCTCCTTCTTCAATTTTGGACAATCAGACTTGAAGTACACAGCTTCTTTACAGTTGTAACAGATTACTTTACTGAGATTCCTCTTTGACTTCCTTGAGCTGCCTCCTTTATTTTGTTCCTTCAACTTCACCATTTTCCTAAATTTCTTAGCAAACAAAACAAATTTATTTTCAGAAGAGTTATCACTGGATTCATTTTTCAGAGGTTCAGTAACAGATTTGAGAGCAATTCCTTTCTTTTTTGTATCTTTTTTCAAATATGTGTTTTCAAAGACAAGTAAATTTTCTCTCAAATCATCATAGGTCATAGTATCAATGTTACTACTTTCAGCTATCACTATTGCTTTGGTTTCCCACTCTTTTGTGAGACATCTCAATATTCTCCTCACAAGCACACATTCAGAATATGTGATCCCATAGCATCCAAGCCAGTGACGATGACGTTGAATCTTTCAAACAATTCATTTATCGTCTCTCCTTCCTTCATTGAGAACATTTCGTATTCTCTATTCAGCATGTCTATTCTGGATCTCTTGACTTGAGTTGTGCCTTCATGAGTAATTTAAAGTTTGTCCCAGATTTTCTTTGCTGTTGTGCATCGTCATTCCCGTCGGTATTCCTCGAAGCTGATTGTACAGTTGAGCAAGTTGACCGCTTTGGTGTTGAGCTCTACTTTCTTTCTGTCATCATCATTCCAATCAGCTTCACCTTTGAGAGTAACCACACCATTAGCTCCAGTAGTGGTTGGAAATTGTGGACCTTCCAGGATTATCTACCAAAGTCTGTAATCTACAGATTGAACAAATATCTTCATTCTTTCTTTCCAGTAACTGTAGTTCTTTCCATTGAAGAATGGAGGTCTGTTACTTGACTACCCTTCTGTCAGAGTATAGGCCACCCGATTTGAGCCACTGTTAGCCGCCATCAGGATCTTTTCTCCAAGCTGCAAAACTTGATCTCTTTGAGACCAAGCTCTGATACCAATTGATGGTAATCAGTGCCTAAGAGAAGTAACCAGTCAAAAGACATTTTTTTGTCTCAACCGATTAAGAGATATTTTTCAATTTTGTCTCCAGTGCAACAGAAACAGAATAGGAGAGAGAGAGAGAGAGAGAGAGAGAGAGAGAGAGAGAGAGAGAGAGAGAGAGAAAGAGAGAGAGAATCACACCCAGAAGTATCCTGGTTCAGCTGCTAAGTGCAATGCAGCCTATATCCAGTCTCCATCACAACAATGACGGAATTTCACTATAATCATCAGATTACATACACTCATTTTTCCCTAGAAACTACCCATTCCTATCTAGGACAAATCCAGATTCTATCCCCAAATCTGAACTTGACTTGGACACCTACCAAGCTTTCAACCACAAAGTGCTAATCCAACTTGCAAGGGAATCTCCACAGGATCATGAAACGCAACATACAGATGTACAAAGGAACTTTTAGACATCTATGGCTTTTTCTTTAATTTTGCTCACTGCCTTTTTCCTCTCACTGGATTTTTCTTACAAACCTCACTCTATTTGCCTTTTACCATGAGACTCAAACAGATAAAACTAAAGAAAAGAAAACAAAATGAAACTCATTGAAGGAGAAGAACTCTGTTAGCTTCGGGTAGCTATGAGAACTCTGTGCTTTCTCTCTTTATCTCAACCCTTGGCCGTTCACCCTTATTATAGAAGGGGAAGCTTCCAAGGTTGAAACTGGTTCAACCAAGCCACCAACATCTTCTCCAACACTCAAGCAGTTTCGGTTCAGACAGAGAGAAGAGAGAGGGAAACCGAAAATCAACATGCATGTACCTCTCTCATCCCTTCTCATCTAGCTTCTTTAATCTGAGCTCTTGATCTTGACTTTGGCTCCAAGAAAGAACTCTGACCCTTGATGAATCTCGGATCCTTGACAGCTCCTTCCTTTCCATATTTGCTTCTTCCTCTACGTAGCTTCATGATGAGCGGATAATTTATACGCTTTTTGGCATTATTTTTACATAGTTTTTAGTATGATTTAGTTAGTTTTTAGTATATTTTTATTAGTTTTTAAATAAAAATCACATTTCTGGACTTTACTATGAGTTTGTGTAATTTTCTGTGATTTCAGGTATTTTCTGGCTGAAATTGAGGGACTTGAGCAAAAATCTGATTCAGAGGCTGAAGAAGGACTGCAGATGCTGTTGGATTCTGACCTCTCTGCACTCGAAATGGATTTTCTGGAGCTACAAGAACCCAATTGGCGCGCTCTCAATTGCGTTGGAAAGTAGACATCCAGGGCTTTCCATCAATATATAATAGTTTATACTTTGCCTGAGTTTTGACGACGCAAACTGGCGTTCAAATGCCAACTTCCTGCCCTATTCTAGAGTTAAACGCCAGAAACAGGCTACAACTTGGTGTTTAACTCCAAAAAGAGTCTCTACACATGAAAGCTCAATGCTCAGCCCAAGCACACACCAAGTGGGCCCGGAAGTGGATTTCTACATCATTTACTTATCTTCTATAACCCTAGTAACTATTTTAGTATAAATAGAACTTTTTACTATTGTACTAGGGGTCCTTTTCCCTATTTTTCAATTTCATATGCCATTTGGGGAGGCTGGCCTCACGGCCATGCCTAGACCTTGTTCTTATGTATTTTCAATGGTAGAGTTTCTACACACCATAGATTAAGGTGTGGAGCTCTGCTGTTCTTCATGACTTAATGCAAAGTACTATTGTTTTTCTATTCAACTCAAGCCTATTTCTTCTCTAAGATATTCATTCGCACACAAGAACATGATTAATGTGATGATTATGTGACACTCATCACCATTATCACTTATGAACGCGTGCCTGACAAACACTTCCGTTCTACATGAAAACAAGCTTGAATGCATATCTCTTAGCCTCCTGGTTCACGATCAGAGTCTTCATGGTATAGGCTAGAATTATTGGTGGCTATTCCTGAGATTTGGAAAGTCTAAACCTTGTCTGTGGTATTCCGAGTAGGATCTGGGAAGGGATGACTGTGACGAGCTTCAAACTCGCGAGTGTTGGGCGTAGTGACAGACGCAAAAAAGGATCAATGGATCCTATTCCAACATGATCGAGAACCGACAGATGATTAGCCGTGCGGTGACAGCGCATTTGGACCATTTTCACTGAGAGGACGGGAAGTAGCCATTGACAACAGTGATGCCCAGCATACAGCTTGCCATGGAAAGGAGTAAGAATGATTGAATGAAGGCAGTAGGAAAGCAGAGATTCAGAGGGAGCAAAGCATCTCCATACGCATATCTGAAATTCTCACCAATGAATTACATAAGTATTTTTATCTTATTTTATATTTTATTTATATTTTAATTATCTTAAATCCCATAACCATTTGAATCTGCCTGACTGAGATTTGCAAGATGACCATAGCTTGCTTCAAGCCGACAATCTCCGTGGGATCGACCCTTACTCACGTAAGGTTTATTACTTGGATGACCCAGTGCACTTGCTGGTTAGTTGTGCGAAGTTGTGAAAAAGAACTAAGATTATGAACGTGCGTATTAAGTTTTTGGCGCCGTTACCAAGGAATGAACAATCACAATTTCGTGCACCACTCCAGTAGCTACCTTCTGTCTTAGAATAACAAAAATGGAGATGAGCTTTACCCCCTGAGATCTTCTTCTCTGACCGAGATTGATCTTTCCTATCTTTGGTATGGAAGACCTTGAAGCTTCTTCTTGAAATCTTGCCTTCAATGGCAAAGATCTTAGCCACACCATGCTTTGGATCTTTCTTTTGCAAAGGCCATCATCAACCTAGCCTTTTTCTTCTTCATAGCTTCACTGTAATTTCTCTGATAACTTGCTCTTGCTTCTTTTCTCTGATTGAAGTGACAACCAAAAATAAGAGAGAGAGGAGAGAGAAGAGACAAGGCATTCAATGTAAAATTAACTCAATTTAATTTTCAGTTTCAGTTACCTTCCGTGGGATCGACCCTTACTCACGTAAGGTTTATTACTTGGACGACCCAGTGCACTTGCTGGTTAGTTGTGCGAATTTGTGAAAAAAAAATAAGATTATGAACGTGCGTATTAAGTTTTTGGCGCCGTTACCAAGGAATGAACAATCACGATTTCGTGCACCACTCCAGTAGCTACCTTCTGTCTTAGAATAACAAAAATGGAGATGAGCTTTACCCACTGAGATCTTCTTCTCTGACCGAGATTGATCTTTCCTATCTTTGGTATGGAAGACCTTGAAGCTTCTTCTTGAAATCTTGCCTTCAATGGCAAAGATCTTAGCCACACCATGCTTTGGATCTTTCTTTTGCAAAGGCCATCATCAACCTAGCCTTTTTCTTCTTCATAGCTTCACTGTAATTTCTCTGATAACTTGCTCTTGCTTCTTTTCTCTGATTGAAGTGACAACCAAAAATAAGAGAGAGAGGAGAGAGAAGAGACAAGGCATTCAATGTAAAATTAACTCAATTTAATTTTCAGTTTCAGTTACCTATGCAATTAACCAAGTTTGATTTTGAATTCCAATCCACAATGGGGAGTAGGTAACTATGGCTTTGCTTGGCGTCTTTCTCTCTTCCTTCAATTTTGGACCAAAGGCTTTGTTGGTCTAAGAAGAAGATTTGTTTTGGGCTGTACACATATTTCTTGGCTCAATTACCTTTGCTATCCATTAAAATAATTTAGCGACACTGTATAGAATATTTTTGCACAAAGGCTGATCACATTTTCATCACATTGGGCTTATATTACCTTTTGGCCTAACAGAAAATTCATTTCAATTTTCCTGCACACTAACAAACCCATTAACCAAATAATTGGAAGCAAATATTAAATTAACAGTTTTTCTAATTAACATATTAACATTTTTAATTATGTTTGATCATCACAATAATTTCAAGTTTTCCAAACTCATCAAGTATTATTCTCCACTATAAGTCATTTTCTTATATAAGTCTATACAAATCATTTATATTCACGTGCGCACGTTTTTCTTCATGCCATTACTGCACGTTGTTCTTCTTCTGCACGTTGTTGTTCTTCTTCTTCTTCTTCTCGTTATTTTTCTCTTTTGTTATCGTCGTCACCAACAACACCTCCTCCTCCTCCTCCCCCTCTTTTTCCTTCTTTTTCATTGGAATTTCTTCTCCTCGTTCCTTTTCCTCCTTCTCCTCCATCATCAGTTATCTCGTTGTTGAAAATAATGAATAATTCAAGTTCAGATTGTTAATTGAACCAGAACGAAATTAATTATTGTTTTGATTATTGTTTTTGTTTGTGAAAATTATTGTTCATCGTTGATGGTTTTGAATTGAATGTAATGTAAAAGTTCTGCATTAGAGAAAACATTTTTCTATATTTGCAGCAAATTTGGGTGTAACACGAAGATATTTGGGTATAACACGAAGATATTTGAGTGTATTGTTTAACATGGTGTATGTGTGCTGATAAGTTCTGCATAATCAAAACTCTTCTTCTCCCTCCTCCTCATCTTCTGGTGCTTCTTCTTCTTCTTTTTCATCATCATCTTTTTTTTTATTCATCTTTTTTTTTTCTTATTTTACTTTCTTAACAAGAATAAAAGCAAAAAAATCAAACAAAGAAGAAGAAGAAACACATAATGGTACAAAATTACTTGAAAGAGGATAAACTTACATTCATTCAACTAAAAGAAAGAAAGAAATAAGAAAAAAAAAAGAAAAAATATAGCATTAGAGGAAACATTTTTCTGTATTTACAGTAAATTTGGGTGTAACACGAAGATATTTGAGTGTATTATTTAAGATTTTTCGATGTATGTGTGCTGATAAGTTCTGCACAATTCAAAACTCTTCATCTTCCTCCTCCTCATCTTCTGCTGCTTTTTCTTCTTTTTTTCATCATCATCACCATCTTCTTATTTTCTTATTCATCGTTTCCTTTTTGTTTTACCTTCTCGAGTTTCTTCTTGTTTTACTTTCTTTACAGTGTAAAAACAAAAAAATCAAACAAAAAAGAAGAAACACATAATGCTGCAAAATTACTTGGAAGATGATGAACTTACATTCATTCAACTAAAAGAAAGAAAGAAATAAGAAAAAAAAAAGAAGAAAAAAATGTAGCATTAGAGGAAACATTTTTCTGTATTTACAGCAAATTTGGGTGTAACATTCGAGTGTATTGTTTAAGAATTTTCGATGTATGTGTGCTGATAAGTTTTGCATAATTCAAAACTCTTCCTCTTCCTCCTCCTAATCTTCTGTTGCTTCTTCTTCTTCTTCATCTTCTTATTTCATATTCTCATAATTTTTCTTGGAAAGAAAAAATCAAATAAAGAAGAAAAAAATACATAATGTTGTAAAATCAATAGAAAGAAAAGGAGGAAAAAAAAATGCAGCAACAACAACAGTAATAAAAAAACGCCAATGAAGATGAAACACGCAAAGAAAAAGGAGGAGAAACACAAAGAAAGAGAAGAAGAAGAAGGAAGAGGAGAAGGAAGAAGAACGCGGGATACAAAGAGGAACGTGATTTTCACGCGCGCATTGTGAAAGTAGATTTTGTTGGGTTTGGATTAACTTATATAACTTGTATGCCAAAAAGACTTATATTTGTAGCAGTACTCTTTTATATATATATGATTGAGCATAGTTGATTATAATTAGATTTTCAAGGTAAGTCGGATCAGGTTGTAACCGTGCAAAAAGAGCATGCACATAATGCAATCCCACTGGAGAAAGGTAGGGAAATTTTGGAAACATAATTATCACCAGACGCCAAAACATAATTTTGAAGTCCAGAGTTCCACAAATTCGTATAGAAAAAAAAAATTGGAAGCTTTCCCATAAGAAGCATAATGAGATATATTAAATCAATGCTACCAGATTAGGTAGTAGAATATTTGTTTTATGAAAGAAGAAACATGAACCAATGCAGCTAGAACAAAGATATATTAGATCAATTTAGTACTTTCACTACAGCAAGGAAAGTTTTGCAAGCTATGACTTCTAAACTAGAGATGTAATTTTGGGGTAAGGAGTTTGAAATGCAATGATAAATTCTATTACAATTACCCATCTAAAATAAATAAAAGGTCATGTTTGCCAAGTTGGGTATTGAAAATTCAAATAATAAATAATATCAATACAAAAGACAACTATACTTTTCTTATGTTACCTCTGATTAAGCAAATACTTTAATTGACATATTTATGGTTCTAGAGAGATTTATTGTGATAGCAAGCTCCTCGATGCCTTATACGCCTGAACAAAGCAAAGTAAGATTATATAATCAATAAAAATACACATAAACAGTGCAAGAGATAGCAGCAATTGCAAAACACGGACAGCACAAAATTATTTCAGTGCACTCCGAATTATCACAATGTCTGGGCCTTCCGTTAATATTCACACTTTTAGTCTTCCTTAAAAAGTGAAACCAACATTTCATATAAACTCAAACTATATAACACCATATAAGTATATTTTAGAGATTAATCAGATTATAGTCCATAGATATTCACAAAGAAAAGCATATTGGCATACTAATATTTAGTTTCTGCATAAACAAACACCAAAAAGAGAAAAGAAAAAACCTTAAAGAATTTTGAGCTGATCAATTTGGATTAAAAATGATAAAAGTCAGACAAACAAATAACAGAATTCCATGAGCTCAAATCTGACTGACCCAATCCAAGAGATATGCCGAAAACGTTGAACCTTGTCAAACTAAATAAACCTTTGCACAAATCAAACAACATGATTATTTCATGAAGCACATACCTTTTCGCCAAGACATTAACAGACAGAATCCTTGCAAGTTGAATACAAGGTGAAGTCAGAATCAACACGATGCAGCCTCTATTCTGCAATCAACCAATAAAATTACTGCTAAACAATAAAGATGTGAATATGTGAATGAGGGGACAAAAAAAGATGAGAACATAATTAGATATGCTAACCAAAAAGGGAAGACCAATGGGAAGAAAATATTCAAAATCACTGCTGGGCAATAAAGATGAGTATGTGGGGGGGAAAAATAAAGAAGGAAAGATCGAGAAGGAAGAAAATATTCAAAATTCAATTATATTAAATGTAACTTGTGAGTAAAGTGACTAAGGAATAGTTATAGTTGGACAACATGACAAAAGAAAAAGTTGGATCTATCGACACACAGAACGAAAATTTTCATTCTGACGATTATCATTGTAATAATTGGAGAACATGCAGTGAGTTTGGGGAGGAGGGCAAAACCAAGTACCTGTTTAAAAAACTTTAGTCACCAAACAAATAGCTTATTAGGACGAGTCATCTTCGGATTGAAGTTGTTGGTCTTTCATATGCCACAAAGGACTCTTTTTGACTTCGAGTTTTGTTATGGAGACGGGCAGCTTTTCTTCCAGCTTCGGGTAGTCTAGAATGCTTAATTCTTTGAGGGAGGTGAGATGGTGAATCCCCTTGAAGTTTAGTGTCTCCAGACTTGCGTAGTCCCACAATCCTAGAAAGTAGAAACTCGAGGAAAGCAGGAATGCAACCCTCTCTCAGTAAGGACCTAACCTCACTCCATGATATGAGGAAAAGGCTGGTAAGGCCTTGACTGTGTAAAGCCTTCGATGCTATGCGAATTTCGGGCAGCCATTGATCCAAAGACTTGTCAAACTTTGTGGGAGGGACCCCTCGGGAAAAGATTTGATTTTTGGGCAGGATTCTATATGCAGTTCCTCCAGGTGGGGCGCAGCCAAGCCTAGTGTGGACAAGGATACTAAACGGGGGCAGTATTTGATCTCTAAATAAAGGAGACTTGGGAGAGCATCATCACTATGTTGTGCCACCATAACACGTTCCATGTTTCTACATGAATCGATCGTGAGTCTCCTGAGATTTGGAAGGGCCCCTAATGGGAACAACATCAGGGAATCACACTTGTACACATATATCTCCATTAGTAACTTGTGTTGTAGTAGCCCTGAGAATGTTAATTTTTTACAATCCCAGATTTCCAGCTGTTGTAATGAAGCAGGCAAATAATCCCCTGAAATTGATATGTCTGTCGAACACTCTCCGATGGCTAAAGATTGGAGACAAGGTGCTTGGATGTGGGACAGGCACTCCAATATGGACTCTGCCAGCTGGGTTCCTTCAATTACAATCCATTCCGATGCTACATTTGTTATCATACCAGTCACACCCATTACATGTAATTGGTGAAGCTTGGGACCTCTCGGCAGTGAACATGCAAGCTCTTCACATTCCCAAATGGTAAGTTGTTCCAGAGACGGAAGGTGATTGGGCAAATCTCCTGTTAACACTGGACAGTCTATTATTGAAAGACTTTTAAGCTGAGGAAAACCATTGAACTCATCAGGAAAATGCCACTCCGTCCAACAAGGCATACTCTTAAATGTCAGACTTTCAAGAGATTTGAAGGGTGTCTCCAGTAATGATTCATCATTCTTGTAAAACTCACAACCAATTCGCTCCAACCTATCAAGTTCAAAAAACTCCAGATGCTGCAAATTCGGTAACTGTCCAAGTGAAGGAAGCTCATAACAATTTTTACAATGACCGAGGCTCAGTTTCATCATATTGCTGTAGGAGGAATGGCCTAACCACTCTGGGAATATTTCACCCCTGTAACCCATAATTGATAGCAGTTTCAAGTCTCCGTGAGGTTGTAATTTTTCAAGTATACCTCTTTCAGATTGAAAATCAACAATATCACCATTTGGAAGCCATTTCAACTCTAAATTTGTTATGTGCTCCTTTCTGCCCATCGTTGCCTCAAAAGCTTCACCGCTATTGGAAACATTCTCTAAATTGACAATGCAAAGTGACCCTTGAAGATTGTTGAGTGTTGCCAATTCTTTAATTCCATTCTCTTCATGCTGACCAACAATATAGCGTTCTAATAAATTCAAATGCTTTAATTTGCCCATTCCTTTCGGCATCTCTTTCAAACGAGAAGCTCCTTCGATGTCAAGATGGCGCAAGTTCACAAGATCATGCATGCGGCAAGGAAGCATCTCCAACTGATGACAATTCTTCAATTTCAACGTTTGTAGATTGTACAAGTTACACAATGACTCGGGTAATAGCACAATAGGTGTGAAAGAGAGATCCAAGTATCGTAAATGAATCAATTCACCAATTGAATCGGGCAATGATTTGATGGGGAAGCATTTAAATGACAAAACTCTTAAACACTTCAACTGTAGTAGCAAGAGCCAAGAATCGCTTTCTATATCAATTGATTGATGACTGTGAAGCAAATGAAAATGCAGAAATGTTCTCATGTGTCTTGCTCCATTGCAGGCCTCTCGAAGCCTTGAGATTCGATCCCAAGGTTTTGTAGTATATGACAAATGACGAGTTTTGCTATCAATCACGTGTGGGTTGCCAAATTCTTTAACTCTGAAACAGAATTTTCCAGCAAAAAATGTTGCTAGGTCATGCATGAGATCATGCATTACAAATAAGCTATCGTTCATACTAGAAGGTTGAAAAAATGATCTTGCAACTAATTCATGGAAATACGCACGACCAATTTTTTCTAATGTGCTTTTTCCCATTGGCTGTAAAAGATCTTCAGCCATCCATATCAAGATTAATTCCTCTTTATCAAATTGATAATCCTCACTGCTTTAAATCTGAAGGAAGGTAATGATAACTAACTCTTAATGCTGGAACAATCTTACTATCATCTTCCGAAAGTTCCCAAATTTCACTTTCCAATATCATATTCCAATCCTCTTTATACTTATTGCGTAATAAACCTCCAAGAGTTTTCACAGCCAAAGGTAAACCCTTGCACTTTTTGACAATTTTTCTACCAATTGATTCTAGAGTTCTATATTGACTACATTTAGTAGAAAGAGATGAATGTTTCAGAAACATTGACCAACAATCTTCTATAGACAATATATCTAGTTTGTAATGTAAATTGGTAGTTGACACCACAGAATCAACATTTTCATTACGGGTTGTTAAAAGAATTTTACTTCCTTTATTCCCACACAGAAAAAGCTTTACAAAACTATCCCACAAAGTTTGTTGATTGTTCCAAACATCATCTAAAACAACCAAGAATGTATTTCCCATCAACTTTTTCTTCAATTCAGTTTGAAGTGAATTCAAACTAACCATGCGACAAGAAGAAGAAGTTATTTCCTCTATTATAGCCTTTGTAACATTAACAGGATCAAACTTTGTAGCAACACACACCCATACTCTAATATCAAATTTCTCAACCACTTTTTCATCATTGTAAATCAACTGAGCCAAAGTGGTTTTTCCAACTCCACCCATACCTTCTATAGAGATCACAGACAAGTTACCAGTACCATCTAGCAACATCTCTATTATCTCCTCCTTCTCTGTGTCCCTGCCATATACATCACCCTCAGCCAGAGATGTGGATTCAGCTCTCCATGACATGTCCTCCATAGGAATCTCTTCTAAATGAAGATGAACTCTCAGTTCTACAATAGACTCTAGTCTAGAAACTATGTGTTCCATGTCAATATCTTCCAAATACCAATCAACAACACAACGAGGCCAGGAAGAGTTACCTGGATCCCTTTGAGTAGCAATGGCAGATTTTGTGTTGAGTTCGTCCACCAAATCATCAGCCATATAAAGAGCATCTTGGAGATTAACAAGCCACTTATTAACTTCTTGGTCTTTGAACTGTTTGTGATCAGCATCATCAAGCACGGGTCGAACAGCAAGGAGACTTTTCTGCAACCTTCGAAACAACTCTCTTTCCGGGATTGAGTTATCTTCAAGTATTGAAGACAACTTATTTAAGACAACATTAACAAAGGAAGAGAGAAAAGCTCCCCCCTCAAGTTTTGCAGCCATGATTGATCTCAAGTTCAGGAGAAAATACGGTAATAAAGAAAGAAAGAGAAAGAAAAGTATAGTTGATTGTAACAATTAAGCAAACAGTTGGAGGGCAAATTGACTATCTATTCTTAATATATAAAAGTAGATACATAAGTTTACCCACATTACTTTTAAGATATCTTTCTCCTTCTATTAATATTATGACAGCAACATCGTTTACTTGGCAAAATTTTAGAATCAACCACTCAATTTTTGTCAAATCAACTATTATTTCCAAATCAGCAAAAAAAAAAATATACAAAAAAAACTAGGGTGCAAAATTACCAATGACAATAATTAGAAATTAATAGTGTGTCTAACCAAATTTGTAACCTACAAAGACATTGAATCCATATCGGGTATTTATTATATCTTACCGTTATAAATAATACAATAAATTTATAATTTCAATAATTAATTTATTAATAATTTCTATAAATAACTCATCAAATATAATAAACATCCATATTACAAATGTTATAATAATATTATTAATCATAATAAATTTTATTCCATACTATTTGAACTACTTGTATAAGTCTTTTATTACTATTCCTTCAAATAACATCAAATTTAGCACAAAAAATTTATTTTCGAACTACACAATATCTTAAACTTACTCAATGGAGCATCAATTCATTTTTCATTTACATATATAATTATTAACAAAATACTAATAATTTTAAGAATATCGTGTTGAAAGTCACATTGTGGAGAAATCTCTCAAGTAAGGTAAATAAAGAAATTACAACACAAATAAAGAGCCAAAAAATTGTTGCACTCACATCAACATTGGTTAGTAAATACAAAGGTACGATCTTTTTCAAAAAATTTTAAATCTATTGTTTTTCTTAGTTCAAAAAATTATATTTTATATAATACATTAAATAAGACAAATACAACACAATCTTATTCTATATAACTTATTATATTATAATATTTTAGTGATTATTCGGTTAGCACAACTTCGAATACAAAAATCTTCAAAGTAGAATGATTAGAAATCAAATAACTATCCAATAGAAAGTGCATACAACTCAACAATTCATAAAGAATATACTTTCACAAGAATGTATGACAGAAAGAAGAAAGCAACAACTCTAACAACAACAATAAAGAAAAAGGAGGACGAACGCAACATAAGAAGACTAAGTTCATCAACTTAAACAAATACAAAAATCAAATTACCAAATAAAAACGTCACTTTGTAGAATTCCAACATTCAAATTTTTTATATTATAAATTATTTTAAATAAAAAAATTTTTAAATTTAACTTTAATTTATAAATATTTAATTTAATTCTACAAAATATAACAATTTTTAATATTTATTATATATTATCGTTAATTTACCGCTCTGCTCATTGCGCGGGTCTCATTCTAGTGTTAGAAAGAAATTGACTTCATAAGCTTATTCTTATCGGTCTTGCAGGCAAATTCACGTGGCTTATTCATGCCACCAAGGCACCGATCATGCAACCAGTGAAAGTTTTCACCTTTTCATTTATAAAAAGAAAAAAAAAAATTCAAGTTTTCGTGTTTAGTTTTATGGAACGGAATCATCACAATAAATGGTAAAGTGATTCTTTAAGCTTTGTGTTGTGATATGGATGACCACGTAGACTCACCTTCTCAATATTGAAGGAATCATTCTCAAGAGAGAATGGATTTAATGAGGTTTGAAAAAACTAGTTTTGTATGCCTATAAAAGGATGTACGGGCAAAAGGAATAAACAACAATAACAACAGAACAAAAATATTATTCTTCCTTCCTTTTCATACAAATAAATCAATCATCTTTTATGCAATCAAATACCCTTCTCCTTATATTACTATTACAATTCTTTCTCTTCTTTTATTTTATAAGTATTTTAAATTCTATTTTCTATTACTCTTTACATATAATATTAATAGCAATATTAACCATCTTTATTATATTGAGATAGTATCAAATGCAAATCTCTCTCTCTTTATTTTTAATACTTTTTCTTATCTTTGTATATATATACACAATACAACATATAATATTATTATATATATATAATAATTATTGAGCTAATTATATTAATAATAGAGTCTTCTATTTATACATCTTTATTATATATTATATATCTTTTATTTCACAACACGTTATCAGCACGAGACTCTGATCAAATTTTTAAGAAGACTCAGGTAACAAATTTTCATTATGTCAAAGCTCTCTCATCTTGAATTCAATGCTCTTGATATATCTGGAAACAATTATTTATCATGGATATTAGATGCTGAAATCCATCTTGATTCAATGGATCTTGGAGATACCATTAAGGCTGAAAATAATGCATCCCAGAAGGATAAAGCTAAAGCCATGATTTTTCTCCGTCGTCATCTTGACGAAGGATTGAAAAATGAATATCTTACATTAAAAGATCCTGCAGATCTTTGGAAAGACCTTGAAGAAAGGTATAATCATCAGAAAACGGTGATACTTCCTCAGGCCCGGTATGAATGGACGCATTTGCGTTTACAAGATTTTAAATCTATAAATGAATATAATTCTGCAATGTTTCGAATCACCTCACGAATGAAATTGTGTGGGGAAAAAATAACTGATCATGATATGTTGGAGAAAACTTTCTCAACCTTCCATGCCTCGAATGTGCTCCTGCAGCAGCAGTATCGAGAGAAAGGGTTTAAGAAATATTCTGAGTTAATTTCTTGCCTTCTTGTTGCCGAACGCAACAATGAGTTGTTATTAAAAAATCATGAAGCGCGCCCAGCTGGCGCCGCCCCATTTCCTGAAGTAAATGCGGCAAATCATTACCCCAGAAGAGGTAAATGGCAAGCTTTTAATAACAAAAAAAATTATGGAAGGAAAAAGAATTATGTTCAAAAGAGAGGATCTCACCAGAAGTGGGACAAAGAAAAGAATATCGGGCAGAATAAATCAACCGAGGAGAAGTGTTTCCGCTGTGGTGGAAAGGGCCATTGGTCTCGTACCTGTCGTACCCCAAGGCACCTAGTCGATCTTTACCAGGCATCTTTGAAAAAGAACGACAAAGGAAAGGAAACAAATTTTGTTTCAAATGATGCTGAGAACTCCACCACTCATTATGATGTATCTGATTTCTTTGAGGACCCTGAAGGAAATATTGGCCATTTGATCAATGATGGAATAGTTTAATATGTGAAATTGTGAAGTATCTATGTAAATAAATAATGTAAAAAATTTATTGTTAAAGTTTTATTTTCTATGTATTTAAGTTTCAAATGTGATGTACATAAATAATGAAATATTAATATTTATGAATTTTGAAATTATTAATTGTGTCAAATTTTAAAATAAAATTTCAGTATATGACATTATTTTATGTACAGTGTTTCTTAGAAAAATAATTCTGATCAAGTATTCAATTTAACTATGCATACTACTCATTTTATTATTATTTGTTTTTGAAGAATGGCAAGGATATGTAATGAAGATGTATGCCTTGCGGATAGTGCAAGTTCACACACTATTCTCAAAAGTGATATATATTTTACCCATCTTGTGCCAAAAGAGGAATATGTTAACACTATTATTGGCTCAGGCAATGTGATAGAAGGCTCCGGAAGAGCTATAATTTTGTTTCCTGGAGGAACAAAATTTATAATAAATAATGCACTATTATCTACCAAGTCTCTGAGAAACTTGTTGAGTTTCAAAGATATTCGCCGAAATGGATATCATGTTGAGACGATGAATGAGGGAAATCATGAGTATTTATGTATCACAACTCATGATTCAAATAAGAAAGTTATATTAGAAAAATTACCCTCACTTTCATCTGGGTTGTATTATACCAAGATTAGTGCAATTGAATCACATGCCACTGTAAACCAGAAGTTTACTAGCTCAAATGAGTTCATAACTTGGCACGACCGATTGGGTCATCCGGGAACAACCATGATGAGGAGAATTATTGAAAACTCTCATGGACATTCACTAAAGAACCAGAAGATTCTTAAATCTAGTGAATTTTGTTGTGCTGCATGTTCTCAAGGGAAGTTAATTTTAAGGCCATCACCAGTAAAGATTGGATTTGAGTCCCCTGAATTCCTAGAGAGGATTCAAGGTGATATATGTGGACCTATTCATCCACCATGTGGATCTTTTAGATATTTTATGGTCCTGATAGACGCATCTTCGAGATGGTCACATGTGTGCTTATTATCTTCTCGCAACCTGGCGTTTGCGAGATTACTGGCTCAAATTATTCGATTAAAAGCACAATTTCCAGAAAATCCAATTAAAGCAATTCGTCTTGATAATGCTGGTGAATTTACTTCCCAAGCTTTTGATGCTTATTGTATGGCTAATGGAATAAGTGTTGAACATCCAGTAGCTTATGTTCACACACAAAATGGGTTAGCAGAATCACTTATTAAGCGCCTCCAATTAATTGCTAGACCCTTGCTTATGAGAACAAATCTCCCAACCTCGGTTTGGGGGCATGCTATTTTACATGCCGCAGCACTTATTCGTTTGAGGCCAACGAGTTATCATCAATTCTCTCCTATACAATTAGCTTTTGGCCAGCAGCCAAATGTTTCCCATTTAAGAATATTTGGGTGTGCGATATATGTTCCCATTGCACCACCTAATCGCACCAAAATGGGACCCCAAAGAAAATTGGGGATATATGTTGGATATGATTCTCCCTCTATAGTGAGGTATCTTGAGATACAAACTGGTGATGTGTTTAAAGCCCGGTTTGCCGATTGTCATTTTGATGAATCAAAATTTCCAACATTAGGGGGAAAGAATAAGTTTCCTGAAAAGGAACTTAATTGGAATGCATCATCGTTGATGCATTTAGATCCTCGATCAGCGCAATGTGAACTAGAAGTTCAAAAGATTGTACATTTGCAAAGAATAGCAAATGAATTGCCTAATGCATTTTCCGATACAAAGAGGATAACCAAATCTTATATACCAGCAGAAAATGCCCCAATTCGAATTGATGTCCCATTAGGACAAGTAGCTACTGAAGCGAATTCACGCCAGAAGCGTGGCAGGGCGGAAAATGTCCCAATTCGAATTGATGTCCCAGTAGGAAAAATAGCCACTGAAGCAAATACACGCCAGAAGCGTGGCAGGCCTGTCGGTTCTAAAGATAGAAATCCTCGAAAGAGAAAAGAGGTAAATACTATTCCTGTTGAAAAAGACATAGTAGAGACACCCGCAGTTGTCCAAAATTCTGATATAACGCCAGAAGACGTTCAGGTACCTGAAAATTGTGAAAATGACGAGATCTCGATAAATTATGTCTTTACAGGAGAGAAATGGGACCGAAATAAGACAATTGTCAATGAAATATTTGCATATAATGTGGCATTAGATATCATGCATGAAAGTAAGGATCTTGAGCCAAGATCAGTCGAAGAATGTCGACAAAGAAGTGATTGGCCAAAATGGGAAGCAGCCATGAAGGCTGAATTAGACTCACTTGCAAAACGTGAAGTCTTTGGACCTGTAGTCCGTACACCTGCAAATGTAAAACCTGTTGGATACAAATGGGTATTTGTGAGAAAACGAAATGAGAAAAATGAAGTTGTGCGCTATAAAGCCCGACTTGTGGCACAAGGTTTTTCACAAAGGCCCGGTATAGATTATGAAGAAACGTATTCCCCAGTAGTGGATGCGATAACATTGCGTTATTTGGTCAGTTTATCTGCATATCATAAACTGCATATGCATTTAATGGATGTGGTAACAGCCTATTTATACGGCTCATTAGATCGGGATATCTATATGAAAGTCCCCGAAGGACTAAAGATATCTAAACCATCCAATGAATATTCGCAAGGGTTATACTCAGTCAAATTGCAAAGATCTTTATATGGTCTAAAGCAATCTGGACGAATGTGGTATAATCGTCTTACTGAGTATCTGGCCAAAAACGGTTTCAAGAATGATGATATATGCCCGTGTGTTTTCATAAAGAAAACTGCTTCTGGATTCATTATAATTGCTGTGTACGTTGATGATTTAAATATCATTGGGACTCCTGAAGAGATTCCAACAATTATAAAAATTCTAAAGGAAGAGTTTGAGATGAAAGATCTTGGAAGAACTAAATTTTGTCTCGGCCTGCAGATCGAGCATATAAAAAGTGGGATCTTTATTCATCAAACAACATACACAGAAAAGATCTTGAAAAGATTTTATATGGATAAGTCACATCCATTAAGTACCCCAATGATTGTAAGATCTTTAGATGTGAAAAAGGATCAATTCCGTCCTAAAGAAGAAAATGAAGATATCCTTGGTCCTGAAGTACCATATCTTAGTGCCATTGGAGCGCTAATGTATCTTGCTAATAATACGCGACCTGACATATCTTTTGCTGTGAATTTACTAGCAAGATATAGTTCCTCTCCAACCAGAAGACATTGGAGTGGAATCAAACAAATCTTTCGATATCTTCATGGGACGGTTGATATGGGTTTGTTTTATCCCTATGGATCCAAGTCACAATTAGTTGGCTATGCAGATGCTGGATACTTGTCTGATCCACATAAAGGGAGATCTCAAACAGGATACCTGTTCACATATGGTGGTACAGCTATATCATGGAGGTCCACGAAACAAACGATTGCAGCAACCTCCTCTAATCATGCTGAAATACTGGCGATTCATGAAGCTAGTCGCGAGTGTTTTTGGCTAAGGAGTTTGATTCAATATATTATGTCATCATGTGGACTGATTGATCATAAGATAGCTCCAACTGTCCTGTTTGAAGATAATACAGCATGCATTGCTCAACTTAAAGGCGGATACATCAAAGGTGATAGAACAAAGCATATTTCTCCCAAATTCTTTTTCACTCATGACCTTCAAAATCAAGGGACAATTGATGTCCAACAGATCCGTTCAAGTGACAATCTGGCAGATTTATTCACAAAGTCACTCCCGAAATCCTCCTTTGAAAGATTGGTACATGAGATTGGGATGCGTCGATTTCGAGATATTAAATGATGTCGACAAGAGGGGGAGACTGTACTCTTTTTCCCTTGGTCAGGTTTTTTCCCATTGGGTTTTTCTTGACAAGGTTTTTAATGAGGCAGTCCCCATCACTAAAGGATATTGTACTCTTTTTCCTTCACTAAAGTTTTTTTTTCCCACTGGGTTTTCTTTAGTAAGGTTTTAACGAGGCAATAATCCTGAATGGTCATCCAAGGGGGAGTGTTGTGATATGGATGACCACGTAGACTCACCTTCTCAATATTGAAGGAATCATTCTCAAGAGAGAATGGATTTAATGAGGTTTGAAAAAGCTAGTTTTGTATGCCTATAAAAGGATGTACGGGCAAAAGG
Source organism: Arachis ipaensis (assembly GCF_059453495.1). Lineage (NCBI taxonomy): Eukaryota > Viridiplantae > Streptophyta > Magnoliopsida > Fabales > Fabaceae > Arachis > Arachis ipaensis. The sequence goes on along the minus strand of NC_142437.1, from coordinate 93,256,545 downwards.
AATAAACAACAATAACAACAGAACAAAAATATTATTCTTCCTTCCTTTTCATACAAATAAATCAATCATCTTTTATGCAATCAAATACCCTTCTCCTTATATTACTATTACAATTCTTTCTCTTCTTTTATTTTATAAGTATTTTAAATTCTATTTTCTATTACTCTTTACATATAATATTAATAGCAATATTAACCATCTTTATTATATTGAGATAGTATCAAATGCAAATCTCTCTCTCTTTATTTTTAATACTTTTTCTTATCTTTGTATATATATACACAATACAACATATAATATTATTATATATATATAATAATTATTGAGCTAATTATATTAATAATAGAGTCTTCTATTTATACATCTTTATTATATATTATATATCTTTTATTTCACAACACGTTATCAGCACGAGACTCTGATCAAATTTTTAAGAAGACTCAGGTAACAAATTTTCATTATGTCAAAGCTCTCTCATCTTGAATTCAATGCTCTTGATATATCTGGAAACAATTATTTATCATGGATATTAGATGCTGAAATCCATCTTGATTCAATGGATCTTGGAGATACCATTAAGGCTGAAAATAATGCATCCCAGAAGGATAAAGCTAAAGCCATGATTTTTCTCCGTCGTCATCTTGACGAAGGATTGAAAAATGAATATCTTACATTAAAAGATCCTGCAGATCTTTGGAAAGACCTTGAAGAAAGGTATAATCATCAGAAAACGGTGATACTTCCTCAGGCCCGGTATGAATGGACGCATTTGCGTTTACAAGATTTTAAATCTATAAATGAATATAATTCTGCAATGTTTCGAATCACCTCACGAATGAAATTGTGTGGGGAAAAAATAACTGATCATGATATGTTGGAGAAAACTTTCTCAACCTTCCATGCCTCGAATGTGCTCCTGCAGCAGCAGTATCGAGAGAAAGGGTTTAAGAAATATTCTGAGTTAATTTCTTGCCTTCTTGTTGCCGAACGCAACAATGAGTTGTTATTAAAAAATCATGAAGCGCGCCCAGCTGGCGCCGCCCCATTTCCTGAAGTAAATGCGGCAAATCATTACCCCAGAAGAGGTAAATGGCAAGCTTTTAATAACAAAAAAAATTATGGAAGGAAAAAGAATTATGTTCAAAAGAGAGGATCTCACCAGAAGTGGGACAAAGAAAAGAATATCGGGCAGAATAAATCAACCGAGGAGAAGTGTTTCCGCTGTGGTGGAAAGGGCCATTGGTCTCGTACCTGTCGTACCCCAAGGCACCTAGTCGATCTTTACCAGGCATCTTTGAAAAAGAACGACAAAGGAAAGGAAACAAATTTTGTTTCAAATGATGCTGAGAACTCCACCACTCATTATGATGTATCTGATTTCTTTGAGGACCCTGAAGGAAATATTGGCCATTTGATCAATGATGGAATAGTTTAATATGTGAAATTGTGAAGTATCTATGTAAATAAATAATGTAAAAAATTTATTGTTAAAGTTTTATTTTCTATGTATTTAAGTTTCAAATGTGATGTACATAAATAATGAAATATTAATATTTATGAATTTTGAAATTATTAATTGTGTCAAATTTTAAAATAAAATTTCAGTATATGACATTATTTTATGTACAGTGTTTCTTAGAAAAATAATTCTGATCAAGTATTCAATTTAACTATGCATACTACTCATTTTATTATTATTTGTTTTTGAAGAGAATGGCAAGGATATGTAATGAAGATGTATGCCTTGCGGATAGTGCAAGTTCGCACACTATTCTCAAAAGTGATATATATTTTACCCATCTTGTGCCAAAAGAGGAATATGTTAACACTATTATTGGCTCAGGCAATGTGATAGAAGGCTCCGGAAGAGCTATAATTTTGTTTCTTGGAGGAACAAAATTTATAATAAATAATGCACTATTATCTACCAAGTCTCTGAGAAACTTGTTGAGTTTCAAAGATATTCGCCGAAATGGATATCATGTTGAGACGATGAATGAGGGAAATCATGAGTATTTATGTATAACAACTCATGATTCAAATAAGAAAGTTATATTAGAAAAATTACCCTCACTTTCATCTGGGTTGTATTATACAAAGATTAGTGCAATTGAATCACATGCCACTGTAAACCAGAAGTTTACTAACTCAAATGAGTTCATAACTTGGCACGACCGATTGGGTCATCCGGGAACAACCATGATGAGAAGAATTATTGAAAACTCTCATGGACATTCACTAAAGAACCAGAAGATTCTTAAATCTAGTGAATTTTGTTGTGCTGCATGTTCTCAAGGGAAATTAATTTTAAGGCCATCACCAGTAAAGATTGGATTTGAGTCCCCTGAATTCCTAGAAAGGATTCAAGGTGATATATGTGGACCTATTCATCCACCATGTGGATCTTTTAGATATTTTATGGTCCTGATAGACGCATCTTCGAGATGGTCACATGTGTGCTTATTATCTTCTCGCAACCTGGCGTTTGCGAGATTACTGGCTCAAATTATTCGATTAAAAGCACAATTTCCAGAAAATCCAATTAAAGCAATTCGTCTTGATAATGCTGGTGAATTTACTTCCCAAGCTTTTGATGCTTATTGTATGGCTAATGGAATAAGTGTTGAACATCCAGTAGCTTATGTTCACACACAAAATGGGTTAGCAGAATCACTTATTAAGCGCCTCCAATTAATTGCTAGACCCTTGCTTATGAGAACAAATCTCCCAACCTCAGTTTGGGGGCATGCTATTTTACATGCCGCAGCACTTATTCGTTTGAGGCCAACGAGTTATCATCAATTTTCTCCTATACAATTAGCTTTTGGCCAGCAGCCAAATGTTTCCCATTTAAGAATATTTGGGTGTGCGATATATGTTCCCATTGCACCACCTAATCGCACCAAAATGGGACCCCAAAGAAAATTGGGGATATATGTTGGATATGATTCTCCCTCTATAGTGAGGTATCTTGAGATACAAACTGGTGATGTGTTTAAAGCCTGGTTTGCCGATTGTCATTTTGATGAATCAAAATTTCCAACATTAGGGGGAGAGAATAAGTTTCCTGAAAAGGAACTTAATTGGAATGCATCATCGTTGATGCATTTAGATCCTCGATCAGCGCAATGTGAACTAGAAGTTCAAAAGATTGTACATTTGCAAAGAATAGCAAATGAATTGCCTGATGCATTTTCCGATACAAAGAGGATAACCAAATCTTATATACCAGCGGAAAATGCCCCAATTCGAATTGATGTCCCAGTAGGACAAGTAGCTACTGAAGCGAATTCACGCCAGAAGCGTGGCAGGGCGGAAAATGTCCCAATTCGAATTGATGTCCTAGTAGGAAAAATAGCCACTGAAGCAAATACACGCCAGAAGCGTGGCAGGCCTGTTGGTTCTAAAGATAGAAATCCTCGAAAGAGAAAAGAGGTAAATACTATTCCTGTTGAAAAAGACATAGTAGAGACACCCGCAGTTGTCCAAAATTCTGATATAACGCCAGAAGACGTTCAGGTACCTGAAAATTGTGAAAATGACGAGATCTCGATAAATTATGTCTTTACAGGAGAGAAATGGGACCGAAATAAGACAATTGTCAATGAAATATTTGCATATAATGTGGCATTAGATATCATGCATGAAAGCAACGATCTTGAGCCAAGATCAGTCGAAGAATGTCGACAAAGAAATGATTGGCCAAAATGGGAAGCAGCCATGAAGGCTGAATTAGACTCACTTGCAAAACGTGAAGTCTTTGGACCTGTAGTCCGTACACCTGCAGATGTAAAACCTGTTGGATACAAATGGGTATTTGTGAGAAAACGAAATGAGAAAAATGAAGTTGTGCGCTACAAAGCCCGACTTGTGGCACAAGGTTTTTCACAAAGGCCCGGTATAGATTATGAAGAAACGTATTCCCCTGTAGTGGATGCGATAACATTGCGTTATTTGGTCAGTTTATCTGCATATCATAAACTGCATATGCATTTAATGGATGTGGTAACAGCCTATTTGTACGGCTCATTAGATCGGGATATCTATATGAAAGTCCCTGAAGGACTAAAGATATTTAAACCATCCAATGAATATTCGCAAGGGTTATACTCAGTCAAATTGCAAAGATCTTTATATGGTCTAAAGCAATCTGGACGAATGTGGTATAATCGTCTTACTGAGTATCTGGCCAAAAACGGATTCAAGAATGATGATTTCTGCCCGTGTGTTTTCATAAAGAAATCTGCATCCGGATTCATTATAATTGCTGTGTACGTTGATGATTTAAATATCATTGGGACTCCTGAAGAGATTCCAACAATTATAAAAACTCTAAAAGAAGAGTTTGAGATGAAAGATCTTGGAAAGACTAAGTTTTGTCTCGGCCTACAGATCGAGCATATAAAAAGTGGGATCTTTATTCATCAAACAACATACACAGAAAAGATCTTGAAAAGATTTTACATGGATAAGTCACATCCATTAAGTACCCCAATGATTGTAAGATCTTTAGATGTGAAAAAGGATCAATTCTGTCCTAAAGAAGAAAATGAAGATATCCTTGGTCCTGAAGTACCATATCTTAGTGCCATTGGAGCGCTAATGTATCTTGCTAATAATACGCGACCTGACATATCATTCGCGGTGAATTTACTAGCAAGGTATAGTTCCTCTCCAACCAGAAGACATTGGAGTGGAATCAAACAAATTTTTTGATATCTTCATGGAACGGTTGATATGGGATTGTTTTATCCCTATGGATCCAAGTCACAACTAGTTGGCTATGCAGATGCCGGATACCTGTCTGATCCACATAAAGGGAGGTCTCAAACAGGATACCTATTCACATATGGTGGTACAGCTATATCATGGAAGTCCACGAAACAGACGATAGCAGCAACCTCATCTAATCATGCTGAAATACTGGCGATTCATGAAGCTAGTCGCGAGTGTTTTTGGCTGAGGAGTCTGATTCAATATATTCTGTCATCATGTGGACTAATTGATCATAAGATAGCTCCAACTGTCCTGTTTGAAGATAATACAGCATGCATTGCTCAACTTAAGGGTGGATACATCAAAGGTGATAGAACAAAGCATATTTCTCCCAAATTCTTCTTCACTCATGATCTTCAAAATCAAGGGACAATTGATGTCCAACAGATCCGTTCAAGTGACAATCTGGCAGATTTATTTACAAAGTCACTCCCAAAATCCTCCTTTGAAAGATTGGTACATAAGATTGGGATGCGCCGATTTCGAGACATTAAATGATGTCGGCAAGAGGGGGAGACTGTACTCTTTTTTCCTTGGTCAAGTTTTTTTTCCCATTGGGTTTTTCTTGACAAGGTTTTTAATGAGGCAGCCCCATCATTAAAGGATATTGTACTCTTTTTCCTTCACTAAGGTTTTTTTCCCACTGGGTTTTTCTTTAGTAAGGTTTTAACGAGGCAATAATCCTAAATGGTCATCCAAGGGGGAGTGTTGTGATAAGGATTCTATCACACCTTACGTGGATGCCCATTTTCCATGAGGTGTAGTTTCTCAAGGATGACTTAGAAGACCACATTTAATATGAACTTGAAAAGCTTTCTCATGTACGTGTATAAATAGAGGCTTAAGCCTCTGAATGGAAATACACTAAAAACAATAACAAAATACTATTCTCCCTTCCTTTTCATACAAATCAATCTTATTTTATGCTGCAATCAAATACTCTTCTTCTTATATTTCTACTACAATTCTTTCTCTTCTTTTATTTTATAAGTATTTTAAATTCTATTTTCTATTACTCTTTACATATAATATTAATAGCAATATTAACCATCTTTATTATATTGAGATTGCAACAATAAACAGATGCGATTCTCTCTCTCTTTATTTTTAATACTTCTTTCTATCTTTGTATAAATATACACATTACAACATATAATATTATTATATATATATAAATTATTATTGGGCTAATTATTTTAATACTAGAGTCTTCTATTTGTACATCTCTATTATATATATCTTTTATTTCACAACATTATCTACAAATATAATCCTTCACAAAAATACTTAATAAGGAGGTGTTTCATAAATTGAGGTGAGAACAAGAAGCGCTAGCTTTTTGAGCGTGTTAAAAATGAGAGCAATTTATTAAAATAAAACATTTGAATTTTAATATTATCGAAATATAATTTTTATATCAAGATATAATTTTTTAAAAATTTATGTAAATTGCGAGAGGAATCTTATAGATTTTGAATACATATAAACCGTGGGTAAAATTCTACGGTTTACGTTCAAAAGTTATTTGCATAGTATTTTGTCGATTTTTAGCAAATCGATGGTGGTTCGATTTTAATGGTTTGGAAGCGAAACCTAATCCTCTTTTTCAAGTACCAGTTCTATAAGTGCATCAAAGGTTCTACGAGTATTAAAATAGAAAATAAGTTTGAAAAGTGCCAAAAAGATAAAAGAAGTGTAAAAGAAAAGATTCAAAAAAGTAAACTGACTAAAATCGAAATGACTTGTACTGAATTATAAAGAAAGCGATTAAAATGACAGAAAACTTAAAAATACTGAAACATAAACTGGGCAGATAAGTAAAAGAAACTTTGAATGTAAATCTGACAATAAAATTAAAGGATGTTTTGAACCAAGAAAAAGTAAAGTTTACAGAAATTGTAAATGGAAATTTTAAAACAATGGAAGGAATCCTACAGAAATCGAACTCGAATGCAGACTCAGAAATTCGTTGGGGATGTGAGTGTGCTTGAGTGTATTTCTAAAGAAAAGTCCCAACCTTTATTTCCTAAAACTTGCTAATATTTATAATCTACCTCTATAACCGACCACTAATTGTATGGTGCTGCCTTGTATGCGCATTCCTAGGTAACCGTTCCTGCTCTTTTGCTAATAAACGTTACAAAAAAATTCTCAACTCAGAGAAAAGCCTTCAACTTCCTTCTTTGTGTAACCGTTCGATTCTCTATTCGAATTACTTTCCCGATTTGTTAAGGTATCGAAATCGAGTACGCATCAGATAACTTCCATTTAACGCTTGCATGTGTGTCTTTTCGATTTCTACTTCCTTCCTAACATCTCTCCAGCATTTCGAATTAGCTTATCCTTTCGAAAGTATTTTTTCGACTAACAAATTGCCCCTAGGATTAATGTGTTTATCTTCGAAGTCATTCTTTGGAAGATGAAACACTTAATCCTAATCCAGTTTTCAATCACTTTAACTGACCATAGTTATCATTTACCTTCTCCATTAATTCTGACCCGTTTGACACGTTTCCCGTGACTCGTGCTTTCTCTCTCCACCACTTCGCCTTCTTCACAAAGTTACCTCTTTTCTCCTTGAATTCCCTTTGTAATAACGGCTACACTGAAACTCCCTTTAAATCCAACACTTCTCTCTTTGCTCAATCTTTCTCGAGTTTCCATTCTTTCGACTTCTCTTGCATTCACCCTTCTTGCATAACTTTTACTCTTCAATCTTCATTCTTCTTTGCTCTTCAATGGCTGCTTCTTCATCCCATATTGCTGCACAAGACAAAGGCAAAGGCCTCATGGTGCAACCACCGGCTCCTCCAGCTCTTCACGTGTTGAATCAGGTCAATGATGAAGTCATTGATGACCCACAACTTCAAATAAATGACCCCAGAATCCTTATTCCCTTTACTGTGGGTGAAGATATCCATTGTTTCATTGGTCCCGTCGAGAATTTGGAAAGGGCAAGCAAAAAACTTCCTTTCTTCCCCAGTGCTCAAGGGGAAGATTTGTTGACCAATCGAGACCTTGATATCTCTTTTTTCATCAATAAAAAACCCTTTAGAAATAACTCGAAAATCAACCCTCGTGGGACTGACTTCACAGCCTGGTATGAGCGTCTTGCTCCATCGAAAAGCGCTGCTTAGGGGCTTTTGGAATTCAAGATCTTCAGAGACTTTCTCACTTTTCACCTTCGACGCTCCCTTGGATGATCGGAGCCGTGACCTTTTTCTGGAACAGGACTACCAATAATTTCCACCTTCCTTGTGGGATGATTGGTATGTCACTTTTAGATGTGGCTGCTATTATAGAACTCCCAATTAGTCCTTTAGACTTCACCTCTGACATGCAGCCAAGGCAACAGTACAACATTGCCTCCACAACTTCCTACAGTGACTTTATTGTTCATCACATAGGTGCGGAGAGCACTGCCATTACAGATGATGAACATGTAGCCTTTCTGTTCTACTGGCTAAATACAATTGTCTTCTGCTCTCGAAGTGTTCAAATGCAAAAGCTTTTCCTTCCTCTTGCTGCTCTACTTCATGAAGGGAACAACTTTAACTTGGCCAAACTTCTTCTAAGGCATGTTTTCAAAGAACTTGGCCAGTTTGTTAATTGTCTTCGAAACAAATATTTGATCAGTACAGGTGGCCATCTCTGGCTTCTTCAACTATGCCTTAATGTCATTTTCGAAAAGTATATGATAAATTCTGGAGGTGGTGCTACAGACAAACAACACATTGAAGGCTTCCGATTGGCTAATTTCAAGCCAAATTTTTTAGAAGTACAATCAGATGAAGACTGATTTTGGGCTGTCTTTTCCCTTTTTCATTCTTTCAAAGACTTCCATAACGAGGACCTCAATTTCACCTATTTTTTGCGTCGAAATTGTGGTCCTGCTTGGCTAGAGTGCTTCCTCTTCCCCAACGATACTGAAGAAAATGAGCTTGCTAACAGGAGTTGGGCAAACTTACTGGTTGTACAAGTGATTCCTACAGGACTACCTCAACATAAAAAAGAACGTTTCAAGGTAACTCTGTATGTCCCTCATTACACAGCCAGGAAACTTGGCTTCTCACAAGCTATCCCAACTCCACTCCCCAGAAACAGCATGCCATTTTGCCATATTACTTTGGCTTCAAAGAAAGAGCTTGATATGTGCCTCTTAAAAAATCAACAACAAAAAGAAGGCTATAATCACCTTGTTTACGATCGAAGCTCTTACATCACAAAATCTTGCTTCGATTGGTGGACTGCTTACTACTCTAAGTACAGTCGCACCTTGGAAGAGATTAAGCGTTCTGTTGTCCAAGCGGTCCCTACTGCTGAGAGTTCTCCAAAGAAGACTCAGAAAAGAAAAGCTGAAGCTACAGCTTCTTCACGCCAACCACTAACGAAAAGTCGACGGACGCCTTTGAAGACTTCTAGGAAGGTAACTACATTTAAACGCTCATTTTTTAACTGAGATTCTTCGCTAATCACATTCACTTGCAACTCTTTTAATGTCAATCTTTCTTTAGTTACAGTTGCAACCGTCGAGTGCAAATTCTGATGAAAGTGAGCCATTTATTCAGAATATCCTTGCTGCATCCTCACAGTTGGAGGATACAATTGATTCAGATCTGGGCTCTCTATTAGTTCGAGGAACAAGACCCATTCCAGTAACATTATATCATTTTCGCATATATGTCGATTTAGTCAAAATAAATCTCGACTTAATGTACCTTGCATTTCAGCCAGTTACTGCTACTCAATCAATTACCTCATCTCTGGCACCTGACCAGCCACATCAACAACAACAACAACAACAAGACTTAAGACAAACCACATCTCACTCATCAATCCAAGCCACAGAGTCTGTTCAGCCTCTCCAAGTCGCTTTTCCACATCCAACCAGGACACAAGTAGTCGACTTAACAAAGGAGCACACCCATCAATCTCCAACACAGCCTTTGAGCATTGGACATGTTTCTGCAACCAAGCAGGCTGCACCTTCTACTGAATTTCAAATGGCCCCTGATTCGGACTCTCCCTCTCGAGTCGCTGAGACTACTGCTCCTGATTCGGATTCTCCATCTAGAGTTCTAGAAACCATTCCTTCTCCTCAAAGAACCTTCAGTCCTTTCAAACAAGCTGAACTTCAAACTTTCCTTGGTCAAGGATCTGAAGGTTTGGGTGTTTCTACTGAATCTGCAAATGTCAACCTAGTTAACCTAGTCACCATCCTAAACCAAGCTATTCAGGAAGACAATGTGCCTATTTCTACCCCTGTACTCATTGGTCCTTCTACATATGGTCCTTTATCTGAGCTGAATGTTAATGCTCGAGAATAACTTCTGTCACTTCTCAAGCTCCTGGACCATCCACCCATCGAATAGACCAATGATGCAGCCCTGAACAAACTTTTGTCTGATATTTTAAGTTCATCTCTTGAACTCCATGTCCCGTCCTCATACTATGCTATAGTCAAACAGTTCATACAAATTGCTAACAAGAGCGTAACTACCTAAGAAAAACTACAAGAGATCAAGGGTACAGTGGCCCAAATTAGAACTGAATCCAAAAGCTATGCTGCAGCTCTGCAGCCAATCCAGGCTTCCCGTGAAGAATTCGATTTAAGAATCTGTCAAGCCCTCTCCGTTCAAGCTTACTATGATAATGAAGAGAGAAAACTTGAAGCAGAATTGGCTCAGATCAATGAAAGACTGGCAAAAATTTGGAAGAAGAAGGCAGATATAGCTACACCTCTAGCCACTGTCCAGCATGAACAACAACAACTTGTGCAAGAAATTGTTTCTATTGAGGCCAAACAAGAAGAATGTGAGAAACAACTTGGCAAGGCCCAATATGAAGAATTCAAGCATGCTGAGACACTTTCAGTTCTGAACAATGAAAGGGTAAAGCTACACTCAGACTTAGTAGAGCTTATGGCGTCTTACATTTCTACACCTTAGACTTCAGTATTTGTAATGGTTTTCTTTATTTTCAGACTTATGCACTTTAATTCTAATTCATCAAACAATGATATTGCTTCAAATACTTTCCGTTAATCGAATTGATTATATTTTCTGATTCGATATCCTTGATTCGATATGCATTTCTAGAAAATAATCCTATCACTTGGAAAGGGTCTTCCCAAGTATGGGACCATTTGCCAAGAACTCTCGATTTCTTTTCCATTGGTAAAATAACTTTCAAAACCAAGTCACCTATATTGAAGCATTTCTCCTTTATTCGACGATTGTAATTTCGAGCAACACTTTCTTTTTGTCGAATCATATTTTCAAGTGCCAAGATTCGCTCTGAATCTAATTCATTCAACTCATCAAACATTGCATTCCAATAATCATCGACTGACAAGTAGTTCTGTTTTGACACCCTCAAAGTATTCAAATTAATTTCCAATGGTAGCACAGCATCATGGCCATATACTAATTTATAGGGCGACGTACCTGTTGACCCTCTTGGTGAATTTCGATAAGCCCATAATACTTGACTTAACGTTTCATGCCAAGTTCGAAGTCTATTCCCGACCTGTTTTTAATCAAACTTATCAGGATTTTATTTGCTTCCTCAACTTGCCCATTGGCCTGTGCATAATAAGGGGTTGAAGTAACCATATTTATATTCCTCGAAGCTGTAAAATTCTTGATTCGCTGACCAGTAAACATAGACCCTTGATCAGTGCTCAATGTTTGAGGAATTCCAAATCGATGGATTATATGTTCCTCAATAAAATCTATTATTTCATTTTGCCCAACTTCTACTAAAGGAACTGCTTCGACCCACTTTGTAAAATAATCAATTGCTACCAGAATAAATTTATGATGTTTCGATGAAGGAGGATGAATCAATCCAATAAGATCCAAAGCCCAACCCCTAAACATCCATGGTTTTATAATCGAATACAACTCAGACGCTGGGATCTGTTGTATCGATCCATGCTTTTGACATTCTAGACACACTTTTGCATATTCGATACAATCTTTGATCATGGATGGCCAATATACATGATTTCGATATAGCACCCATTTCATCTTCTTTCCAGCCTGATGAGCACCACATATCCCTTTATGAACTTCACCTAAAGCAATGTCTTTATCATCTTGACTTAGACATCTCGACAGACTTCCATTGATTCCCTTCTTATACAACTCATCAACCATCAAGACAAAATTTATTGCTTGCAATTTTACCTTTCTATCAACTGGGATGCTGGGATGTTGGGAATAATGAGTATGACCACAATCCAATCAATCATGCGTCAAATAATTTGTTATTGTTATTATATTAAAATGTTAATATAATAAAGTCCTTGATTAAATTTAGTGATTTATCATCGTGATAGTGATCATAATATTGAGAGATAAATTTTTTATAATTTAATCTAAATTGTTCTTGGTCATAGGATTATTAAAAAGGACATTAATAATCCGGAAAGATCAATATATATATATATATATATATATATATATATATATATAATGGTCTTCATTGGATGAAGATTAATAGATCTCATTTATTAAATTATATATATATATATATATATATATATATATATATATATATATATATATATATATATATATGGTACATATAGAGATATAACCATTGAACTGACTCACTTTGAGAATTCCTAATGGTTATAATTACCGTATATTTTTCAATAGGATATTATCAAGATGAACATAGTAATAGAGTTTTCTTTGACATGCGACTATCATAGTAATTAACAATGTATTTATTATACTTTGATTCCGGACACCTAATACCCTAGGGTGCTAGTTGAATGGATATTGGGTATGATTTAAATACTTGTAGAATTAATGATTAGTCAATAAGGAATCCGTCAACTCCCGGTAAAGAGTTTGAGCTCTATGATTATAGTGACTGAGATGAATAAAACATTGGTTAAGGGAATTGAATGAATGAAGAAATGAGTTTCTTAGGTCATTCACAGTTCATTATAATAATGGTAACAAGTTAGAGTTTGACAATTAAACCATACTCTAAAGGTTAACCAAGAGCTGGAAAGATGGAAGGAATTATACTTCGTTCTTCTGAAGTTCTTAGTAAAAATATATTACTTCATACTATTGGGTCGTTGGAGAGTGTTGCTAGACGCCAACCTTGATTAGTAAATTTAGTATGACTAATTTACTACACACTTAGTATTAAATCTATGGGGTCACACACTAACGAGTGTTCTAATCTTTGCTGTAGAATTATTTAATTATTATTTTGATTTGATCAAATAAATAATTATATTAATTCAAATAGAATATTATTATATTCTTTGCTAGCACCAAGAATATAATAACAGTATGATGATTGAGAATATTAAATGAGATTTGAGAATAATTAGTTATTCTATTTCTAAATTTGGATGAGATCCTAACTGATTTTGTTTTCAAATTGAGTTATGATATGATTCATAAATTTGAAAGATTCAGATTTAGAATTTCAAGATATGATTTAAATTTGAATTGAGATTCAAATTTAAAATCAGTAACAAATCTCATACTATATATATGTATGCCAAGAGTAAAGGAATTACAGACGAGAATAACAAGAGTTTTATTCCTTTACCTCTACACACATAAATGTATGTGAGCCTGTTTCTTGGAAAAGAATTTTATGGCGTGCAAAGAGTTGCAAGAGGTTTCTCAATTTAGATCAGATGTCCATTGGTCAAGGAGTTGACAGCAAAGGTTGGTCTTGGTGTGGATACGCATAGCGCCTTCGTACCATCGAAAGAGAAAAAGATTTTTACTAGCGTACTCAGGTATTTAGATCTGATCTACTATATATTCATTATTGCAATAAAGTTTAAGCACAAAATAGATCTTTAGAATTACTTTCTTTTCTTCTACTGCGTGTTATGAACACATGGTAATCCTTCATGGGATTCTTTAAATATTCACCAATAGGCTTTCGCCAATTGTCATCTTCCCACTTGCCTATACACAAATCTTCCCTTTCATCCGCAGGCACCAAAATTTGATGGATACTGGATAATTTTCTTAATGTTTCTGGGCCAATTCTATATCTCGAAGTAATTTGAGTTAACTCATTAGTGACCTCATTATGAATCCTTGGGATATGAACCAAAGAAACTTTTCGAAAAGAAGTTAACAACTCCCAAGCCATTGCCAAATATTTTTGCAACTTCTCATTATTACATTTGAACTCTTTCGATAACTGTTTCAAGACTGACTAAGAATCCCCTAGGATTTGGACTTCCAAAGCCCCTTTTCCGATCAAGATTTCAAGGCCCAAAATTAAAGCTTCATATTCTGCCATGTTATTCGAGCAAGGATATTTTAGCTCAAACAAGAATTCTGATGGAATCCCTTCTAGCAAGATAATAAGAATTCCAACCCATGCACCATCTTTGTGCTTGGATCGATCAAAATATAATTTCTAATAATTGAATTTAATATCAATTACATTTACCCCCGATCATTTTGATTATTCAAATTATCAACTAGAAAATCTGCAATGACTTGACCTTTCATAGCTTTTGCTGGGACATATTGCAAATTGAACTCTGTCAAAGCGAGCATCCATTTCCCTAAACGATCTCGTAACATTGGAAAACTCAATATATATTTGATGAGATCAGTTTGTGCTACAACTTTTACTAATTTAGCCACCATATAGCACTTTAATTTCATGCACGCATAGTATAAGGATAAACACAAGTTTTCTATTGGGGAATACCTTGTTTCAATATCGGTCAAAACACAACTAAGGCAATAAACTACCCGTTCATGCCCATTCTCATCATCTTGGGCTAGCATACACCCAATTGTGTTTGCAGATGCTACAATGTACAATTTTAAGGGCTCATGTGGTCGGATACTCGCCATAATTAGAGCCTTAGACAAGTATGCTTTTATTGAATCGAATGCCTGTTGATGCTTATTTGTCCATTCGAATTGTGAATCATTCTTTAGTTTTACTAAAGGCACGAACACTCGAGTTCGATCAGAAAGATTCGAAATGAACCTTCTAAGATAATTTACTTTACCTAGGAATGACTGCACTTCTTTTTTTCGATTTTGGCGAAGACAATGCTAATATCGCATCAGCCTTGCTTTTATCAATTGCAATCACCTTTTTATGAACAACAAAACCTAAGAAGTTCCCAGATGATACACCAAAGGCACATTTCAAAGGATTCATTTTCAATCCTTTCTTTCGCATAGTAACAAATACTTTCCTTAGATGATCAATATGTTGATTCACCGAAATCGATTTGACCATAACATCATCAATATACACTTCCATAAATCTTCCAATATACTCATAGAATATGGCATTCATTGCTCGCTGGTAAGTTGCACCATCATTTTTCAAACCGAAAGGTATAACCACCCATTCATAAGTGCCTAATTCCCCGAGACAACGAAAGGCAGTTTTGGACACATCATCTTCTGCAATGAAGATTTGGTTATATCCTGAATAACCGTCCATAAAACTTAGGATTTCATTTTCCACTGTAGAATCGATCAACATATCTGCGATTGGCATAAAATATTTATCCTTCGGAGTAGCATTATTCAAGTCTCTAAAATCAATGTACACCCTTAACTTTCCATTTTTCTTCATTAACAGGAACAATATTCAAAACCCATTCCACATAACGTGTGGTTCGAATAAACTTTGCTTTAATCAACCGTTCTATTTCTTCCTTAATCTTTTGATTGATTTCTGGAGCAAAACGACGAGGAGTTTGCTTCACAGGTCGAGCATTTGGTTTCAATGCTAAACAATGTTCTACAAGAGAACAATCAAGACCAGGAATCTCATGATACTCCCAAGCAAAACAATCTTTGAATTCATGTAAAAGATGAAAAAGTTTAGTTCAGAAAGGATCTATGAGATCTTTACAAATATAAGTGATTCAAACATCATCAAGAGACCCCAAATTAATTTCTTCTAGGGGATCTTGAGATTCAAACCCTTTTAAATAATCCTCATCTTTTACTGAATATTTTTTGAAACCCAAAGGTTCTAAATCATAGATGCAATCAAAAGAGAAATAAACAGATTCATTAGGAATAAGATGAACTTGATCACTTGCTGGATTAACATCAGCTTTATTTTCAACACAATGGACTTCTGCTATTAAATTGGCAGTTCGACTAACAATATCATTTGCATTATAAAATGTAGAAAAACATAAACCATGACTAAACTCGATTGAAGACATCGAGTTCTTACTACTAAGAGAAGAAATTACATTCCTAAATGACCCTACTTCATCAGAAGAATTACCTTTATTTCCTACAGAAGGGAAATTATTTAAATAATTATTTAAAATTACCAGGTAATTCCAGACATCTTGCACACGTTCCATCGAATAATGCCTCAGATCCCTTAAGATGAACAATCCCAGCCAGTTGGGGTAACATTCAGATGTGGATGGCGCAATTTCACTGTCAAGCCTTCTGAAGACAAATAGCAGCCCTCGCATTTATAAGAATTCAACGCCCTGTCAACATTTAAAGGCTTCAGTTTCGGACTGTATACCCTGAAATCGACATGCAGCTGTTTGACATATAAATTCGAATCTGCCTTAAGAACTTCAGGCTTGCCATCCTCTGTCCAAAGGAGGACACTTTGATGTACAGTAGATGGTACAGCTCCAACTCCATGAATCCAGTCTCAACCTAGTAAAGCATTGTAACTTGCTTTCGATGGCACCACCACAAAAATAGTATTTCGTTCAGATGACCCCACTTTCACCCCTAAAGTAACCAGACCTTTTGCAGGAGTAGAAGAACCACTAAAGTCTGTTATAGCAATATTGGTGGGGACCAAATCATCAGGATGCTTACCAACTTTCACCACTATCCTTTCTGGTAAGAGACTTATTGCTGCTCCACCATCAATTAACACTTTATTCACTTTAATCCCACTCAAGGTAGTAGTAATGTGTAGTGGGCGAAGATGAGACTTTTACTTTTCGGTGGGCCTCAGAAAACACCCTGGTTCATCCTCATATAGGATGAAAGAAAAGGCTTCTTTAGCGTCCATGTCATAATCTTCTTCGGGGTCGCCTTCATACTCACCCAGATACTCAGTTGGAATAATCGAAATAGTTCCGACCATCTCATCATCTCCTTCCTCAAAGTATTCTTCATCCAAATCAGCCTTTTTGCCTTTGTCAACCCCTGGAGTATGAACTATTGCCTTGCCCTTCTCCAATTTCGTGGGGGAAGGAATAGTCTTCGAGCATGTTTTCCCATCAGAGCAAAAAACTATTCGGGAATGCATCGAAGGTGTTGCCCCCTTGCCTTTGTCACCCTGAGGCTTCTTGTTTTGAGGTAAACTCTTTCTTCCTCTTCCCCTCAGGTATCCTCTGGCTCGACCATGTTGATAAAGATATTGATTTCGAGGAGGCCCTCGATGTCCCCACTGTGGGTTTCGCCGATATTGCGCATCTCGAATAGCCTGGGAGCGACTCATCGGTGCAACAACATTATGCTGAGGAGCCCTTGAACTTTCTCCTTCCACTCGTCTAACAGGTTGTCTTTAATGAGCCTGCTCCTCCCTATGAGCCAACTCCTTTTTCATCCATTCCTTCTCAAAGATCGCTGCAGCCTCAGCGTCAAATACAACATTACATCGAGGACACAAAGATACATCACGATCTTTGATCTTTTACTGCACTAAGAAATCCAGTAATCCATCCCCTGCTCGAGGATATACTGATCGGACTTGCGACTCGAAATCACCTAGAGCCATATCAAAGTCATAAGACATACCAACCATATTTACTCCAAAATATGGTTCAACAAAACTAGCTTCAGCCTCGAAAGGATCAACATCAACTTTCATTTCTTTTTTCCCATCTTCGAACTTCAATCGTCCTTCTATGATGGCTTCCTGAATTAAGTCCCTGAAACGAACACAACTATTAGTCGAATGATTGGTTGCTTGGTGAAATTTATAATAAGGTTTCCTTTTTAAATTTTTCACCGAAAGTAAAGTTCTACCCTCAGGCAGAATTAATTGTTTATCTTTAAGCAACACATCGAAAATCTGATCAGATTTTGAAATATCCAAACTATATTTCTTCCCACTCTTTAGTTTTGAATCATTCGACTTTTCATTACTAGGGAATTTTTTAAGTAAGGAGCAAACATATGGAGGACCCTTTTTAAGTTCAGCCAAATCAACCTCTGCTTCAAGATCAAATTTCTCATCCGAGGACTCCATAGTCACGTAAGCAAGCTTCTCCTTTCGAGTAAAAGGTTTACTCTTTAACTTTTGTTCATTCCTATATTTCTCCTTTTCTTTTTTCATTAATTCGACCTGACGAACCCTTTCAGCCAAATGGGCTAAGTCAGGTATATGCACATTAAGCAGTTTTCGACGTATATAAAATCCTAACCCCATAACTGCTATTTTCACCACTTCACTCTCAGGTAATGACACGTAGCATCTACTTCTAGCATTTTTGAAACATAGCATATAATCATCGATGGTTTCACCATCCTCTCATTTCAAAGTAACTAGGTCAGTAATTGCCACATTAAATTCCCCTCGATAAAATTGAGCGTGAAAAGCAATTTCCAACTGATTCCATGTCGTTATCGAATTTGGTCTGAGATTTCAAAACCAAGTAAACGTATTCTTCGTTAACGAAGAAGGAAAAAAACTTCATTTTTCAAATTCTCATAATTGGCTTGATTCCCAATCTCGACTAAATATCGAGCGACATATTCAGTAGTTGACTCTCCGACTTCCCCTGCAAATTTTGTGATTATTTTTGGATTTTTCACCCCTCTTGGCACTTCAACCATTTGAACAACCTGAGGAAAAGCAGACACAAAGTGGGGTCGATTCATCAAACCAACGTTCAAACTAACTCGATTGAGCACTTCATCCACAATTCTTGTGACTTGATAACGTTCACCACCATGATTAACACGTAATCTAGCTAAAACATCATATGCATTTTGACCACGGGAAATTTTCTGAGGATTCTCCCTATTCAAAAGATTATTTTCATTTTGAAATATATTTCTGAAGCTTTCTATTGTTCCCCCTGGCATCATGCCTTTCTCCTTCATCATAATCAACAATTCGAGCAATTCGTTCGACTTGCCTTACAAAACGTTCAAATTTTGATTCGTGATCAGCCATCATAGGATTTAAAATTGTGGTCATTTGTTGAGTCAATAAATTGACTAAATCATGATGGCTTTCCTCTACATATTGTCGAAATACCGCCATGAAATTAGAGGCATTTGATGTAGAGCCCACATTATAATCACGTGAGAACTCAAAATACTGTTGTGGATTTTGAGAATTATTTCCTCCATTTACACTTCCGAAACAAACAGGAGGAATGAAACTACTCACTGGCAGAGTACAGCCGGGAGGAAGACCATAAGGAGGCCAACCGGTGGTTATTATAGGCTGGACTGGTGGTAAGTTACCACATTGACGAATATTACGTCCAACATTTCCAGTTTGTACACTAGTAACCACCGTACTTTCACTTACACCCAAACCTTCCGAACGTGAAGTGACGTTCGAAGATTGCACAGTTACTGGTATGCTGTCATTGGTGGACGAACCACCATTCACATTTGACACTTCATCAGCCATGTGAATAATCCTTCCACTTCTCAATTGCATACACCAAATGACACAAATAAATAAATCTTTTGACACACTTCAGTTTAAAACTGTCCCACCGGGCGTGTCAATTTTTTTTGTCAATTTTTAGCAAATCGATAGTGGTTCGATTCTAATGGTCTGGGAGCGAAACCTACTCTTCTTTTGCAGGTACCAGTTCTATAAGTGCATCAAAGATTCTCGAATTAGACGAGTATTAAAATAGAAAATAAGTTTGAAAAGTGGCAAAAAGATAAAAGAAGTGTAAAAGAAAAGATTCAAAAAGTAAACTGACTAAAATCGAAATGAGTTGTACTGAATTATAAAGAAAGCGATTAAAATACTTTCGATTTGATCAAAGGGCTTTTGACAGAAAACTTAAAAATACTGAAACATAAACTGGGCAGATAAGTAAAAGAAACTTTGAATGTAAATCTGACAATAAAATTAAAGGATGCTTTGAAGATAAATCTAACAAAAAAAAGTAAAGTTTACAGAAATTATAAATGGAAATTTAAAGACAATGGAAGGAACCTAAGGAAATCGAACTCAAATGCAGACTCCGAAATTTGCTGGGGATGTGAGTGTGCTCGAGTGTATTTCTAAAGAAAAGTTCCAACCTTTATTTCTTAAAACTTGCTAATATTTATAATCTACCTCTATAACCGACCACTAATTGCATGGTGCTACATTGTATGCGCATTTCTAGGTAACCGTTTCCGCTCTTTTGCTAATAAACGTTACCAAAAAATTTCCAACTCAACTTCCTTCTTTGTGTAACCGTTCGATTCTCTATTCGAATTACTTTTCCGATTTGTTAAGGTATCGAAATCGAGTACGCATCAGATAACTTCCATTTAACACTTGCACGTGTGTCCTTTCGATTTCTACTCCCTTCCTAACATCTCTCCAGCATTTCGAATTAACTTATCATTTCGAAAGTATTTTTTTGACTAACACATAGAAACTGTGGTAGGGGTTCCACAAAATCTTTTTTCTTTTTTTTGCATAAATTGCAAAATCCATCAAAATCTCTTCTTCCACTCTCTTGGCTTAATCTTTTATTTTTCTCTTTTTTTTTCTTTGTTCTCTATTTTCTTGGCTTGCTTACTCTTTTTTTATTAGTCTTTTTTTATTTTCTTCTTTTTCTTCTTCTTCCTCCTCCTCTTTTTCTTCTTTATTTTTATCATTATTATATTTATACCTATTCAATCTCACAATATCCATTTTCTATTAACGTAAATATAAGAAGATATTAATAAATGATATATATTTCGTGTGTAATTATTAATTAGTAGGCAATGTTAGAATGTAAAATGATAGACTTGGTATATATACTACCTATAAATAATATAAAAGTGTGATATTCATTCTACAACTAACATCAAATTCATGAGTTAGTAGGTGATAATCTAACTATTTTGTATGAGTCTAATTCAATACCCAATAAAAAATTCATATATTATTTGACTGCCTTTCATAAATTCATTGAAATAACATGAGTTTTTTTCTACCTAGTAAACATGAAAATTGAAAGTGAGTAACGATAAAATAGCATTTTTATAAATTATATATAATAAAAAAGCAACCAAAAATTTAACTAAGGTAAAAAAGAGAAAAAATGTTAAAATTACATATTCATCTATTAACTAATATATTCAATATATTTTTTTATATGAATGATTAATTTAATAATTAATATTAGTATATAAATAATATAATTGAAGAAGCAAATAATTTTTTTTTCAAATATCAAAATGTTTAGAATGCTAACTTACACATAACTAATGTAATTTAGCAATTCATCAATATAGTGTGTGAAAATAAATCCAATTTACTAGCAAATAAACTAAGCTTAATAAGTTTAAACTTGGCTTATGTAATAATAAATTTTTCAACTCAACTTACCTAGTTATTTATGAGTCAATTTGACTTCTAACTTTTTTTTGTGACTTTTTCTAACTTTATTTATCAATGTACAATCTACTTACACAAAAAAACTTTGCCTGGTATTTTTTCTTATGTTCAGGCCTTACACAAAAAAGATTGTTTATGCTCGTTTTATCTTCCAACAGAAATCGTGGAACCCTTACCACGGTTTCTATGCAAATAACTTTTGAAAGTAAACTGTGAAACCTCACCCACGATTTATATGTATTCAGAATCTGTGGACCCCTCTCGCAGTTTGCATAGATTTTTAAAAAATTGTATTTTGGTATCTAAACTGCAAAAGTTGTATTTCGATAATATTAAAACTCAAATATTTTATTTTAGTAAATTGTCCCAAAACAAACTCAAACAAATTTTGTGGATTGGATGCACAATTTTTGGATAAATTATTGAGTCTTATTAAATAAAAATTAAAGAATATTATAAAAGAAGAGTATGATAGATCTTAATAAATATAAAATATATTAAAATATAAATAAATAAATATTTCTATTTTATATAATATACTTTAAAATAAAAATATTAATACATAAAATTATAATCTTTTCTATTTAATAAAATTAATTAATAAATATCAATAAAATTATTATTATATTAAAAATAAATTCATGCTAAAATGTATTGTATTGCCACAGATAAAATATAAGATAATTAAGTTTTACGTTATATTACTAGACATATGATAGATTATTTTGTATTAAAATTAAAAGTTTCTTACATTACTATATTTGTTAAAAATATTATTACATAATATAAAATTATACAAATAGAATTTAATTTTGATGTATTATTTATATAAATTATGTATATGTGCACCTAATTATATAGTATCATGTTAATAAAAATAACTATATTTTAAATGAATCGAACCGAATCTAAAACGAAATGAACCACAAGCTCCTATCGAATAGCGATAAACTCATATAAAGTGATAAATAAGAAAGTTGTCATAGTTGGTCAATAACTATAAAATTAATTAACCAAAAGAAATTGGGAATTAATACTCAAAAAGACCCTTGAAATTTGACCCCCAATGTAATTTAGTCTTTAAAATTTTAATTGATTCAAATTGTACCTTGGCCTCAATTTGGCCCTTTCGACATTTTCTGTCATCGGAAAGCTGACTTGACAATTTTAAATACACGTGGCACTGTAACGGTTAGATGACATGGCCAAAATTTTCAAGACATCAATTTAACCCCTCACAATTTGAACATAAAACCTAACACAACCCCAATTGGAATGCTCTGTTCATTCTTGAAAAAGTTTCCAGAATCAACTCTAGCCTTCACTTTCTACTAGCCGCTTAAAGTTTTGGTTGAAATATTTGAGGCCCCAAGATTGTGCTTTAACATAGCTTGTATTCAGACCATTCACATCCAAATCAAGGTCCCTGTAATTCAAGTATGCTCGCCTTGCCAACTTTGACACATACGGCGCCAAGTAATCATAGAGTGTTCTTATCCATTTTATGTACTTAGTTGCATCTTCATTGGAATTCCAACTAACAGAATATTGGATTCCATATAACATACCCTTTTTGTGAGGGAATGGAGTTGCTGATTCTAGAATCTCACTCATTATTCCATCATATGGCGTCAGGATCATAAATTGTGACTCCTCCAAAACCAGCATCTTGCATAGCCCTTCTAATCCAGTAGTTGAAATCGGTTCTGTTACGTAATCAGATTTTGTTTTGAAACTTGAGGATGTTATGTTCCTATTGAGCAAGACCTCCAAGGACTGGTCCACTGAAAAGCTTGCAAAGTAAAGAACAGATTGAATCTAACTCATCTCAGTGAAGTTGCTTCGCTGCAACCCAAATTCTGCAAAACTTTGTGAAAGATCCCCTTTGTGAAAGGTCCCAAGAATGGAATTGAACTCCAAATTATATGTAGCATCAGAAGCGAGTTACAGAAATCTGCATTCCCCCTCCTCCATTTTGCAAGAGATCGATTTTTTTTTTTATGTGATTTTTAAATAATTCTTCAAAAATTCTTTTAAAACTTTAGAACAAATGTATAAATAGTATGTTAAATACAAAAATTATTTGCCACTAATAAAACAAAAGTTTATCTATTTTGTGTTTTAAGGAGACATGTTAAGTTTATAAATTAATAAATTTTTTATTGAAAATATGAAAAAATTTAAACTTTTAATGTATTTATTTTATATTTATTAAATAAAAATATTTAAAATTTTTTAATAATAATAAACTTATCATGTGTACTTAGAACACACATTAACTACTACGATTTGGGAGAATTGGGGCTGCGCTAGGTTTTATGTTCAAATTGTGAGGGGTTAAATTGATGCCTTGAAAAATTTGGTCATGTCATCTAATTGTTACAGTGCCACGTGTCATTTGAAATTGTCAAGTCAGTTTTTTGGTGACGAAAAACATCGGAAGGGCCAAATTGAGGCACGGGTCAAAATTTCAGGGTACAATTTGTGTCAATTAAAAGTTTATGGACTAAATTACGTTGGAAATCAAATTTCAGAGCCATTTTAAGTATTAACTCAGAAATTGGCAAGGAAATTATTGGGTCAACTATCAAATTATGGTCACTTATTATAACTATCATCTAAAACAACTTACAACTTGTATTGATGTGTGTCTTAATCTTATATATTATCCTAAATTGTGATTTATGAAAAAGGTATGTCAGATGAGTTTTGTTAAAATATATTTTAATAGAAAGTTATTCAACAATATAACATTTACATGAATTTATACCAGTATTATTTGATTGCATATAAAGTAATATTCCTAGTTAAATACTCCTTTTTAATGTTATTAATTATTAATTATTTTTTATATTTTATTTTGTGCACATTTAAAATTGGACACTGAATTAATTGCTTCTGGACAGAGTAATATAATTACAATATTTCCATAATTAAAAGAGAAATTTATTGTATACATTTTTTTTCTCCGAACAAGTAAAGAAAAATTAAACTTTCACCCTATTAATTTTATATATAGAAGGACATATTTACAGGTTAACTCTTCCATAGATCTATGACAATCCATATTTTGTTGCAGCCTTTTTATGTGAAGATGCAGCATCTTTTTATGATTATGCAAACCAATGCGGACCTCAAATTGACATATTAGAATCATTCCAAAGGGGCAAGTGTGGAATGCAAATGCTGTGTCAGCATAGGCTCAATGCATACAGTGCACAGCACGTCATTTGTCCAAGAAATGCTTTGCACATTGTTTCTGGAAAATTCTGCATATGGTATTGTCATTAGTATCTCGAGAGGCTGTCAAATTTTGAAGTTCATTAGATTACTGCAAATTTTCTATTCACCTTCACGATTATATTTCAAATATAAGTGACGAGATTTTTACTGCAATTGAAAACATGTTGCTACATTTGTATCAAAACAACTTAACAGAAAACATAACAAATTAATTTAAATGCTGAAGCAAGATCTTTTGTACTAGTTTTCACTAATTGAATAATATTTTACAAACATATTTTCCTAGTACACAAATCTCTTTCCTTTTCACTCTTGACCAAGCACAAACTTGGTTTTTCTGCTAACAAAATGAATGATACAAGAGTTTCTTCCAATACAAAGTTGGATGTAGCTATCTCATTTCTTATTTACATTTTACGGCATAGGTTTCCTTTTGTTAGCATGTACTGCCTTATTTTCCATTGTGTATCCATTTTGCCTCATTTCTTTCTTCTACCATGAATACATGAACGATATCTTTCACCAACTTTTCTAGCTTTTATTTTCTTGTCATTTTCCTGTAACAGTTAGAATGAAAGTATCAATATGGCAATGACTGTTATCATCATGAAATCCTTGTTAAACTGAGATCTCAGCTGCTATATTTGATAGAAATTTAGAAAATAATAAGTGTTTATTCATATTGTCAGTCCTATTTTTTATGGATATACTTGGTATGTAACAAAAAAAAAAAAAAAAAAACCACAAAAAATGAACAAATGAAAAAATAATTAAAAATCAGCCAATACAAATATCTCTTTTATTACTTGGAAATTTCAATTACCTTGATTGCAGTCACAGTAGTAAATAGAAACAATCCATTTTGGCATTTGTATGGAGCTTGAACCTCCTCAAGAACATGCTTTAGTTGCATTCAATATGATGTGCCTTATTTGAGGCTTCATTTCCTCCTTGGTATGAGAAAGAGCAACAGTAAAACTCATGGGGAATAATCAAAACAAAAGAATAATCAGTCTATAAAAAGCTAACATCCCAAAAATAATACTGTAATGTAAATTTGGGCTAAATTTCAAGTAGATCATCAAATTCAAGTTAGAAGGTGTCAGCAGGACAAGTATGAAAATTGAAAAACTCAAGTACTTACTAGTTCAGTGAACTTCTCCACCAAAGATGCCAAACAATGTGGATTTTGATAACTGTTATGTCTTTGCACACAGCAAAAGAAAAACCTTGGCCACATTCACAGAAGCTATATCTTTGAATACAATGAAAACAGGACAATGAGAAAAGTAGCATGTAGGACCCTAACAGCAATGAAGAGTAAGAACATACCGAAAAATCTGTAATAATCCACTTTGATGCTCCATTTGTCAAGAATTGAGAGTTCAGCTATGATGATCAAGTCCAGGGCTGAACTTGGAGCTTCAAGTTAATCTGGTTTAATATAATGATGGTCAGATGAAATCCAGGAGTACTGTAATGACAACAAAACTCATGCAATAAGTATAATGTCACCTTCGCTAACGATAACAAATAATATTACATTTCAACTACAAAGTCTGAATTATCATAATTCAGACACATACTCAGGCATTAAAAATTACAAATTAGAGAAGATGCATGAGATGACCAGCGAGATCTATATGTGAACAATCCCACTACATACATGATGCATGTAAACGACTCACCTAATGGGATAAGGCTTTTAGGCATGCAAAACTAACAGACAAATAAATTGCTAATAATAATCTTGTTGGCATGCAAAAGAAAATCTTGGTACAAAAACTGAATATATTTGTACAACAATCACTAACCTTCAAAGAAAGGAAAAGAATTATCTGTTGAAGATGTTGGAACATCAAATCCATCTCCTATCAACCTCAATATCACATACATGGGAAACATTGTACCAAATTTTTGGGTTATTCATATAGAGAGATCCTTTCTTCCTCATTGATGAAGAAAGTGCTTCCCCCAGATATCATCTTCTTTTATTCCTGTAGACTCCATCACATTTTACATTTCCTTACTTCAATGGTTCAAGATTTATCTAGAAGAAGAAAAGTTCTTCTTTCCTGAGGATTCAACAAAATTTCCTTCATTTGGCTGTGTTCACCTAGCAGAGGATTTTTTTTTTTTTTTTTTTTATGAAGAGCCAGATACAAAAGTAGGCGATTTCCTATTCTAAGAAATTTTATCCAGAATGCAACCAAGCATTGAATTGCTACCAGCCGTTTTTTTTTTTCACTCATGCTAGCAGTCAGTCATAGATTCAGCAATGTCAAAGAAGAAATTTATATTGCCTCCAGGATCTTTAGAAGGCTCAATTCCTGTATGGGAAAGCAAAATTTTCATGCTTTACAAAGTGGGATAATAACTCACACTGCTGAAAAATACCCGAAAATAAATAAATACAATGCTGAGAGATTAGAAAATTAATTTACATCCAATTCAAGAAGCCTTTTACAGCAAGAATTAGTTTATTATTGAATATTTGCATTATCATATCTACGAAGACCTGCATTTTCTTGCAATCTTAGACTTTGCATTTAAAATAGGGACAAGTATAATTACAAGGAACAAGTAGGATGTATTTTAAAAAAAATTCAAATAAACATCAACACAAAAAAAATTACACTTTTCTTATGTTGCTTTTGATTATTTGCTTCTTTTGCAGAAGCAGCAAATCATTTAATTGACATAATTACTGAAGCTAGACTGCTAGAGAGACTCATTGACTTATCAAGGTGTTCCATATGCTGTTATACACCTGAATAAAGCAAGGTATGATTATATAATTAATACCAATATACAGTGGCAGAATTGCAAGCTTGCAACACCTGGACAATGTTTAGTCTTAATTCAGTTCACCTCAATACTCACATTGGCCCAGAGTACATAATGTGATATGCTAACAAAAAGGAAAAAATGGTACCCCAACAGGGAAAAAAAACTATAAATGGTAGTTCTATCACTAAGCATCTATTGAGATAGTAGAGCTTAGCTGAATAGCTAAGAAAAAGAGGGAAGAAACTATTCAAAATACAGTTATAGTATTAAATGTAACTTGCAAGGGAAGCAAAAAGAATAGCTATAGTTGGACATGACAAAAGAAAAATTTTCTGTGTGGACATACATTGAAAGTTTCTTGCCAAACATTAGAAGTGCAACAATTGGAAAATAAAACGCGATTATCTGTCTGAACATCTTTGGCAACAGAACAAGTAGCTCTTTTCAATTTTCATATTGAATTCGTGGATCGTTCATCTGGTACAGCTTACGCCTCAAAGGACTGTCTTTGATGTGGAGTTCTGTTATAGAGGAAGGAAGCTTTTCTTGTGTGATATTCTCCAGCTTCAAACAGTATTCAATAGTTAATTCTTTGAGGGAGGTGAGGTGTTGAAGTCCCCCACAGTCTAGCGTCTCCAGAGTCAGAAACTCCCCCAGATATAAAGACCGAAGCGAAGCAGGAAGGCAACCCTCTCTTGGGAAGGACTTAACATCATCCCATGAATAAAGGATAAGACAAGCAAGGCCTTGACATTGCAAACCGTTTGATGTTATGTACCTTGCTAACTTCTGGCAGTTTTTAATCCAAAGAGTTGTTAAGCTTGGCGGGAGGCCTCCCTCCGGAAAAGAATCAATTTCAGGGCAATTGCTTATAGTGAGAGACTCTAGGTTAATTGACGTTTCTTTTGTTGTGGAGTGTGGTGTTATGTTATAGCTCCACAGGATCTCAGGGATTAGCTCGGATCATTGACCTTTAGCTTCTATTAATTTTTTGTATAGGTCGTCTCCAATGAGGGTGAAGTAGCACGCTCTCTTTTTAAACAATCTCAAATTTTCCTCTGATGCTGGTACTTGTCTGGTTGTCAGATAGTTTATATATGGTGTCCTCCAATCTTCTTGTTGTGACAGATTTAAAACATGTATGCTATATATACTTGGTTTTTCAAGGGTTAGTTGTGATAATTCCAGTGTAATATCTGTCCTAGAGGTAGCCAATTTAGATAATACACTTGCTCTACTGTTTTCTTCTTTAGGTATATGCGTGATTTCAAAATGTTGGAAATGCTGTATTAAATCTTTTGCTGTAGATAAATATTGTTTTAAGAGAGGGTCCCTTACCTAGAAGTTACTATTTACCTGCTGAACAACCAGTAATGAGTCATAGTGAACCTTAAGGTGATGAATGTTAGCTTCTCTGGCGAGGCGTAGTCCTGCTAACAAAGCCTCATATTCGGATTGATTATTGCTTGCGTCAAATAGAAGTTTTATTGATTGTTCGGCGGAGACTCTTGTCTTGTCTTTAAGGATAAGGCTGGCCTCATAGCTGCCCTCGTTAGAGGCTCTGTCAATGTATAGCTCCCATGTGGAGAATATTTCTTTGCTTCTGGTGAACTCGACAATGAAATTGGCAAGGATTTGGGACTTTAATATTCCTCTCAGTTGGTATGAAATGTCATATTCCGAGAGTTCTACCGATCACTTGATTAGCCGTCCGGTAAGGTCAGGCCGTGTAAGTATTTGTCGTAGTGGTTAGTTTGTTCGTACTATGATCTCATGACACTGGAAGTAATGATAGAGGCATCGAGATGTGATTATGAGCGCGAATGCCAACTTTTCAATGGTTGGATACCGAGTTTTTGCATTTTGTAGTATTTTGCTGACGAAATATACTGGATGTTGTTCCTTGTTTGTTTCTGTTACAAGCACGGAACTAATAGCATAAATAGAAATGGAAAGATATAAATAAAGCGGTTTACCATTTGTGGGTTTATGCAGTATGGGTGGAGAAGCCAGAATGTTTTTAAAGTTGGTGAATGCTTGTTCGCACTCATTTGTCCATGTGAAGTTCTTGTTCTTCCGTGGGCTATTGAAAAAGTGGTATGATTTGGCCGCCGCTGTCGGCAGAAACCTTGATAATGTTGCTAGTCGTTCGGTCAATTGTTGTACTTCTTTGATTGTTGTAGGTGATTTCATTTGTATTATAGCTTGGCATTTCTCGGGATTTGCTTCAATTCCTCGTTGTGTCAGCACGAATCCCAGTAATCTACCTCCTTGAACCCCAAATGCACATTTTTCAAGATTCAAGCACATGTTGTATTTTCTGAGCTGCTGAAAGATTTCTAATAGATTGGCCTGATAAACTGTTGTGGATTCTGACTTGACAACCATATCATCTACATATACTTCCATATTTCTACCGATTTGATTTTGAAACATCTTGTCCATCAGCCTCTAGAATGTGGCATCTGCATTTTTAAGGCCGAAAAGCATCACTTTGTAATAAAAATTACCCTGGTCAGTTATAAATGCAGTCTTATCTTGGTCTGCAGGGTGCATTAGTATCTGATTATATCCTGAATAAGCGTGCATAAACTTAAAACTTTAAAACCTAAGGTGTTATCGACCAATTTATTGATGCATGACATTGGGTATGAGTCCTTCGGGCAAGCCTTGTTCAAATTCATAAAGTCCACACACATTCGTCATTTGCCTGAATTCTTCTTTAGCATGACCAGATTAGTTATCCACGATGTAAACCGGATCTCCTGTATGAAACGTGCACTGAATAGCTGTTGAGTTTCCTTAATGGCCACTTCTTTTCTTTCGTTGCCGAGATTACACTTCTTTTACCGTACAGGGCGAGCTATCGGGTCTAAAGAGAGTTTGTGGCACATGATGTTTGGATCAATCCCAGGCATATCCACATGGGTCCATGCAAATAGGTCAGCATTTTCTTGAAGTAATGCGATGAGTTTTTGTGTTTTCCCTGCCGTTAAAGCATAACCAATGTTAGTATATTGGGATTCGTCCTTGGTAAGGCTTACCTTTCGGAGGTCATCTGTTGGTATTGGTCGGTTATCTTCATCATGCCGAGGATTAAATTCGGTTATCTTCATCTAATTGAATGCTTGTTATAGGTTCTAATGCATACTAATTTCTTTTGTGCTGATGTTGGTTTTTGACCTTGTTATTATTGGGTGGAACTGTGTTGCACATGATGTACTCCCCCGTGAACTCCTTAAGCTTTTCCTTCACACTCTCCTTCAGCTTCGCTACACCATCGGCAACGAAATTCACTTGAAAGCACGATCCCCATCCCTTCTACTATGTAGAAAGGGAGCTTGTTAGTAGAGGGAGGGTAGTGACGGAGGAGGAGGGTGAGGTGATGGTGGACGAGATGGGGGAGTGGTGGAGGGCAGTAAGGGTGAAAATTATAAATGTAAGGTATGGGTAATAAGTAAATTCACACTTTACCAACGTTTTTTAGACGTTTAATGTCAATAGGGGCTTAATTGAAAAAAAAATTAAACGGCATAGGGACTCAATTAAAAAGAAAAAGAGTATAGGGATCTAATTGAAAATTTGGTAAAACTATAAAGAACTGCAGAGTAATTAAACCTAATAAAAATAAAATAGATTAATTACATTATTTTTATGCAATCTACTTTAAAATATTAAGAACACTTCATGACTAAAGTTTTACAATTTAAAGAGTAAACTACTAAAATAGTATCCAAAAGTTTATGTTGCTGACAAAAAGAATCTCAAAAGATGCTAACAACAAATAAGGTCTCAAAAGATTTAAAAACGCAACAAAAAGAACTAGATATTAAATATAAATAGGTAAAAAAGTCTTTAGAGATCAAATTTTGATGTAAATTTTTATAATCATTATTAGAAAAATAAAATTTTTTATCCTTAAAATTTGGTAATTTTTATGTCAAGTTAATTTTTCCAAAAAAGTTTTTCTTATTATGAATGACTATTGTTTTGAAAAATAAAAAGAAAAATCTTGAAATCAAATTTTGCTCCGAATCTTTTGTGCGGCTTCGTTCTAAATATTTATTTAAATATTGTCACAAAAATTCTGATCAAATAAATAAGTCATTTTTTAAATATAAATTTTTTTCTCACTTATAAAAAATGTAATAATGATTGGTTATTTTTGTCGATAACATCTTTTAGAGACCTTTTTTATGAACGGCTGAAATTTTCGAGTACCAAATTAATAGTTAACCATATTTTAAAAGGTGAATGCTATCATACCCTCTCTAAAATAAAGGGTAAATTACCCCATGTGATATATATAATGTTTATAATTATAATTAAATTGAATATTAACCATAATAATTAGGTATGTGTTCTCTACTTTTCTTTCTCTCTCTTGTGATTATTTAAATTTAGTTTAGCACCACCAGTTTATGGTGGTGGTGGTGGCTATCACCGCCGGAGAAATTTCTTTGCGGTGAATTCACAAACCCATCAACAAGGTGCATACGTATTGAACTCGTTACACGTGGCAACATTTGTGCTATCGAGGTACGCAGAATCTCTGTTATATAGGCACAACTCCT
This sequence comes from Arachis ipaensis, assembly GCF_059453495.1. NCBI lineage: Eukaryota > Viridiplantae > Streptophyta > Magnoliopsida > Fabales > Fabaceae > Arachis > Arachis ipaensis. Next base: position 93,224,614 of record NC_142437.1, on the reverse strand, counting down.
TCCCAACCTCAGCGTACACCCACTGCGCCTCCTCCACCCTCTTCTGTATGGTGATAACATTCTCGGAGTTCACTATCCGTAAAACTTTTGTCCCATGAAAGTGATTAAATTCTTGTGCATAATTGCCACTTCATCTTGCAAATCCTATTGTCTGCAATTGAATTTGACTTGATCTCCACCTCATCGACAACAATGTCTTTAATCTCATGAGGATCCGAATCTACCATCCCTTAAAACTTGTATTTGACATCACCAACAACAATGTCTTTATTAATATAGATAATTGAAAAAAATCTTAAAATTGCAAAAATAAATTAATATTAGTAACCACGAACTATTAGATTATACTTTTATGTCTTTTTTATTAAAACCTTAATATGCATAACTATTTATAAGAATAAAATAATCAATAAATTTTTGAAAATTACACTTCAGACATATTAATCTCTGAAAAAAAAATATCAATTAAATTCTACACAATAACAAATATAGACACACTATATCCAAATTAGTTTCTATAATAATAGTAGAAATCTTATTTTGAATATAACTTGTGTATGTCTATTATCGATGATGAAAATTTTTTATTATTTTATTTTCTTCAAAGAGGCAAAGTATGTATTAGATGATTCCTGAATGTTTGAACTATTAAATGGTAATAATGACAATATATTTTTTTAAGTTTTTAAATAAGTGTGAAATAATTATTTTTTAATTTTATATATTAATTATTCCTTCATATATTATTTAATTTTAAAATTTATCCTCTATTTTTTAAATTATTATTTTATTACTTATTATCTATTTTATTTTACAACTCTATCATTAACAATTTAAAACTGTAAAAAAATAGAACATCCATCAATGATAACTTTAATTCTAGTTTGATATGTTCTATAAATACGATCATGAGTTCGATGTAGGAAACAACTTTAACTAATTTGATTTTTCAAACTCAAGTATTATATTGTAAAATTAAGATTCAATTTTTATTCTTCTTTTGAATTGAACTGTTACTGGAAGAAGAAGGATAAACAATGTGAATCATTTGAGAAGAATTTATATAATAAATAGTATGTTTGATCTGTTCAATAGCGTAAACAACCGAAACAAAGGGGGTCGCCTCATGAGTAGGATGAGCACGAGGAATTTTCGGAGGCGTCAATCAACCCCCTCTAGCCAAGACTACTCCAATGATCAATCTCCGAAAAGGAATCTATTTGGGGGCACAGAACTCAGACTCAGAGTCCAAAACCTCGAGAGGGAATTGGCGGCGAGAGATCGCTACAACCCTGAGAATAGCCAAAACACCTGTTCACACACAGATAGAGGCCCACTCGAGCCATTTTCGCACTCGGTCCCCGTTGAGGATATCGGAAGAATGACGGTATGACGGGGAGAAGGATGACGGGCACGACCAGACTAACGATCGCATCCAGTTCCTTCACTCACGAGACAAGTCGAGAAGCTGAGAACATAGGGAAAAGCGAAAAAGGAAACGCCAAGATCCTATGATGATCAGCGCCACCCCTTTCCACTCCTCTATCCTCAAAGTCCGGCTAACTTCGACAATCGACGAACATGAGGTATGATGGTACCAAAGACCCAAAAGAGCACATCATGACCTTTGAGGCTAAAATGAACCTGGAGGATGTGGGGAACGCGGTAAGGTGCCGCGCGTTCCTCGTGACCCTGGCAGGGCCAGCGATCCGTTGGTTCAATTCCCTCCCACAAGCTTCTATAACCGATTTCGCAGACATCTCTCAAAATTTTTGGCCTAATTCACCACCTGGATTGCCAAGGCAAAGCACCCGATCAACCTCTTGGGGATAACACAACGGGTTGGCGAGCCCATGAGAAAGTATCTAGACCGCTTTAATGATGAATGTTTAAAGATTGATGGCCTTACAGACTCTGTGGCCAGCTTGTGCCTCACTAACGGCCTAGTAAACGGATACTTCTAGAAACATTTAACCACCAAGCCTGTTTGGACAATACAGGAGATACAATGCATGACAAGAGAGCACATAAACGATGAGGAGGTCAGCTAGGTGGTAGCCGGCAACAAACGACAGCTAGCTGCCCCACCCTCCCATCAGGCCAGCAACCCAGAAAGGTCAACAGACGCGCCAAGAGAGATGGCATCTGGGAGGCCATTTAAACCCTTTCCCTAGATAGGGATGTTTACAAATTATACTCCCTTAACCACCCCAATAGTGGAAGTATTCTAGCATATCACGTATAAAGGCATTCTGCCCAAACCGAGGCAATTGAAAGGCCAGACCGGAGAAAATAGGAATCTTTATTGTGACTACTACAAGGGCTTCGAACACGAGACACAAATTGCTTTGTCCTGAAGGATGCACTAGAAAAATCTATCCAAGAAGGAAAATTGTGCAATTCATCCAAGAACTAAGAGAAAAAGAAACGGAGCGTTCCGAAGAGGACCGTGGTCGGGCTGTCAAGTCGAAGCAAGACTCTCTGGAGAACCCGGACACAACCCTAATAGTAGTAGTGAATATGTTTGTCGGCAGGAATGCCCCACCAAAGTCGAAGTCCGTGACAAGGAAAGATGCCAAGATACTTGCCGTTGCAATGAGGGAGAGTCTTTTCCCCAAAGAGCTCCCTGAAATTTCATTTGGCCCCAGAGACCAGTAGTGCGACGACCTCATGGAGGATCCGCCATTGGTGGTTACGGCGAGAATCGGGACAGGTTTGGTCAAGAGAATCTTAGTTGACGCAGGGGCAGACTCAAACATCATGTTCCGAAACGTGTTCGACGCCCTGGGACTAAAGGAAAGCGACCTCAAGGACCACCGCCACAACATCATGGGTTAGGCGATAACTACATCAAGCTGGACGGGCCGATCTGCATTGGTTCCAATGCAAGTAGGAAGTCTGCAATGGTTGAGTTCGTAGTCCTGAAGGATTCCACGGCGTACAATGTCATCCTTGGGAGAAGAACCATCATCGACCTCCTAGCGGACATTTGCACGAAATTCTTAACAATGAAGTTTGTCGCGGATGATAGGTCGGTAGGGACGATCCGAGGAGATCTGGAGATGGTCATCGCTTGTGATAACGCCAGCTTGTCCCTACAAAAGAGGTCCAAGGAAGTAGCTGGCGTGTTCTTGGAAAACTTGGACGCAAGGATCAAGAAGCACCCAAGGCCCGAACCCCAGGGTGACCTGGAAAAATTCTGGGTAAGGGAGACAAAAGACAAATTCACATTTGTGAATCGCAACCTACCCTACGAACTGAAAGGACCTCTGATCAAAGCCATCCGAGCTAACGGAAACCTCTTCCCCTGGACTCCAACGGACTAGCATGATAATGGCAGAAAATAAAGCAAAATAATGCAAACAAGTGGCCACTTACCAGCAAAGATGAATGCAGAAGGTTGCAGGGAGCAGACAGTGGTGATTACAGGTGTAAAGAGAAATCCATGAGAGAGGATAGAGAGGATAATCGCAGAAAAAGACAAGGACGCAAACGGTGATGGCAGTTTTGGAAAATGAAGGATGGTAAGCAGTTACAAGAATAAGGAAAGAAGAAAATGAAATTGATGATATGAAGTAGGGGTGGTAACTGCTACTAAGGAAGATGAAACGCAGAAAGACATGGGTATAATGGACTTTTTCGTGATCTTTCAAATCACTTAAAGTGCATTTAATGCTTTGGCCATGGTAATCGAAGCGACACCTTTGAGTAACGGTTGGGGACAACTCCCACACGCAAGGAAAGCGTTGGAGGTGTGAGCCCCAACGACGAGACCGTGTTGGGCCAAGACTGCTTTTCACGAGAACACGGGCTAAGCTAATGCACCAGTCATGAGTTTCGCACCTTGACGCATTTGAGGTACTATTCTGGTCCAACCCAACGAGAACCGGAGGTCCACCAAGCGGACCCATGACCTGGTCGTACGACAAGATGTGCATCACGTGACACGATCTCATCAAAGGAGATTTAAATAGCTGGCGGAAGCTTCTAAGGAGCTGAGCCTGAGCAGGAGGGCCCACCCGAACGGATAGGGATAAAGGAGAAAGACTTACGCTCTGCCCAAGTACGTCACCATACCCTAACCTAGCCGCCTAGTCATATGGACGCTAACTTAAGCATTGGAGTGTCCTTGCAGGTGGCTCCACCCGCTAACCATCCGACGACTCGCTGGAATAGTCGCCCACCTCAGGACTCGCATTCAGGTCCCGGACTTTACTCTTAACGACCCCTCATCAACCAGCTCAACGAGCTCAAGAACAGTTTGTAAACAATTGATTGATGTAAAAGGAAAATATTTTCATTCTCTAGTCGATTGATTACTTGATTGGAAAAATCAATTATTTTTTTGCAAGTTGTAATAGAGAAAGAATTTCCATTATATTCTCTAACCAATCGATTACTTGAATGGAAAAATTGATTGTGTTTCTGCAAAATGCGATTTTTTTTACTATTAAGAACGCATACCTAGCAATTGATAAACGATGATCAGGGTCGTTGCAATAAATCGATAGTCACAGTGAGTCAGAAACAATTATAATTATAGAATTGGACAATTGAGAGAGATATTGATGATAGATTATGAAATTATTAATCTTAGAATTAAGAAAATTTAAGATTAAAGTTTTAAACTCAAAGTAAAATTGAGAAAGTAATCAAAGATAATACTAATAGAACATCAAATTGTTAGTGATAGAGTTATAAAGATACTATAGATAATGAATAATAAAATAATAATTTATAAAATTAGGATAGATTTTAAAATTAAATAATATATGAAATATTAATTAATAAATAAAATTAAAGAATTGCTATTTGATAGTTTTATAGCTCCATGTCCCCACCACTCATGTGAAGCCTTGTGTAAGTCGCTACACATGACCTTTATTTGTTGCTTAAAGGTCCCCGAGCGTGCTACAAAAAAACGAATGTTTCATCAAACAAATTTTCAATTGTGTTATTCCTCAATATAAATTCTAAATGCTCTCAAAACTTTTAAATTTTATAAATGCTAAGTCTTTCTTGAACCAAAATATAAACTTGGGAGGAGGGGATGGCAATAGGAGAGATAAAAAAGGATATTAAAATTAATCTGATTATTCTTTCACAAATTTAAACTCTATTTTAAGATTTATGATTAGATAGTAAATTGCTGACACTTATTTATACAAACTGGTAAGTTAACCATTAAATCAACTCAAATTAATTACATGGCCCCATGTTCTAAAGCACGCCCCATGTGCAACCTTTTCATTTGCCCTTCCCTTTCTTTTAGACTCTCATGCCAAATTGCCAAACCTTTCTTTTTCAGTTTTTATTTTAAGGGCAAGCCATTAGACAAACTTTTGGTTTAAATGCATTTTATACATTACACACACACTACAAATTAAACATCTCCATGTAGTTGCTGGTTGTTAATGTATAACCCATTGTTGAAATAGTAAAATCCTACAGAAAAGTTGCGAAGTAGAGCTCTTTAAGAACAAAGGTGTGTTTGAGTTTAATGATTTTCGATTGAGTTTTAGTTAAAGGCATGTAGTTTGGATGAGGTTTGCTAGAGTTGAAGGCAAAATTAGTACTAGACTTGGTTCAAATTTTAGTTAGTTTTATAGTTTTGATGTGCTTTTGAAGGCATAACCTTAGTAGTCAAGAATCTTTATGTAGCTTTGGAGAAACAGCTTAAATTCTATCTTTCCCCGCATCTTTATTAAGATAGATAATTGCAAAAAATAAATAAATAATAAGTAACGACGAACTATTAGATTATACTTTTATAACTTATTTATTAAAAAGTTAACATGCACAAGTACTGATAATATAATTAATATAACACGCTAGATTACATATAATAACGTATTATTAAGTTTTCTTTGTCCTCTCAGAAAGTCCAACTTTTAGTGTTTGATGAGCATAATTTGATTAATATTATGCTCCACCATTAGGATCACAATCTTGGCTTTGAAGCATTTCAACGACTTGGCTCATGGTAGGCCTTTGTTCATTGTCCTCTTCTATGCAATCCAATGCCACTCTAGCCAAAATTTCCATCTTATTCTCATCATAATTTGACCCTAGTGCAGAATCCATTATTTGCTCCACCCAAGATGCACATTCTCTCTTTTTCTCTCTCACCCATGTTACTAGCCTCCCATTGTATGGTTCGTCTCCATTAATTGCTTGAATATCTGATGCTGGATTCTTTCCGGTTATCATCTCCAAGAGAACAATTCCATAGCTATAAACATCCACTTTGGAAGTAACTGCTAGGTTGAAAACCCACTCAGGCGCCATATACCCTCTAGTTCCTCTTATCATTGAGAAATTGCGATCGTTGTTGAGAACATCCCTGTTCAATAACTTGGACAATCCAAAATCTGCAACCTTGGGTTGATAATTTGAATCCAGGAGAATATTTTGAGGTTTTATATCACAATGCAAAATCCATTCCAAGCATTCTTCATGTAAATATGCCAAACCTCTTGCTGTTCCGAGAGCGATGTTATACCTCTTGCTCCAATCAAGTGTATTGGATGAGAGGTTATCTGCCAAAGAACCATTTTCCATGTACTCGTACACCAATAGCCGATGCTTTCCCTCGGCGCAATAACCCCACATTTCAATCAAGTTCATGTGGTTGAGCCTTCCAATGATGCTCACTTCAGCAAGGAATTCACCTTCTCCTTGCATAGCATCATTGAGTTTCTTTACAGCAGCAATTCTTTGATCCGACAAAATAGCTTTGTATACAATACCTCCTGCACCCCTTCCAATCTCTTGGCTGAATCCTTTTGTGGCCTTTTTTAGCTCAGAATAGCTAAATTTTCTAAATCCCACAGTTGCAAGATGATGGCCATGTGGATCTATGCTAGAATTGTGCTGGCTCCTGATTAAGAACAAAACAACAAAGACGCAAGCCGCTTCAAGAACTCCAATTGCAGTGGCAAACCACAAAAGGAAGCTCACAAAACGGCTTACATGCTTTTTTGAATACTCTCTATGAATTTTCACAGAACAATCACTGTTTCTGATGACAGAGTCTTCATAGCTGGTGGGAAAGCTCTTCCCTTTGGGCACTTTCAAGTAGGTTATAGTTCCTGCGGCTCCTGGAAAATGTCCGTTGAGCAATTGTGTTTTTGTATAGCACTTGAACACGCCCGCACCATTGTCGTATGAATACTGAAATCCTTTGCAATTAGAATTATTCAAGCACAAACTTTCACAATGAGTGTAGGTAGAATTGGGCAAGTAATAGGCGTCATAGCCATAGAACTCAACTTGGCCCAGTTCCAAGAAAGTTACCTTACTTTCATTAGATGTAGCAGCAAATATGGATTCACACCCATAAGACCAATCACTTTGATTCTTTACTTTGTATCCAGGAACACATGAGCACTTCCTTCCCTTTTTAAGATCAAATCTGCAAACACTATTAGCACCACAAATCCCATGAATGGTGCAACTGTCAGAAATGGCTTGCAATGAGACGTACCATTTTTGGGATAGATCTTGGCTATACACTCGAAGATTTCCATCATGATCGATTGTCAACCTTCTAGGCAGCACCGCGCCATAATCAGATGTTCTTTTATTATAATTATCCGATGAATCAAAAGCTCCAAGAGGATTTAGCACCGCAATTCTGCTACTATTGTAAGTAAACCTTCCAGCTTGCCAAACTGTGATCGCAGGAGAGGGCCAATAAGTGCTTGACACATCAGGGCCATCATAAACAAGGGTGAGAACGTTTCCATCATCAAAGGAGAACTTATAGAAACCAGAGGAATGGTTACTCTCTGTTCTTGAAGAAACTAATTGTGTACTTCTGGTGAGATGTTGTCCGGGAAGAAGAGTGTCCGTTGGGAAATCAAAACTTTGCCACAGAATATGTCCTCCTGGCAGCTCTCGTAGAACAAGATTGCCATCATTTCCGAGACGTAACTCGGTTGGAACATTTGACTCCGTCTCAGTAGACCATACTTGGAACTGACCTGCATCTACCAAAGCAAGATTGCCGGTGTGCAAGAGAGAAAGCTTTGAGCGCTTTCCATTGACAGGTTGGTCGCGATTTGCCATCCAAACAACGGTAGGAGTTGTAATGTTTTGGGAATCAGGCCTTGTAGTGAACCATATTGCGAAGGAGAAGGCATTACCACCGACTTCAAAGAAGCCGGCGGAGAACATGCCATTTTCTGAAACAATGATATCTTGTTCAGCTTTCTCCACTGAGAGAGAGGAGAAGCCTTTGTTCAGTGCATCTAAAGAAGATGAGAATTGAAATGAAAAATACAAGACTAGAAGAAATAACATTAAGGCTGAGGAAGCCATGTTCATGCTATGTAAGCTATAGAGAAAGCTTATGAACGGGTTTTATCAACTATAAATAAAACTATTGGTGGCTGACTCTGGATGATTTAGTGGTGTATATATAGTCAAATAGGTGCTTGTTTTGTGAAGGTGGCTAATTACAATTAATGCGTACCTGTAGATAAAGAATATTTTTAAAGTTTTATGAAATAGATTAAAAGAATTTTTTGTGAAATAATTAAAAAACATTTCTTTATTTAAAAATGAGTCAAATGGCTATTTTAATCATTTTATAATTAATAATAATTACATTTTATTATTAATTACTATATAATATAATTTTAAAAAATAAATTAAAAATAAATATTCATACAAATATGTGATCTACGGATTTTCTTATTTATTCTTCTTTTTGTAATACTAATAGGTATTATTATAGCCAGTGATTCAAAAAATTTCAGGAGTGGAGGTAAAAATATATATACTAAAATAAAATTTTGTTAAATATTATTAATTATATGGAGATATAAAACTTAAAAAGAGTTAATAAACACTTTTATTTTTAAAATATTATTTATTATATATAATTTATAAAAAAATATTTTTTTTTATTTTTAAAATTTGAACTTAAAATATTTTAATTAAATTATAGATAACTTATTATTCCAACTAATTTTTTATACACATTTAATAATAAAAGACTGAATTAATAGACACATTAACGCCTAATGATACACTAGTACTTATAATTTGAAACTAGAATTATATATAAATACTAGAAAAATTAAATATGTATATGAAAAGTATGTTTATATAAAATAATAAAAACATAATTTATAATTTTTTCTTTCTTTCTTTTTAAAATAATTAAATTTGTTATATATTTTTTAATTTAATTTTGATATAATGTTAGACGAAAGATTTTATGTATTTGTTTAATTATATATTGTAATTAAAATATTTTTTATTATTATTTCTAAAAATAAAAAATATATTCTAAATTAGTAAATTAATCAATTCATTTTAAAATTTTATATGTAATATAGGTACATATAATAGAACAAAAGATAAAAAATAAGTAATAAGGATGAATAAATTGAGAATAAAATAAAATATATAAAGTCATGAAGAAAATAAAACATTAGATTAATATCTAAATTATAATTGTATGAATTAAAATTTGTAATTGAAAATATCAAAAAGAAAAACAATGATATTAGAATATACATAGAGTTATGGAGAGTTATATAAAAAAGATAAAAAATAAAAAATTTATTTTTTGATAAAGAGATGATCACTAGACAATGAATAGAAAAAAAGATTAAAAATACAAAAATAAAAAGAGGATTTAAAGAAATAAAGAAATGACGATACAAAAACTAAATTTGATTAGATTAAATAATAGTTAAAATGATAGAAAAATAAAAAATAAATTTAAAATTTTAGCTAATTGAATTTAATTTATTTATAACAAAAACATTTAAAATTTAAAATAAAAATACATTATATATAACTAAATTTAAAAAAAAATAAAAAATAAAAACATAGTAGAAGAAAAATGGATCCTCTCTAATATTTTTAACATTTGAAGAAATGTAGTGTGATCTCTTACCATTAATTTTAGAAGTGAGGTTAAAATTAAATATAAGAGAGAGAATAATAAAAAATAAGAGATCATAATTGACACTATTTAATTTTTTCTTCGTTGGAGAGGATCCACTCCCCATTAGGAACAAGTGCCCCCCTCATTATTATTACTGGGTCCCTGAGTATAGCCACCGGACTGGAGTATTCACACTGAAATATTGAAGATATTTTGACTTCATTCGAAAATTGAAGATAATATGGTATTTTCCTCTTCCCTGTTTTGCACGTTTGCACCTGCCTCTTATTAGAGCAATGGGTTCTGTCATTATTGTTTGAAAAGAAATCTCAGAAATAAATTATCTATATATTGGAGAATGATGATGAGAACGACGAAGATAGTAAACTGCACAGAAACTACGCTTAAATAATATTTTAATTTTGGTGAAATATGTGAATTTTGATTTATGTCTATACTCCTACCTTGTCTAGCTATAAAAGGCAATGACGTACTTCAGTCCTCCTAGCCAGCCACTCGTCAAAGTAAACTCTTTATGGTCTTCATCCTCTCATCAAATGCCTCTAGAAATATTTTTTGGTTCGTTTGTACCGTTAAAAGAGATATTTTTAAAAATAGAAAACTATTTTTTATTTAAAAATATTTATAAAAGCAATTTTTATTAAATAAAAAGCAATTAACCCATTTGAACATGATTATAGACATAAGTAAAAAAAAATTATTTTACATAACAATGTATTTTTTTTAAAATAGCAAGTATAACTATTATTATATATTATTTATTAGTACAAAATAAAATAATTACATGATTTTTTAATAAAAAATTTTAGCTATGTTATTTTCTCAATGATAATTTAATTAAAGTATTTTATTCTAACAATAGTGGAACCAATTTGGAGTTTTACTTGTGCCATAATCAATTGACTAGCAGCAACTTACCATACAAAATATCAAATCCTAAAAGTTAATAAATTTCTCTCTATAAATTAAATTCTATACGATTCTTTTCGTTTGTTTTCTCCCTTTAATTTATACATGTTATGTTATATTCGTCAATTTATCTTTAATTTTTATTGATTAAGCATTTTTTGTAATTTTAATTTTATAAATTTATATTTATTTAAATAAAAACTTAAATTGAACTTAAAAGTTCAATTCATATCTTACTTATTTAGTGAAACTAAATATATAGTTTTAAATTTGAAATTATGTTGGGAATAAGTAGTATGACCACAATCCAATCAATCACGTGTCAAATAATTTGTTATTGTTATTATATTAAAATGTTAATATAATAAGGTCCTTGATTAAATTTATAGATTTATCATTGTGATAGCGATCATAATATTGAGAGATAAATCTTTTATAATTTAATCTAAATTGTTCTTGGTCATAGGATTATTAAAAAGGACATTAATAATCCGGAAAGATCAATATATATATAATGGTCTTCATTGGATGAAGATTAATAGATCTCATTTATTAAATTATATATATAGATGATGCATATAGAGATATGACCATTGAACTGACTCACTTTGAGAATTCCTAATGGTTATAATTACCGTATATTTGTCAATAGGATATTCTCAAGATGAACACAGTAATAGAGTTTCCTTTGACCTGCGACTGTCATAGTAATTAACAATGTATTTATTATACTTTGATTCCGGACACCTAATACCCTAGGGTGCTAGTTGAATGGATATTGGGTATGATTTAAATACTTGTAGAATTAATGATTAGTCAATAAGGAATCTGTCAACTCTCGGTAAAGAGTTTGAATTCTATGATTATAATGACTGAGATGAATAAAACCTTGGCCAAGGGGATTGAATGAATGAAGAAATGAGTTTCTTAGGTCATTCACATTTCATTATAATAATGGTAACAAGTTAGAGTTTGACAATTAAACCATACTCTAAAGATTAACCAAGAGCTGGAAAGTTGGAAGGAATTATACTTTGTTCTTCTGAGGTTCATAGTAAAAATATATTACTTCATACTATCGGATCGTTGAGGAGTGTTTCTAGACGCCAACCTTGATTAGTGAATTTAGTATGACTAATTTACTACCCGCTTAGTATTGAACTTATGGGGTCACACACTAACGAGTGTTCTAACCTTTGCTATAGAATTATTTAATTATTATTTTGATTTGATCAAATAAATAATTATATTAATTCAAATGGAATATTATTATATTCTTTGCTAGCACCAAGAATATAATAATAGTATGATAATTGAGAATATTAAATGAAATTTGAGAATAATTAGTTATTCTATTTGTAAATTTCGATGAGATCCTAACTGATTCTATATCAAATTGAGTTATGATATGATTCATAAAATTTGAATGATTCAGATTTAGAATTTCAAGATATGATTTAAATTTGAATTGAGATTCAAATTTAAAATCAGTAATAAATCTCATACTATATATATGTATGTATGCCAAGAGTAGAGGAAAGTGACATATGAAAATAAAACACAAGGGTTTTATTCATTTGCCTCTACACACATAAATGTATGTGAGCCTAATTCTTGGAGAAGAATTTTATGGCATGCAAAGAGTTGCAAGAGGTTTCTCAATTTAGATCAGATGTCCATTGGTCAAGGAGTTGACAGCAAATGTTGGTGTCGGTGTGGATACGCGTAGCGCCTTCGTACCATCGAAGGAGAAAAGAGATTTTTACTAGCGTACTCAGGTATTCAGATATGATCTACTATATATTTATTATTGGAATAAGGTTTAAGCACAAAAATAGATCTTTAAGGATTACTTTATTTTCTTCCGCTGCGTGTGTTATGAACACATGGTAATCCTTCAGTGGTATTAGAGCTTTGGCTTTTTTGTGTTTAAATTTTTATTCCTATTTTCTTAAATTTGTGAATTAATAGGATTAATTCAAATTTTTTTTAAGCATGCGATGCAGTTATTTCCATTGAGATGGTTTTCTAATAAATTAATAGTTAATTTATTTTAATTATTTAATTGTGATTAAATTATCATTCTTTTAATATAAAAGTTATATTTATAATCAAATATTTTGTTTGATTTTATTTATATATTAAATTTTATTGTGATTTTGATCACAACAAAAGGAATAAGATGTAAAATATCTTTTGTTTGTTTCTTATATATATAAGTGTATATATAAAGGTCAAATTTGATTTGATAATTTTTTAAGGCTAAACGTTAGTACATGAAAAATCAAATTTTGATTTGATTGATGTGTTTTGAACACTATGATTTTAGAAATGATTTTTCTAATGTTCTTGATTATAAAGAGCGGCCTGACAACCAGGAGTTTTATTTTCAAGATAATAATTAGTGTATACATTTGATGTATTAAGGATTTAATTTTATATTTTTACCTACACAACCTGAGTATAAAAATTTAATCTAAGAATACTAATAAAAATTCTCTAACAATAGAGATAAGTCCTAAAAGTTAGGATATTGTCAAAAATAAATTTATCTCTTGTTTACAAGGAACGACCTAACAACCAGGAGACTTGTAATCACGGATAGAATTTATTGATGTATATGATGATGCATAAGGAGAATTAATTTTATACTTGAACCTAGACAACCTAGGGGTATAAAATATAATTCAGTTAAATAATTGTCTGACAACCAGATAATTATTTGGGATTATAATTGTATGGGATACAATTTAATCATATTTATTTGGAATAGTTATGAGTAACAACTTGACAACCAAGATACTCATTCACGATTCTAAATAATTTTTTTTCCAGAAATATAAATTTCTTGATTTACTTTCATATTTTAAATTTTTAAATATGTCCATCTTTCGTATGGCATACTTGAAAGTAATAAATTGGCTATACATTGAGAATTGTTCTTATGTATAAAAGGGTTATTATGGACATGATAATCCTATTGAAATAATATTCTCCAATAAATTTGGTTATGGAATGGTTAGAAGTTGTGAAGAATTTGGAATATTGCTTTACTGCAACATGGGTTGTTTTGACAACTATGAGTTCTAATTTCAAAGACAATCTACTATTTATTATTAAACATCTTGAGAAGATGTATGATGCCCAAAGCAAGATAGTACGACTATCAAAGATTTTATTTAAACTAGTGGGAGTATTGGGCAATATATTTTGAATTAAACAACTTTAGAAGTTGAAATGCCGTTAGACAAATGGCTGTTGCGAAAATTGTTCTTATAAGCATTTTTTGAGATTTATTTTGTTACCAACAATTTATAATTAGTCTTAATATGATTAAGGTTTGTGGTCTTTTTGGAAAAGCTCAATATGAGTATTGAGGATGCGTATCAAAATTGCTCTTAAGGGTTGGTTTGACCAATAATAAAGATACTAAGTATTTTTATTATAAGAGTTTAAAGTAAAATCTCTAATATCTAATTGATATTCTATTAAATAAAAAATGAGATTCTCTCCGTGCATAAATACTAGTACTCTATGTACTCCATCATGTTTAAGAAACATGAAATTTGATTTAGTTGAATATCACTATTTGTTAAATATTTAGACTACATTTTAGAAATGTGGCTAAATTAACAAATTTCTCACTAAATCAATTTTTTACCCATATGAGATATGGAAAAGGCATAAGCTGAAACTCAAGAATATTAGAGTTTGTAGATGTCTTATATGTGTTAAGAGATTGCACAACAATAGACTTGATATTAGGTCTGATAAATGAGATTTATTGGTTACTCTAGAGAAATAATGAGATTATTTTTATCACTCTTCTTATGACAAAGTGTCTGTGATAAGAGGTTAAACTCCTTTTTAGAAAAGGGATTCCATCTTAAAGAAAGAGTGGGAGTACAATTAAAAAGAGGATATACTTTCTCAATAGAGGATATATCACTCAATAGAGGATATACTTTCTCTTGAAAGTATAAAAAGTTTGATCGTTAAACTAACTTTTCGAAAAAGTAGCCTATTTGTATAATGATACAATTCTATAAAGATAGATCTAATGGTTACTTAGATTTTTTATAATCATGTTCAATAAGGATTGTCCTTAAAATGAAATTATGCACTATTGTAGTGGAAGATTTCATGTTTTGAGAAAATGTGATATTTATTATACACTGCAAACATGCTCAAGAGCAAAGGTGTTTAAGGTTAAAAAAGTTTTGATAAACACAAATGTGCATTGAAAAATTATACACATGATTGATTGGCTCTAGTGCAAGTGGGAGATTATTGTGATAATAGTATGCCCAAGATCCAATCCATCATGATTGGCTCTCGTGCAAGTGGGAGATTGTTGGGAATAAGTAGTATGACCACAATCCAATCAATCACGTGTCAAATAATTTGTTATTGTTATTATATTAAAATGTTAATATAATAAGATCCTTGATTAAATTTATAGATTTATCATTATGATAGCGATCATAATATTGAGAGATAAATCTTTTATAATTTAATCTAAATTGTTCTTGGTCATAGGATTATTAAAAAGGACATTAATAATCCGGAAAGATCAATATATATATATATAATGGTCTTCATTGGATGAAGATTAATAGATCTCATTTATTAAATTATATATATAGATGATGCATATAGAGATATGACCATTGAACTGACTCACTTTGAGAATTCCTAATGGTTATAATTACCGTATATTTGTCAATAGGATATTCTCAAGATGAACACAGTAATAGAGTTTCCTTTGACCTGCGACTGTCATAGTAATTAACAATGTATTTATTATACTTTGATTCCGGACACCTAATACCCTAGGGTGCTAGTTGAATGGATATTGGGTATGATTTAAATACTTGTAGAATTAATGATTAGTCAATAAGGAATCCGTCAACTCTCGGTAAAGAGTTTGAGCTCTATGATTATAATGACTGAGATGAATAAAACCTTGGCCAAGGGGATTGAATGAATGAAGAAATGAGTTTCTTAGGTCATTCATAGTTCATTATAATAATGGTAACAAGTTAGAGTTTGACAATTAAACCATACTCTAAAGATTAACCAAGAGCTGGAAAGTTGGAAGGAATTATACTTTGTTCTTCTGAGGTTCATAGTAAAAATATATTACTTCATACTATCTGGTCGTTGAGGAGTGTTGCTAGACGCCAACCTTGATTAGTGAATTTAGTATGACTAATTTACTACACGCTTAGTATTGAACCTATGGGGTCACACACTAACGAGTGTTCTAACCTTTGCTATAAAATTATTTAATTATTATTTTGATTTGATCAAATAAATAATTATATTAATTCAAATGGAATATTATTATATTCTTTGCTAGCACCAAGAATATAATAATAGTATGATAATTGAGAATATTAAATGAAATTTGAGAATAATTAGTTATTCTATTTCTAAATTTGGATGAGATCCTAACTGATTCTGTATCAAATTGAGTTATGATATGATTCATAAAATTTGAATGATTCAGATTTAGAATTTCAAGATATGATTTAAATTTGAATTGAGATTCAAATTTAAAATCAGTAACAAATCTCATACTATATATATGTATGTATGCCAAGAGTAGAAGAAAGTGACATATGAGAATAAAACACAAGGGTTTTATTCATTTGCCTCTACACACATAAATGTATGTGAGCCTAATTCTTGGAGAAAAATTTTATGGCATGCAAAGAGTTGCAAGAGGTTTCTCAATTTAGATCAGATGTCCATTGGTCAAGGAGTTGACAGCAAATGTTGGTCTCGGTGTGGATACGCATAGCGCCTTCGTACCATCGAAGGAGAAAAGAGATTTTTACTAGCGTACTCAGGTATTCAGATCTGATCTACTATATATTTATTATTAGAATAAAGTTTAAGCACAAAAATAGATCTTTAAGGATTACTTTATTTTCTTCCGCTGCGTGTGTTATGAACACATGGTAATCCTTCAAATTAAATCAATTCTATTTTTAGTGACCAAATAAAATATAAATATATCAGTCTAGCTACACATCTAAATCTTTTTTATAACTAAGTCCAATCAAGTTGGCCAAAACTCAATAAAAACCATTTTTATTACACCAGTGTATACACACGCACTTCACTAACGCAAACATATCCTTCTTCGTCTTCGCGTTCCTTCTTCTTCTTTGTGTTATTCCTCTTTCTTCTTCGCATTCCTCCTTCTTCGTCTTCACATTCCTTCTTCTTCTTCTTCTTCTTCGTGTTTTTCCTTCTTCTTCTTCGTGTTCCTCCTTCTTCTTCGTTGCGTTCATTCTTTTTCTCATGTTTTCTCTCAATCGTTGTTCTGTTATTGCTGCTGTTGTTGCTGCGTTTTTTCTTTTCCTCCTTAGTTTAATTAAGGTTCATATGGATTCAGAAATGAAGTCAATGTGTTTTTATTGATGATTGAGTCTTTTTGACTGCTTGTTCAAATCTAAACTAATTTCGGTTCATTTGTGTATTAATTGAGGTTCATCTGTGCTGCTGATAAGTATTGACCAAATTTTTTATTCTTTAAGTAATTTCGGTTCATTTCTTAGTTCAATTGAGGTTCATTGGGATCCAGAAATAGATTGGATGTGTTTTTGTTGATGATTGAGTCTTTTTAATTACTTGTTCAAAATTGAACTAATTTCGCTTCATTTGTGTGTTAATTGAAGTTCATTTGATGCTGCTTTTAAATATTGACCAAATTTTTATTATTTTAATTTCTTCAAAAAGGCAAAGTATGTATTAGATGATTCCTGAATGTTTGAACTATTAAATGGTACTAATAACAATATATTTTTTAAGTTTTTAAATAAGTGTGAAATAATTATTTTTTTAATTTTATATATTAATTATTCCTTCATATATTATTTAATTTTAAAATTTATCCTTTATTTTTTAAATTATTATTTTATTACTTATCATCTATTTTATTTTACAACTCTATCATTAACAATTTAAAACTGTAAAAAAATAGAACATCCATCAATGATAACCTTAATTATAATTTGATATGTTCTATAAATACGATCATGAGTTCGACGTAGGAAACAACTTTAACTAATTTGATTTTTCAAACTCAAGTATTATATTGTAAAATTAAGATTCAATTTTTATTCTTCTTTTGAATTGAACTGTTACTGGAAGAAGAAGGATAAACAATGTGAATCATTTGAGAAGAATTTATATAATAAATAGTATGTTTGATATGTTCAATGGTGTAAACAACCGAAACATCTTTCAATCAATTGGTCGTTGTATGTATCAAACAAAGCATCGATTCTAAAGATATCAAAATAATTGTTTTCTTCAGCCAATCAATTGGATCCCTGCCAATCAATTGGATAGACAATAAAAATTCATCGACTAGAAGAACAATTGAACTTTTGCTTGTTGTGTTCTGGCCCAACCCAACGGGAACCGCAGGTCCACCAAGCGGACCCATGACCCGGCCGTACGACAAGATGCACATCACGTGACACGATCTCATCAAGTGAGATCTGAACAGTTGGAAGAAGTTTCTAAGGGGTTGGGCCTGAGAAGGAAGGCCCACCCGAATGAATAGGGATAAAGGAGAGGGACCTCCCCTTCTCCCAAGGTATGTCACCATACCCTACACTAGCTGCCTAGTCGTACGGACGGTAACTTAAGCATTGGAGTGTCCTTGCAGGTGGCTCCACTTACGCGACCATCTGACGAATCGGTGGAATAGTCGCTCGCCTCAAAAATTGCATTCAGGTCCCGACCTTCACTCCCAATGACCCCTCATCAACCGGTTCAACGAGCTCATGAACAATGGTGTCGTCTGTAGGAACCTGACGTGAGTCGGGGATAGAGGCTTTCCTCTGCCCAGAAGACGAGCTAGGAGAAAGTGAAGACAACGAGCACAAAGGGGTTCACCTCATGAGTAGGATGAGCACGAGGACTGCCCATAGGCGCCAGTCAACTCCATCTAGCTAAGACTACTCCAATGATCAATCCCCGAAAAGGCATCCATTTGGGGGTACAAACAGCGACAACTCTCGGATCATGCAAGAACTTAGACAAAGGGTCCAAAACCTCGAGAGGGAATTAGCGGCGAGAGATCGCTATAACCCTGAGAATATCCAAAACACCTGTTCACGCACAGATAGAGGCCCACTTGAGCAATTTTCCCACTCGGTCCCCGTTGAGAATATCGGAAGAATGACGTTATGACGGGGAGAAGGATGACGAGCACGACCAGACTAATGGTCGCATCCAGTTCCTTTACTCACGAGACAGTCGAGAAGCTGAGAACATAGGGAAAAGCGGAAAAGGAAATGCCAAGATTCTATGATGATCAGCGCCAACCCTTTCCACTCCTCTATCCTCAAAGACCGGCTAACTTCGACAAGCCGAGGAACATGAACCAAAGACCCAAAAGAGCACACCATGACCTTTGAGGCCAAAATGAACCTGGAGGGTGTGGGGAACGCGGTAAGGTGCCGCGCGTTCCCCGTGACCCTGGCAGGGCTAGCGATCCATTGGTTCAATTCCCTCTCGCAAGGTTCTATAACTGATTTCGCAAACATCTCTCGAAAATTTCTGGCCTAATTCACCACCTAGATTGCCAAGGCAAAGCACCCGATCAACCTCTTGGGGATAACACAACGGGTTGGCGAGCCCATGAAAAAGTATCTAAACCGCTTTAATGATGAATGTTTAAAGATTGATGGCCTCACAGATTTCGTGGCCAGCTTGTGCCTTACTAATGGCCTAGTAAACGAATACTTCTAGAAACACTTAACCACCAAGCCTGTTTGGACAATGCAAGAGATACAATGCATGGCAAGAGAGTACATAAACGACGAGGAGGTCAGCCAGGTGGTAGCCGGCAACAAACGGCAGCTAGCTGCCCCACCCTCCCATCAGGCTGGCAACCCGGAAAGGTCAACGGACACGCCAAGAGAGATGGCGTCTGGGAGGCCATTTGAACCCTTTCCCTGGATAGGGAAGTTTACAAATTATACTCCCCTAACCACCCCAATAGTGGAAGTATTCTAGCATATCACGTATAAAGGCATTCTGCCCAAACCGAGGCAATTGAAAGGCCAGATCGGAGAAAATAGGAACCTTTATTGTGACTACTACAAGGGCTTCGAACACGAGACACAAATTACTTTGACCTAAAGGATGCACTAGAAAAATCTATCCAAGAAGAAAAATTGAATGAATTTTTGCGGTTCATCCGAGAACCAAGAAGAAAAGAAAGGGAGCGTTCCGAAGAGGACCGTGATCGGGCTGTCAAGCCGAAGCAAGACTCTCTGGAGAACCCAGACACAACGCCAATAGTAGTAGTGAATATGTTTGTCGGTAGGAATGCCCCACCAAAGTCGAAGTCTGCGACAAGGAAAGATGCCAAGATACTTGTTGTTGCAACGAAGGAGAGTCTTTCCCCCAAAGAGCTCCCCGAAATTTCATTTGGCCCCGGAGACCAGTGGTGCAACAACCTCATGGAGGATCCGCCATGGGTGGTTACGGCGAGAATCGGGACGGGTTTGGTCAAGTGAATCTTAGTTGATGCAGAGCCAGACTCGAACATCATGTTCCGAAACGTGTTCGACGCCCTGGGATTAAAGGAAAGCGACCTCAAGAACCACCGCCATAGCATCGTGGGGTTAGGCGATAACTACATCAAGCCGGACAACTCCGCTATCCTACCGATCTGCATTGGTTCGAATGCAAGTAGGAAGTCTGCAATGGTTAAGTTTGTAGTCTTAAAGGATTCCACGGCGTACAACGTCATCCTTGGGAGAAGAACTGATGAGCGGATATTTTATACGCTTTTTGGGGTTAATTTCATATAATTTTTAGTATGTTTTAGTTAGTTTTTAGTTTATTTTCATTAGTTTCTAGGAAAAATTCATATTTCTGGACTTTACTATGAGTTTGTGTGTTTTTCTATAATTTCAGGTATTTTCTGGCTGAAATTGAGGGAGCTGAGCAAAAATCTGATTCAGGCTGAAAAAGGACTGCTGATGCTGTTGGATCCTGACCTCTCTGCACTTGGAATGGAATTTCTGGAGCTACAAAAGTCCAATTGACGCGCTTCTAATTGCGTTGGAAAGTAGACATCCAGGGCTTTCCAGCAATATATAATAGTTCATACTTTGCTCAAGGATAAACAACGTAAACTGGTGTTCAACACCAGTTCCATGTTGCAGTCTGGCGTCCAGTGCCAGAAACACGTTACAAGTTGGAGTTCAACGCCAGAAACAGGTTAAAGCCTGGCGTTGAACGCCCAAAACAGCCCAGGCACGTGAGAAGCTTTAGTCTCAGCCCCAGCACACACCAAGTGGGCCCCAGAAGTAAATTTCTGCACTATCTATCATAGTTTACTCATTTTCTGTAAACCTAGGTTACTAGTTTAGTATTTAAACAACTTTTAGAGATTTATTTTGTATCTCATGACATTTTAGATCTGAACTTTGTACTCTTTGACAGCATGAGTTTCTAAACTCCATTGTTGGGGGTGAGGAGCTCTGCTGTGTCTCGATGAATTAATGCAAGTATTTCTGTTTTCCATTCAAACATGCGTGTTCCTATCTAAGATATCCATTCGCACTTCAACATGAATGTGATGAATGTGACAATCATCATCATTCCCCCACGAACGCGTGCCTGACAACCACTTCCGTTCCACCATAGAATGAATGAATATCTCTTGGATCTCTTAATCAGAATCTTCGTGGTATAAGCTAGACTGATGGCAGCATTCAAGAGAATCCGAAAAGTATAAACCTTGTCTGTGGTATTCCGAGTAGGATTCAGGGATTGAATGACTGTGATGAGCTTTAAACTCGCGAGTGTTGGGCATAGTGACAGACGCAAAAGGATAGCAAATCCTATTCCGGTACGATTGAGAACCTGCAGATGATTAACCGTGCGGTGACAGCGCACCTGGACCCTTTTCACTGGAAGGATGGATGGTAGCCATTGACAACGGTGATCCACCAACACACAGCTTGCCATAGGAGGACTTGCGTGCGTGAATCAGAAAATAGAGGAAAGCAGAATTTCAGAAGACAAAGCATCTCCAAAACTCCAACATATTCTCCATCATTGCACAATAAGTATTTATATTTATGCCCTCTCACTTGTTACAATTGAACTTGAAAAACACTGTTGTTGGCATCCTGACTAAGAATAATAAGATAACCATAGCTTGCTTCAAACCAACAATCTCCGTGGGATTCGACCCTTACTCACGTAAGGTATTACTTGGACGACCCAGTGCACTTGCTGGTTAGTTGTGCGAAGTTGTGAACCATGGTATTGGCATCGCGTTTTTAGTGCCATTGGCAGGGAAAGAAAAAGCAATGAATTTTACATAATCAAAGTGTAATCACAATTTCTGCGCACCAAGTTTTTGGCGCCGTTGCCGGGGATTGTTCGAGTTTGGACAACTGACGGTTCATCTTGTTGCTCAGATTAGGTAATTTTCTTTTTATTTTCTTTTCAAAAATTTTTCAAAACTCTTTCAAAATTTTCTCATTTGTTTTCGAAAAAAAAAATAAAATAAAAAAATACAAAAAAATTAGAAAATCATAAAAATCAAAAATATTTTGTGTTTCTTGTTTGAGTCTTGAGTCATGTTATAAGTTTGGTGTCAATTGCATGTGCATCTTGCATTTTTCGAAAATTTTCATGCATTCATAGTGTTCTTCATGATCTTCAAGTTGTTCTTGGTAAGTCTCCTTGTTTGATCTTTGCATTTGCATGTTTTGTGCCTTTTCTTATTTTTCATATGCATTCTTGAATTCTTAATGTTTAAGCATTAAAGAATTCTAAGTTTGGTGTCTTGCATGTTTTCTTTGCATTAAAAATTTTTCAAAAATATGTTCTTGGTGTTCATCATGATCTTCATAGTGTTCTTGGTGTTCATCTTGACATTCATAGCATTCTTGCATGCATCACATGTTTTGATCTAAAATTCTCATGCATTGCATCATTTTTCTTGTTTTTCTCTCTCATCATAAAAATTCCAAAAATCAAAAAAATATCTTTCCCTTTTTCTCTCTTAAAATTTCGAAAATTAGATTTGACTTTTTCAAAAATTTTTAAAATCTAGTTGTTTTCATAAGTCAAGTCAAATTTTCAATTTAAAAATCTTATCTTTTTCAAAATCTTTTTCAAAAATCAAATCTTTCAGAGATGCATGCTCTCTATTTTCTCTGATATGGTGAAAAAATTTCTGGAAGTCTTCATGGATGACTTCTCAGTATATGGAGACTCATTCAGCTCCTGTCTTGATCACCTGACACTGGTTTTGAAAAGATGCCAAGAGACCAACCTGGTTTTAAACTGGGAAAAATGTCACTTTATGGTGACTGAAGGGA
Source organism: Arachis ipaensis (assembly GCF_059453495.1). Lineage (NCBI taxonomy): Eukaryota > Viridiplantae > Streptophyta > Magnoliopsida > Fabales > Fabaceae > Arachis > Arachis ipaensis. Next base: position 93,201,403 of record NC_142437.1, on the reverse strand, counting down.
TTGTCCTTGGGCATAAAATTTCAAACAAGGGAATAGAGGTGGATCAAGCTAAAATAGAGGTAATTGAAAAATTACCACCACCTGCCAATGTTAAGGCAATCAGAAGCTTTCTGGGGCATGCAGGATTCTATAGAAGGTTTATAAAGGATTTTTCAAAAATTGCAAAACCTCTAAGCAACCTGCTAGCTGCTAACACGCCATTTTGTGTTTGACACAGAGTGCCTGCAAGCGTTTGAAACTCTGAAAGCTAAACTGGTCACAGCACCAGTTATCTCTGCACCAGACTGGACATTACCATTCGAATTAATGTGTGATGCCAGTGATTACGCCATTGGTGCAGTACTGGGGCAGAGGCATGACAAGCTTCTGCATGTCATTTATTATGCTAGCCGTGTTTTGAATGATGCCCAAAAAAATTACACAACCACAGAAAAGAATTGCTTGCAGTGGTTTATGCCATTGACAAGTTTAGATCATACTTAGTAGGATCAAAAGTGATTGTGTACACAGATCATGCTGCTCTTAAATATCTACTCACAAAGCAGGATTCAAAACCCAGACTCATAAGATGGGTGTTGCTTCTGCAAGAGTTTGATATAGAAATAAGAGACAGAAAAGGGACAGAAAACCAAGTGGCCGACCATCTGTCCCGGATAGAACCAGTGGAAGGGGCGTCCTCCCCCTCTATTGAGATCTCTGAAACCTTTTCGGATGAGCATTTGTTCGCCATTCAGGAATTACCATGGTTTGCAGACATTGCAAACTACAAAGCTGCAAGGTTCATTCCCAAGGAGTACATCAGGCAACAAAAGAAAAAATTAATTACTGATGCAAAGTATTACTTGTGGGATGAACCCTATCTCTTTAAGAGATGTGCAGACGGCATAATCCGTAGATGTGTGCCTAAAGAAGAAGCACAAAGGATCTTATGGCATTGCCATGGGTCACAATACGGAGGTCATTTCGGAGGTGAGCGGACAGCCACCAAGGTCCTCCAATGTGGCTTCTACTGGCCTACACTCTACAGAGATTCCCGAGAGTTTGTACGTAACTGTGATAGTTGCCAGAAAGCTGGTAACTTGCCTCACAGTTACGCCATGCCTCAACAAGGAATCTTGGAGATTGAGTTGTTTGATGTATGGGGTATTGATTTCATGGGCCCTTTTTCACCATCATACTCAAACACTTATATTCTGGTGGCAGTTGACTATGTATCAAAATGGATAGAGGCCATTGCCACACCCACCAATGATACTAAAATAGTACTAAAGTTCCTCCAGAAACATATATTCAGCAGATTTGGTGTCCCTAGGGTACTAATCAGTGATGGGGGCACTCACTTCTGCAACAAACAGCTTTACTCTGCCATGGTCCGGTATGGGATTCGCCATAAGGTGGCAACTCCATATCATCCGCAGACAAATGGACAAGCTGAAGTTTCTAACAGAGAACTAAAAAGAATCTTGGAACGGACTGTAAGTACCCGTAGAAAGGATTGGGCACGAAGCTTGGATGATGCTCTGTGGGCTTACAGAACAACATTCAAGACTTCTATAGGGACCTCTCCGTACCAACTTGTGTATGGTAAGGTGATGAGCGGATAATTTATACGCTTTTTGACATTGTTTTTAGTATGTTTTTAGTAGGATCTAGTTACTTTTAGGGATGTTTTCATTAGTTTTTATGTTAAATCCACATTTCTGGACTTTACTATGAGTTTGTGTGTTTTTCTGTGATTTCAGGTATTTTCTGGCTGAAATTGAGGGACTTGAGCAAAAATCAGATTCAGAGGTTTAAGAAGGACTGCTGATGCTGTTGGATTCTGACCTCCCTGCACTCAAAGTGGATTTTCTGGAGCTACAGAACTCGAAATGGCGCGCTTCCAATTGCGTTGGAAAGTAGACATCCAGGGATTTCCATCAATGTATAATAGTCTATACTTTGCCCAAGTTTAGACGACGCAAACTGGCGTTCAACGCCAGTTCTCTGCCCAATTCTAGCGTCCAGCGCCAGAAACAAGTTGCAAAGTGGAGTTCAACGCCCAAAATGGCACAAAAGCTGGCGTTCAACTCCAAAAAGAGTCTCTGCACGTGTAACCTTCAAGCTCAGCCCAAGCACACACCAAGTGGGCCCCAGAAGTGGATTTATGCATCAATTACTTACTTCTGGAAACCCTAGTAGCTAGTTTATTATAAATAGAACTTGTTATCATTGTATTCACAGTCTTGGTTACTCCGGTTCCCCTCTGGGGCCGAGACCAATGAACTCCATTATCACTTATGTATTTTCAACGGTAGAGTTTCTACACTCCATAGATTAAGGTGTGGAGCTCTGCTGTTCCTCAAAGATTAATGCAAAGTACTACTGTTTTCTATTCAATTCATCTTATTTTGCTTCTAAGATATTCATTTGCACTTCAACCTGAATGTGATGAACGTGACAATCATCATCATTCCCTATGAACGCGTGCCTGACAACCACTTCCGTTCTACATTAGATTGAATGAGTATCTCTTAGATCTCTTAATCAGAATCTTCGTGGTATAAGCTAGATTGATGGCGGCATTCATGAGGGTCCGGAAAGTCTAAACCTTGTCCGTGGTATTCCGAGTAGGACTCTGGGATTGAATGACTGTGACGAACTCCAAACTTGCGAGTGCTGGGCATAGTGACAGACGCAAAAGGATAGTAAATCCTATTCCAGTATGATCGAGAACCTCCAAGATGATTAGCCATGCAGTGACAGCGCATCAGACCATTTTCACAGAGAGGAATAGGATGCAACCAACGACAAGGGTGATGCCTCCAGACGATTTGCCGTGCTGTGACAGAGCATTTGGATCATTTTCCCGAGAGAGATCGAAAGTAGCCATTGGCACCGGTGACATCCTTACATAAAGCCAGCCATAGAAAGGAGTAAGATTGATTGGATGAAGACAGCAGGAAAGCAGAGGTTCAGAGGAACGAATGCATCTTCATACGCTTATCTGAAATTCTCACCAATGAGTTACATAAGTATTTCTATCCTTATTTTATTAATTAACTTCGAAAATCCCATTACTATTTTATATCCGCCTGACTGAGATTTACAAGGTGACCATAGCTTGCTTCATACCAACAATCTCCGTGGGATTCGACCCTTACTCACGTAAGGTATTACTTGGACGACCCAGTGCACTTGCTGGTTAGTTATACGAAGTTGTGAACCATGGTATTGGCATCGCGTTTTTGGTGCCATTGGCAGGGAAAGAAAGAGCAATGAATTTTACATAATCAAAGTGTAATCACAATTTTTGCGCACCAAGTTTTTGGCGCTGTTGCCGGGGATTGTTCGAGTTTGGACAACTGACGGTTCATCTTGTTGCTCAGATTAGGTAATTTTCTTTTTGTTTTCTTTTCAAAAAATTTTCAAAACTCTTTCAAAATTTTCTCATTTGTTTTCGAAAAAAAAAAATAAAATAAAAAAAATACAAAAAATTAGAAAATCATAAAAATCAAAAATATTTTGTGTTTCTTGTTTGAGTCTTGAGTCATGTTATAAGTTTGGTGTCAATTGCATGTGCATCTTGCATTTTTCGAAAATTTTCATGCATTCATAGTGTTCTTCATGATCTTCAAGTTGTTCTTGGTAAGTCTCCTTGTTTGATCTTTGCATTTGCATGTTTTGTGCCTTTTCTTGTTTTTCATATGCATTCTTGAATTCTTAGTGTCTAAGCATTAAAGAATTCTAAGTTTGGTGTCTTGCATGTTTTCTTTGCATTAAAAATTTTTCAAAAATATGTTCTTGGTGTTCATCATGATCTTCATAGTGTTCTTGGTGTTCATCTTGACATTCATAGCATTCTTGCATGCATCACATGTTTTGATCTAAAATTCTCATGCATTGCATCATTTTTCTTGTTTTTCTCTCTCATCATAAAAATTCCAAAAATCAAAAAAATATCTTTCCCTTTTTCTCTCTTAAAATTTCGAAAATTAGATTTGACTTTTTCAAAATTTTTTAAAATCTAGTTGTTTTCATGAGTCAAGTCAAATTTTCAATTTAAAAATCTTATCTTTTTCAAAATCTTTTTCAAAAATCAAATCTTTTTCAATTTTCTTAGTTATTTTCGAAAATTCTAAAAAACATTTTTCAAAAATATTTTTCTTATTTTTATATCAAATTTTCGAAAATAACATCACCAATTAATGTTTTGATTCAAAAGTTTCAAGTTTGTTACTTACTTGTTAAGAAAGATTCAAACTTTAAGTTCTAGAATCATATCTTATGATTTCTTGTGAATCAAGTCATTAATTGTGATTTTAAAAATCAAATCTTTTTCAAAACTAATTTCAATCATATCTTTTAAAAAATATCTTCCTATCTTATTTTTTTCAAAAATTTGATTTCAAAATATCTTCTCTAACTTCTTATCTCCTTATCTTTTCAAAATTGATTTTCAAAATTTGTTTCAACTAACTAACTAACTTTTTGTTTGTTTCTTATCTTTTTCAAAACCACCTAACTAACTCTCTCTCTCTATTTTTCGAAAATATCTCCCCCTTTTTCAAAAAATTTCTTTTTAATTAACTAATTATTTTAATTTTTTGATTTTCATTTTCGAAAATTTCTAACCTTTTTCAAAATTACTTTTCGAAAATTACTAACTCTTTTTCAAAAACTATTTTCGAAAATCCTCTCCCTCTCTCATCCTATTCTATTTATTTATTCATCGACTAACACTTCTCTTCATCTCACATCACTGCTCCTATCCTTACCTTTGTGTTTGGATTCTTCATTTTTCTTCACCCCCATTCCTTTTCTTCTTCTACTAACAATAAGGAACCTCTTTACTGTGACATAGAGGATTCCTCTTCTTTTCTTTTTCTCTTCTCTTTCTTATGAGCAGGGACAGAAAAAGGCATTCTTGTTGAAGCTGATCCAGAACCTGAAAGGACTCTGAAGAGAAAACTAAGAGAAGCTAAATTACAACAATCCAGAGACAACCTTATTGAAAATTTCGAACAAGTAAAGGAGATGGCAGCCGAACCCAACAACAATAATGCAAGGAGAATGCTTGGTGACTTTACTGCACCTAATTCCAATTTACATGGAAGAAGCATCTCCATTCCTACCATTGGAGCAAACAATTTTGAGCTGAAACCTCAGCTAGTTTCTCTGATGCAGCAGAACTGCAAGTTTCATGGACTTTCATCTGAAGATCCTTTTCAGTTCTTAACTGAATTTTTGCAGATCTGTGATACTGTTAAGACTAATGGAGTAGATCCTGAAGTCTACAGGCTCATGCTTTTCCCTTTTGTTGTAAGAGACAGAGCTAGAGTGTGGTTGGACTCTCAATCCAGAGATAGCCTGAACTCTTGGGATAAGCTGGTCACGGCTTTCTTAGCCAAGTTCTTTCCTCCTCAAAAGCTGAGCAAGCTTAGAGTGGATGTTCAGACCTTCAGACAGAAAGAAGGTGAATCCCTCTATGAAGCTTGGGAAAGATACAAGCAGCTGACCAAAAAGTGTCCTTCTGACATGCTTTCAGAATGGACCATCCTGGATATATTCTATGATGGTTTATCTGAGCTATCAAAGATGTCATTGGATACTTCTGCAGGTGGATCTATTCACCTAAAGAAAACGCCTGCAGAAGCTCAAGAACTCATTGACATGGTTGCTAATAACCAGTTCATTTACACTTCTGAGAGGAATCCTATGAGTAATGGGACGCCTATGAAGAAGGGAGTTCTTGAAGTTGATACTTTGAATGCCATATTGTCTCAGAACAAAATATTGACTCAGCAAGTCAATATGATTTCTCAGAGTCTGAATGGAATGCAAGCTGCATCCAACAGTACTCAAGAGGCTTCTTATGCAGAAGAAGCTTATGATCCTAAAAATCCTGCAATAGCAGAGGTGAATTACTTAGGTGAACCTTATGGAAACACCTATAACCCATCATGGAGAAATCATCCAAATCTCTCATGGAAGGATCAAAGGCCTCAACAAGGCTTTAATAATGGTGGAAGAAACAGGTTTAGTAATAGCAAGCCTTTTCCATCATCTACTCAGCAACAGACAGAGAATTCTGAGCAGAATCCATCTAGCTTAGCAAACTTAGTCTCTGATCTATCCAAGGCCACTGTAAGTTTCATGAATGAAACAAGGTCTTCCATTAGAAATTTGGAAGCACAAGTGGGCCAGCTGAGTAAAAGAATCACTGAAATCCCTCCTAGTACTCTCCCAAGCAATACAGAAGAGAATCCAAAAGGAGAGTGCAAGGCCATTGACATAACCAAAATGGTGGAACCCAAAGAAGGAGAGGAAGACGTGAATCCCACGGAGGGAGACCTCCTGGGACATCCAGTGATCAATAAGGAGCTTCCCTCTGAGGAACCAAAGGAATCTGAGGCTCAACTAGAGACCATAGAGATTCCATTAAACCTCCTTATGCCCTTCATGAGCTCTGATGAGTATTCCTCTTCTGAAGAGAATGAGGATGTTACTGAAGAGCAAACTGCCAAGTTTCTTGGTGCAATCATGAAGCTGAATGCCAAATTATTTAGTATTGAAACTTGGAAAGATGAACGTCCCTTGTTCACCAATGAACTAAGTGATCTGGATCAACTGACATTGCCTCAGAAGAGACAGGATCCTGGAAAGTTCATAATACCTTGTACCATAGGCACCATAATCTTTAAGGCTCTGTGTGACCTTGGTTCAGGAATAAACCTCATGCCCCTCTCTGTAATAGAGAAACTGGGAATCTATGGGGTGCAAGCTGCTAGAATCTCATTAGAGATGGCAGATAATTCAAGAAAACAGGCTTATGGACAAGTAGAGGACGTGTTAGTAAAGGTTGAAGGCCTTTACATCCCTGCTGATTTCATAGTCCTGGATACTGAAAAGGAAGAGGATGAATCCATCATCCTAGGAAGACCTTTACTAGCCACAGCAAGAGCTGTGATTGATGTGGACAGAGGAGAATTGATCCTTCAATTAAATAAGGACAACCTTGTGTTTACAACTCAAGGATCTCTCTTTGCATCCATGGAGAGGAAGCAGAAAAAGCTTCTCTCAAAGCAGAGTCAACCAAAGCCCCCACAGTCAGACTCTAAGTTTGGTGTTGGGAGGCCACAACCAAACTCCAAGTTTGGTGTTGAAACTCCCATATCCAAACTCTAAGTTTGGTGTTGGGGGAGTCTCAACAATGCTCTGAACATCTGTGAGGCTCCATGAGAGCCCACTGTCAAGCTATTGACATTAAAGAAGCGCTTGTTGGGAGACAACCTAATTTCTATTTATCTAACTATATTTTTCTTAGTTATATGTCTTTATAGGTTCATGATCATGAGGAGTCACAAAATAAATATAAAAATTGAAAACGGAATCAAAAACAACAGAAGAAAAATCACACCCTGGAGGAAGCATCTGCTTGGCGTTCAACGCCATAACAGAGCATGGTTCTGGCGCTGAACGCCCAAAATGGGCAGTATCTGGGCGCTGAACGCCCAAAATGGGCAGCAGTTGGGCGCTGAACGCCAGAATTGCACCCTGGAGAGGAGCTGGCACTGAACGCCCAGAACAAGCATGGTTCTGGCGTTCAACGCCAGAAATGGGCAACAAATGGGCGTTGAACGCCCAAAATGGGCACCAACCTGGCGCTGAACGCCCAGAGTTGTGTGCAAGGGCATTTTACATGCCTAATTTGGTGCAAGGTTGTAAATCCTTGAACACCTCAGGATCTGTGGACCCCACAAGATCATCTCAGGATTTGTGGACCCCACAGGATCACCTCAGGATCTGTGGACCCCACAGAATCTCCACCTACCTCCACTCACTTCTTCTCACCCCTCACCACTCTCTTTCACAAAATCCCATAAACACTCTTCCCCAAAACCCTTCACCAATCACCTCAATCTCTCTTCCCCATCACCTCCTCACCACTCACATCCATCCACTCGTCCCCATAAACCTACCTCATAAACTCCACCTACCTTCAAAATTCAAAATCAATTTCCCACCCAAACCCACCCTAAATGGCCGAAACTCCACCCCCTCCCATCCCTATATATAACCCTCCATTCTTCCTCATTTTCACACAACACAACCCTCTCTTCTCTTCTTGGCCGAAACACAACCACTTCTCCCTCTCCTCTATTTCTTCTTCCTCTTCATCTATTCTTTCTTCTCTTGCTCGAGGGCGAGCAAAATTCTAAGTTTGGTGTGGTAAAAGCATAAGCTTTTTGTTTTTCTATTACCATTGATGGCACCTAAGACCGGAGAATCCTCTAGAAAAGGAAAAGGGAAGACAAAAGCTTCCACCTCCGAGTCATGGGAGATGGAAAGGTTCATCTCCAAAGCCCATCAAGACCACTTCTATGATGTTGTGGCCAAGAAGAAGGTGATCCCCGAGGTCCCTTTCAAACTCAAAAGAAATGAGTATTCGGAGATCCGACATGAAATTCAAAGAAGAGGTTGGGAAGTTCTAACAAATCCCATCCAACAAGTCGGCATCCTAATGGTTCAAGAGTTCTATGCCAATGCATGGATCACCAAGAACCATGATCAAAGTAAGAACCCGGATCCAAAGAACTATGTTACAATGGTTCGGGGGAAATACTTAGATTTTAGTCCGGAAAATGTGAGGTTGGCGTTCAACTTGCCAAACATGGAAGAGAACGCACGCCCCTATACAAGGAGAGTCAACTTTGATCAAAGGTTGGACCAAGTCCTTATGGACATATGTGTAGAAGGAGCTCAATGGAAAATTGACTCAAAAGGCAAACCGGTTCAACTAAGAAGACTGGACCTTAAGCCTGTAGCTAGAGGATGGTTGGAGTTCATTCAATGCTCAATCATTCCCACTAGCAACCAGTCTGAAGTTACTATAGACCGGGCCATCATGATCCATAGCATCATGATTGGAGAAGAGGTGGAAGTTCATGAGATTATACCTCAAGAACTCTACAAGGTGGCTGACAAGTCCTCCACTATGGCAAGGTTAGCCTTTCCTCACCTCATTTGCCACCTATGCAATTCGGCTGGGGTTGACATAGAGGGAGATATCCTCATTAAAGAGGACAAGCCCATCACTAAGAAAAAGATGGAGCAAGCAAGAGAGCCCATTCATGGAGCTCAAGAGGCGTATGAAGCTCATCACCATGAGATCCCGGAGATGCCTCAAATGCATTTTCTTCCACAAAACTATTGGGAGCAAATCAACACCTCCCTAGGAGAATTAATTTCCAATATGGGACAACTAAGGGTGGAACATCAAGAGCACTCCATCATCCTTCATGAAATAAGAGAAAATAAAAAAGCAATGAGGGAGGAGCAACAAAGACAAGGAAGAGACATAGAAGAGCTCAAGGACATCATTGGTTTCTCAAGAAAGAAACGCCACCATCACTAAGGTGGATTCATTCCTTGTTCTTATTTCTTCTGTTTTTCATTTTTTATGCTATGTGCTTATCTATGTTTGTGTCTTCATTACATGATCATTAGTAGTTAGTAACTATGTCTTAAAGTTATGAATGTCCTATGAATCCATCACCTCTCTTAAATGAAAAATGTTTTAATTCAAAAGAACAAGAAGTACATGAGTTTCGAATTTATCCTTGAACTTAGCTTAATTATATTGATGTGGTGACAATGCTTCTTGTTTTCTGAATGTATGCTTGAACAGTGCATATGTCTTTTGAAGTTGTTGTTTAAGAATGTTAAATATGTTGGCTCTTGAAAGAATGATGACTAGGAGACATGTTATTTGATAATCTGAAAAATCATAAAAATGATTCTTGAAGCAAGAAAAAGCAGCAAAGAACAAAGCTTGCAGAAAAAAAAAATAGAAAGAAAAAGAAAAAGCAAGCAGAAAAAGCCAAAAGCTCTTAAAACCAAGAGGCAAGAGCAAAAAGCCAATAACCCTTAAAACCAAAAGACAAGGGCAAATAAAAAGGATCCCAAGGCTTTGAGCATCAGTAGATAGGAGGGCCTAAAGGAATAAAATCCTGGTCTAAGCGGCTAAACCAAGCTGTCCCTAACCATGTGCTTGTGGCGTGTAGGTGTCAAGTGAAAACTTGAGACTGAGCGGTTAAAGTCAAGGTCCAAAGCAAAAAAAAAAGAGTGTGCTTAAGAACCCTAGACACCTCTAATTGGGGACTTTAGCAAAGCTAAGTCACAATCTGAAAAGGTTCACCCAATTATGTGTCTGTGGCATTTATGTATCCGGTGGTAATACTGGAAAACAAAGTGCTTAGGGCCACGGCCAAGACTCATAAAGAAGCTGTGTTCAAGAATCATCATACTGAACTAGGAGAGTCAATAACACTATCTGAACTCTGAGTTCCTATAGATGCCAATCATTCTGAACCTCCATGGATAAAGTGAGATGCCAAAACTATTCAAGAGGCAAAAAGCTATAAGTCCCGCTCATATGATTGAAGCTATGTTTCATTGATATTTTGGAATTTATAGTATATTCTCTTCTTTTTATCCTATTTGATTTTCAGTTGCTTGGGGACAAGCAACAATTTAAGTTTGGTGTTGTGATGAGCGGATAATTTATACGCTTTTTGACATTGTTTTTAGTATGTTTTTAGTAGGATCTAGTTACTTTTAGGGATGTTTTCATTAGTTTTTATGTTAAATCCACATTTCTGGACTTTACTATGAGTTTGTGTGTTTTTCTATGATTTCAGGTATTTTCTGGCTGAAATTGAGGGACTTGAGCAAAAATCAGATTCAGAGGTTGAATAAGGACTGCTGATGCTGTTGGATTCTAACCTCCCTGCATTCAAAGTGGATTTTCTGGAGCTACAAAACTCGAAATGGCGCGCTTCCAATTGCGTTGGAAAGTAGACATCCAGGGATTTCCATCAATGTATAATAGTCTATACTTTGTCCAAGTTTAGACGATGCAAACTGGCGTTCAACGCCAGCTCTCTGCCCAATTCTGGCGTCCAGCGCCAGAAACAAGTTGCAAAGTGGAGTTCAACGTCCAAAATGGCACAAAAGCTGGCGTTCAACTCCAGAAAGAGCCTCTGCACGTGTAACCTTCAAGCTCAGCCCAAGCACACACCAAGTGGGCCCCGGAAGTGGATTTATGCATCAATTACTTACTTCTGTAAACCCTAGTAGCTAGTTTATTATAAATAGAACTTGTTATCATTGTATTCACAGTCTTGGTTACTCCGGTTCTCCTCTGGGGCCGAGACCAATGAACTCCATTATCACTTATGTATTTTCAACAGTAGAGTTTCTACACTCCATAGATTAAGGTGTGGAGCTCTGCTGTTCCTTAAAGATTAATGCAAAGTACTACTGTTTTCTATTCAATTCATCTTATTTCGCTTCTAAAATATTCATTCGCACTTCAACCTGAATGTGATGAACGTGACAATCATCATCATTCCCTGTGAACGCGTGCCTGACAACCACTTCCGTTCTACATTAGATTGAATGAGTATCTCTTAGATCTCTTAATCAGAATCTTCGTGGTATAAGCTAGATTGATGGCGGCATTCATGAGGGTCCGGAAAGTCTAAACCTTGTCCGTGGTATTCCGAGTAGGACTCTGGGATTGAATGACTGTGACGAACTCCAAACTCGCGAGTGCTGGGCGTAGTGACAGACGCAAAAGGATAGTAAATCCTATTCCAGTATGATTGAGAACCTCCAAGATGATTAGCCATGCAGTGACAGCGCATCGGACCATTTTCACAGAGAGGAATAGGATGCAACCAGCGACAAGGGTGATGCCTCCAGACGATTAGCTGTGCTGTGACAGAGCATTTGGATCATTTTCCCGAGAGAGATCGAAAGTAGCCATTGGCACCGGTGACATCCTTACATAAAGCCAGCCATAGAAAGGAGTAAGATTGATTGGATGAAGACAGCAGGAAAGCATAGGTTCAGAGGAACGAATGCATCTTCATACGCTTATCTGAAATTCTCACCAATGAGTTACATAAGTATTTCTATCCTTATTTTATTAATTAACTTCGAAAACCCCATTACTATTTTATATCCGCCTGACTGAGATTTACAAGGTGACCATAGCTTGCTTCATACCAACAATCTCCGTGGGATTCGACCCTTACTCACGTAAGGTATTACTTGGACGACCCAGTGCACTTGCTGGTTAGTTGTGCGAAGTTGTGAACCATGGTATTGGCATCGCATTTTTGGTGCCATTTCCAGGGAAAGAAAGAGCAATGAATTTTACATAATCAAAGTGTAATCATAATTTCTGCGCACCATAAGGCATGCCACCTGCCCGTGGAACTGGAACATAAAGCCTACTGGGCAACCAGATTCCTAAACTTTGATGCCAAATTAGCTGGAGAAAAAAGATTGCTCCAGCTGAATGAGCTAGAGGAATTCAGATTCACTGCTTTCGAAAATGCCGAGCTTTATAAAGAAAAATAAAAAAGGTGGCATGACAGAAAGCTGTCATCTAGAATCTTTGAACCAGGACAAAAGGTTCTGTTGTTTAACTCTAGGCTCAGGCTATTCCCTGGGAAACTGAAGTCCCGGTGGAAGGGACCATATGTGATTACAAGTGTATCACCATATGGTTATGTGGAGCTTCAAGATATTGATTCTGATAAGAAGTTCATTGTTAATGGACAGAGAATCAAGCACTATCTTGAAGGCAATGTTGAGCAAGAGTGTTCAAGGCTGAGGCTAGATTAAAAACTCAGCAAGGTCCAGCTAAAGACAATAAAGAAGCGCTTGCTGGGAGGCAACTCAGCCATGGGGCATCACTTCCTCTAAGCATTTTGCCCTATTCTTAATTTTATTTGTTTATATAAAGTTCATTGATACTAAGGTAAATAGTCAATTGTATAAGTTTACAGGGTTACAGAAGGATTCTGCACACAAAACAGAGAAAAAAAGAGCTCACTGGCAAGAAAACGCCAGTAAAAGTCTGTTTTGGGCGTTCAACGCCCAAAAGAAGCATCCACTGGGCGTTGAACGCCAGTAAGGATAGCCATCTGGGCGTTAAACGCCAGAAAGAAGCATCTTCTGGGCGTTTAACGCCAGATTTACAGCGTCCTGGGCGTTCAGAAAAACGCCCAGTGACAAAGGAGTTCCTGGCGTTCAACGCCAGAAAGAAGCAACAGCTGGGCGTTGAACGCCCAGGAGAAGCAGCAGTTGGGCGTTGAACGCCCAAAACATGCAGCGTTTGGGCGTTCAAACACCAGGATGGTGGGGAGGAGGTAATTTCATTTTTACTTCATATTTTTCATTTTAATTTTAATTTTCATGTTTCAATTCATGATTTCTTGCATAAACATGTTACAAACCCTGATTTCTAAAATCCCTAATTTCTAAAAACCCTACTTTAAAAATATCAAATGTATCTTAATCCATAAGCACAAATCCTTTTTTTATCCAATTCAACTCTTTTTCAAAATTTTCAAAACAAATCTATCTCTTTTCATTCAAAAATCTTTTCAACTAATCAATATCTTTTTCAAATCTCCATATTATCTTTTTCAAAAATCCAAATTTATCTTTTTCAAATATCTTTCATATCTTTTCAATTTTAAATTATATCTTTTCTTATCATACTTATCTCTTTTTAAATCATATCTTCTATCTTATCTTTCTCCCTATTTTCGAAAAAAAAAAAAACCACCCCCTCCCTTTTAAAAACACATTCAGCCTCCTTCCTCTCATCCACCATTCAACACTAGCTCTCCTTCTATCCCTCTCCTTTCTTTTCTTTTGCTTGAGGACAAGCAATCCTCTAAATTTGGTGTGTTTATCCGTGATCACTAAACCATACCCACTAAGATCATGGCTCCTAAAGGAAAACAACCCACTCCAAGAGGCAAGAAAGAGAGTGTTCCAAAACCACTTTGGAATTAAGGGAGGTTCTTAACCAAAGAACATTCAGACCATTACTACAAAATAATGGGTCTAAGATCTGTGATCCCGGAAGTCAAGTTCGATCTGAAAGAAGATGAATATCCGGAGATCCAAGAGCAGATTCGAAACAGGAACTGGGAAGTCCTAGCTAATCCTGAAACGAAAGTGGGAAGGAATATGGTTCAGGAATTCTACGCTAATCTGTGGCAAACAGACAGGCAGAGAATATCTGGAGCTGCCCTCTATGACTATAAGACTGTGGTCAGAGGAAAGATTGTTCACATCCACCCTGACAAAATCAGGGAGATCTTTAAGCTACCTCAGCTGAAAGATGACTCAGACTCCTTCAATAGGAGAATGATGAGAACAAACAAGGGCCTGGATATGATTCTAGAGGATATATGCATCCCTGGAGCCAGGTGGACCACCAGCACGAGGGGTGCCCCAAATCAACTCAAGAGAGAAGATCTCAAACCAGTCGCCAGAGGATGGCTGGACTTCATTGGACGTTCTATATTGCCCACCAGCAACCATTCTGAAGTCAATATTAGAAGAGCAGTGATGATCCATTGCATTATGTTGGGAAAAGAAGTAGAAGTTCATCAACTGATTCCATCTGAATTCTACATACTTGCCAACAAGAACTCCAAGGATGCCAGGTTGGCTTATCCAAGCCTAATCTCTATGCTCTGCAAAGACGCTGGAGTAAAGATGGGAATAACAGAGTATATCTCAGTGGAGCAACCAATCACTAAAATCACAATGGAAAAACAACAAATGCAGGATGACCCCATCAAGAGGAGGGTGCAAGAATTCCTACCAGAACTCCCTCAATTTGAATACTGGGAGCATCTTGAGGTATCTGTCACTAAGTTGCAAGAAACCATGGACCAAATAAAGGAAGAACAGCAAAATCAAAACAGCATGCTTTGCAAACTGCTCAGAGAACAAGAAGTGCAAGGGTGTGAATTAAGAGAACTAAAGCGTCAGAAACTATCTCTTGAAGGGCCAAGCACTCCACAGACTAAAAAGGCATCCGCTTCCCAAAGTCAAGGTTGTTGAGTTCTGATCTTAACCTTAACCCTGTGATAATTTTTTTTATTTGAATTTTACCTTAGGAGTCATATAGTAGTAATTAGTATCTATATTTTGATTTTATCTCCAATAAAGCTATAATTTATTTTTCTCATCATCATTAAACATGAATAAAATAAAAGATTTTCTTTAGGATAAGGAGGCAATATTTCTCGAGTTTTTAATACAAGAAATTCTGATTAATTACATGTGGTGGCAATGCTTTTTGCCTTCTGAATGAATGCTTGAACAGTGCATATGTCTTTGGAATTTGATGTTCTTGAATGTTAAATATGTTGGCTCTTGAAAGAATGATAAACATGAGACATGTTATTGGTAATCTGAAAAATCATAAAAATGATTCTTGAAGCAAGAAAAAGTAGTGAATACAAAGCTTGCAAAAAAAAAAAAGCAAGCAGAAAAAGCCAATAACCCTTAAAACCAAAAGGCAAGGGTAATAAAAAGGATCCAAGACTTTGAGCATCAGTGGATAGGAGGGCCTAAGGAAATCAAATCCTGGTCTAAGCGGCTAAACCAAGCTGTCCCTAACCATGTGCTTGTGGCGTGAAGGTGTCAAGTGAAAACTTGAGACTGAGCGGTTAAAGTCAAGGTCCAAAGCAAAGAGAAGAGTGTGCTTAAGAACCCTGGACACCTCTAATTGGGGGCTTTAGCAAAGCTGAGTCACAATCTGAAAAGGTTCACCCAATTATGTGTCTGTGGCATTTATGTATCCGGTGGTAATACTGGAAAACAAAGTGCTTAGGGCCACGGCCAAGACTCATAAAAGTAGCTGTGTTCAAGAATCAACATACTGAACTAGGAGAGTCAATAACACTATCTGAATTTTAAGTTCCTATAGATGCCAATCATTCTGAGTTTCAATGGATAAAGTGAGATGCCAAAACTGTTCGGAAGCAAAAAGCTACTAGCCCCGCTCATTTAATTAGAATCTGAGCTTCACTCAAAAACTCTGAGATATTATTGTTTCTTGACTCATTTGTATTATATTTTATTTATCTAGTTGCTTGAGGACAAGCAACAGTTTAAGTTTGGTGTTGTGATGAGCGGATATTTTATACGCTTTTTGGGGTTAATTTCATATAATTTTTAGTATGTTTTAGTTAGTTTTTAGTTTATTTTCATTAGTTTCTAGGAAAAATTCATATTTCTGGACTTTACTATGAGTTTGTGTGTTTTTCTGTAATTTCATGTATTTTCTGGCTGAAATTGAGGGAGCTGAGCAAAAATCTGATTTAGGCTGAAAAAGGACTGCTGATGTTGTTGGATCCTGACCTCTCTTCACTCGGAATGGAATTTCTGGAGCTACAGAAGTCCAATTGACGCGCTTCCAATTGCGTTGGAAAGTAGACATCCAGGGCTTTCCAGCAATATATAATAGTCCATACTTTGCTTAAGGATAGATGACGTAAACTGGCGTTCAATGCCAGTTCCATGTTGCAGTCAGGCGTCCAGCGCCAGAAACACGTTACAAGTTGGAGTTCAACGCCAGAAACAGGTTACAGCCTGGCGTTGAACACCCAAAACAGCCCAGGCACGTAAGAAGCTTTAGTCTCAGCCCCAGCACACACCAAGTGGGCCCCAGAAGTGGATTTCTGCACTATCTATCATAGTTTACTCATTTTCTGTAAACCTAGGTTACTAGTTTAGTATTTAAACAACTTTTAGAGATTTATTTTGTATTTCATGACATTTTAGATCTGAACTTTGTACTCTTTGACAGCATGAGTTTCTAAACTCCATTGTTGGGGGTGAGGAGCTCTGCTGTGTCTCGATGAATTAATGCAAGTATTTCTGTTTTTCATTCAAACATGCGTGTTCCTATCTAAGATATCCATTCGCACTTCAACATGAATGTGATGAACGTGACAATCATCATCATTCCCCCACGAACGTGTGCCTGACAACCACTTCCGTTCCACCGTAGAATGAATGAATATCTCTTGGATCTCTTAATCAGAATCTTCGTGGTATAAGCTAGACTGATGGCAGCATTCAAGAGAATCCAGAAAGTCTAAACCTTGTCTGTGGTATTCCGAGTAGGATTCAGGGATTGAATGACTGTGACGAGTTTCAAACTTGCGAGTGCTGGGCGTAGTGACAGACGCAAAAGGATAGCAAATCCTATTCCAGTACGATTGAGAACCTGCAGATGATTAGCCGTGCGGTGACAGCGCACCTGGACCCTTTTCACTGGAAGGATGGATGGTAGCCATTGACAACGGTGATCCACCAACACACAGCTTGCCATAGGAGGACTTGCGTGCGTGAATCAGAAAACAGAGGAAAGCAGAATTTCAGAAGACAAAGCATCTCCAAAACTCCAACATATTCTCCATCATTGCACAATAAGTATTTATATTTATGCCCTCTCACTTGTTACAATTGAACTTGAAAAACACTGTTGTTGGCATCCTGACTAAGAATAATAAGATAACCATAGCTTGCTTCAAACCAACAATCTCCGTGGAATTCGACCCTTACTCACGTAAGGTATTACTTGGACGACCCAGTGCACTTGCTGGTTAGTTGTGCGAAGTTGTAAGAGAGTAATATGAACATTGACATTACAATTTCGTGCACCAAGAACCATCATCGACCTGCTAGCGGTCATTTGCACGAAATTCTTAACAATGAAATGTATCGCAGACGATAGGTCGGTAGGGACAATCCGAGGAAAATAAAGCAAAATAATGCAAACAAGTGGCCACTTACCAGCAAAGATGAATGCAGAAGGTTGCAGGGAGCAGACAGTGGTGATTGCGGGTGTAAAGAGAAATCCACGAGAGAGGACAGAGAGGATAATCGCAGAAAAAGACAAGGACGCAAATGGTGATGGCAGTTTTGGAAAATGAAGGATGGTAAGCAGTTACAGGAATAAGGAAAGAAGAATATGAAATTGATGATATGAAGTAGGGGTGGTAACTACTACTAAGGAAGATGAAGTGCAGAAAGACATGGGTATAATAGACTTTTTCTTGATCTTTCAAATCACTTAAAGTGCATTTAATGCTTTGGCCATGGTAATCGAAGCGACACCTTCGAGTAACGGTTGGGGGCAACTCCCACACGTGAGGAAAGCGCTGGAGGTGTGAGCCCCAACAACGAGACCGTGTTGGGCCAAGACTGCTTCTCACGAGAACACGGGCTAAGCTAATGCGCCAGTCGCGAGTTTCGCACCTTGACGCATTGGAGGTACTGTTCTGACCCAACCCAACGAGAACCAGAGGTCCACCAAGTGGATCCATGATCTGGTCGTACGACAAGATGTGCATCACGTGACACGATCTCATCAAAGGAGATTTGAATAGCTGGAGGAAGCTTCTATGGAGCCGAGCCTGAGCAGGAGGGCCCACCCGAACGGATGGGAAAAAAGTAGAGGGACTTACCCCTCTTCCCAAGTACGTCACCATACCCTAACCTAGCCGCCTAGTCATATGGACGTTAACTTAAACATCAAAGTGTCTTTACAGGTGACTCCACCCGCTAACCATCTGACGACTTGCTAGAATAGTCGCCCACCTCAAGACTCGCATTCAGGCCCCGGACTTCACTCCTAACGACCCCTTATCAACCGGTTCAACAAGCTCAAAAACAGTTTGTGAACAATCGATTGATGTAAAAAGAAAATATTTTCATTCACTAGCCGATTAATTATTTGATTGGAAAAATCAATTAGTTTTTTGCAAGTTGTAACAGAAAAAGAATTTCCATTATATTCTTTAACCAATCGATTACTTGAATGGAAAAATTGATTGTGTTTTCGCAAATTGCAATTAAATAAAATTATTGGTGGCTGCTGGATGATTTAGTGGTGTGTATATAGTCAAATAGGTGCTTGTTTTGTGAAGGTGGCTAATTAATGCGTACCTGTAGATAAAGAATATTTTTAAAGATTTATGAAATAGATTAAAAGAATTTTTTGTGAAATAATTAAAAAAACATTTGTTTATTTAAAAATGAGTCAAATAGCTATTTTAATCATTTTATAATTAATAACAATTACATTTTATTATTAATTACTATATAATATAATTTTAAAAGATAAATTAAAATTTCATACAAATATGTGATCTACGTAATTTTTTTTATTTATTCTTATTTTTGTAATACTAATAGGTATTATTATAGCCACCGGACTGAGTATTCATACTGAACTGAAGATATTTTGATTTCATTCGAAAATTGAATATGGCATTTTCCTCTTCCCTGTTTTGTACTTTTGCACCTGCCTCTTATTAGAGCAATGGGTTCTTTCATTATTGTGTGAAAGGAAATCTCAGAAATCAAAATAAATTATCTATAGAGTAAAGTATCGCTTTTGTCCTTAACGTTTGGAGTAAGTCTCAAAGTTGTTCCTAATATTTCAATCGTCTTATTTAAGTCTCTAACATTTTAAAATTGACTCAATGTTGTCCTGTCGTTAGCGATCCGTTAACAGAATTGACGGTGGGACAAAACTGAGACGATTTTGAAACATAAGGGACTTAAATAAGACAAAAACGTTGGGGACAAAAATGATACATAAAAATAAATTTTAATTTTATCTTTCAATAATATCAATTTTTTACTATACATAGTATTCAGTTATTTTTTAATCATATCTAAGTAAATTACACTTAATCATATTACTTTTATTTTAAATAAATTAATTTTTTATATAATTTTACTCTTAAAAATTTTTAGTTATCATGAAATGTTTATAAAATGACTAGTATATAAACTTGCAGAAAAAAATAATATATCTACAATAAAATATAAATTATACCTTTTGTCTCTAATGTATCAAAATTCATTAAAATTATAAAAAAATAAATGTATTTAAAATGAAAGTAATGTGATTAAGTGTAATTTATTTAGATGTAATTAAAAAATAATTGAATACTATGTATAGTAAAAAATTAATATTATTAAAAGATAAAATTAAATTAAAATTTATTTTTATGTATCGTTTTTGTCCCTAATGTTTTCGTTCTATTTAAGTCCCTAACGTTTCAAAATTGTCTCAATTTTGTCCCGCTATCAATTCTGTTAACGGATTCCTAACGACAGAATAACATTGAGTCAATTTTGAAACGTTAGGGACTTAAATAGAACGATTAAAACGTTAAGAACAACTTTAGAACTTACTCCAAACATTAGGGACAAAAACGATACTTTACTCGTTATCTGTATATTGGAAAACGATTGATGAGAACGACGATGATAGTAAACTGCACAGAAACTACGCTTAAATAATATTTTAATTTTGGTGAAATATGTGAAATTTTGATTTATGTCTATACTCCTACCTTGCCTAGCTATAAAAGGCAATGAAGTACTTCAGTCCTCCACCTAGGCACTCGTCAAAGTAAACTCTGTATGGTCTATTGGTCTTCATCCTCTCATCAAATGCCTCTAGAAATATTTTTCTGTTCGTTTCTACCGTTAAAAGCGATATTTTTAAAAGATGAAATAAAAATAGAAATAGAAAACTATTTTTTATTTAAAAATATTTATAAAAGTAATTTTTATTAAATACAAAGCAGTTAACCTATTTGAACATTATTATAGACTTAAGTAAAAAAAAATTATTTTACATAACAATGTATTTTTTTAAAAAAAAGCAAGTATAACTATTATTATATATTTATTTATTAGTACAAAATAAAATAATTACATAATTTTTTAATTAAAAATTTTAGCTATGTTATTTTCTCAATGATAATTTAATTAAAGTATTTTATTCTAACAATAGTGAATAGGGTTTTAACCAAATTGGAGTTTGAATTGTGCAATAATCAATTGACTAGCAGTAACTTACCATACAAAATATCAATTCTGAAAGTTAATAAATTTCTCTCTATAAATTAAATTCTATACGATTCTTTTCGTTTTGTGTTTTCTCCCTTTTATTTATATATGTTATCTGTTATATTTGTCAATTTACCTTTAATTTTTATTGATTAAGCATTTTTTTATAATTTTAATTTTATAAATTTATATTTATTTAAATAAAACTTAAATTGAACTTAGAAGTTCAATTCATGTCTTACTTATTTAATGAATCTAATTATATAGTTTTAAATTTGAAATTAAATCAATTCTATTTTTAGTGATCAAATAAAGTATAAATATATCATGAATAAGTTATTATTTATAACTAAGTTACAACTAGTTTTCAATTTGTGTCGGATTGAGGAATGCTAGATGATTATTAGAATTTGTTATTTTTGATCATTAATTAGCCATTAATATTTAAAAGTATGGGCTAAAGGATATTGTTAGACTATTAAACTAAAAAAATTTGATTAATAACTAAAAGTGATGACTAAAAATAATAAATTTTAATAATCCTCTAACATTTCTCATTATGATTCTATGCGACGCTCCTCTTCTATCATCTTTTTAAGAATCTTAAACTTTTTTTTTGGTGAATAGACAAGAAAGAAAAAAAATAATGAAAACAAAACAAACAAAAGGGAGAAGAAAGCCTCCTAAAAATCAGCAGTTACGTCCCTCGTAAGTAAGACGCGAAGCTCATCCAAAAACTCCAACAACTCAGTTTGAGGGATATTGTTTACTACTGCAAACTTTGCTATAGCATCCGCAACATGGTTGGCTGATCTCTGAATTAGCTTGACATCAGCCCTCCAATTCCAAGTCAAAAATCTCATGAATTTTAGAAACCAAATCATGATCAGCACTTTGGATGTTAGTAAAATAGTTTTGGACTATGAGAAAAGCTTCCAAGCAGTCTGTCTCACAAGATACCTGCCTGTACCCTGCCTCCCAAGTCAAAAGTAATCTTCTCCAAGTAGCAAAAAACTCACAACGAAGTACCGTTCCTAGCGGCAAAATCCTAATACAACCACATTGCCAGGCACCATTCAAGTTTCTAATAATACAGCCAAAGACAGCACAATCGCCATGGATACTAGCATCACTATTAATCTTAAACATCCTCCCAGGAGGAGGAAACCAAGATGAGCTCGGACAAGATAAATGGACACCGTTAAGCTTAGTGAACAAAGACTTTAATTCCTTATTAGATGCTAATATTAATGATAGCACTTTATTAAAAGGCCAAGAATTCATAAGATTGAAAACATCATTATTCTTGTCTCTCCAAATCCACCAAAAACCAGAGAAGAAAAGAGTAGCATTGACATTCTTACATTCAAAAATCCACTGTTTCAAGGATGAACAGTGAACATCATTAAATTGTAAAGTTTGCCAAACTGCACTAGTTTTTGGACAATCATATAAACAATGAAAGACGGTTTCTGGATTTAGGGAGCAACGTGGGCATAAATCAGAAGAAGAAAGAGTGATGTCTAAAAACAGCAGTTAAAAGAGCATTTTAGAGGCAAAGCCAAACAAAAAATTTAAATTTCTCAGGTACCTGGATTCTTCAAAGCCACAGCTACTCTTTAGTATCCTCCCATCCATATTTATGCTTGCAAAGCTATAAGTAACCACTACTAGAGGAGTAAATTTTTAAATTTAATGCATTCCATCTCCAACCTACTATGTTCCCAAATTCTACATTAGGATTGTAAGAATTAATATTTAGAGACAAAACATCAGGTATAGCAATGTAAATTCCATTGAAATTCCAACAACCATCTCTCCGAAGATCACCAATAGCAAGGTCAGTATTTACGATGTGGACATATGGAAACTCATTTGCAACAGCACCTTCTCTTCTCCAAGAATTAAACCAAAAGGAATCGTTTAGAAAACCAATACACCAAGAAAAACTTTCTTTCAGAACTTGATAAGCCTTCACAATATTTGTCCAAATATAGGAAGCATTCTTATAGGAGGGCAAGCCTCTGTTCTTATATTTAGTAGCAAGCATTTGAACTCGAAGTTTCTCTAGACACTGAAAAAACTGCCAAACAAGTTTGCCTATTAGTGCTATATTGGTGCAAGCATAGTCTCTAATCCCAAGTCCACCAAACTTCTTTGAGGTGACCATCGTCCTCTAATTGACAAGACTCATATACCTTCCTTCGACCTGACCTTTCCAAAGAAATCAACACATTAACAAAGATATCTTATTAGTGACATTGATAGAAAAGAACGAAACCTACATTTGGTAAACTAGTAAAGAGGCCACTACTAAATTAATCAAACAAAGTTGCCTGACCCTATTCAAGAGACGCCCTTTTCAATTAACAAGCCAACTCCTTATTTTATCCACGACACTATTAAATGAAGCTCTAGATACCCTAGAGTGATTAAGATTGATGCCGAGATACTTTTCAAGATCCTGGGAGAATCTAATGGCAGAAACTTCGGTGAACATCTCTTTCCTTTGATTAGAAATATTCTTGGAACAAAGAGCTTTGGATTTATCTAAATTAATTCTCATCACGGAAGCTTTACAAAATAAGTAGAGGGAATTCATAACAACTTGGACTCGAAATTTCCTTCCTTTGTAGAAAAGCAACAGATCATCAGCAAACATAAGATGGGAGACCTTAGGTCCCCCTTTAGAAATAGCTACTGGATCCCAAATACCCATGTCAACCTGATTAGTAATATAGCAAGCTAAACGTTCCATACAAATAACAAACAAATAATGGGACATAGAATCTCCTTGTCGAAGACCCTTCTTAAGGACAAACTTATCTAACTTGCTGCCATTTCAAAGAATTGAAACAGAGGAAGCTTGGACACAGGACATAATAAGTTTGATAGTAGTAGTGAGAAAACCAAAACCCCTAAGGGAATGCTCTAGGAACCTCCAGTCAACCCTATCATAAGCCTTCTCTAAATCAATTTTAAAGGCCAATGTTCCTTTGCGCAATTTTGTTTTCTTCATGAAATGGAGAATCTCCTGAGCAATGATAATGTTCTCTGGTGCGCCCCTGCCTTGGATGAAACCACCTTGAAGAGGTCCAATGATATCTATAAAAAAAGGTCAGAGCCGGTTCACTAAAACTTTGGTGATAATCTTATACACCACATTACACAGACTAATCAGCCTAAAATCTTTCATGTAATTAAGCACCTCCACTTTGGGAATAAGCACTATGAGAATTTTCATAAATGAAGGGTCAATGTAACCACCTGAGAAAGCATTCTGAATAAGCCTCCAAATATCCAAACTAAGAATCTCCTAATACTCTTTAAAGAAAAAAGCTTGAAAGCCATCCGGATCTGGAGTCTTAAAGAAATTCATACCAAAAATAGCTTCTTTTATCTCAGCTAGCGTTACTGGTGCAGTGAGATTCTGACAAACTTCATCACTTAAAGAGGGTGAGCGAATATCCCCAAGATAATCCAAATTCACTTCCTCTGTTGAAGAAAAAGGTTGCTTATAGAAAGATATGGCTTCATTTTAAAGAGAATCTTAATCCGTGGACCAAGTACCATCGTTTAAAAATAACCCATTAATCTTATTATGTTTCCTACAATTCAGAGATTGGAGGTGAAAAAATTTTGTATTCCAATCTCCAAAACGCACCCACTATCTCGGGACTTTTGAAACAAAAAAATTTTTTTCCTATAAAAAAATACAATTATACTCATTTGTAAGCTCCTTTTCTTTGTTTCTAAGAGAAAGAGAATCAACCAACTCAAGCCTCTTCTGGATGGACTGAATTTTCTTTTCTAGCTTTCTTTTTTTCACAAAAACATTACCAAAAATCTTAGAATTAAAATCCAAAGAACCTTCTTGCACTTTGTGAAGATTTTCAGCTACACACCAAGACCCATGCCTCCAATTTTGCTGCACAACATGTTTATATGCTGGGTGAGTAGCCCAAGCAGCTTGGAACCTAAGGAGAACCTTTGAGTTGAGGAACACCTTCACATCTCACTAAGATTGGACAGTGATCTGAATGAAGTCTACTGAGAATTTCTGCATAAGTTTCTGGAAACAATGATAGCCAAAAACTATTGATAAGAGTCATGTCCAACTTCTTTGCTATGTCTCTATAATTTTGAATTCTTCTATACCAATTAAAGCTCCTACCAATTATACGAAAGTCAAGTAAGCCACAATCTTCTAAGACCGAGGCAAAGATCTCAACCCTTTGAACAGAAAAGGAGCCTTCTCTGACCTCATCTTCTCTCAAAATTTCATTAAAATCTCCAAGCACAAGCCACGGACCATCAAAAATAGAAGCCAAAGATAAAAGATGTTCCCACAACAAGACTCTACTATTAAAATGAGGACTCTCATACACTGCACTACATCTCCAATTCATATTGCCTCGGCAAAATTCAAAAGTGAGACATTGATCAAAATTACTAATAACTCTATAAGGAATATTTGGAATAGAAAAGACAAACCAAATACCTTCTTTATGACTTGTAGCCTCCACAATACCAATAGAATGAAATTTCAGCCTCTCCCAAAACACTTTAAGATTTTGAAAAGGTGAATGAGTTTCCACAATAATGAAAAAGTTAGGATGGTGTTTCCTCACCAGCTCCTTGCAATGAACCCGCGCCAATTTGTTAGAGACACCTCTAATATTCCAAACTATTATATTAAGACTATCCATAAACAATAACATCAAAGAAGACTAAAAAACGGGAGTTTTAATTTTCAACATTCGTCCCTGATGAGCGGATAATTTATACGCTTTTTGGCATTGTTTTTACTTAGTTTTTAGTATGATTTAGTTAGTTTTTAGTATATTTATATTAGTTTTTAATTAAAAATCACATTTCTAGACTTTACTATGAGTTTGTGTGTTTTTCTGTGATTTCAGGTATTTTCTGGCTGAAATTGAGGGAACTGAGCAAAAATCTGATTCTGGCTGAAAAAGGACTACTGATGCTGTTGGATTCTGACCTTTCTGCACTCAAAGTGGATTTTCTGGAGCTACAGCACTCCAAATGGTGCGCTCTCAATTGCGTTGGAAAGTAGACATCGAGGGCTTTCCAGAAATATATAATAGTCCATACTTTACTCAAGGATAGATGATGTAAACTGGCGTTCAACGCCAGTTCCATGTTGTAGTCTGGCGTCCAGCGCCAGAAACAAGTTACAAGTTGGAGTTCAACGCCAGAAACATGTTACAACCTGGCGTTGAACGCCCAAAACAGCCCAGGCACGTGAGAAGCTTAAGTCTCAGCCCCAGCACATACCAAGTGGGCCCTAGAAGTGGATTTCTGCACCATCTATCATAGTTTGTTCATTTTCTGTAAACCTAGGTTACTAGTTTAGTATTTAAACAACTTTTAGAGATTTATTTTGTATTTCATGACATTTTAGATCTGAACTTTGTACTCTTTGACAGCATGAGTTTCTAAACTCCATTGTTGGGGGTGAGGAGCTCTGCTGTGTCTCGATGAATTAATGCAAGTATTTCTGTTTTTCATTCAAACATGCGTGTTCCTATCTAAGATATCCATTCGCACTTCAACATGAATGTGATGAACGTGACAATCATCATCATTCCCCCACGAACGTGTGCCTGACAACCACTTCCGTTCCACCGTAGAATGAATGAATATCTCTTGGATCTCTTGGGCGTAGTGACAGACGCAAAAGGATCAATGGATCCTATTCCGACATGATCGAGAACCGACAGATGATTAGCCATGCGGTGACAGCGCACTGGACCTTTTTCACTGAGAGGACGGATGGTAGCCATTGACAACGGTGATCCAACAACACACAGCTTGCCATAGGAGGAACCTTGCGTGCGTGAAGAAGAAGACAAGGAGAAAGCAGAGATTCAGAAGACAAAGCATCTCCAAAACTCCAACATATTCTCTATTACTGCAGAACAAGTATTTATTTTATGCCCTTTGACTTTTTACAGTTTAAACTAAGAATTATTATTGATATTATATCCTGAGTAAGAATTGCAAGATAACCATAGCTTGCTTCAAACCAACAATCTCCGTGGGATTCGACCCTTACTCACGTAAGGTATTACTTGGACGACCCAGTGCACTTGCTGGTTAGTGGTACGAGTTGTGAAACGTGTGATTTACAATTCGTGCACCAAGTTTTTGGCGCCGTTGCCGGGGATTGTTCGTGTTTGGACAACTGACGGTTTATTTTTTTGTTTAGATTAGGAAAAATTTTTCTTTTTGGTTTAGAGTCTCTTATTATTGTTTTTGGTTAAAATTTTAGAATCCTTATTTTCTCTTTCAAAAAATTTTTTTCGAAAATTATTTTTTTTATTTTATTGAATTTTTCTTGTTTGATCTTTAGTTTTTCTTGGTTTTCTTGTGCCTTTTCAAAACATTAGTTTTCAAAAAAATATTTTTTATTCTTAGTTATTTAAAAAAATATACTTCTTCAAAACAAGTGTTACATTCATAACTCAGTTGGCTAGAGCGTTAGTCTGTGTTCTTGGTAATTGGGTTAGAATATTTTATATTCTTTTCAAAATCTTCTTTTTCATAAATAATTTTTCTATTAAATCTTGTGCCAAACTTTAAGTTTGGTGTTTTCTTGTTGATTTTTCTTTATTTTTCGAAAATTTTAGTTTGGTTTTCTAAAAATTTTAAGTTTGGTGTTCTTTCTTCATGTTCTTATGTTCTTGTGAATCTTCAAAGTGTTCTTGAGTTTTCCTTGTGCCTTGATCTTAAAATTTTTAAGTTTGGTGTTCCTTGGTATTTTCCCCCCAAAATTTTCGAAAACAAGGAGCATTAGATCTAAAAATTTTAAATCTTGTGCTATCTTATTGTTTTTCTCTCTCCTCTTTAAATTTAAAAATATCTTTTCTCTCTATTTTAAAGCAAATTTTCGAAATTTACCTTTAAAATTCAGATTTTTATTTCAAAATTTAAAACCTTTTTCAAAAAATCATCATATCCTTTTCAAAACTTCCTAACCACTTTCTCTCTCCTCATTTTTTTCGAAAATCTTCACCCAATTTTTATTTATATTATTTTAATTTATTTTATTTTCGAAATAAATAAATAAATAAATAAATAAAAATAATTTTTTTTTCTAATTTTACATCATCTGCCTTTCTCCATCATGGATCTAAGTGGAAATGAACAGTCCAGAAGGACTCTGGGGTCATATGCTAACCCCTCTACTGCTTCATATGGGAGTAGTATCTGCATACCCTCCATTGGAGTCAGTAGCTTTGAGTTGAATCCTCAGCTCATTATCATGGTGCAGCAAAGTTGCCAGTATTCCGGTCTTCCACAGGAAGAACCTACAGAGTTTTTAGCACAGTTTTTACAAATTGCTGACACAGTACATGATAAGGAAGTAGATCAGGATGTCTACAGATTATTACTGTTTCCATTTTCTGTAAAAGACCAAGCTAAGAGGTGGTTAAATAACCAACCTAAGGCTAGCATAAAGACATGGAAACAGCTGACAGAAAAATTCCTGAATCAATACTTTCCTCCAAAACGGATGACACAGCTAAGGCTGGACATCCAAGGCTTTAAACAAGGAGATAATGAATCTCTTTATGATGCCTGGGAGAGATACAGAGAGATGCTAAGAAAACACCCCTCTGAAATATTTTCAGAGTGGGTTCAGCTAGACATCTTCTATTATGGGCTTACAGAAAGGGCTCAGCTTTCTCTAGATTACTCAGCTGGTGGATCTATCCACATGAGAAAGACAATTGAAGAAGCTCAAGAGCTCATTGATACAGTTGCCAGAAATCAGCATCTGTACCTAAGCAGTGACCCTTCCATGAAAGAAGAGGTTAAAACAGTAACTGCTGAACTCAATCTTGCAGAACAAGCTGCTGAATTCAATCAGCAATTGGATTTTCTAACAAAACAGTTAGCCAAATTCAAGGAGAGACTACAAGAGACAAGGATGGCTAATATAAATATGGAAGAACAATTAAAGCAAACAAAGCAGCAGCTGTCAAAACAAATAACAGAAGAATGCCAAGTAGTTCAATTAAGAAGTGGAAAAACATTAAATACCCCACCTCAAGGTAGCAGGAAGCCAAGAAATGAGCAAACTACCCAAATTCTATCTGAGGATAGTAAGAGCCCGGGAAAAAATAATTCTGGCGCTAAAACGCCAGAAATTGGGTGGAAGACTGGCGCTGAATGCCCAAACCATGCTCAAGACTGGCGTTCAACGCCAAAAACAAGCAAGGAACTGGCGTTGAACGCCCAAAGGAAGCATAGTTCTGGCGTTCAGACGCCAGGAACAGATGAGGAGTTGGCGTTTAACGCCACTCCAGCTTCCAACCCTGGCTTTCAAATGCCAGTGAGGGATCAGACACCTGCAAGTGCAGATAATAAATCCCTCAAGAAGGCTTCTCAACCTACCTCTGTAGGAAATAAATCTGCAGCAACTAAGGTTGAGGAATACAAAGCCAAGATGCCTTATCCTCAAAAACTCCGCAAAGAGGAGCAGGATAAGCAATTTGCCCGCTTTGCAGACTATCTCAGGACTCTTGAAATAAAGATTCCGTTTGCAGAGGCACTTGAGCAAATACCCTCTTATGCCAAGTTCATGAAAGATATCTTGAGTCATAAGAAGGATTGGAGAGAAACTGAAAGAGTTCTCCTCATTGAAGAATGCAGTGCAGTCATTCTGAAAAGCTTCCCAGAAAAGCTTAAAGATCCCGGGAGCTTTATGATACCATGCATATTAAAGGGTAACTGCACCAAGACAGCTCTATGTGATCTTGGGGCAAGCATTAACCTAATCCCTGCATCCACTATCAGAAAGCTTGGCTTGACTGAAGAAGTCAAACCAACCCGGATCTGTCTTCAACTTTCTGATGACTATATTAAATACCCATCAGGCATAATTGAGGACATGATTGTCAAGGTTGGGCCATTTGCCTTCCCTACTGACTTTGTAGTGCTGGAAATGGAGGAGCACAAGAGTGCAACTCTCATTCTAGGAAGACCATTCCTAGCAACTGGACGAACCCTCATTGACGTCCAAAAATGGGAGATAACCCTGAGAGTCAATGAGGATGAGTTTAAGTTGAATGTTGTCAAAGCTATGCAACATCCAGACACATCAGATGACTGCCTGGGCGTTGATATTATTGACTCCCTGGTGGAAGAAGTCCATATGACTGAGAGTCTCGAATCAGAGCTAGAGGACATTTTTAAGATGTTCAGCCTGATCTGGAGGAGCCAGAGGAAATAAAAGAACCTCTGAAAACTCCTCAGGAAGAGGAGAAACCTCCTAAACCCGAGCTCAAACCACTACCACCATCCCTGAAATATGCATTTCTGGGAGAAGGTGACACTTTTCCTGTAATCATAAGCTCTGCTTTAGGGCCACAGGAAGAGAAAGCACTAATTCAGGTGCTAAGGACACACAAGACAGCTCTTGGGTGGTCCATAAGTGATCTTAAGGGCATTAGCCCAGCCAGATGCATGCACAAGATCCTATTGGAGGATGATGCTAAGCCAGTGGTTCAACGACAGAGGCGGCTAAATCCCGCCATGAAGGAGGTGGTGCAGAAAGAGGTCACTAAGTTACTAGAGGCTGGGATTATCTATCCTATTTCTGATAGCCCCTGGGTGAGCCCTGTCCATGTTGTCCCTAAGAAGGGAGGAATGACAGTGGTTCATAATGAAAAGAATGAAATGGTTCCTACAAGAACAGTCACAGGGTGGCGTATGTGTATTGACTATAGAAGGCTCAATACAGCCACCAGGAAGGATCATTTTCCTTTACCATTCATAGACCAGATGCTAGAGAGACTAGCAGGTCATGAATATTACTACTTTTTGGATGGCTATTCAGGTTACAACCAAATTGCAGTAGATCCTCAGGACCAAGAGAAAACAGCATTCACATGTCCTTCTGGAGTATTTGCCTACAGAAGGATGCCTTTTGGTCTGTGTAATGCACCTGCAACCTTTCAGAGGTGCATGCTCTCTATCTTCTCTGATATGATAGAGAAGTTTCTGGAAGTCTTCATGGATGACTTTTCAGTATTTGGAGACTCATTCAGCTCCTGCCTTAACCATTTAGCACTTGTTCTGAAAAGATGCCAAGAGACCAACCTAGTTTTAAACTGGAAAAAGTGTCACTTTATGGTGACTGAAGGGATTGTCCTTGGGCATAAAATTTCAAACAAGGGAATAGAGGTGGATCAAGCTAAAGTTGAAGTAATTGAAAAATTACCACCACCTGCCAATGTTAAGGCAATCAAAAGCTTTCTGGGGCATGCAGGATTCTATAGGAGGTTTATAAAGGATTTTTCAAAAATTGCAAAACCTCTGAGCAATCTGCTAGCTGCTGACACGCCATTTGTGTTTGACACAAAGTGTCTGCAGGCGTTTGAGACCCTGAAAGCTAAGCTGGTCACAGCACCAGTTATTTCTGCACCAGACTGGACATTACCATTCGAACTAATGTGTGATGCCAGTGACCATACCATTGGTGCAGTATTAGGACAGAGGCATAACAAGCTTCTGCATGTCATTTATTATGCTAGCAGTATTTTAAATGATGCCCAGAGAAATTACACAACCACAGAAAAAGAATTACTTGCAGTGGTTTATGCCATTGACAAGTTTAGATCCTACTTAGTAGGATCAAAAGTGATTGTGTACACTGACCATGCTGCTCTTAAATATCTACTCACAAAGCAGGATTCAAAGCTCAGGCTCATAAGATGGGTGTTGCTTCTGCAAGAGTTTGATATAGAAATAAGAGACAGAAAAGGGACAGAGAATCAAGTAGCTGATCACCTGTCCCGGATAGAACCAGTAGCAGGAGCATCCCCCCTCCTACTGAGATCTCTGAAACCTTTCCGGATGAGCAATTGTTTGCTATTCAGGAAGCTCTGTGGTTTGAAGACATTGCAAACTATAAGACACAAGGTTCTCCCTCTGTAATCATGGAGAGGAAGTATGAAAAGCTTCTCTCACTGCAGAGTCAACCAAAGCCCCCACAGTCAAACTCTAAGTTTGGTGTTGGGAGGCCACAACCAAACTCTAAGTTTGGTGTTGGGAGGTCCCAACCTTGCTCTGATTATCTGTGAGGCTCCATGAGAGCTCACTGTCAAGCTATTGATATTAAAGAAGCGCTTGTTGGGAGGCAACCCAATGTTATTTAATTATCTCTATTTATTTTCCATTGCTATTTTATGTTTTCTTTAGGTTGATGATCATGTGAAGTCACAAAAACAAATGGAAAATAAAAAACAGAATGAAAAACAGCATGAAAAATAGCACACCCTGGAGGAAGATCATTCTGGCGTTTAAACGCCAAAAACAAGCATCTGTCTGGCGTTTAATGCCAGAAACAAGCACCAAGCTGGCGTTTAACGCTAGAAACAAGCATCAGTCTGGCGTTAAACGCCAGAAACAGGCTACATTTGGGCGTTTAATGCTAGAAACAGGCAGCAGTCTGGCGTTAAACGCCAGGATTGCACAGTAAGGGCATTTTGTACGCCTAATTGGAGCAGAGATGCTAAATCCTTGACCCCACTGGATCTGTGGACCCCACAGGATCCCCACCTACCTCACCATTCAAATTCAAACCATTCCCCTCCCAAACCCACCCATTCACACACTTCCATCTCTTCCATCTTCTCCACTTCTTTCTTCTTTTACTCGAGGACGAGCAAACCTTTTAAGTTTGGTGTGGTAAAAGCATTGCTTTTGTTTTTCCATAATTCAGTGGTAGAGCAATTGACTGCAGATCAAAGAGCTATGAGGAAAGAGCAATAAAGGCAAGGAAGAGACATAGAGGAGCTCAAGAGCACCATTGGTCCTTCAAGAAGAGGAAGAGGCCACCCTCATTAAGGTGGACCCATTCCTTAATTTCCTTGTTCTTATTTTGCTGTTTTTCATTTACTATGCTTCATGTTTAATTATGTTTGTGTCTTCACTATATGATCACTAGTATCTAAGTGTCTATGTCTTAAAGATATGAATGTCCTATGAATCCATCACCTTTCTTAAATGAAAATTGTTTTCTGAAAAAGAAAAAGAAGTACATGAATTTCGAATTTTAAAATAGTTTGATTATTTTAATGTGGTGGCAATACTTTTTGTTTTCTGAATGAATGCTTGAACAGTGCATATGTCTTTTGAATTTGTTGTTTATGAATGTTAAAATTGTTGGCTCTTGAAAGAATGATGAAAAAGGAGAAATATTATTTGATAATCTGAAAAATCATAAAAATGATTTGGGTGCACGAATTATGAATCACACTTTTCACAACTCGTACCACTGACCAACAAGTGCATTGGGTCGTCCAAGTAATACCTCACGTGAGTAAGGGTCGAATCCCACGGAGATTGTTGGTTTGAAGCAATCTATGGTTATCTTGTAAATCTTAGTCAGGAAGTCAATTATGTTTATCAGTTGAATTGCGAATAACCAAGGGAGCATAAATTAAAGGTTACTTGTTGTGCAGTAATGGAGAATATGTTGGAGTTTTGGAGATGCTTTGTCTTCTGAATCTCTGCTTTCCTCTGTCTTCTGATTCACGCACGCACGTCCTCCTATGGCAAGCTGTGTGTTGGTGGATCACCGTTGTCAATGGCTACCTTCCATCCTTCCAGTGAAAACTACGCTCACGCGCTCTGTCACAGCACGGCTAATCACCGGTTGGTTCTCGATCCGGTTGGAATAGAATCCCTTGATTCCTTTGCGTTTGTCACTAACGCCCAGCCTTCAGGAGTTTGAAGCTCGTCACAATCATTCAATCCTTGAATCCTACTCGGAATACCACAGACAAGGTTTAGACTTTCCAGATTCTCATGAATGCTGCCATCAATTCTAGCTTATACCACGAAGATTCTGATTAAGAGATCTAAGAGATACTCATTCAATCTGATATAGAACGGAGGTGGTTGTCAGGCACACGTTCATGGTTTGAGGAAGGTGATGAATGTCACGGATCATCACCTTCATCACAGTTAAGCGCGAATGAACATCTTAGATAGGAACAAGCGTGTTTGAATGGAAAACAGAAATACTTGCATTAATTCATCGAGACACAGCAGAGCTCCTCACCCCCAACAATGGGGTTTAGAGACTCATGCCGTCAGAGAATACAAAGTTTAGATCTAAAATGTCATGAGATATAAAATAAGTCTCTAAAAGTTGTTTAAATACTAAACTAGTAGCCTAGGTTTACAACAAATGAGTAAACTATGATGGATGATGCAGAGGCCCACTTCTGGGGCCCACTTGGTGTGTGCTGGGGCTGAGAATTAAGCAATCCACGTGCAGAGGCCATTTGTGGAGTTGAACACCAGTTTTTGTGCCAGTTTGGGCGTTCAACTCCAGCTTTTGATCCTTTTCTGGCGCTGGACGCCAGAATTGGGCAGAGAACTGGCGTTGAACGCCAGTTTACGTCATCTATCCTTGTGCAAAGTATGGACTATTATATATTTCTGGAAAGCCCTGGATGTCTACTTTCCAACGCAATTGGAAGCGCGTCAATTGGACTTCTGTAGCTCCAGAAATTCCATTCCGAGTGAAGAGAGGTCAGGATCCAACAACATCAGCAGTCCTTTTTCAGCCTAAATCAGATTTTTGCTCAGCTCCCTCAATTTCAGCCAGAAAATACATGAAATTACAGAAAAACACACAAACTCATAGTAAAGTCCAGAAATATGAATTTTTCCTAGAAACTAATGAAAATAAACTAAAAACTAACTAAAACATACTAAAAATTATATGAAATTAACCCCAAAAAGCGTATAAAATATCCGCTCATCACAACACCAAACTTAAACTGTTGCTTGTCCTCAAGCAACTAGACCAATAAAATAGAAGACTAATAGGTTGAGAAGCAATAATATCTTAGAGTTTTTTGCATGAAGCTCAGATTCTAATTAGATGAGCGGGGCTAGTAGCTTTTTGCTTCCGAACAGTTTTGGCATCTCACTTTATCCATTGAAGCTCAGAGTGATTGGCATCTATAGGAACTCAGAATTCAGATAGTGCTATTGATTCTCCTAGTTCAGTATGTTGATTCTTGAACACAGCTACTTTATGAGTCTTGGCTGTGGCCCTAAGCATTTTGTTTTCCAGTATTACCACTGGATACATAAATGCCATAGACACATAATTGGGTGAACCTTTTTAGATTGTGACTCAACTTTGCTAAAGTCCCCAATTAGAGGTGTCCAGAGTTCTTAAGCATACTCTTCTTTTTGCTTTGGACCTTGACTTTAACCGCTCAGTCTCAAGTTTTCACTTGACACCTTCACGCCACAAGCACATGGTTAGGGACAGCTTGGTTTAGCCGCTTAGGCCAAGATTTTATTCCCTTAGGCCCTCCTCCACTGATGCTCAAAGCCTTGGGATCCTTTTTATTACCCTTGCCTTTTGGTTTTAAGGGCTATTGGCTTTTTGCTCTTGCCTTTTGGTTTTAAGAGCTTTGGCTTTTTCTGCTTGCTTTCTCTTTTTCTTTCTCTATATTTTTTTTTCTGCAAGCTTTGTTCTTTGCTGCTTTTTCTTGCTTCAAGAATCATTTTTATGATTTTTCATATTATCAATAACATGTCTCATGTTCATCATTCTTTCAAGAGCCAACATATTTAACAGTCTTAAAAAACAAATTCAAAAGACATATGCACTGTTCAAGCATTCATTCAGAAGACAGAAAGCATTACCACCACATTTAACTAATTAGAATTTCTCTTATTAAAACTCGAAATTTTATTGCCTCTTATTCAAAAGATCTACTACTTTATTCATGTTTGCTGATGATGAGAAAAATAAACTATAGCTTAATTGGAGATAAAATCAAAATAGATATTAATTACTACTATATGACTCCTAAGGTAAACTTCTATAAGGACACTGTCACAGAGTTAAGGCAGAAATTGGAAATTAACAACCTTTATTCTGGGGGAACGGGGGTTCCTCTGATCCTTGGGGTGCTTGGTCCTACAAGAGAAGACTTTTGGCGCTTCAATTCCCTTAAGTCACGCCCTTGCTCCTCTTGTTCTTTAAACATATAGGTCAGAATTTGACTGTGTTCCTTCTGTTCTTTTATTATTTGCTCCATAGCTTCCCGTATCTTGGTAACAGACATCTCAAGATACTCCCAGTATTCAGATTGAGGGATCTCTGGGAGGAATTCCTGTGCTCTCTTCTTGATGGGATCCTCCTGTGATTGTTGTTTTTCCATTGATGCTTTGGTGATTGGCTTCTCAATTGGGATATACTCAGTTATTCCCATCCTCACTCCAGCATCCTTGCAGAGCAGAGAAATCATGCTTGGATAAGCCAACCTGGCCTCTTTAGAATTTTTGTTAGCAATTTTGTAGAGTTCAGCTGAAATCAGTTGATGAACCTCCACTTCCTTTCCCATCATGATGCAATGGATCATCACTGCTCTCTTAACTGTGACTTCAGAACGGTTGCTAGTGGGCAACAGAGAACGCCCAATGAAGTCCAGCCATCCTCTGGCGACTGGTTTGAGATCCTCTCTCTTGAGTTGATTTGGGACACCCTTTGTGTTGGTGGTCCACCTGGCTCCAGGGATACATATGTCCTCTAGAATCTTATCCAGGTCAATGTCTGCTCTCATCATCCTCCTGTTGAAGGAGTCTGGATCATCCTTTAGCTGAGGTAGCTTTAAGATCTCTCTAATCTTGTCAGGGGTGGTATGAACAATCTTTCCTCTGACCATGGTCCGAAATTCATAGAAGGCAGTTCCAGATAGTTTTTGCTTGTCAGTTTGCCACATATTAGCATAGAACTCCTGGACCATGTTCCTTCCTACTTTCGTTTCAGGATTAGCTAGGACTTCCTAGTTCCTGATTCGAATTTGTTCCTGGATCTCCGGATATTCATCTTCTTTCAGATCGAATCTAACTTCCGGGATCACTGATCTCAGACCCATTACTTTAAGATAATGGTCTGAATGTTCTTTAGATAAGAACTTCCCTTGATTCCAAAGTGGTTTTGGAACGCTCTCTTTCTTGCCTCTTGGAGTGGGTTGTTTTCCTTTAGGAGCCATGATCTTAGTGATCTCGGATAAACACACCAAACTTAGAGGTTTGCTTGTCCTCAAGCAAAAGAAAAGAAAGGAGAAGGATAGAAGGAGAGCTGGGTGCAATTGTTGATGGAGGAGGAGGGAGGCCGAACCCAAATTTAAAGGGATGGGGGGGTGGGTTTTCGAAAAATTGGAAAAGATAAGATAAAAAGATTGAGTTGAAAAAGATAAGATAGAAGATATAGTTTAATTTTGAAAAGATATGATAGATTTTTGAAAAAGATAAATCTGAATTTTGAAAAAGATAATATGAAGATTTGAAAAAGATATGGATTAGTTGAAAAGATTTTTGAGTGAAAAAGATAGATTTGTTTTCAGAAAAGATTTGAAAAGAGTTAGATTGAATTTGGAAAGAGGGATTTTTTTTTAAATTAAGGATTTTAGAAATCAGGGTTCTTAACATGTTCATGTAAAAATCATGCATTGAAACATAAAATTTGAAATTAAAATGGAAATACGTGTGGAAAAAATGAATTTGGCTCCTCCCTGCCTTCCTGGCGTTTGAACGCCCAAACACTGCCTGTTTTGGGCGTTCAGCGCCCAATTGCTGCTCTCCTGGGCGTTCAACGCCCAGCTGCTGCCATTACTGGCGTTCAATGCCCAGTGGGTGCCCCTTTCTGGCGTTGAACGCCCAGCTGCTACCATCACTGGCGTTCAGCGCCCAGTGGATGCCCATTTTGGGCATTGAACGCCCAAAATGCACTTTTACTGGCGTTTTCTTGCCAGTGAGATCTTTTTCTCTGTTTTGTGTGCCGAGGTCTTCTATAAATGATTATTTACCTTGTTATCGATGAACTCTATATAAAATAAAAATAAAAATAGAAATAGGGCAAAATGCTTAGAGGATTGTTGCCCCATGGCTGGGTTGCCTCCCAGCAAGCGCTTCTTTATTGTCTTTAGCTGGACCTTGCTGAGCTTTTAATCTAGCTTCAGCCTTGAGCATTCTTGCTTAATGTTGCCTTCAAGATAATGCTTGATTCTCTGTCCATTGACAATGAACTTCTTATCAGAATCAATATCTTGAAGCTCCACATAACCATATGGTGATACACTTGTAATCACGTATGGTCCCCTCCACAGGGATTTCAGTTTCCCAGGGAATAACCTGAGTCTAGAGTTAAACAACAGGACCTTCTGTCCTGGTTCAAAGATTCTAGATGACAGCTTTCTGTCATGCCATTTTTTTTATTTTTCTTTATAAAGCTTGGCATTTTTGAAAGCTGTGAATCTGAATTCCTCTAGCTCATTTAGCTGGAGCAATCGTTTTTCTCCTGCTAATTTGGCATCAAAATTTAGGAATCTGGTTGCCCAGTAGGCCTTATATTCCAATTCCACAGGCAGGTGACATGCCTTACGATACACGAGTTGGTATGGAGATGTCCCTATGGGGGTCTTGAATGCTGTCCTGTAAGCCCACAGAGCATCATCCAGGCTCCGTGCCCAATCCTTTCTACGGGTATTTACTGTCTGTTCCAGGATTCTCTTTAATTCTCTGTTAGAGACTTCAGCTTGCCCATTGGTTTGTGGATGATATGGAGTGGCCACCTTGTGGCGAATTCCATACCGAACCATGGCAGAGTAAAGCTGTTTATTGCAGAAGTGGGTGCCCCCATGACTGATTAGTACTCTAGGGACACCAAACCTGCTAAAGATATGTTTCTGGAGGAACTTCAACACTGTTTTAGTATCATTGGTGGGTGTGGCAATAGCCTCAACCCATTTTGATACATAGTCAACTGCCACCAGAATATAAGTGTTTGAGTATGATGGTGGGAAAGGTCCCATGAAGTCAATTCCCCATACGTCAAACAACTCAATTTCCAAGATTCCTTGTTGAGGCATGGCATAACCATGAGGCAGATTACCAGCTCTTTGGCAACTGTCACAATTACGTACAAACTCTCGGGAATCTTTATAGAGTGTGGGCCAATAGAAGCCACATTGGAGGACCTTGGTGGCTGTTCGCTCACCTCTGAAATGGCCTCCATATTGAGATCCGTGGCAATGCCACAGGATCCTCTGCGCTTCTTCTCTAGGCACACACCTACGGATAATTCCGTCTGCACATCTCTTAAAGAGATAAGGTTCATCCCACAAGTAGTACTTTGCATCAGTAATTAATTTCTTCTTTTGTATCCTGTTGTACTCCTTGGGTATGAACCTTGCAGCTTTATAGTTTGCAATATCAGCAAACCATGGTGCTTCCTGAATGGCGAATAAATGCTCATCAGGAAACGTCTCAGAGATCTCAAGAGAAGGGAGGGACGTCCCTTCCACTGGCTCTATCCGGGACAGATGATCAGCCACTTGGTTCTCTGTCCCTTTTCTGTCTCTTATTTCTATATCAAACTCTTGCAGAAGCAATACCCATCTGATGAGCCTGGGTTTTGAATCCTGCTTTGTGAGTAGATATTTAAGAGCAGCATGGTCAGTATACACAATCACTTTTGATCCTACTAAGTATGATCTGAACTTGTCAATGGCGTAAACCACTGCAAGTAGTTCCTTTTCTGTGGTTGTGTAATTTTTCTGGGCATCATTTAGAACGCGATTGGCATAATAAATGACATGCAGAAGCTTGTTATGCCTCTGTCCCAATACTGCACCAATGGCATGATCACTGGCATCACACATTAGCTCAAATGGTAATGTCCAGTCTGGTGCAGAAATGACTGGTGCTGTGACCAGCTTAGCTTTCAGCGTTTCAAACGCCTGCAGGCACTCTGTGTCAAACACAAATGGCGTGTCAGCAGCTAGCAGATTGCTTAGAGGTTTTGCGATTTTTGAAAAATCCTTTATAAACCTCCTATAGAATCCTGCATGCCCCAGAAAGCTTCTGATTGCCTTAACATTGGCAGGTGGTGGTAATTTTTCAATTACCTCTATTTTTGCTTGATCCACCTCTATTCCCTTGTTTGAGATTTTATGCCCAAGAATAATTCCTTCAGTCACCATGAAGTGACACTTTTCCCAGTTTAAAACTAGGTTGGTCTCTTGGCATCTTTTCAGAACAAGTTTCAGGTGATCAAGACAGGAGCTGAATGAGTCTCCATATACTGAGAAGTCATCCATAAAGACTTCTAGAAATTTTTCCACCATATCAGAGAAAATAAAGAGCATGCATCTCTGGAAGGTTGCGGGCGCATTACATAGCCCAAATGGCATCCTTCTATAAGCAAACACTCCAGAGGGACATGTGAATGCTGTCTTCTCTTGATCCTGGGGGTCTACTGCAATCTGGTTATAGCCTGAGTAGCCATCCAAAAAGCAGTAATAATCATGACCTGCTAGTCTTTCTAGCATCTGGTCTATGAATGGTAAAGGAAAATGATCCTTTCTGGTGGCTGTATTGAGCCTTCTGTAGTCAATACACATGCGCCACCCTGTAACTGTTCTTATAGGAACCAGTTCATTTTTTCATTATGAATCACTGTCATGCCTCCCTTTTTTGGGACGACTTGAACAGGGCTCACCAGGGACTATCAGAAATAGGATAAATAATCCCAGCCTCCAGTAATTTGGTGACCTCTTTCTGCACCACTTCTTTCATGGTTGGATTTAGTCGCCTCTGTGGTTGCACCACTGGTTTGGCATTATCCTCCAATAAGATTTTGTGCATGCATCTAGCTGGGCTTATGCCCTTAAGGTCACCTATGGACCACCCAAGAGCTGTCTTGTGTGTCCTTAGCACTTGAATAAGTGCCTCCTCTTCCTGTGAATTTAAAGCAGAGCTTATGATCACTGGAAAAGTGTCACCTTCTCCCAGAAATGCATATTTCAAGGATGGTGGTAATGGCTTGAGCTCGGGTTTAGGAGGTTTTTCCTCTTTCAGAAGAAAGTTCAGAGGCTCTTTTATGTCCCCTGAATCCTCTAAATCAGGCTGAACATCTTTAAAGATATCTTCCAACTCTGATTCGAGACTCTCAGCCATGTTGATCTCTTCTACCAAAGAGTCAATAAGATCAACTTTCATGCAGTCTGTTGATGTGTCTGGATGCTGCATGGCTTTGACAGCGTTCAACTTGAACTCATCATCGTTGACTCTCAGGGTTATTTCCCCCCTGTTGGACGTCAATGAGGGATCGTCCAGTTGCTAGGAAGGGTCTTCCTAGAATGAGAGTAGCACTCTTGTGCTCCTCCATTTCCAGCACAACAAAGTCAGTGGGAAAGGCGAATGGCCCAACTCTGACAATCATGTCCTCAATCACGCCTGATGGGTATTTAGTAGAACCATCAGCAAGTTGGAGACATATCCGGGTTGGTTTAACTTCTTCAGTTAAGCCAAGCTTCCTGATAGTGGATGCAGGTATTAGGTTGATGCTTGCCCCAGGATCGCATAAAGCTGTCTTGGTGCAATTACCTTCTAATATGCATGGTATCAGAAAACTCCCAGGGTCTTTAAGCTTTTTAGGAAAGCTTTTCAGAATGACTGCACTGCATTCTTCAATGAGGAGAACTCTTTCTGTTTCTCTCCAATCCTTCTTATGACTCAAGATCTCTTTCATGAACTTGGTATAAGAAGGTATTTGCTCAAGTGCTTCTGCAAATGGAATCTTTATTTCAAGAGTCCTGAGATAATCTGCAAAGCGAGCAAATTGCTTATCCTGCTCCTCTTTCCGGAGTTTTTTAGGATAAGGTATCTTGGCTTTATATTCTTCAACCTTAGTTGCTGCAGGTTTATTGCCTACAGAAGTGGTTGAAGAAGCCTTTTTAGAGGGGTTGTTATCAGCATTTGTGTGTGTCTGATCCCTCACTGGCATTTGAGTGCCAGAGTTAGAAGCTGGAGTGAAACTGGACGCCAGCTCCTTGTCTGCTCCTGGCGTCTGAACGCCAGAACTGTGCCCATTTTGGGTGTTCAGCGCCAGATCCTGCCCATTTTGGGCGTTCAACGCCAGATCCTTGCCCATACAGTCCTGCTGTATTTCTGGCGTTGAACGCCAGTTTTGGCCATGGTCTGGGCGTTCAGCGCCAGCCTTCCACCAATTTTCTGGCGTTTTAGCACCAGAATTATTTTTTCCTGGGCTCTTACTGTCCTCAGGTGAATTTTGGGTGGTTTGCTCATTTCTTAGCTTTTTGCTGCCTTGAGGTGGGGTATTTAATGTTTTCCCACTTCTTAGTTGAACTGCTTGGCATTCTTCTGCTATTTGCCTTGACAGCTGCTGCTTTGT
Organism: Arachis ipaensis; assembly: GCF_059453495.1. Classification (NCBI taxonomy): domain Eukaryota; kingdom Viridiplantae; phylum Streptophyta; class Magnoliopsida; order Fabales; family Fabaceae; genus Arachis; species Arachis ipaensis. The sequence continues at coordinate 93,159,390 of NC_142437.1, read as the reverse complement.
TTGCTTAAACTGTTCGTCCATATGTATATTAGCCATCCTTGTCTCTTGTAACCTTTCTTTGAATTCGGCTAACTGCTTTGTTAGAAAGTCCAATTGCTGATTGAATTCAGCAACTTGTTTTACAGGGCTGAGTTCAGCAGTTACTGTTTTAACCTCTTCATTCATGGAAGGGTTGCTGCTTAAGTACAGATGCTGATTCCTGGCAACTGTATCAATGAGCTCTTGAGCCTCTTCAATTGTCTTTTTCATGTGGATAGATCCACCATCTGAGTAATCTAGAGACATTTGAGCTCCTTCTGCAAGTCCATAGTAGAAGATGTCTAACTGAACCCACTCTGAAAACATTTCAGAGGGGCATTTTTGTAGCATCTCTCTGTATCTCTCCCAGGCATCATAAAGAGATTCATTATCTCCTTGCTTGAAGCCTTGGATGTCCAGCCTTAGCTGTGTCATCCTTTTTGGAGGGAAATATTGATTCAGGAATTTTTCTGTCAGCTGTTTCCATGTCCTTATGCTGGCCTTAGGTTGGTTATTCAACCACCTCTTAGCTTGATCTTTTACAGCAAATGGAAACAGTAATAGTCTGTAGACGTCTTGATCTATTTCTTTATCATGTACTATGTCAGCAATTTGTAAAAACTGTGCCAGAAACTCTGTAGGTTCTTCCTGTGGAAGACCGGAATATTGGCAACTTTGCTGCACCATGATAATGAGCTGAGGATTCAACTCAAAGCTACTGACTCCAATGGAGGGTATGCAGATACTACTCCCATATGAAGCAGTAGAGGGGTTAGAATATGACCCCAGAGTCCTCCTGGACTGTTCATTTCCGCTTAGGTCCATGATGGAGAAAGGGAGATGATGTAAAATAGAAAAAATATTTTTATTTATTTATTTATATATTTATTTCGAAAATGAAATAAATTGAAATAAAATAAATAAAAATTGAGTGAAGATTTTCGAAAAACTGAGGAGAGAGAAAGTGGTTAGGGAGTTTTGAAAAGGATATGATGATTTTGAAAACAAGTTTTAAATTTTGAAATAAAAATCTAAATTTTAGAAATATATTTCGAAAATTTGTTTTTAAAATAGAGAGAAAAGATATTTTTGATTTTTAAGAGGAAAGAGAAAAACAATAAGTTAGCACAAGATTTAAAATTTTTAGATCTAATGCTCCCTATTTTCGAAAATTTTGGATGGAAAACACCAAGGAACACCAAACTTAAAAATTTTAAAATCAAGACACAAAAACACAAAGGAAGAACACCAAACTTAAATTTTTTTGAAAACCAGAATAAATTTTCGAAAATTTTAAGGAAAATCAACAAGAAAACACCAAACTTAAAGTTTGGCACAGGATTTAATAGAGAAATTATTTTTGAAAACTATTTTAAAAAGAAAATAAGGATTCTAAAATTTTAACACGACAATAATAAGAGACTCTAAACAAGAAAAAGAAAAATTTCCTAATCTAAGCAACAAAATAAACCGTCAGTTGTTCAAACACGAACAATCCCCGGCAACGGCGCCAAAAACTTGGTGCACGAATTATGAATCACACTTTTCACAACTCGTACCACTGACCAGCAAGTGCACTGGGTCGTCCAAGTAATACCTCACGTGAGTAAGGGTCGAATCCCACGGAGATTGTTGGTTTGAAGCAATCTATGGTTATCTTGTAAATCTTAGTCAGGAAGTCAATTATGTTTATCAGTTGAATTGCGAATAACCAAGGGAGCATAAATTAAAGGTTACTTGTTGTGCAGTAATGGAGAATATGTTGGAGTTTTGGAGATGCTTTGTCTTCTGAATCTCTGCTTTCCTCTGTCTTCTGATTCACGCACGCACGTCCTCCTATGGCAAGCTGTGTGTTGGTGGATCACCGTTGTCAATGGCTACCTTCCATCCTTCCAGTGAAAACTACGCTCACGCGCTCTGTCACAGCACGGCTAATCACCGATTGGTTCTCGATCCGGTTGGAATAGAATCCCTTGATTCCTTTGCGTTTGTCACTAACGCCCAGCCTTCAGGAGTTTGAAGCTCGTCACAGTCATTCAATCCTTGAATCCTACTCGGAATACCACAGACAAGGTTTAGACTTTCCGGATTCTCATGAATGCCGCCATCAATTCTAGCTTATACCACGAAGATTCTGATTAAGAGATCTAAGAGATACTCATTCAATCTGATATAGAACGGAGGTGGTTGTCAGGCACACGTTCACGGTTTGAGGAAGGTGATGAATGTCACGGATCATCACCTTCATCACAGTTAAGCGCGAATGAACATCTTAGATAGGAACAAGCGTGTTTGAATGGAAAACAGAAATACTTGCATTAATTCATCGAGACACAGCAGAGCTCCTCACCCCCAACAATGGGGTTTAGAGACTCATGCCGTCAGAGAATACAAAGTTTAGATCTAAAATATCATGAGATATAAAATAAGTCTCTAAAAGTTGTTTAAATACTAAACTAGTAGCCTAGGTTTACAACAAATGAGTAAACTATGATGGATGATGCAGAAGCCCACTTCTGGGGCCCACTTGGTGTGTGCTGGGGCTGAGAATTAAGCAATCCACGTGCAGAGGCCATTTGTGGAGTTGAACGCCAGTTTTTGTGCCAGTTTGGGCGTTCAACTCCAGCTTTTGATCCTTTTCTGGCGCTGGACGCCAGAATTGGGCAGAGAACTGGCGTTGAACGCCAGTTTACGTCGTCTATCCTTGTGTAAAGTATAGACTATTATATGTTGCTGGAAAGCCCTGGATGTCTACTTTCTAACGCAATTAGAAGCATGCCATTTCGAGTTCTGTAGCTCCAGAAAATCTACTTTGAGTGTAGGGAGGTCAGAATCCAACAGCATCAGTAGTCCTTTTTCAGCCTGAATCAGATTTTTGCTCAGCTCCTTCAATTTCAGCCAGAAAAATACCTGAAATTACAGAAAAACACACAACTCATAGTAAAGTCCAGAAATATGAATTTTTCCTAAAAACTAATGGAAATAAACTAAAAGCTAACTAAAACATACTAAAAACTATATGAAATTAACCCCAAAAAGCGTATAAAATATCCGCTCATCATGATTCTTGAAGCAAGAAAAAGCAGTGAAGAACAAAGCTTGCGAAAAAAAAAAAGAAAAAAAAAAGCAAGCAGAAAAAGCCAAAAGCTCTTTAAACCAAAAGGCAAGAGCAAAAAGCCAATAGCCCTTAAAACCAAAAGGCAAGGGTAATAAAAAGGATCCAAGGCTTTGAGCATCAGTGGATAGGAGGGCCTAAAGGAATAAAATCCTAGCCTTAGCGGCTAAACCAAGCTATCCCTAACCATGTACTTGTGGTGTGAAGGTGTCAAGTGAAAACTTTAGACTGAGCGGTTAAAGTCGAGGTCCAAAGCAAAAAAACAGAGTGTGCTTAAGAACCCTGGACACCTCTAATTGGGGACTTTAGCAAAGCTGAGTCACAATCTGAAAAGGTTCACCCAGTTATGTGTCTGTGGCATGTATGTATCCGGTGGTAATACTGGAAAACAGAGTGCTTAGGACCACGGCCAAGACTCATAAAGTAGCTGTGTTCAAGAATCAACATACTGAACTAGGAGAATCAATAACACTATCTAAATTCTGAGTTCCTATAGATACCAATCATTCTGAACTTCAAAGGATAAAGTGAGATGCCAAAACTGTTCAGAAGCAAAAAGCTAATAGCCCCGCTCATCTAATTAACACTGATCTTCATAGATGTTTTTGGAATTCGTTGTATATTCTCTTCTTTTTATCCTACTCTGTTTTTAGTTGCTTGGGGACAAGCAACAATTTAAGTTTGGTGTTGTGATGAGCGGATAATTTATACACTTTTTGGCATTATTTTTACTTAGTTTTTAGTATGATTTAGTTAGTTTTTAGTATATTTTTATTAGTTTTTAATTAAAAATCACATTTCTGGACTTTACTATGAGTTTGTGTGTTTTTCTGTGATTTCAGGTATTTTCTGGCTGAAATTGAGGGAGCTGAGCAAAAATCTGATTCAGGCTGAAAAAGGACTGCTGATGCTGTTGGATTCTGACCTCCCTGTACTCAAAGTGGATTTTCTGGAGCTACAGAACTCCAAATGGCGCGCTCTCAATTGCGTTGGAAAGTAGACATCCAGGGCTTTCCAGCAATATATAATAGTCCATACTTTGCTCAAGGATAGACGACGTAAACTGGCGTTCAACGCCAGTTCTATGTTGCAGTCTGGCGTCCAGCGCCAGAAACAAGTTACAAGTTGGAGTTCAACGCCAGAAACAGGTTACAACCTAGCGTTGAACGCCCAAAACAGCCCAGGCACGTGAGAAGCTTAAGTCTCAGCCCCAGCACACACCAAGTGGGCCCCAGAAGTATATTTCTGCACCATCTATCATAGTTTGTTCATTTTCTATAAACCTAGGTTACTAGTTTAGTATTTAAACAACTTTTAGAGGTTTATTTCGCACCTCATGACATTTTAGATCTGAACTTTGTACTCTTTGACGGCATGAGTCTCTAAACTCCATTGTTGAAGGTGAGGAGCTCTGCTGTGTTTCGATGAATTAATGCAACTATTTCTGTTTTCTATTCAAACATGCTTGTTTCTATCTAAGATGTTCATTCGTACTTCAATATGATGGATGTGATGATCCGTGACAGTCATCACCATTCTCAACCTATGAACGCGTGCCTGACAACCACCTCCGTTCTACCTTCGATTGAATGAATATCTCTTGGATTCCTTAATCAGAATCTTCGTGGTATAAGCTAGAATCTATTGGCAGCATTCTTGAGAATCCGGAAAGTCAAACCTTGTCTGTGGTATTCCGAGTAGGATTCAGGGATTGAATGACTGTGACGAGCTTCAAACTCACGAGTGTTGGGCGTAGTGACAGACGCAAAAGGATCAATGGATCCTATTCCGACATGATCGAGAACCGACAGATGATTAGCCGTGCGGTGACAGCGCACTGGACCTTTTTCACTGAGAGGACGGATGGTAGCCATTGACAACGGTGATCCACCAACACACAGCTTGCCATAGGAGGAAGGTTGGGTGTGTGAAGAAGAAGAGAAGGAGAAAGCAAAGATTCAGAAGACAACGCATCTCCAAAACTCCAACATATTCTCCATTACTGCAGAACAAGTATTTATTTTATGCCCTTTGACTTTTTACAGTTTAAACTAAGAATTATTATTGATATTATATCCTGACTAAGAATTGCAAGATAACCATAGCTTGCTTCAAACCAACAATCTCCGTGGGATTCGACCCTTACTCACGTAAGGTATTACTTGGACGACCCAGTGCACTTGCTGGTTAGTGGTACGAGTTGTGAAACGTGTGATTTACAATTCGTGCACCAGTCCCGATCTAGCCATCTCTCTGTTCCACCTCGGCTTGCTTCTCGTCATTCTTAGGCTCCTCATGAGCTCAGTCATTGTCCATCGGGGATGCTTGGAAGGACGCTAGTCTTGGTCTTTTTCTACCAGTTCCGAAGAGAGAAGTATACACTCGAGGGGTTGCACCCTTCTTCAGGTTCTATTATGCAATTTCAGAAGATTCTTCAATTTTGCCTTTCTTAGCATTTTCTTCTTTGGGTGCATGTTGTTGTTTGTTTTGGCCCAAATTCACTGAGTCCTTCAAGGTAATTCTTTTCTTAGCTTTGTGGGCCTTGCTGGAAGATAACCCATATGAAACTCCACCCTTTTTAAAACTCACTTTAGCTTTTCCTTTTTTAATCACCTTAGTCCACCCCTCCTCTTCATCACTTGTTGCCAAATTAACGTAATTTGCACGAGAAACACTCTCCGATGAATCCGAACCTTCCCTATTCTTTTGCTCCTCACCAATATTATTTTCAAATTCAAAAAATGACATTTTTTGATCAATTGTTACATTCCTCATCTCCGGCAATTTGTCAGTTTTCGATGACACCTTCCCATGGTTCTCATTCAAAGCAATTCCTTCCACACCCTCATCAATGTAAGAAGAAGCACTCTTGCACTTCCTTGCTACATGACCATGGCATGAACACGTCTCACAAATAAGATGAAAACTCGTATTCTACCTCATATTCATAGTCATCAACAATGATTTTCTTTATCACTGCCATACCGAGGTCTATCTGGACGCATGCACGCGCAAACTTGCCTTTCTCTGCCGATTTTGTAGCTAAGTCAACTTTAATTGGCTTCTCCACTGCCGCTGCTATGCGCATCATTGTCTCCTCCTGGTAGTACCATATAGGAAGTCCAGAGATGCGGATCCAGACCATGGTGGATCCAAAAGAGGCCTCACATGGTCTGAAATCATAGGACCAAGGTTTTATAACCACATAAAACCCCGCAATCAGTCATGGACCACCTAAGAGCACTCTCTCCCTATCTTCGAAAAAATCAAACTTAACCATGAAATATTCAAACCCAACATCTAATAATTCAAAGCCACCTTTGAGGCGCCATACGACCTTAAGCCTGTGAAGAAGCGCTGTGTAACTAAAACGCTTTCCTAACACCTTAATAACCACTGCATCCGGATAGTTTAGCCAAAGAAGATCTAGCTTTCTCCGAAAAAGTTATACATGGTGGTGTGGAGTCCCCCTACTTTCCAATCATCACAGCCATGCTATCCAGAAAGAGATTCTACCCATGTGAAAGCCTTAGCCGTCTTAGCACCCACTACTTATCTCTAAAGGATACCTTTAAAGATTTGACCGTCTCTCCCAAGTTGATCCCCTCTTTGTCCCCAGATACAAACCCCCCTTGCACTCTTTCTCTTATCTCTGCCACCGGCATTGCCGGCTTCCTCACTGTATTTCTTCCTCGAACACTCTCCTCCGCTCTCTCATCCGCTCATGATTCTTTATTAGTGGTTTTTTTAAGAATCTTAAATTAATCTCAATGAAAGCAAAATAATTTTTTTTTACCGAGGAGAAAAAAAAGGAAGTTTTTGAAAAGAAAATAGAAATTCTTTAAATGTTACATAGAAATTCTACTAAAACAACACAAAAATTCTATAAAATTTGGGTTTAGGGTTTGTATTTGGAGATTTTAGTATATTTGTTAATTATCATTACTTGTTTGTTAATGATTTTTCTATTTTAATGCATTGGACTTTAGTATTTTTGTAAGAGTTTGTATACTATGAATTTAGGAGTTAGTAGTTGATAGCAACTCAAGACGCGATCCAAGTCATATTCCAAGACAAATAACTAAACTATTCTATTTCTAAACTAGACAATTCATCAAACATTTGATGTGCAATTATAAAACATAAACTTACAAATAATGAAAATGTAAAGCTAAGATTACCGAATTTGCAACAAACATAAAACTAACATCAAGAAATATAAACTAACAATATCCAAAGAAAATAAAGCATTCATAACATTAATTGAAATAAAACAAGAAAAGGAAAGCTATTTTGTCAAGTTGAATAAAAAAACAATTACTTTATTCATCACAAATGGGAATTTTTCTGTACAATGATTTCCAAGCATGATGTCATTCCTCTATACACAATTAAATTTAGTTTAGATGCCAAACCTGAATAACAGGATGCAGTCACAACAGCAAGATGCATTTGACAATGAGGAGCATTCCATCTGCTTTCCACAGAAGTTCTATCTTTTAGGTAGCGCTTGTTTTGAGGTATTAGAACAAAGACTGAGAGACTGGAACTCGGTATTGTGTTTGTTGGTCCAGAAATTAGTACTAAAATTTCAGTATTTCAGTACTTCCAAAAAGTAGGGACATAGAGGACTGAAATTTTTGGGAACGGAGACTGAAACTTTAATAATATTTTATACCTAAAATACCCCATTTCAATTAATTAATTTCAACTTTACCCTTTATGCAAATTAAATTAGAGCTTCATTCTTATTTCAGTCGCTATCTCCTACTTTATACCAAACACAATACTGAGACTTATTTCACTCTTTGTCTCAGTCTCTCAGTCTCAGTCTTTCAATCTCTGTCTCTCTTCCAAACACTACCCTAGAGAACTTTTCCCAATAGATCATCAATATTAGCGTGCTGGATGCATAGAAACCAATTAAGACATTATAATTGATATAGAAAGCACCTTTCTTTACTGATTGCAGAGAACAGGCCTTTTGATGATGTATTGGGTAGTACAACAATTACCGATGGATGCTTATATTAGTACAAAAAATGTGATAAAAAAAAAAAATTAAACGTATTGTTCAGACATTGACATTGCAATTTTAATATGCACTCTGACCTAAGTCTGTAATCTCTCTAATTACTCTTCAGATTCAATGCGTCATTCAAAGAAAGTGTACACCAAAAAACAAACCTCCTATCAAATTTTTATGAACCACAAATAAAAATTGAGACAGCTTGGTGCATACCATTATAAATATTTAACCCTCAGTCATTTCTTTTACTTCGCGAGTTCGGCATGAGTGAGATTAAAAATGCTTTTATAGCTATGAAGTTGCAGAAAGAAAAAAGGAAAGAAAGAAGGAAGTACTTAAATTCATTACCTTGCTAGAGTTAGTTTGATTTCTTCTCACTTCTCAGCAGTAGGGACATGGATGAGCACAAGTAGTTCTTTTCAAAGCAGTGAATGACATGAAAACAAGTTCAATAGTTTAGTTTCTTCAGCCAAATCACCAATAATCTTGACAGGAGCACGATCCATCCTTGAAGCTGTGGAATCGGTTAGTGTCGCAAATAACTATTTCTTGAGTTGTGATCTTTGAGACATGCTTCATAAAATTATGGCAATTGCAACAGATCCGCAGGTGTTTGAAGATTCGTATTGTTTTCACATGGCTATTGCTCATAAGGGCAAATGACAAGAGCCAACTTCTCACTATGGTGATTAAGATGTTCTTCTTTCTCTGTATCTGGAACATCATGAAGCACATGTTCCAATTTGTGGTACATAACCAATCAATCTTAGCTTTTCACCAAGCTCCTCCAATTTCAAATGGATTTCCCTGATGTGAGGATGTGCCCCATCCGATACAAAGACATGTACTCCATCCGACACAAAGACATGTACTTTATTGTTGATTTCTACCCAGCTATAACCAGGTTGCTTTATTGCTATGTGAGCCTGCATTAAAATTACAATTTAGAGAACCTGCATTAGGTGACCAAGCAAGATCTCTATGTGAACAATCTCACTAGATACATGATAGATGTAGCCGACCCCACCTAGTGAGATAAGGCTTATTTAATTGACATAATTTCTGAAGCTAGAGATTCATTGACTTATCAAGGTGTTCCATATGCTCTTATACACCTGAATAAAGTAAAGGCAAGATTATATAGTTAATGCTTAGTCTTAACTCAGTCCACCTCAATTCTCACATTGCCCCAGAGTACATAATTTGATATGCTAACTGAAAAAGCTGAGTTAAAGCTTTAAGAACAAAGCTGTGTTGGTGTTATGAAACCAATATTTCATTTAAAACTCAAATTATACAACACCGTATGAGTATATTAGAGATTATAGATGTTCACAAAGAAAAGCATATTGGGATATTAATATTTAGTTTCTGCATAAACAAACACCAAAAAAAGAAGATAAAAATTTCAAGAATCTTGAGCTGTTCGATTTGGTTTAAAGATGATAAAAGTCACCCAAGCAACACATAGAATTCCATGAGCTCAAATCTGACTGACCCAAACCAAGATGATAAAACATTGAACCTTGTCAAACTAAATAAACCTTTGCACAAATCAAACAACACGATTTATTTCATGAAGCACATAACTTCTCGCCAACACATTAATACACAAAATCTTAACATAGATTTGGAGTAGTAGTTTCAGTTCTATTTTTTCCCCACATCTTTATTAACATAGATAATTGAAAACTACATTTATAACCTATTTATTAAAAACTTACATGCATAACTACTGATAACATAATTAATATAGCACATGCTATATTACATATAATAATCCAAGTTGCAAGACAAAACCAGGGGCAAGAAATGCATTATTTCATTTTCTTTGTTCTCTGAGAAAGACCCACTTCTAGTGTTTGATAATCATAATTTGATTAATAGTATACTCCACCATTAGGATCACAATCTTGGTTTTGAAGCACTTCAACGACTTGGCTCATGGTAGGCCTCTCTTCTTTGTCCTCTTCTATGCAACCCAAAGCCACTCTAGCCAGAATGTCCATCTTATTCTCATCATAATTTGACCCTAATGCAGAATCCAAGATTTGCTCCACCCAAGATGCACATTCTCTCCTTTTCTCTCGCACCCATGTTACTAGCCTCCCATTGTATGGTTCTTCTCCATTAATTGCTTGAATATCTGCTGTCGGATTCTTTCCAGTTATCATCTCCAAGAGAACAATTCCATAGCTATAAACATCCACTTTGGAAGTAACTGCTAGGTTGAAAACCCACTCAGGCGCCATATACCCTCTGGTTCCTCTTATCATTGAGAAATTTGGATTGTTGGTGAGAACATCTCTGTTCAATAACTTGGACAATCCGAAATCTGCAACCTTGGGTTGATAATTTGAATCCAAGAGAATATTTTGAGGTTTTATATCACAGTGCAAAATCCATTCCAAGCATTCTTCATGTAAATATGCCAAACCTCTTGCTGTTCCGAGAGCGATGTTATACCTCTTGCTCCAATCAAGTGTATTGGATGAGAGGTTATCTGCCAAAGAACCATTTTCCATGTACTCGTACACCAATAGCCGATGCTTTCCCTCGGCGCAATAACCCCACATTTCAATCAAGTTCATGTGGTTGAGCCTTCCAATGATGCTCGCTTCAGCAAGGAATTCACCTTCTCCTTGCTTAGCATCATTGAGTTTCTTTACAGCAGCAATTCTTTGATCCGACAATAGAGCTTTGTATACAGTGCCTCCTGCACCCCTTCCAATCTCTTGGCTGAATCCTTTTGTCGCCTTTTTTAGCTCAGAATAGCTAAATTTTCTGAATCCCACCGCTGCAAGATGATGGCCATGTGGATCTATGCTAGAATTGTGCTGGCACTTGATTAAGAATAAAACAACAAAAATGCAAGTCATTTCAAGAACTCCAATTGCAGCGGCAAACCACAAAAGGAAGCTCACAAAATGGCTTACATGTTTTTTCAAATATTCTCTATGAATTTTCACAGAACAATCACTGTTTCTGATGACAGAGTCTTCATAGCTGGGGGGAAAGCTTTTCCCTTTGGGCACTTTCAAGTAGGTTATAGTTCTCGCAGCTCCTGGCAAATGTCCGTTGAGCAATTCTCTTTTTTGATAGCACTTGAAGACGCCCTTAACGTTGTCATATGAATACTGAAACCCTTTGCAATGAGAACTATTCAAGCACCCGTTTTCACAATCAGTGTAGGTACAATTGGGTATGAAATTGTAGTCATAGCCATAGAACTCAACTCGGTCCAATCCCAAGAAAGTAAAGTCACTTTCATTAGACGTAGCAGAAAAAATGGATTCACACCCATAAGACCAATCACTTTGATTCTTCACTTTGTACCCAGGAACACATGAACATTTCCTTCCCTTTTTAGAATCAAATCTGCAAACACTATTTGCACCACAAATCCCATGAATGCTGCAACTGTTAGAAATGGCTTGCATTGAGACGTACCATTTTTGTGATAGATCTTGACTGTACACTCGAAGATTTCCATCATGATCGATTGTCAACCTTCTAGGCAGCATCACACCGTAATCAGATGTTCTTACACTATAATTATCTGACGAATCAAAATGTCCAAGAGGATTTAGCACTGCAATTCTGCTACTATTGTAAGTAAACCTTCCAGCTTCCCAAACTCTGAGCACAAGATCGGGCCAATAAGTGCTCGACACGTCAGGGCCATCGTAAAGAAGGGTAAGAACGTTTCTATTGTCAAAGGACAACTTATAGAAACCAGAGGAATGGTTACTCTCTGTTCTTGAAGAAACTAACTGTGTACTTCTGGTGAGATGTTGTCCGGGAAGAAGAGTGTCCGTTGGGAAATCAAAACTCTGCCACAGAATACGTCCTCCTTGCAACTCTCGTAGAACAAGATTGCCATCATCTCCGAGTCGTAATTCTGTTGGAAGATATGACTCGGTCTCAGAAGACCATATTTGGAACTGACCTGCATCTACCAAAGCAAGATTGCCGGTGTGCAAGAGAGAAATCTTTGAGCGCTTTCCATTCACAGGTTGGTCACGATTTGCCATCCAAACAACAGTAGGAGTTGTAATATTTTGGGAATCAGTCCTTCTAGTGAACCATATTGCAAAGGAGAAGGCATTATCACCAACTTCAAAGAAGCCCGCAGAGAACATGCCATTTTCTGAAACAATGACATCTTGTTCGGCTTTGTCCACTGAGAGAGAGGAGTAGCCTTTGTTCAGTGCATCTAAAGATGACGAGAATTGAAATGAAAAGTACAAGACCAGAAGAAATAACATTAAGGTTGAGGAAGCCATGTTCAAGCTATGCAAGCTATAGAGAAAGATTATGAAGGAATTGCTAGCATTGCTCTATAAAACTGCTGGTGGCTGACTGGCTGATTTGATGCATGCCTAAGATCATTAATTAATGCGTACGTAAGATGATGTCGGTATCATTATTTTTCTAAAATATATTATATAATAATTTATACTAAAATTCCCTTATCATCAATTATCAATTATAAATTACTAAAATACATTTTTGACTAAATTTATTAAAATGACTAAAATATGTTTTAATTTTCAAAAGATAACTTTTTTATTTATTTTTAAAAATACAAAAGTTATCCTTTTAACTAATTTTAAAAGTACTATAATAACTTTTAAAATTAATTTTATTTAATTATATTATAAATAAGAAATTTAATTTTAAAATGATTAAACTACACTTTTACTTAATTCTAAAACTAAAATGCCCCTCAAATATTAATTTTGAAAAGATTAAATACCACTTTAAGGATTAATTTTAAAAAGATTAAAAAGGTTATTTTTGTGGCTATGTTACTCCTTTTATAATTTAGAACAAAAACATTTTATTATTAATAACTAGAGTAAAATATCGTTTTTGTCTCCAACGTTTGGGGTAAGTCCCAAAGTTGTCCTTAACGTTTCAATCGTCCTATTTGAGTCCCTAACGTTTCAAAACTGACTCAATGTTGTCCTGCCGTTAGGGATCCGTTAACATAATTAACGGCGGGACAAAATTGAGACGATTTTAAAACGTTAGGGACTTAAATAGGACGAAAACATTAGGGACAAAAATCATACATAGAAATAAATTTTAATTTTATCCTTCAATAATATCAATTTTTTACTATACATAGTATTCAATTATTTTTTAATCACATCTAACACTTAATCATATTACTTTCATTTTAAATAAATTAATTTTTTTTATAATTTTACTCTTAAAAATTTTTAGTTATCATGAAATGTTTGTATAATGACTAGTATATAAACTTGCAGAAAAGAAAAAAATAATATATATACAATAAAATATAAATTATACCTTTTGTCTCTAATGTATCAAAATTCTTTAAAATTATAAAAAAAATAAATTTATTTAAAATGAAAGTAATGTGATTAAGTGTAATTTATTTACGTGTAACTAAAAAAATAATTGAATACTATGTACAGTAAAAAATTAATATTATTGAAAGATAAAATTAAATTAAAATTTATTTTTATGTATCGTTTTTGTCCCTAACGTTTTCGTCCTATTTAAATCCCTAATGTTTCAAAATCGTCTCAATTTTGTCCCGCCGTCAATTCTGTTAACGGATCCCTAACGGCAGGATAACATTGAGTCAATTTTGAAACGTTAGGGATTTAAATAGGATGATTGAAATGTTAGGGACAACTTTAGAACTTACTCCAAACGTTGGGGACAAAAACGATACTTTACTCTAATAACTATATAATATAATTTAAAAACACAAATAAAAAATATATATTAATGCAAATAATATGATCCATGATTTTTTTTATTTATTCATATTTTTGTGATTTACTTCTACAAAAAACATCTTCATATGAATATGATATTGCAAACCGTTAGAAGATTTAACATATTTGACTCAATATATATAACTAAATTATCTATCAATTTACAGTATCATCTCCACATAAAGGTGTCTCATAAAAGTAACCACCTTTTTATTTCATTGGAAAAATTGTAGGAGTGGTAATTTTCTCTTCCCTGTCTTTTACGTTTGCAGCTGCGTCTCTTAATGGAGCATACGTTGTTGAAATAAATTAATTTTAATAACCTAGATCATCCATATTGAATCATTAAAAAATATATCATATCATAATGCGGAAGCGTACCTGAATTCATAAATATGAATCATACGATCGGAAGAGTTTGGATCTTGTGGTTCTTTCGATCTTCCTCAACCAAAGCCTTCTGTATTCCTAGGTGGCTGAACTGCAACTCTTTTGATGGGGAAAGAGCAACAAAGGCGGCTTTTGGTATATTGGGGACCGAAACCCTGTAAGTCTATTTATATTTGAGCATGGCACCCATTAAACCCTTAAGCCCAAATAAAATAGTATCTAAAGCCCAAAAGATAATATATCTAAAATCTAAAAAGATAATTATCTAAGGAACAAAAGATAATATCCGGTTTTATTCTCATTTAATTCCAAATCAAAAGTAATAATGACTTATTCAATTTAGCATTTATAACAATAAATGAGATCACCATTATATAAGTCATTTAATTTGAAATAGCATAATTTGTGATTATAATTAATATATGTATTGCCCACAAATAAGTTAGGAAATCAAATAATTTTCTAACAATCTCCCACTTGGGCTATACATATATTATTTCTTGACATAATCACATATTTATAAACTTTATGCGCGCATCTGAATGCTATTTCTCTCATTACTTTAACAATCTGGTCCGTCTCAAACATTAGACATGGAACTACCGCAGCTTTTATCACATTAAATGCCGTGACTAAACCACGCCAATCACCATCCTAATATACTCAACGACATAGATCAAATTTGGATGAGTAATATGGAAATTACATGCCAAGTGATCTCATGCATGTCTATTTCCAGCTGGTCCAACTTTATTGAGATCAAACACAATACAAATATTGCAAAATGAACATTTCACATAATATGAAATAAACCATCAACTTAATTCTGCAGAAAAATAACTCAATATCTGTCATAGGACATATATCATAAAATAAACTCCCACTAATCCAAGGCATCACAAATATTGACACCCATCCGAGCAGTGTGCTCATGAAAACTTTAGGGATCAATTTCTTGGTTAATGAGTCTGCTAGCATATACTCTGTTCCTATATGTCCTATGAAAATCTGTTTTTCTTAACCTTTCTCCTTGACAACTAAGAGCTTAATGTCTGTATGCTTCGATTTTATCAAGCTCTTATTGTTATTGGAGTATATTACTGCTGACTTATTGTCACAAAATATCTTTAATGGCCTTCAATGTCATCTACTATACGAAGCTCAGTGACAAAGTTTCGCAACCATATGCCATGAAATCGGAATCAGAGTACCTAATGATCTCCAAATTTTCTGATCTCCGACAAATAAGCATGTAATCCTTTGTTCTCTTTAAACAACGCATTACGCGTTTAACAGCTATCCAATGATCCATATCCGGATTGCTCAAGTATCTACCCAACACTCCCACTATAAATGATATATCGAGATGTATGTAGACTTGAGCATACATTAAATTCCCTAGTGCTGATGCATAAGGTTTATCATGCATTGTTGTCTTCTTAAGATCATTTTGGGGCATTGCTTGAGACTAAACTTGTCTCCTTTAACTACGGGTGTGTCCATTGGTCTATAACTTTCTATGACATATCTACTTAAAATCTTTTGATATAGTTCTTTTGTGACAATCTAAGAATACCTTGAGAGTAATCTCTTAGTATCTCAATTCCTAATACAAAAGAGGCATCACCAAGATCTTTCATTTCGAATTTGTTCGATAGAAATTTCTTAGTTTCATGCAACAAGCCTATATCGTTGCCGGCAAGTAGAATGTCATCAACATATAAGACCCAAAAAAAAGTATTTACTCCCACTGAACTTGCGGTATACACATTCATCTATAATATTTAGCTCAAAACCGTATGAGGTAATGACTTGATGAAACTTGTGATACCATTGACGGGAAGCTTGTTTGAGACCATAGATGGATTTTGTCCTTTTTCTATTGGATCTCCTTAATGACACTTCTTGAGGTTGTTGAGCTTGCTGTATGGGTTGAGGTTGATGAGGATTCTCATCATTTTTTTTGTACTGTAGCAGTATCTTGAGCAACAACAATATTCTCATTGTTCTCTTGTACTGTAACTGGATCTACGGTAGGATTCTCATTTTGCTATTGTACTATAACTGTATCTTGAACAACAATAGGCACAAGGTCCTGATCATTGTCAGTTATAGAATCCTCATCAAAAGCAACATTCCTAATATTTCCTTCCCCCCCAAACTCAACATCCTCAAGAAATCTCGTATTTTCCGTCTCAAAAATAGACCTTGATGCAGGATTGTAAAACTTGTACCCCCGTGAACGCTCAGCGTAACCAACAAAGTATCAACTAATTGTCCTTGAGTCCAATTTTCTTTCATGCGGCCTATAAGGTCGCGCCTCAGCTGGACATCCCCAAATATGCAAATGCTTTATACTAGGCCTTTTCCCAGTCCGAATTTCATATGGGGTTTTGTTAACTACTTTGCTTGGCACCCTATTAAGGATGTACACTGCGGTCTTTAAGGCTTCTCCCCAGAGTGATTCAGGCAAGGAAGAATGACTAATCATACTTCTCACCATGTCTTTAAGAGTTCGGTTCCTTCGCTCTGCAACACCATTCATGCTAGGTTTGCCTGGCATGGTGTATTGCGGAACAATACCACACTCCTCTAGGAAAAGAGCAAAAGGCCCGGGACATTGCTCACCTGAACCATCATATCTTCCGTAGTATTCACCACCACGATTAGATTTGACAGCTTTAATTTTCTTTCCAAGTTGAAGTTCAACTTCAGCTTTGAAAGACTTGAAAACATCCAAGGCTTGGGACTTTTCATGAATTAAATATAGATACCCGTAACGAGAGTAATAATCTATGAACGTAATAAAGTACCGTTGTCCATTCCAAGAGACAGTAGGGAATGGGCCACATATATCGGTATGTATTAGTTCTAAGACATCTTTAGCTCTCTCGGCACCTAATTTCCTTTCGTTTGTCCTTTTCCCCTTTATGCACTCAATGCAGACTTCAAAGTCCGCCAAATTTAGGGATCCGAGAATTCCATCCGACACGAGCCTCTGAATTCTCTGTTTAGAGATGTGGCCTAGGCGTTTGTGCCATAATGATGCCGAATTCTCATTCAGTTTTTATTTTGTACCCGTTTGCAGTATTTCATTATTATAGGAATTTAAGTTAAGCCTATATAGATTATCCACCAAATGACCAGAGCAAATATTATTCGAATTGTAAAAGAGACTGACTTTATTGTCTCCGAATGAACAAAAATAACCTGATTTGTCCAAACGAGAAACAGAAACCAAATTTCGTCTAAATGACGGTACATAAAATGTCTCTAATAAATCCAAGTAAAATCCACTCGTGGAACATAATCTAAAGGTTCCTATAACTTCGACTGCAACTATATTGCCGTCTGCCACGTAGATGTATCTTTCAGCATCACTTGGCGGTCGGCTCCACAGGCAACCCTGCATAGTGACACTTACATGAGTAGTAGCAGCAGAATCTACCCACCAAGTATCAACAGGTGCATAACTTAAACTAGCCTCAGAACAAACGAAAGTAAGAATTATACCCTTCTTTACACGCCAAGTGGCATATTTGGTATAATCCTTCTTCATGTGTCCCACCTTCTTACAGAAGAAACAGGTTAAAACTTGATCCTGTTTCTTAGCCTTTTTCTGCTGAGAAGGCGCATCCGCAGTAGTATCACGCTTTCTTTTATACTGAGAAGATAAAGCCATGTAAGCATTGAATTTCTTAGTAAAGAATTTCTCAACATCCTTTAGAAACTGTTTGGCATCTTTATCCTCAGTAGTTGAGCCCCGAAACGCCTCAGGAATTGAGCGTTTCATGATCATAATGCTCATTCGATTGGATCTCTCCCACTTCTCTATTTTAACCTCATTGAGGTTTTCCGGAGTGGAAGTGGGTTTCTCCTCTCGAAGAGCTATATCTAGATCGATAGAACCGAGGACAATCTCCACGGTATCTTTCCAAACTTTAAAGTTTGAACCATTCAGCATAGGAATACTGCTAATTTGCGCAGAAACATTGGTAGCTAAAGCCATAGTTTCTGGATCAGAACAAAAGGAACATGCAGTAAATATTAGTTATTAATGGGTAAAAAATCCATATTGAGATATCTAGCACAACATTAATTTTCAATCTTTGGATAGAAAAATTAACTGTAAGTGATACTCTCATTGCAGTAATCAAATATTGTCAAAATTCCTGTCACACATTAAGCCTTTCTTTGGACCGACTTAATGCGCACATGGAAACTTAAACTTCGCAACCTATTTATTACCGCATATATTTTCTATTAATTGGCCAAACAATAACCTTCCTTTGGGCCGATTATTGACCGCATAATTAATAGAAAATAAACAGAAGTATGCAATGCTTATTATTTGGCCAAACAATAAACTTCCTTTGGGCCGATTATTGTTTGCATAAATAATAAACATTACTTTATTCTTAATTAGTTACCCAAATATTTATTTACCATTAATATGTGTATGTAATTCGGCCAAATATAGGCCTTCCTTTGGGCCGACCAATATTCGCATGAATTACATATCACCATATTCTTAATGTTTTAAATAAATCAATTTTCACAAAAGAGGCTACTTTGGCAGCATAATGTTCAATCAATTTATTCCAAAACTAAATCTTTATAAAATAGATGGGTATAATAATCCAAATTGTTACTAGTTTCTTTATGTAACAATTAAATAATATTTTCTATTATTCAAATATTATTAATATGTATACATAATTTGGCCAAATATAAATCTCCTTTTGGATCGATTAATATTCGCATAAGTTACATATACATAATAATCCTTATATCCTAAAAGGATAATCAATTAACTTTATATCAAATTAAAAAACGCACAAAATAAGAGAAACGAGACAATTATAATAATTCTTTGTGCTAATGTTTCAGAATAAATCAATTACTATATCAAATAAGAATATCGATACGGTAAAATATATATATATAAGCAGCCAAAAGTATATATATCCAAGTGGCAGTAATAACATGTAATCTGAAACAATACTAAAATCATATATATATAAAAAACACACAGGAGGCATATCAATGGATATATATCTACGTATCAATTTATATATATACATTGACGCACACACAAACTCAAACAAGTATATATATATGCGTGTGCAACAATTTATAACGTAAACAACATGCATATATATATATATATATATTGATTCGACAATAGAAAAGCAAAAATCGAATATTTTCGATGACTAAATAATGGATGGCTCTGATACCCCTTGTTGGAATAAATTTTAATTTTAATAACCTAGATCATCCATATTGAATCATCAAAAAATATATCATATCATAATGCGGAAGCGTACCTGAATTCATAAACATGAATCATACGATCGGAAGAGTTTGGATCTTGTGGTTCTTTCGATCTTCCTCAACCAAAGCCTTCTGTATTCCTAGGTGGCTGAACTGCAACTCTTTTGATGGGGAAATAGCAACAAAGGCGGCTTTTGGTATATTGGGGACCGAAACCCTGTAAGTCTATTTATATTTGAGCATGGCACCCATTAAACCCTTAAACCCAAATAAAATAGTATCTAAAGCCCAAAAGATAATATATCTAAAATCCAAAAAGATAATTATCTAAGGAACAAAAGATAATATCCGGTTTTATTCTCATTTAATTCCAAATCAAAAGTAATAATGACTTATTCAATTTAGCATTTATAACAATAAATGAGATCACCATTATATAAGTCATTTAATTTGAAATAGCATAATTTGTGATTATAATTAATATATGTATTGCCCACAAATAAGTTAGGAAATCAAATAATTTCCTAACATACGTTTCTTTCGTTATAGTTTGATGAAGAATTTCAGAAATAAAATAAAACATCTATATACTTAAGATTTAAGAATGACTGATGAGACCGACCAAGATAATAAACTCCACAAAAATTACGCTTAAATAAGATTTTATTTGAGTAATTATTTAGATTAGTCCTCAAGGATTTAAAAAGTGGACATTTTAGTCTCTAAAAAAAATTAATACATAGATCAGTTCTCAACATTTTTTTTCGTCAGATATAACAGTCTTCCGTCTAAAAAAAGTAAAATAAAATAATTATTAATTGCACAATAATACTGTACTATAATTTTTTGTATTTTTTGGACAAAAATAATAATAAATTTATTCATTAAATTCTTATATATATATATATTCACTCAATAATAATAATAATAATAATAATAATAATAATAATAATAATAATAATAATAATAATAATAATAAAATTATTAGATATTATTCTATAAGAAATTTAAGATTGAAATTATTTAATATTTTTGTATTTAATATAACAAAAAAATGTTCTATTTTAAAAAATATGTTTGTATTAAAAGAAAATATTTTAATTTAGATTTCAAAACATAATTATTCACCTTACTTGTTTCTAACGAAAAGAGTGTATTAATATGCTAGTATTATGGTTCACATGCACAATTCTAAGCTAATAATAATAAAACATATAATAAAAGTAAAATAGACAGATACTGTTATATCTGATAGAAAAAAGTATTAAGGATTAATATGTGTATTAATTTTTTTGGGACTAAAATATCTACTTTTAAAATCCTTAGAAACTAATCTAAATAATTACTCTGTCAAAGAATTAACTAGTTTGTCTACTTGAATAAAATCTTAGAGATTAATCTATGTTTTAATTTTTTTTAAGACTATAATGTCTATTTTTAAAATTATTAAGAACTAATTTGGATAATTACTCATTTCATTTTAGTGAAATATGTGAATTTTGATTTATGTTTCTATATTCCAACCTTGACTCGCGAGTCACGATACAAACTACAAAGACAATTACGTAATTCAGTCCTACCATTGGTCAAAGTCATAATTCTTCTTTTTGCTGGTCGTGAAAGTCTTAATCTATGTTTCTATATACCAACCTTGACTCGCGATACGAACATAATTACGTACTTCAGTCCTAGGCTCCTAACCATTAGTCAAAGTCTTTATATTCTTATTTTCTTTGCGTCGTGAAAGTTTCTATTCTTCATCAAATGCCTCGAGAAACATTCTTTTGCTTGTTTGTACCGTTAAAAGAGATTTTATAGAAGTAGAAATAAATATAAAGAAAAAAAATTCTTTAAAATTTTTTATAAAAATACTTTATTAAGATAACTATAGTCATAAGTAGAAATAAAAAACTATTATACACAACAACATATTTTTAAGAACAAGAAAGTCTATATTATTATATATTTATTTATTGGTATAAAATAAAATAATTACATAATTATTTAATAAAAAATATTGGCTATGTTATTCTTTAATTATAATTTAATTAAAGTATTATTTCTAACAGTAATGGTTAGGATTTTAACTAACTTGGTTGGTCGATTAGTTAGTTCGTTTGTCCACTCAAACAAGTCTTTGGGACTCGAATCTCACAGCAAATTTGAATTAAAAAACAATTAATAAAATGGGATTTTTTCTGGACAATGATCTCTAAGCATGATCTGATTCCTCAAAACACAAATAAATTTAGTTTAGATGCCAAACCTGAATAATAGGATGCACACAACAGCAAGATCCATTTGCCAATGAGGAGCACTACTCCATCCGCTTTCCACAGAAGTTCTATCTTCTAGAGAACTTTTTCCAGTAGATCATCAATATTAGCATGCTGGATACATAGAAACCAACTAAGACATTATAATTGATATAAAAGCACCTTTCTTTGCTGATTGTAGATAACAGGACCTTTTGATGATGTATTGGGTAGTACAAGAATTACAGATGGATACTATATATTAGAGTAAACACCCAACCCGGTCTCTATCCATATCAAATTAGAACAACGCGATCCCTCACAAAAAAAGTAACCCACGCCGGTCCCTGTCTATGTATAAAATAACTCATCGCGCTCCCTCCCATGTATTTCCGTCCATGGACAGGACCGGCGTTGGTTACTTTTTTGGTGAGGGATCGCGTTGTCCTAATTTAAAATGGACAGAGACCGGGTTAGGTGTTTACTAAAAAAAATTAAAATTAGTAGTGTCAAAAAATATTGCAAATTTTTTTTTATTAAGATATAATTAGTTAAAAATATGACACTTCTATATGTTGAATATATTTTAAATATAATACTTCTCGATATTCATCCGATACAGTAAATCAGTAAAAGTGTTCGCACGTCATAATTGATATAACATGGAAAAAATATTTATTAAAATATTGAATCATTTGTTATATTGACACATTGTGTAATAAATATAAATAATGCAACATAAGTGTTAAAGATATAAAAGATAAGAGAAGATTGACGGAAAAGAATGACACAAAAGTAAAAAAATTGATAATACACAATAAAATTAGTGAATATTACCTTAGTCATAAGATGTTTCACGTTGGCTATGTGAAAAGATTTTAGTAAAAATAATTGGTAAAATATCTATTATACTCTAAGTAATGAACTAATTATATTCGAAATTTCCTATTAACTTTTTTATTTTTTCACTGGCGAGCAGCCACGAAGCAAAGTTAGGTTCTATACTTTCCAAAGAAAACAAAATCTGATATAAGAGAATAATAAATTTGTCAATAATAAAAAAATTAATTTTTTCATAACAAAGAAAGTATTTTTTTATGAATATTAAACTTATTTTTATATGGTGATTAATTTTTTGTGTTAAGGTAATATAATTGTATAAAATAAGTTTTATATCTATATTATTAAAATCTTTTAACTTTTTGAATTTATTAAAAAATAAATATATTTAGGTGAATTTTTTCTAATATATTAATTTTAATAAATTGAATAAGAATTAATTTAAAAATAAAAGAATATCATGGCTTAATTTTTTTCTATAAAAAAATTTTTGGATATTTTTGTTGAAAATTGGCCTTTTATTGAAAAAATTTGGATATTGCTGTAGGTGGAACATGTCTAATATATAAGGTGGATCATAAGTCATAACTAAAACATAAAATACATGTTGAACACTATATGTGTGCCATGTTTGGACGAATCTTTGATGACGCTGTAGTAACATCCCTTGCGTATCCAATTGTCAAATATCAATATTAGACAAAACATCACTTTTATTTCTATACGTACTAAAAATAATTTCTAAAATATCAACTGTAGTAAAATTTTAAAAATTAGTCAACTAGTCTTTATATAATTTTTTTTATAATATTAAATTTTTTTTAGTAAATACCCAACCCGGTCCCTGTCCATTTTAAATTAGGACAACGCGATCCCTCACAAAAAAAGTAACCCACGCCAGTCCCTGTCCATGGACGGACATACATGGAAGGGGGCGCGATGAGTTATTTTATGCATAGACAGGGACCGGTGTGAGTTATTTTTTTGGTGAGAGATCGCGTTGTCCTAATTTAATATGGACAGGAACCAGGTTGGGTGTTTACTCTATATATTACTACTATATTAGTAAAAGAAAAAATGTTATAAATAAATTAAATGTATTATTCAGACAATGAAATTGCAATTTTAATATTGACTCTGACCTAAGCCTATAGTCTCACTAATTACTCTCAGATTCAATGTGTCGTTCAAAGAAGTTTACACCAAAAAGAAACCTTCTATAAAAATTTATGAACCAAATAAAAATTGAGCTAGCTTGGTGCCTATTATAATAAATATTTAATGTTCAATCTTTTTTCAAGCGAGTTTGGCATGAATGAGATTAAAATGCTCCCATAGCTATGAATGTCGCTGAAATTAACAAGGAATGAAAGAAGTACTCAAATTCATTCATTACCTTGCCAGAGTTATTTTGATATCTTCTCACATCTCAGCATATGGATGAGCACAAGTAGTTCTTTTCAAAACAATGAATTACATGAAAACAAGTTCAATAGGTTAGTTTTTTCAGCCAAATCACCAATAATCCTGACAGGAACACGATCCATCCTTGAAGCTGTGGAACTGGTTAGTGTCGCGAATAACTATTTCTTGAGTTGTGATCGTTGAGACATGCTTTATAAAATTATGGCAATTGCGACAGATCCGCAGGTTTTTGAAGAGTCGTATTGTTTTCACATGGCTATTGCTCATAAGGGCAAAGGCAAGAGCCAACTTCTCACTATGGTGATTAAGATGTTCTTCTTTCTGTGTATGGAACATCATGAAGCACATGTTCGATTTGTGGTACATAACCAATCAATTTGAGCTTTTCACCAAGCTCCTCCAATTTCAAATGGATTTCCCTGATGTGAGGATGTGCCCCATCCAACACAAAGACATGTACTTTATTGTTTATTTCTACCCAGCAACAACCAGGTTCCTTTTTAACACCATGGCTGGACATCAAGACCCTTATTCTTTTGGCCTCTGCCCACCTGCCTTCGCTAGCAAAAATATTTGAAAGTAATATGTAAGTAGAGTCTGTCTCGCATTTGAGCTCAAATAGCCTTTTTTGCTGCTCTTTCACCAAATTTAACATTCCTATGCTTTGCACATGCGCCCAGAACATTCTCCCAGACCAATGCATTAGACGTGAGCTTCATCGCTTCGACAAAACTTTCAACGTCTGCAAATCTTCCTGCATGGCTGAGAATGTCAACCATACAAACATAATGCTCATCTCTAGGAGTTACGCCATAAACATTGCTCAAGGAGTTGAAGTGTTGTTTCCCTTCTTCAACAAGATCCATGTGGCTGCATGCAAAAAGGACACCTATAAAGGTAACATCATCGGGTAAGTTGCCCTCATCTTTCATTTTCTGAAAGGTCTCCAGGGCCTTATCACCCTGACCGTGCAGAGAGAATCCACGTATAGTGTTCCATAGGACTTTATCATGCCGAACCAGTTCCTTCAAAATAGTCTCAGCATCTTCTATGCAGCCACATTTTGCATACATATCGACAAGTGCACCAGAAACAAACATATCAGGAAGAAGTCCACTCTTAAGTGCCATAGAGTGAAGTTGCCTTCCACTTTCACTAGCAGTTATCCGGGAACAACCACCTAAACAGCCAGCAATAGTGAACTCATTGGGCCTTACTCCTTCTTGCTGCATTGAATTTAAGAATTTGATAGCCTTCTCTTCTTTCTCAGTTTGGGCAAAACCAGTGATCATTACTGTCCATGTGAAGACATCCCTATTGATCAACTTGGCAAAAACTATATATGATTCCTCCATATATCTAAATTTGAGATACATGTCCAAAAGGGCTTTCCTGTTTTTCAGAATTTGAGCATGAACTTGCTTTCCGAAGTTTATGTCTAAGAGATTAGAACAAGACCTTAAAATTCTAATAAATGTATACATATTTGGCCTAAATCCTTCGACAAGCATCTGGCAGAAAACATTTGATCCTGATCAGAGTAAGCATAGTCTTGAAATCCTGACAATAGAGTATTCCAAGAAACAAGATCTGGCCATGTCATTGTCTCAAACACCCAATAACCATCATCCACACAACCATTTTTAATGTGCATCCCGATAAGGGCATTACTTACAGAGACATCTGATTCAAACCCAAATTTGAAAATACAAGCATGGATGCTTTCTCCATAAAGCAGGTCACCCGATTAAGCAGCAGCACTAATAACACTTGAAAAGGTAAATTGGTTTGGTTCAACTCCTGTATGTCTCATCAAGTAAAATAGCTTAATTGCTTCACTGCTATGACCTTGCTTTTCAAGGCAAGCGATCATTGCACTCCAGGAAACTACATCATGGTCTGTGATCATCTAAAAAAGTCTCAGTGCATCATCTACCATGTCACACTTTGAATATACGTGTATAAGACTGGAACACATGAATTTGTCTATTTCAAAACCACTTTTGATTGCCAAACAATGCACAAGTTGGCCGTCTCTTGATTGTCCTGAATCTGTGCAACCCTTAAGTACACTGGACAAGGTAAATTCACTGAATTCTACTTCTGAATTTATCATTTTAAAAAATAATCTAAATGCTCCTTTCCCATCACCCACTTGAGCATGACAATTAATCAACACGTTCCACAATACTTCATTCTGCTCAGGCATGCAAAAGAGCACCTTATCAGCAAGATTGATTTCACCACATTTCGCATATAGATTAACTAATGCAGATGCAATAAAAACATCAGATAATAAACCCTCCTTAATCACTTCGGCATGAACCTGTTTCCCAAAACTAATATCCCAGCACATAGAACAAGCTTTCAAAGAAGTGGCAACCGTGAATTCATTCGGACTGATCCCTTTCTTTCTCATCTCACAAAACAAATCAACACCCTGCCTGCCATTTCTCTGAGCTACAAATCCCTGAATTAATGCAGTCCAGGACACAACATCTTGTTCAGGCATTTCATCAAGCGCCTGGCATGCATAACTGGAGTAGTCACATTTTGCATACAAGTTAATGAGTGAAACCCAAAAATGAGAATCGGGGTCCACCCGTTTTTATCTGGTGATCATGAATTGGCTTTCCCTCATTCAAAGCTCCTCTCAAAGCACAATTACCCAACAAGGAAGAATATTGTTTAAGCCTCTGCTTGCTACCCACATTTGACGGTTCCATCTCAATGTTCTTCTCTGTTTGAGGCACTGAGCAATGATTTTCACCACTAGGGTCTCTTTTAGGTGTTGTCCCTGTCCTCTGTTGAGCTGAACTAACTGTGGCAAAAATTTTGGAGGGGTTTCGAGGTGGTTTACGTGAAAAGAGTTGAACTTGGAGAATGGGTGGGGAGAGAAACTGAAAACTGTGTAGGTTGCACAATCCATAGGACAGAGTTGCGCATCCCATGAAAACTTCCACTTTTATTTTGTCTAATGATTATTTTTGGACGAGCTGAAGAAAAAACCAACAAACAAAAAGAAAGTTAGGCAATGCTGGAAATAAAGTAGAGGCATAGCAATAACAACCATCATAGATGAATGTGTTAGAGGTACTTCAATTTTACATAATCTGTTATCTTTAAGTGGATTGATGCACTTACTAGGGGTGTGTGTACATGTGTAGGATGAAACCAATTTGTTCTAGCACAGACATGGCCCTCAATATTCTCTAGGTCAATTTTTGAGAACCTAACCCAGCCTTAAACCGGATGAAACCTCATTATTCTAAGGCCACAACCATACTAGGTCTAGACTGGGATACAACTTGACAATTTTCTTCATATATGACAATTCTGAATTATGTAATTAAGGTCCAAATTTAGAACAACAGCTTATCAAAGAAAAGCAAGCAATTTCAAGGGAAATAGCCTGTAAAAATGCAGCAAATCCTTTTACACAGCACACATATTAGATGTTGCTAAGCATTTGAAATGTAGTATGTCCAAGATCCAGAAAGGATCAAAGATAGATCAAGAACTGCAAGCAATCATATGCATGGCACTTATATATTGTGTTTAACAAAGATGGGTTAGTGAACCTAAATGGCAACCGAAACAGAAGCAAACTAAGGCCTTCCACCTTCCATTTATCTTTTAATTACACTCAAATGATAAGTAAAACCGAATTAAATTAAGGCTCCAGAAAGTTAATTAGTTAATTATTAGTAACAAGGTTTAATCACAAGCAAGCAAATTAAGGTTCTATTTGGGCAGAACAGGGCAGAAAGATTAAAGAGCTACCGTTGAATTTAATCAATTTAATCACACATTGTATCTTCTTCTCATAAATAGGCAAAACCGGAACTAATCTAATAAAATAACTCGATGAACAAAGAACTTAAAAAAAAGTCGAATTAATCCATATTGTTAATATATCAAATAATCAATTTTTTTAGTGACATAGATCAAGTAATCAATTAATCAGAAATCAAGATATGGAGAGAGGCACAGAAGACTAGAAGAGAACATTGGTGGAGAGAGCTGACCGGCGGCGAGAGAGAGTACAGCTGCAGCAACAGAGACTGGGTGACTAGAGAGCACAGCAATAGAGGAGAGGAGCTCAAAGTTCGCAGCCTTGCTCCAGAAACATTAAATAGCAACAGCGAAGATGGAGAGAGAACACATAGCAGCAGCCGGCAGTGAAGACATGAGAGTGACGCTGGAGAAAGAAGTGGCAATCGTTCGGGCGTTTGAGAGAGATGCTCGAACGGGTAGAAAGGAAGAGAAAAAGAGGGGGGGGGGGGGGGGGAGAGGAAGGCAGGCTGGGTGTGTGACAGGGAGAGATGAGGAACTTTGGTGGGAGAAGATCATGGATTTGGAGTAGTGGCCAGGTGGGTATTGGGAGTGGCAGGCGTAGGCCGTTTTTCACTTTTTCTACTAATTTTGTAGATTTAATTAATCAGCTCTTAATTTTGTAATTATATTTTTGTCAGTATAAAAAAATTATAATTACTAATTTTTTTTTTTAAATTAAAAGTTTCATAATTAAAATTTTAATTAAATATTTAATTACATATTTTTTAATGAATTTTTCATTAATTTTAATATTTTTTATTAAAAAATCTAATTGCAAATTTGATAAAACTACATAAACTAACAATGTAATTAAACTAATTTTGTAGTTAGGATATTTAGATTTTTTTTTTCTATTAACAGTTTACCAATATTTATATTTAAAGATAAAATTTAAGACATAATCAATCATTAAATATTCAAAGACTAAATTTTCATATTAGTTTTCCAAATTCATGATTTTCACCAATTTGATCTCTCATATCCTAATTGCAATATATAGTGGTTCTCGAAATTGAACTTTGGACATCATAGTGGTCTCTAGTTCTCTCTTCGAGTCCTTGCACATTTGATGTGGCCCTCATAAGGGAGTATCACATAATGACTCTTGTTGTTGAATCGACGTCGAAAAGGGGTCTAGGGACTACTATGGTGTCAGCAATTCATTCTCAAAAACTACTAGAGTATAATTGAGATCTGAATGACTAAATTGGTGAAGGTCGTGATAAACTTTGGTATTCTAAATAAACAATTTTAAAATTACCGCAAATTTGAGTGGCGAGTTCATCCAACAAAACCATCAGCCAGATACAGAGCAACTGCATGCCAGGATTGTTCCTTCCATGGAACGAGTCATCTTCAAGTATTGAAGGCAACTTCTCTACAACAGCATCAACAAGGGAAGAGAGATAAGCTTCACTCTCAAGTTAAGGAAATAAGATCACAACAAAGAAAAAGAAGAAAGACATAGAGGAAGGTAATGAGAAAAGCTGGTTGTAGCTAGATTGCAGGTACTCGGATCTCTGGTTTTTTTTCTCAATAAAAGGGAAGTGTTTTCAGTTTTCTGTGCACACCAAAGTGATGTATTTGTTTATAATCACAATGCTATTCCGACTAAACAATTTATTAGTCTAATACAGAAGATTGATGGGTCTGGTAACTTGAACAGTTTGCATTCCTCTATTTGAAAATTCTGACCCAATGGTTCACAACTGAGTCTATATGAAGCCTAAATTCTAAATCTGAAAGTGTCAAACATAAAAGAAAAAAAAAAATCGTATATTTGCAACCAAAGCATGGTAATTAAGTACATTCAACCTAAATTTTTCTGAAGGAGTCACGTATATATAAAGCACAGTAGCTAATACATTATAGCCTAAAATCCAACTACCCTCCCTACAAATTCCCCCACGTGTATGAGGAGGAGCCTGACTGAGAAATATGTTTCTCAAGAAGAACCAAAAGAAGCAGAAGCTATAAGGATTTATACACAACAGCCACCCTTCTTTTCGGTGTGATCCATGTCCGGAACAACTATTCTTGTTCCCTTCAGAAGCCCTGAACTCCCATTGGGGTCTGTGTCGTCATTGGCAGAAAGTGTTTTTTTGCTGATTATTCGGTATATCTCGGTTAGAATGGTCAGAAAGGCGGTTTCAACATTGGTGGACTCGAGCGCTGAAGTCTCCATAAAGAACAGGTTCTCTCTTTGTGCAAACTCCTGGGCGTCTTCTGTTGGGACTGCTCGTAGAGCTGCAAGATCACACTTGTTGCCTATTAGCATTATGACAATGTTTTTGTCGGCGTGACCCCTCAATTCCTCTAACCACCTTGCCATGTGGTCGAAAGATTGGCGTTTTGTCATGTCAAAAACTAACATTGCTCCAACAGCACCACGATAATATGCACTAGTAACTGCCCTGTACCTGAAAGAGAGGAGAGAACTTTTTCAGAAGCTGTGTAACAAACTAAGATGCAAAACAAAAAATCTCGATGAGAGAAAAAAGAAAAACTAAACAAAACTAATATGCAAAAGATTGAATGTTTTGAGCATATATCCAAGCCAAACGAAAAGCAAACAAAAATACTTGTGATTGCTTATAATGCAGAAAAAATCTATCTTAACATCCCAGGAGCAATTAGCCATTACAAACAAATTTTCAGAAGAGAGGTGTTGCATAATCAGAAAAATATGATCACAATCCTTGGCATAAATCATAGTGTTGGGATCCATGTTTGGTCCAAAGGCTAGGTTTTTGCTTTTCAGAAATCAGTAAACAATCACTCATGGATATTACAGTAAAGACAATAATAGATTAATAATTCAGATAAAGCTTCATCAATTCATACTAAACTTATCCAATTAGTAAGACCGGTGCACCTTTGGTATGAGAAAACACGAAGGAAGTCCAATTAAAACAAATAAAGTTTTTCTATAAATTGATCCAATCCAACAACAGAATCCTAATTACTTTTTGTACCATTTTACAAGACACAGTCATATCAAGCTAGGATTGAACCCGCTGACCGGAAATTAATAGAAACGCACATGGGAAGGAAAAAAAAATAGAGAGGAACATCCAGAAAAATACTTAGTAGATAAAAGAAAGTTCAAAAGACATTCACTTTGCAGAATAGGAGTACTATCTTCCCACTGACGGGTGAACATTAAAAACAAATCAATCAAAAAGGTAGAAAATAATATTGACCAGCAAAAGCTCCTTTATGAAATTACATTAAGAATTAGAGCAACCAAAACATGCAAACTCCACTGAGGATCTAACAAAAAGTTAATTCACTGCAATAATTCCACAAATAAATGAGCAATAGGAATCTCTAAGGAATTTCATGATGGACTTATAGATTCTTAATGAGAAAATATAATTCTTAACGAACTATAATGTTAGATTTATAGATCCTTGAAGAAATACGACCTGCACACATTTCATTTCTTTGGAACCTATAAGTCCAGGGATCCTTTTTTTTTTTTTCTCACATATACTTATAAGTTCATAATAAGACTTTTCAAAGACTTATTTTATACATTTCTTTTAAGGACCTATATAAGTCTATTACAAAATGTCAAAATATATTTATCTTGTACCATATAAATAATAGATGAGAAAGTATAGGGAGCCAATGACCTAAGCGTACAATGTGTACAATGAAGGTTTAAAAAGTATTAGAGATATGATTATTAGTGTTACATTGTCTTGTCAGGTTACGCTTTTGGGATGAGTGGTTTCAGGACATGGTATTAGAGTTCCAGATCCGGAAGGTCAAGAGTTCGAACATTGGTGAACCCAAAATTAGCTTTTTATAACATGAAATGTTTATTATCCCTGGTATCCCGATGGTTATTCTGGATAGTATAGGTGATGTTCATTTTATTCATAAACCAAAGATTTAGCTCATTGTACACATTGTATGCTTAGGCCATTGGCTTTACGTGATCAATGCAGTTAAGTTTGGTAACGTATAATCCCCTTCTAGACTCGAATGAAATTTGTATCTTCACGAGGCTGTTACTATGGTTTAGTATATTTTTAGAATAGCAATGTGGAATCTCATGTCTTTGGGATGGATACCATCTATAATAATCATTTCTCTAATACTTTTTAAACCTTTATTGTACACATTGTACGCTTAGGTCATTGGCTCCTTATACTTTTTCTTAATTTTATTATTATATTTAACGTTCGCAGCTATTAAACTACCCAATCACCAACAACGTGGTGTTGTCATGGTGGTTGAGGCACACTATGACCCTAAAGGGAACCAGGTCCTACTCCTCCACAAACCAAACCTAACTACCCATACATAACAATAATTATAGCAATCAAGAATAAAAGAAACAGACCTAATTCAACAATTATAAGAATCAAGACCCATAATAATAATAAAAATAATAAATTATACATATTGAATTGAATTGAATTGAATGATAAAAGAGAAAGAGAAAGGGAAAGAGAAAGAGAAAGGAACCTTTCTTGGCCAGCGGTGTCCCATATTTGAGCCTTAACGGTTTTGTTATCGATGATGAGAGTCTTCGTTTGGAACTCAACACCAATCGTGGCCTTCGAATCCATGCTGAACTCGTTCCTCGCGAACCGCGCCAAGAGCTGCGTCTTCCCCACCGCCGAGTCTCCGATCAACACCACCTTGAACACGTAATCGATCTTCTGGTTGTAGTCACCGTACAAATTCGACATCCTAAATCAGAATTTTCTTTTTTTTTTTCCCTTAATATTTCTTCGGTTCTTCTGAGGAATTAGAGATAGAAAGGAATTGGAATTGGAATTGTTGTGCCCCCGCAGTTTCCTCAAAATTACCGCGGGAATTGGAACGTGGGAGGAGAAAGGTGGAAGAAGAAGGCGTTGTCTTCTTGTCTTTGATGAATCATGGAAAGGCTTCTTTCTGTTCTTGTTGTTGATGTCTTCTTTGGTATGATCGTAGGGGTTGAGTTGATCAATATAATAATAAATATTATTAATTAACAATAATTAAACAGAAAGAAAAACGAAAGAGATGTGACGTAAACGGGGAAAAGGAAAATCAGAAGGAAAATGTTTGTGTTTGTGTTTGTGTTGTGTTTGGGTTAGGTTCACAAATGCAGGGAGGCAGTTTGTGGGTGGGGGTGCATCAATAGCAAGTTCCTTGGTACTACTATTGGTATGAAAAAATAAGTTGGATTCTACAATTTGATTTTAACCGGATCGTTATTTTAATCCAAACCTAATCAAAATTAATTTAATCACCTTTTAAGATGTCTACTGTGAGATGGAGAGATTAAAATTCACCTTTGACACAAGTTACTATTTCAGGACAAGGACCAAATATTTTTTATATTTAATGTGAAATTTAAATTATCGATTTTTTTTGTAAGATATATATATATTTTTTTGAAATTTAGTAAAAATTTTAAAAATATTCTTAAAATTTTATTTTGTTTTAATTTTATCTCAAAAATTTTTAAAAAATTTAAGATTAATTCAACAAAAATACATAAAAAATATGCTTGATTTGCTTATATTAAAGGTTATTTTTATAAAATTATTATTGATTTATTTCTAATTTTTTTTAAAAATTTAGCGGTTTAAGATATAGTTAATACATATAAAAAATTTTTAAGATAAAATTAAAATAAAATAAAATTTAAAAATATTTTAAAAATATTTACCAAATTTCAAGTACAAAAATATACTTTACTCCTTTTTTATTTAAAGTAGGCAGAATTTTTATTCAATAAGTAAAAAAGAAGTTTAGGTCCACGATGGACTTCACAAGAGTTAAGATGGGAATTCCAATTACAATAGAAATACAACTTATAATAAAGAAAAACAATTTGAGAAAGGAAAAGTAGCATTCGTCTTCTTTCTTCTGTAGGGCTCACGAACAGTTTTGAACTTAACATCACTTGCTACAGCGTTATCAATGATTTGCTGCGGTAAAATTGCATTACCTTCAAATATAAACTTGTTTCTCACCTTCCAAATTTTTTAAAGTAGGTGACAACTATAATTATAATCTGTTTTCCATTTATTTGGTTCTTTGTCTTCTCTATCAATTGTAACCACCACTGCCAAATATCTGAATTTTGTTGCATGGTAGGGGTATTAATTCCAGAACGGCTCCAGAGCTCAGTAGATTGTTCGCACAGAACCAAGCAACGACCCACCGTTTCAATTTCAATTTCACTTATTCGGTAGATTAGGTTTGCAATATGAAACCTCTCATGGAGTTTTGAACAGATTGGAATGCCATTGTGCATGATTTTCCATAAGAAAAATTTGATCTTTTGTTGGCATTATAAGTTCCATATTGAGCTCCATAGGCATTGCTGCGCACACTATGTTGGTAGCATATTCAGCAGAGGCTGAAAATATTGATGTGCCACTGTGTAACCCGAAACTACTGAATAACTCCGATTTTTCACTCTTGGCCAGGTAATCAAATCTTCTTCTCCTTCAATAGTAGTACTCAGAATAGCCTGTGCAATTTTTGGACTGAATTGTTCTTGGATTAATTGTTGGTTCCACTATTGATTGCGTGTGATTAGTTGCTCTACCCAAATCAATTGACTTTCTGGATTATGTTGGGTTATAGTGGCTAGAGTGGGCATATTCTGAATCCATGGGTCTTCCCATATCCATACTGATCTACCCCTTCCTATCTTCCATTTAACACCTTTTTCTAAGACTTTTCGGCCTTTCAGTAAACTCCTCCAGCCCCACAAGGGGTTGGATCCCATATCTGCCTTTAGAAAATTGGAGTATCTGAAGTACTTGCTTTTGTAAACTGGATAGATCATTGCATTCCTTCTTGCAATCAACCTCCAACCTTGTTTCCCTAGCATAGCTAAATTAAAAGCTTTGAGTTCTTTAAAATTCAATTCGCCTTGGCAATTTGGTTTGCACATAGTACACCATTTTATCCATATTTTCTGTTCTGACTCTTTGTGGCCCACCAGAATTGCATAATCATCCTGTGTAATTCCTCTAGTAAGGTCTCTAGGAGCTTAAAACAGCTTAGAATATAAATGAAAATTGTTGTAGCAACCGCCTTAATAAGGACTTCTCTTCCACTACCCGACTGGAATGATCTCTTTCAATGTTGTAGTTTGCTAGACACCTTATCTTTAATATAGTTGAAAGTTGTTATTTTTGATCTCTGGACTACCGATGGTAAGCCAAGGTATCAATCTTGATTTTCCACATGTGAAACTTATAGAATGGTTGCCATTTGTTGTCTACTCTCTATCGGCGTGTTGTGGCTGAAAAAAACAGAAGATTTGTTCAGAATGGAGATTTGTTATTTCAGAATGGAGATTTGCCAAAAGTTGTTATTTTTGATCTCTGAAGATTTGTTGTCTACTCTCTACTTCCCGCTAAGCATAGAGTAGGTGTTGAGAATGGCCATCAACTTTTGATAATCTCTCTCTACAGCCCTGCTGAATAAAACTGAGTCATCTGTAAAGAATAGATGAGTAAGAGATGGACATCTATGATTAAGTCTCACCCACAATTTCGTGCCTCTATTTTCTTCCGTGGAGAAGATGGGATAACCCTTCTGCAAAAAAAGAAAAAAAAAATAGATAGGGGGATAGAGGAACATCTTGCCGCAATCCGCTACATGGTATAAAGTAGACATCAGATTGTCCTTCCCCAGTAACAGAGTAAGAGACCGTCATCACACATTCCTTAATCTAGTCCATCTATTTCTTACAAAAACTCATTTTTTTCATAATAGCCCAAACAAAGCTCCATTCCACCTTGTTATACGCCTATTCATGTCAATTTTGAATGTTAATTCCTATTCTCCAAACCTCTTGTTTTATAAGAAATGCATAAATTGATGAACAATCAACACATTATCACTAATAAGCCTTCCTTTAATGAAAGCGCTTTGATTAGAACTGATTACTTTATCTATCACTGACTGTAATTGATGTACTAATACTTTATAGAAAACAATACCGAGACTAATAGGTCTGACCTGTTTCGTAGATGTAGTATTAGTCACCTTCGGGATTAAACAAATGTGGGTATGATTGAATGCACTCAGTATGTGGCCCCCCCATAAAGAGACTGATAACTGCTCTTGTAACATCTTCCTTAATTACCTCCCAAAAAAATTGATAGAATTTTGTAGTGAACCCATTCTTACCAGGAGCTGAGAAGGGATTAACAGAGAAGACAACCACTTTAATCTCTTTTTCAGTCACGGGTCGAGTAATTCTTCTGTTAATGTCATCGGTAATCTTTGTAGGAACTTCTTTCAGTGCCTTTTCTGGGTCTATTGGATCAGAAGCCGTAAATCATCAACTGCTTGATTAAGAGAAATGATGATAAATTACTAAACCGCACGTCCTCACCCACATAGTTAATTAATTTGATTACAGATACTGATTTCATCATGTAATGGGCGAGTTTATACCATCTTTTAAAGGTTTTAATTTCAACTATTAAGTAAGGAGAAAAAAATATAATAATATTTGGAGACAATAAAATTTGTTTGGCTTTCTAATGAGTTAATTGATCTCGAAATTGTACTCATTCTAAATTGGTTCATAAAATTTTAACCTACTCTCCAAAATTTACATTTGTAACTCTAGTTAGTTCCTCGACTATATCCATTAATGGCGTGCTGACGTGGCATGTTGACGTTGACCGTTAGTACCACGTATCAGAACATGGTTCGACTATGTGTATTGGGGTGCTGACGTGGGAGTTAGTTACACATGGTATGTCGACATAGATAGTGGTTTCTACATGGCAGAACACGGTTTGTCCATGTATCACTATAACAAAAATGCTAAATACTGTTGGATTTAATGTTGCATGATAGCGGCAGATTTCCCATCAGATTTATCGGTGGCATATGCATCAAATTCGTCAGGTCAAACTATTATCGACAAAATTTTCTTTTCAGACGGTAAATTTGTTGGGAAATTTTGGAGGAAAAAATAAAATAAGATGTGCGAAATCTAGGGGCAGATTTACTGGCAGATTTTTAAGCGCATATTGTGAACGATGCGTTTTGATGTCATTGAATACGTTACTGTCAAATTTATTCGCCGGTAAATCAGATGATAACGATGTCCGAAATTCAAAAAGGACACCCTCCTCCCTCACTTTTGAAAAGTCCCTTCTCTCTCTACCACTCTCCTCTCTTTTTCTCTCTTCTCTCTCTACCTCTAGCAACCCCTTAGGCTACCCTTCGCCAGCGCTGACCACCTGCATTCTTCTCCAAAGACTTCATGGACTCGCCTAGATCATGTTTCCTTACCTAAGACCAACGGCTCCCTCTGTCTCTGCCGTCGTTGGTCTCTCTGCCGCCATTGTTCCCTCTGTTGCTAGAGCTGCGTGTCTCCTCCCTCTTCCGGGTAGGTTGCACAATTATTCCCTCTTCCCTCTTCACCACTGCTCCCCTTTTTTATTTTTTCAAATATAAAAATCCTAATCTCGTTTTTACCCCCCAGTCAGTTTGGCTACCGCACCGTCGTTGCTGCTGCGACGCCTGGAAGGTATTAATACTTTGATTTTCGGCTACATTGTATATATGTATGTATGTATGTGTGTATATATATATATACATACTTGTTAATTTTAAATGTTTAAAAAACTTATGAACAATAAAAATATATAGTTGAATTCTCTTTTTTGGTAGTGTAAAGGAGAAGAAAATTCTGTTTTGGTAGAGTTGGATGGATTAGAGTGTAATTTTTTTTTGATAAAAAAGACACTTTTCAGTTTTAGTTGCTTGCTGAGTGATTTACTAATGCCATTTTTGTCAGATTTTAATTTTGGAATTTTATTACTTTTCGTTTAGATGATTTAGAAATGGAGGAACATGGTAAAACTTGTAGAACTTTTTTTAAATATAAAATTGAAGTTTCTTTCTTCTTTAAGGTTGCCTTGTATCTTGTACACAATAACTACTTTACATATTATGAATTTAAGATTAATTTAAAATATTTACTTAATTACATTTGAAAAAGTATGCAAACAGTTTTTTGTTATTTCATTATTTAATAATAATTTTTATAATTTATTAATTTTATTTTTATTTTAGGATTTTTTTTGTTTGAACTTCGTTTATCTTTAATCGTGGGTTATTCTTGCTGAGATATAAACGTGAGTTGTTCGTGCAGTACTAGATTAGTTCTTTGTCTCTAACTTTAAGTTTTATGCTAAAGTTACTTTTTCTATGGTAGAGTTTTAGGACGGAAGTGGAAGAAGGTTGCCTAGTGGCGCTTTCTCGAAACCTTTGTTTGCTAGAAAATTGCAAAGTAATAAAGAGTTGCGCACTAGATCGGCTAGGATTTGATATTTTATTGAATGCATATTTGTTCTAATTTATGCCTACAACTTGTCACGGCTTAGAATGAGCCATGACAGACACTCAAGGATAATACTCTAGTAAGCCTAACAATTTCAAATCTAGATAAAATAAGAACATTATAAATATTTTTAATAAATATACAAGTAATAAAATGAATAAGTTACATATTATTTTTAATAATGACACAAAGTAAATTAACCTGTCTGTGACATATGGAGCATATAACATTTAAGAACTCAACAAAGAGTAAGTTCTCATTAAGATAATTACCCTTGGATAACAAAAGCTAACATGTTCGACTATCTGGCTTGATTTTTTTTAAAGAAAATGGAGTGAGTTTCATAGCTTAGTGACTAAATAATACATCGATAATTCACATGAGATCATATAACAGTATTATCAAAATATATTTTATTTCGAAAGTAATTTATACAAATAAGTGAATCAATAAGGGAGAGATTTCAATACAGAAATCAAATCAAATAGTCCACACTTGGGCAGCTCCACCTCTAAAGGTATTCCTTTTCTTCTTATTTGTCCATATAGAATAACAGATCTAATGTGTGACCTACACATTAGGCTAGCAATGACCCTGCTAGTTGAGGTCTGAGGCAGATGCATCTAGGTTAATGTCATTATCGCCAATAACTACGGTTTTCTAATACGAGACTCTCAAACTAATTCAAAGCATATAGTTTCAAATATAACATGTTCTTGAATCTTTTAATATATTAGGTATCAAATCAAATTAAATAATACTTTCTCATAAAAAATCTTTTTCAGTCATACTTTTTTAATCATAAGAAATTTCACAATTTCAAAGTACATAAGTCAATTTTGGTTTTAGGTTGAGAATTGGAAATAATTGGTTTTGAATGACAAATCCGAGATGTTGAATTGAAATGTTAAGTTGTGATAAAGTTGGTATACTAAGTTTCTGCTGCGATTTAATTGAGGAAATTTGCAAAGGGTGGTGAATTTTGGCTTAGAAGTGACTCCGTCAACTTTTGGTAAGGATTTGAAGAGTTCTGGAAATTTTAAGTTAAGATTTCAATCGGGAGTTATGGGAGGTTTCAAAAAGGCGAGGCAAACTTGATGTTGGATTAACTATCGAGAAAGACCTAGAGGAGACTAAAAGTGAAATGGATGAGTACAGCATAGGCTTAAAATCGGATAGATTATGGCATTGTAGATAAGAATGAAGGATGTAAATAGGAATTTGAATTGGTGTTAAAATAAATTGTAAATGGATATTTGAATTGATATTGAAGGATAATAGAATAAATGGTATAAGGTTAGTCAAAATTGAGAAAACTTTTAATGGTGGTTTAACCCATTTTTTTTTCTTTTCGTGGTCCAAATTTTGTGGGCAAAATTTCTAAGTAGGTGGGTAGGATGTAAATTCCCAATTAAACAAAAATTAAATAAATAATTAATAAATATGGGCCGACGGGGGTGAAAAATTTAGAATCACAATTTGAAAATTTAAATGTGATCATTGAATTCAGAGGATTTTTCTGAGTGAAAAAATGTACTTTTCTGCGAAAAAATGCATAAGGACACATATTGAAAATTTAACCGGCAGTACCGGCTTAGATTGTATGATACTGTAAGTGAGAATAAATTATGAGCCAGAGAGATTAAGAAAGTACACTTGATGATTTGGAAAAGTAAAAATAATTAAAATGCGAATTAAAATACTAATCTTAAAGGTTTTGGCCCAAAGTTGGGCCAACAGGCTAAAGCGAATGAACCGGGCCCAAATAGGCCCAAGCCCACACTATATAAACTCCCCTTTTCAGCACAAAACAACACATTTCCCTTTTTGAAGAGAGAAACGCGCTGAATTAGAGAAGAGAGGAAGAAGAGAGAAACCTTAACCCCTTTGATCTTCAAAACTCCATAACTTTTGATATGGAACTCTAATTGACGAGTCGTTTGCGGCCACACAAAAGCTCTCGTCGAGATCATCATTTAAATCTAAGAAATTTGGTAAGCCTCTCCCTCACCAATCTCCAGTTTCGATTTTCGATTTTGGTGTGAAAATCACATTTTTGGCTTGTGTTTATGGAACATGGTGATTCTTGTGTTTAGGGAGAGCTCTAGCTTGAGCTCTAGCTAGATATCATCACCAACTTCAGTGGGTAAAAGTAATAACTACTTTTTCCATTTGTTTATAAAATTTTATGAAATCCTAGAGTTTGAGTAGTGTGCATATTATGTGAAATTAGTGTAGATTGTATACTTGAGGCATTGGATTGAATATTGGTGGTGTTTGAGCTTGGTGGAGGTGAATTTAGAACTTAGAAGCTTGTGGAAAAAAGAGTCTTTTAGTGATTTTTAGCTTGAGAGGAATCGGCCAAGGTATGGTTTAAGTGTCATTTAAATACCATGTAATGTGACATGAAGTCCTAGGCTAGATGACCCTGGGATATTGTTAAATTTTTGGTGTGGTTGGTGGTTATTGGTTTAGTGTGAATGTTATGATGGAATGTATATTATTGATTAAAACTATAGATGATTTACTATAATGATATTGTTGATAATTATGAATTGGGTATTGAAAGAGATTGGGCCAGAGGCCGTGAATGGGTGAGTCCGGGTAAGTTTTGATGGAATAAAATAAGTGAATTGATGTGATTGTGAATGGTGTGACTATGATTATGATGGTGACAGTGAATTTAGAGTGATTAATATTTGAAAATTAGTGTTCAATGTTTGATGGGTGTTTGAATTGAAAAATTATCGAGAAAGATAATTAATGAATGATATGGTGTTGTGTGGATTAGATATGGTTTGATTTGAGTATGGTATTGAAATAGAGATAATGGTTTTGGGTGTCAAATGCAAGGGGATTGAGAATCGGTATAAAATTGAACGTGCAGAGTTTTTGGAAAAATAGATTTTTAGCCAATTTTGGCGGGCCGTAACTCGGTCCTCAGAGTTGAGAATTTAACGAAAATAGATTTTTATAAAATTTTATTCAATGATCTTTCCAATGATTTAAGAATGGTTGAAAAATAAATTTTGCGAAATAAGTTATGCGATTTCAAAGTTTGGGGTGAAAAATTAAATTTCTGCAGCATAGCAGCTTTCTGAAAACTGATAAACATGCGTACGCGAACGTGTCATGGGACGTGAGTATTGGGCTCTGCTCAATACTCCCGTGTACGCGGATGGGGCCTGCGTACGCGACTTTGGAAAATTTTACACTCGCGCATACGCGAACGTGTCTCGCGTACGCAAGACTATGTTGCTGCCAACACACCCACATATGTAGCTATAGTCCGCGTATGCAACAATGCCAGTTTTGACACTGATGCGTACGTGGACGAGGCATGCATACGCATGAGTCATGACCCCCAGTTTTGCCAAAATTGTATTTTTAAAACTTTCAACCATTCTTCTAGCCTTGCAAACCTCTGCAAGCTCTGTTATGAGTCTAGAGCTGATGAAATAAAGAGTAGAGTAGTTAGAGATGAGGATTTAGCATTGATGAGGATGCGTACGATAATGAGAGATAATGATGATGATTGATTTGATTGCGAATGATGAGAATGATTTTGATAATAAGAGATGACGATGAATTAATTATGATTAAGTATGATGAGAAGGGTTGTGATAATGAGAGATGACGGAGATTGATTACGATTGAATATGATGAGAATGGGATAATAATGAGAAAAATGAACGATAAGTCTAAGTCATTGATAATTGGTAAAGGAATGGACGTGTTGAGGTTGAGGATTTCCTCTCTCGTGCTAAGTTTTGAAATGAGTACAAATATGTGGAGAGAGTGATATTGATATTGATATTGAAGGAGATTAAGGAGTGAGAAACTGAATTAAAGATGAGGGCTTATGAGTAGTAAGTTAATTGAATATTAAATTGATTGAGGAAATGAATGAATAGGCGAGTTGAGGTAGATGATTCTCTCTTTCGTGTTGTGATTATGATTGAAGAGACAATAAGATTTATGTTATGTGAGGACAGTGGTATTATCCCACTCACGTAAAGGCGAGTTGAAATTGAGGATTCTCTCACTTGCTGTGATAAATAAGTTGAGGTCGAGGATTCCCTCTCTTGTTGCGGTGGACAGACTTGAGGTTGAGGATTTTTTCACTTGTCGTACTAGAAAGTTGGATAGAAGGTCGAGGATTCTCTTTGTTTCATTTCTGTAATTATTAATTCAAATTTCGGGTATGTTTGTTTATGTTTGAATCAAAATGAGCTTTGAATTGAAATGACAAGAACGGTGGTTGGATCTTGCTCGCAAATAGACAAGCTGATATTGAGAATTCTTTCTCTTGCTATGAAAATCAAGATGAGGTTGAGAATTCTCTCTCTTGTTGTAGAGGGCAAGCGGGGTTGAGGATTCCCTCTCTTTCTACATTGGGGAATCGAATGGAGAAGGTAGATGATTCCCTTCGATTCGATTCCTGGCTATGGTGTGAATGAGTTAGATTGAGGACTCCCTATCATTACATCATAGTCTCTTTCTGAATGGGAGGTTAAGGATTCCCTCCTGGAAGGTTGAGGATTCTCTTCGTATTGAGAGATGATATCCGGGTTAGCTATCGAACATTGTCGGATTTGGCTGTACAGCCGATAGATGAGCTCATTGGCATAGGGCAGACATGTATCATATTGCATTTGTTTGAATTGTTTGGGTTTTCTATAATTGTCTTTGGTTTGCCTAATTGTGTATATTATGTGTTTATGCTAACTGCTATACTTGAATTAATTGTGTACTACTTTTTTGCCTTGCTTGTGTTTGCATAATTGAGAGGTCCCTCATGCTGGTGTCGGTTGATGCTGAGGGCTATTCTATGTGAAGTTTGGAGAGTTGGGGAGGCAATGATTAAGAGTGGATTGGATTAGAATTCTCTAGGATAGTTGAGTGATTTTGGATTAGTGAGAACCTAAGATGGATATATTGTGGTAAAGGAGCTTAGGATTGCTTAGAGAGTTCCTGTTACCTACTGTATTTATTTGGCATTTTTACCGTACTGTGAACCCATGGGTCGAGGGTTCGCATTTTGTATATATTCTTTGTTTTTCAGATGCAGGTCTTGATGCTCCGCAGTGAGCTAGAGTTCGTCTGGAAGACGACAAAGCTTATTCTAAATTCAGTTTTGTATTTTGTTTAGACTTTTCCCTTTTATTTTGAAAAACTTTAATGATGTATATATATGCTTTTGAAAACTTGCCAATAGAGGCTCTGATGTACTTTTGGGAGAAATAGAATGTTTATCAACTGTTTTTATTTCTGTAACCCTAGACGACCTAAACTTTCCGTGTCGTGACTAGTGGCTATTATACGTAATTATATATATTCTGTCTTCAATCTATTCTACCTTTAAAGTTTTTATTTTGCCCTCTTTTTTAGAACACATTGCTTTCGATATATATATATATATATATATATATATATATATATATATATATATATATATATATATATATATATATATATATATATATATTCCAACTTGAGTCGTATCACCTTAGTATCATTGACTTATGACTCGAGCATAAGAATTTGAATGTTAGGGTGTTACACCAAGCATGGAGTTTGGTACATTCCTTAGGGCACGCTTTCTCTTCCTTATGCCATACTTTTTTATCATTATATTTTTTTTATGAAAAAGCTTTGATTCTTGCTAGTTTTTTAGCCAAAAACCCCTGAAAACATAAAAATACTATTCCAACTCCAAATATTTTATTATTTATTAAATTCTATTAGAAAAATAATAAATTTAATTAAAACCTAAGAAAATGAAATAGAAACGAAATAGAAAAAATCGCTTAAAATGACATGTCATCATTGGTGTTAGGTAACAGGTTGATTTTGCTTTCATTTGGCATCTTTTTCTAGTTGATTTTATTGAAACACTTATCTATGCCAATTACAAAACTTAATAAACCTATAATACATCAAATAATGTATACTGAAGCAAATTGAAACATTGACATCACAGGCGATTTAGGTCAACAATCAATCTTTAGCCTCCAGAAAATGACAAAACCTAATTTTAAAGTGATATAAAGGCCAAGTTAGTTTGTATTTCAATTCATTTGTCTTATAAATCAAAGTAAGTTTGCAATTAAAA
This sequence comes from Arachis ipaensis, assembly GCF_059453495.1. NCBI lineage: Eukaryota > Viridiplantae > Streptophyta > Magnoliopsida > Fabales > Fabaceae > Arachis > Arachis ipaensis. The sequence continues at coordinate 93,114,997 of NC_142437.1, read as the reverse complement.
GAGTTTTGTTCTAATTCTTCTAGAATAGGAGGCCTTTTTCCAAGGATTTCTTAGCAAAGTATGGTTTAGACTTTGACTTGATTTGTTATGCAATTGATTCATGTGACAACTGCCTTGAAATAGAACTAAGTGGTGTAGGAATAAATAGAGTTATCGATGAGCACAAATTTGAGAGGTTTCTATCATTCTACTGTAAAGGAAGGGACATAAGAGTTGAGTTAGATATATTGGCATTGGTCTATTCTACCTTTCTCTCTAAGATAAAAGAAACTAAGAGTTAGCAATCCCTTCAGATCCCAACTATTACGTGAGCAATTGCATATACCCAAATAGGCTTGTTGACATTAAGATACAATTCAATCTAAAGTACAAACATTCAAAAGATGGACAATCATCTAATGTCATCAAAACTACCTACTGCTATCATGAATCACTGCATAGGGAAGATGACTCAAATGAAATCAAAGATAATTTAGTGGTTACAGTTGCTAAAATATGATAAAATCATATTTACTCCTTTGTTGTTGATATATAATTGCCAAACCTTGCACTATTGAAACACTTTAACAAACACACATATAATAACCTCATTATTAATTGTTCGGTTTTTACTCCAAGGACATGGTTTTTCGCACACATTCAAAGCAACTTAAATGAGGCCATTTCAAATCTAGCAGACTGGTATGTTTGATACAAACAAACAACTGAATGATCCCTTACCCACATGATTATTATTAATTGTTAATAATAATTACCATGAAAGGCTAATCTGATTGCCTTTTCTGGTTTGACGTAGTACATACCAGTCAACTTTGCATTGGAGTTATGGCTCTTTGGCGATGGTGTGTTCTGGACCATAATTGGCCAATCTTCAGCAAAGAGGAACACTTTTCTTTTTGAAGCACACAACAACCCCAGAAATCCTTTAGACTATCGATTTGGACTCAAATGGCCGGATTGCTACAAAGCTTACAGACTGAGGCCAAAAGATGTTCTAGTCTTCAAGTTAGTTTCTACAGAATTTTTACACATTCGCATGGACATTCAAAGGTTTTCACAGGTGAAGATATTTGTTCTCAAAGTTTCTAACTATTTTGTATAACTTAAATCTCTAAATTCCCATGTATCCATGGTACGACAGATGGTGCCACTGTGCATTTTGTTTACATTGACTGATGTTAATACACCGGGTCGCCCAAGTAATACCTCAGATGAGTGAGGGTTGAATCCCACGAGATTGCTGGATTGAGCAAGCTGTGGTTATCCTGCAGATCTTAGTCAGGCGAATGAAAAGATAGTTGTTGTTTGTAGTAGGCGCATAAACAAGCAATGATAATAAAACGTAAAAACAGCAATGAGAGATCAGTTAAGGCCTCAGAGATACTGATTCTTTTGGATCAACACGTCATACTAACTACTCCAATGATGAATGATTCCTTCAATGGCAAGGCTGTAAGTGATTAAGCCATTGGTCGTGGTCATTAATCTCCTCAGATCCAAACCAAACACCCGAATAGGCTAGATAAATCTGGGAGAGGGTGAAGCGCACGCAATTCAATCTCTTGATGATCCTACTCAAAATGCCACGGACAAGGTCGGATTTTCCGAATCAGAGACTGACGCTCTATGATTCTAGCCTTTAGAGCCACAGGAACCTCAATTATCCCTGACTAACGAGATTTTATGTCACATACCCCAATTAACCCAGATAACTTGTTGGAACCGTGATGCATTCTCAAGCTGTAACTCAATACTATTTGGGTTAGGACTCGTAAGGAACTCATGTAGAATCGAGATTCATAAGGATGAAGAATGACAATGCATCATAGAATAGAATCAAACATAAATTGAAGTAGAAAAGTAATTGCATTAATCTATAGAAATCAGCAGAGCTCCTAACCTTAACCTAGGAGGTTTAGTTGCTCATACTGTACAGAAAATAACTTGTAGCGTTCGAATGTGGTGGAGAAGATCCTAAAACAATGGTGATCTTCCCTTATATATACTAATACTAAACCTAAAAAGATATTAATAATAATCAGAGATTACAAAATAAACTAAACTAGGCTAAATGTGCGAAAATCCACTTCTGGCCCACTTGGTGAGTGTTTGGGACTTTGGGTTAAGCTTGGCGTCCAACTTGTAAGGATGGGCATTGAACGCCCTCTAGGGGGTAGATATGCTGCTTCCTTGCTCCCCTTGGGATGTTGAACGCCAGTCTTGGGCCATCATTTCCGAAGAAAGGTATAAACTATTATATATTTCTGGAAAGCTTTGGAAGTTAGCTTTCGAATGCCGTTAAAAACGTGTCATTTGGACCTCTGTAGCTCCAGAAATGCTCGTTTGAATGCACAGAGGTCAGAATCTGACAGCATCTGCTATGCTTTTTTTGCCTCTGAATCAAACTTTGCCAAAACTTGCTAAATTCACCCAAAATTCACCTAAAATCATAGAAAAAACACAAAAGCTCAAAGTAGTATCTAAAAAGTGAATTTTGCACTAAAACATAATAAAACTTAACAAAATATACTAAAAACACTAAGAAAATAATGCTAAAAAGTGTATAAAAAATTCGCTCATCATTAATCATTTGAAATCTTTCATCAAAATCTCTAAACAATATTATTCACATAATTACTAGTAATACATTATAGTTATTCAAATGAACAACAAATATAAGCCTACCCTTCTGATGGAAAATAAAAACTTCAATTAACAAGGCGAGGGAAAAATAAGTTCTAATAATAATAACTTAACTCGTAAACAAACTCTTCTATGCATTTACAGCTTTGCAATAAGTATTCACATCTATTGCTGAAGGGTTGGAAAATTTGGAGTGAAAACAGATCCACACGTTTTCAGTAGAGAATGTGAATGCCGTAAAAGTAAAGAATAAAATGAAAATAATCAACTTATAACTCAAGAATGATTTAATGAAACCCTTAAAATTCCTCGAGTCTTACTTTAAACAATTCAATTATCTTCATTACCTTAAACCAATTTTTAGTTACATTAATCAATCCTCAGTTACATCAGTCCTTAATCATATTAACAATTTCTCAGTCACGTCAGTTCACATTCACATTTATAAACCAACTAGCACAAACAAGATACATAATACAAACATATAAACAATTCACACAAATCAAATAGTAGAGAATTTTACAGATAACATAACACAGCAATAGAAGGCACACTCAAGCAATTCATACAAATGCATGATAAATGTATGTCCTAAGCAGTCCATGAGCTTACGTGTCGGTTTACACCCTATAACCCAACATTACCTAAGAACTAGTCCTAGATATGGTTTTATAATTGCATCAGTCCGTGTATAGGTGTCGATGTGGTTAAAATACCACTAGTCCATGACAACAGGCAATTGTCGCAAAGCTTGACACCATAATATAAGTACAACAAGAAAGAGTGATCTTCAGTCTGTGGGCGTCCCTGAGATTATTAACTAATCAGTCCATAGGTTTCTCTATGATCAATGATCATTCATTCTGTCGGTACTCCCCACATTTAAACAATCAACAGTCCGTAGGTTTTTCTGAGATCAATGATCATTTAGTCCATGGGTACTCCCTGCTTTAGCATTCAATCAGTCTACATCTTAAACAAGCGAGATAGAACCCTCGTCCATGATAGGTAGGCACTTAATCATTCAGTTCTCTTTCAACATTTTTCTTTTACCCTTTCTAAATATCAGTTTTCAGTTCACAATAATTTGTCCTTAGTTTTTGCTTACCAACCTCAATCTTTCATATATCAGTTTTCTATTCTCTTTTTCCCTTTTAATTTTTAATATTTTCCCTTAAACTTTCCTTAACTTCCTTAAATATTCTTTCAAGCCACTTTCGAACACCTTGAGTTTAATCTAACACCTTCAAAGAATATCCACTTTTCAACCTTATAACAACCAATAACTAGCATCAACCAAGCACTTATCCATTTTCAGCTATCAAACATCAAATTCATTATTCAAGGCATAATTTACATAATTTAATTTAATTAAATCCTTATATTTTGTAAAAATTCAGACATAACCTCCCCTAAAAATGAACTTAACCAACCCTTAGGAGTTTTCTCAATCTCAGCAATTCATTGACTTTTCTTCAAGAATTATTAAACAAGAGATTCCCAATAATCATCTCATCATAATTCAATTTAACAATTAACACATCATAATAAACTAAATCATGATTCTTAACAATTCCAACACAATCAAGAAACCAATTATAATCACAGCCACAAACATAACAATTCAATTTCATTAATTAGTGGCACAAAACAACTATAAACTATTTTGCAATTATTCATAAAACTTTATTGGCATTCATAGCTTAAAATTCTGAATTTGAAAATATATCCCCTACCTCGGTTAAACAAACTCGTAAAAACCACTACTTCCTCGATAATTTCACAAATGAACCCACGACAGCGGCAGTAACAACAACTCTGATGCCTCTTACAGCAACATCATCATTACAAATTACAGTTACAGTGGCTGAAACAGTTTCAGGAAATCCAAGACAAGACATATACCGAAATCAAATCAGAGCAATCATAGAAGAGAAGAACAGAATGTAATAGAGTAAGGGGGTAAGACGTTACAAAGTCGGGAATGGACAAATTAAGACTAGAACAGAGAGTATGTGCATCTTCTTTTCTTTTCCGGTGACAAGCTTCAGCTGCGACGGTTCCAACGAGTACAACACAGCCAGGAACACTAGAGACAGAGACAGAATTGTTCGAGAGCGACAAGCGTGCAGGGGTAGCGGTTCTGGAAGCTAGGGCATGACCAGTTCACCTTCAACGACGACGATGAGGATTCCTTCGATGGCGACGGCTAGGGCTCTGGTAGCGACGGTGACGAGACTTTCCTTCTCCCTCAAGCATGTCTATTCTCTGCTTCGATCGCTCTCTCCTCTATGAGAGTGACGGCTAGGGTTTCGTGGCGATGGCTCCCCCTGGTGGTGGGTCAAACAATGATGAAGGTGATAGGGGTTTCGACGATGACGGTGAGATGCGGTGGTGCAGGGAAATGTCTCCATCTCCTCCCTTCTCTCGCGTCGCTTGTTCGTCCCTTTACTCTGCAACACCGACGATATCTCTGAAGCCTCAGCGGTAGTGATCACGGCTTAACGGTGACATTCCTAGGCCCCACCAGCGTGCCCTCCTTCTCACGTTCTGCCTCCTTCTCTTGAGCTCTCCCTTCCCTATTTCATTTCAGAAATTATGTGGTGCATGTTTAATTTTTGAACGAGGAGTGAGTAACGTGGGTTAATGAGGAAAGGGTGAGTGGCAAGGTATATGCAAGTGAGTGATTGGTGATGGGAGTATATGTGTTAGTGGTGCACGAATCCCCAAACCTTCGTACAACTGTACCAGTAAGTGCACTGGGTCGTCCAAGTAATACCTGAGCGAGTCAGGATCGATCCCACGAGGATTGTTGGCTTGAAACAATCTATGGTTATCCTGCAGGTCTTAGTCAGGCAGATGAAAGAGTAGGAGATGTTGGTATGTTATTTTTAATTACATAAAAGTAAAGGGAATAAATAAACAGGGTAATTAGAACTCAGAAGTCGTGTAAACTGTGAAAAGAGGGATATGAATGAAGTAAAGGATTGGAGTTGCTTAGTCTTTTCTGAATTAATTCTGATAGTACTGTTTCCTTTACTTGTGAGTGATTTCTTCAATGGCAGACTATATGTGATTGACACTAGTTTGAGCAGCTGCCAATACTCCTCCAGATCTGAACCACAGGTTTAGTGCGGATCCATTCTGATTGAGGGTGAAGCTCGTACAGTTCATTCTCCTTAATGATCCTACTCAAAACGTCACAGACAAGGTCGGATCTTCCGGATCAGAGAATACTGCATCTATGGATTCTAGCCTCTACCACAGAGACCCCAATCTCTCCGAAAATTGGCTGAACTGATGTCTCGAGAAGTCCCCAACGAAGTCGTGGATTAGCCATCTGAAAGACGTATATTCAAGCTGGTGGTTCATCATTGTCCAATGAAAGACGCACTCTGAACCCATGTAGAATGTGATAACCTTATGCCAGTTTAACGCATTCATAGTGATGAAGAACGACTATACATCTTAGAATTAATCAAACACAGATCGAAGAGAAACAGTAATACTTTTATTAATTCATAGGTCAGCAGGGCTCCTCCCCTCAACCTAGGAGGTTTAGAAACTCATACTGAAAGTAAAATACAATGGTGAAAACGAAAATAGGGCTGAATGGTTGTAAAAAATGTTCGAATAACATGAATTAAATCCCTTAAATACTAAATTAATGGCTAGTAAGGGTAAAACAGTCTATTTAGTGCTAAAATCCACTTCTAAGGCCCACTTGGTGAGTGTTTGGGCTGAGTTTTAATGAGATCCACATGCTCTAAGGCTCCTTGGGTATGGAATGCCAGCTAGGGGGTCCTCTCTGGGCCTTTGGATGCTGGGCTCTACTCTTTGGGCGCTGGACGCTTGGAAGGGGCAGGAAGCTGGCGTTGGACGCCAGTTTTGGGCCTTCTAATCCGAAGCAAAGTATGAACTATTATATATTGATGGAAAGCTCTGGAAGTCAGCTTTCCATAACCGTTGGGAGCGCTCTATTTGGACTTCTGTAACTCTAGAAAAGCTATTCCAAATGCAGGCAAGTCAGATCTAGACATCATCTGTAGTACTTTCTTTGTCTCTGAATCAGACTTCTGCTCCAACTCCTCAATTTCAGCCAGAAACTACCTAAAATTGCCCAAAACACAAAAATTCATAGTAGAATCTAAAAATGTGATTTTAACACTAAAACCTATAAAAACTCAATAAAAACTAAACAAAAACTACTAAAAACTATATGAAAATATGAAGATCAAACAAGAAGACTGGCCAAGAACAACTTGAAGATCATGAAGAATGCAATGCATGAAATTTTCGAAAATAATTTTTTTAGAAAATTAAAAATATGCAATTGACACCAAACTTAAAACTTGACTCTAGACTCAAACAAGAAACATCAAATTATTTTTGGTTTTTATGATTTTATTAATCTTTTTTTTATTTTTTCGAAATTTAATTAGGAAAAACGAAAAAGAAGAAATATTTTTTTTGTATTTTTTTAAAATAAGAAATGAAAGCTTAAAATTAAAATAAAATTACCTAATCTGAGCAACAAGATGAACCGTCAGTTGTCCAAACTCGAACAATCCCCGACAACGGCGCCAAAAACTTGGTGCGCAGAAATCGTGACGATTCCATTCCTTGGTAACGGCGCTGAAAACTTTATACGCACGTTCATAATCTTAATTCTTTGTCACAACTTCACACAACTGACCAGCAAGTGCACTGGGTCGTCCAAGTAATAAACCTTACGTGAGTAAGGGTCGATCCCACGGAGATTGTCGGCTTGAAGCAAGCTATGGTCACCATGTAAATCTCAGTCAGGCGGATTCAAATGTATTAAGAGATTATAGTGTACTATAAGATAATTAAAATAGGATAGAGATACTTATATAATTCATTGGTGAGAATTTCAGATAAGAGTATAGAGATGCTTTCGTTCCTCTGAACCTCTGCTTTCTTGCTGTCTTCATCCAACCATTCCTACTCCTTTCCATGGCAAGCTGTATGTAGGGCATCACCGTTGTCAATGGCTACATCCCATCCTCTCTATGAAAATGGTCCAATGCGCTGTCACTGCATGACTAATCATCTGTCGGTTCTCGATCATACTGGAATAGGATTTACTATCCTTTTGCATCTGTCACTACGCCCAGCACTCGCGAGTTTGAAGCTCGTCACAGCCATCCATTCCCAGAACCTACTCGGAATACCATAGACAAGGTTTAGACTTTCCGGATCTCAGGAATGGCCATCCATGGGTTCTAACTTATACCACGAAGATTCTAATATCTCGGACTCGGTCCTCTGTATTAGATATCTAAGAGATACTCATTCTAGCTTGTTTGCATGTAGAACGAAAGTGTTTGTCAGGCACGCGTTCATAGGTGAGAATGATGATGAGCGTCACATAATCATCACATTCATCATGTTCTTGGGTGCGAATGGATATCTTAGAGAAGGAATAAGCTTGAATTGAATAGAAAAACAGTAGTACTTTGTATTAATTCATGAGGAATAGCAGAGCTCCACACCTTAATCTATGGTGTGTAGAAACTCTACCGTTTGAAAATACATAAGTGATGATGGTCCAGGCATGGCCGAATGGCCATCCCCCATGAAATTCTAAGATAGCATAAAACTGATCAAAGATTTCTTTTACAAAGATAGTAAAAAGTCCTATTTATACTAAACTAGTTACTAGGGTTTACAGAAATGAGTAAATGATGCAGAAATCCACTTTTGGGGCCCACTTGGTGTGTGCTTGGGCTGAGCATTGAGCTTTACATGTGTAGAGGTCTTTCTTGGAGTTGAACGCCAGTTTGTAACCTGTTTCTGGCGTTTAACTCCACTTTGCAACCTGTTTCTGGCGTTTGACTCCAGAATGCAGCATGGGACTGGCGTTCAACGCCAGTTTACGTCATCTATCCTTAATCAAAGTATGGACTATTATATATTGCTGAAAATCCCTGGATGTCTACTTTCCAACGCAATTAAGAGCGCGCCATTTGGAGTTCTGTAGCTCCAGAAAATCCACTTTGAGTGCAGGGAGGTCAGAATCCAACAGCATCTGCAGTCCTTCTTCAACCTCTGAATCTGATTTTTGCTCAAGTCCCTCAATTTCAGCCAGAAAATACCTGAAATCACAGAAAAACACACAAACTCATAGTAAAGTCCAGAAATGTGAATTTTAATTAAAAACTAATAAAAATATACTAAAAACTAACTAAATTATACTGAAAACTATGTAAAAACAATGCCAAAAAGCGTATAAATTATCCGCTCATCACAACACCAAACTTAAATTGTTGCTTGTCCCCAAGCAACTGAAAATCAAATAGGATAAAAAGAAGAGAATATACTATGAATTCTAAAATATCAATGAAACTTAGCTCCAATCAGATGAGCGGGACTTGTAGCTTTTTGCCTCTTGAATAGTTTTGGCATCTCACTTTATCCATTGAAGTTCAGAATGATTGGCATCTATAGGAACTCAGAGTTCAGATAGTGTTATTGATTCTCCTAGTTCAGTATGTTGATTCTTGAACACAGCTACTTTATGAGTCTTGGTCGTGGCCCTAAGCACTTTGTTTTCCAGTATTACCACCAGATACATAAATGCCACAGACACATAACTGGGTGAACCTTTTCAGATTGTGACTCAGCTTTGCTAAAGTCCCCAATTAGAGGTGTCTAGGGTTCTTAAGCACACTCTGTTTTTGCTTTGGACCTTGACTTTAACCTCTCAGTCTCAAGTTTTCACTTGACACCTTCACGCCACAAGCACATGGTTAGGGACAGCTTGGTTTAGCTGTTTAGGCCAGGATTTTATTCCTTTAGGCCCTCCTATCCACTGATGCTCAAAGCCTTGGATCCTTTTTATTACCCTTGCCTTTTGGTTTTAAGGGCTATTGGCTTTTTGCTCTTGCCTTTTGGTTTAAAGAGCTTTTGGCTTTTTCTTCTTGCTTTTTCTTTTTCTTTTTCTCTTTTTTCGCCATTTTTTTTCGCATATTTTTTTTTGTAAGCTTTTGTATTCACTGCTTTTTCTTGCTTCAAGAATCATTTTTATGATTTTTCATATTATCAAATAACATGTCTCCTTTTCATCATTCTTTCAAGAGCCAACATATTTAACATTCATAAACAACAACTTCAAAAGACATATGCACTGTTCAAGCATTCATTCAGAAAATAAAAAGTATTGTCACCACATCAAAATAATTAAACCAGTTTCAAGGATGAATTCGAAACCATGTACTTCTTGTTCTTTTGTAATTAAAACAGTTTTCATTTAAGAAAGGTGATGGATTCATATTCATAACTTTAAGGCATAGACACTTAGACACTACTAATCATATAGTAAAGACACCAACATAAATAAAACATAAAGCTCAAAAATCGAAAACAGTAAAATAAATAGACAAGGAGATTAAGGAATGAGTCCACCTTAGTGAGGGTGACGTCTTCCTCTTCTTGAAGAACCAATGGTGTTCTTGAGCTCCTCTATGTCTCTTCCTTGTCTTTCTTGCTCCTCCCTCATAGCTCTTTGATCTTCTCTAATTTCCTGGAGGATGATGGAGTGCTCTTGGTGCTCCACCCTTAGTTGTCCCATGTTGGAACTTAATTCTCCTAGGAAAGTGTTGATTTGTTCCCAATAATTTTGTGGAGGAAAGTGCATCCCCTGAGGCATCTCAGGGATTTCATGGTGAGGAATTTCCTCATGCTCATGTTGAGGTCGATGATCTCTTATTTGCTCCATCCTTTTCTTAGTGATGGGCTTGTCCTCTTCAATGAGGATGTCTCCCTCTATGTCAATTCCAGCCGAATTGCAGAGGTGGCAAATGAGGTGAGGAAAGGCTAACCTTGCCTAAGTGGAGGACTTGTCAGCCACCTTGTAGAGTTCTTGAGGTATAATCTCATGAACTTCCACCTCCTCTACAATCATGATACTATGGATCATAATGGCTCGGTCTATAGTAACTTCAGACCAGTTACTAGTAGGAATGATTGAGCGTTGAATGAACTCTAGCCATCCCCTAGCCACTGGTTTGAGGTCATGTCTTCTTAATTGAACCGGCTTGCCTCTTGAGTCAATTTTCCATTGAGCTCCTTCCTCACATATGTCTATGAGGACTTGGTCCAACCTTTGATCAAAGTTGACCCTTCTTGTGTAGGGGCATGCATTTTCTTCCATCATTGGTAAGTTGAACGCCAGCCTTACATTTTCCGGACTGAAATCTAAGTATTTTCCCCGAACCATAGTAAGCCAATGCTTTGGATTTGGGTTCACACTTTGATCATGGTTCCTTGTGATCCATGCATTTGCATAGAACTCTTGAACCATTAGGATCCCGACTTGTTGAATGGGATTGGTGAGAACTTCCCAACCTCTTCTTTGGATTTCAAGTCGGATCTCCGGATACTCATTCTTTTTGAGCTTGAAAGGAACCTCAGGGACCACTTTCTTCTTGGCCACAACTTCATAGAAGTGGTCTTGATGGACCTTTGAGATGAATCTCTCCATCTCCCATAGCTTAGAGGTGGAAGCAATTGCCTTCCCTTTCCTCTTTCTAGAGGTTTCTCTGGCCTTAGGTGCCATAAATGGTTATGGAAAAATAAAAAGCAATGCTTTTACCACACCAAACTTAAAATATTTGCTCGTCCCCGAGCAAAAGAAGAAAGAAAGAAGTAGAAGAAGAAAAGAAATGGAGGAGAGGGAGAGTGAGGTGTTTCGGCCAAGGTGAGAAGTTAGGGTTGTGTTGTGTGAAAATGAAGAAGGAATGATGGGTTTATATAGGAGGGGGAGAGGTTTAGGGTTTGGCCATTTAGGGTTGGGTTTAGGAGGGAAAATATTTTGAATTTGAAGGTAGGTGGGGTTTATGGGGAAGAGAAGATGGATGTGAGTGGTGAGGGGGTGATGGGAAAGAGTGATTGAAGTGATTGGTGAAGGACATTTGGGGAAGAGAGTTGTGAAAAGGTGTGATGAGGAGAGAATAGGGTTAGGTGGGGATCCTGTGGGGTCTACAAATCCTGAGGAGATCCTATGGGGCCCACAGATCAAGTGGGGCCAAGGACTTAACATCCCTGCCTTAATTAGGAGTGTAAAACGCCCTTATTGTGTAATTCTGGCATTTAACGCCAGACTGCTGCCTGTTTCTGGCGTTAAACGCCACTTCCATGCTCTGTTCTGGCGTTTAACGCCAAGTAGATGCTTGTTTCTGGCGTTAAACGCCAGCTTGGTGCTTGTTTCTGGCATTAAATGCCAGACAGATGCTTGTTTCTGGCGTTTAAACGCCAGACTGTTCTCCTCCAGGGTGTGCTGTTTTTCATGCTATTTTTCACTCTGTTTTTGATTTTTTTAGTAGTTTTTGTGACTTCACATGATCATCAACCTAAAGAAAACATAAAATAACAATAGAAAATAAATAATATAATTAGATAACATTAGATTGCCTCCCAACAAGCGCTTCTTTAATGTCAATAGCTTGACAGTGAGCTCTCATGGAGCCTCACAGATGTTCAGAGCATTGTTGGAACCTTTCAACACCAAACTTAGAGTTTGAATGTGGGGGTTCAACACCAAACTTAGAGTTTGGTTGTGGCCTCCCAACACCAAACTTAGAGTTTGACTGTGGGGGCTCTGGTTGACTCTGCAGTGAGAGAAGTTTTTCATGCTTCCTCTCCATGGTTACAGAAGGAGATCCTTGAGTTTGAAACACAAGGTTGTCCTCATTCAGTTGAAGGATCAATTCTCCTCTGTCCACATCAATCACAGCTCTTGCTGTGGCTAGGAAGGGTCTTCCAAGGATGATGGATTCATCCTCATCCTTCCTAGTGTCTAGGATTATGAAATCAGCAGGGATGTAAAGGCCTTCAACCTTTACTAGCATGTCCTCTACTTGTCCATAAGCCTGCTTTCTTGAGTTGTCTGCCATCTCTAATGAGATTCTGGCAGCTTGCACCTCAAAGATTCCCAGTTTTTCCAGTACAGAGAGTGGCATGAGGTTTATCCCTGACCCAAGGTCACATAGAGCCTTCTCAAAGGTCATGGTGCCTATGGTACAAGGTATTAAGAACTTTCTAGGATCCTGTTTCTTCTGAGGCAATCTCAGTTGATCCAGATCACTTAGTTCATTGATGAGCAAGGGAGGTTCATCTTCCCAAGTCTCATTACCAAATAATTTGGCATTCAGCTTCATGATTGCACCAAGATACTTGGCAACTTGCTCTTCAGTAACATCTTCATTCTCTTCAGAAGAAGAATACTCATCAGAGCTCATGAATGGCATAAGGAGGTTCAATGGAATCTCTATGGTCTCTAGATGAGCCTCAGATTCCTTTGGTTCCTCAGAGGAAAACTCCTTGTTGATCACTGGACGTCCCAGGAGGTCTTCCTCACTGGGATTCACGTCCTCTCCCTCCCTTGTAGGTTCGGCCATGATGGTTAAATCAATGGCCTTGCACTTTCTTTTTGGATTCTCTTCTGTATTGCTTGGGAGAGTACTGGGAGGGATTTTAGTGACCCTTTTACTCAGCTGGCCCACTTGTGCCTCCAAATTCCTAATGGAGGACCATGTTTCATTCATGAAACTTACAGTGGCCTTAGATAGATCAGAGACTATATTTGCTAAGCTAGATGGGTTATGCTCAGAACTCTCTATCTGTTGCTGAGTAGATGATGGAAAAGGCTTGCTATTGCTAAACCTGTTTCTTCCACCATTATTAAAGCCTTGTTAAGGCTTTTGTTGATCCTTCCAGGAGAAATTTGGATGATTCCTCTATGAGGGATTATAGGTATTTCCATAGGGTTCACCCATATAATTCACCTCTGCTATTGCAGGGTTCTCAGGATCATAAGCTTCTTCTTCAGAAGATGCCTCTTTAGTGCTGTTGGATGATTCCTTTAATCCATTCAGACTCTGAGAGATCATATTGACTTGCTGAGTCAATATTTTATTCTGAGCCAATATGGCATTCAGAGTATCAATTTCAAGAACTCCCTTCCTCATAGGCGTCCCAGTATTCACAGGATTCCTTTCAGAAGTGTACATGAACTGGTTATTTGCAACCATGTCAATGAGCTCTTGAGCTTCTGCAGGCGTTTTCTTTAGGTGAATGGATCCACCTGCAGAATAGTCCAGTGACATCTTTGATAGCTCAGACAGACCATCATAGAATACATCTAGGATGGTCCATTCTGAAAGCATGTCAGAAGGACACTTTTTGGTAAGTTCCTTGTATCTCTCCCAAGCTTCATAGAGGGATTCACCTTCCTTTTGTCTGAAGGTCTGAACATCCACTCTAAGCTTGCTAAGCTTTTGAGGAGGAAAGAACTTGGCTAAGAAAGTCGTGACCAGCTTATCCCAAGAGTTCAGGCTATCTTTAGGTTGAGAGTCCAACCATACTCTACCTCTGTCTCTTACAGCAAATGGGAAAAGCATAAGCCTGTAGACCTCGGGATCAACCCCATTGGTCTTAACAGTGTCACAGATCTGCAAGAATTCAGTTAAAAACTGAAAGGGATCTTCAGATGGAAGTCCATGAAACTTGCAATTCTGTTGCATCAGAGAAACTAATTGAGGCTTAAGCTCAAAATTGTTTACTCCAATGGCAGGGATTGAGATGCTTCTTCCATGTAAATTGGAATTAGGTGCAGTAAAGTCACTAAGCATCTTCCTTGCATTGTTATTATTTTCGGCCATGTTTTCTTCTTTTTCAAAAATTTCTGTCAGATTTTCTCCAGAGAGTTGTGCTTTGGCTTCCCTTAGCTTCCTCTTCAGAGTCCTTTCAGGTTCAGGATCAGCTTCAACAAGAATGTTCTTATCCTTGTTCCTGCTCATATGAAAAAGAAGAAAACAGAAAAGAAAATATGGAATCCTCTATGTCACAGTATAGAGATTTCTGTATGTGAGTATAAGAATAGAAGAATAGAAGAAGAGAAATTCGAACACCAAGAGGAAGAGAGGGTTCGAATTTTGAGATGAAGAGAAGTGTTAGTAAATAAATAAATAATTAGAAGGAGATGAGAGAGAGGGAATTTCGAAAATTAATTAAATTAAAAATAAAATTTAAAGTTAAATTTTGAAAATTAAAATTGAAATCAAATTAAATTAAAAATTAAAACAATTAGTTAATAAAAAAAAAGAAATTTGAAAAAGGGGGAAGGGATTTTCGAAAATTAGAGAGAGAATTAGTTAGGTAGTTTTGAAAAAGATATGATTGAAACAAAAAGATAGGATTGATTAAAAAAAATTTGAAAATCAATTTTAAAAAGGTAAGAAGTTAGAAAGGAAGTTAGAAAAGATTTTGAAATTGATTTTGAAAAAGATGTGATTGAAACTTAATTTGAAAAAGATTTGAAAAAGAAATTTAAAAAGATTTGATTTTGAAAATTAAAGTTGATTACTTGACTAACAAGAAACTAAAAAGATATGATTCTAGAGTTTAAAGATTGAACCTTTCTTACTAGGCAAGTAACAAACTTAATATTTTTGAATCAATCACATTAATTGTTAGCATTGATTTGAAATTATGAAACAAAATAAGAAAAGATTTTTGAAAATCAGTTTGGAATTTTCGAAAATTATGAAAGAAAAATGAAAAAGATTTGATTTTTGAAAAAGATTTGAAAAAGATAAGATTTTTAAATTGAAAATTTGATTTGACTCATAAGAAATAACTAAATTTTAAAAATTTTTGACTAAATCAAATCAAATTTTCGAAAATTATGAGTGAAATAAGAGAAAGATATTTTTTTATTTTTGAATTTTCAATGAAGAAAGAGAAAAACAACCCAAAGACTCAATGCATAAAAATTTTGGATCAAAATATATGATGCATGCAAGAACACTATGAATGTCAAGGTGAACACCAAGAACACTTTGAATGTCAAGATGAACACCAAGAACTTATTTTTGAAAAATTTTCAAGAAAAGAAAACATGCAAGACACCAAACTTAAAAATTTTTATTCTTTAGACATTAACAAATTGAAAATGCATATGAAAAATAAGAAAAGACACAAAACAAGAAAATATGAAGATCAAACAAGAAGACTGGCCAAGAACAACTTGAAGATCATGAAGAATGCAATGCATGAAATTTTCGAAAATAATTTTTTTTAGAAAATTAAAAAGATGCAATTGACACCAAACTTAAAACTTGACTCTAGACTCAAACAAGAAACATCAAATTATTTTTGGTTTTTATGATTTTATTAATCTTTTTTTTATATTTTTTTCGAAATTTAATTAGGAAAAACGAAAAAGAAGAAATATTTTTTTTTTGTATTTTTTGAAAATAAGAAATGAAAGCTTAAAATTAAAATAAAATTACCTAATCTGAGCAACAAGATGAACCGTCAGTTGTCCAAACTCGAACAATCCCCGACAACGGCGCCAAAAACGTGGTGCGCAGAAATCGTGACGGTTCCATTCCTTGGTAACGGCGCTGAAAACTTTATACGCACGTTCATAATCTTAATTCTTTGTCACAACTTCGCACAACTGACCAGCAAGTGCACTGGGTCGTCCAAGTAATAAACCTTACGTGAGTAAGGGTCGATCCCACGGAGATTGTCGGCTTGAAACAAGCTATGGTCACCTTGTAAATCTCAGTCAGGCGGATTCAAATGTATTAAGAGATTATAGTGTACTAAAAGATAATTAAAATAGGATAGAGATACTTATGTAATTCATTGGTGAGAATTTCAAATAAGAGTATAGAGATGCTTTTGTTCCTCTGAACCTCTGCTTTCCTGCTGTCTTCATCCAACCATTCCTACTCCTTTCCATGGCAAGCTGTATGTAGAGCATCACCGTTGTCAATGGCTACATCCCATCCTCTCTGTGAAAATGGTCCAATGCGCTGTCACTGCATGGTTAATCATCTGTCGGTTCTCGATCATACTGGAATAGGATTTACTATCCTTTTGCATCTGTCACTACGTCCAGCACTCGCGAGTTTGAAGCTCGTCACAGCCATCCCTTCCCAGATCCTACTCGGAATACCACAGACAAGGTTTAGACTTTTCGGATCTCAGGAATGGCCATCCATGGGTTCTAACTTATACCACGAAGATTCTAATATCTCGGACTCGGTCCTCTGTATTAGATATCTAAGAGATACTCATTCTAGCTTGTTTGCATGTAGAACAGAAGTGTTTGTCAGGCACGCGTTCATAAGTGAGAATGATGATGAGCGTCACATAATCATTGCATTCATCATTTTCTTGGGTGCGAATGGATATCTTAGAGAAGGAATAAGCTTGAATTGAATAGAAAAACAGTAGTACTTTGTATTAATTCATGAGGAATAGCAGAGCTCCACACCTTAATCTATGGTGTGTAAAAACTCTACCGTTTGAAAATACATAAGTGATGATGGTCCAGGTATGGCCGAATGGCCAGCCCCCATGAAAGTCTAAGATAGCATAAAACTTATCAAAGATCTCTTTTACAAAGATAGTAAAAAGTTCTATTTATACTAAACTAGTTACTAGGGTTTATAGAAATGAGTAAATGATGCAGAAATCCACTTCCGGGGCCCACTTGGTGTGTGTTTAGGCTGAACATTGAGCTTTACACGTGTAGAGGTCTTTCTTGGAGTTGAACGCCAGTTTGTAACCTGTTTCTGGTGTTTAACTCCACTTTGCAACCTGTTTCTGGCGTTTCACTCCAGAATGCAGCATGGGACTGGCGTTCAATGCCAGTTTACGTCGTCTATCTTTAATCAAAGTATGGACTATTATATATTTCTGGAAAGTCCTGGATGTCTACTTTCCAACGCAATTGAGAGCGCACCATTGGGAGTTCTGTAGCTCCAGAAAATTCACTTTGAGTGCAGGGAGGTCAGAATCCAACAGCATCTGCCGTCCTTCTTCAACCTCTGAATCTGATTTTTGCTCAAGTCCCTCAATTTCAGCCAGAAAATACCTGAAATCACAGAAAAACACACAAACTCATAGTAAAGTCCGGAAATGTGAATTTTAATTAAAAACTAATAAAAATATACTAAAAACTAACTAAATTATACTGAAAACTATGTAAAAACAATGCCAAAAAGCGTATAAATTATCCGCTCATCACCTACCTCCTTTGTGGATAGTGTACATCTAGCATCAAACTTACCTTTGGTTTTAGGAGGGATTGAGTTAGTTCTATCCAAGGGAGAAGGCTTGGATGTTGAATCCTTTATGCAAGTGCCTCCCTTGTGAGGGGGTAATGGAGGGCCAAGGACCTTGAATACCATCTAGTCCTTATGCAAGGTAATCCTTGTTCCCTTTTGGATTCCCAGCTTCTCCATTACTATACTTGACCCTAGGTCACACAGAGCCTTCTCAAAGGTCATGGTGCCTATGGTGCAAGGAATTAGAAAGCATCTAGAGTTTGGAAACTTCTGAGGTAGGTCTTGCTGAACCAAAGCATTGAGGTCTTTGGAAAGCAATTGAGGTTCTTCCTCCAAAGGCTTTGTACCAAATAGTTTGGCATTCAACTTCATGAGAGCTCCTAGGTGCCGAGCAACTTGCTCTTTCCTAGTGTCTTCATCCTCACTTGAGGATGAGTAGTCATCAGAACCCATACACTGCAGAAGTGCATTAAAAGAAACCTCAATGGTCTTTACGGTTTCCTTTGGTTCTGAGATAGAGGGTTATTGAGTGGGCTTTAAGCTCTCAAGGGGTGTGCTCTAACTGGCGTTCAACGCCAGCTCTGTCAGCTTATTGGGTATTGAATGCCCTTGCTGTCCACCCTGACTGGCATTCAACACTAGTCCCTCTAGCATTTTGGGTGTTGGATGCCTAGCAGGGGTGTCCTTGCTAGCGTTCAACGCTAGCTTCCCTGAGTTTATGGGCGTTGAACGCCCAGTGAGGGCTTCCTCACTGGCGTTCAGCGCCAGGCTTGCTGCTATCATGGGCGTTGAACGCTCAGTAAGGGCTTTCTCACTGGCGTTCAATGCCTTCACAGTCTCTCCAGACTCGGCCTCTGCCTCAGTGGAAGGTATTAGATTTAAACTTAAGCCAAGATCATACAGGGCTTTGTCAAAAATGATCTTTCCAGTAATTCATAGAATCTGGAAGCTCCATGGATCTGGCATCTTCCTTGGCAGCTCAGGCTGAATTAGGATACTGTACTTCTTAGTAAGTATCTCTATTTCATTTCTCCTTAGGTCCTTCTTTTTAAATACCTCTGTAAAGGAGATATTAACTTGCAGTTCCTTAAGGGCTGCTGGGGAATGAGCTAACTGCTCATCTGCTAGTTCTTTCTGCACGCCAAGGAAATGTGGCTCTTGAGGTTCTTTCATCTCTGCAAGAGGGAGCTTTGTGATCATCACAGACTCCTCTTGTACGCCCAGAGAGGAATCAACTTGAGGTTCCTTCTCTTCTGTAGGGGGGTCTCAATGGTAGTCTCAGGATCCTCTTAGTCCTTGCTTGCCTTAAGTCCCTCAGTAGCATGCTCCTGAGGTTTGGCCTCCCTGGTGAAGACTACTGTCTCACCTTCTTTTAAGGTTTTCATGTCTAGAACTCTGTCCTAACTGGGGTCTTCTCACAGGAGTATAAGTGTTGGTTATTGGCAGCTATCTCAATAAGCTCATCTGCCTCTTCATGTGTCTCTATTAGGTCTAGAGAACCACCTACAAAGTTATCTATTGTCTCTCTGGCCATCTCAGAGATAGCTTCATAGAAGATGATCGTCTTGCCCCATCCAGACAACACATGGAGGGGGCAATTCCTGAACATGAACTTGTACCTCTCCTAAGCATCACGGAGAGACTCACTCTCCTTCTGTCTAAAGGTTTAGATATCTGTCACTAGCTTTGCTTGTCTCTGTGAGGGAGAGAACTTGTTTAGGAAATTGTTAATAACCTGATCCCAAGTATTCATACTTCCCCTGGGTGTAAAATTCCACTAATCCTTTGCTCGATCTTTCAGAGAAAATGGGAATAGTTTTAGCTTGTGGAGTTCAGGGTCCACTCCATTGGGGTCTGTAGTGTCACAGAACTGCAGGAAGTCACTGATTAATTTACTGGGGTCTTCCTGTGTATGTCCGTGAAATTTGAACTTCTGCAACACTAATGTAATATGTTGTAGGTTGATTTCAAAGCTTCTTGCTCCGATAGG
Organism: Arachis ipaensis; assembly: GCF_059453495.1. Lineage (NCBI taxonomy): Eukaryota > Viridiplantae > Streptophyta > Magnoliopsida > Fabales > Fabaceae > Arachis > Arachis ipaensis. The sequence continues at coordinate 93,095,257 of NC_142437.1, read as the reverse complement.
AGGTACATTGATATTTTCTCCATAGAAATCAGGGTTGAAGCCGCCAATCACCTTTCTTGCCTTTCTTCCAGGTTCGGCCATGTCTCCCTTTTCTTGTTCAAAGTTTTCTGAAAGGTCTCTTCTGGAGTGTTGTGCTTTAGCTTGTTGTAAATGCCTCCTCAGAGTCTTTCCAGGTTCAAGATCAGGAGTCAAAAGGGGTTCTTTATCCCTGTTTCTAGTCATAAACAAGAAGACAAGAAAAAGAAAGAAAAGAAAGAGACTTCCAATAGGCAAGAAGCTCCTCCTTAAAGTCAGAAGTAGATAAAGAAGAAGAAAATAAAAAATAAAAATAAATAAAATAAGTAGAAAAAAATACCTTGAAAACAATAAATAAGAGTGAATAAAGAAAGAAAATCACAAGAGAGCTTTCTATGCCAATTGGTAAGAAGCTCCAAGTGAGATGTGAAGAAGAAAGGAAAGCAAATAAAGAAGTTGAGTTAGAGATAGAGAAGGAAGTAGAGTTGAATGAATAGAGATGAGAAGAGAAGAGGTATAAATAGAAAAAGTAAATAAGAATTAAAATATTTGTATTTTATATTTAATTAATTAATTAATTTTTTCAAAAATTAAGTTAAGTTAGTTTAAAAAGATTTGAATTTTAATTGTTAAATTTTTGAAAATAGAGGAGGGAAGAGAAGAAGAGATTTTCAAAAATTAAGAAGAGAAGAGAGTTAGTTAGGTGGTTTTGACAAAGAAGAGAGAGAAGAAGGGAGATATTTTTGAAATTTTGAGAGGGAAAATTTAGTTAGGAGGTTTTAAAAAATAAGAGAGAGAAGATAAGATATTAATTAAGAAAGATTTTTAATTTTTAAAAATAGAAGATAAAATAAGAAAAGATTTTGAAATCAAAATTTGAAATTAGAAAAAGATAAGATTTTGAAATTTGATTTTGAAAATGATATGATTTAAAAATTAGAAGTTAGAAAAGATAAGATAAGAAACGAAAAGATAAGATTAGAAAATTGATTTTGAAAAAGATTTAATTTTTTTAAAAAATTTGAAATTTGAAAAAGATAAGATGATATTTTTGAATTTTGAAAAAGATATGATATGATTTTGAAAAAGATAAGATTTTTGAAAAAGATATGACTTTTTAAATTTTGAAAAATTTGATTTTTGAAAACTTGACAACTAAGATATGATAAGATAAAATTTTAAAATTGAAATCTGAATTTTAATGAAAAAAATTCGAAAATTAAGTTGAAAATAGTTAGAAAAGATATTTTTTATTTTTGAATTTATGATGAAAGAGAAAAACACAAAAAAGATACTATGACTTAAAATTTTTAGATCTAGTGCACCCAAATTTTTGAAAATTTGGAGGGAAACGCAAGGGAACACCAAACTTAAAAATTTTAAGATCAAGTCACACACAAGACTCAAGAACACTTTAAAGACTCACAAGAACACCAAGAACAAAATTTAAAGACTCAAAGAACACAACAATACAACAACAACACTAAACTTAAAATTTTTAGAAAACCAAGACAAAATTTTCAAAAAACACAAGAAAAATAAAAAGAAAACACCAAACTTAAAGACTTGACACAAGAATTAAACAAAGAAACTATTTTTGAAAATTTTTAGAAAGAAAGATTCAAAGAGAATGTAAGACTCAACAAGAACATTAACACTGTGACTCAAAGAAAACAATTCAGAGGATGCCAAAAATAAACTATATGAAAAAGGTTTTTGAAAGAGTTTAAAAATTTTTGGAATTGAAGAGCATGAACATGCAGGATTCAAACCAAGAACAAGAATCAGACAAAGAAAATAAAAATATTTTTGAAAAAGATTTTTCAAATTTTCGAAAATTTCAAAGAGAAGAATAAAAGTAAAAAAAACAAGAAGCTAACAAAATTAAAGAAAAATCCTGATCTAGGGAGCAAGACAATCTGGCAGTTTGTCCAAACTCAACAATTCCAGACAACGGTGCCAAAAATTTGGTGCACGAATCTCCACACCTTCGTACAACTATACCAGCAAGTGCACTGGGTCGTCCAAGTAATACGTGAGCGAGTCAGGGTCGATCCCACGAGGATTGTTGGCTTGAAGCAATCTATGGTTATCCTGTAGGTCTTAGTCAGGCAGATGAAAGAGTAGGAGATGTTGGTATGTTATTTTTAATTACATAAAAGTACAGGGAATAAATAAACAGGGTAATTCGAACTCAGAAGTCCTGTAAACTGTTAAAAGAGGGATAAGAATGAAGTGAAGGATTGGAGTTGCTTAGTCTTTCTGAATTAATTCCGGTAGTACTGTTTCCTTTACTTGTGAGTAATTTCTTGAATGGCAGGCTGTATGTGATTGACACTAGTTTGAGCAGCTGCCAATACTCCTCCAGATCTGAACCCCAGGTTTAGTACGGATCCATTCTGATTGAGGGTGAAGCTCGTACAATTTATTCTCCTTAATGATCCTACTCAAAATGCCACAGACAAGGTCGGATCTTCTGTATCAGAGAATGCTGCATCTATAGATTCTAGTCTCTACCACAGAGACCCTAATCTCCCCGGAAATTGGCTGAACTGATGTCTCGAGAAATCCCCAACGAAGTCGTGGAATAGCCGTCTGAGAGACGTATATTCAAGCTGGTGGTTCATCATTGTCCGATGAAAGACGCACTCTGAACCCATGTAGAATGTGATAACCTTAGTCCAGTTCAACGCATTCATAGTGATGAAGAACGAATATACATCTTAGAATTAATCAAACACAAATCGAAGAGAAACAGTAATACTTTTATTAATTCATAGGACTCAACAATGTTCCTCCCCTCAACCTAGGAGGTTTAGAAACTCATACTGAAAGTAAAATACAATGGTGAAAACAAAAATAGGGCTGAATGGTTGTAAAAGATGTTTGAATAACATGAATTAAATCCCTTAAATACTAAATTAATGACTAGTAAGGGTAAAACAGTCTATTTAGTGCTAAAATCTACTTCTGAGGCCCACCTGGTGAGTGTTTGGGCTGAGCTTTAATGAGATCCACGTGCTATGAGATTCCTTGGGCATGGAATGCCAGCTAGGAGGTCCTCTCTGGGCCTTTGGATGCTGGGCTTTGCTCTTTGGGCGCTGGACGCCTGGAAGAAGGCAGAAAGCTGGCGTTGGACGCCAGTTTTGGGCCTTCTAATCCGAAGTAAAGTATAAATTATTATATATTGTTGGAAAGCTCTGGAAGTCAGCTTTCCATAGCCATTGGGAGCGCTCCATTTGGACTTCTATAGCTCTAGAAAATCTCTTCTGAATGCAGGCAGGTCAGATCTAGACAGCATCTGCAGTGCTTTCTCTGTCTCTGAATCAGACTTCTGCTCTAACTTCTCAATTTCAGCCAGAAAATACATGAAATTGTCCAAAACACAAAAACTCATAGTAGAATAAAAAAATGTAATTTTAACACTAAAACCTATAAAAACTCAATAAAAACTAAACAAAAACTACTAAAAACTATATGAAAGTGTTGCCAAAAAGCGTATAAAATATCTGCTCATCAGTTAGATAATAACATATATAAATTAAGAAACATAGGACTAGGGTTATAGTAAAATATACACGAGTAATATAAGAATTTTACAAAATATTCGAGATAAAAGAGTTACTTAGGATTTAAATATAATATTGTAAAATTACTTTAGAAACGTGTGTAATTTCATTTATCAACATACTAATGAATTCAAATAATTATTTTTAATTTAAATTATAAAATAAATATGCTGATCACATTTTATAGGGTACAGTTTAAACTGAAAATATCAATTACCTAAATTGAATTGTATAACCTCTCATTATTTTGTCGTCACGAGAACTTCAATATCAATTATACAAAATAACCAATTACAATAAAAATTGTATAAAAATATTAATTGACTTAATCTCAAAGTATTCATAAAGTCAATTTAATTATCTTTAATAAATTAGTTTCTAAGAATAAAGAGCTCAAATTAGTAAATCATAACTTATTCATAATAGAAATTATTTAAATTATTCATAATAGAAATTACTTAAATTAAATCGTGTAATTATTCCATTACCAAATTCTAATTCCTATTATGCAAAATATTCAAATAAAATTACGTAAGAATCTTAATTGATTTAAAATCAACTTAATACTTTCAATAAAATAGTTTCTAAAAATATAAAGTTCAAACTTAATAAGATAAACCATAATTTATTAATATTTAAATTTTAAAAAATACAGGATGTTACAAAGTCTCCCTAATTTCAGCTAATTTTCATACACAAATCTTCGTGTTATATTAAGAGCTATGTAATAAGTAGCCTAAACAAATTACCATATATAATTGTTGACAGCAAATTCTCTTTTAAGTCCAAACAAAGTTTCCATTTCATATATACATATCCCACACATATTTGTTCCTTTTGTGAAGATGATCTGGACCACGGAACACTACACATTGAGTTCATCTAAAGAAACTTCAAACTACATAACGAACCTAGAACAATATGGCATATAATAACACTACTTTTGATGCACCAATTTCGACTTAAATTATTACATCAATGGCCAATAACATCTTCACTCCATCTTCCACTTCCCAGAACCTTTCCTAAATATTTTTTTGCTTGAACCTTGCCCTTCTGGGCTACCCACCCCAACAATGGCTGAATTTCCGACAACCGCAGGTCCAGTAGGTTTGGTCGGAGTTGCATTGCCAGTTTTGCAAAAGCTCTCAGTTGTAGAGTCTTGGGTTAATTGACGAATATGCTTTTTATTTAGAAAATACCTTACCAAAAATGTTCACTAAATTTAACAATTTTGAATGTCTTGAATAATACTAACCTTCGATAGAGACACATTGCCTAAAACATTCCTTTCAGAGTAAGTCTCAAGATTGCAACTTCCACCTAAAAGAGTGGATACACTCTGCTCCCCTCTTGAAAAGAGTCATCATCCAAAAGATTGCAGGCAACATCCAAAGAAACTAGTCATTGACAAATAAATTGAGTAAAATGATGATAGCATACCCCATTGTCAATAGACAAAGATTGCATCCCATAGAGGTCTATTAAAGACTCATCATCCCTAAGCTTAACAACGTTGTAGGCTTGATCAACAGATCTAATATTTCTGGAGGTCACAGATAGCTTAAATAAAAACTTATTTTCAATGATGGCGTTAAGAGCCTTCGCATAGCAACTGCCCTGATTTGTTTCCTCTAAATCAAGAATACTAACTTAAGTCGATGAGAAAATTTTCATGACCACAGCAGGATACACACTTATATTATCCATTCCAAACACTTACACTGGCTTCTTTTATTTTACTTGTTGTTTTTCCAACTATAGCCTTCGCTTTTGAGTTCCACAGTATGACCTTAATACAGCCAGTTCCATCGGTTAGGATCAAATTGAGGCGATATCTGTAAATGTTCCGTATGAAACAAAAAAGGAAAGCATGTTAGGATAATGTTCTTTAAAAAGAATAAGAAAACCAATAAACGATGAAGCATGCCACCCACATATTTGAAAGCACCATTAAACTCCACTTTCTTACAATGTTCACACCAATATTTGTCCTTGCTCGATTGCACTTTCCTAGGACAGGTGTTGCACAAAACATAGAACCAGTCCTTAAGACCCACCTCTGAGGAACTATCACACCAACTACTTAGCAAGAAGTTTCCTAATAAATAAAATTATCACACAATTATTAAATCCATGAAACTAAGAGAAAGCCAAAACGGATAAGACCAATGTGGGACTAACTTGCTCCAGGTTTAGGACCTCTTCTTTGGTCTTTACTGAAATGGTACCCCATGATATCTCATCACTAACAGATGGTTGCGATTGACTGTCAAAAACATTAATTTTTTGTGAGGCTAGATCCACTTGCAACATTAAACTTGATAACAAAAAAGAATTCAAAACATCTTGTTACTTATAACGATAATCCTATGATAACATGCCCACTTGGAAGGGAAACGACTGTACACTTTGACATAACCGTATGCCACCTTATCATACCTATTTTGGAAACTAACAACCTCAGAAAAATTAGCATTGCAATATAGTCGAGAAAGATCAAAGCTACTCTAGATGTTAACATCATTCAAGTACAAATTTGGTTTGAAAAGCTAGGCCACCAGGACCACTGGCTCGCAATCTGCCCTAGCTAGAAATGCAATATCTTTATCAACAAAATTTTCAAACAATGTACACTTCATCTTATTTCGCGTAAACAAATACACAACATAACCTGAATAAGCACAAACACTAGCCACTGGACCATTTACTAAGTATAACACAACCAAGTTCATTATTTCATTAAAAAAAGTGTCAAATATACGAACTCTAAATCCTCCAAATAAACCACCATCCGTTTAGTCTTTTGCCTGGTTTTGGTTACCAAGTCTTTGGATTCTTCTTTCACTACCACATGACCGATGCATTCTAATAAAAGATAGAAGAATAAGAGAACTTTAGAAAACAAATACAGGAACAATTTGCATAAATGTTACTTCTGTCGACACTTACCAATTAGATAATTTTGATTCAGCATAGCTATTGCTTCTATATCTTGGTACTTTGCAAATCGGAATGGAGTGAATGGAAATGTTCATGGGAAAGGATAGAAACAGATGTCTTCACATAGAAACTTAATTTATACTTGTGAGGTTTTGTGTTGACTGACTTGCCATATCCCTGCACGATGAAATTCCTCATTGGGTACACTTGAGGCTCGCAAAGAATGCTCGTAAAGATGGTTATGTTGTTTCGTGGTACCACTTGATCAGCTCCCTAGGTTGCACCATTCGCAACATTAGCCATGGCAACGCTTTGGATCTTTTTTAAAAAAAAAAATTGTCTCTTAACTCTGCACATTAGGTTCTCACGAACTGCTATAAATAGAAGAGCAAAAAAACTAATTTTGAATTACATCAATAGAGCGCAAAATTTAGAAATTTCGAAAATGTTATAATAAAAAGTTAATTGAAGTTCATCACATGGTTTAGTCGTTTTGGTGATCCTTGGACCTCCCCCTCAACCAATCAGAACATAGGATAGCAAGTTTATGCATAAGTTTGGAGAGTGTTTAGCATTGAGATTGTCAAAAGTATAGGCAAAGCAAAAACTTTTATCCATCGGTCATAGAAATGCAACATCCCGATACCATTAGAAGGATAACAACATGAATAGGGACACACATCAATGACTAAAACAATGATTTTGAGAGCCACATCACTACAAGATTTTTGTTTATTTTTGACAGTTTTTTTTTTTTTTTTGTGGAGGTTTATAATCCCACCAAATAGTTTGTGGGAGTTTCTAAAACTCCTAAAATTTGAGGTGCCACGAGGTCTTTTGCGGGAGTTTTTAAAAACCTCCACAATCTATTCAGTGGCGGGTTTTGTGTGTTTAATGGAGGTTTTATATTGGACATTTGTGACGATTTTAATTACTTTTGTGGCAGTTTAAAACCTCCACAAATTAATTTTTTAATTTAACAAAAATTAACTATTTTTTAAGATTTTCAAACCTCCACAAACTCTGTAATTATTTATTTATTTTTTATTTTAAATTATTTATTAATCTCAACTCATTTATATATTCTCAAATTAAAGATTTATTTTTTAATATCAAAATTTAAAAACTAAATCTTTTATAACACAATTCCTCAATATAAGACATAACTCTATAGATAAAAAATTCTCAATGTCAATAGTTCCAAATATAATTGCATATGGTAATATTCTACGTAACTATTACTGTTTTTTTTAAATAAAATAAAACAACAACTTCAATATTTCAATATCATATAATTACATAAAAGTCTCAAAATAAAAATATGAATGCAATCCGGAAGACCTTTAGGGGTTATTTTATATTCATGAACTGAAGCAGAGAATGCTTCTGGTGAACCTTGGAATAACTCATACATGTATGAGTAGCAAGTATCAATGAGTCTTATTATATTTTTAATTACAGAGGGGGTGCTAAACTCTCATTTATCAAAATAAAATTCTAAACCAATAGCATCTAAGCAATTAATTGCATAGAAGCAGCACATTGAACACCTCATACTGGAGCTCAAAGCACAAAGTAGTAGAAGGAATAACAATTATTAAAGGAAGCCATTCATAGTATACCTTATGAAAATGGAAAGTAACGCCCTCAATGGAAACATTAATATCACTAGGCAGTTCACCATTGCAAAACCTACCAAAACCACACAGGAAAAAAAGCACCAATCAAACATTATTTTCTTTCTATACACACAAATGCATACAGCACACAAAAAAAGCTCAACAACAACAACAAATCAAAGCCCATAGCTCATTCAAACCGATCGTGTATAATAAATTATGGAAGCATAATAATGAATCGAAATTAAGATTGAAAAGGAGCATTAAAAAGGGTAATAGTGAAAACAATACCTCTGGTAACAATTCGAACTTCAATACAAAGCTTTACCTCTGCTATTATTATTACTGGTTGTCTTTCTATATGAAATATGCTCTAATAAATAAATACTATTAATTAATAACATTATCAACCTTTGGTAAAATGTCAAGCACATAATAAATAAAAAGCTTAAAATATTATTTTTGGTAAAATTTTGTACAAATTTTCATCCAAACATATCTCTTATCAAGTTAGTAGCTACATTATCTTCAATAGCATTGTTGTCTAATAAATTGGTAGTTAATTGGATGTACTCATTATTGGGGTCAAGTTCTTGCTCTTGAGACAGCTCATTTTCGTACACTACATCTTCATTTCCTTGACCCATATTATATGTATCCCTTGGTTTGATATACACAGCAATACTCCACCCTTTATTTACCGTATCATCAACATAATATACCATTTGTGCTTGAGATGCTTCAATATAAGGTTCATGTTCCTCACGCTCACCCGTGTGAATTAATCTATCAAAATTGATATAATTGAAATTCTAATGGTCTTTTTTATAGCCTATGTCACTAGTTGTGTCAGCTCATTTGCATTTAAAAAGAAAAACAGCAAATCGTCCATGGTAGTTAAGTTTAATTATATCTTCTAACTTGCCATAATATGGAAAATTTGCTTGTCTTATATTTCTATCAGCAATACTTGCAATGTAGGGTGTGTTAGAGACTAAGAATACTCCACTATTTTGTGTCTTAAGACCAAATTCTCTAGTCAAAGTTTAAAATCTATACCCATTGATGTCATAAACAGAAAAACCCCTTGTGTTCATCATTGGGCCTCGTGCAAGAAACTTTATATCAGTTGACATTTCGTATGAATTATATGGATTCACACTCTATGAAGTAAAACAAAAAGTATCAGTCAAGATTATTTAGTTGACTAATATACAATGTATACTTTATAAAGTATGAATTTTTACTTACCAATGCTTGAAACCAATTAACAAAGTCTTTATTAACTTTCTTTTCTATCTCTGCAAGTGAGGATCTTCTTCCCTTTGAAGTTCTCCTAATATGGTCTCTAAAGGCGTTGATATATGGTTTCACACCTTCGTGATTGAAAATTACATAACGATGAGCCTGCAACTTCTCTATTTTAGTTAAATTGAAGTTTGAATAACCTCCATGTGGAGTACCTAATTTGGGAAAGACTGAAAATATTTCATAAGGGGGATCATAACAAAGACGACTAGGCCCATTAAATCTAGTCTCCATGTCATCAATATACCGAGAATAAAAAGTAGGAGACCCTTCAACTAAATAAACCTCAGCAACAGAACCTTTTGGATGTGCTTTATTTCGTACAAAAGACTTTAAGTGTCCCAATTTTTTACATGGATGAATTGTCTACAATTTCATCAAATGATTTTTACTTTAAAAAGAGAAAGCATTATTGTACCTTTCGACGGGGTATATGTATCGATAATGCACTAGCCTCCCAAATTTTGCTTTCTCAACAAGATGGACTGTTAGATGCACCTTAACAGTGAAGAATATTGGAGAAAATAACATTTTCAAATGGCAAAATATAAGATTCAAAATTTTTGAAAATTGAATAACTAGTTATTTATGAGTTAAAATATTATATTGAGATGTAATTTTTAAAAAAATTATTTTTAACAAAAATAATTAAATAGAATTTTATGATTATTGAAGTTTAATTTAATTATTACTTATTCTATTAAATCTGAATTATTTATCAAAAAAATAATAATTTGATAAGACAAAAATTATATTATTATTATTATTATTATTATACCTTTGCCGAAGCCTTAAGGAAATTAAAACAAAGGAAGCCAAACGTGGCATATATATTCATGTATATCCATACGATAATGACACCTAAATGCTTTACTACCACAAATTTTCATTCATTCTTATTAGTGTTAAATGTTTCATTTTCTTCATTCATACCACCGAATTAACTTGGAAAAAAAAAATAAGAAAAGAAATACCGTGAGAGAGAAGAGAATGGAACCATGGAACCGTGACTTTTCAGCTTCGATTTTTTGCGATCCGTATCTCTAATAAAAAAAATTTTAAATTGGTAAAAGTGTTCATATCTTCTTTTTCTACACGTTGGTGTTACTTTTGTTCGGTAGAAGTTGATGGTGACGTAGCTCTCCTTCCCCTTGAGTTCGACCAACTGGAGTTCTAAGATGCACAGACGATTTCTGACGTTTTCCTCTTCAGCAGCTCGGTTAGAAAGCTTTTCCGGGGCTTTGATGCGTGAGCATCTCTTCTATCTTTTCCTAGTGAATTTACATTTGAATTGTTAAGTTTAATCAAGATTTAAATATATTTTAGCCACTATGAATACTACTTTGAGTTGCGTGCAATTCTGTTTATTTCAGGTAGCATTTTGAACGAATTAATTGACAGAGTTTGCGTGAAGAAACGAAGCCACATCAGACTAAGGAGGTGAAGCCAAACTTGGAATTCTCCAAATTTGGCGCCAGACACTCATTCTCTAAGAATTGCTTACTGATGAGTTGAAGCCAAACTTGAGAAACCTCAAGTTTGGCGCCAACTAAAGAAACTTGGAGGAGTGCACACGGGCTTGCTGAAGCCAAACTTGAGAAACCTCAAGTTTGGTGCCAAGGATGAAGAATGGAAAAATTGCAGACTGGCTTGCTGAAGCCAAACTTGAGGATACTCAAATTTGGCGCCAGCAAAGAGACTTGAAAGAATACTTCACATATGACTTGAAGCCAAACTTGAGGATACTCAAGTTTGGCGCCAGCCAAAGGGAACCAAAAGGATTGCTTTCGGTTGGGTTGAAGCCATACTTAAGTTTGGCGCCAACCCTTTTAAACATTGTGGTCCCATTTGTCAAATTCAAGCTGCACGAAGGATTTAGTTAATTTTAATTTTAATTTATTTTATTTTTTAATAGAAAAATATGTTATTTAGTTTTAGGAAATATATTTCACATTAATTAGAATTAGATATAAAAGGGAAAAAATCAGCCCTTCGGGCTCTTCTCTCTTACCTCATTATGCAATTTACAGTTTTCAGAATCCTAGTTTTCTCTCTGAACCATTAGCAACTAAACCTCCACTGTTAAGGTTAGGAGCTCTATCTATTGTATAGATTGATACTATTATTTTTCTATTTTAATTCATGTACTGATTTCTATTTCAAGAATTGTTTTCATTCTTTATCTTATGAATTTGGGTGGAACGGAAGTATGACCCTTGTTCTAATTGAGTTCTTGTATAACTTGGAAAAGCTCTTTACTTGAACAACATCTTGAAAATAATTTCTCCTAAATTTCTAATAATCTGGACTTAACGGGATACGTGACATGTAATCCTCTTATATTTGGGTAATTAGGATTTCTGTGGCATATAAACTAGAATTGAACTTCACCCTCTAATTGGAATTAAGTGACCAAGGAATTGGCGGTTGATGAAGGTTAGAGGAGGCTAAAAAGGTCTAAGAAATTAGGATTTAGTCACATATAGTTTGCCATGAATTGAATCTTGCATGATTAAAATAGTTACTAAGAAAAGTCAATCCGAAAGTTAGATATCTCTGAAATCTTAACTGTTTTCTCCATATATATTTCACCTCAATTTACTGCATGTTTTCTGATTTTCTGAATTTACTGTTTGATGCAATTGAACTCTCAACACTCTTTTCTGTTTGTCTAACTAAGTAAATCACTTAACCATTGTTGCTTAGTCCATCAATCCTCGTGGGATCGACCCTCACTCACCTGAGGTATAACTTGGTATGACCCGTTGCACTTACTGGTTAGTTTGTGGATTGTAAGTTCCGCACCAAGTTTTTAGCGTTGTTACTGGGGATTGACTGTGATTGACAACTACTGGTTGTTTGATTTCTTAGATTAGGCGTCTTAGCTTTAATTTCATTTAATTTTGCACTTTAATTTTCGAAACTTTTAGGTACTATTTTTCCTTAATTTTTGAAATTAAGTTTGGTATTCCCTAGCTATTTTTATTTTAATTTTTCCTATTTATTTTTTTAAATAATTTCGAAGTTTTCTATCTTAATTTTACTTATAATTTTCGAATTTTATTACTTAATTATTTAGTTATTTTATTTTATTTCCTTACACAGGTTACCTCATTGGGAATTCTCTGCACTCTGACGAAGAGAATCCCATTTTTCTTGTCTTCTGTCTGTTTATGAGCAGGAACAGGGACAAGGAATCTCTTATAGATTTTGATCTAGAACCTGAAAGAAATTTGAGGCGGCGTTTGCAACAAGCTAGACTTTACAAGGCTAGTGAAAATCTGAGCATGGATTAAAATTATGCTGCGAATGCCAATATGGCAAATCTGAATAACAATGAGCAACCTAGAAGAGAACTTGGCTTATACACTGCTCCCAATGAAGATCTTTATGGCAAAAGCATTGTAGTACCTCCTATAGCTGAAAACAATTTTGAACTGAAGCCTCAGCTGGTCACTCTTATGCAACAAAATTGCCAATATCATGGACTTTCTCATGAAGACCTAAACACTATTTTCTGCTTGTCTGACTAAGCAAATCACTTGACCATTGTTGCTTAATCCATCAATCCTCGTGGGATCGACCCTCATTCACTTGAGGTACTACTTGGTACGACCCAGTGCCTTGCCGGTTAGTTTGTGGTTATAAATTCTGCACCCAAGTTTTTGGTGCCGTTGCCGGGGATTGACTGTGATTGACAACTATTAGTTGTTTGATTGCTTAGATTAGGCATTTTAGCTTTGATTTTATTTAGTTTTGCACTTTAATTTTCGAAAAATAGTACTATTATTTTTTTCGTAATTTCTAAAATTAAGTTTGGTGTCCCTAGTTATTTTTATTTTAATTTCTCCTGTTTAAATTCCTTAATAATTTCGAAATTTTTTGTCTTGCTTTTACTCATAATTTTCGAATTTTATTGCTTCATTATTTAGTTATTTTATTTTATTTCCTTACACAGGTTACCTCACTGGAAATTCTCTACACTCTGACGTAGAGAATCCCATTTTTTTCTTGTCTTCTGTCTGTTTATGAGTTGGAACAGGGACAAGGAACCTCTTATAGATTTTGATCATGAGCCTGAAAGGAATTTGAGGCGGCACTTGCAACAAGCTAGACTTTACAAGGCTAGGGAAAATCTGAGCATGGATCAAAATCATGCTGCAAATGCCAATATGGCAAATCTGAATCCGAATGAGCAACCTAGAAGAGTGCTTGGCTCATACACTACTCCTAATGCACATCTTTATGGAAAAAGTATAGTGGTACCTCCCAGAGCTGCAAACAATTTTGAACTGAAGCCACAGCTGGTCACTCTTGTGCAACAAAATTGCCAGTATCATGGCCTTCTGCATGAAGACCCAAATCAATTTATTTCTAATTTCCTGCAGATTTGTGATACTGTGAAGACTAATGGAGTGAATCCTGAGGTTTACAAACTCATGCTCTTCCCATTTGCTGTGAGGGATAGAGCAAAGCTGTGGTTAGATTCTCAACCCAAAGAGAGTCTGGATACTTGGGATAAGGTGGTCACTGGATTTCTGACTAAATTTTTCCCACCACAAAAGCTGACTAAGCTAAGGGTGGAGGTTCAAACCTTCAGACATAAGGATGGTGAGACACTTTATGAAGCTTGGGAGAGATTCAAGCTACTGACTAGGCAATGTCCTCCGGACATGTTTTCTAAGTGGACTCAGCTAGATATCTTTTATGAAGGCTTATGTGAAATGTCCAAGATGTGTTTAGATAATTCTGCAGGTGGTTCATTGCACATGAAGAAGACACCAGAGGAGACTACTGAGCTCATTGAGTTGGTTGCTAACAACTAATATTTATACTCCTCTAACAGAAATCTTGTGAACTCTGAAACTCCTCAGAAGAAAAGCATTATGCAAGCAGAAGCTTTGGATGCTCAAAACAGAACTCTTCTTGCTCAAAATAGAATTTTGTCTCAGTAGATGAATTTGTTTACTCAACAATTGAGTGCGATGCAGGTTTCAGCTGTCAACACTCAGAGTGCACCTCAAGAGACCCCTTATGACATGACTAGTAGCTCTATGCAAGGTGAGAATTATGATTATGCTCAATCTTCTACTGAACAAGTCAATTACATGGGAAATGCTTCTAGAAACCCAAATAATGATCCGTACTCTAAGACCTATAATTAGGGGTGGAGAAATCACCCAAATTTTGGGTGGAGAGAGCAACCTCTGAGATCACAGAATTTCAGCAATAATTCTTAGGGCAGTTTTCAATAGAACAACCAAAATAACTGCCAGTTTCAGTCTCATCAACAACAACCACCTCAGCAGACAAATTCTCAGCCCCAGAAGAACACTGATTAGAAAGCATTAATGAATTGTTTTATGCATGAAACTAGAGCTTCCATCTGAAACTTGGAGGTGCAAGTAGGCCAATTGAGCAAGCAAATACCTGAGAGACCTCCAAGTATATTTCTTGGTGATACAATAGTGAATCCAAGAGAAGACTGAAAGGCCATTCAATTGAGAAGTGGTAATTCCCCTTCTCTTAATTCTTGATCACTGTCATCCCTCTTTTCTTGACAGTGATCAAGAATTAAGAGAATGAGCTAATTCCTACAAGAACCGTCACAGGATGGAGAATGTGCATAGACTACAGGAGGCTCAACACTGCCACAAAGAAGGATCACTTCCCCTTGCCTTTCATTGATCAAATGCTTGAGAGGTTAGCTGGTCATGCTTTTTATTATTTTCTAGATGGATATTCTGGATATAACCAAATTGCAGTGGACCCTCAAGATCAAGAGAAGACAGCATTCACATGTCCTTTTGGAGTATTTGCTTACAGGAGAATGCCATTTGGACTCTGTAATGCTCCAGCAATTTTTTAGAGGTGTATGCTTTCAATTTTCTTTGATATGGTTGAAAAGTTTATTGAGGTATTTATAGATGATTTTTCTGTTTTTGGTAATTCTTTTGAATCCTGCCTTAAGCATTTATCTCTGGTCTTGAAACGGTGTCAAGAATCAAACCTTGTTTTAAATTGGGAAAAATATCATTTTATGGTTACTGAAGGTATTGTTCTTGGACACTAGATTTCAAGCAAGGGGATTGAGGTTGATAGAGCCAAGGTGGAGGTAATTGAAAAATTACCACCACCAACTAATGTTAAGGCAGTCAGAAGTTTCTTGGGTCATGCAGGATTTTACAGAAGATTTATAAAGGATTTTCTAAAATTGCTAAACCATTGAGCAACCTCTTAGTTTTTCAGTCCTTCGGACTCTGCTCTCTTACCTCATTCTACAATTTACAGTTTTTCAGAATCCTAGTTTTCTCTCTGAACCATGAGAAACTAAACCTCCACTGTTAAGGTTAGGAGCTCTGTCTATTGTATGGATTGATACTATTATTTTTCTATTTTAATTCATGTACTAATTTCTATTTCAAGAATTGTTTTCATTCTTTATCTTATGAATTTGGGTGGAATGGAAGTATGTTCTTGTATAACTTGAAAAAGCTCTTTACTTGAACAACAGCTTGAAAATAATTTCTCCTAAGTTTATAATTATCTGGACTTAACGGGATACGTGATATATAATCCTCTTATATTTGGGTAATTAGGGTTTCTGTGACATATAAACTAGAATTAAACTTCACCCTCTAATTGGAATTAAGTGACCAAGGAATTGGCAGTTGGTGAAGGTTAGAGGAGGCTAAAAAGGTCTAAGGAATTAGGGTTTAGTCACATATAGTTTGTCATGAATTGAATCTTGCATGATTAAAATAGTTACTAAGAAAAGTCAATCCGAAAGATAGATATCTCTAAAATCTTAGCTGTTTTCTCCATATATATTTCACCTCAATTTACTGCTTGTTTTCTGATTTTCTGAATTTACTATTTGATGCAATTGAACTCTCAACACTATTTTCTGTTTGTCTAACTAAGTAAATCACTTAACCATTGTTGTTTAGTCCATCAATCCTCGTGGGTTCGACCCTCACTCACCAGAGGTATTACTTGGTACGACCCGGTGCACTTGTCGGTTAGTTTGTAGATTGTAAGTTTCGCACCAAGCTTTGAGTTTTTTGATTTCGTACGGAGGTAGGGTTTGGTAATTTTATAATAATTAAATATGAATTTTATAAGTGAATATTGGTTTGATTAATTATTGTTGAGTTAGAGTTTTATGTTGAAATGTTGTTGAATTATTGTTATTGCTTGTAAATTATGGTTCAGCCATGAAGAACAGACCAACTGGGGTTATTTTGATGATTTTTTGGCCATTGTGAATGAGAATTATTGATTAAAATTGATGAGATTTGATGATCGAGAGATTAAATGAAAAGCGGTGAAAAATCGGTAATAGTAAAGCTTAATAGATGGACATAAAACCCAAGCTAAAAGCTTGAAGAATTTTGGAAATGAGATTCAGTCCTTTGATAAAGTTATAATCAGGGAATTAAGATTTATATTTGAGATTGAAATAGTAATTTAGTAAAAATTGAAGTTAGTTTTGTAATTATATACGTTTTTGGGGTATTTTAGGTAATAATTAAGAAGTTTAGGGGTAAAATAGATATTTTATAAAAGATTCAAAGATATTTTGGTAATTATATTATATGTAAGAATATTTTTAAAAACTATAAAACATGTTAGGGTAAAAATATATATTTTAGAAAGGTCAAAGATGCAGAATAATTTATAAGAGCTTAATAATAAATCTTAAATTAATAAGTTTTGAGTAATGAGAATATTTAAAGTTCAAGTTAATAAGGTTTGGGTAATAAAGAAAATCACTATTATTGTTATTAATTTATTAAGATTATTATCGATGTATTGTTAAAATCTATTATATATTAGTATTTTATTTGAAAGATATTATTTTATTTATGATATACTAAAAGGGTAAGATAAAAACCGTCCTAAAAGCTTTAGAAAGACAAATATTAATTAAAAATCTTTGATTCATTTTCATAAGACACTTAGAGAAGGGTGAGAGAATAATGAGAAAATAATTTGTAATATGGAATAATAGGAAAGAAAAGAAGAAGAAAGAAAAGAAAAGGAAAGAAAAATATTAAAGAAATCTCTGCCACAGGAGAGCAGAGAGCAAAGATGAAAAGAATCTAAAGAACCTCTGCCACAGGAGAGCAGAGAGCAAGAATAAAAGAAACAAAAGAAAGAACGAGCTGAGATGATTGTGTACCTGCTGAAAATGAGCAGAGATATGGTGGTAAGTCTACCGAGATTTGATTCCAGAGAAATATCGGCCAATCCAAGGGACGGTCGCACCTGTAAGACAGAGGTTGCTTACAGAGGTTATCGATACATACATTGGCTAGAGAGAGCCTCACATGTAAGACCGAGGTTGCTTACAGAGGTTATGTTTGCATACATCGGCTCAAGAGAGTCGCACCAGTAAGACAGAGGTTGCTTACAGAGGTTATGGCACTGGAAACCAAACTCAGACAAAGGTTGCTGAGTTGCGTCGGGAGCAAGTCAAAACCGACAGATGAGCTCATTACCTGCACTAGGGATAGACATGCAACATACTTGTTTGTGCATATTTGTTTGTGATTGTGTTTTCTGTGATTATGGTTGTGCTAAATGATGGTCTGAATTCTGTGTTTATAATTGTTGAATTGGATTGTACTTTGTTGACTGTTGTTGCTAACCAAGTATATATGAAATAAATATAATTATACACCCCGACCCTACTAAGAACTCCCCAGTTCTTACCCCCTATTTCCACCCCTTTTAGCTACAGGTGCAAAGGTTTAGTGCGAAGCTACAGGAGCATACGAGATTACGCTTATGAGTTGAGTTGTTAGATTTTATTGAGGATCTTTGAATAAGTCTATGTATATAATGCTATGTGAATATATATATATATATATATATATATAAGTGATTAAAAGTAAAACCTTTCCGTTTTCTTAATTAAACTTTCGGTTCGTACTCGCGAAGGCTCAATATTAAATAAACATAGTATATAATTAAAGGAATAGAGGTAAGTAGCGCTCGGACTTTTAGTGCAATCATGAGGTGCTAAAAGTTAGGGTGTTGCACAAAGAGAGTAATCACAATGTGATATTGGAGCTTATCAAGTTCTATATGACTTAGACTCTTACCACAGAGAATTCTAAAAAATGAACGAAACTCTATCAAAACTTAGGTAACTTGGTTTGGTTGCACATTACAGATTGCTAGTGGAAGCAACTACTCAATCAAAATATGACAGTCATGACTTTTAAGTCCAATATTTTTTGTTGTGCCTTATCAATACATCAAGATATATTACTTGAGTAACCATCGGGCACTCTAACATTCTTCAAAGTTGCAAGAAAGACCTTTTTAGCATCTCGTGTTAGTGAATACAAAGCAAGGTGATATTTTCCATTATCATCTGGCCAAAGATCATGCCTTATCCCTATGTCTTATAAATCTTTTCGAGCATTGAGATTATCTTTTGTTTTAGATTTCTCATTGAGAAAAGTATACAAAATATTATTGCATACATTTTTCTCAATATGCATAAAGTCAAGGTTATGACTGATGCGTGAGCATCTTTCCTATCTTTTTCTAGTGAATTTGCATCTAATTTGTTGAATTTAATAAAGAATTAACTATCTTTTAGCCAATATGGATGCTACTTTGAGTCTTTTGTAATTTTGTTTATTTTAGGTAACATTCGGCGAAATTTGATGGAGTTTCTGCAGCACAAGAATGAAAGGAGATGGCAGCGAGGAGCGACGCGTACGCATGATTTGGAGCTTTACATGGCGACGCATGCGCGTGACTGACGCGTACGCATGATTTGAAGATTTGCTCAGCAACGCGTGCGCGTGACCGACGCGTCCGCGTGACTCGCAGAAAAGACCATCGACGCGTACGCGTGACTGACGTGTACGCGTGACATGCGCCACGTGCAAGAAACACAGAAAAACGCTGGGGGCGATTTCTGGGCTATTTTAACTCAGTTTCCAGCCCAGAAAACACATATTAGAAGCTGTAGAATGGACAAAACAAGTGGTCCCCACCCATCAATTGAAGACTTGATTATTTAGTTAATTTTGATTTAAATTCAAATTTGAATTCTAGGAAAAGATATTATTTTAATTTTAAAAATTAGATTTTAAATTTATTAAGATTAGTTATAAAAGGGAGAAGAAACCTCTCTTTTGGGAGAGGTCCTGGGGAGGATCTCATTCCATCCCAATTTACAATCTGTATTTTCTCGGAACCATGAGCAACTAAACCTCCACTGTTAAGGTTAGCAGCTCTGTCTATTGTATGGATTGATACTATTATTTTTCTATTTTAATTCATGTTTTGATTTATATTTAAGAATTGTTTTCGTTCTTTATTTTATGAATTTGGGTGGAATGGAAGTATGACCCTCTTTCTAAATGCGTTCTTGTATAACTTGGAAAAGCTCTTTACTTGAACAACAGCTTGAAAATATATTCTCCTAAATTTCTAATTTATCTGGATTTAATAGGATACGTGACATATAATCCTTTTATATTTGGGTAATTAAAATTTCGGTGGCATATAATTAGAATTGAACTTCACCCCCTAATTGGAATTAATTGACCAAGGAATTGGCTGTTGATGAATTTTAGAGGAGACTAGAAAGGTCTAAGGAATTAGGGTCTAGTCACATATAGTTGCCATAAATTAGATCTTACATGATTAAAATAAAATAATAAGAAAAGTCAATTCGGAAAATAGATAACTCTGAAACCTTAACTGTTTCTTCATATTTTATTCCTCACCTATTCACCTGCCTGTCTTCAAACTCTTCTTTATTTTTTAATGCTTTTGAACTTCCAAACACTATTTTCTATTTGTCTAACTAATCCTATCAAACACTATTGTTGCTTAATCCATCAATCCTCGTGGGATCGACCCTTACTGACGTAAGGTATTACTTGGTACGACCCAGTGCACTTGCCGGTTAATCTGTGGTTATAAATTCTGCACCAAATTTTTGGCGTCGTTGCCGGGGATTGACTGTGATTAACAACTATTAGTTGCTTGATTGTTTAGATTCGGCATTTTAATTTTAATTTTATTTAAATATTGTTTTATTATTTTTTGAAAAAAATTTAAAAAAAAATTTCCTTATTTTCTTTTCTTCGTTAGCAACCCCCCTCCCCTGTTTCGTTTTCTTTCATTTTTTTCTTTTATTATTTAATAAATATAAAATAAATAAAAAAATTAAAAAAATAATTTTAAATAAATAAATAGCACTAATATTTTTCTTAATTTCTGAAATTAAGTTTGGTGTTTTCTAGTTAGTTTTATTTTAATTTTTCTTATTTTAATTTTAGAATTCTGTTATTTCTTCTTTGCTTTTCTGTTTATCACATGGTGCGTTTAATTCTGTTTGGTGTTTTGTGCTAAGGAAAAATAATGGAGAGAGATCATATGGGTTACTACTCACACCCGAGTAGTGATCCATATCATTATGAATGGGGGAACTATCCGAATTTTAGTTGGCAAAGTCAAAACCAAAGAAACTTAAATGCTCCATGTTCCAACTATCAGGAACCACCATCTCCATATCCATACCAAGAACCACCACCTCTCTATCCATATCAAGAACCATCATCTTTCTACCCATATCAAGAGCCACTATCTACTTATTCATACCAAGAACCATCCTCTTTTTATGTAAGACCCAGAATCTTTGAAAAGTCTTATTATGATCAAGTCTCAAATCCTACAGTTATTTATAGCCTTAATTTCAGAAATTATTTTATTAAAGATAATTAAGGCAGATTGTGATTTATTGAATTTGAGACAAGTTATGATTTATTATCCAATTTGATAATTATTGGATTATTTTCTATAATTATATTATAAAGTTGGTAGTTGCGAAATAATAAGGATTTTATATGATTTGGACTAGATAAGTAATATTTTAAATATTAATACTGCTACTTTGGAAAAATAAAGGGGTTTAATTATATTATTTCTAATTATTTTGATTTGGGCATTTTATGAAAAATAATTTATAAAATTGATGAGCAAATAGTATTTTCTATACATAATTAGTGTTGGATTTAATTTGGGTTTCAATTACTATATTATTCCCAATTTTATGTGGAATTACCCTAATGCCCTTAACCCTAATTTTCAAAATGAAACCCTAACCCAGTAACCCATGACCCGGTCCCCTTCTCACCCAACCCAGCAGCAAACAAACGCCTTCCCCTTCCCAAACCAAAACGCAGCAACGGCTGCAGAATGAAGCAAAAGAAAGAAAGGGGTTAGAAGGAAACGGGAAGAAGGAGAGGGGAGACGGGAGGAACAGCGCCGGCAAGGAGCCACTATTGCCGCCGCTTCACGAAGAGAGGAAGAGCGCGAGCCAGGGCACGCGAGACGGGGCAGCCACTGCTGGGTCTCCGTTCTGCCTCGCAGTCACCACTGGAGCCGCACCCAGTCCCTAGTCGCCGCTGCGCCGCCCAGGACCGCCGTCGCGTCGCGTCGCCGTCTGCACCAGCGCCGAGGAGACCGTGCGGGGAGGAGAGACGCGCGAAGGAGAGAGCGGATCTGAGGCCGAGCTAAGGTCCAGCCACCGCGTCGGAGCCCATTCACGTCGCCAGCGTCGCCGTCCCCTCCAGCTGCGTCGCCACCGTACGTGCCGTGACCTCCAGTCGCGCCGTAGCCATCGTGCTTGCTCTACCGCCGGGAAGCTCGTCGCGGTTGGGGTCTCACCGCCGACGTCCCTGTTGTGGCTGGTGTTGTCGCCGGAGAACCAACGATGAGGAGGGAACTGCGCCGCCGTGCCTGGCCACTGGAAAAAAAAACCCCGCTGCCGTCGCCGGAAACACAGTCGGTAAGGGTTTTGGATTTGGTTTTCATTCGTTTAAGATTCTGGAAGCTTTATCGTCTCTGTATGTGGGTTCCAGGCACCATTGCTGGAGTCCGGTCGCCGCTGCCGCTTGGGGTGGCTGCCGGGCTGCCGCCGAACGGTTCGGAGACCGCCGCTGTTTCGGTTCAGCCGTTCCTCCTTCGGTTCGGTAAGCATTTTCGGTTTGAAAGTCTTTTGGTTACTATTCTGTTATTATACGCTGAGGTTTGTGGCGTTAATTTCTATACGATTGAGTTCGGTTGTTGTATGTTGTGATTAGAGTTGTTGAGACTGTTGCGAAAGTGGCTTGGAACCGAGGTTTTGGCTGCCGGGATTTTGATTGTTGATTTCGGGTTGAGGCGAAAAGGATTCTGTGACGCGTTTGGGTTATGGAATTTGCGTTTGAGGTAGGGGCGCTTTCCAAAAACTGTGTTTTATGTATTGGAATTATTACATATGGATACTGGTGCGAGATATTGTGTATTTGGTGATTGTATCTGCCTTATGTATTATTTGATTGACTCGAATGACTATGGATGTTGGTTTGGTTGAATTGTGGTGCGGCTTTGTGAAATGTAATGTCTGAAGTCGATTCTTTAAAGATTTGAAATATGAGTTTAATCCGTTGAGGATTAGTTTGAATTGAGTCAATTATTTTGATGATGTGAAAGATAGAATACTCTTGAAAGTCAGCCTGGGTCGCTTTAATTGATTTGGTTTTGATAAATGATTTAATGCTGAACCGATTCTTTAAAGCTTTAGAAATGAGTTAAATCGGTTGATATTGAGTTGATATTTGAAATGGTTTCCTTGAGATATGCCACTGAGGCGATTGTTGGATTTAGCTTGCTTTTGAATTGATTTCTGGTTTTGAGCTGTTGAAAAGGAATGAGAAACGGTTTAGTTGGGACCCGAACCGGGTGGCAAAAGTCCAAGTTTTAGGGGAGGTGCTGCCGAAATTTCTATAGAATCCGAGTCCTTATTTGAAATGTTAATTGGGTAATTTTGAGTTTAATGCCTTTCCTATCTATTTTGAGGATTGTGAAATTATGGCTTCTTTATTACCTTTACTTAGAACAATTAAGAAAGCAATGAAGTTATGCTTTGAAAGAATTATTGAAAAGAGAATCATGATTTATCCTTATTTTCCAAGAAGAACAGTATGTCTTTGGGTACAAGTCATTTGAAAGAGAATTTTGCTTTGAGGCTGTTTTAAAAGGTAAAACGGGCTTATGTTTTTCTCTATTAAACACAAAGATTGTCCCTTGGGAGAGTTTTCGTGATTTTAAAAGGAATTGGATTTTGATTGATGAGCCTCATTATTTTGACGTTTTAAATAAGATTCAAAGTATCTTTTGAACTCTAAGTTTAACACAACAAAAATGATTCTCTTATCAGTTTGAAACGCTTCAGATTTAATTATGGAATTGAAGCCGGTTTTGTTTAAGTAAAGGAAATGGTTTTGAAAGAAGTAAAGATTACGTGACTCGGTTTGGCTTAGATCCTATTTTCTTACTCAAATCAGAAAGCCAATGTTTTAATGATTTTAAATGAATTTGGTGAAATGAGATATGTTATTCTCCCCTAAAGACTTGGGACTCTGTCGAGAAACTTTGTTATAAAATCCCATTGTTGAATGGATGATTTTGAATGTTTCAAAATAAATCTTTAACTTGCCATGGTTATGGAAGTTTGGAAAGAGGATGCCGAGAGTGGCATTGTTTTCAAAGGGGAATTTACCTTGAGTAAAAGTGGCTTATGAGCCTAAGATGATTTGAGAAATGAGATCTTTAAAGCCAAGGCTGAAAAGAGTTGAAACTCGATTTCAAAGTGAAATGAATTGAGAAAATAATTTATGGCTTAAATGCCGACTTTATGAATTTAATGATGTTGAATGGTGGAAGTGCTGTTTTGTTGTGAGCCGGAATGGCTGTGTATGATTATACATATTGGCTGGTTCTGGACTGAACCGTGAGCCGGATGGCTGAGATGGATGTTGATCCATGGATGAGATTGAATGCATGTTTATGCTGAATCATTGATATATATGAATGTTGCACTTCCACTATCTGAGATACGAGTTTCCCTGGGTAGTAGCAGTGGCTAGCCACCACGTGCTCCAGGTCGAGACTTGATACTCTGTTGACCCTATGTCGTAAGTGTGGCCGGGCACTGTGAAAGGCCTGGATGAGCTCGCCCCCATAAATATTCACCAGTGAGGGTGATGGATATGGATCATGATTATGATCAAGTTTATGATGAGTATAACTCGAGTTGGGGATGCACGACAGAGGGACAGTCCAATGGTTAGCTACCAGGACTTGTCGGGTTGGCTCTATAACCGACAGATGATATCATCAGCCACTAGGGACAGGCATGCATCATATGCATTTGTGTGACATTGGTTGGGTGTGCATATTATACTTGGTTTGCCTATGTGATTAATTGCTAACTGTTCTACTTGTAATAACTGTTTGTTTGTGCTTGAACTTCCTATCTGTGTTTGCATCTGGGACTCTGTTGGATTGAGGTGATTGGTTGTTGGTTGGATTGTTTGGGCCTAGGGCCGTGGTTGGAAAGAGATGAACTGACGGTTGATTTCGGTTTTGTGTTTCTGGTTTGGAATAAAATATGAAAGGCTATTTTGGTTTCGCTTAGATAAACCGCTTTGAAAGGCTTTTGAGTTTTTGAGAATTGAACGGTTCTTCTTTCTGAAAAGATTTCCGACTTTACTTTCATCGTAAACCGTTATTTTTGAAAAGAGGCATAAGACGGTTATGAATCACTGGTGCGATTATCTTCATGTATCCTATTACAGTAATTCCCAAAAACCCTCTACTGAGAACCCTTTCGAGGATGATGTTCTCACCCCCCTACATTTTTCCCCTTTCAGGATATGGGCGCAGAAGTTACGAAGAGCTTATTTAATTGTTGTTGTGATGCTCTATATTGTTTTAGTTATGGTTTATTGTACCCTCGCCTTTATCTTGATATAATCTGTAAGAGGGATAGGAATTGTATTGGATTATGTTTGTAATATTATTTATATATGTGTATGTATATATATGGATGTACTCTTTATGAGTTTTTGTAAGTTGTATGGTATTTATGGATGTACGTTATCGAACGAAAGTATCTTTGGGAGCGGTATTGCGGTTTAAAGTTTTAAACAGGCTCATATTTTAGTATTAAATAGTATAAGTGTCGTCGTAATGTCCGAGCTATCAGAGTTACGCAGCCGGAAGCGTGAGCTTTGGTAGTTAGGGTGTTACATTTTACACCTATCAAGAACCATCATCTCCTTCTTATTCATATCAAGGGCCACCTCCTCCTTATTCATCTCAAATACCATCAGATCTTGAGCTTCTCATGAAAGAATTCTTACATGATATAAAGATGAGTGTCAAAAATATAGAGAAACATGTGCAGTCGATTATCAAACCACAGGAAGAGGAGCAAGCAAATTCTTTCCCAAGAGATATAATACAAGATCCTATAGAAGAAAGTGAGGAAATCAATCAAAGGTGTTCATACTCCAGTAAACTAGAGAACTTTCCATCCTCACACATGGAAGAAGAGGAAGATGCAAAAACAAAGGAGGAAGATACACCCACAAAGGAGGACGATGCACAACCTCCCATACCCTTGGTAAGCAATGAAGAAGAAATTGAATTAGAAGAAAGCTACCAAGAGGAAGAGGTTGAAATTGAGGAAGCTCGCAAAGAAGTGGAAGAATTCAAAGAAGAACACAAGGGAGTGAAGTTTGCAAGACCTCTCCCAAAGCCATCACCATCCAATACAACATTCAAGTGGGTAAAATTCTTATCCTTAACCTTTACGTTCCCACTTGAATATGGGCTACTGGAGACGGATGGTCAACTTAGAGCTCTTTGTGGCATTAAGAGTAAGAGGAAGATGGTTAGTGGTGAGAGTTGTCAAGCAAGGTTCAATATGGTTGCATGCTCCAAATTGAAGTGCAAGGATTGGTGTAGAGCTCAATTGAATGGGTCTAGAAGGTTGTTTGGATGTCTCTGTGAGAATTCAGATTGCTTGCCACCCGGTGGGAACAATGGTGATTCATAAGAAGACGGGTGTAAAAGCAAGGTTTGGGACCCTGGAATTCATTCTCACAATCAACACTATTGGGGCCTTGTCACTTGCTTCAACATGCACGAAGGAGTTATACGCCTAGTTTGGAATCCTAGTGGCCATTGGATTAACAAACATTGGTGGAGATTCCTGGATCATTACAAGCACAAGCCACCATGACAAGGAGCTCACCACATGTCCAACCTAAGGACTTTAACTAAAAGTACTATGTGGGAGATAACCCACCGTGGTATGATCATTCCTTTTCATTCTTAGCTTTATTTTGTTTTATTTTTATTAGTAGTAGTTTTCTTCCTTATTTGATTTTTATTGAGTTCTTACTAATTTTCTGATAATGCAGCTATTTTATCATAGGAACCAAACACCTCAGGCTATAAAAAAAAAAGAGCACACGACGCGCAAGCGTCGCTGACGCGTACGCGTCAGATGGGTGTGCGTGAAAAAAAAGTGAACAGAGAGTTGCGCGGGAGTGGCGCAGGAAGGATGCCTCTAGCACAAACAAACCCACGTGTACGCGTAGCCCACGCGTGCGCGTCGTCTACAATTTTAGCCACCTCACGCGTGCGCGTCAATGACGCGTACGCATGACCTTGAAATCGGCGTAAATGGGTGTTTTTGCAAACAGTTGTGCTGGCTTGGGACTGGAAGTATGCCATTTGTGCTCGCGTCCTTTGCAGAAACGACCAGCCATGCGTGCGCGTGCATGACGCGCACGCGTCACATAGGAATCTTAGTTCCCCAGCCATGCGAACAGAGAGTTGTGCATGCGCGCAGCTAGCTTTGCGCAAATCGCATAAAACCCAGGGCACGCGGACGCGTGCCTGACGCTTTCGCGTCATTAAGAAAATCTCGCGACCCACGCATACGCGTGCCGTACGCGTACGCGTCGCCTGCGCCGCACACCTCCACCAGTTCGCCGCCAGTTCTTAATTTTTTTTTATTTTCTCTCCCAAATCCTAATTCTCTCTTGTTCTTTTATCCTTTTATTCTTATTTCAGTATAATATTTGTTTCTTTTTATTTTCAGTTCTTCTTTGCTTGAGGACAAGCAAACCTTTAAATTTGGTGTTGACGCGTCGCTTATAGGTTTTCTGTCTTTTCTTATGGCACCAAAGAGAGGCGAATCATCTTCACAAAGGAGCACAACCTAAAGAATAAAATGACTGCTCGAATAACTAAGGTGGTTGAGTTCCTTTCATTTTTTCCTTCCCGCTGTTATTATGTTATGTTCTGGTTTCCTACTACTTTGTTTTGGTTACTGCATGATCCTTTATTAGTAGATTCACAGGTTCTAGTTTAATTTTGTGTGAAGTGCTTTAATTCTGAAAGATGTCTCATGTATTAACCACTGAGCTTGAAATCAAAAAGAAAAGAAGAACAGATGCAGTGTATGAGAATTTGAGCTTAATTTTTAGAGTAGTCTCATTTATTCAAATGTGGTGGTATTTTATGTGACTCTGAATGCATGACATGAACAGTGCATATTTTTTATAGTAAAGTTTATGAATGTTAAAATTGTTGGCTCTTGAAAGAATGATGAAAAAAAGAGAAATGTTATTGATAATCTGAAAAATCATAAAATTGATTCTTGAAGCAAGAAAAAGCAATGAAAAACGCGAAGCTTGCGAAAAAAATAAAATAAAATAAAATATAGCAAGCAGAAAAAGCCAATAACCCTTTAAACTAAAAGGCAAAGGGTAAAAAGGATCCAAGGTTTTGAGCATTAATGGATAGGAGGGCCCAAAGGAATAAAATCCTGGCCTAAGCGGCTAAATCAAGTTGTCCCTAACCATGTACTTGTGGCGTGAAGGTGTCAAGTGAAAAGCTTGAGACTGAGTGGTTAAAATCATGGTCCAAAGCAAAACGAGTGAGCATAAGAACTCTGGGCACCTCTAACTGGGGACTCTAGCAAAGCTGAGTCACAATCTAAAAAGGTTCACCCAGTTATGTGTCTGTGGCATTTATGTATCCGGTGGTAATACTGGAAAACAAAATGCTTAGGGTCATGGTCAAGACTCATAAAGTAGCTGTGTTCAAGAATCAACATACTGAACTAGGAGAATCAATAACACTATCTGAATTCTGAGTTCCTATGGATGCCAATCATTTTGAACTTCAAAGGATAAAGTGAGATGTCAAAATTATTCAGGATTGCAGTTGTAAACCCCACTATAAGAAGAGACATGAGCTTAATCAAACTCTCATTCTCATGCAAATTCACATCCTAAGCTTATATTAGTTTTGGTTGCTTGAGGACAAGCAACAGTTCAAGTTTGGTGTTGTGATGCGTGAGCATCTTTCCTATCTTTTTCTAGTGAATTTGCATCTCATTTGTTGAATTTAATAAAGAATTAATTATCTTTTAGCCAATATGGATGCTACTTTGAGTCTTTTGAAATTTTGTTTATTTTAGGTAGCATTCGGCGGAATTTGATAGAGTTTCTGCAGCACAAGAATCAAAGGAGATGGCAGCGAGGAGCGACACCTATGCGTGACTGACGCGTACACGTGATTTGGAGCTTTCCATGGCGACGCATGCGCGTGACTGACGTGTACGCGTGATTTGAAGATTTGCTCAGCGACGCGTGCGCGTGACTGACGCATCCGCGTGACTTGCAAAAAAGACCATCGACGCGTACGCGTGACATGCGCCACATGCAGAAAACGAAGAAAAATGCTGGGGGCGATTTCTGGGCTGTTTTAACTCAGTTTCCAACCCAGAAAACACAGATTAGAAGCTGCAGAATGGACAAAACAAGTGGTCCCCACCCATCAATTGAAGACTTGATTATTTAGTTAATTTTGATTTAAATTCAAATTTGAATTCTAGGAAAAGATATTATTTTAATTTTAAAAATTAGATTTTAAATTTATTAGGATTAGTTATAAAAGGGAGAAGAAACCTCTCTTTTGGGAGAGGTCCTGGGGAGGATCTCATTCCATCCCAATTTACAATCCGTATTTTCTCTGAACCATGAGCAACTAAACCTCCACTGTTAAGGTTAGGAGCTCTGTCTATTGTATGGATTGATATTATTATTTATCTATTTTAATTCATATTTTGATTTATATTTAAGAATTATTTTCGTTCTTTATTTTATGAATTTGGGTGGAACGGAAGTATGACCCTCTTTCTAAATGCGTTCTTGTATAACTTGGAAAAACTATTTACTTGAACAACAGCTTGAAAACATATTCTCCTAAATTTCTAATTTATCTGGATTTAATAGGATACGTGACATATAATCCTTTTATGTTTGGGTAATTAGGATTTCTGTAGCATATAACTAGAATTGAACTTCACCCCCTAATTGGAATTAATTGACCAAGGAATTGGCTGTTGATGAATTTTAGAGGAGACTAGAAAGGTCTAAGGAATTAGGGTCTAGTCACATATAGTTGCCATAAATTAGATCTTACATGATTAAAATAAAATAATAAGAAAAGTCAATCCGAAAAATAGATAACTCTGAAACCTTAACTGTTTCTTCATATTTTATTCCTCACCTATTCACCTGCCTGTCTTCAAACTCTTCTTTATTTTTTAATGCTTTTGAACTTCCAAACACTATTTTCTGTTTTTCTAACTAATCCTATCAAACACTATTGTTGCTTAATCCATCAATCCTCGTGGGATCGACCCTTACTCACGTAAGGTATTACTTGGTACGACCTGGTGCACTTGTCGGTTAATCTGTGGTTATAAATTCCGCACCAATGACGCAACAAGTTGGTTTTCCAATATGGAAGTTCAAAAAAGATGCTTCTCTTTCTGCACTGCATAGTTGCTTGCCTACCTCTTTTTCCTTTCTTGTTCAACTTTTCTTTCTTCCCGAATGTAACATCAAGATTTTCTACTTGTGCCAGAATTTCGGATCCTGATAATTTAGCTGGAGGATCACGTTCTTCTATGTGTCCATCAAAATGAACTATACTTAATCTGAATCGATGTTGTCTACCAAGAAAATGTTGATGACCTATATAACAACATTTTTTGCTATGCTTAAGATAACAAGGTTTTGCATCAAAATTACAAGTTGGGCAAGCCAAACCAGTATATGTGTTCCATCCAGAGAGCATGCTTAGGCCATGAAAATCACTAACTATCCATATAAGAGCTGCATGAATCTTAAACATTTTATGTTCTAATGCATTATAAATTTTCATACCCTCATCCCATGATTCTTTTAACTCTCTGACAAGTGGTTTAAGATATATGTCTATATTATTTCCAGTACTATGCTTTCCAGGTATAACCATTGACAGGATAAATGAAGTATGTTTTATACACATCCAAGGAGGAAGATTATATGGAATCAGAAACACAGGCCAAATGCTATGAGTAGAACTCATTGATCTATAAAGATTAAAACCATCACTAGCAAATCCTAAGCGGACATTTCTAGGTTGCAATCCAAACTCTCTGTGTGTCAAATCAAAAGTCTTCCACGCACTACCATCCCTTGGATGTACCATTTTGTCATTTCTCCCTTCGTCGTTGCATGCCATAACATTATGCTCTACAGTTTTATGACACATGAACAATCTTTGCAACCTTGGCAGATTGCTCTTTCTTCTTCTTCTTCTTCTTCTTCTTCTTCTTCTTCTTCTTCTTCTTCTTCTTCTTCTTCTTCTTCTTCTTCTTCTTCTTAGAATTCCATCTAGAAGCACCACAATGACGGCATGTTTGTTTGATGTTGTTTGGGTCTTTATCCTCAAACAACATACAATTATTAGGGCAAGCATCTATCTTAACATAGTCAAGACTTAGTTTTCGAATTAGTTTCTTTGCCTGATCAAAAGTCGTAGGCAAATTCACACAACTAAAAGCATCCTTCACCAACTCAAGTATCATGGTAATGGCTTTGTCACTTAGTCCACACAAGACTTTAATATGATACAATTTGACTATGGATTCTAGCTTTGTGAAGTTGCTTCCTTCTTGTAGCTTTTGATTGCCTTCCTTGAGAAACTGATCAAAGTCTTTATGATTTTCTCTTGGCTCATTGTTTACAAAATCTTTCATGCCTGAATCCTCACCGCTCTCCTGATCCATATGTATCCCGAAAGCATCATTTACCATGTTATCTAGGGGATGTTCAGTTGCCAATGTCTCACGCATGACATATGCACTTGTTGAGAATTCGGTTATTTCTTTCTCACCATGAAAGTTCCATGCAACATAATTCTTAGGAAATGGTTTGTAAAGTAAATGATCTCTAACATCTTTTCGAGCACACCATTTGCAAAACCCACAACTTGAACACGGACATATTGTCTTACTATTCTCAATTGCTCTATGTTGAAATGTAAATCTAAGAAGTATTCTAGACCAACTAGATATTCATTTGAGCTTCGTGGTTTAGCAATCCAAGATTTATCCATCGTTGCTAGTTAAACTTCAAGTAGGAAAAAATAATTACTAAAAAATATATATGAGACTTCTAACATAATAAACTACAAAGCTATAATAGACTTCTAACATATTTAAAACAAAACAAGATATAATTATTATCTTACCTCAACAAGCACTTGTTCAAAAGCAATAGCAAGAAACTGGTGAGAGAAAAATCAGTACCCACTTCAATTATAATTATTATCTATCAAGAAATTGAAGGATAATATGATCAATTAAATTAAACAATAGAAGAATACACTAAAACAAAAATAAGAGGATAGGAAATAAGGTAGACACTTCAATTATAATTTACTACAGCTCATCTGGTTGGAAGAAGTTCCTATCATGTTGCCTTTTAATAATTATTAGCATATCCATGTGGATATATATACATATATATAGTAAGGTTTTTAAAGCACATAGATATAAAATGAAATAATATGTACGCATATATGAATCACGTACGCAAGGGTGCTGGACAGAAACCATCACCCATGTATGGCGCAGGAGGCCAAATATGCATCCATGCTTTTGGCCCATCTCGCATACGCATGCATAGGGCCGCGTATGCATGAGGGCCTGGCAGAGATGCACACCCGCGTATGCATGCCATCCCAGATTGGCAAAATTCTGTAAAATTGCATAAATCAATTTTAAACACCAAACTTTAAATGTTCATAACTTCCTCTATAAAAATTTATTTCCATCAAACTTTATATCAATTTAAAGCTCTTTAAATCGTCTTTAATTTAAAATAAAAAATTATTTGATTTCAATGTCTGAATATCAAGTTATGATCTACCAAGGTTAACCAAAAATTAAGTTTTACATAAAAACATCAAAGTTCTCAAACTTCCACACTTCAAAATCAAACCAACCAAAACATACTCAAAACAACCCCAAAATCATAATAGATACTCCCAAACATTTATTAATCACCTAACTATCAAAGTCTCTTAATACTCACCTCCTTCAACCTCAATTCCTCCTAAATTCACACCAAAATTCCTCAATCATATATTCTCAACCTGAACCACAACAACCAATAATCCATATCATCATCAACAATCATCTTCAAGAACAACACCCAACATTATAACTCATCAAGGCAACATACTCATTGTTATCATCATCTACCAACATATATATACATATCATCATATTCATACTCATACAACCTCCATCTATACCACAATCAAATATAGTATTTATATACAATTAATCATACAACCACATTATTCAAACCTATCTTAAAGGCCACTAGCCTAAGTTTCACGAAACATTATATACTACATATAGGAAATCGAAACCATACCTTGGCCGATTATCCTCCACGCACAAAACCACTTCACCACAAGCTTTCAAGTCCTCACACAACACCAAGTATACTCTATATCATGAAAAATAACAAGAATCAAAGCTAGGGTTTATGACATTCAACTAAACACAAGGGTTTAGTGATATCTTACCTTGTCCAATGAGTTTTGAGATAAAATCCACTACTCACCCAAGCTAGATTACACCTAAACAACAAGAACACAAAGAAACTCAACAACCCAACAAGCCATTTTCGAAAATGACATAGGACAGAGAAACTAGAAAATAAAGAGTGAGTTTCTTACCACTTTGATGGGTTAGAAAGGAAGAGCTCGGCAAGAGCTTCACGTGGCCGCAAATGGCTTGTCAATCGAAGCATCGTAGCACAAGTTATGGCTCAAAGAAGGAGATGATGAATAGTGTCAATGGTGGACACTCTTCTCTCTCAATCTCACGACCCTCTCTCCCTCTTGTGCTGAAAATGAGCTTTCTTGGCTCATTTATGACTTTATATAAGTTGGGTTTGGATCTAACTTGGGCCCGGTCCAACCGCGTATCGTTTTTAGTTCGTTTGACTGAACTTGGGCCAAAACCTTTAGAATAAGTACCTGGTTTGCTATTTCAAAAACTCTTCTAAGGTTTTCTACTGTTTTATTCTCTCTCACGCAGTACTAGACAGACTTAAGCTGGTACTGCCAGCTAATCTATCGGTACGCATTTTTACGCGAAAATTTTCAAAAGAGAATATTTTTTCACTCAGAAAAATCCACTGAATCCGAATCTTACATTTATATTTTAAAATTTTTTTTTTATATTTTCGAACCTATTTCGGGCAATTAAATTATTCTATTCTACTTAAGCGATTTTACATGAAAACTCCGGTTCTTACAATTAAAATTTGTATTTTTAATATTTCTAACCCGTTGGATTAATAAAATTTAGTTTCCTAATTTTTTTATTAATAATTAATTTATTAACAAATTAATTTGTATGGTGTGAGAGAGTTTACACATAATTGTTTCTTCATAGAGTTAGCACGGAAAACGCTTTTAATAATGTGTGGTCTAGTTCTAAATTAGATGGAAACTTGATTATAGTTATTGGGAAACTTTGATGCCTCTCTGTTCTTGAGTGAACAACCTGGATGCAAGTCGGTTCCTGAGAGTCGATGCCGAGTTATTGTCCTCAACGCCAAGCTTCAGGTCTCGAGGGTTCGAGCTCTTCGTCCACGGGTAATTCACGTCATGGAGAGTATGAACAACGGCCGGGGGGGAGTGTACCTGCAAAAGGCACTCCTTTGTATGTGGCCATTGATATATTTGTCCAAGTGGCCTTGGCGAGCTAGTCGCTCTAGGAGGTCCTTGGCGATGACGCACTCATCAGTTCTGTGGCCGTGCTTCTGATGGAAGGTGCAATATTTGGATTTGTCGACTTTATTTACATCCTGATAGGTGTCGGCTTTTTGCGGAGGTTTGATCAGCTTTGAGTTTAGAATTTCTTTGATGATGTCATCTCTCTTTGTATTGAACTGAGTGTATGACTCATAACGAGGAGTTAGCTTGAAATTTTTCTTATTGTCCCGAGCTTTGTCCTCATCTTTGTACTGGGGTTTGTCAACCTTTCGAGATTGTCGAAGTTCCTCAATATCTATTTGTCTTTTTGCCTTTTCGCGGAACTCGGCCAGGGTCCTTGGTTTGGCAACCGTAATTGCTTCTTGGAATTTTCCTGGTCGGAGTCCACTCTTGATGGCATGCAAATGCACCTCGGGATGGAGATCTGGTATGCTCATGGCGACTTTTGTAAAGCGAGTCATGTAGTCCTTTAAGCTTTCATTCTGGCCTTGTTTGATTGCATTCAGGTAGTCTGAGTCATGTAAGTAGATTGCAGATCCTGCAAAGTGTTCCTCGAAAAGCTTTGCTAGTTCCCGAAAACGAGAGATAAAATCTGTAGGCAAAGAACAAAATAATCAAGTGCAGGGCCATCTAAATAAGAAGGAAAACAATGACATAAGACGGAATCACCGTTTACGATCATTATGGATCTGAAAATTTTGAGGTATTTCTTCGGATCTCCTAACCCGTCGTAGGGGGTTAAGGTCGGTGGTAAGGTGAACTTTCTGGGTAGCTCGAAATTCATAACTTCGGCTATGAAAGGTCCCACGGAGTTATCGGGCTCGTTATCCTCATTTTTTGGCTGACCATCCTCATTCCGCGGAGGCCGAGCTCCTTCGTTTCACGGAGGCCGAGCGTCTTCAACTCGAATAGTTTCAGAGATGTGCGTCGGATTAGATTGGTGTTCTTCACCTTCTGGTTGTTCGCGACGATCATTATTGTTTTCAATCCAAGCGTTTGCTAATTCGGCAATCTGATTTGCCATTCTTTGATTTTCTTCTGTCATGCATTGGTTTGCCTCCGCCATACGTTGGTTGGCTCGTTGTAGCTCAGTTACCATCCGAAGAAGTTCAGATGGTGTAGTTGGAGGCACGTCAGCCATGGATCCACGTGGCAATACTGAGGCCGATAAATAAGAAAGATTTTATGTTCTCGGCCCCACGGTGGGCGCCAATTGTTCTTGAGTGAACAACCTGGATGCAAGTCAGTTCCTGAGAGTCAATACCGAGTTGTTGTCCTCAACGCCGAGCTTTAGGTCTCGAGGGTCCGAGCTCTTCGTCCAAGGGTAATTCACGTCGTGGAGAGTATGAACAGTGGGGGGAGGAGGGAGTGTACCTGCAAAAGGCACTCTGATGCTTAAGTTAGTATTGTGTACTCAATGTGTCTCTCGAGGATAAAAAATCTTACCTTTATAGGTGAGGTGGGATAAGTCGGTTATGCTTCCGACAGTTACCTGTATTGGAAAGCAGTTATTATAGATTGGTAGGTTACAATATTAGGTCGAAGGTTTGTAATCTAGATCATAATCCGTTGAGCCGAATTATAACGCATAATGTCGAGTTATGACACATGATGCCGAGTTATGGCTTTTGATTCGTAACAGCCATATTACTATCCATTTGAAGGCTTAGGATTTATCAAACTTCGTTTTACCGGGTTTGTAAAAAGGTGTTGATCCTGCCCAATAGAGAAGAGATTAATTAGCGCTAAACACCTTCCCAATAGAGGAGTGATCAATTAGCTCTATCTCAAATTCATCAAGGTGTAGATTATACAATATTTGACAAAAAAAATGTCAAAAATACAAAAGAAGCATGAAACATATTATAACTATAAGTTGTTCTTTGAATCCATGTCCTACACATACTGCACTATAAGTTCTTAAGTTTAGCTAACATAACACATATTCTAAGAACACATAATAAGGTTATTATTAATAATTTTTTTTATAATAAATATAAAATAAATACATTAAAACTTTTAAAATTTTTGTATTTTCAATAAAGAGTTAAAGACTTTCTCAATTTGTAGTCTTAACATGTACTTTTAGAACATAAGATAGTTAAACCCTAAGATTTTTCTTTTCTTTTTTCCTAATAAAAAGAGTAAAGGTCCAATCTTAGTTCTATATATTTTTACAAAGGACAGCATGAACCTTTAGAAAAGATACATTTTGGCCCCAATATTATTATTTTAAAACAATACAAATTCTTTGTTAAAAAAGTTGTCCAATAATAATAGAAATTGATTTTGTGAGAATTTTATTTATACTCTGTGAGAATTTTCAACAATTATTTCTAACAATGTGACCAACTACTACCATCACAGTTATTTTCAACAATTTTATTTCCTAACCCCTCCCTCCACCAAGTTATCTAAGAGAAACTACTACCAATAATTTTTTCATTTTCATCTTTATAACTTTTACTTTTACTACTTTTATCGTTCAACTATACTTTATCATCTTTATTATCTCTTCTACCACCATCAACACCAACACCAATATCATCAACATCAGCATTTCATTCTCTCATTTTTTGTTCGATACTCTTTTTCTTTTTTGAAAAATAT
This sequence comes from Arachis ipaensis, assembly GCF_059453495.1. Classification (NCBI taxonomy): domain Eukaryota; kingdom Viridiplantae; phylum Streptophyta; class Magnoliopsida; order Fabales; family Fabaceae; genus Arachis; species Arachis ipaensis. The sequence goes on along the minus strand of NC_142437.1, from coordinate 93,058,176 downwards.
TTTTACTGTAATTATTTTTTCTTCTTGTAACATCACACTTCTGATAATAATTATTCTCCACTTAATCACCACTAATAAAAAAATTTAAAATAGACTAGTTAATAATTTGTAAGAGTTTAAATTTTTTACATATTACAAATGAATCCGGCACAAAATAAAATTTTGTTATGATTTGATGAATTTTTCAGTAAATAATTTATATTGTCTTAAAATAATAATATTATTACTAAAAGTTATTATTTTTTGTAAAAATAGACTGACTGAATCATAGTTATCAAATCCGCGCTCGATCCGGCTGATTCGACCGGAAATCCAGTCATCTGGCCGGGTCGAGCCACTCGTTGAACCGGCTATGCATTGGACCCGGTGGATCCCGGTTCGACCCGATAGATTTTCGTTAAAACCGATGACCCGGCCAGTTAATTCAACCCGGTCCGGGTCGTGCTTAAGAAAACGGCATCGTTTAGCTTTTAGTTGCCCCCTTCCCCTTTCAATGAAACCCTAATGGCTAATCTCCCCTTCCCCATTTCCCCTAATCTGAGACAATTCCAGTGGAACCCCCCAAACCTCCCAGCCAACCTCGTCTCTCTGCTCCTTTGTCGTCGGCGCTCAGCAGTCCCTTACCATCGCCCTCACCTCATCACTCCATCGTCTCTCCCCTCACCTTGTTACTTCGTCGTCTCTCCACTCACCTCGTCAGTCTCTCAGTCTCTCACCTCATCGTCGTCGCGGTCCCGTACCCCTGCCTTGCGTCCACTTCATCGGCGGCAGAAAGCTCACAGAAGACAACCAATCAAGCAGCATCTCTGCATCTGCTCCCTCAAGTTAGTGGGGTGGTGGTGGTCAGCATCTCTGTATCTGCTCCCTAAGGTCATTCGGGCGGTGGTGGTCGTCTTCTTGTGTCGCGGTCTGGGAACCAGTTAACCAGGTGAGCTCCTTTCAAGTTTTTGACCCTGGTCTTTCACTAGAATTGTTGTTGAATACTAAACCTAGTGGTTGCTGTTGTAATTGAATTTTAGAGTTGTTGAACTTGAGCATATTTTAGTTAGTATGGTTATTGAATATGGTGGTTATTACTATTGTATTTGATTTTTTAAAGTTGCTATTGAATCTGGTGGTTATTACTTTAGTTAGAATTATTGTTGAACTTGAATCTGGGCTGTTGTTGCATTTAGAGTTGTTGTTTGTTGCTGGTTGCTGTGTTGTTTTAGAGTTGCTGTATTTTTTAGAACTGTTGTTGTTTGTTGTTGGTTTTTTTTAGAGTTGTTATTTGTTGAATCACAGAATCAGTGAACTTTGGTGAAATAGTGGTGGTTGTTGTGTTGCTTAAAAGCTGACTTAAGTAAATCTTTTGTTGCTAAAAATATTTTTTGTTTCTTTTGCTAGAATTTTAAAAATGTCTTCATCTCAAACACCATCAGAAACGCCACCATCTCAAGAACAAGCATCATTAGCAATGTACTAAAGACTAGTTTATTATCTTTTTTTTTTAGATCATTAGTTATGTTTAAAAATTGATATTAGATTATTAATGTTTGTAAAGACTTGCCTTTTAAATTTTAAGATATTATTTTAATTTTATTTATATAATTTTATTTTTTTTTTAATTATAACCGAATTAACTGGATGAACAGTGACCTACCAGTTGAATCAGTAACTCGATAATCCGGTCATATAACTGAATTGATTACCGGTTCGATTCTAATAACTATGGACTGAATTGTATCTTTTCTCTCACAAAAATGGCAAATTTGTTTATGGCTAGACTTTGTGGAGCGGGTCCAGCTGCCTGGCTATTTTAAGTGAGGAAAAAAAAGTACACAGATAAATACCATGTCCAACAACGACGGCACACATTTGTCCAAACTTTTATTCCTTTTCTAAATTTTAATACCTAACGAGGAAACAACTGGGAATGGGATAAGATTGAATGTGGAAGAGAAAGGAAATTAAAGGATCTTCAGAAGATATTTTCACTTTTTGTTGAAAAATTACTTTCTGACTTTTAAAGGATCTTCAGGAGATATTTTCACTTTTTGTCTCACAACAAGTTAAGAGACATTTTTGTTTTGTCTCGTAACAAGTTGAGAGACATTTTTCATTTTGTCTTCTGCGAACTAGAAACAGAAAAGAAGCAGAGAAGAGAGAATCACACCAAGAAGTATCCTGATTCAGCTACTAAGTGCAATGTAGCCTACATCTAGTCTCCATCACAACAATGATGGAATTTCACTATCTTTTACAAGATTACAAACATTAATTATTTTCCTAGGATCTATCCAATCCTATCAGGGACAAACCCATATTCTACACCCAATCTGAATTTGACTAGGACTTAAAACCTAGCTTTCAACCGCAAAGTACTAACCCAACTTGCAAGGGAATCCCCACAGGATCATGAACCACAACATACATATGTACAAAGAAACTCTGAGACATCTATGGCTTTTTCTCTAATATTGATCACTGCCTTTTTCCTCTCACTAGCTTTTTCTTACAAACCTCACCATGTTTGCTTTTTACCATGAGACCCAGACAGACAATACTAAGAAAAAAAATAAAATGAACATCTTTGAAGGAGAAGAACTCAAGAAGCTTGGGTAGCTATGAGAACTCTGTGCTTTTCACTTTCTCTCCTTGATCTCAACCCTTGGCTGTTCACCCTTAATATAGAAGGGGAATCTCCCAAGGTTGAAATCGGTTCAACCAAGCAACTTCTTCTCCAACCCAAAAACAGCTTCGGTTTGGACAAAGAGAAGAGCGAGGAAAAACCAAAAACCAACATGCATGTACCTCTCTCAACCCTTTTCATCAAGATCCTTCAATCTAAACCCTTGATCTTGTCTTTGACTCCAAGAAAGGATTCGGACCCTTGATGATCTTCTGACCCGGGACAGCTCCTTGTTTTCCCTTTTTGCTTCTTCATATATGTAGCTCGGCAGCTACCTTCTTTCTTTGATGAACAAAAATGGAAGTGAACTTTTGCAACTGAGATCTTCTTCTCTGACAGAGGCGGATTGCATCTATTTTTGGCTTCAAAAATCTTGAATCCCTTCTTCAAATCTTGTCTTCAATGGCAAAAATCTTGCCATGCCTTTCTTCAGATCTTCCTTCTTCATAGCCTTTCTTCCATAGCTTCTCTGTTACATTACTTTTTCTTCTGATAACTTTTATTTTCCATAACCTTCTAATGACTTCTTCTTTCTTCTCTATTTGATTGATATGACCGAAAGACAAGAGAGAGGGGAGAGAAGAGACAAAGCTTTTAATGCAATATTAAACCCAATTGAATTCTTACTTCCAGTTACCAATGCATAGAGTAACGTATGGATCTTTCAATGTGAATTAATCAAATTGAATTTTAACTTCCTGTTACCAAGGCGTGCACTTAATTGAGTTGAAATTTGAAATCCATTAGTCCATGGGAGTAGGTAACCGTAGCATGCTTAAAGTCTTTGGCCACTTCCTTCTTTTTCTTTTGTTTTTCCAATATTAGTCCATGGGCTTGTGATTTGGGCTTGTTTCAATCTCAAGGTTCAACTACTTTGAATGATTTAATTTTGCACAAGGCTAAATTAATTTATTGATCAAATTGGGCTATTCTAGCTTTTTGGCCCAATAGGAAATTAATTTATTCTTCCTGCACACTAACAAAAACATCAACCAAACAATTGAAAGTAATTTAATTATTTAAACATTAATAATTTTCTAATTTATATTTTAATAATGTTTCATCATCATTTCAATTAGATTCAAATTTTCCAAACTCAACAGCTGTGTTGCTTAAAAAATGACTTAAGTAAATCTTTTGTTGCTAAAAATATTTTTTGTTTTTTTTTGCTAGAATTTTAAAAATGTATTTATTTCAAACACCATTGATGAGCGGATAATTTATACCCTTTTTGGCATTGTTTTTACATAGTTTTTAGTATGATTTAATTACTTTTTATTATATTTTTATTAGTTTTTATTCAAAAATAATATTTCTATACTTTACTATGAGTTTGTGTATTTTTCTGTGATTTCAGGTATTTTCTGGCTGAAATTGAGGGACCTGAGCAAAAATCTTATTCAGAGGCTGAAAAATGACTGCAGATGCTGTTGGATTCTGACCTCCTTGCACTTGAAGTGGATTTTCTAGAGTTACAGAAGTCCAATTGACGCACTATCAATTGCGTTGGAAAGTAGACATCCTGGGCTTTCCAGAAATATATAATAGTCCATACTTTGCCCGAGATTTGATGGCCCAAACTGGCGTCCAACGACAGCCTAAAACATCTTGGCGTAAAACGCCAAAACTGGCACCAGAATTGGAGTAAAACGCCCAAACTGGCACCAAAGCTGGCGTTTAACTCCAGAAACAGCCTATGCACGAAAAGCTTCATTGCTCAGCCCAAGCACACACCAAGTGGGCCCCGAAAGTGGATTTCTGTACTATCTGCACTTAGTTACTCATTTTCTGTAACCCTAGGTTACTAGTTTAGTATAAAAACTACTTTTAGAGATTTATTTTAGATCTTTTGATAGACTTTTACCATCTTATACTATTGTACACGTTTGGAGGCTGGCCTTACGGCCATGCCTAGACCTTTCACTTATGTATTTTCAACGGTGGAGTTTCTACACCCCATAGATTAAGGTGTGGAGCTCTGCTGTTCTTCATGAATTAATGCAATTACTACTATTTTTCTATTCAATTCACGCCTACTTCTTCTCCAAGATATATTCTCGTACTTAATTCAGTTAAGTCAGAATGAAGGGGTGACCCGTGACAATCACCCAATCTTCGTTACTCGCTTAGCCAAGATCGTGTGCCTGACAACCACAAAGCGATCTACATGATGTTCAACGTAGTCATTGGACGACAGCTGGAGTATACTCTCTTGGATATCTAATACACGGACTGAGTCCGTGAGATTAGTATCTTCGTGGTATAGGCTAGAACCATTGGCAGCATTCCTGAGATCCAGAAAGTCTAAACCTTGTCTGTGGTATTCCGAGTAGGATCTGGAAAGGGATGACTGTGACGAGCTTCAAACTTGCGAATGTTGGGCGCAGTGACAGTGTGCAAAAGGACAATGGTCCTATTCCGACGCTAGCGGGAACCGACAGATGATTAGTCGTACGGTGACAGCGCATATGGATTTGTTTTCATCCGAGAGGATCATACAGCTTGCCATGGAAGGAGGTAACGCATGGTTGGAAGAAGGCAGTAGGAAAGCAGAGGTTTTGAAGCAACAAAGCATCTCCAGATGCTTATCTGAAATTCCCACCAATGAATTACATAAGTAACTTTATCTTATTTTATATTTTATTTATATTTTAATTATCAAAACCTCATAACCATTTGAATCCGCTTGACTGCGATTTACAAGGATGACCATAGCTTGCTTCAAGCCGACAATCTCCGTGGGATCGACTTACTCACGTAAGGTATTACTTGAACGACCCAGTGCACTTACTGGTCAGTTATACGGAATTGTGAAGAAGTCTTGAATTCAAATTCTCCCACACCAAGTTTTTGGCACTATAGCCAATGAACGAATAATCACGATTTTGCGTACCAACCATCAAAAACGCCATCATTTCAAAAACAAGTATTATTAGCAATGTACTAAAAACTAGTTTATTATTTTTTTATTATTAATTATGTTTAAAAATTGATATTAGATTATTAATGTTTGTAAAGACTTGTCTTTTAAATTTTAAGATATTATTTTAATTTTATTTATATAATTTTATATTTTTTTAATTATAACCTTATTAATTGAATAAATAATAATCTACCAATTAAATCAATAATTCGATAATCTGATCATATAACTAAATTAATTATCAATTTAATTCTAATAACTATGGACTGAATTGCATCTCACGAAAATAACAAATTTGTTTATGGCTAGACTTTGTGGAGCGGGTCCAGCTGCCTGGCTATTTTAAGTGAGGAAAAAAAAGTACACAGAAAAATACCATGTCCGACAACGGCGGCACACATTTGTCCAAACTTTTATTCCTTTTCTGAATTTTAATACCTGACGAGGAAACAACTGGGAATGGGATAAGATTGAATGTGGAAGAGAAAGGAAAAATCACCAAAATGGGTCATCAACACATGAATTGAACAATGTATGGTTACTTATAATTGGTCATAACGGCGGGTGACTATAACTTTATTTTTGGCTCTCATGCAACTCTTTAATGTCAACATCAAATCATTAATGTGACATTGTATAGGTCCCAATACGATATGCAACTGTCCCCTCTATAAATGGCTAAAAACCTAAAACACAACTAGGGATATCTAAATTAATATTTAACAATTTTTTTTTCAAAGTAGTTTCTCATTTTGAAATATTAAATAAATAAAATTAATTTTAATACATTCATAATATATTTTACATAACTTGAATAATCATGTTATGATACAATTATAAAAAATTAGTTATTTTTACTATCTAGCAATTGAATATATACATGTTGGAGTGTATTAATACCATAAAAATTTATTTTAAGCTTTAACATTCTTTAACATCGTAAATGTGCTTTCCATTAAGTTGTTCAAATTCAATCCAAATCAATAAAAATGGCATTAATTTAAATTTGATTGGATTCTATTTTTTTGCAAACTAAATGAATTGGATCGAATTTTAGATTTACTTCTCAAAATTGATCCAATCTAATCTAAATCGTACAATATCCTATAATATTATTATTTTATTATTATATTTACAATTTTATTTATAAATTTTTTTTTGAAAGAAAGAAAGAGCTCAACACTCAAGGTGGAGCATAGAAAGACAACATTAAACATAAAAACAAACAACTCCTATGTCATCTCTGGCATAGCCATCGGCCACATGAGTTATTTACTATACCACTCTGTACCACATGAAAACGATTGATCCACACACTCTACAACTCTTGTTATCTTGCTCTGAAATATGAACTCATTCCGTCGTAGCCAAATAATCCATATTACTGAGAAGAACCCAACTAGCCAAAACTTGCGCTGCTCGTCTCTCATCGGCAAAGATCTCCAACTCTCAAAGTGGTCTTTCAAGGTACCGGGAGCAGTCCACTCCTGTCCAAATGCCGATATCCATGCACACCACACCTTCCAAGAGAACTCACATGTAACAAATAAGTGTTGTATAGTTTCAACACCTTTCTTACACAACATGCAGACGTTATCATTCTGTTGTAGGATTCCCAATCTACTTAGACGATCATTTGTGTTCACCCTGTCTACTAATACAAACCAAGCGAACAACTCGACTTGAGGTGGGACTAGACCTTTCCAAATTTTCTTTGTATCGTATAGCGAAGAAGCTCCTCATTCATGGTCTCTTCCTGCAAAACCTGCACAAATGAGTTAGTAGAATAAACTCTTTCCTTGCCAAATTTTCACATCACTCTATCTTGTACATCTGATACTAATCTAACAGATTGCAAGACGTGTAGCAGCTGATCCAATGTATCAGTCTCCCATTCGCGGAGTTCCCTCCTCCATTGGAAGTGCCAAACCCACTCTATCCCATCCCGAATCCCACAATCCCCAATTACTGATCCTTTTTGGTTTGAAATCAAGAAGAGTCTCGGAAAGGAGTCTTTCAACTTTCCCACTTGGAGCCATGTATTCTCCCAGAACCTGGTTGATCTACCATCTCCTACTTCCTTAGCAAGGCCATCAATCATCTTCTGCCTGACATGTTACTCCTTTATTTGTATTTGACATTGTCTCTCCATGGGCCCCCTCTCCTTGGTAACTCCTGAGTTGACAACAAGTGATTCGGGTTCAAGCTATTACAGGAGCACACAATCTTCTTCCATAGAGGACAGTCCTCCTTTGAGAATCGTCACCACCATTTAAATAGTAAGGCAGTATTGCGAACCACCGCATCACCCACCCCCCGAGCCTCCAAGCTTCTTTGGTACCTGGACCATCTCCCACTTCACGAGAGCCATACCAGGTCGTCAATCATCCTTCCCCCAAAAGAACCTCCTATGCAAGGAAATGATTCTTCGTGCAACTGCATTTGGCATCTTATACAATCTCAGGTAATAGATAAGTAGGCTGTTGATCACCGACTTAATGAGCACCAGCTTTCCAGCCTTACTAAGAATCTTCGCTTTCCACAAGCTTAGTTTTTCATCCACCTTATCTAGAACCGGCTTCCAAGTTTTTACTAACCGTGGGTTTGCTCCTAGGCTGATGTCAAGATACCTCACCGGCAGTGCTGCCTCCTGACACCCTAGTAGTTGACACATTCGGCTAACCCACTCCTGACTGCAGTTCACTGGTATCAAGTTGGACTTCTCAAAATTAATGTTCAGTCCAGACATCAATTCGAAGCATCTCAGAAGCCTCTTCCGGCGGACAGAATAATATAGTGTCATCAGCAAATTGTAAGTGTGACAACTCTATATTATCCCTCCCGACTAAGAGTGGAGATATCCGACCGTTCCTTACTGCCTCCGCGATCATCCGGTTAAGCACATCCACCACCAGAACAAACAGAAACGACGATAACAGGTCCCTTGCCGTAGGCCCCTCTCCATTTTGAATGGTTTTGATGGTGACCATTGATCAGGATAGAGATGGATGCCGACCTAACACACTCTCTAACCCATGATCTCCATGTTCTACCGAAACCCATCTTTTCTAAAACAGTATCAACAAAGCACCATTTAACTCTATCATAGGCTTTATGGAAATCCAATTTGATAATCATTGATGCCTTCTTTTTCTGTTTCAACCATTGCACCGTTTCACATGCAATTAAAGCTCTATCATGTATCTTCCTTCCCTTCACAAAGACACTCTGTGATTCCCCAACTAAGCCTGACATTACACTCCTCATTCTCCGTGTCAACAACTTAGAGATAACTTTATATGCACATCCAACTATACTGATAGGTCTGAGGTCTTTAATTTCCTTAGCCCCAACAAATATATTCAATTTGTTAACATTTTTATATTATTCATGTATTATTATTATTTAATAAATATTTTATGTTCAAAATATAATTTATTTATTTATTTTAACTAATCTATAATTTTATTTTATTGTTATGTTATCATTGATTTTTCAAAATGATGTTGAGATTTATTATGTCATTGTTAGTTATTTAAAATTTGATGTTAAAACTTGTTATATATTTTTTTATTTTTTTAATTTACAAAACCGCAAATTCAATCCAATCCAATCCAAACCGCTTGAAATTGAATCAGATTGGATCGATTATTTTTTTAAAAAAAAAAACATCAAATCCAAACCGCATCGCAAATAAAATTAGTGTTTAGATCAGATGAATTTTTAACTCAAAATCAATCCAAACTGGACCGCAAATTCCCTGCTTTCCACTTGCCACGAAAGAGAGCATAGGCCTTTTGAATGCTGTACTAATACAATAAGAAGCGACAAATAGAATTCATCTTCATCATATATATGTAATAAAAAGGGCAAGTTACTTAAATAAATAGAATAGAGAAAATATTTACCCAAATGTGCAAAACTGGTTCTTGTTACCTGCATGTGCAAAAAGCCATTTCTATGTAATCCGTGGCAACCCACCACGGTTTCAAAACGTGCATAAACCGTGGCAGGTCCCAGCGGATTATGGCCAAAAGATATAGAGTGTAAACCGTGGTAGGTCACCACGGTTTACTAAGGAGAGATGGCGTGCATAAACCGTGGAGAGTCACAACGGTTTATGAAAAAACTTGTTTGCACATAAAACTTTGTGGGTCACCACGGTTTATGTGTGGTAAATAATGGCTAGAAAATCTTGTTAATTTTATGTCCAATAGAAAATGAATTTATTACCACAATAAATTTATGAGCAGAATCTTAAATTATGTCTTATCAACAACAGCTTTTTATAATAGAAAGAGTACAATAGAAAAAAAATATCAGATAATACTAAGAAAATGATTTTTATAGTGCTTAAAAAATTGATGTCTATTTACTAAAAAATAAAAAATTAATATTTAATTTAAAATGATGAAATTTAATAAATTTAAAATATTTAAAATTTTTTATGTAAAATAAATTAGAAAAAAATTAGACTCCAATAATAAACACCATGAAATTTTTGGATTTTTTTCTATTATAAAATAAAAATATTTTTAAAAATAAATTACACTAACATTAATGTTTGGAATCTGTGTTTTTATATTTTTTTTTAAATTTTTATGAAGTTTTCAAAATCTTAGGCGAACTTATAAAAACTACTCAAAAGTTCGTTTAAACTTAAGGTGACCTCTCTCATTATATTCATCTTTATTTTTTCATTTATAAAATAAAGATTCATTACACTATAACATATTAATGAATACAATAAAATAATTACTTGTTAATATTGGTATATTAATATTCATTAACATGCTTATTGATTAAATCTTTTATATAGATTTAATAAATTCACATATAAGTATATTGATACATTAGTATTTGTTAAATTTAAAATAAAAATATTTATTATATTATAAGAATATTAATGAGTACTCTAAAAATTATTAATAAGTAATTATTTTATTATGTTCATTAATATTTTTTATAGTATAATAAATATTTAAATATAGTGTAAAATGAAAAATAGGGATAAACATAATGAAAAAATAATTGATAATACATGTAAAAATTTTATAGTATATATTAGTCAATAATACATAAAGAGAACGAAAAAATTTTATTATAAATATTCAATAGAAATAGATGATTTTTTTTCTTTATAAAATGTACTATATAGTGTGTATTTATTAGGCTGCCTTTGTTTTCAACAACAAAATAGGATAAGACACTGAAAATAGGATAGGACAAGACACTGATGGACAGAGACACAAAATTTTGTGTTCTTGTAATTCTGCTTGGTGATAAACTAGAACAAATTATGAAAATCTAATTTATTCTCATTTTTTTCATTAAAAAAATTTGAGATGAAAAATATAATAATAAAAAATATAATTATAAAAAATTAACAAGAATAATAAAAAAAATAAAAAATAAGTTGTGTCTCTTGGACATAAAATTAACAAGGTTTTCTGGCCATTATTTACCACACATAAACCGTGGTGACCCACAATATTTTATGTGCAAACAAATTTTTTCATAAACTGTAGTGACTCTCCACGGTTTATGCACGCCATCTCTCCTTAGTAAACCGTGGTGACCTACCACGGTTTACACTCTATATCTTTTGGCCATAATCCGCTGGGACCTACCACGGTTTATGCATGTTTTGAAACCGTGGTGGGTTGCCACGGATTACATAGAAATGGCTTTTTGCACATGCAGGTAACAAGAACCAGTTTTGCACATTTGGGTAAATATTTTCTCTATTCTATTTATTTAAGTAACTTGCCCTAATAAAAAATTTCATATATCTATATGAATAAAAACAGTATATTCCCTTAAAACGGAATACATTTATTACACAATTCTCCTATACAAAAATACAGATTTATACTATTATGATTTTTGTTGACTGTATAACGAAAACCTCGTTAGCTTAAAGAAATAACCTTTGAGCTAAAAGCTATTATGCTAGCTAGCATTCTATGTTACAATCATTAAAAAGCAACAACAAATCTTATATTAGCTTCTATTTTTCTAATTATTTCTCAGGATGAAGATGATGTATAGTTCTCGATCCTAACCATATCTTAGCATAGTTTTTCTGTGCTACTTGTAGAGAAGGTTTAAACAATTTGATTTGTATCTGCTCTCCGCATGCTTATACATTTGCAGTTTGCCCTCTTTTCACTTAGATTCTGCAAGTAATTTTGAAAAACAATCAATGTAAAAACATGGAGAGTAAGATTAAGGGGTGGAAAATTTTGTTCTTAAATCAAATTCTCTCTTTATGTTACCTTGAATTGTTTCTGAAGATCTTTAATGTAGTCAACCGCCAAGTCCAACATGTCTGCTGTGTTGGTTTGCTGCCAAGAACATGAAGAATGTTAATTTTCCAAACACGCACACATGCATGCATGCACACACACACATATTTCAAGTTCAAAGAACCAGACTTATCATTTGTTCTTACCTTGTCCATGTTTGGGACCAGCTCTTGCAATTTCCTCATTCGTTCGCTGATCCGTGTTCTTCGTACCTGAAATTAGTTAGTCCTTAAAATCGTGTATAATATGCTGCAAGTTCATAAATTCAATACAGTCTAAATAATGTGCTGCTCTTTATTTTGAAGTAAGAAAGGATTTTTCTTCATTCCATCATAGTTGATGCATCCTCACAAGATATTAAGATGCTTTCCATTTCAAAACAATAATAAAGTTCTGTTTCTCTGGGATTGGCTATATTAGATTAAATGATGTTTTTGTGTCTTATTCTGAGCTATTTAGACAAGTCAGTTAAATATAACTCATTCTTAATGCTCATAGTCATAGTTAAGATAATAAGATTCTTCTGAAAACGTAAATTGTATTTTGGAGATAGACAAAGTCCTACCCTTTCAGCTATGCTTCGGGGATGAGTAGCGCAGCCTCGCTTCGCTCTGATTTTACAAGGAACAGAATCTGGGAACTGAAGCAGATTCTCCATACCAATCATCTCTGATGAAGTTTTCGGCAAACTCAAGTGATGTGATAGCATATGAACTTGATTTCCTAGCTCTCCATTCTGAGTACATCAATTGGTTCGAATTAAGAGCAAGAAATCAAAGTGAAAGAATAAGATCATAAAAGTGAACATCCTATATATAGATGCATACCTGAACATCAGGAAACAACTTTCCATTGCTACTTCGCCCTCTTTTCAAGCCAGTGAGGTTTTCAGAGTGTTGTGGTGCATCACTCCAAGAACCATAGCAGAATCCGGGGCTGTAATGCAAGGCATCACCATTGCTACCACCCTGCCTCCCATCTTCAGGGCTATTTGCCCCAATTTCCTCGTTCCCTATTTCGGAGATCTGCGACAACATTCCCAAGGAAGAAGCAGTTCTTGATGAGAAGCTAATCTGATTCTTCAATCTGTTCATCGATGGACTAAGTTCTTCGCTGGTGCTGTTAACATGACCATAGTTCCCGACACCTTTCATGGTAGCAAATCCTACAATTTACAAACATATAACTTCTTCTGAGTAATTACTGTCTTAATATAATAAGAAGGAAGGTCAGATATCATATTCTAGATCCTCAAATTGAAGTAATTAGTTAGTTATTACATATTTATATAAAACATAAGCATAATTTGCAATCTTGGATCTACAATACTATAAAAACGAAGCATAGATAAAGATCATTCGATATTGAAGTTTCAGGAAAGGATTAATTCTCCTAAAAGCTTAAGGAACAAATACCAATTAACACATAGCACATCTAAATGAATAAGCTCATCATATTGCAAAAATTTTAACTAAATATAAATGCTGTGATACCATGTAAGGTAAATAATAAACAGATTTGAAAAGTTTCATCAACCTCCATGTAACTATAATTCGGATCATGAGATTCAAAACAACCATAAATTGGATTGAATCAATGTCCCCACCAATCTCATTGATTCCTAATTGATTGCTCTTTCATTAAGCACACATATAGCATCTAACTAATACTCATTATGATGATGATTAGATTCTAAATAGTAACAAATCCTCCACTCTATTACAGTAACAAGAAAACATCACGTCTTAAAAGGAAAAAAAAATAGATAAAAATATGTTACAAGTTAAATACCATTTTGAAATGAAACGTTGGAGAAAAGGTCAGCAGGGGAACTATTCTGCCTGAGAAGATTTAAAGAAGAAGAAACGCCAAACCCTTTTTGGTCCATTCCCATTGAACCCATAACCAACCCTAAAGACCCATCCATTGAAGATGAACAAGAAGAAGAAGAAGAAGAAGAAGTGTTCCTTGGGTAGTGAGGTGGCAATCCACCACCACCACCATATCCGCGCCCTCCAGAATTCATCCGCCTCAGACCCTTCGAATCACAACCCTTATTGTTTGTTTTTGTGTTTGTGTTTGTGTTTGTATCTGGGAATTCTTGGAAGCTATGTGAAACGGTATCGTTTTTGGAAATATTGTTTTTGCTGCTACTGCTATTACTATTGGCTAATCTCGAGAGCAAGGCTTGGGATTCAGTGAAAGTTGGAGTGAGATTCGCGAGAAGCGAACTCGGTGCAGAGCGATAACGAAGCAAACCAGAACTACTGCTTTGTTGTTGTTCAAGTTGATAGCCTTGAAGCGAATTTGAATCCATTATCACTATTTATATATATGTCTGTATATGTTTTAGTGTTTGTTATGTGCTTTGTTTGGGTTACTCAAAAGTCACTGTGACGCTGTAAAAAGATTAGAAGATGGGGAATCATTATGGAAAAGCTATAAATTCAGAGTTTTTTTTTTTTTTTTGGATTGGATTGGGTTTGGGTGTGGTGGATAAGATCTTGTAGGAGAAGCAAGAAGAGTGGAAGAAAAGGGAATAGGTGGTTTTTGTGGTGGTAGAAACTTGCACACAATTCAAGGAAGGGAGAGGGAGAGGGAGAGGGAGAGGGAGAGATATATGGTGTCTGTAAAGGTGTGTTTTTGTGTATTGTGTGCAGAGGCAGAAGAAGATGCAGAAAGGAAGGGATAGATACGGAGATGCAATGAAAGGGACAGGGAGGTTTGTGCGCGAGTAGTAGTAGATAGGGATCAGTGTAATTAAGAGTAATATTTAAAGAGTTAATATTTTTTTAAACAATGCTAAATCAGTCATTCAAATAAAATATATATTAAAATATAAAATATATATTAAAAATAAAATAAAATTATATATATTTATATATAAATATAAATTTAATTATTCTGTTAGTCTATATAATTTTATAAAATTTTTTATTAAGTTTTTATATATTTTTTTTAATTGAGTCTTTGTATCAATTTTTTTTAATTAGATCTCTCTTAATAATAATTGGCTTAATTTTATAGGGATTTAACTAAAAAATGGTAGAGTGACCCAAATAAAAAATAAGTATAAAGATCCAATTAAAGAAAATTAATGTAAGAATTTAATTAAAAAAAAAGTACAGGAGCCTAATTAAAAATTTCGCAAAACTATAGAGACCAACAGAATAATTAAATCATAAATATATAATAACATTTTTAACTTTTTATATTCAAAATTTTTTTTAAAAAAATGTTTAATCTTTAAATTAGTCTCTAAAAAATAAAATTAATTAAATTAATTCTAAAAAATATTAAAATAATTACATTTATTTTTTTGTCACTTTATAATTCACTAACATTAACCAATAATGTCAGTAATAGCATAACTCATGTCTATATTAGTATGACAAATTTTCAAAATTACAAAAAATGAGTCCGAGTTGCATAAACTCTAATCTGCTTATCATTTATAAGTATTTCTTTCTTTCTTTTTTAAGTAAAGTATTATTGTTATTGTCTCCAACGTTTGAGATAAGTCTTATTTATATCCTTAACATTTAAATTATTCTATTTGTATTCCTAATATTTGTAAAAGTGATTCAATATTAACCTACCGTCAATTACACATCATAAGCTTTAGTTGAAATTCTAAAAATTTCTTTTTTAAGTTAGAATACAAATGTTTGGGATAGAATCGATAATTCATTAAGTATAATAACTCATCAAAACTTAAAACTAATCTCCGCAACATTTACATAATTCATTTTGTTAGGGACATAATTGAACCTGTCATAAATAGTGGGTACAATATTGAAATCGAACATATCCAAATGAGACGTAATTGAGAATGAATACATCTAAATAAGAATAATTGAAAAATACAATTTGATCTGTTAGTATAATTGACGATATGATAACATTGAATTACTTTTATAAACGTTAGTAATACAAATAGAACGATTTAAACGTTAGGAATACAAATACGATTTATCCCAAATATTAAGGACAAAAATAATATTTTACTTTTTTTTTTCTTTCTTGCATAAACATGATTCAGATTGCAAATTATTATGTCACTAGCATGACGGGTAGTAGAAATAAAGATCGTGGTAGTGGGTAGGGACGGACATACAAGGTGAGTGGAGGCCTCGGCTCCAACTTTTTTAAAAAAAAATTAATAGTAATAAGTTATTAAGTATGATTTAATTTTTTTTAAATTTATTTAATATTTAGTCTAATATAAATAAAAGTCCAGTCTAACCTAAATATTAATGATTTCTAATATCTAAAAAAGTAAGTAATAATATTAAAAAAAATCTGAAAAGATATTATTACTAATGTTTTTTAATTAAATAAAATTTTTTAAATTTCATAAAGTGAATTTTTTTTTCTTCTTGTGAGCATCCTTCTTGATTCATTTGGTATTAATTCTCTCTGTTTCAACTATTACAACTGAGAGATCTTTTTCAGCGATGAATATTGTGAAGAATAACTCATAAATAAAATGAAAGGTTAATTTCTTGCTAATTTTCTTTTAATTATATTGAAAAAAAAATTACTAAAAAATTTGACAGATTCTATTATCGATAAATTTTATGATACGAAGAATCGACCACTTCGTTAATAAAAAGTACATACATATTTTTTGTACTTTAAAATATATTCTCTATCAATATATTTTTGTAATACATTTTACATTATATAATTTTTTGTATAATTTTTTAATATTATAAATGTTATTGGCCCCTCCAGAATAATATTTCTGGATCCGTCCCTGGTAGTGGGTTACCATACCAGTGAACTATAAAAGTGACGAACACTCGACTCACTCTAACATAGTTGGGGACTAATTTAATTGATTTTATTTTTTAGAGATTAATTTAGAGATCGAATCTATTTTAAGTATTAACTTAAATATATATATATATATATATATATATATATATATATATATATATTATAAAACAATGCTACATGTACACTAAAAATTAATTATCATATATTTTTGTATAAATATAAATATTGATAAAATCATTTTGAATGTGCATTTTATTTTTCGACATGTGTTATCAATGATTAATTTGATAATTAATTTTTTTTATACACGTAGTATAATTAATCTATTATTACAATAATTATAATGTCTATATAATTTTGACAATACTTTTTATTGTCTCAAAATTAAAGTAACATTTTTATTATTTGATAATTCTTTAAAATTCAAAAATAAAATTAAAAAATATTAGCTAAGTATAAAATAATATAATTTTAATTTTAAGTGTTCTTGAAGTTATTTATTATAACTATCATAATGATAATTATCACATACTCTACCTGTTTAAATAGATACTAAAAAAATTCTCTCTCATACAAATAAGTTTTTCTTCATTTTGATTCATGGGAATATGTTTGGTGAAAAAAGTACTTTTAAGACTTTGAAGGACCATAAACCAAGATGCTAAATGACGAGTTGGGATGACATTTATACAGCAGTTATTGAAAATGTAAATTTTGACTCAAAGTTAATATATTTGCAGGCCGGTTTAAATTGGTTTGATTGGACCAATTATTTAAAGATTGATTTTTTTGAAAGAATTGATTTTTTTTTACCAACTATTTTTTTTGTAACATAGACTTAAAATAATAATCCATACTCCCAAAAACCAGCCAGAATTACTATCCATATTTTAATGATCAAGCACTATATATTTTAATGAAATACATATTTTCCTGGACAACTTCATCTTTTATATTGACATATAATTTTTTTTTCTGGAAAAACTTGAAGAAAATAAAAAAGAGTTTATAATAAATCCTAAGTGATTTAATTTATCATTTTTAATAGGAACAATAATATATATTATAAAAAATTAGAATAATAAACAATACACAAAAATTACAATGATAAATTTTACAATATCAAACAAAAAATATTCTATAATTGTTTTAATATTCTTAGTATTTTTTATTTAGTATTATTTTGGACGATAACATTTTATTACTTATGACTCTATTGTTATGTATGATTAGTTTTTTATTTATTTTGTCATTTTTAATAAAATCAATAATTCATATTATAACAAAATTATGATAAAAAAATTAATTAAAAAATAAAAAATTAAAATATAAAAGAAAGTATTAAAAATGATAAAAAAAATTATGGAGAAATTTATTAAAACCAATAATGACCAGGAACAAACCTAAACACACGTTAAGTGCGCAAAGCTACAATTTCTTACTTCAAGTGAACGGGCTTTTAGGATACAAAATTACGTCTACGTTCAGAGAAAAAAAAAATTGCCAAACATCAAAGAATGGCGTTCAAAGAACTTAAACACACTTTTATCATTTTCAACGTGTTTGCCAAACATACCCTTAATAGTAATAGTATATCAAAAATCATAGTGTCTTGTTTGAACAGAATGAGTACATCAGATAACGAAATTCCTAAAAAGTTATATACCAACATAATCCACAAAAT
This sequence comes from Arachis ipaensis, assembly GCF_059453495.1. NCBI lineage: Eukaryota > Viridiplantae > Streptophyta > Magnoliopsida > Fabales > Fabaceae > Arachis > Arachis ipaensis. The sequence continues at coordinate 93,039,808 of NC_142437.1, read as the reverse complement.
ACTAGTCTGATTAATAAAGAAAAGAAGAACAAGATTGATCAGCTTCCAGCTTCGTCGCGACATCGAACCTACAATATTGTGACTAGCTCAATTGAGATACCTCGAACACCCCAACACCTTCGGGCTTGAAGTCAGAATTATTCGTGTTCCCATCTTTCTTTGGCTCTGAAATTTTACCAATTTATTTATGTGAATCACCTCCCAGCACATCAATTGCAGGCACATTTGATTCCGCATCCTTAATCCAACTCATTAGCTTGTTATGAACATCAAGGGATTATGACCAATATATTTATTAAACACCAGTAGTGTTACTTAAGCGGTAGCTCCTTATTACAATTTCCTATTTAGCCAACAACATTTAAACTAGGCCTCAAAAGGAAACAGTTATCCAATATAGTCAAAAGCAAAAATCAAAACAGTGAATGTCTAAACCCGAGAGAGAGAGAGAGAGAGAGAGAGAGAGAGAGAGAGAGAGAGAGAGAGAGAGAGAGAGAGAGAGAGAGAGAGAGAGAGAGAGTTTGTACAACCAGACAAGAATCAAGACCATGAAGGGCAAGTAGCAGGTCATCATAAAACTCAAAGAGAAAGAACAGAATACCAATCATAATATGAAGAAATAACCCAGGAAAAATAAAAGAAAACTATTAGCATGGCTAAGACTAAAATGAAATTGCACAACTAAGCATTCAGACAAATATTGTTTATCAGTTAAAATGAGTGCTTACAGGAATGAAAACCAGTGATTCAATTACATGTACAAAGATCAACTGAAATGTCTGAAGGCAATGTCGAGCATGGTGTTGAAGCTGCACTGCAAAGAGCAAAAGACTAGAAGATGTCAAAAGGGAGTCTCTTCCAATGTGCACAACACCATGAACTACTATGACATATTAGATAGTGCCAAAGCTCAAATGAAGCTGTTCTTATGGTTAGCACACTTTGTAACATCCCAACTTTTTGAATCAAATTATTATTTAATAACTAATTAATTAATTAAAATGGTAATGATTTAAGATTTGAATTTTAAATTTAAACATATGAGAGTACTAGTGGTAGTAAATCTCTAACCGACAATAAACAACCTTTTAAAATATAGTCATAATTAATTATACATTTATTAGATTTGAATGATATTTAGTTATATGAAAAGATAAGAATACTAGCTCTATTCCTTAAGTTCAGTATAAAATCAAATTCAAATTAAATTAGGTAGATAAATCGGTTACAAGTTCAGAGTAGAAAATCGCACTCTTATCAGCCAGCCTGATATACTAACAGTATTTTAGGAATATCTCAAGCTGTGGTTATCCGATTGACTTCATTTAAGATTTGTTTTAAAGATAATTCAATTCTCTATAAGTTTGTATCTAATAGCTAATTACAAATTCCAAACGTAGAAAAAGTTATAGGGCTCACAAAGTGACGATCCAGATTGAAGATTTCACCTAAATGCCTTATAACATAATCTGCACATACCTGAGAGCTATTTGATCATTTTTTTCTCATTCTATTCTCTTTTTCTATACAAAATATTCTAGTATACACAAAGTCTAGCCATGAAACAAGTCTCTTTACTAACAAATTGCATCTATTTGCATCGGAATACCTAGCGGAACTTCACTCGAGGTAGGAAATTTTGTGCTAATTTTTATATGTCATATCTTAAATCTTTTTGAACATATATGTTAGCATTGCACGTCATGATATAATGTCTCTTTTCTTCATACACATTATGCATTATAATAACAATCTTATCTGCATTAAAGAATTGAGGGAATGATCCTTCGGTAAGGGAAGGTGACCCCCAAAGACAAGAAATCGAGATGATCCTTCGGTAAGGGAAGGTGGTCGGCAAACTTTTGGGAACCTTCGGTAAGGGAAGGAGACTCCCATCAATTTTATATAATAAGATATCTTTGTTGATATAACTCTTTTCTTGTGCATGTCTAAATAACCTTGATTGTAAATTGAATTGAGGGAATGATCCTTCAGTAAGGGAAGGTGACCCCCAAAGACAAGATATCGATATAATCCTTCGGTAAGGGAAGGTGATCGATCGAGATGATCCTTCGATAAGGGAAGGTGATCACCAAAACGTTTGGGATAAGAACCTTCGGTAAGGGAAGGAGACTCCCACCTTTTATACCGGTTTGAGCTCAATATCTTCCATAAAAACTACGAGAAAAAGTAATGAAAAGTACAATAAAAAGTGTGATCATGATTGTTCTTCTTTTATCCTTTTTTAATTTATGAGTATGTTTATTATTTCATTCAAAGATGCTTCTTTTATCCAAAGTTCATTTTTATTCGATGGGTGATATTGTTTAAGATCTTTATTTTATTCAGATCTATTCTATTTGACTTAGCTATGCCAATGTTACTATTTTTCTCTTGTTTATTATTTATTTTGCCTTGCTTTATGGCCTATGAGGACATCATACCAAAGTTTATGAGTTTATATTTATATGTTTTAACGCTATAGGCATTTTTTTATGCATTACACATGTCATAACATAAGTAAACGAGAAGCATCTAAAAGTCACACCACTCCGACTAATCAAGACTTTTGAAAATAATAATTGAATAACATTGCATCATCACTATTTTTATTATAAAACTCGGAGTGGCTGGGGATGGATACGATGACACCATATAGATAAACTACTGAGAAACTATTGTTTCTCACCCCTCTCTCCGTACCATCTTCAGGAATGATGCAGTACGAATCAATACAGTTGAGGTAAAAGACAGGTGCACTAGTGGGAGCAAGCTATCGAGGACGTAGATACAAAACATTAAACGTTTACCTTAAGAAGGAAGAATATGCGATTGTTTTAGCCATAGTTAAACAAAATAAGAGAATTAGAATTTCCTATGTGTCTTGTTTTATCCTTATTGACTGATTGCAATTGTAACTATTATGTTTCCTTTTTTATTTGGTATGAGTAAAGCTTGTCATTGTTGTACCTTCATAGTTTAGCACACCAATTTTTCATGTTAGTATTTTCAAATCCACTTATATTTTTCAACTAGTAACTATTCTAATAAAAACTAATTATTCAATATTTTTATCTATAAATTATTTTATATAAATATTTCACATTTGTCTTAAAAGAAAATTTTCACAAGATTTTGAATATCAGCTACTAAATATAATTTAAATAAAGCTTAACTCAATTTAAAAGTATTAGGGTGTTACACACTTAATCCAAAAAACATAGTTGACAAAAAACCTTATGAATAAACATCCCAATTGCAAGGTGATACCAGTCTTGTACAATCCTGATTGCCTCACATTTTAGGTGAATTTAGAAAAACAAGTATCAATGGGAGAAATGACTGATAAATCATTGTCACCCTTTTTCACAATTACCAAGTTCAAATCAGAGAGGTTATTGAATATGGAAGAATCAAAACACAGCACACAAGATTTGAATGAATGCTCTAATCTGAATAAATCAGGTTGGGGACAAGGTTTACTGATTTCATTTTTACTAGCAATTCTCAATCTGAGTAAACATGTGAGATGTCCAAAGCATATCTAATTCAGTATCCTTAGTACAACTATATTGCTTTAATTTAGATGTGCAAAGCAAGTAACAAACCTATTCTTTCCTGTATATTTTTTCCAGAGCCTCCAGCTCAATGAATCTCCTCTGTGGCCTGTGAAAAAGCTGCTCACAGTAAAATTTGTGTCATTTCTTGAAATCATCCTTCATCTACAATCATTTCAACCAAGCTAGATACATAATTAAATAATTTATCAAAAGCCTAGAAATCAGCAAAGAGATCAGACTAAAATTTTGAGCTACTTGAATGTTTAAGAAATTAGATTCTAAACTTTTAAAGTAAGCACAGAAAAACAAAAAAAAAACATGAGTTATAGAAAATTAGGAATTTAAAAATCCTAAATTGAGAAAAAATGTGAAAAGATGTAAAAAGACCTAATATGCACTGATGGATGAACTTGGCCATGCCAGACTTGAAGACAAGAATATGGAGGTGACACTCGAGGAAGAGAGAGAGAGAGAGAGAGAGAGAGAGAGAGAGAGAGAGAGAGAGAGAGAGAGAGAGAGAGAGAGGATGTAATCGAGCTTGTTCTGCGTCTCGTCGAGGAGGTTGTAATGGAACATCCTCAGAGACTTGGGCGTTGTGACCAGATCTGGAGAGGCGATGAACTGCGGTGGCGACGGCAACGACGACGGCGAGGCGAGCTCTCTCTCTTCTCTAAATCTCTATGTTTTGCTCTTCTTTCAGATCTCTTCAGCCAGCGGCACTGAATCCATGCCCAAACCGTGCTCCGAGTGTTTCACATCCGCCGGAACAAAAGCAAAACAAGCGGCAGAACTTGTCGGGAAAGACGATGCAACGATGACACCATGCGGATTTGACGCGCTATAGTGAGAGGGAGCTGGCCTTGCGCTTCAGAGCTCCGGCACGGTGGCACGTTGATGTAGGCTTAGATGCGGGTGAGTCGGTGGTAGTGGAAGGAGTTTGAGATGCGGCATCGCGGTGTTTCTCCCCCATTGGAATCGAAAAATTCTGATTAAGGTTTTGGAGTTCAATTACTGGATCTCTTCCACTATGGTGTGCCGTTGATGCTTTCTTGTAATAAGAAATTCTAAACTTCTTTCAAATTCCTCTCAACCGTTATTCTGCTTTATTTGTGAACCAACCCATGCATTTTTTATTATTTGAATTTATAACCTGGTCCTTCAAGGTCCAGATTATTCTTTCTCCACCGAAAAAAGCTCCTTCATTCATTAACGATTAATGGAGAGATCTAAATGTATATCAAGTTCAAGACAAACATATTAAAGAAACATTTTTAAATAATATTTTTTATTTTCTCAAAATTAAAGTAACATTTTTATTATTTGATAACCCTTTTAAATTTAAAAATAAAATTAAAAAGTATTAGCAAAATATAAAAAAAACGTGTAATTTTAATTTTAAGTGTTTTTAAAGTTGTTTATTGTAACTAACATAATGATAACTACTATAAACTCTACCTATTTAAATAGATCCTAAAAAATGTCTCTCTCATACAAATAAATCTTTTGTCACTTTGATTCGTTAGATTAATGGAGGATCCAATGTATATTAAGCTCAAAACAAACAGATTAAATGATAAAATGAGACTCGTCTCTCTTTCTTTCTGGTTGGTCTCTTAATACTAATATACTATGAAGGAGGCAAATTATGTTGTAGATATGGAAAGGACAGAACCTCTCCTTTAGCCTTCACTTATTTAAAGCTCGCATTTTGATATTAGATTGGCTCTTGATATGGACTGTGTTGATCTTTTTCGTTATAGGAATTTTTAGTTTTTCCTGTTTTTTATTTTTTTTTTATTTGAGGAGTGCTAAGGAATTAATAATTTTTATGATTTGTAATTATCAAATAGTTATTAATGATGTTTTTAATGGTATAAAATTTCATTTAATAATATAAAATTACTCATTTTTTTTACTCATTACATATTGATCAGAATTTAATAAAATTACTGACCTTAAACTTTTCCTTTTTTTTTTTTCCGTGTGTTGGGGTCTCTAAACCTCCTGTTTCATAAAAAAAATGACAAAATAATGTCATCTTCTTAAAATAAAGAATATTAATTTATCTTATAATGATAATTTTAAAATTTTAATTATCTCACAATAAAATTAATTTAAGATATTGAATATTATATTTGGTAGCACGGTGATGATGTGATGTAGATGCAACTCTAACATATCATAGTTATCAAATTAATTTAATTCACTAATATCCACCCAATTAAGGTATATTACTAAGTTACTAAGTTAATAGTTTAATCTTTGAATTACTAATTGAATTGTTTATATCAGATTAATTAATTAAATATTTTAAAACTTGATTTAATTTAATTTATATAATATATTTTAAAAATAGAAAATTTTGGAAATTAATTAGTAGATTTTAACAATTTTGATAAGCAATTAATCAATATTAATATTAAATTACTTTTAATAAATAAATTTTATTAATTTATGTGTACAAATTTTAGTAAATATGAATACAAAATGTATTAACTTATGAATATAAATTCTAGTAAATAAAATATAAATTATGTGATTTATGTGTTGAAATTTCTATAAATATAGATGTAAATTATTATTGACTAAATATTGATTTAAAATAATAATATTTAAAATAATAATTTTTATTGCCTATGTGGCATTGATGTTTTAAAAAAAATCAACATGTACACATCAGAATCACGATAGCCTAGTAATTGCTTGATATTTAAGTGTAATACATTTTGAATTGGTTCATCAGTAGAAGTAATTTTATAAGTTGTAATTTGTATTACTAGTATGAGACCATAAGAAAGTTATAGATGTCAATATGATTATCATACACGAGTGGTTTTTTTCACTCTAAAATTAATAAATCAATTCCTAAATTTAGACATATTATGCTCAATAAAAGGTACATTTATAACAAAATATCGTCAAACTAAAATGACATATCAATTTTGGAGAATTTATTTAGATACCAGTTTTTATAACTATTTTCACTATGGTCATTTTTGCTATTGTTTTATAAGTAAAAGAATTATTTTTAATGTTGATTGTGCAAATAATAATAAAAAAACATATACAATTAAATAATTGTCTGTAATGTTTTATATGGTTAATATATCAAAATTAGATTAATAAAAAAAGTCATATTTTATTGAAAATATTATCAAAATAATTCTAAATAATTTAAAATAAAAGAATTGAAATTATTATATACTTAATATTTTAACTATGTTAGATATAAAAAATATCAATTACCAACGTAAAATATATATCAAAATATAAAATATATATTAAAAATAATTTAAATTATTTTATATATTTATACACAAATATATGTATAAACTATTTAATAGTTAATTTTTAGTATGTATATAGTATTTTTATAATATTATATTATAAACTTTGAACGTTTTTTTTATTAAAAAAAATTTTTAAATTTAGTTTTTACTTTAGCTAAATTTATTTACTTGTAAGAATACATTTATGGTTGAAACTAGAGGTGTTTATGGGCTGGGTAAAATCGGGTTTATCCTTATTTAGACTCAATCTTAAATATACATCGGATTTATTTTTTAGATCCTAATCCGGTCTTAAACCCGATGAAACCTAAACATATTCGGGGCACAACTATACTGGGTCTAAATCGAGTGAAAATCGGGTCTTTAAAACCTTAACAATAATTTATAAAAGAATTTATTTATGATACACTTATTTATAGAAACTTGTTATCGAAAAGTTGATATCCATATTTGAATTTGAATTTGTTCATAAATTCTAATTTGATGCTTCTTTGATCTATTTTCTAATTCAATAAGATTAAAAATAAAATAATAAACTTATAATTAATATAACATAATATTAAAATTAATTTAAAACATATATATCTTTTTTAGTTCTTTTAGAATGTATATAAATCAAGTGAAATCAAATTCGTCATGTAATGACAAAATCTATTTTTAAGACCTTTATCTAATTCTAAACCTAATAAAATCACACAAAATTAATTTTTAAGATGTTCAGGACTGTGCCGACCCAAATCATTAATACAAAGGTAGATCCTAGAGAAAGCAATACCGGGATAGTAGTTGGCTAGTTGTAGTATGCGAGTATGTGGAATTGTGGTGGCTGGCTATGTTGACTGCTCAGCCAATTAGAAACTACACAAAGCCGTCAATCCGTGTTCCGCAATCCGCCCCATTCCAATCATTCTCTCTCTCTCTCCACTAATTGAGACTTGTGAGTAGTGTTGAAAATTGGCCGAGTTAAATTTTGATTTGAACGAGTTTAGTTCATATTGTACATATAAAATTTAAGTTTAGGTTTATTATATTTTATAGATTTTTTCATATTCAAGACCTACCTGTTTAAAACTCCATGATGAGTCTGTTTGAAAAGTGTATTTTATAAATTATAATGTAAAACAATAAATTTAAAAAAATTAAATTTATATTTGTAAATTATAATTTATTTATGTATTATTTATTAGTCACATATCATAATTATATTTATAATTTATAAAACATAAAATTTTTTTTGAACAAAAAAAATTATAATCTTAATTAGTCTTGATAATTGATTTTTTAGTTTTTTTTGAGTTTTTTTTTTATGGCATTTCTTAACTCGGTGAGTTAAGGACTATTTTGCTACGCTACCGAACTTTATTTAATGGTTTACCGCTAGCCAATAGGTTACTGCATGCACAAAATAGAATTTGAACCTCCAATTCTTATTTAAACAGACTAATAAACTAACCACTAGACCAATCCAACTTGATTAGTTTTCTTTTGAGTTTATTATGAGTGAAAGTGAAAAGTCCAAAATAAAAATAATTTATTTTTATAAAAATATTTGGACGAGTAGACCCAACGAATTTCGTAGACTTTTTTTTAAAGCCTAACCTCACCTTTTAAACTAATAAGTAGTACAAAAAGTCTAAATTTAGTCTTTAATAAAACAAGACAAGCCAACTTGAACTTAAAATGAGTCAAGTCCTAAATTTTCATCACATAGTCTGATCCACTTTTGTCCCTATTTGAGAGTTTGTCGCTACCAACTAAGAACACTTCATTGTATAAATGTTGTTGTGCTTTGTGTTTTTTTTTTTTGAATCAAAGGGAGCTCAACACAGCAGAGTGGAACAGATAGCAAAGCTATAGTAAGAATAAAACAAGATAACCTACAACTCCTAGACACTGTGACCCGGCCATCAACACCCAAAGGGCTTAGCACCACTCCATTCTTCGTAGAACGTAAATGATCTGTTAATAATGTCTCCTACTCTTGAACTCTTATTTCGGAAGAGCCTGTCATTCCTTTCTAGCCAAATTGTCCAGATAACAGCAAAGAATCCAGTGAACCATCTCTTCCTATCTACCTTCCTTCCTGTAAAGCTCGTCCAACTCTCAAAATGTTCCTTCAAAGTACCCGGAAAGCTCCACCTTTGTTGAAAGGCCATTAGCCAAGCACACCACACCTGCCATGTAATCTCACAACTAAGAAACAGATGATACGCGGTTTCCACAGGCTTACCACAGAGAAGACACCTATTGTCCTGCTGGTCAATAACCCGTAATCTGCACAGTCGATCCTTTGTGTTGACCCTTCCGACTAACGCAAACCAAGAAAGGAGTTCAACCCTCGAGGGGACAAATCCTTTTCAAACAGCACTAGTGAAGCTATAGCTGGTAACCTCCTCCGGTAGGACTTCCTCCTGCTTTGTGTTACATCATATGTGTATTTTAGGTATCTATTTATGTTCACTGTGTTAGGTATATATCAAAATCAGATACTAAAATTAATCACTAATATAAAATATATATTAAAATATAAATATATATTAAAAATAAATTAAATAATACATGTATTTATACATAAATATATTGATAATTAATTTTAATAGTTAATTTTAATATATAAATAATATTTTTAAATTATATTTTAATAAAAAATTAAAAATTATTTTTAACGCATTTAGATACATCCAAATAAAATTACATATCGTCTTGTCTAAGATTATTCTAAACATATGTTTTTGATTAAATTTAAAAATAACATGTATTATAAATATTGATAGATAAAATATCTAAAATAATTTATATAATTAAAAATTACTTAAAAGGTAATTTTTTTTGTTTCGATATTAATAAATATTAAAATATTATTATAAACTATGATGTTTGTGTCTAACCAAAGTTAAAAATTGTGTTTGTATATCCTTTATTGTGTTGTGCTAGTATTCGAATTTCATATGTCTATAGTCTAGCTTCACGAATAAGATTGGATTGACATTGTAAGAAATTTTCTTTATATAACAAAATAAATTTTATTCTTTTTTCTTTTTCTGAAATTAAAAAAATAACTTATGTAGTATGAATATCATTAAAGAAATCCTTCTTAACAAAGAATTGTATTATTTGTACTATATTTTAAGTTTACTTTTTTATGTACAACTTTTATTTTTGAATAAATATATGTCATCATATTTATTTTTTATTATAGTTGTTCTTACCAGCTTAGGCCGAGGTATAGGTCGCACTCCAGATAGGTCGTCCTCCTGATAAGGTCGGTGGATTCCCAAGACGCGATCCAAAACCTCGGTATAAAGAAAGAGTGGAAGAATCGGGTACCTGCAAAAGGCACTCCGACGCTCAAGTCAGTAAGAGAATATGTGTGGGGTCTTTTTCTTAGAAAGATTGCTTACCTTCTTTTGTTCCTGCTTTTCCTTTTATACTCGTTTGTTGTTGAGCGTTTAGATTTAAGTCGTAACGTCTGGAGAGGGAATTTATTGCCTGTCCGACGTTATTGTGTGAGGATGAATGCCGATTATGGCAAATATTCGGTTATAATGGTGAGCACGTTACCGAGCTTATAACTCGTAACCGACTTTACTGGTCATATCACAGCCCCCAAGCTTGGCCTGACTTGGTGGAGACAGGTTGAGCTTTTAATTGGCGAGTTATAGTTCGGCGTGTGGAGCCCCCAGATCAACGTGTCTCAATTTTATTTACAACCCTTGGTATTCGAAGAGGTGAGGTGTAATCTTGCGATGAGTCATTGGTTGATGTGAAATGTAATTATTATGGTTTGGTTCAACTTCCTATGAGGCTTTTTAACCGTTTAATGTGGCTTTAGTTTAACGGTCAGGATGTAACTGTGGAACTGAAGAGTTGAATTAAATTAGTGTTTAGTGAGACTTGTTGCACGTTTACCGTGTTTGAGTAGGAGGTGGAAACTCTTATAGAAGAATGAGCACTAGAGGTTAGTAAAACTGCTTCTTCTTCCTATTATTTCTAGTTTCTCTACTGGCTTATTCTTTGAAAATGAGTGATAAAAAGAAAAAATTATTTTCTGGTGTTGAAGATGATGAGACTTATGGTTGGGTTGATCAAGATGTACATATACGGGCATCACTATTTTCTGATAGGGAGAGTGTAGATAGGGTAAATTTGGGAAGGATAGTAAGAACTGGGTTTCGGGTAGAGTTGTTGCCATGCAATCGATCTGATCGTGTTTTTCATAGAAAAAAGGATTTTGAAAATTTTTACATGTATAGCTGTGTGATGGAGGAACTGCGGGTCAAGCTTCCTTTCTCTAGTTTCGAGTGCGATGTGATGAAACAAATGAATTGCGCTCCTTCTCAAATACATCCGAATGGCTGGGCCTTTATCAGATGCTTCCAAGCTTTGATGGATTTCCTTGAGATTGAGGCAGAGTTGGAGTTGTTTTTTTCTTTATTCCAAGCGAAGGGGGTATGGAAGGGCCTTGATGAGCATCTGGGGGAGAAGTTTCCCATGTATTGGTGTTGCCAACCGCAGCACATACTAGGTCCAGAACTCATCAATGGCCGTAATGAGTGTATTATCTCATTTCTGATTGAGATGGTGGATAGGGGTGGTTTGATATCTGTGTCTGACTTACTTCTGTGGGAGGAGAATAAATTGGCTGTTTTAGAATATTTTGGTAAGTGATTGGGGGGATTTTGGTTTTAAATTTTTCTGATAAACTTATAGACTGAGCAATTCTTTATGATATTGCAGCTGGTAACTTTCCGGGAGTGACTGCTTCGAGCTTAAGGTCTCGTTTTAAAGCAAAAAACTTTGATGGTTCGTCTTCGAATGCTGACAAAGCTGATGGTGGTACCGAGGTCAACCAGCCTCAGCCAAAGAAAAAGGGTATAGTGTTTAAAAAGAGGAAGTCGGAATCGGTTAATGCAGACGAGGTGTTGGTTAAAGACAATAGCCTTCAGCTTGAGGATTTATCAAATTTTACTAAAATGCAAGAGAAGCTCCATGTATTCGAAGAAGAAGGAGAGTCTGGTTCAGTGTGGAGTAAAAAATTCCCTTTTAGTGTTGTAGCCGACGAAATTGTTCAAACTGTGTCAGACATGAGCCGGGTAGAAGAGGTTGGAGATATAGGAATAGATCAGCTCCTGCAGGTTTACATCAAGTATCTTTTCTGTTTTGATATTTTGTGTCTTGCTTCTTTTTTCTTTTTAACAGACATTGTCTTTGAAATCTCAGGTGTTAGGCTTCCGACTTGCCAGTATTGGGCGTAGTCAAGAAAAAAGGCATAGGAGAGCAGCTTGTGAGTTTTCCCAAATCACTGAATTGAAAGAGCAGTTAGTGTCAAAAGAGTCGAGTCTGACTGAGTTGAAGAAAAAACTTTCTGAGGTTGAAACTGATTTGAAGGTGGAAAGAGAATGTCGTGAAAATATTTCTGGATTATTGAAAAAGAAAGAAAGTGACTTATTAAGTCTAACTGACCGAGTTGTTGAGTTATCGGCAAAAATGAAAGAGCTTGAAAATAATAAACAAGGTGATATTTTGGATGCATTTGCTGAGGGATTTCAGAGGGCTGTTAACCAGGCAAGGTATCTTGCTCCGGATAGAGACTTTTCTGATATGGATCCCGGAAAGATAGTTCGGGAGGGGAAGCTTGTAGATGACGAAGAAACTGTTGAGGAGGGAGATGAGAATCTGGCCGACTGATTTTTTTTTTTTTTTTTTGTTAAAAGACTCTTATATGTGCTTTTTGTAGTCTGTGCGATTAGGTTTTGCTGTTTCCTAATCGTTTAGCTGGTAGCCTTATGTTGGCTTAATGACTGTTATGTCCGTGTAGGTTTGCTTGCGCATCCGTAGTATAATGATGCGACTTTTGGTGTTATTGGTATTATTATTTAATGATTATGGTATATCGTAGTTTTATGAAATAGCCTTGTTCATACTTCAAACAGAAATAAATGAGCATTTGAGCTGTATGAAAAGATTAAACTTTATCAGTAATAGTACCTGCACAACGTTATTCAGTAAGACCAGCCTCGTTAAAACCTCTATGAGTAAAAACCTCTTGGGAAAAAATCCTCAAAGTAGGAAAAAGAGTACTGGTTTGTTTGCTAACTGTAGTATTGTTTCAAAGAGTTGATGTTCCATGTGTTTGGAATTGTTGTGCCATCCAATTGCTCCAATTTGTAAGCCCCTCGCCCCAGCACTTCACATACTCGGTATGGACCATCCCACGCTGCGGCGAGTTTTCCGTGGAAAGAAGGTCGGCGGGCTTGCTCAGTTTTTCTTAACACCAAGTCACCAGTGCTGAACGTTCTCGGCTGTACTTTGCGTGAATGTCGTCGGCTAAGTTGTTGTTGTAGTGCTCGGTGCCGGATGGCTGATATTTCTCGAATTTCTTCAATAAGGTCGAGTTCTGCCTGCCGAGCTTCGTCATGATGTTCGGTCAGGGTTCTGAGAGAGTCTTGTGATATTTCCATAGGGATCATTGCCTCGGATCCATAGACCAAACGAAATGGTGTCTCTTTGGTCGTTGAGTGTGCTGTGGTGTTGTATGCCCATAGTACTTCTGGTACGAGCTCAGCCCACAATCCTTTCGCATCATCGAGCTTTTTTCGTAGTGCCTGGAGGACGACTTTGTTAGCGGCCTCTGCTAAGCCATTAGATTGTGGGTGTTCCACCGAGGAGAAATGCTGCTTTATTTTTAGGTTCTGCAAAAATTCCTTGAAACTATGGTCAGTGAACTGCCGACCATTATCGGTTATGATGTGACCTGGTACACCGAATCTGCAAATTATGCTTTTCCAAACAAAACTTATCATTTGAGATGATGTAATTTTCGCCAAAGGATGTGCTTCAATCCATTTGGAGAAATAGTCTATTGCGACTACCAAATATTTCATTTGTCTTGGGGCAGTGGGGAATGGCCCGAGAATATCGATTCCCCATCTATTGAATGGCCAGCTCACTTCTGATTGATGAAGTTGTTCGGCAGGCACATTAATCATCGGCGAGTGCTTCTGACATTTGTCACAGGTTCTGACCTTTTGCCTACTATCGTCCCATATCGTCGGCCAGTAAAATCCTGCCCGGAGTACCTTCTGTGCTAAGCTCCGAGCTCCACAATGTATTCCACAAATGCCCTCGTGGGCCTCTGACAAAACAAGATCGGCTTCTGTCCTGTCCAAACATCTTAACAGAGGTCGAGAATAGCCTCGCCTATACAGAATGTTATTCATTAATGTAAAGAAGGAGGCTTGTCGCCTGAATTTATTTTTATCTTTGATTTGTTCTGGAATAGAGCCACTACGGAGATATTGTATATAGGGTTGTTGCCAACTTCCTTCATTGATCATGCTTAGGATATTGAGTATATCGATGCTTGGCCTATTTAAAGTTGACTGCAAAAGTGTTGTAGTTTGTGTTTGTGTAGTGGCTAGTTTTGATAAAATATCTGCTCTATGGTTTTGTTCTCTTGGTATATGGATAACCTCAATATTTGAAAAATCATTTAATAGCTTCCGGACGATGTCTAGGTATTTTAATAGGATCTGATCTTTTGTCTGAAAACTATGATTTACTTGCTGGACGACTAATAAAGAATCGCAGTAAACTTTCAGAATTTTAACATGTAAATCAATAGCTAACCTGAGCCCGGCAATGAGGGCTTCATACTCAGCTTGATTGTTGCTTGCTTTGAAGGAGAATCTGAGAGAATGCTCGATTACTATGCCGTCTGAGCTTTCAAGTAGTATTCCTGCACCTGACCCCTGAGGGTTTGAAGCACCGTCCACGAATAAGGTCCAAGGTTGACCTTTATCGTCGGAGTTTGGGCATGAAAGTTCAGCAACAAAATCTGCTAAACATTGTGATTTAACAGACCCTCTAGGTTGATAATGAATGTCAAATTCTGACAGCTCTATGGACCACTTAATTAGTCGTCCTGCTAACTCAGGCTTGGAGAGTATTTGCCGGAGTGGGTGTGCTGTTCGAACGATGATTGTATGGCTCTGAAAATAAGGTCGGAGGCGCCTCGCCGAGAAGATTAGTGCTAGGACGAGCTTCTCGAGTATTGGGTAGCGTAGCTCGGCATTTTGCAGCGACTTGCTCACGAAATAGACCGGCTGTTGATCCTTGTTATTCTCTGTAATAATAACAGAACTAATCGTCACATCAGTTACAGATAAATATAAATATAGTGGTTCACCGAGCTTTGGTTTCTGCAGAACAGGTGGTTTAGACAGGAACTGTTTTAAGCCCATGAATGCCTCTTCACATTCTTCATTCCAAGAAAAGTGCCTTGCCGTTTTCTTTAAACACTGAAAAAAGTTAAAGGATTTAGCTGCTAGACATGGTAGGAATCTTGATAATGCAGCTAAACGGCCTGTCAGTCGTTGAACTTCTTTAATTGTCTTAGGACTGTGCATGTCGAGAATAGCTTGGCATTTTTCTGGGTTAGCCTCTATTCCTCGGCTTGTCAAGATGAATCCGAGGAATTTTCCTCCTTGAACACCGAAAGCGCATTTTTCAGGATTTAACCTCATGTTGTATTTTCTGACTTGCGTAAATATCTCCTCGAGGTCTTCTATGTGTGGGTGGCCGACCTTTGTTTTGACGACCATGTCGTCGACGTAGACCTCGACGTTTCTGCCTATTTGCTGCTCAAAGACTTTGTTCATTAATCTTTGATATGTTGCACCTGCATTCTTTAAACCAAAAGGCATAACATTATAGCAATAATTACCGCATTCAGTTATAAAAGCTGTTTTTTCCTGGTCTGATGGATGCATAAAGATCTGGTTATAACCAGAGTATGCATCCATGAAACTCAGCGTACCATATCCACATGAGTTATCAACTAAAGTATCTATGCAGGGTAGAGGATAAGCATCTTTGGGGCATGCTTTATTTAAATCAGTAAAATCGACGCACATGCGCCATTTACCATTATTCTTTTTTACCATAACGATGTTGGCCAACCATGTTGTGAATCTCAGTTCTCGGATGAATTGGGCGTCTATGAGTTTGTTGACTTCGGACATTGAGGCTGCTCGCTTTTCAGTTCCGAGGTTCCGCTTTTTCTGGGAAACTGGTCGGGCTGTTGGGTTGACTGCTAACCTGTGTGTTATTACTGATGGACTAATTCCTGGCATATCCCCCGAGGTCCAAGCAAATAAGTCGGTATTCTGGCGTAAGAATGTAATCAGCTTCTCCTTTGCGCCTTTTTCCAGTGACGCTCCGATAAAGGTGAACTTCGTATGATCGTCAGTCAGGGTGACCTTTATTAGATCCTCATTTGGTACAGGGCGCTCTTGAAAGTCGGCTCTCGGGTCTAGCTCGGCTAGGGTTGGCTGCTCTGATGTTATGGAATTGACACGAACTTCGGTATTGGCTTTCACTGGCTTAAGGCTTATATTGTAGCATTGCCGAGCTTCGTGTAAATCACTGTGGATGGTGGCGACGATGCTATCCTGCACAGGAAACTTAACACAAAGGTGAAATGTTGAAACTATTGCAGTAAATTTATTCAAGAAGGGTCTCCCTAATATAACATTATAAGGACTAAAACAGTCAACCACCAGATACTGGACGTCTTGTGTTTTAGACAAGGGTTGCTCTCCGAGAGTGGTTTGTAACCACACAGATCCCATCACGGGAACTCGTTCTCCTGAGAATCCGACCAATTCTCCCGAATATGGCTGTAAAATGTTAGTGCTCAGTTTCATTTTCTGAAATGTGGTAAAGAAAAGGATATCAGCACTGCTTCCTGGATCAAGTAGGACTTTTCTGACTATGAGGTCACCCAGTTGGATAGAAATAACCACGAGATCATCATAGTTGGTGTAAGTGGAATTGAGGTCGGCGTGTCCGAAGGTCAGCTCCGGCACTTCTTGCATCGGTGGAGGATTATGAGAATTATTCTCAACTGCTAACATGGCTCTGTAGGTCCTTTTTCTAGCCGAGCTTGTGTGGCCACCACCAGCATAGCCACCTGAAATGCAATTGATCACCCCTCTAGGGTGAGCAGGAGCTTTATCCTTTTCCTTGGAAGATGGGCCTGTTGTATGTTGTTCAGGGCTCGACGTTGCTCTCTTTTGCATATGTCCTGTAATGAATTTGTCAAGGTGGCCTTGCCGCGCCAAACGCTCTAGCAAATCTTTAGCAATGACACATTCGTCGGTTGTGTGGCCATGCTTTTGATGAAAAGTGCAGTATCTAGTTTTGTCGACGTTTTTTGCTTCTGGATAAGCGCCTGCCTTTCGAGGGGGTTTGATTAGCTTAGAATTTAGTATCTCCTTGATTATATCATCCCGTTTGGTGTTAAACTGGGTATAAGATTCATATCGCGGGACTGGTTTGAAGCTCTTCTTGTTATCGCGTGGCTTTTCATCATCCTTGACTGCCGATTTTTCTGCCTTTCTTGCTTGGCGAAGTTCTTCGATATCGATCTGTCCTTTGGCCTTCTCACGGAATTCGGCCAAGGTTTTTGGTTTTGCAACGGCAATGGTCTCCTGAAATTTACCTGGTCGCAGGCCACTCTTAATGGCATGAAGGTGGACCTCGGGATGGAGATTAGGGATCTTCATAGCCACCTTCGTGAAACGAGTTATATAATCCTTGAGGCTCTCTTGTGGTCCCTGCTTAATAGTTGTCAAATAGTCAGAATCATGGAGGTATATTGCAGATGCTGCAAAATGGTCTTCAAACTGACGAGCTAACTCCTGAAAGCGGGATATTGAATCTGCAGGCAAAGAGCAAAACCAGTCAAGTGCAGGACCGTCTAAAAAAGATGGAAAACATCGACAAAGAATTGGATCGGATGCACCGTTAACAATCATAATAGATCGGAACTTTTTAACATGCTGCTTTGGATCACCCAGTCCGTCATATGGGGTTAAAGTTGTTGGGAGGGTGAATTGTCTGGGGAGTTGAAAGTTCATTATATCCGCCGTGAATGGTCCTGCGGAGTTGTCAGGTTGTTCTTCCTCATTTTCAGGCTGAGCTTCTTCATTCCGTTGATTTTCTTCATTATTGCTTTGTGGTGTCTCAGAAACATGAGTTCGTTCGTTGTTTTCGTCATCATTAGTATGGTGCCCTAAACGAGCTTGTTCTAACTGTGCGATTTGATTTTGCATTCTCTGGTTATCCTCCGCCATTCGCTGATTTGCCTGTTGAAGCTCGGTCACTATCCTCAGAAGCTCGGATGGAGTGGGCGGGGAGACGTCCGCCATGAGGGTGTGTGGAAAATCTGGGGCCTAGCACAAGCGATGTTTCAAATTGTTGGGCCCCACGGTGGGCGCCAATGTTCTTACCAGCTTAGGCCGAGGTATAGGTCGCACTCCAGATAGGTCGTCCTCCTGATAAGGTCGGTGGATTCCCAAGACGCGATCCAAAACCTCGGTATAAAGAAAGAGTGGAAGAATCGGGTACCTGCAAAAGGCACTCCGACGCTCAAGTCAGTAAGAGAATATGTGTGGGGTCTTTTTCTTAGAAAGATTGCTTACCTTCTTTTGTTCCTGCTTTTCCTTTTATACTCGTTTGTTGTTGAGCGTTTAGATTTAAGTCGTAACGTCTGGAGAGGGAATTTATTGCCTGTCCGACGTTATTGTGTGAGGATGAATGCCGATTATGGCAAATATTCGGTTATAATGGTGAGCACGTTACCGAGCTTATAACTCGTAACCGACTTTACTGGTCATATCAATAGTGTTTGTTTGGGTGCCATTATTTTGATAAAAAAAGATCATTTTTCAATGAAAAAAGATCTTTTTTATTTTTAGCGTGTTTGGTAAATTTCGAGTAGTAAAAGTAAAAGCACTAGAAAAATCAGAAAAACATATTTTTTGAGGGGCTGTAATTTACATCTTTTTTTAAAAGATCTTTTTTTTCTTAGAAAAGATGTTTTTCATGTAATAAATAAACAAAAAAGTACTTTTATATTGTTATATCTAAACATAATTGATAGATAAAAAGATCTTTTTGCATGAGATACCCAAATATAAAATTACTTTTACTTTTCTATAAGATCTTTTAAAAAAAGATAACTCGTACTCGAAAAAAGATCTTTTCTTAGAAGATCACCCAAACAAGCCCATAGAATCATTTCTCTTTAGCACCCTTCATCCTTGTAGTTTATGATAATATTCTCCTAAGATTTATAATCGAATATAATATTTATGAGCTAATATCTAAATTTTGTTTAACTTATTTTTTGTAATTAATTTTAATTTTTTTAAAATTATTTATTTTTATATTTTTTAAATTAAATATTAATTTTAATTTTTTTTAATAAATAAACATCACATTTTAAATACCATAGTATTTACCATCCTAAATAATTAAATATCCCAAATCAACCAAAAAACCTGAAATTGAGTGAGGAGTGTTGAGCTGAGCAGAGCATCAAATTCTGGTCCTCTGGTGTGTACAGTAATTAGTGCCGTTGCCTTTTTGGCTTGTCATGTCCTTTTCATTTATTGCATTCACGAGACCGCCGCCTTTCCTAATATAAGATTCCATTTATACAATTTTTTTTCCCAACCACATTCACTACAGTGATTAGTTTCTCTACCTGCTTAAAGACAAATCGTTGATTACAAATTATTTTTTATATTTTAAGTGAACTTTGAATTCTCCATCTCTTACACTTTGTTTGGTATAAAGGAATTTGTGAGGAAAGAAAAAAAAAAAGGATAAAAATGGATAAAAACTTAACTTTTTTCTGTTTAGATCATTAGAGAAATTGCATAGAAAACAAAAAAGCTTATATGGGGTACAGTTTAATTTTTTCTGCCCAAAGTTGCGAAGAAAACTAAGATAAAAGTGTAAAGATAAACAAAAGTACATATATACTCTTTCACACTATATGATTACTTTTCTATTCTCTTTTTAATCAAGTTTAAGTTGATGTTTATTCATTTAATAATTTTGTTTCCCACACGATTCCTTTAAAAATAACTAAATAAAAAAACTATTATTTATATATTATCCAAAATGAATGCTTATTTTTTAAATTTTAATTGATCCTAGTTTTATCAAAAAAATGGTAATAACTAATCTTTCCATCAATAACAACTCCATTGAATAAAAAGAGGAAGAACATGCAAAGAGAGTATATTAAAGAAAAAAAAATATTTGATAAGGTAGTTTATATGATAGATTTGCCAAACATGAAGATACTTTCAATCATTTTTTTTATTCTGTATACCTAACTGATATTAGAAAATTATTTGAATTTAAAAGTAATAGTACTACTCTCTTATTCAAATCATCTATTACTTTACTAAACTTTCTTATATATGTTCAATATATTAATCATTTTCATATTTCAATAATAACATTTGTTAAGCATTTTCGACTTTAATTTTACTCTCCACGTTATGTTAAGTATATAATAAATAAGAGTAAACTATTAAAATAATATCTCAAAAATTTACATTATTAACAAAAATAATTTCAAAAAATATTAACAAAAAATAAATCCTCAAAGTATTTTAAAACGTGACAAAAAGACCTAGCTATTAAATATATATTCTAAAAAAAGATTTTAGAGATCAAATTTTGATGTATTTATAAGCATTATTAAATATATATATATATATATATATATATATATATATATATTTTTTTTTTTCATTTTTAAAATTTGATAATTTAATGTGAAGTGATTTTTTTTAAAATAAAAATAGAGTTTAAATTTTGCTCTAAATTTTTCTATATATATTCAAAATATTTATTTAAATATTGACACAAAAATTCTTATCAAATGGATAAGTCATTTATTAAATACAAAAGTTTTTTTGTCACTTATAAAAATATAATATTTATTAGTTATTTTTATCATATTTTTAAATATTCATAGAATTTTTTATCAATAACATTTTTTAAGAATCTTTTTATCAGTACATGAATCTTTCGGGTATCGAATTAGTAGTTAATTCTAATAAATAAAATATTTATCAATTATATTAGGTATAAAATAAAATTAGTCATTATAATTAGTTATAATGTAGAATATATATTGAAATATAATATATATTAAAAATAAATTAAATTATATATATTTATATACAAATATATAATATTTAATTTAATGATTGTTTTATGTGTGTAATATGTTAGAATATTTATAGTATAAATTAGTTATGTATATGTCTTGGTCAATGCTAGGAGCTTTATAAGAGGGGGTCATTTCAAGTAAGTGTTAATTGTAATCATGGGTACATTTGGTAAAGTAGAAAAATAGGGTTATTTTTGTTTCTATTTCAAATTTTTAATCCACTTTCGCCTTAAATGATTATTGAATTAAATTTGTCTTAGGTAATTCAAATTATTTAAATATGTACCAGCACTACCTACTCTTTTCTCTATTAGACCATGTAACCGAAAAGAGAGCGATGCATCATAATTTGAACTGTACTTCTCAAGATCAAAGGCCGCATTTGTTTACAAAGATAGAATATTGAGAAAGAGATATAAAGACATAAAATTATGTTTGATAGAAGAGATATGAACAGAAATAATATATTCAGAGATATTAAATTAGTGTATTTTGTATCTATTCTGACAGAAAAGACACAGAGACACTAACAAGAGACACAACTTATTTTTTATTTTTTCTTTTATTATTCTTATTAATTTTTTATAATTATATTTTTTATTATTATATTTTTTGTCTCGAATTTTTTGAATGAAAAAAATTAAAATAAATTAATTTTTCATAATTTGTTATAGTTTCTCACCAAATAGGATACAAGAATACAAAATTTTGTGTCTCTGTCCTTTATGTCTTGTTCTCAGTATCTTGTCTTATCGTGTTTTCAGAAGCAAACGCAGCCAAATAGTCGTCGTCCATCAGAAGTAGTTGGCTCATTAGGATGAATATATTATTATGGATTTTCATAATAGGCCGCGTTTTGGTAGCAGCGTTCTTCGCCGCTAGCGGTGGTTATTTGTTGACCATCCAATGAAAAGATGATAATTGGAAGAACAGTGTTACAAATAAGCGATTAAGAACTGCGAATGTTTTTTCTTTTATCGCAGAGACAAAGACAAAGACAGTGTTGTAAACGACACCACTCACATAAAGACATTTAAAATGTCTTTTTTTAAAGATATTTTTTATTAATTAAAATTCAACACATATAACTAATTAAATTATTTATTTTTGTCAAAAATTAGATCAGACAAATTAATTTGACCAAAATATCGATAAACTAAATCTTGAACCGATCTAAATTAATATTTTTATAGAAAATGACTACAATACGTTTGTTATAGAAAATGACAAAATACTCTTATATATATATATATATTATGAATATTTTAGTCATTTTCTATAATAGGGAATGGTAGACTTGCAGTCTTTTTTTATTAAAAAAATATTAATTTAATCGGTTTACAATTTAGTTCATCGATTTTTTGGCCAAATCGGTTTATTCAATCTAATTATGCCAAAAATAATAGGGTTTAATCGATTACATATGTTAAATTTTAATTGTTAAAGAACATCTTTAAAAAAAGACGTTTTAGGCGCCTTTATTTGAGTGGTTCCCGTTGTAAATAGGTGATATCCCAAAAGATATGAATGTCAGTTGAAGGAATGTCCTTATGGCTTTTTTGTATCTCGACCATGTCTTCTCCAGCGACAATAGCGGTGATACTAGAAGTCGAATCAAGCACATGTGCGGATTTGGAAGTTGTTGCGCTTTGAATCAAACTGCTTAAGTTTAGTAAGAATTGTTAATATTCGTTGATAAATTAGTGGAGTAGTTAGTAGAGTTATTAAGATTATTGTTAAAGTTTTTTGTATAAATAACCTCCTATTTCTATCAATAAAACACATAACATACAATAACACATTATGATTCCTTTTTTGTATATCTATCACGGTATTTAGAGCTTAGGATAACTTTTTTTTCCTGATGAAAAATCAACACCTTTTAGCTTAGTTTTTCTCCTTTTTCGGCTCTTTTTTTGTTGTTGTATTAGATCAACAATCATTCTAAAAGTTTTTCTACATCGTTCTGAGTTGAACAAATGAAACACCACCCGAATTTGACGTCATATGTGCCCTCACGCGCCACTCAAATCTCTGTCACTGAATCTGCTGTACTTTCATCATCGTTCTCACCGCAGCACTTTCTCATTCTTTTTTTTTTCATATTCCCAACGCCTTTGAGCAACTCCAACCACACCATCATGTTTGTCTCTCTATCCTGAGTCCAACAAATCCAAGATCGTTGCCATCAAAGTTCGGACGTGCCGCCACACCCCACTCGAAATCGTTGTCCTTATCTCTCTTAAACCAGTTTCTAGATTGAATCTTGACTGTTTGTTGCATCTCGGTCCATTTTCACTACATGTTACATAATCACTTGTCAGCCCTGATACTTAGTTTTCTGCACCCGCATGTTGACTTGACCCGGATCTGTTATCTTCCATGTGCACGCTGACGTCAGCATAAGGACGACTTAGCACGCTGACCTAGTTCCCTTACTAGTAAGAGTTTGCCACGTGTCATCTTGCTGCTAACGTGGCAGATCCGCATGGTTGCTAACATGGCACTTCATGTGGATCCCTTCTAAAGTTTTTGGTGTCCTCTTTTCGATTTTGTCCTCTGTTTTTGCAATTTCTACTCTAATCTTACTATTTTCATATTTTTTGAGGAATATTTAATCATTCTCATGGAGAAATCAAACATCTTTCAGCCAATTCGTGTCATTCTTAATGGCTCCAATTATAATCATTGGGTTGAAGCTATGAGAGGGGTTCTAAAATACTGTAAATTGTGATGTTATGCGACAAGTGATATTGTGTGTCCAACTAAAATTGAAAGTGACAAATCCAAAGAAGCGACTGAAAAATTCATAGAAGCTTCCTCTGAATCTTTTGATGTTGACAAAGGATTTTGCCAAAAAATTTGGAAGACTGGGATAGTAGGAATCATCAAATTATTACTTGATTTTGCAACACATCTACACCTGATATCATCTTCAATTTGAGCATTTTAAAACTGCTAAAAAGTTATGGGATCATTTGAAAATATGCTACACTATTTCTAATCTTTCACATTAATATCAATTGCTTAAGGAACTTCATAACCTTAAGCAAGAGTGTGTTCAGGCTGTTTATGATTTTCTAGCACAGGTTGAACACATTTGGGATCAATTAGTCTCTTGTGAATCTGTTTTTAAAGATGCTACTAATGCTAAAGCTTATGAAGATTATCTCAATCGAACACGTCTAATTTAGTTTCTCATGGCACTTATAGATGATTATCAGCCAGTCAGAGCTTCTCTTCATCAAAATTTTTTGCATGGTCTTAAAAATGTTTTTGCACGTATTAAGTCTGAAGAAACACGTATAGGGTTGACTTAATAAAAAATCGATGCTATCTTTGCGGTTACCGACAAAAGGGCAATTTTGTCGAAATTGTAGTCATTTTGGTCACCTTCTACTAGATTGTCCCTCCATCGAATGTTGTAAATGCAAGAAGAAAGGTGATATTGTCTCAAATTGTTCCACTTTGTATTGTTACTACTGCAAACAATTGGGTCATTTGATACCTACTTGTCCTACTCGTCCACCTTATCCAGACCAGAACAAGTATCATTGTCTCTCCAACACTCCCAAGTTCGCGCCTGTCATTGTAGCTGTTGCCACTGATGTCTCTATCTCATCTACTTCTGGTAGTCCATCTTCTGTTTCTTCATCTGATATTGAGTCTTTTCTCAAACAACTTCTTTCATCCTTTGCTAATACTTCTGCTACTTTGTCTACTCCTCTAGGTAACTCTGAATGATATTTTAATTCTGATTGTTTCAATCACATATCACCTATGTGCCATACTTTTTCATTTTTGTCTATCACAACCAAATCACTGTCTATTTACACTGCTGATGGATCCTTTATGTATGTGAATCATAAAAGATCTGTATCACAATCTAACCTTCACCTACCTGATACCTATTTTTTTCCTAAATTGAATTTCAATATTATCTTTGTGGGTCAATTAGTTAAAATTAGTTTTGATGTCAAATTTTCTATTTCTAGTTGTCATGTGTAGGATTCTCAGACAGGACAAATCATCGGGACTAGATGTAACATTGAAAGACTGCTTGAACATAGAAATCTTCATGTTCCCTCTACCACAAATCTCTGTGATATGATGTTTCTCCACCATCCACACTTCACTTATGCATCGTTGTCTTACTCCTAGTTTGTTAAAAAAAATTACGTCCTATTGTGTCTAACGGAGTATTAGGATTGGTTAATAATGAGTCTTTTGATTGCATTTTTTTTGTCAAACTACAAAACAACTAATTTTATCTTTTCATAGTAGTCCATTGATAAACCCCAATTTTGTGGTTTATCTTGTGCTTATTTTAGGGGATTTTATCACTTTTTCCCACATTTATTCAATGAAATAGCATGGTTTTGTAATTCTTCCTTAATTTGTGCTTAAGTGTAAAACATGCTTTTTAGGCCCTTAAATTGGTGATTTTAATTCACTTTAATTCTATTCGATGCCTTGATGTGTTTGTTGAGTGATTTCAGGATTATAAGGCAAGTATTAGATGGAAGAAGTGAAGAGAAAATCATGCAAAGTGGAGAATGCATGAGGAAACAAGGATTGGGAGTATATCAATGGACACGCACGCGCCGCAGACACGCATGCGTGGAAGTGAAGTTGCATGGCGACGCGTAGGCGTACATGGCGCGTACGCGTGGATAGGAAATTGCCAAGCGACACGTACGCGTCAAGCCCGTGTACGTGTCGATGTTCGCACGTGACCCACTTAAAGTGAAATCGCTGGGGCAATTTCTGAGCTGTCCAGGCCCAATTCCAACTTGTTTCTAAGGGTATTTGATGTAGAATTGAAGATTGAGCAAAGGGGGGAGAGCACTTAGTTAGTCATGATGAGCCTTTAGTTAGTTTTCTAGAGAGAGAAGCTCCCTCTTCTCTCTAGAATTAGGTTAAGATTAGGTTAATTTCTCTTAGAACTAGATTTGATTACTTGATTTCATCTTGTTTCCTCTACAATTTCTTGTTTCCACATCTTGATTCTCTTAGTTTGTAGTGTTAATTTTCCTTTGATGTTACCTTTATGTTTATGAATGCTCATGTTGGATTTGGTTTACATTTAATGAAATTTAATGTTTGATATTCTTTTATTGTTGATTTGAGTTGTAAATTTTACTTTCCTTGCAATTGGTAGTTAGTAGATTTATATTTCTTGCACTTTTACTATGCTTTCCTTTTATGCCTTCCAAGTGTTTGACAAAATACTTGGTTGGGTGTTAGAGTAGATTTTGAGCATTCTTGGCTTGGAAAGAGTGATTAGGTAATCTTGAGTCATGAATACCCAATTCATGTTGGTGATCTAGAGTTGTTAGTTAATATGACTTCCATTGACTCTAATCTCTTGCTAATTCCATTAGTAAGTTGATTGGGATTTTTGGATTGAGATTAACTAGTCTTGCTTGAATTTCTCTCATGGAAGATAACTTACACCTTCTTCCAACATTGGAGATGACGAAATAGGATAAATTCTTGTTAATTATTGTTATTAGTGACTAGGATAGAAAGTCTATATTCTCAATCCTTGCCATAAATGTGTCTCTTTATTAGTTGCTTTCTTTAATTGCTCTCTTTACTTTTCTTGCCATTTATATTCCTTGCCCTTTTTATCAATCAAACCCCTTGTTCTTCATAGCCAATAATTGACCACTTCATTGTAATTCCTTGTGAGACGACCCGATGTTCCAATACTTCGGTTAATTCTTATTGGGGTTTGTACTTGTGACAAAACCAAATTTTTTTTATTGGGAGGATTGTTTGTTGGATTAGGACTATACTTGCGACGAAGAAATTCTTTCTATAAGAGAAATTCTAGACCGACACTCAATTCTTTCATTATCATCCATCTCTTGCTTGTTCTTCTTTTGATATTATACACTCCAATGCTTGGGGATCTGTTCCTACAGCTTCTATGAAGGGGGGCTCAATATTTTGTTATATTTATTGATGATTATTTATATTTTACTTGAGTTTATTTAATGTTTAATAGACATGAATTGCCTCAGATTTACATTAATTTTGCTATTATAATTAAAACACAATTTTTTAAAGTCATTAAAGTTTTTCAACATGACAATGCAATGGAGTAAGGACTCCAACCTTTTGAACTTCCTTGCTGAACGAGGCACCTTGTATGAATTCTCTTGCTCTGGAATATTGACGAATGGATTTTTGACGGTTTAGAATTTCACAAATAAATTCTCGTTGCAAGTATAGTTTCTAAACCAAGCAATAATCCTTTCATACAAAAAGTTGTTTGTCACTAGTACAAACCCCTAAAATTTATAAACCGAAGTATTGGACCTCGGGTCGTTCTCCCTAGGAATTACAATAAAGTGTCTTGTTATTGGTTATAAGTTATTTTGGGGTTTTGGATAAGAAGCATGAAAAGTACATGGCAATGAAAATAAACTAAAAACTATAAAAGGCTCTTGGAAAGGTGTGAGAACTAGAAGTCCTATCCTAGTTATCCTTCTCAATTGTGATGAGAATTGTTCATTGCTACCACTTAGTTAACCCTTACTAATTAAAGGAAAGTCAAGTGGATGAATTGACTTGAGCCACAAGTCCTAGCCAACTTCCAAGGAAAGACTAGCTTTAGTGTACTCCAAACCAATTAGCAATCTCTCCAATTATCAATCAACAAAGGAATTAGATAACTCAAGTGTCACTAATTACTCTACCATAGCCAAGAGGAACAAAATCTATACTAAAATCCAACCAAGCATTTCATCAAACACTTGGAAGGCATAAAAGAAAAGCAAAGTAAATTGATAACAAAAATAGAATCTAACAACAATTATGGCAATGAATTAACAACAACAATCAAAAGGAACACAATTATTATGAATTACCTCTAATTGAATTGAAAGAAAATAGAAGGAACAAAAGTAGATCTACAACAAAATATAAGAACAACATAAAGAAAATTACAATAAAAGAATAGAAGAAGATGAATGTAGCAACAAAGAATTGAGAGATAGAAGGAGATGAAAGCATGAATTAAAATCTAGATCTAAGATTATTGAACTAAACCTAATCCTAATTCTAGAGAGAAGTGAGAGCTTCTCTCTCTAGAAACTAATTCTCACTACTAAACTAAGCTAAAACTAAACTAATGATAACAAGTATGTCCATCCCTCTTCAATCCTTGGCTTAAATAGGATCAGAAATGAGTTGGATTGGGCCCACAAGGCTTGTAAATTCGCTAGCCACGAGTTTGCATGAAGTGAATCACGTGCACCAACGGCACGTACGCGTACAGTGCGCGTACGCGTCCTTATACGTATAGCAACTATGGCAAATCTTATATCATTTCGAAGCCCTGGATGTTAGCTTTCCAACGCAACTGGAACCGCATCATTTGGACCTCTGTAGCTCAAGTTATGGTCGTTTAAGTGCGAAGAGGTCGGTTTGACAGCTTTTGCGATTCCCTCATTTCTTCATGAGTTCTCCAATTTTACATGCTTTTCCTTCATTCCCTTGATCCAATCCTTGCCTCCTAAATCTGAAATCACTTGGCAAACACATCAAGGCATCTAATGGAATCAAAGGTAAATCAAGATTAAACAATTAAGGACCTAAAAAGCATGTTTTCACTCTTAAGCACAATTAAAGGAGAATATGTAAAACCATGCTAATTCATTGAATAAATGTGGGTAAAAGGTGATAAAATCCCCTAAATCAAGCACAAGATAAACCCTACAAATGGGGTTTGTCAATCTCCCCACACTTAAACCAAGCATGTCCTCATGCTTAAACCAAGAATGAAGTAAGGGTATGGCATTTATTCAATGGAAACTAACTAAATGCAATCTACCTATATGCAACTATCTAAATGAATGCAAGTGCTGGGTCAAAATAAATCAATTCCCAAGAAACATATATGCACAAGGGCTAAGGACTAGCAAGTCTAATCCACAATTGAATTGAGTTATTAAATATTTTTACAAACTTGCATGAAAATTATGATCATAGGTGAAAACATGTAATTGAGCATCGAACCCTCACCGGTAGTGTTTGCACTCTATTCACTCAAGTGTTTAGGGTTGATTCACTCAATTCTCCTCTATTTCATGCTTTCCAAGATTTGTTTTTCTTCTAACAATCAACATTTATTTCATGCATGCATACAAGTATCATGAGGTCTTTTCATTGGTTGTAATGGGGCTAGGGTCAAGGTAGGATGCATATTTGGTCAAGTGAGCTTGAAATTTGAATCTTTGATAAGCTTAAACTTCCCACCTAACCTATGACATCCTATACAATTAAGTTCTAATCTAGCTACCCATTCTTCACTTTTTCACATACTCATGCATTTTCTTTTTCATTTCACAACACTTATGCATTGATTTTATTGGACCTTGCCTTGGGGCATTTTGTCCCCTTTTTATTATTTTTTTCTTCTTTTTTTTTCTATTTTTTTTTCTTTTCCATATTATTTTTCTTTTCTTTTTCTTTTGTTTTTCTCATTTTTTTTCTTTCTATATACAAGAGCATCAATGCATAAGGTTTTACATTTGATCAATACATGAGTATGTACCCAATTCCCAATATTTTCAATAACAATACAAAATACCCTTTTATTCACCCAATGTCCCAAGGTTCCCACACTTGAATGATACTCACACACACTAGCCTAAGCTAATCAAAGATCCAAATTAAGGGACAATTATTATTTTTCGCTTTAAGGCTTGTAATGTGCTAAAATAAGAATAAGTGGGTTAAGCATAGGCTCAAATTTGGCTAACAAAGGAAGATAAAAGGTAAGGCTATTTGGGTAAGTGAGCTAATAAAATGATGGCCTCAATCACATAAATGCATGAATACATGAAATAATGGACATAAAGAATCAAACAAATCAAAGATTACAATCATAGAAAGAGAATAATGCACACAAGAAGGAAAAATAAGTGGTTATAAGATGTAACCACACCGTTAGGCTCAAATCTCACAAGCTTGTGTTCTTAGCTCAAAACATGTTCCACAATATATAATTCAAGCAAGTTCTATGAAAAGTTTTCACTCAAATCAATTGACATGCCCTATAGATAGAAATCTTGAAAAATTCTCATTATCTTGACTAAGCTTATTGTGTATACATATGCAAAAATAAGAAAATGCAAGTAAAAATCCTAAAATCCTAAAATGAAATGCAAAAGTGTTGGGATTAGAAATTTGTCACCCAAAATCGCCGACCGGTCGGACGACCTCCCCACACTTAAAAGTTTGCACCGTCCTCGGTGCACTCAAAGATGAGCAAGGGTGTACGGCGACTCTCCGGATTGCTATGTGTTCTTTCTTCCGCTTCCATGGTTGCTTGTGGTGCATTCGTTATGAAAAACAAAAATATAACACCATAAGATGAGAAGATATAAAAGCAAGGAAGCATACATTGTTGGAATGAGGTAAATCACTAGAATGAGGTGAGTGAATTAGTGTGACATTAAGAAATATTAGGTGTGTGAATTCTAAATTGCGCGGTTTAGAATACACATTAGCATAAAAGCTATGTCACAAAAGAAGCATGCACTTCACTTATCCTAGTGTGCTTGAGATGCTTTAAGTAAGCTTGTAAGGTAAGACAAGCATTAGAGAAGCATGAAAGCATTCAAGTCAAACATATGGATGGATATAATCATGAAATACAATGCATTAAGGTAAATGCTCAACATTATCCATCAAGAGATTGCCTAATCAAAGAATACGGTTCAAATCACATGGTGGCTAGCTACAACATGCAATTCAAAAGAGTTATAAGTTCGAAGACAATTCTCATCACTTGGTATTTTTCAAAACGTAAGCATGAAGAACTCAAAACCAAGTAACAAAATATAACCTCAATCATAGAATCCAACAAAGATTATCTAAAAACATTCATGCTAAAATAGCATTTAGGTAATAAGGGATATAGCAATGTATAGTAAACAAAGTCAATACTCCAACACTTATGATGAAAAGAGAGAAAATAAAATGAAAACTAAACTAAAACTAACTAATCAACTAACTAACTAACTAATTTGTTAACTAAAATAAATGGTTGTCAATGGTGTTTGGAAGTGTTGGATGAGGGGTAGGAGGAGGGAAGAAGAAAGGAAAAAGGGAGAAATGGAAGGAGGAGAAGAAAAGAAATGGATGGAAGAAAGGGCATCCACGCGCACGCACGCATGGCGCGCGCGCGTTGTTGGCTTATTTCGAGAGTGGCGCGTACGCGTCATGTGCACGTGTGCGCAAGTGGGGTTTGTGCCAGAGGCACAACGTTGGCGCGGCGCAGGCACAACTCTCTAGAAAATGTATGGAGGTTGGAACTTCTCAATCCACGCGTACGCACGCATGGCGCGCGCGCGTGGATGGTTGAAAATGCTGTAAGTGCGCGTACGCGCCATGTACGCGTACGCGTGGATGGTGCTCTGTTTTTCAAAAAAAATTTTCTATGTTTTTGCACCAATCCAAGCATTCCAAACCTCCAAACAGCTACCAAAACACCATAAAACCTTATTTAACATACTTAAACTACCAAACATACTCAACTAACTAAACAAAACATGAAATTAAGCTAATTCTACCAATATATACAAAAGAGAAAATGAAAGGATTTTACCATGGTGGGTTGTCTCCCACCTAGCACTTTTGTTTATTGTCCTTAAGTTGGACTTATGGGGAGCTCCTCATCAAGGTGGCTTGTGCTTGTATTCATCTTGGAACTCCCACCAATGCTTGGTTCTCCATTGTGCCCCAAGATTCTTCATGGATTGAGCCAAGTCTTGATGGATTTCTTCACAAGCTTGGGGCTCCCAAAGTTGATCCTCTTCTTATAATCCGGGATCCCACACTTTGTTTTCACACCCGTCTTGAGGTTGGTCATCATTATTAGTCCAACCGGGTGGTGAGTAAGGTGAATTCTCTATATAGTGGCCAACAATCCTCCTAGACCCATCTATTTGAGCACTATTCCCACCTTTGTATTCAACTCTTGAAGTATCAACCAAAATGAGCCTTGATTTGCAACGCCAACTACGAAACATCTTTCGCTTACGCTTCATCCCACAAAGCATTCTAAGTTGACCATCCGTTTCAAGCAAGCCATACTCAAGTGGGACAATAAAGCTAATAGAAATGAATTTTACCCACTCAAGTGAAGGGGTAGATGACAACCTAGGCAAAGATGCTTCCAAAGATCTTGACAAAGCATAACCAACCCTCGTTCTTCTATTTCTAGGGACTTCCACCTCTTCACAAGATCTCTTAATCTCAATCCTTTGTTCAACAATTTTATCTAAACCTTTTCCTTTACTCAAATCATAATAGGGAGGGTGAGAAAAATTTACCTCCTCAACGCTTTCAAATCCAACCGGAGAAGGTTCTTCATGCTTAAAGGATTCTTCACCACTAAGACTTGATGCTTGATCTTCATCACCAAGGGAACTCAATTCTTTCTCTATCCCATCCATGTCTTCATATGGGATATGCCTTGGAAGGTGTGCACTTTCCTCCCTAGCATCAATTTCAATCATCTTGGAGGGATTTTCTTCAACTCTATGTTCCCATGGAAGCTCCGCATCTCCTAAGTCTTCTACCACTTCTTCCTTGTCTTCAACAATTAAAGCTTCCTCCAATTGTTCCAATACAAAGCAACTTCCCTTATTTTCCACCGGAATTTCCAATCTCTCCTTCATGCTATGTTCTTCATTTGATTTTCCACATGTAGCCATGGAAGTTCCTTGAGTGTTCAAGCATTGGGAGGCTAATTGATTTGTTACCGCATCCAAGGTGGCCATGATATTTTGCACATCCCTTTTCATCTCTTCTTGCCCTTGAACAAGAACACCAAGGGTTTCATCCATTAGAGATTGGGGTGGGTGGAAGGGTTCATTAAATTGGGGAGAGGGTTCATAGTAGGAAGGTGGTTCTTCTTGGTAGAGTTGTGGTGGTTCTATGTTTTCCACTCTTTCCACTTGTTGCACAACACACTCCATGGTTGCTTGAAATTGATCCAATGCTTCCTTGAAATGATCCCTTGACTCTTGTTCCTCTTGGATAATATGATTAGGATCATGTGGCTCTTGGATCAATGGATATGAGTATTCTTCCATGGGAGGTTGTGGTGA
This sequence comes from Arachis ipaensis, assembly GCF_059453495.1. Taxonomy (NCBI): domain Eukaryota; kingdom Viridiplantae; phylum Streptophyta; class Magnoliopsida; order Fabales; family Fabaceae; genus Arachis; species Arachis ipaensis. The sequence continues at coordinate 93,006,786 of NC_142437.1, read as the reverse complement.
AAAGTAGTATTCATCTTGTGGTTGAAAATTTTCATATATTGGAGGTGGTTCATCTTGGTAATAATGTGGAGGAGGTGGCTCTTGAAAATGTTGATGTTGGCGTGGTGGTGGCTCTATGTGTGGTTCATATTGCTCATATGGTTGTTGGTAGGATGGATATGGATTAGGGTCATATGAAGATGGTTGGTAAGAAGGGGCTTGTGAGTATGGTTGGGAGTTATGTTGAGGGTATGAATCATAGGCATATGGTGGTGGTTCTTGAAAGTCACAAGGTGATTCACCATAATCATTGGATTGATATGCATCATAGAATGGCTCTTCTTCATAGTGCATTTGTGGGGGTTGTTGCCATGAGGATTGATCATAAGCATATGGCTCCTCCCACCTTTGGTTATCCCATCCTTGATACACATTCTCATTATAGTCCTCATCACCTACAACATAATTGTAACTACACTCATAGCCAAAGTGAGAATTCATGATAGCAAGAGGAAAATGAAAACAAAATCAAATAAGAAGCAAGAAAATTAAATCCTAAAACTAGCAAGAGCTAACAAAAGCAAACATATTCACACTATTCACATGTATACAATAACCAATAACATAACACCATTGCAATTCCCCAGCAACGGCGCCATTTTGACGAACGGATTTTTGACGGTTTAGAAATTCACTAATAAAATCTCGTTGTAAAGTATAGTTTCTAAACCAAGCAATAATCCTTTCATACAAAAAGTTGTTTGTCACTAGTACAAACCCCTAAAATTTATAAACCGAAGTATTGGACCTCGGGTCGTTCTCCCTAGGAATTACAATAAAGTGTCTCGTTATTGGTTGTGAGTTATTTTGGGGTTTTGGATAAGAGGCATGAAAAGTAAATGATTATGAAAATAAACTAACAACTAACAAGGCTCTTGGCAAGATGTGAGAACTAGAAGTCCTATCCTAGTTATCCTTCTCAATTATGATGAGAATTGTTCATTGCTCCCACTTAGTCAACCTCTAACCATGGAGGAAAGTCAAGTGGATGAATCAATTTGATTCCTCAAGTCCTAATCAACTCCTAAAGGAATGGCTAGTTTTAGAGGCATTCGAATCAATTAGCAACTTCTAATTATCAATCAATCAAAGGAATTAGATAACTCAAGAGTCACTAATTACTCTACCAAAGCCAAGAGGGACAAAACCTACACTAGAATCCAAACAAGCCTTTTATCAAACACTTGGTAAGCATAAAAGAAAAAAAACATAGTAAATCAACAACAAGAATGAAGTCTAACAACGATTATTGGAAGGAGTTAACAACAACAATCAAAGGGAACACATTTATTATGAATTACCTTTATTGAATTGAGAGAGAGTAAAAGGAACAATACTAGATCTATAACAAAATACAAGAACAACATAAAGGAAATTGCAATAAAAGAATGGAAGAAGAATCAATGTAACTACAAGGAATTGAGATGTAGAAGTAGAAGAACATGAATCTAAATCTAGATCTAAGAACTAAACCTAATCCTAATCCTAATTCTAGAGAGAAGTGAGAGCTTCTCTCTCTAAAACTCTAAACTAAAAGTGATTAGTGGTTGGGAGTGATGATGATGCCTTTCCCTCAATCCTTCATCCTTTTATTTCTTTTCCTTAGCAATTTGGCGCCAAAAATGGGTTCAGAAAACCTCTCAAATCGCCAGGCACGTGTTGCATTAATGAGGTCATGTGCCATCATCAGCGCGTGCGCGCATGGTACGCGTGCGCGTCCTTGGCCTGTTTCGCAATGTGCGCGCGAGCGCCTTGTGCGCGTGCGCGTGCATGGCTCTGATTTTGCTTCTTTGACTTTTAATGCTTCTCTCCACTTGTATGCTTCCTTCCTTGCTTCCTTTGATCCATGCCTAGCCTATTTCATCCTGAGATTACTAACAAACACATCAAGGCATCTTATGGAATCAAAGAGGAAATAGAATTCATCAAAATAAGGCTTAAAAAGCATGTTTTTACACTTAATCACAAATACGGGAGAGATAACAAGATCATGCTAATTCCTAGGCTAAATGTGACAAAAGGTTATCAAGATGCTCTAAATTCAATACAAAACAAACCGTCAAATTGGGGTTTGTCAAATATCTCAACAAAATGGTAGAGCTAAACACAAACATTGTCAAATTCTTGACTATATATATTCGTGCAATACTTCTTTCTTCTTCTTCTTGTCCTAAACGTGTTTGGGGTGAAGCTATTCTCGCTGCTGCCCATGTTATCATCGTCTTCTTTCCTCCATTCTAACTAATATCACTCCTTTTGAGCGTCTCTATAATACCTTACCAGACCATAGTTCGCTTAGAGTTTTTGGTTGTGCTTGTTTTGTTCTCCTTCATCCCCATCAACATAATAAACTTAAATCTCGTGTTTGCCTATGTTGTTTCCTTGGTTATGGAACTGAACATAAAGGTTATTATTGTTGAGATCCTATCTCTTGCTGAATCTGCATATCTTATCATGTTGTCTTCTGGGAACATCACATGCTTTCGAGTTTTTCCTTCTCTTAGTCAATTCCTTTTACCCATTCACCTTTCCTTACTAATCCTAGTATTGATCTTTTTCTTAGTGATGATAATACAAACACTGTGAAAAGTTCACCTCCTGAGCCTCTTATTCATGTACCGTCTACTATTCTTGATGATCCAAGCTCGAACAATGATCCTGTTCTTGTGGTCCTTCCTCCTACGTCCACTCGCAGTACTATGGTAAGAAATTCACCTCCATATTTTTGTGATTATCATTGTTTTAATACTATCCTTCACATTCATGAACCTAGGTCATACAAAGAAGCTTTTAAAGATTCAGATTGGTAGCAAACAATGTAGAAAGAAATTCAGGCATTAGATAAAGCACACACTTGGAATTTGGTTAAATCTCTTAATGATCAGGAAGTTGTAGGCAACAAATGGGTATACAAAATCAAGACTCGCTCAGATGGCTCTATTGAGAGATATAAGACTCATTTGGTTGCTCAAGAATGCACTGAAGAGTATGGTATCGATTACGAAAAATTTTTGCTCCTATTGCTCGACTCACATCTGTTCGAGCTCTTCTTGCAATTGTTGTAGTTAGCAAATACTACCTATGTTGGATGGTTGTGAAAAATAATTTTCTCAATGGCAACTTGAAAAAGAAATTCTACATGAAACCTGACGATCGGATTCCTACCGGTAAAGAATTTTATAAGAATATAATCACATTGTAAGTATAACTTCTAGACCGAGAAGAAATCCTTTCGTACAAAAGTTTGGTTGTCACAAGTAACAAAACCCAATAAAATTTATAACCGAAGTATTGAAATCTCGGGTCGTCTCTCAAAGAATTGCAAGGAAGTATGAATTATTATTGGTTATGGAAAAAGGTATATTTATGGGTTTTTAAAATAAGGAACAAGTAATTTAAATGGCAAGAAAAATAAATTAATAATTAGAAAAACTTTTGACAAGGTATGAGAACTGGAAATCCCATCCTAGTTATCCTTATCAGGTATGATGAGAATTGGTATTGCTCCCACTTAGTTAACCCTTACTAAATAAAGGAAAGTCAAGTGGACTAATCAATTTGATTCCTTAAGTACTAGTCAACTCCTATGGAAAGACTAGCTTTAGAGGGATCCAAATTAATCAGCAATTTCTAATTTTCAATCAACAGCTAAGTTTGACAACTCAAGTGTCACCAATTACTCAACCCAAGCCAAAAGGGAGAAAAATCTAAATTATTTATATCATAAATAGAAGAAAGTAAATCATAAATCTGAAATACCTCAAATTGCATTAAATAGAATATTCAAATCTAACATGAAGAGTTCATAAGCCAATTTGGCTAAATAAGTAATTACCAAGAGAAATAGAGCAACTAAAGTAATAGAGTAAATAAAAGTAGAAGAGAAACTAAAATAAAAGAACATTGAACCTGGAATGAAGAAATAACCATAAACTAAGAGAAATCCTAATTCTAAAACCTAAGAGAGAGGAGAGAGCCTCTCTCTCTAGAAAACTACATCTAAAACCTAAAATTGTGAATATGAATGTTGTAGAATGAATGGATGGATTCTCCCACTTTATAGCCTCTAATATGTGTTTTTTGGGTCAAAAATTGGGTCAAAAACAGCTCAGAAATCACCCCCAGCGATTTATGATACGTACAGGTCGCTGCAAAGTCACGCGTGAGCGTCGTCCACGCGTGAGCGTCGTCCACGCGTGAGCGTGGATTGGATTTTTGCCAGGTCACGCGTGTGCGTGATCCACGCGTGCGCGTCGCCTATCTTCAGGGCAGCTATGGAAAATTATATATTTTTGCGAAACCCTAGATGTTAGCTTTCCAACGCAACTAGAACCGCCTCATTTGGACCTTTGTAGCTCAAGTTATGACCGTTTGAGTGCGAAGAGGTCAGGCTGGACAGCTTAGCAATTTCTTCAACTTCTTGTATTCCTTCCACTTTTGCATGCTTCCTTTCCATCCTCTAAGCCATTTCTGCCCTGTAATCTCTAAAAACACTTAACACACATATCACGGCATCGAATGGTAATAAGAGAGGATTAAACATAGCAAATTTAAGACCAAAGAAACATGTTTTCAATCATAGCACAAAATCAGGAAGGAAAAATGTAAAACATGCAAATCATATGAATAAGTGAGTAAAGAATTGATATAAACCACTCAATTGAGAATACGATAAACCATAAAATAGTGGTTTATCAAAACCTCCTCTGAAACAGTCTTGTTCTCCTAATAAAGTTTATCTCTTTTGTAAGGTACTCTATAGGCTTAAGTAAGTTTCTCAAGATTGGTTTGAAAAATTTAACAATATTGTCTACAACTTCCGTTTCACTTGTAGTCCTCATGAGAATTCTGTTTTCTCTCACAAGAGTGATAAGGGTGTTGTTCTCCTACGATTATATATTGATGACATGATAATTACTGAAGACGATGTTGATGGCATCACTGATCTTAAAACAAGCCTCCACCACTACTTTGAAATGAAAGATCTTGGATCTCTTAATTTTTTTTGGTCTATAAGTTATCTCGTCAAATGATGGCATCTATTTTTCTCAAGCAAAGTAGGCATCTGATCTTCTTACTCAGGCTGGGTAACTGATAGTCGCACATGATCTACTCTTCTTACGACCAATGCTCACTTTACTTCTATGGATGGAACTGATTTGGACAATCCCACTTTTTACATACAGTTGGTTGGTGGTCTTGTGTACCTCACTATTACTCGACCAAATATTTTCTATGTTGTTCATGTTGTTAGCCAGTTCTTATCAACACCATACATTACTCATTATGTTGTTGTTCTTTGGATTCTTCGCTATATCAAGGGTACTATGTTATAAGGTCTTCATTTTTTTTCTTAATCTTCTTTAACCCTTGAAGCATATTTAGATGCTGATTGGGTTGGTGACCTTACTAATCTTAGTTCTACAACTAGTTATTATTTGTGCTTCGGTGACTCTCTTGGCATGCCAAGAAACAAACTTTTACAACTGAATCAAGCATTGAAGCAGAATATTATGCTCGGGCTGACACTTTTGCTGAAGTCGTTGCAATTCATTGGCTTCTTGAAGATTTAGAGGATACTCACTCTTCCCCTATTGATCTCTATTGTGATAACAAAAGCTCTATTTAAATTTTCCATAATAATGTCTTTCATGAGAGCACTAAATACATTGAGAATAATTGTTATTTTGTATGGAAACAATTTTTTATTGGTGTTATTTGTCTAATTGTTGTTAGGACTATAGATCAGATGGCTGATATCTTTATCAAATTCTTCATCCTACTTGTTTTTGGAGTCTAGTGTCTAAATTTAAAACGGCCTCTTTAATTCCTATTTGAGTGAGTTTGAGGGAGATGTTAGAATATAATATCTGATTAGGTTGATTAGGTTTAGGTTAATAAAAGTTGTTAATATTAGTTGATAAATTAGTCGAGTAGTAGAGTTGTTAAAATTATTGTTAAAAGTTTTTTGTATAAATAATCTCCTACTTGTATCAATGAAACACACAACATACAATAATACATTCTTATTCTTTTCTTGTATATCTATCAATGTTGTGTCCTCATCTCCTGCGACGTTAGCTTCCCTGTCAAGGTGGTTGCGGTGATACCCATTTTGCCCACGGTGATGCTCGCTGATTCCCTACGATGCTGCCACACTTCAATCGATGATTGTCGATCGGTCATTGTGAGTTTGATCAGTGATTGCCGCCGGGGGATATCACCACCCAGTTTTGGGGAAAGCGCATAGCCAGGAGAGGTTAAAGAACAGTAGTACTTTTTTTCATGCATGGAAGACGAGTCTTTTCTATTTCATGTTAATAAATTTTCCTAATTACAATGCTAATCAGACCACATATATTTTCCATCTCTCTTTATTGATTTTACCGTCTTTACTCATTAATATCTTCAAACCTAAGTCAAACTCGTTCTTTTATTCCACGTGTAAGTCAATAATTGGTGTAATTAAGACTAGTCATTATAGCCACCAAACAACACATGCCACCACGCACAGGCCGCACTTTCATAATATGTGTGTTAAAGAGTAAACATTTTAAAAATATTGTAAAAAAATTACAATATTTTTTAAAGTCATTAAAGATAATTTTTTTATATTTTTAATATTTTGAATATAATAATTTAAAATTTTTTGTTATTATATTTTCAAAATGTATTTTATGATACAAATGAGCTAAATGCTATTATTATTGGAGAACTAGTTAAACATAAATTCAGGTTATTATAAACAAGCATCTTTTTTAACCATCTCTAATTTGTAAGTTATTAATTTGGATACTCAAGTTTTTAATACAAGAAATTCTCTATTTTTTTACTGAATATAAAAAGACTCGAACCCGTAACTTTTTAGATGAGTATAAAGAGACTTATGCCATTTGAGGTATAAAGGATAGTTAACATACATGAATAAAGGATGTAACACAAAGATAGTATTTTTCTTTTTCATTGAAAAACAAGTCCCCATAAAGATAAATTTTCTCGGCTTTAAGAAGTTCTAAACCCTATATATATATATATATATATATATACACTCATATGGACAGAAAGAAATCAGCTTTTGTTTTTTCTTAAAAGCAAAGAGAAAAAAGGAAAAAGAAAAGATCAATTGAACTTTTCTTTCGATAGAATCAGCATACAGTCACTACAAGAGACATGTCGAATAGCGGCGGTTTTTTTAGGTTTGCACCGGTTATTAACCGCCGCAAAACGAAGTTCCAGCGGTTCCACAAGTGTCGCATATTAAGGGTGGAGATTTGATTTTACGGCAGTTTTGAAAAACCGCTGCAAATCAGATAATTGATTTTGCGGCGGTTGCAAAACCGCCGCTATTTTGGCCAGTGGATTTAAAAAAAATCCGCGGCAGTTTTAAAACCGCCACAGATTTGAGTGGGTTTTTGTTTATAGATAAAGCTTCAGGAAGCTAATTGAGTATATAATGAGTTAACATTCAAGTGAAGGAAACAAAAAGTGACACTCAAAAAACATAAATATCTCTATCATGGAAATATTCAGGTTAGTAGCACACTTTAATGACTATTAATTGTTATGAGATAGTCCGCATAATGCATCAACGAGCCCTATGAAATAGTCCGCAGTATAAGTTCATAAAGTTCTTCCTAAATGTACAAGAGGAGATCATTGATCATAGAAAATTAAGAATACAACATTATCATCTACAATTTAATCAGATTTTGTATCATACCACTCCAACAAATATTGAGAAGGCAAAAACGTATCCAATCCAGGCTGGATCACCATTTTGCATAGACTACAGGCAATTAATAGGACACATCAAGTGATAGAGAATTGTTAGAACAAAATAATAATAAAGAATTTGTTAGAGCACTATAACTTGTACTAGAGGTGGTTAACCAGTGATTTCAGTAAAACAGTAACTGACCTCTATCAGCTGATTCAATATTAGTGGGCCCAAAACTGGGAGAGATCATTTCCAATCTACATATTGTAAACAGATTAACAAAGATATTAAAATTGACAATGCATTTTGACATACAGCAAAGTTTAACACATGTAAATATTGAAAGCGACCAAATGAAATGATTATATAAACAAAAGAAATAGAACATTACCTTCCAAAATTCTCCCCACCAAAACCTGTAAAGCACAAGAAAACCAAAGCACAAAGATATATGAACGCATAAACACAAATGAGATACATGAACAAAAATAAACAAAGCCAGGAAAAAAAAAGAAGTAAAGAACATTCAGTTATATATTGTACAATAAGTGGTTTCATCATCACGAACTAATTTTACTACACAGAAGAAGATAGAGGTGTCTAAGTTTATCGGCCAAGATTAACTTATCAGTGCCAAACACCATTTTACTTCAATATCTGCCCTCTCATTATGAGCCATTATTGATGGTCTCAACTCTCAACTTATGCAAGTGATCATAAAGTAACACCAGAAAATATCTATCTATCTTCTACACTCTATCATGTTCAACACAAATCGGTCATACCTCCCACCAAGGCTTGCATTCAATGCTCTTAAAAGCCAAGGTTTCGACCTTCGAGATTCTTCTACCCAATATCTCTGGAACCTACAGAATCAAGAGGCACTATAAAGCAAACATGAAATACAACAATTAATGCCAAAAGAAAGCTTAAGCAAAGCGAAAACTCATACTTTTCATTCAATGTCTCAGTCCGATCCCATGTATCTAACTTCCATATATCTTTCTCTGTAAGGGGTCTTTGATATCCTAGATTCATGATAGGATTCATCCAAGAAAAAAGGATTCCTGCACGAGGAAAAAGAAATAAGAATGAAATAGCGAGGATCCATGCAAGATATTACTATGAATGGTATTTGCACTATGCTACCTCCAAAATTAATGAATACAAGAAATAAAAGCCAGAACTCCTAATCACATACAACATATCTTGGCAAATTTTACTTCAGTTAGCTAAATGTAATACCAAAAGCAGAAATAACAGAAAAATTTATAGCACAATCAGCCCAGAACATAACACTTCAAAGTTCTAACCCACTTAGAATTATAGCATTTTTTAAAGTATCCTTGATATCCTATGTGCAAATACAATTTTACATACTTAACAATATGTTTGCATGCCTTTCAGGACATATCTGCTCTCCTCCGGGCAGTTCTTCATATGCAGTATCAACAACCAAGGCACTCCGAACAGGGGTATAACCCGAATAAGGATCCAAAGTAGGTATATACACAAGCAAAAGTAGTCCAAACAAAGCCTGGAATTGTAGAAGAGATAAAATATTATTTCTTTATTATTTATCCTTTTAGATAGATGTTTCCATATATTCCAACTAGGGTAAATTAAAAGTATGGGAACAAATAGATACTCTCTAAAGCAGCAACAGAAAAAATAAAAATCACTAGAATGAGGATGAACTCAACAATGCAGCAAGACGCCCAGTATATACTAGATAGCTATTTGTTTGGAAGAAAACAAGTATATACTAAAAAAATAAAAAACAAACAATACATACACACACAAACCACTTGACTACAATAGTAAACAAAATCCATAAAGACAAATCTCAAAAACTAACGATTCAAAATGCCACCTAGATTAATTAATTACAGATACATGTAAAAAACTACTCTATTCCTCTTTAACTTGAATTGCTTTAATAAGCAGATTTGAAAGCTAATTCTTCCCTTCAATAGAATCTGAGTTTTTCTCTCATTGTTCCATATAGTGAAATGAACTTAGAAACTTTTGTGAACAAGAGCTTACAGCAACAAAATCTGCATGACCTTTACACTATTATTTGATACCAGTTTCAGTAACACAATTACCAGGCAGCAAAATTAAATTTGAAAAACAAACAAGACATATCATCGATGAAACAAAGCAATTATTGGGTAAAAAAAAAATGAGCAAAACCAATTTCAAAGTACATAGAAAGAAAGTTAGGAGAATAGTGGAACAAAATAGAAGCAGAACAGTTTCAAAAAAGGAAGAAGCAGAGTCACCAGTGAATCTATCCTGGTTTCGGCGACGGTTGTAACTGGTGCCGGCGTGTGCGATGGTGACCTCCTCTCCCTATTCGGCTCCTCCCAGCGGCAGCTCTATCAATGGCAGCAGCAGCAAACCTTAATGGCGACGGGAACAGGGTGCGACGACGACGGCCTTGACCCCAATCAACGGCAGCAGCCGCAGCAAAGCAGGACGGTCCGAGAACGGACCTCCTCTTTCTCCCCTGCGTTCATCGTCTTCTGCTTCTCCTTCACTCTTCATCGTTCTTCTCCTTCATGAGCGCGCACACTCCCTCTCTTCGCGAACTCTCTCTCTCTCTTCGGCTTCAGTGGTGACGACGGCAAGCTTAGTGGTGGCGGCAGTGGCAAGACGCGATGGTGAAGAGTGAAGACCCGCGATGAGAACGACGACGACGCTGGCTTCGCGGTGAGCTGATGCGATCTCCCTCTCTCTTCGCGGTTCTTTCTCTTGCGGTTTTGGCTTTCCGACGGTATGGCAACGCGACGACGGCGGAGAACCCAACAGCGCCGACCCGACTCCTTCCTCCCTTCCCTCTTCTTCTCCGTTTTTCCCTCTTTTCTCTTTAGGTTTCTCTCTTTCTTTTTTATGCAGTTGCTGAGTGTTGTTGTGTTTTTGGGAAAGGGGGAGATTGAAATATCACCAAAAAAAGGTGGATTAGCTTCGGTCCTTTAAAATTCGTGGCAAAACTAAATTAAATAGCTGCTCTTCCAATTTTCACCACTAAAACTGCTGGAAAACCATCAAATAGTTGCGGTTATAAAAACAGCTGCTAGTTATCCGCAGCTATCTTCCATTTTTGTGGTAGTGAGTGCGGTTGAAAGTACCAAATCAGATAGTATATTTTGAGAAATGTATATTTATATGTATTATTTTTATATTATTTTAGTATTAAAGTGTTTGATAAAAATATTAAAAATATAAAAAAATATATATATAAAAATAATATGTATAATTTCTCATGCAAATAAGTTACTTTTTCTAAAATAAATGCGTTGAATTTTAAGTTCAATAATAGAGTTATATATATCATACTACTATTGTTTGTTCTTATCATTAGACATTTTTGTCCTCATATAAAAAAAAAAGTGCCTGTATACTATTATTTTTTAATCAAAAAATTATTTATATACTAAAATTAATTATTAAAATTAGTCATTATGTATTTTTTTTATAAATATATATGTAATTTAATTTATTTTTAATATATATTTTATATTTCAATATATATTATATATTAGCAGCTGTGGATAGTTATTGTTTAATTTATTGACAAGTTGATATGTACGAAAGATATCAAGTTAATAATTTGTTTAAAAATTTATGAATTAGAATTCACTCAAAAATTATAATTTTTTTTCTTATTTTAGAACAAATAAAAAAATGACTTGAATTCTTTTGAAAATTTTAATTTTCATTTTTTTTTCATTTACAAATCAAACAAACAGAGTTTGATTTTAAAATTAATATTCACACCATAAACAAATTCACTATGTCAAATATTAAAAATATTTCTAGTTATATATTTTAATAATAAATATATGTTTAATAAACTAATTTTGTCAAAAATAAAATTATAAAAAAAATTTAACTCGTATAAGAGTTATTCTAAACTAAAGAATTAAATTTTATTCTATTAATATAATAAAATAATTTCAAACTATAAAATTAAATCTCAAATAAAAATAAATTATATTATTCTTAAAAAAATAATTTTTTTCATATTCAAATAATTTTTAAATAAACTCTAAGTCTGCAGAATAATTATTGTTATCATACTCATCATTTATATGGTCACATCTTAAATTTTCATCAATTAATTATCATTAATGATAAATTAGTAGTTTTAGTCAGTGTCACACTATTTAATCTCATAATTTGTGATGTTTGGTATGCCATCTCTTTAACATAATGTTAAGTATGTCAATGTCATCCTTAGTAGTCAACTAGTCATAAATATGTATAATGATACATCTTGAACCATCGTATCTATCTTAATATATATTGAAGATCATTATCTTAATATATACCATCATGAAACTCGTTTCTTGCATTGACTTAATCATACTTTCTGATTTGCACCTACCTAGCAAAATTGTCAACGAGACCCATATGATGCTAACACAATCTTACCTGTGCTATTATTTGTGGGATAATGTGTTGAAATAGAATTTTATCGGTAAAACAGCATCACAAAAATAGAGGATAATATATAAAGCATTTTGATAACGTTAGCAATACATATAGTATCATATTCTACAGGTCCAATCAAATATATTTTGATATATACGTATATATAGTATTGTTCCTAGATTTTTTCTCTGGGCAAGAGAAAAACACAACACATTTTCCTTTAATTCCTTTTCTTTTCTTTTAGTGGCAATAAAGATATCATCAAAATATTGCATAAATGCATAGATTCAATTCAATCTCTCTATGTCTTATCATGATGATGATGATAATAATACAAGCTGTATATATATGTAGTGTCAATTTATGGAATAAAATCGGTCTATATAAGGGTACCAAGAATATCATAAAAGAGAATTTGCGTCATTATTACTGTCTAGTTTTATTCCCAAGTGAGGTACAATTAAGATCATTATTATTTATTCGTTTAAAGAAAGGGCTTGTATATAATAATAGTACTGAATTGTCTCACTTTAGACCCTAAAAACAAAGGCAATTTTGAATCGGAATCTAATCTTATCCTGATGAAGCCTTTAAAATTTGCATACACTTATATGGTTTAAAAACCTTAAAATAACTGTGATTGAATTATGTTAGGTATATGTTAATATTCTTAGATAATTAATTGATTATTAATTTTGAATAATTGTATTATAAAATCAAATTATATTTATATTTGAAATCCAAAAAATATGCACACTACATAATAAATTGAAGAGCTTAATTTTAATCTACTGATTATATAAAATTATTTTTCATACAATTATCTAATTAAATCTATTGTTTTGATCAATAACTAAGTAATAAATATAAAATAAATTGTTTTATAATATCATAATACATAATTGTATATATGCATTTTTCTTTTTTTCTTTTTTTCTTTTTATATTGGTATGCTTATATAGCCTAAATTATATTAATTGATTAATAACAAAATCAATATCTATTTAAAAATTGTAAGTATTTATTTTTATTTTAAAAAATTTCACAGGTGAGTTGTTTTAATCCCTAATTCATTTTAATATATTAGGACAATTTAGTCATTAAAATTGAAAAGGATAAATCAGTTTGTTAGTGCATAACTTTTGTTCATACCCTGATCCAAGTAATAAGCCAGGTCCAAATTAGCTAAGAGGCCCAATCCAAAAGGTTGGCCTTCACTGTTTGTTCGAGCTCCTTAAAGAGGTCGGAGTCAACGCCAGAGGGCAGCCAACACTTATCTAAGTGAATAACTGCCTCTTAAAATCTCTCACCCACTTCTAGAAGAGATATCCCAACAACTCTAAGATAAAGGGACGGTTATCCACCCTCAGAAGTGGAACTACTTCAACGGTGGTTATTGGATCATCGCCTAAAAATACACTGATACACTCAGGTAAAATCAAGTTCCAATTCATTCAAAAACTGTTTACCCCTTTGCTGACTTAGGCATTGAAGTGTCTTTACAGGTACCACCCCCCAATCTTCAAAATACACAACTCGGACGGCGACTCCCAGACTCGAACGAGTCGGAGACCACCCTCTTTTAACGTTTGGGCCTTCCCTTCGAAGACCAATCATCCGGTTCTAGGTAAGCCCCAGAACATTGGCGCCGTTACTCGGGACCTGGAAGATCAACTCATAATGGCGGATGACCAGAACGAGGACGGACATATTGCATCAGAGTCTGAGCAAGAGCATCAAGATGCAGTCAACAATGACAGAACAATAATATATCTGCAAGGAGGAGAAAGACAACATAGAGAGGGCCCCTCAGGTGTTCAAGACTCAAGAAGAATCTCCTCTGAGGTGCACGAGCCAGAGAAGGAGGGACAACCTCATTCCACCAATCTCATGGGGCTGCTACATGGCCATCAAGGACGGCTAGAACAGCTGGAACAAGAGCTGAAACGACAGCGCGAAGCGGAGAGAAGCCTAAGAAGAAAAGTTGAAAGATGAAAAGAGCTTGAAGAAAAGCTCTTAAGGCTGAAATCCAACCTCCGAGATAGGGGTTCTCATGCCGATCGAGAAGACACCCCATTGGGGAGAGAAGATCCGTTCAGTGAAGATATCATGAGGGCTAAGGTTCCCAGAAACTTTAAAATCTTTGACATGGATCTGTATGACGGAACTATCGACCCAAAGCACCACCTCAGCAACTTTAAAATTCAGATGTACTTAGCCGATGCCTCAGATGCTACTCGCTGCAAAACCTTCCCGACTACTCTAACGAAAGCGGAAATGAAGTGGTTCGACGGCCTCCCCCCCAGGTCGGTGATCAGCTTCGACGACCTCTCAGCAAGTTTCTCACGTGCTTCTCCATCCAGAAGGACAAAGTCAAACATGCGCCTAGCCTGCTAGGAGTAAAATAGGAAGTCAGAGAACCCCTGAGAGACTACATGGAAAGATTCAACAAGGCGTGCTTGGAAATCCAAGATTTACCTACTGAAGCAGTAATAATGAGCCTCGTTAATGGACTCCGAGAAGGACCTTTTTTCCAATCCATCTCAAAGAGGCACCCAACTTCCTTGAGTGATGTACAAGAACGAGCTGAAAAGTACATCAATATGGAAGAAAATGCCAGGTTACAAAAACCTAATTGGCGGCTAGGGCATCCTAATCAATCAAAAGAAAAGGAGAGGGAGCCCAAGAAGAAGGAAGAAGTCGGATTCGAGAGGCCCAGAAAATATCATTCTTACACTCCCCTACGAGTTTCCCTAGTCGATGTCTACATAAGCATCGACTTCATTATCGTCAATGTAGCTTCTGCCTACAACACCTTAATAGGCAGAACAACCCTAAACTGGCCTGGAGCAGTGGTTTCTACCCTCCATCTTTGCATGAAGTTTCCAACACTGGAAGGGATCACCACCATCAGAGGAGATCAGAAGTTGGCAAGAAAGTGTTACAATAAAAGCCTTAACCTAAGAGGTAAGGGCAAAGAAGTCAACACCATTGAACTCAGAGGAGTCCGAGTTAAAGAAGATTTGCAACCACAGCTTGGATGGAAAACTGAAGAGGTACAGATCGAGCAAGAGGTCAGAAAGAATACCAACATAGGAGCTAGCCTAAAAGAGGATCTGAAGCAGAAGCTAACGCAGCTCCTACAAGAGAATTCCGATCTCTTCGCCTGGAAAGCTCTGACATGCCGGGGATAGATCCCGAACTCATGTCACATAAGTTGGGTGTTCACCCGGGATCCTGACCTATCCACCAAAGAAGACAGAAGCTAGGACCTGAGCAGGCTCAAGTGGTCGAAGAGCAGGTATAAGCCCTACTAGAAGCAGGGTTTATTAGAGAAGTCAAGTATCCGGCTTGGCTGACAAATGTGGTGCTGGTCAAGAAACAGAACGAAAAATTGAGGATGTGCGTTCACTACACCGATCTTAACAAGGCATGTCTAAAGGACCCATATCCTCTCCCAAATATTGATGCCCTAGTAGATTCCAGCTCGGGATATTAATATTTGTCGTTCATGGACGCGTACTTGGGATATAATCAAATCCCAAGGCACAGACCGGATTAGGAGAAGACATCTTTCATCACACCCAGGGTAAATTACTGCTATGTGGTCATGCCTTTCGGATTAAGGAATGCAGGGGCCACGTATCAAAGGTTGATGAATAGGGTGTTCGCACCTCACCTTGGGAGTCTAATGGAAGTGTACGTGGACGATATGTTAATAAAAACCAAGGATGAGGCCAGTCTCCTGACTGACCTTTCACAAGTCTTCAGCACCATAAGAGCGCACGGGATGAGATTGAACCCCGCAAAGTGTACCTTTGCAGTAGCGGCGGGAAAATTTTTAGGATTCATGCTAACACAAAAGGGGATAGAGGCTAACCCTGACAAGTGTAGAGAAATCCTAGAGACGAAAAGCCCGACTTGCCTAAAGGAAGTCCAGCAGCTAAACGGCCGACTTGCAGCTCTATCTAGGTTCCTAGCAGGATCAGCATTGAGATCCCTGCCACTTTTTTCCTACTAAGAAAAGGATGCCAGTTCGAATGGACTCCTGAATGCGAAGAGGCTTTTCAGGAGTTCAAAAGGTTTTTAAACCAACCTCCCATTCTTACCCGACCTAAAGAAGGGGAAGAACTCGTCTTGTATTTAGCTATTGCCAAAAAGGTTGTAGCGTCAGCACTAATATGAGAAGATGAGGTTGGGCAGCATCCCGTCTATTTTACCAGCAAAGTTCTACAAGGCCCTAAGTTAAGGTATCAAAAATTCGAGAAGTTTGTGTATGCCTTTATCGTAGCATCTAGAAGGATTCGGACTTATTTTCAAGCTCATACTATAAAAGTTCGAACGAACCAGCTTATGAAGCAAATCCTTCTGAAAACGGATATTGCGGGCAGAATGGTTCAATGGGCTATAGAGCTGTCTGAGTTCGACCTGAAATATGAAACTCAGACAGCGATTAAAGCTCAATGCCTGACCGACTTCTTGGCAGAATACACGGGAGATCGAGAGGTGGCGTCCACAAGTTGGGAACTATACGTGGATGGCTCTTCCAACAAAATCGGAAGTGGTGCAGGCATAATACTGGTCAGCCAAGAAGGGACTCAAATAGAGGTTTCATTGAAGTTTGAATTTCTGGCCTCCAACAACCTGGCATAATATGAAGCCCTGATTGCCGGGTTTTTGATAGCTGAAGAAGTTGGTGCAACCAAAATAGTAATCTTCAGCGACTCTCAAGTGGTAACTTCTCAAATTAACGAAGAGTATAAGGCTATGGAGTATCTTAGGAGATTCTCAGAAACCGAGGTCAGACATATAGCTCGGGAGCTAAACAGCAGAGCCGACGCCCTCTCCAAGTTAGCAAGTACCAAACCAGGAGGAAATAATAAAAGCCTGATCCAAGAAACTCTCCAAGAGCCCTCAGTTACGAAGACAGACATTAAACAAGACGTCTTAGAGGTTTCCGGCTTAAATCTCGGATGGATGGCTCCTTTAATCGAATACATAAAATTCGACATCCCACCCAAAGAGGAAAAAGAAGCCAAGAAAGCCCGAAGGGAGGCACAAAATTATACCTTGGTGAAAAATATCCTTTATAGAAGAGAAATATCCACACCACCGTTGAAGTGCGTCCCGACCTCAAAGACGGAAGAAGTCTTGGAAGAAGTGCACAGTGGCATCTGTGAAAATCATCTCGGAGCAAAGTCTTTAACCAGAAAAGTCATCCGCGCTGGTTTCTACTGGCCAACTTTACAAAAAGATGCCACCGACTTCGTGAAGAAGTGTCAACCATGCCAGATGCATGCTAACTTTCATGTCGCTCCCCCGAAGAACTTTTTAGTGTAACTTCCCCATGGCCTTTCGCAAAATGGGGATTGGACCTACTCGGACCCTTTTCCCAAGCATCTGGGCAAGTAAAATACCTTATAGTGGGAGTTGACTACTTCATGAAGTGAATTGAAACAGAGCGTTTAGCTACCATCACAGCACAGAGAAGTCGGAAGTTTCTTTACAAGAATATCATCACCAGGTATGGAGTCCCCCATTCCATCACCACGGATAATGGTACCCAATTCACCGACTTTACATTCAGGAATTTGGTAGCCAGTATGAAAATAAAACATCAGTTCACCTCGGTAGAACACCCACAAGCAAATGGGTAAGCCGAGGCAGCCAACAAAATGATACTGGTGGGATTAAAGAAAAGGCTTCAAGAGGCGAAAGGAGCCTGGGTAGAAGAGCTACCTCAACTATTATGGGCGTATCGATCCACACCTCAGTCAGCTACTGGCAAGACACCCTTTCGGCTTGCTTATGGCATAGAAGCCATGATCCCAGTGGAAGTCAATGAGCAAAGCCCAAGGGTAAGATTTTATGATGAAGTCGGAAATATTCAAGCACACAAAGAAGAACTCGAGCTACTCCTAGAAGTTCGAGAACATGCTCAAATAAGGGAAGCAGCACTTAAGCAGAGGATGACAAATAGATACAACAAGAAAGTCATTCGTAGAAGCTTCGCCTCAAATGACTTGGTCTTGATTCGGAATGACATCGGCGTAAACAACTCAGGCGAAGGAAAGCTCGTTGCGAACTGAAAAAGGGCCCTACAAGAAAATTGAGGTCCTCAGAAAAGGATATTACAAAGTATCCGACCTGAACGAGGCCGAGCTCCCCAGGTCATGGCATGCATGTAACATGAAGAGATATTATAGCTAGAAACGAACCTCGTTCCCTGATGTACTCTTTTTCCCAACTTCATGATTTTTTTCCAAAAAAGGGTTTTCCTGGAGGGGGTTTTAACAAGGCATCATAGCGAGGACTAAGGGGCAGAAATTCCAACCCCTTAGTAGCAAAAGCATCCTTATAAAGCCATACTACATTTAATAACAATATCTCTCTTTATATTATCTTCTCTCTCTTTAAAATTTCCATTTATCATTACTATGATACGCATTGACTTAAGCTAAAAAAAGCGCAAGAATCCGCTGACCGACCTACATGGTCTGCAAGATAAAGCGACGAGGTACAAGTCAGTGTAAAGAGATTATAAAAGACGATCATGACAAGCTCGGACACAATACAGCTTACGACTTACAAGTAGGAAAGCCCGAGCAGAGTAAAATGTATCGCAAGAATAACCTAAGTCATATAAAGGATTCAACGGACAAAGCAAAATTGAACGTATGAGGTCAAAGTAATGGAATACAAAGAGATGTGAGAGTTCCTTAGGGAATCAATGATAAAAAGCTTTTCACAAAGACTTTGCCAAAGAAAAAGATTACTTAGCAAAAGGTTTTTTCAGAACTTAAAAGGCTTCACATAGTAAAAGCTTTCTATCCAAGGATCGAAACAAAGGGTTTTTTCAAAAAATTTGTAAAAACCTCAAAATCATTCGACAAAACGCAAACGCCATCACAAGAATAGTAAAAAAACTACTTTGTTAAAGGCCCTATCCAAAAGGACTAGAAACAAAAAATTGTTGTTAAAAGATCCTATGAAAAAATGATCAAATGTCAGGAACCACCAACACAAATATAAAAGAGTTCTTAAAAAGGACCCACAATCTGGGCCTTAATAGCTTCAATTACTTTAGACCAAGAAGGGGGTTCAAATCATCACCAGGAGAGGAGGTCAGAGCTTCAGCCGTTGAAGTCGGAGGGGTCGGAAGGATCTCTTCGGAAGTAGTGGTCGGAGCTTCGCTTGGATGAGAATAAGAACTCAGTAGGAACCCTTCCATCTGCTCAGCCTCACGAGAAGGAGATTCAATAATATGCTGCCCGCGAGTCTTCAAATCAGAGTCGATTTCAGGACAAGGAGGAGAAACTATCTCTCCATTGACGACCACTTTATCGGGGTGAAGGGAAGAAAGGTCCAAGTTGGGAGCAATCACTCTGACCTGTTCCTTAAACACCCTAAACATCTCCTCAGAACTCTCAAAATGGAGTCCTCCAAGTCCTGATAGGCCTCCTGATTTAGATCCAGCTGTTTTTCAGATCAAGATTATCCAAAAAGAGCCTAACATAATTTTGCTCAGCTTTCTCCTTTAACCCCTCAGCCATAGCACATTGGCCCATTAATTTTCCCCCTCTCCTAGGGTTGGGTAAGCTCTTCCTTCAACTAGGCATTCTCTTTCTGCAGCCTCTTCTCCTCTTACTGATACAGGACAATCCTCCCTTCAAGGTCCTTTATGGATTTTTTAAAAGCACTCAAGGGAGCTTTGTCAAAAATATCAAGAAGAGAAGTACAGACCCCGACAGTCTGAATTCCCCCTCGAATAAGAACCTAAAGATGGTTTCGGAGAGAAGCATCATCCATAGAAAATTGGCTATATGGAAGGATGTGCTTCCTTGCAAATTTTGGACCATCAAAGCCAGCCTCCACAGTAATAGAGGAACCGGACTCCGAGGTCTTGCATTTTTTCTTCTCAGGTTCTGGAGAGGGCTGAACTAGGGGGGACAGGGGCAGGAGGAGGAAGAGGAGGAGTAGGAATAGACTTTACCAAAATCGGCTAGGAAGAGCAGGTTCCCAAACCAGACCCATGGGAAGAAAGAGTGCTAGAAGTCCCGACTTTTCTGGCGTCAGCTCGGGCGCGGGCCTTCCTCTTCACCTCCTGCACCTTCTGGTAATAAGCAGCGCTCAACCCACTTTTCACCATTTCTAAAAGAAAGAAAAAAGTTGATTAGTATATAAGTCAGAATGAATACAAGTCAGAAGTTATCGAAATTAGCTACAAAGAGACAAAAAACTACCTAGGTCGGTCCGCACAAAACTCGGAAAGCCAAGAAGAAATCTCTTGGTATCCAGGTTTGGAGCCTGCCCCCCAAGCCTCGTGGAAAAACCCAACAATGACCTCCTCTACCTCATCTAAGTCGGCTAGACCATATTTCTCTACAAGGGAGGTCTCGGATCAGTACAGGGAAAATCGTGACTCGTTATTTTCGTTTAGGCAAAAGGGTGATGGCCCTCTACAGCCTGGATCTTGAATAAAATATTTTTGAAATCATGGAAGGATTCATCAAAGATGGAAAATATTTTTCGACCTAGAATAGCTCGAAAAGACACCACTGTTGTTTGTTTTGTTTATTTGAAGCATTGAAAGGCTTAGTCAGGTGAAAAAGGTAGAAAAAGATTCGTAAAGAGGTCGGAAAGTCAAGCTCTAAGCTAACGAGTTGGTATATTTTTAGGAAACCCCAAGAAATGGGGTGGAGCTGGGTAGGAGCCACCCGGCAATGAGATAAAACCTCTTTCTCAA
Organism: Arachis ipaensis; assembly: GCF_059453495.1. Lineage (NCBI taxonomy): Eukaryota > Viridiplantae > Streptophyta > Magnoliopsida > Fabales > Fabaceae > Arachis > Arachis ipaensis. Next base: position 92,985,844 of record NC_142437.1, on the reverse strand, counting down.
AGTCGGAAAAAGGGAAAGTAACCCCCAAGTGGGTGAAGAGGCAGTCATACATGAAAAAGAAGTGGGGGTCAGAATCATCAGTCCTCCCACAGTAAGCCCGATCCTCAGGGTCTGGTGCTACTAACTCATACTTAGGTTCATTAGCATCAAGACTAAAGATTCTATGATATTTTCGGAGTTCGATTATAAAAATGTTATCCATTACAGAGCTTTCAGAAAGAACAAAGGCATCTACCCATCTCAAGAGAGTCTCATGGATACGAGAAGACATTTTTCAGTAATGAGAAAGTGTATATAAAAGTGATAAAAACCTACAAGGAAAAAGAAGCCATAAAAAAATAGGACTCTTGAAGATAAGACCATAATTATCAAATCCGGCTAGACCCGGCCGGTTTGAACGGAAATCCGGTCACCCAGTCATCTGGCCGGGTCGAGTCACTTATTGAACCGAATAAGCATGAGACTCGGTGAAAACCGGTTAGACTCGGTCAATTTTCATCAAAACCGGTGACTTGGCCGATTAATACAACCCGGTCCGGGTTGTGTTTTTTATTTTTTTCTTTCTTTACCTGTAAACGGCATCGTTTAGATGCCTCTTCCCCCACCCCCTTTTGTTAAAACCTAATTTGAATGGAACCTCCCACCCCCAGCCTCATCTCTCTTCTCTCGCGACACTCCACGACCTCACCCTCACCGCGTCACTTTTTCGTCTCTCCCCTCACCTCGTCAGTCGTCACTTTCAGTCTCTCACAGCCTCACCTCGTCTCTCTCTCAGTCTCACACTCATAAGCTCATCGTCACAGTCTCGTGCTCCTGCATTCGCTTCGTCGGCGGAAGAAGCAGGCGAAACCAGTCAAGGAGCATCTGCTCCGTTGGATGGTGGTGGTGGTGGTCGTCTTCTTGTTTCGTCGCGGTCTTGGAAGTTCGAAACCAGTTACGGGTGAGCTTTGTTCGAATTTTCGATCCTGTTCTTTCACTGGTTTCACCGTTTCAGTGTCAAATTTGAATAAATTAGAATTATTGTTGAACTTGAGCAAATTTTAATTAGAATTGTTGAATCTGGTGGTTGTTGCTATTGTATTTGATTTTTCACAATTGTTGCTGAACCTGAGCAAATTTTTTGTTGCTAGATAACATAATTGGATTGAATTGTTGCTGGATATCAGGGTTGATTACTTGAATAAATTATAATTGTTACTGAACCTAAACAAATTTTAATTAGAATTTCTATTGAATATGGTGATTATTGCTGTGTATTTGATTTTTTACAATTGCTGAACCTGAGCATATTTTTGTGTTGCTGGATAACATCATTGGATTGAATTTTGTTGCTGGATAACAGAGTTGAATACTTGAATAAATTAGAATTATTATTGAACCTGAGCAAATTTTAATTATAATTTTTGTTGAATCTGGTGGTTGTTGCTGCTGTATTTGATTTTTTACAATTGTTGCTGAACCTAAGCAATTCTTTTTTGTTGTTGGATAACATCTTTGGATTGAATTTTGTTGCTAGATAATAGAGTTGAGTACTTGAATAAATTAGAATTATTGTTGAACCTTAGCAAATTTTAATTATAATTTTTTGTTGAATCTGGTGGTTGTTGCTACTGTATTTGATTTTTCACAATTATTGTTGAACCTGAGCAATTTTTTTGTTGCTGGATAACATCATTGGATTGAATTTTGTTGCTGGATAACTGAGGTGAATATTTGAATAGTTGAATTTGTTATTGATTATCCTTAGTGAACTTTGGTGGTTGTTGCTGTGTTGATTAAAAAATTGCTTGGCTAAATCTTTCATTGCTGAAAATTTTTTGTTTCTTTTACTAGAATTTTAAAAATGTCATCTCAAACACTATCGAAAACACCACCATCTCAGGAACAAGCATCATCAGCAAAGACTTGTATTTTAAAAATGTGTAATATGTTTGATCACCCTTATTCATTTAAATTATGAGAATATTATGCACTAGAAATTAGTTTATTATGTCTAAGAATTGATATTAGATTATTAATATTTGTAAAGATTTGTATTTTAAGTTTTAAAATATTATTTTAATTTTATTTATATAATTTTATATTTTTTTAATTATGACCGGGTTAACCGGGTGAATCAGTGACCCACCGGTTGAACCAGTGACCCGGTGACCCAGTCATATGACCGGGTTGATTACCGGTTCGGTTCTGATAACTATGGATAAGACACTTCTTCCAAAACAAACAAGGAAAGCAGTCAACAGCAGCAAAAGAAACAATTTTTGTAAAAAAAGGAAATGCAAAAATCCCAGAATTTTTACTACAAATAACAAAAACGCATAAAAATATAAGACCCCTCTCCGACGTACAATATACCAAGAAAAGATAAAGAAAATACTGTAAAACTGAAAAGAGGAGCAAAGAACTAACCTTTGTGAAGAAGATAAAGAGGAATCCTAAGTACGACACTGTAGAATAGCAAAGAGAAAGAGCCCAAGGGTTCGGGTAAGAAAATGAAGGAGCAGAAAGCGGAAACTCCAAAGAGAAGACAAAAGAAAATGAAGAAAGAGGAGGAAAAGGTATTTATAAGGTGCTAGGGGCATTATCGTTGAATGACCCCCTCAGTAAGGAAGCGCACCGTTACCAATGTAACCGCCCTCCACTCATAAATGTGAAAATTCAAAGCGACGAGACAGTTCATAATTTGAAATCATGCCTTTTCAGAAACCAAAATCACATCGGTTTTTCCGACGTGATGGTAAGAAGCCAACTCGAATATTCCTGAATTCAATACTCGAATTCAACTCACAAAAAAAGAGATTCGACTCGAGTAGGGGCACACCCTGGCCAAAGTAATAAGCCAGGCCCAAACTAAGCTAAGAGGCCCAATCCAAAAGGTTGGCCTTAACTGTTTGTCCGAGCTCCTTAAAGAGGTCGGAGTCAACGCCAGACGGCAGCCAACATTTATCTAAGTGAATAACTGCTTCCTAAAATCTCTCACCCACTTCTAGAAGAGATGTCCTAACAACCCTAAGATAAAGGGACAGTTATCCACCCTCAGAAGTGGAACTACTTCAATGGTGGTTATTGGATCATCACCTATAAATACACTGATACACTCAGGTAAAATCAAGTTCCAATTCATTCAAAACCTGCTTACCCCTTTGCTGACTTAGGCATCGGGGTGTCTTTGCAGGTACCACCCCCAATCTTCAAAACACACAACTTGGACGGTGGCTCCCAAACTCGAACAAGTCGGAGACCACCCTCTTTTAACGTTTGGGCCTTCCCTTTGAAGCTCAATCATCCGGTTCAAGGTAAGTCCTGGAACAACTCTATTTTTCACTACAACAGTTTGGGTTTATGGCTACGGTTTTTTTGGTTATACGGTTTTTTATCGTGACAAAAAAAGTTATAATCACGGTTTTTGAAAAAAGGATGACCATAGAGTACCTATGGTCAGGATTTTTTGAAAAATAGTGGCTTAAAAGGGTCTATGGTCACGATTTTGGGGTGATCTAAAAAGATCTATGGTGACGATTTTAGGGAGTGACCTAAAGGGTCTATGATCACAGTTTTAGGAGTGACTTAAAAGGGTCCATGGTCACAGTTTTTCGAAAGAGTGACCTAAAAAGGTCTATGATCATGATTTTGAGAGGTGACCTAAAGATATTTATAGTCACGGTTTGGGAGTGACCTAAAAGGATCTATGATCACAGTTTTACAGGGTGATGTAAATGAGTCTATGGTCATGATTTTGGAAGGTGACCTAAAAAGGTCTATAGTCACGATTTTGAGGGGCGAGTTAAAGGTATCTATGGTCACGGTTTTGAGGGGTGACTTAAAAGGGTCTATGAATTTGAGATGAATTTGTTGTCGTATGTTGAATTGTTGCTTAAAAATAATGGAACATTGACACCATTGGCCATTGAATTAAGTGTGCCACACCTTGGCGGGGACACATTTAATGCTGTTAGCAGAGTTGTCTTGCTTGCTAAGGAGGGTACTGAAGATACTATTTGACTTCTTGCCAAAGCTTATGTTGTTGTCAATGACTCATGTTATCATTAACTCATAAGCCACTGGTATAACTTTTTTTTTCAACTTTCACTAATTAATATCCTTATTTGAGTAGTCATTCTCCTAATTACTTTCTTTTCATGTAACCAATTAAAGGTTGAATACTCATGCTGCAATGGAACCATTTATCATTGCAACATACAAGCATCTTAGTGTGCTCCATCCTATTCACAAACTTCTAAAACCTCACTACTATGATGCGATGAATATTAATGGACTTGCAAGACAGCTCTTGATTAATGCAGGTGGTATCATTGAGCTGAGGTGAGTTTCAACTTCGGTCTTATTATTTTTTTTTTTAATTTCATTGTTGTAAATCATTAGTACATCTTGAATTTGTTGTTGAAAGTTGAGTTTGTTATTGAAATTATGATTTAGCTAATTTTGTTTTGCTGAATACTAAAAATTTAAAAATTATCATAGTTAAATTTATTGTTACAAATTATGTTTGAGATGAATTTGTTGTCGTATGTTGAATTATTGCATAACATATTCCCGAGCTTTAGTTTTTTTGTTGTTGAATAACGTTATTGAATATTGAGTTAAATTTTGTTGCTGGATAACATCACTGAACATTATAATTCTTTCCGCTATATAACCAAGAATTTTATATTTAATAACTTGTTACTTGTAGAGATTAAAGTGAACCAATCTTTACTATATAACCAAGAATATAATATTTCAGATTTGCAATGATCTTATTCAGAAATTTGTGTGCTCTCACTAGTTTATGATGGTTAATTAATGTGAACATGTATCTATCAATTAGCTATGAAATAGATATGCTTTGTATATTAATACATATATCTCCATTTTGAGCACTTGCTATCATATTTTTTTTATTGTAGTTTTGATATATTTTAGATGTTGTCATAATAATTTAAGAAGTTAAAGAGAGTTCCAAATTTGAAAATATGCAGAAAAATAGAACAATGCAATCAAGATACATATCTTGTATCAAAAAGTTTAATTTCTATACGTGTATCGTAAGTTACATAAACATCAATATTAAAAAATAAAAAAGACTAAAAACTATTAAACTATAGATAAGCTTTTTAATTTAATTTTTAAAAAAATTATAATTTATAAATAAAAAACAAATCAAAGTTTCATGTTCTATAAACTTATAATTATCATTCATAAATAAAAAGCAAATCAAAATTTCATGTATATGCAAGTTAATGTTAGCTAAGTATCTCTTGATTATGTTTATAGTTGACTAGTTGGTATGAATGAATTGATGGTGGACTGTCAACCATTCTTTATAGAATATGTGTATTGATTTTAGTCTTAAAATTGATTTGGCATTATTTATGTTGTGTCGTCTGAATGATTGTCGTTACAATCATGTGAGTAAAATAGCCTAGTTTGTAGTAATTTTTTTAGTTTATTTCTCATTGTCTTACTAGAATTATACGATGCATGATGTTCAAAACTCTTTGATGGTTTTGTCTTGAAATGTTTATTTAGATGTGTTATTGATTATGATCAACATCACCTTTTTTTTCCTTCATTGTCATTGGAATTTTTTTTATGGGTACTTTTCTATTGTTGATTGACTTGTTAATATAGTTTTTATGGTACCTTTCTATTGTTGATTGACTTGTTAATATAGTCCTTCTAATGTTGATTGACTTGCTAAACATGAAAGTATTTTTGCTTCGTTCTAACACACACACACACTCACTGTACTGTGTCTTCGAAAGTATTTTTGCTTCGTTCTAACATGTTTATTTCTTTTGCTAGCAGAAGGACTTGATGTGAAGAAAATAATAATTTTTATAGAATGAGATGTGATAGGTCTCATATATACTTTAGTTATTTAAATGTAATATTTTCATATCTTGTGTACTCTTTTATAAGAGACTTTACTCGGTATTACATGTAATGGATAAATTACGCTTTATTTTAATTTGTGTTGTTTGGACTAAAAACCTATCTAGTTTATAATGTAAATTTTATGATTTAGATTTCTTGAGTTTCTCCTTTTTAAACTTATTTGGTGATTATCATAATTTTGGGATGTGATTATGCTTAAAAAAATATATCAGAAAATAGAATAAGCTATGGCCACAATTTTAAAATAGGGTGACCATAGTTAAACTATGGTCACGGTTTAAAACAGGGGTGGCCATAGAGTAAACTATGGTCACGGTTTTAAAATAGAGTGACCATAGATAAGGTTATGGTCACGGATTTTCAAAAAAATGACTATAGAGTGAGCTATAGTCATAGTTTTAAAATAGAGTGATCATAGATCAATCTATGATCATGACTTTATAAAAGGATGACCATAACCTAATCTATGGTCACGGTTTTAAAATTGGGTGACCATAGATAAGTTTTGGTCACGCTAAAACGGTAATCATAGACTATGGTCACGGTTTTTACATGTAGCCATTGAATAATCTATGGTTACGGTAAAAAAATATAGTCTAAAGTATCAGAATTCAGGCACTGCAATTGTAATCATAGAAATTATAACCATAAATAAAAAAAATTGTAATTATAGACTTATAACTATGATAGAATAAGCTACGGTAAAAAAATTATAATCATAAATAAAAAATTATAATTATAGACCTATGGTCACTTTTTTTATTGACTATAATTACAGTTTTTTAACTTGATCATAATTTTTTTCAGTGTTTCATTATTATTATATTGTCGTCATTTGTCAAACCCACATAATCTATATGAGAGTATATTGATATTAAAATATACTCAGTATTTTTACTATTTTTATTATTTTTTTGTAGTGCAGTATTACAGAAATTAATTTATTAATGAAATAAAAATGGTGATATACAGTATTATTGGCGCATGGCGTATAATCCACAAATATGGATCTGCCATACTCAATAATCTGAAAAACGCAAATTACGTTCTTTGTGAGACAGAAAAAAAAAAACAAAAACTGCAGCAACTACAAAATGCAGCTTGCGTTTGTCAGGAGAGCCATTCAGTGTATGAAACGTGTCCTTCTGTTTGTTTGGTATAATCTCCCAACATCTTTCATAATTTTATTCTCACCTAACCTGATTTTTTTTCACAAGTACCTGTAAAAAAAATTTACAACTATCACATATACGGAGGTTTTTCTCTAAAATAAAATAAAAAATTATTATTTTTTTAAAATCGTCTCCAAAGTACATAGGAATACACAAGAGTACACAGATAACAAACATGACTTCTTTAATATCGTCGACACCAATGTCAACTATTATCATCGTCTCTAAAAATACACAGACACACTCTTGATTAAAATATTCTTTTTCCTAAAAACGCAATCTGCCTTTTAAGTTTTTTAAAAAAGCTTCTAACATCTTAAAAATGCAACTTGCGTTTTGCGTCCTTTCAAAATATCTGACACCCAAAAAATGCCGGTTGCATTTTGTTTCAAAAAAATAAAACGTGAAAACAATAAAATGGAAGTTGCGTTTTATTATTTTGATGAACAAAAAAATAAAAAACAATTAAAAATGATAAAACACAAGTTACGATTTATACTGATACCATAGCAGTAAAATTTTTATTCATTCCTCTATTTCATTGCATTACACTATTATTATTTTTATATAGAAAAAAATGAGCCTGCAGTATTATGTTTTTCTTGTTTTTGTGCGATTATGCGCGTGACTCTGTTAATAACCCCATTAATAATAATAATAATAATAATAATAATAATAAAACCAGTGGTCCCGTGGTTTGTCCCATGGTATCTGTGATAGATTGATGATAAAAGGTTGGGAGAAAAGTTGTAAGCCAATTATGAGAGGGTAAAAAAAAAAATAAAAAAAGGGAGAAGAAAAAGCTCAAGAATTGAAAGCTACAAGACGATGCATTCACATTCAAGGCCTTAATCACATTTTAGATTTTACTGAGAAAGTTGGCGTTTCTGTGAAGCAAAACACGGACACATGACCCTTTATTGAAATAAATTCTTGAGATGCGAATAACGCGAAAAATGAATAATATTTTAGGTCTATTAATAATTTAAAATAAAAATTATATTTAATTAATTTAAAATTTAAATTTTATAATTAAAATTATTCTTTTAAATTATTATTTATATTATTAAAAAAATGTTTTTTTTTTATATTTTTTCAAATTAGCATCTTTTATTTATCGGTGTATATATTTTTGTTTTTAAGCATTATTCATAGTATATATTTATATAATATGGCACATAACTATCTTATCATAAATAAATAGTGAATGAACCCGTGCTTACACGGAAACTAAAAATTACATTAGTTCTTTGTAACATCATGTGCATTATAACCCAAATAAATTATACATACACAACATAATGTTTGTTATTAATCGAATTAATTAAAAATAAACAAATTTTTAATGAGAATTAAAAAAATGAAATCATCTCCTGCTTGTTAATTATTAATGTTAAGAGACATCTAAATATCATATTATATAACACAAAATAATTACTCATTTCACTGTACATGGAATTAAAAACATGTTCATCAGCAATAACAAAATGACATGATTGAATATATGCAAATATCTCGAACTTGTATTTTGTAGGAAGAAGCAAAATTCTTCCATCTAAAACTAAATTTAAACTCGTTTTTTTTGGTGAGAACTATTAAAAAATTTAAAGTAGAATAATATATTAAAAGAAAGATTTAAAAAGTGTGTAATGAAACAAAAATAATAAAATAATGATATTAAAACAATATACTTAAATTTCTAAAAAGTTATAAATAATAAATTTTATTAATAATTTAAAATTATTATAGATGAAAATGATAACGTCGTACCATAAAAGGCTTTTTTTATTAATTTTATATTATTTACATAATAATTTGGAATGTTATATAGGGACATGAAAAAATAAATATTATGTATGTTATATTTGCCTAATAGACAATAGAATTACTGATAAATTAATATTTTCTAATATATTTTAAGCTTCATATTATACTACTCTAGTATTTTAATAAAATAAAAATTTGGTGTATTAATTTAGAACATTTAAAAATTATATGATACTTTATAGATCTCAAATCAATGGATAGTTTTTGGATAGAGTTGTGTTAAAATAATCTCATACATTATTAAATATTTCTCTATATACAATATTTAAAGTATATCTATTGAAAATTGGACCATTGTTGTGTATTAATACTCTTAGCCCATCTATTAATTTCACTCTTGATAATACAACATATAATTGTGTATGTGTAAATATCGATCTTGGCAGAAAAAGTCCAACCATGTTAAGTGTTTGACCTTTTGATTTGTTAATTGTCATAGCAAAGGACACAATTAAAAGAAACTATTTCCGTTAAAACTTAAATGGAAGTGTCTCATTATTTAGAATCATATTATTCCTAGGAATGAGAACAACTTGGCCAGCTGTATCACCTGTCAATATAATGCATTCAATAACATGATTACTTAACCATCTTACTTGCAATCTAGTTCTATTACAAAGGCCCTTAAATTGATCAATGTTTTGTAATAACATAACAGGAACGCCTACTTTGAGTTTCAACTGGTGGGTAGACAATCCAGAACAATTAATTGAGTTCAATACAGCAGTGGTAATGGTATCCAATTCAGATTCCATGTTTTCTTCTTCAACGCACAGTGAGTTGGAACTAATGTAAACCTTTTCTTCTCTAGTAAGAAAACTCATCATTGTATTGTTTACGTCGTGCACAACCTCAAGTGTTGGAGCAAGAATTGTGCGCTCCTTGAAATGTATAGAATTGTTGATATTAAGCAATAAGTCCGGATAAACAAAGCTTACTAGTTTTTCAAAACCACTGGTGTTATCATCAATGAGTATTTCTTCAAGAATAATGACCTCATATTCACCATTAGTTGAATCACCAGCCAACTCGTCTCCAATTTTTGTAAGAACCGAATTTTTTGCGTAAAATCGTTTTAATAAAATAATAATTTTTTAGTGCCCGAATTAGATTCAAAATTTAGAAGTTTTAATTTGAAGATATAAAGGTGAAATTTGATTTCAATGAATTTTTCTAAGTTGAAAAATATATCTTTTGCGAAAGATTTTTTTTTTATAAAAATGTGTACCGGTGCTTAAGCCGGCAGTACGGGCTCTAGTCTGTCCGATACCGTATTTTAATAAAAAATAAGATTTTGAAAATTGAGTTTATTGTTTTGAAAGAAAAAAAATAATTTAGAATTAAAAATCAGGCGCTAATTTTAAAGGTTTGGCCCAAAGATTGGCCAAACGGGCCAAAAATGCTAACGGGTTGGACCGGGCCCAAGCCCAACATATATAAATTCGTGAAATGAGCCCCACTCAGCTCATTCCTCACCAAACACAACATACACCAGCTGAAGTGAAGAGGAGAAAAAGAGAGAAAAATCACTATTCTCACTTCAATCCATCATATCTCGCCGAGCCCGTTAGTTCTATCTAACATTTGTTGGTAAGATTTCGAAATTTTATTTCCTTTTCTCTGTCCTAAGAAATTCGAAATTCAAGGCTTGAGTTTTGAGAAAATTTTTGTGTTTTGGTTATTTAGGTACTAATCCTTAGTGAGGAATTGTTGGGTCTCATCTCCAATTTCTGTGGATAAGGTGAGGTTTCTCATAAACCCTTGTAGTTGGTTATATTGTGAATGTTAGGTTTTGATTTTTGATATATATATATATATATATATATATATATATATATATATATATATATATATATATATATATATATGATGTATAACTTGTTTGTCGAGTTGATTGTAGCCTTTTGGGAGTGGTGTTGGTGATTGAAAGCTTGTTGGATTTCAATCTTGGTACAGTGTGCATTTTGGGAATCGGCCAAGGTATGGTTTCGGTTTTCCTTATGTAATATATAATATTTTTGGACACTTACGCTAGTAGACCTTAGGATAGGATTGAATTGGTTGTTGATAATTGTTGATGTATGATGATTGTGATGATTGTGATGAATTTAATGGATGATGATGTTGATTTATGATATGGGGTGGATAATGAAGATTATGAGGATTGATAATGAATTATGAGGCTTGTGGATGTTGATAAAGCTGAGGAAGGTAAAATGATGGTTTATGAGGTTAATTTATTGAGCTTTGAGTTTTATAAGTGGGATTTGGTATATGAAATGGATGATAATATAGATTGCTAAGTTGTGAATTGTTGATAAGGTGCATGTATATAAATTAGGTGCATTAGAACTGTTTTGGATATGGGATAGGTAGTTTGAATTGAGAGTTTTGACAAAATTGAGTTTTTAATGTTTTGGTAAAAATGGATTTTTAGGCTAACTTTGACGGATCATATCTTGAGCTACGATTTTTGAAATGACTTGAATTTTCTATCAAATTAAAGATAATTCAAAGAGATTTAAAACGGTATAAATTTTGTAAAAATCTGAATTTTGTAGAGAAAGATATGATCGTTGGAAGTCTGTGTCAGAAATCTGAATTCTGTGATGTTGCAGAATTTATGATTTCTGATTTGTGTGCACATGCACACTGCTGTGTGCGGGCTCTGGTCAGTGGCTATTTTTGACTTATGCGTACGCACAGCCTTGTGCGCACACACACCTTGTCAAGTTTTGAAAACGTGTGTACACACACTCTCGTGCGCACGCACATACAGGGGTATGCCTACTGTTGGGAGCGCTAGCACACTCTGGTGTGCACACATACCTTACGAAATTTGTAAGTTATGCGTACGCACAACGTTGTGCGCACGCACACGCTAGGAGTGGCAGTCTGTTCAGGGCGGTCGGACACTTATTTAAGATTCTTTAACTTGATTTTAGGATTTGAAACATAGAGGATGCCATAATTAGGAAAACTAGATAATTTCAGATAAAAAGTATAGAAGATGGAGACTTAGGTTTTCTTTGAAGTTGTGGGTGAGCGGGCGGAGCATTATAGTGTTGGTAATTCAGAGAGCTCGATAGTTAATAATAATTTGAGAAATTGGGACATGATGATGGTTATAATGAGTTGAGAACTCAGAAAAGGATGGTGATCTTGTTGAGTAATGATGGTGTGCCAGGAACTATATCCTTAGAATGATTTATGATGAAATAGATGTTGTTGTTGTTTTCCTTCTCTGTCGTAAGAGTGTGCCAGACACTATATCTTCGGAACAAAAGCGTGCCAGGCGCTATATCCTCGGACGTGGCAGAAAGGCGACATCTGAAAGGATGTGTCGGGTTGGCATTATGGACCGAAAAGTGATATCACGAGCCAATAGGACAGGCATTCATCATATGCATCTTCTATGTGTTTTGTTTTTCTTTGCCTAATTGCACCTTTTGCCTAAATGTATAATATGCTTACTTGCTTGTTGTTTTACTTGCTGTACATGTATATTACTTGTATTTTACTTGCTTGCATTATCTGTGTTTGTCTGGGATTGAGGAGGTTCAGAAGGCAGTGGCGATGGGATCGCATGGAGGTTAGGCAGGCGAAGGCTGTGGGACAGCAGAGAATCGTTAGATTAGAAATTCACTAAGTTAGATAACCCTTTTTCATTATGGTTTTAAAGTTAATGTTTTAAAGTTTACTTATGATTTAAGCTTGAATCTCATGATGGATATGAAGCTCTAGGATTGCCTTTGGCGTTTAGGAGTCTTATATCTTACATCACTGGGCACTGTTACCATATTGAGAACCTCCGGTTCTCATTCCATACTCTGTTGTTATTTTTCAGATGCAAGTCACAACCCACCTCAGTGAGTTGTTTTGATGGTGACAGAGCGGAGGATCTTCACTATGTTTTGAAGTCTTTTTGTCTATTTTGTTTTGCTTCTCTCACTTTTGTACTTATTTTGCCTAGAAGCTTACTTTGAGAGGAAGTTTGTATAAACTGTTTTACTTTCTAAACTCTGTATCTCTGTATATAACTAGTCGGCTTACACTCTGCGAGCCGTGGCTAAACTTTTATGACTATCATACTTTGATATATATATATATATGCCTTGATATCTGTATGTATATCTTGTGCCTTAAGTTGTAGCTTCGTGTGAATGTTTTGCAGTTTTTCAAACTCTGTTTTTGAGCTTATTTCTTCATCGGGCTTCTAGAATTATTATTTCTTTCTATATATAAATATGTATGAGCTTTAGACATGTCGTAACCTTTGATTAACCTTTGCTTTACGGTGCGAGGTAAGGCTTAGGGTAATTAGGGTATTACATTTAGTGGTATCAGAGCGGTTCTTTCTCGTGAGCCTGAGGGATGGACCGATTGTGCTTCATTGTATACTCTATGTCTTTTTCTTTGATGCTATTTAGGTTATCTCATTGATATTGCATAACATTCTTGTTTGTGAGTGCCTTTTTGGGGATAATTAAAGCACTGTGCTTTTGATATTGAGACTAATCACCTTGATATCGATTGTTTGGTGTAGACAGGAACCCTAATGACTACTCGCGGACGAGGTCGTACACGTTCACGATGAGAGACTGGAAATGAACAACCAGCTGATAACCATGCCGAATTTATGGCGGCAATGACTAATCTTACTACTACTATGGAGGTGAATGCTGCTGCGACTCTACAAGCTATGCAGAGGTTAGGTCAACCAACTGGAAATGGAGACGGTGATGGAAACGGGAATAATAATGGGGAAGGAAATGGTAATGACTTGGTTGGTGCTCTGATGACCTTGGCTACATTTCTCAAGGTTCATCCACCGACCTTCAAAGGTTCGACCAACCCTACAGAGGCGGATAATTGGTTCCAAGCTATGGAGCGTGCACTACAGGCTCAACATGTCCCGGCTAACCAATACGTGGAGTTTGCGGTCTATCAGCTGTTAGGAGAGGCACAACATTGGTGGCAAGGAGAGTGCTAGTTGCTGCGACTTCCGAATGCAGAAATCCCTTGGGATGTGTTTCAAACGACGTTCTATAAGAAGTATTTCCTGGAGTCGGTGAAAGAAGCAAAGGAGTTAGAGCTTATGTAGCTGAAGCAAGGCTCAATGTCAGTAGCAGAGTACACAAGCAAATTTGAAGAGCTCTGTAGGTTCTCAAGGATATGTCAGGGAGCCCCTGAGACCTATGAGAGTTGGAAATGTATCAAGTACCAAGGAGGCCTCAAGGACGACATTATGACTACTGTAGCTCCCTTGGAGATAAGAATGTTCTCGGAACTAGTGAACAAAGTGCGAGTTGTGGAGGACTCTGCCAAAAAGGTAGCTGAGCCGAGAGGAAATCGTGGTTCTACTGACAACTGAGCTCGTGGTGATTATCTTGGACCAAGGGGACAGAACTTTAAGAAAGATGGATACACTCCTCAGCATCTTCAAGGTCAAGGAAACTTCAAAAAGGACAACAATGCCCAGTTTCACCATATGAGGGGGAGTCACCTGTGTTATGCTTGTGGACTACCTGGGAACCTAGCCAAGAACTGCCGTCGTAGGGGAAACCAGAACATGAGTCAGAATCAACAACCAGGCCGTGTGTTTGTTTTGGATACGAGTGAGCCGACGGAGTCGGATCCTCCGATGAGAGGTAAGCATATACAGTTGTTGTGATGTGTTACTAGGACCCGGTTGGCTTAGTTTTATCTTATGAAAGATTGTCATAAGTTTGGTCAAACTTAGAGATTCGTTAGAGGGACCAATGGAGAAGGAGGCTTTTGATGCATGTAGCTGAGTAATCCAGACTCTTAGTGACAAATCATTAGAGTGACGAAGCGGAAGGTGTAACACCCTAATATTCAAATATTTATGCTCGAGTCATAAGTCAATGATATTACAGTGGTATAACTCTCAGGTGGATTTTTATTACATAATTATAAGTATAATTGAAAGAAGTATTAATCGAGAAGTCTGAAAAGAGTAAAAATTAAAATCGCGAAGTCGTATCACTCACGCATCGACAACTAAAAGATAAAGCGTGAAGTCAAAAGTGATATACAGATAAAGGCATTAAGGAGAATAAGAGAAAGACAGTATATAGATATATAACATAAGTAAATAGCCACTAGTCGCGACCCGCAAAGTTCAGGCCGACTAGGGTACAGTATGAAAGTAGTTGACAACAGTATCTCCTAATCTCTCCAAAAAAAAATAAAAATGAAATTCAGACTGAAAGTAGTTGACAACATGTATGAAAATTATTCATCAAATTCTGACTCAATGTAATATAGCTATTCCAAGAAATAGAAATGAAATTCAGACTGGTTGATGTGATAATTGTATCATGGCTAAAATGCATAAACTTCCCTTTTATGATTCTTCAACTACTTACATTGCTCCTCTACAACTTGTCTTGTCTAATGTTTGGGGACCAACCCCTTTGACTTCTCATAAAGGTTTTAAATACTATGTTACATTTGTGGATGCCTTCTCTCAATATACCTTTCTTTTTCTTTTACAAACCAAGTGTCAAGTTCTCACAGCATTCAAACAATTCAAGATTTATATGAAAAATCTCACAGATCATAAAATTCAACAATTTCAATCAGACAATGGAAGCGAGTATGTTTCCAATCAATTCACATCATTTCTTGCTTAACAAAGTATCTTGTAGAGGTATTCTTGTCCATATACACCTGAACAAAATGACATTACAGAGAGAAAATATAGACATCTGATAGAAATGAGCTTGACTATGTTATCCACTGCTGCAATGCCTTTAACTCTTTAGGATGAGAAAATTGTGACTTCAATTCACATCATTTCTTGCTTAACACGGTATCTAGTAGAGGTATTCGTGTCCATATATACCTGAACAAAATGGCATTAAAGAGAGGAAATATAGACATCTGATAGAAATGGGCTTGACTATGTTATCAATTGCTGCAATGCCTTTAACCCTTCGGGATGAGGAAACTGTGACTTCAACTCACATCACTAATCGAATCCCAACTCCAAATCTTCAACATAAATCACCTTATGAATTAATCTTTGGTACTACACTAGATTATACTAATTTCAGGGTCTTTGGCGGTTGTTGTTACCCTCTTCTTAGATCATATAATAAGCATAAATTAGAGACAAGATCTCAAAAATGTGTGTTTATTGGATATGCTAGTAGTTCAAAAGGCTTTAAGGGTGTGTGGTTCAAGAATTAATTTTCATTACTAAGAATATTATTTTTAAGAATATAATGCCTAGGAATGAGATTACTTGATATATAAGATTCCTATGTTTAGTTATAAAATTTAATGATTGAAATATTATATAATAATCCTAGGAATGACTAAATTTTTGTTTGGTTGAGTTTAAATTTCTTGGTTGTATTATGTAATATATCAAAATTACGCTTAATCATTCAAATTAAAATATTAATGACTAAAAATTAAATATAAACCTAATTAAATATTATATTTTTACATTAATTTTTTTTAATTTAAAAAATATTTCTAATAATAAATTTATTAAAATACTCCTAATAATAAATATTTAGTTAAAATTATTATTGATTCTAATTTTTTTAAATTTACTAAATATTTTAAAAAATATTTTAGTAAATTTAATTATTAGGGGTATTTTAAAAAAAATTAAAAAAATAAAAATATATAATTAAATATTTTAGTTAAAATTAGTATTGATTTTAATTTTTTAGAATTTACTAAAATATTTCTAATATTAAATATGTTTAATATGTCAAAATTATCTTTACTCATTCAAATTAAAAAGATTAATAACTAAACTTAATAAATATATGAAAAAATTTACATATAAATATATTTCAATATAAATTCAATATAATTATTTTTAGATAAAATATTTATTTTTATTTCCAAAAATATCTCCTATATCAAATTTTTTAATTTTTTTTAAAAAAATTAAATATAAAACTAATCGATTATTATTTTTTTGTACATTGAAACTTTTTGTGAATTTACAAAAATATTTCTACTAATAAATTTACTATAAAACCCCTAATAACAAATGTTTAATTAAAATTAGTTTTATCACAATTAAATTTACTAAAATATCCCTAATAACAAATATCACAATTAAATTAACACAAAATACTTATCTAAATTTCTAAAATTTTCATAATCCATATTTCGTCTCATAATTCATAATTGAACTTATACAAAACAAATGTCAACATCTAAACACATGTATTAAATACTTAAAAACTGACAATTTAATATAATCTATAAAAATAGCAAGATTTAAATCAATTTCTTCAAAAGTGGCAAAAGTTCCTCCAGTTGAAGTTGGAAAACCATGTCGATCAGACTATTGTCCCTTATAATGCTAAGGCTAGCCTTCATTCTATCATCAACGCTTAAACCAAGAACATCCCTCAACAGTGCCATTAGCTTTATTCTGCGCTCAATTCCTTCTTTCTCATGCTTAAAATAAGAAACCATATCAACTAAAATGGCTGTGTGTTCTTGATAAGCACCTTTCATATCTCTCATTGATTCTGTTACTATGTCAATCACTTCCTCACTTTTGCTCCCTTTTTTTCTTTTATTCCTTTCTATAGATGAAAAATTAGGAGCAGCAAAAGCACCGGGAGCAGCAGGAGCACCAGGAGTTGGAGGCTCTTAAAATTGAAAGCAACACTGATGAGTGTGTTGCAAATAAAAGAAAGAAAGAAAGAAGAAAGCTCGAGATGATGAAACTATAAACTTGAAGAAGATTATTCAATATTGGTAGCAATGAAGAACAAGTAGCCTAAATGATTATATATGCTCTACACTTGTATATACAAGCATTACCTCTGCCTTGGCCAGCAAGACTAACAACACTAACTAACTAAACAGAACCTAATAGAATATTTCTATCTAAATGCTCAACATGATGGGAATAGTTAAGGCTAGTCACAGTCACAGGTTAAAGTAAATGTAACCGAGTAATATATGAATAATATATGAATAAGTGAATCAAGAATAAAGAAAACAGTAACTATTGAACTAATGAAGAATAAAAAAAAGTAACTATTGCACTAATGAAAAATCACTCCAAATTAGAGTCAATTTCTTACGTACTTGAAAATCAGCTTCATATTCTATTTCGGTCTTCCAAATTTACTTGGGTGTTTTCATTCACTTGCCGATCACTCAAGGTTGCTTCGCGCTCAGCCTCCATTGTAGCAACTGCTTGAGTTACATTTTCTGCATTGCCTCCTTGAGCCCTATCTCTACCAAATGCTATTCCCAACTCTTCAAAATGTGAAAATGGTTTATTGTAGAGGCCATTAGCATTAGGATGGGACTGAAATTAAAAGAAAAATAAATAAGCAATAAATATTAAAAAGCTAAGATAAATAAACTTGTATTAAGAAAGTTGTTTAGAATTACACTCTTCCATTTATTGCAAATTTATCGCTCCACCACAATCATTTTATCTGTCGTTCCAACCAAATCCACTCCCAGCCGTGCCCATCATCTTAACTATTACAAAATATTGTCTTTTTAGCAATTTCACCCTTGATTTAATGTGTGGATTAGCCTAAACATAGCATAACAATTTAGAATTATTACTACTAAGACTAAATTCAATAAACTGAATTAACAAAAAGGCATTCTTCTATTGTAAATTAACAAACTATAAATGATTTATTTAATAAACAGATTCAGATTATCTAATTAACAAACTATACAATTATAACACAACTATACAATTATAAACAAAGAAAACAAGTATTATATAAAAAAAACTATACCTTAAGATCACATCTATGGATCTTTTCATGAAGCATTTTTTCCAAATGTTTTTCATAACCAGATTTGAATGTGCCATTATCACAGTTCCAAGAAGTAGTTGCAAGCTCCACTAAACATTCAACTAGTTTTGCATCTTCGTGTGGTGTCCATTGACGCTTAATTTATTTTGAATTAGGTCAAGAATTCTCTTTCATTCTCTACATATTAATAAGCAGAAAATAAATACAAATGAGACAATTTCCATTAGCAGATTAGTAAGCAAGTAACAAGATATATTCAACAATTTTTATTTACAGATTAATAACTGAAAACTGAAAAGAAGTAGGTGCATAGATCAAAGGAGTCTGAAGCAGGGCCAGTGAAGGACTTTATTAAATGATTTATATAGTTTGTATGAGAAATAGTTACAGGATATGCAAAATGTAGCCATTCAACAAGACTAAAATAATAATACTATTGAGCATAGTTCAATTCTAACTTAAAATTGAAGGAAGTTAGTTAATTGGACAACAATTCTGACCAAGCTATCGAATACTATGTACTCCTGGTATTGATTATGACATTAACTAAAAAATACATGTTTTATTATTATGTAACATACAAAACGCCTCATCAATCACATCATGCATGGAATGTTGATTCTGCTAACAACTAATAACAATCATTTGGTGGGATCAATAATATAGAAATTGAATTAAAAAATAAAATTATTAAGAGAAAAATAAATATTGTTAGTGATATATATGTGGTGTGCATATGGAATAACAGAATGGACTAAAGAGACAGAGCAAAATTCTAGTATGAAGGGATTCATACTGATGATGCCGGAAGATTATGAAGTCTCTCTAATTGTGGAACGTAACCACTCTTCGGCCTTTAAATTCTGGTTCTTGTGGAAAAAGTGACTGTATCAATCTATTTAAAATGAGGAAAAATCATTAAATAAGGAGATTTAAAAGATGGGTCCTTCTACTAAAATTGTTTTCAATGCACTCAATTAAAAAATCCTCAATTTATTTGAGAAATAAATAAACATAGTTCAAACCAGAGTTTTAGCAAAAAAATAAATAGAGTTCAACCCACAGAGTTAAGCAATTTATTTGAGAAATAAAATAAACATAGTTCAAACCACAAAGTTAAGCAAATATTGCCACTGAAAAAATAAATCAGCATCTATATGTCATGAAAAAGGAATTAGGATGTATCAATTAAAACAACAACCATATTTAGCTAGAAGACATTCAAATTTTGTAAATCAATTCAAGTATGCAATACATATTATTAGTAGTCAGATGTAGCAGCCAAAATCAGAAGTTAATAGCTTATTGATTCCATTTCCTTGAAATGAATGCAACTCATCATCATCATTATTGTTTGAAATGAAATGAACTTCCTTCCCTTTCATTTTAAAATGAAAATAACTCAATTTTTTCAGCGCCCTGTTTGCTTTTAAAAAAAGTTCACGAGCTTAGCCATTTAGCAAGTAACAGAGAAGTAATTATCCTGTATCTAAAATTAAAGATAATAATAAAAGAAGGCAGAGAAATGGAACAAAAATTAGCATATTTTTAAAGAGATTGATTTCAGGCATAAATGAAAACGAAATAGCAATTAGGAACTTTACTACTACTACTACTATGCTAATATCATAAGTTCCTAAGCTACAACTACTTCATTTCAACCAACATAAAACCGAACAAGATCCTTAATATGCAACAAGATAAGAAATGAAATTAAATGCTTTGCAAGTTATATAAGAAGATTCTAAATGAGAAAAGAAATGAAGCCTTAAACAGAGGAGGCAGCAGAGCAGCAAACAAAGGGGAGATGAGAAAGATTGAGCAGTCATTCAAGCCAAATTAAGCATGTAAAAATATATTTTTGTCAGATTCAAGAAAAGAAACTATAAGCTTAAACTCTTTATTGAGGCAAATTAAGCATGTAAAAATACGTTTTTGTCAGATTCAAGCCAAATTAAGCATGTAAAAATATGTCACAAGCTTAAACTCTTTATTGAGGCAAATCATCAAACACATTGTTTGCATGCAACATAATCACAGAGAGCATATAAGAAATCAAGCAAAATAAAAAATTAACTAATCAAATTAGCAGTGTATTGTAGAAAATTAGTGTAATATGATGTAGAAAGCATAAAAAAACCCAAACCTTAATGAGAGATTCGAAAAGAATTCGCAGAGAAAAGCAATGCGAACATGAACTCGAAGAAGAGAAGGAGACCAATCTTCTATTTAGGGTAATGTTGGCATCGGCGCAACTGCAATGGCGGTGGCGTTGGTGAAGCCTCCACTGATTTCAGGAAAAACTCAAACCTTAATGTGAGATTGGAAGAAAATTCACAGAGAGAAGCAGTACGAACATGAATCGGAGAAGAGAATGAGACAAATCTTCTGTTTAGAGTAACGGCGGCGCTGGTGCCGGCTCCGGTAGCAGTGGCGTTGTGAAACTCACTGATTTGGGGGGAAAAAAAATGCTCTGCTAGGGCTTCGTTCTTCAGAGAGAAATGAAAAAGAAGGTGAAATCTGTATTAAATAATAGGGGTAATTTAGTCTTTTTATTTCATTATTTACGTTCCATTTTCATTGGAATTAAAAATAACTAGAAGAGGGATAGAAATTAAATTGGTGGTAATTCAATTCCTTAAAATAAAATATCCAGAAATAATTTTTAAAATTTTGAAGCAAATATAGAAATAAGACATTCTCATATCAAAATTTCTTGAAATATACTTGTATTTCCTCCAACCACACACCCCCTGAGTGTTTATCTTCTTATGATAGGATTTATATTACTCGAAATACTATTTTTAATAAGGATATTTATCCTTATAAAGAATTATTTATTAAGCCTGAACCTTTTAACATTCATTGTGATACTATGCAGAATGCTATTCTTGGCGTTGGTTCTACACATAATACCTCTAATTCTCTCATATGAGCTCCTCAACCAAACACTCAGACAAACTCTCAGCCTGAGACATCTTTAAAAACTAATTCTGATGACAACCTTACTCATATCTCAAGAATAGAAGTCGGTTTACCCTTTAGTAATAGTCATCTTCCTAATCAGACTACTATATCTAATAACACCATTACAAATACTAGTACTCCTGTTATTCAGCCTACAAATTGTTCTCAATAGAATGACCACCTTAATAAATAAAAGAATCAACATCCAATGCTAACTAGGTCCAAAAATGGGGATACTAAACCCAGGATTTTCTCTACTAATCTAGAAGTTCACTAACAAGATGAACAAGTTCCTAAAACTGCTGTTGCTGCCTTGGCAATTCCTCATTGGAAAGAAGCCATGATTGAAGAATTTAATGCTCTTACAAGAACTAAAACATGGACCCTTGTGCCAAAACCAAATAACGCAAAGATTACTGATTGTAAGTGGATCTTTACTATTAAAAGGCTTCCCAATGGTAAAATTCAGAAGTATAAAGCTCGATTGGTGACATAGGGCTTCCACCAATCTGAAAGTTTTGATTTTGAACAAGTTTTCTCATCTGTAATTCGACCTACAACCATTAGAATTATTCTTAGCATTGCTTTATCTCATGATTGGATCATTAGGCAGCTAGATTTTAGCAATGCCTTTTTAAATGGTGAATTGAATGAAGTAATTTACATAAAACAAACAATTAGCTTTGCATCTGAATTTGATACTCATGTTTGCAGATTAAATAAGTCCCTCAATGGCCTTGAACAGGCTTCTAAAGAATGGTTTCTCAAATTAAGTAACACTCTACATACCTTTGGTTTTAAAAGTACCAAATCAGACACATCTCTCTTCATTAAATATGGAACTAACTATGCTTTATATATTCTTTGTTATGTTGATGACATCATTATGACTGGGGATAATCCAATTGAGATCGACAATACGATTAAACAATTGCACAACACTTTCACTCTTAAAGATCTTGGAAATTTGTCATATTTTCTTGGTATTGAAATTCTTCAAACTGACACTAGCCAATTATATCTTTCTCAAACTAAGTATATTCAAGATTTACTTTCAAAGTTAGGTAAGGCAGCAGCTAGTTCAATGGCCACTCCTATGATAACTTCACTTCAATTGATGTCTACTGGTTCTGAAAGGTTTGATGATCCCAAATTATTCAGATCTGTAGTAGGTACTCTCCAATATGTAACCATTACCCGGCCTGACTTATGCTTTGTAGTTCGAAAAGTGAGCCAATTTATGCATGATCCTTGGTGGCTCACTGGAAAGTTGTTAAGTGAATCTTGCGCTATTTACAAGGCACTAAGGATCATGGCTTGGTCATGCACAAATGCGAAGATAATAGATTGTATGGTTTCTTTGATTTTGATTGGGCTGTGGACATCGAGGATTGAAGGTCAGTTTCTGATTTTTGCATCTTCTTAGGCACTAATTTGATATCTTGGTCTTGTAGGAGGCAAACTACCATCTCTAGGTCCTCAACAGAGGCAGAATTTTGCAGTCTAGCATCCTGTAAAGCTAAGATTACTTGGATCAAAAATCTGTTGTTGGAGTTGAAGGTGAAATCGTCAACATCCCCTGCCATATTCTGTGATAATATGAGTACGGTGCTCCTTACAGCAAATCCAGTCCTACATGACAAAATCAAACATTTTCAGCTAGACATTTAAATTGTCAAAGAGAAGGTGCAGAACAAGTCTTTACAAGTTGTGCATATACCAGGAGTGGAGAAGATTGCTGATATTTTAACCAAATCACTCTCTTCAGCTACTTTTGAAAGGCTCAAACTCAAGCTCAGAATTGTGTCCAGACCAACTTGAGCTTTAGGGGGATATTGAGGCAATGAGTAACAAACCTGAGGATGAGAAACAAGAATAATTCAAGATTCTGTTAGAATAAGTGTAAGATTTTGTTAGCTAGAAGCAAGAATAATTCAATATTTTGTTAGAATAAGTGTAACAGATTTTGTTAGCTAGAATAGTTGTTTAGTGTTCAGGCTTGCTATATATATAGCTGGTATACGATAACTGAAGTGAAGTAGTTTTACATATTCAATAATTGTGACAGTAACAAAATAGTTTAGAGAGTTAGTTTTTGTTTATTGTTTCTCTTACTCTGTAAGGTACCACTGCCGCTACAACTTACTCTACTTCTTTCTCGTACTTTCTTTTCTTCTAACCTACTATGATAAGTATTCTACACTATTGTTGTGGCTGAGAGATGAGTGATGGAGATTTGTGTGGGATGGAATGGGTTATTATTATTGTTGATTGATGGATAAGTTGTTGTTTAATGATAATTTTGTCTAATATGATAGTGCAATAGTTGTGAAGGTGGTGGTGGTATAGTGAAGTGAAGGTGAAGGTAGGAATAGATTTGGAGAAATTTATGAACATGGATAAAATTTAGAGTAAATGCCCTTTCCAGTCCCTAACCATTTGTTCGATGGACTTCCCATTTCCTAAAAAATCTAAATACCCAAATCGATCCCTATCTATTTAGATATCTGTACGTTCCAGTTCCTGCAACCGGTTCCGAGCAGGTCACTTGCTGATGTGTTAGTAACTTGTCCACGTGGGTTTCTCTCCTTCATAATTGGGACAAATCGCCCCCTGTAACTTTGTTGAAACGTTGCGTTTCATTACGAGCGTTATTTCATAAAACACCTTCCTCTCCCTCTTCATTTACATTTGGCCCTAATTCTGAAACCTTTCTCCTTCCCTCCAAAAGAGCATTACGTTGAGGACGTGCGAGCGTGCTGCACCACTGTGTGGGAAGACATTGACTGCATTTGGCAAGTTTCTTTGAAACGGTAAGAAATGCTTCGTTCTCTTCTACTTACTTTATCTTTCACTGTAGTCAAGTTGAGGGGTGTGTCAGATAGTGGGAGTGAAATTTGTTTTGATAAATCAGTTCTCCTCTACATGGTGATTATGGGTGGATGGGGTGAAGCACTAGCTTTGTTTGATGAGTTAGGGTTGTTGCGAAACTATAATAGTGATGTTAACTTTGAAAGTTTCTACCTTTGTATTTACTGATGAGTTAAGAATTCTTAACTGATAGACATTATAGTCTATTTGCTGTTGATTAAGTTTGAAGTTTAGCTCTGTTACTGAGTTGTGGTTTGGATTTTTACAAATGTCTGTGTTTGTTGTCCCTGTTTTTTATCATGGTGGAAAACTCAAGAAAGATCCGGATGGAGTGTTACGGTACGTAGATGGAAAGATTGAGAAATTTCCACCCATGGATGTTGATTTTGTCAACAAGAAAGATTTGGAAGAACTCTTCAGGGGATTAGGTTATCTAGAATACAAAGAAATTTACTGACTTGATCTAGCAGCAAAAAACTTGGAGTTTGGGCTTCATATCCTTAAAGGTGACCAGGATATTAATGACATGTGTGAAGTCACCCTAAGTTGTCCAGATAGAAATGAGTTCTACATCTACTTTGAACACCCGGTAAGTCAACCAATGGCAGTCGAACCAGAGCCAAAACCAGAGGAAGAGCCCGTTGTGGTCACAGATGAATCCTCATCGGATGACGGATACGAGAGTGCCGAGGATGAGGCCTACAAGCCTCCTCCTCCTGGTTATGAGACTGATAGTAGTGATATTGAGTCACCAAAAAGACGTGAAAAAAAAACAAAAAAAAAAAAGCATAGGTGTCTCCATCAAACAAGAATTTGTGAATCACCAAAAAGCATCGGTGTCTCCATAATGAAACGCAACGTTTCAACAAAGTTACAGGGGCGATTTGTCCCAATTATAAAGGAGAGAAACCCACGTGGACAAGTTACTGACACATCAGTAAGTGACCTGCTCGAAATCGGTTGCAGGGACTGAAACGTACAAATATCTAAATAGATAGAGATCAATTTGGGTATTTAGATTTCTCTGGGAGTGGAAAGTCTATCGGACAAATGGTTAAAAACCAGAAATGACATTTACTCTAAAATTTAATGTTTGAGTTAAGATTAGAGTTAAATTAAAGAAGGTTAAAATTGGAAAAAAAAATTTAACTAATTTTTTACTTTTAAAAATTTGACAGTAAGGATAATAAATAAAACTGAATTTATTTCTAGCGTTAAGGACAAAATTAAATTAAATTAAAAGTTAAGAATAATTTTAAAATTTTTAAAAAATATTAAAGATAAAAAATATATTTTATTCTAATAATAATAATAATAATAATAATAATAAATAAATAAATAAATAAATAAAATGTTATTGTAATTAGCTAAAACATTGTGATAATTTGTTACTTTTTTTTTCTTCTCTTAATATATATTTTATATTGTAAAAGAATAATATTTAAGTTCAATTTATTATTTTTTATTAGTAGTTAACCAATAAAATAAAATTAAGTACAATTTTAATTTTGGTCAAAAATTAGAATTATCTCTATTTTTTTTTTCATTCGAAATTTTGTAGTAACGTTTAACTTTATTTCAAAATCATCATTTTCCTAGTCTTTAGACAAGAATACCCTGGTCTTCTCCCCACTAACTTCCCCAATTTCTCCCAGTTCCCTAATCCCTCGTCTTCTTCTTCGAATCGCCCGAGAGCGTTTGTTGCCGCTAATAAATGCGCTTTCAGATCTGCTACTACGGTAGTGTAGTACACCTACGAAGAAGAGGAGGAGGAGTACGCTGAG
The DNA here is from genome assembly GCF_059453495.1 of Arachis ipaensis. Classification (NCBI taxonomy): domain Eukaryota; kingdom Viridiplantae; phylum Streptophyta; class Magnoliopsida; order Fabales; family Fabaceae; genus Arachis; species Arachis ipaensis. The sequence continues at coordinate 92,959,528 of NC_142437.1, read as the reverse complement.
AGCGTGGTCCTTGGTGCCATGCTCGACGCGTAAGGTTTGACGCCGGAGCGCGATGTACAACGGGTTATGATTGGTGAGCCCGGAGCCAAGAGGCACGTCTTTGCTAAGAGGCTCTCGAAGCTTCTACAAATTCCGCACATTTCATGGCCTCGCTCCTCCGCCAAGAGCTCAATCCTCGCTCCTCCATGTTTTCAGGAATTAATTTTTTTTCTTCTCTTATTTTATTTTCTTCATCTGTTTCTTTATTCTCTTTTCTAAGTGTATTTTAAGCGTGTTCCTTTCTAAAAGAGAAGGTTGGTTCTCCGTGCTTTTAATGTTTAATTAATGATTGATAACTTATCTGTGTTTTTGTTTTAATTCAGATAGCAAATGCATTAGATGCAGGAAAACTTACTCCTGAGAAGATCATTTTTGGGTTGCTATGAGATGAAAACTAAACAGCAGAGATAGATGAGAGACCAAAAAATTTCCAGCCTGAAAATTCTTATATTTGAAAATTCAATCCTTGTTAGTTTGTGATTGTTTTGTGACTGCCGCTAATTTTTTACTTTGAATGTTGCTGTGTTTTCCTGAGCTGGAAATCCTTAACCACATGGAATGTTGCTATAGTGATGAGGAGGAAGGAGAAGGATAATTTTGTCCAAAAATTTAGAGAATGATGATTTTAAAACTAAAAAAAAAAATAACATTAGGGAAGATTTCAAATAAAAAATAATGTAAGAGACTATTTCGATTTTCAGCCTAAACAATAAGAATTAAAATGGTACTTAATCCTATTTAAAAATGTTGATTAAAAGAATAATACTGGATGTCTGGACTAAAAGATGTTAGACTGCTAGTTAAAATTGTTTGTCAGTATAAATTAAAATAACTAGTTCTTGAACTTCTTTTAATAGTGAAATTCTTGTAATACGTGTCATTTAGTAAATTTTATGGTTTTAATTTTCTCCTACTTATCTCGCTTTATTTTACTTTGCATTCTTTAACATGAATCTCAAATATTCACGGCATCCCTGGACCAAAAACTAAAGCGCCTTCAATCATAGACAAGCACTAGCTAAAAAGGAGAGACCTTAAAGTTCAAGAAATAAAATGCCGCAGGAACCAGCCCTTTTTTAATATAACTCAGTCACAATTATTCCCACATCTACAATCTCAAAAAAAGTTGCTTCTCCCCGAATTTTTTACTCACAAAAATTCCATTGTACCTTTCTAGTTACCATCAAATTCTGGTCCCAAAATTCTAACAGCACTGCAAAAAGAACAACACATCTCATTTCTTGGTGAAGTTGCTTCCTGCCATGCACACACCTCAGGTGCCAAGTAGTTCTCAGATGAAACTACATCTTTTGAACTCATTATATCGAGGTATGTTGGTTGAAATGCAGAAAGTTTTCTTGCATTCAAACCAAGAAGGCAAGTTCAAATTAAGATATGTAAGATTTAGGGGTTTCCATGCATAAATTTTCCACCACTGAACTTGTAAAATAAACACCATTGAACAATGATTAACTATGATAAACAAGATAAAGGAAGCAAATGGAAATGAATGGTGAAAAGTGGAAACTAAAATCACAATCGGCACTAGCCACTAAAATTGAGTATTACTTAACTCAATTCCAATTGCTAGCTTATGGAAAGAGTGTAGCCAAGGTTTCTATCTTAGAGATATTCTTAAGCCATGTGAGACTTCTAAAACTAACAAAGTTTTAGTAATTTTTAGCCATTATTTTTGTGTGCTCTACTTCCCATTTTCTGTTTACCAAGGGTGACTAACATACTCGAATATAATATGATCAGACATTGTAAAAGCTAACGAATGAATATGAAAGCATAGGAGTATATTAAAAGCAGCATCTGAGTGTCGAGTGCAGAATGCATAAAGGGTAGATAGGCTTATTCCTGCAACCATGGAAAATCTCATCCTATTCCAAGCTTGCATAAGACGAAGTGAAAAACAATATTCTGATTCTGCAGCATAACTTAGTTCCAAAACTTTAACTTTGACAGATACTACATGCTTTTCTTCTCAATGTATGCAAGAAGCATGCAAACCACCTGAGTGGTGGAGCATGAGAAGGGGGAGACCACTATTTCTACCACTCACAGAAAAAGGGCTTAAAGCAGCTAAGTCAAACCCTTTTAAGGTCCACATGAGGTTAAAGGCATTTCTACTTTATTTTATGATAAAATAAGTTGAGTCCCTTACAAAGTAATTTATGATTTGCTCCATGCAAGAATTTTCTTATAGTTTTGGTCCAAAAATTACAGAAGTAAAATTCATTCTACCATCATTCAACATTCAGATAGATCAAGCATAATACCCATTCATAGTCCTCTTCCAGACTTCCACAAGCACCGCTTTCACTTACGAAAATTTTTAGACCAAAACCACTTAAAAAAATTACGGAAATCAAAACCATAAAATTTGATAATTTTATAAGGAGTGTTATAAAATCACTTCTTCCAAAAATTTAAGCTGATAAAAAAAAATACATAACTGGCTATATCTCCAACATATCCTCTCAAACAAGAAACTCTTGGACTTGTTTGAATTTTTTGCATAAGCTTATTTTTCTCTTTTTATTTACCTTATGCTAATATTTTTTTCATATAACAAGGATCGGACTTTAGATTTTTCAGTCATAAAAACTTTAATACCATATTTTGAAATCACTTCTCCTAAAAATTTAAGCTAATAGGAGAAGACACATAATAATTATATTTCTAACAGACTCATTTGACCTATTTATTTTTCCCAAATCAACACAAAAGCTTAAGAACATAAACCGCTATGTGCATTCAGCATAAGGTGCATATTGCATTTCACTGGTGCCGTCTATACCATTTATCCGTCATTATAATGTTACTAAAGGAAATGAATATTGGGTTTAATATCTTTTACATCTCATATAAAATCTTACAGCCTTGGTTTAGGACCCTTCCTTCTAGGGATCTCCAGTGCATCATAATGACCAAATCCATGGTAAAGAACTCTAATTGGATTCTCCTTGCCATATTCCTGGCCATACTCAGCAATTGATATCAAGCCACCAGCATCCCTATCATACATGTACACTGTGATTGGCATCCTGCATAACAAGACTCCTGTGAGATCAAAAACCAAGTGTATAGTGCATAAAATGCATAAGGATGGTGAATTTAACTGGCCAAAAGGAAGAGAGGGACTTACTTCAATACATGTGAAGCAATGAACAATTCAGGCTCACCTCCCCAAACATGAGGCTTCCTTATTTGTGAAATATAAGTATCAAAATCACCTTCAATAAACCTGATCATATCATTAGACAAACATCTTTATTAGCAAAAGACAATTCATTGTAAATGAACAGAGGAATGGAGATAGAGCTATCTTTGCAGCTTTATTGTATTTTATTTAAGATCTATAGACCAGTTGTTAATTCTATCACTTTTATTCGATAAGAGGAAGCTGACACTCATGATATGTGACAGATTTTATTGGATAAATCATATTACAATAATTGTAACTTAATTTCTAAAAGAAGTGAAAATGACAATGACAAAAATCGACTTCCAACTGAAAATGACAAATTCAGTGAAACAATTCTTGAGAAGGTCTCCAACTCATGTTTGCTGGATTAGCTTGTTTTTTATTAGCTTTTGTATTTAAGATAGTTCATAGCCAAAATCACTAAGAGAGATCTTATGAGGTGGAAAAAAAAAAAGGCAATTATGCTCTTAAATTTATTCAAATAAAATGCATTAGTGCTTGAGGGGTTAGTCTTATAGGAATGTTTACAGGGGGAAGATCATTCTCTGGTTTCTCCGTTTCTCTGTTTTGCTACTTGCGTACAGAAGTTTTGTATACAACATGACAAAAAAATATAGAGATTGAAACAAGAATCTATGATTTCAAGACAATGATATTTTTGTGATGCAGTACCAGATTCCCGAAAACATTCCAAGATGAAGACTCACCATTCTGTCTCTTCCCTTCTTTTGATAAACTCATCAGCAACCTGAGAAAATAGAATAGACAAAAATAAAAAAAAATATCAACGACTACACATAGTAGAGATGAAGTCACCATATATGACTATAAACAGCTTAATTTGCAAGTTACCATAAGAATAATTTTAAATGAAGAAAGTAACATTAGTCAATATAAATTAAGCAGCCAATTAGAACCGTATCAACATATATTTTGTCCAATTTTCTTCTGTTTTGTGTTTTTCCTTTTTATTTTTGTGGAACTAGGAGGGATCTAAACTAATAAACTTAATGGGATGAAGTGTAGTGATACTTAAACATACTTTGGAGCGTAATTCATCTGCCAATTGTCTCTGATGGCTTTCACTAGGAGGAGGTTTTCCAGACCTCAAGCAAGCCCCATGAGCAACTGAGCGAAATAAACATCTTCCATCCCCAGGTATTCCTGCTCAGCATGGTAAGTTTCAGTAGCAATGCAGTGGAATTAAACAAAAACTCCTAGGTCCTTATATATGTGTAGTTCAAAATATTAATGTGAAACACTGAAAGAAAGTGTGTAAATGTGTATGAAAATAGAGTATTGGCAGAATGCGCAGCTCACCAATCACAGAATAGTCAGTGTAGACTTTCTTCCCATGCGATATCGCTACATTTGATTTGCACACGTTTTGGTCATTTCTCTTTCCATTTTCAGGATCTGTGTCAGCATATACAGGTTCAGAGCTTAAATTGCATACAAGTAATCCAAGTATCAAGCCAACTGATGCACATCCACGTGGCCAAGATACAGGTCCCACATTACACTTAACTTTGGGAAGCTTCTTTTGGTTAGGTACCAAAAGCCTCATATTCAAACTTTGGCATGCCAATGAAATTTCATGATGCCTCTTCCGAGGTGCTATAGAACTACAAATTTGAAGGTTGCCCCTTTGCTTGGAGCAGCATGATCCAAGGTAACCTCTTATTGTTTGGCCCATAGAAGATCTTGCGCAACAAGAAAGACCAACATGATTTTTCTGCGACTGCGAAGGGCACAAACTGGAAGAATATAAACTGGATTTTCCTTGGGACCAAAGACCACAGATGTTACTGCTCATCAACAGGTGAGTACGACCCTTCACGACAACAGCACTTATTGAAGACTGACTAAAAGGAAAGCAAACACTCATGTTTACATTGCCTGAATTAAAAGTATATTCATCAGAAAACATCAAGAATGAGATTAATAGGGATATGCAAATTAACAATTTACAATAATCTCTCCATAAAATTTATATGCTAGTGGCTACCTGAATTCTCCAGAAAAACCATTCACTAGATTTTGAAGTTTTGAATTGTTGATCATGGATATATACATTTCATATCATTTTGAAATTAGTAGTAGAGTTAATAGTGTTAGTTGGTTATATCAGCATAATTGTTATTATTTATCAATTTCTTCTGGAATAAAAATCTCAAACTGGTGTAAGATAGTTACTGCCAAATAATCTATTTAACTTAAAAACATCAAACAACAAATGCTATAGCCAACAGATGGCTAGTTAAAACCACATTTGATAAAGTGAAATTTGAATACCAACTACCATGTTTTAACAACAGCATTCTGTAGGCATCCATATCTATGTTGACTGTGTTTCAAAATTTTGATATCAATATGCAGCAATTAATCAATCCGGGACAATTGGAGAATAACTTAGAAGTTCATGATCTTACTACCAGAATGAAAAAGATAACACTAATGCAACCATGAGGTTTCAAAACAGAAAGAAATGAAACAATCTGAACATCTAGAAGGCTCAAATTTTAAGTGTTCAAAAACAGCAGGCTTCCTTTCCAAAAATAAATAGAGTTTCTTTAAAAAAAAGGAAATGTGAATTCATTATATTCCCCCTTCCCTGGCACTTACCCTAACCCACATTGACAGACCAAACTAATATATCATTTACTTTAAAATTATGTACAAACCAACAACCATATCAGAAATTCAAAAGAGCACACAATCAACTTTGAATACATATTAGGCAAGTGATTATGTGACTCTTGATTTATGCCACCATCTACTCTATAGGTTTAAGAAACCATTCAAACCCAAATATAGGTTCTACTTAGCTCAATTATACATGTCAGACACAAATATATACAAAATTAAACTAGTAACTATTCATGCATGTTCCAAGAACAATTCCTACAAGTCTGGAATTTTATAGAGGTGGCATTAGTATCCACTTTCCAATTCACCTAATTGATAATTATGCCTTGAGTCACTGATACCAAAGTACACCATTCATTCTACGAAAATTGAATTTGAACCAACATCTATTAGATAAGTTTGAATCCATATCATTTAGCATCAACAAGCAGCATGTTTTTCATTTTTGATTTTTAATGTCCGCCCGGAATTAAGGACCAAACGTTAAAAAATAACTAAAAAAAATCAAATTCCCAATGTGAACTTTACAATTGTACCATGATAACAAGAACAATATAAAAAATTATAAACAAATAAATAAATGAGAAATGAACCTGTTGAAGCATGTGAGTAAACGGTAAAATGGGTGATTGGGATTCCAAAGAAAACACCGAATCGGGGAATGGGTTTTGCCGCAGGGCAGAAGCTACAGCATGTATTATATTATTGTTGTGGAGCTGAAGAAAAGAACAAGAGTTGGAAGATAAATGGGTGAAGAAAAGTGGTATCAAGTTATTACTGTTTCAAAGAAAGCAAACTGTAAAAGGTTCTGCCATGCCACCAAACTGATTTGGACAATACGGGCTAACTTGTTGGGTCGGGTCGACCGAAACCGATTGGTCTCCATTTTAGAAATGTCTAGAAGTTTCCAGGCTAAACGAAACTATCAACTAATTTTAGAATAATAAATATATAACTATAAATATTATATATATAAAATTAAAAATATTATATTATAAAAAATAATTTAGATATTATCTTTTTAGTGTTATCCTTAATTCTATATACGGGTATATAACTAATTAATCACGTAAATGACACACGTTGCTTCAGCTCATCACATGCTCCTCCCTTCATTCATATTTTGGTATTTTTTTTAAAGGTAATATATTATATTTTACTAATTATTAAAAAATGAATTACAAAGATGTTTAAAGGTGAATAACATAATAAAAAATGAGAATCTTTTAAAATAATACACTAAAAATATTCATCCAACCGTGCATGGTCAAAAACTAAAAAAGGTCTAGAAGAAGAAAGAATAATAAATCGAATTGAATAAAACTAAAAGTTTTTTTTATGGAGACGCTGAGTTAAAATGGTTTCCTTTAAATTTTACTGAGCAATTTATATTGAAGTAGAACCTTCAAAGACTAACTGGTTGTGAACTTTCTAGCATTGCTAGCAAATAATGGCAAGCAATTGAGAATTTTGGTCAATATTCTTTAACGAGTTAAACATCTCTATTATTGTATTCTATCATCTTCTGGAGCACTTTGGGTTGAATACTAAATGTAGCATGTTTCATTTCTTCTATAGTCACTGGTCTTTGAAACCTACGGTTCATGTGAATTGTAACCGTAGGTTCAAAATCAATAAACAAAGATTCAGGGTTTTCATGACAACCAGAAAAAATATGTCTTTGAAATATGATTTAGCCACAGAAGTAACTCCAGTATTAGAAGTAGCCATTTCACCATTACTGTCATTTCGTTGCTAAATTATTCCTTTAGATCAATTTTTGAATTTCTGATGGAAAAAAGCTGTGTTCTGATCACCATATTTGAGCCATTTGATTTTAGATTTATCTTTCCAATAAGATTCTTCATTTTGCAATGCTTTCTCAAGCTTGCCCTTTAGTTCTGAAATGATTTCACCACTATGAATTCATGTTAAACGGAGTTCCCCTAATTCAAACTATAATGAATTAATCTCCACCTTCGAATTCGATTTGTTTTCTTGCTGCCATTTGACAATCTTATGCCAACATCGCTTTATTTTTTTAGCTAAGATATACATGGCTAAACCATTAATATGTTCGTGCCAAATTTTTCTAACAATTTACCTTATTTTATCATTGGAACACCATCTTTTTTGAAATTTGAATCGCCACTTAGATCCCTCAGTTCTCGGGTTAAAGTCTAAGAGAAGAGGAGAATGATCTGACCCTGATTCTAAGAATCTAAAAACCAATGCATTGGCATATAGTTGCTACCAATTAACTCCTAGCAGAAATCGATCCAGTCTCTCCTATATTAACTCATCACCACTCCATCTATTCGACCAAGTGAATGGTCTTCCAATTATACCAATATTAATCAGGAAATTATCATCAATAAAATTATTGAAAGCCTCAATAAAAGCGGAAGATTTTACTCCCCACCTTCTTTCTCTAATTGATTAGAAATGGCATTGAAATCACCCATTAAAACAACCTTACCATGGAACTGCTGAATAACTGATGTTAAGTCAGCAAATTGAGACATTCTATGTTGATCATTAGAACTGAGATAAACACCTAAAATACTACAGGGATAATTAGAATTAGCTGCCAAAATTGATACCGCAATGAAGAATCAGGACGGACAAAGAGTTTAAGGAGTTTCTTTCGAGCATCGGATTGTATTCTATGTTATTGTATGTACAGTTATAGTTTTTCCTCGTCTTTATTATTATATTTGTAAGAGGGATAGGAGTTGTAATAATATGTATATATGTATATTTGTAAGCTACTTGTATAAGAAGTTTTGTATGTATTTGAAATGGATTTTATATGTATGTTTGATTGAAATTAAAAGTATTTTCGGTTTTTCAAAAAAAAAAAAAAAAAAACAGCGATATGGTTTCGAGTTAAAGACTTATATCTTAATATTAAATATATGGAGGTCGTCGTAATATTCTCGCTATCAGAATAGCGCAGCCGAAAGCGTAACATTCAGATAATAGGAGTTTACAACACCAATGGTATCTACTATTAAACTATCTAGATTAGGAGGTTGAGGTGTTTGATAACCCTTTCCTTTATAGGTTAGTGGTTGGCTCATTACATTATGCTATACTAACTAGACCAAAAATTTCATATGCTATAAATAAAGTGTGTCAATATATGCAAGCTCCATTAGTTATACACTGAAAATGTGTTAAAAGAATCTTAGAATACCTAACTGGTTCGATAAGATTTTTCATCCTTGTACTGATTGGAGATTGTTTGCTTTTTTTAGACTCAAATTAGGGATCTGATCTGAATGATAGGCTCTCTACATGAGGTAATTGTATTTATTTAGGTTCAAATCTAATTACATGGTCAAATAAGAAACAATTCTCAGTCAGCAGATCAAGCACCGAAGCAAAATATAAAAGATTAAGTGTTGCTGATTCTAAAATTATTTATGTACATAATATGTTGACAGAATTAAATATCCCGCCAGCTACTCTGCTCCAATTATTTACTTTGATAATATTAGTGCCTGCATACTTGCTGCCAATCTTATACTGCATAGCAAGATTAAAAATTTTGAACATGATCTTCACTTTGTCTGTGAAAGAGTGAATTAAAAATAATTTATGATTGTGCATATTGGGGCTAGTGATCAAATAGCTAATATATTTACAAAATTTTTTTTTCAAGATGCTTTTGAACGTTTTAGACACAAATTTAAAGTAACTTCCAAAGTTACTATGAGTTTGAGAGGGTGTAATAAGAGTCGAAATGAAAGAGTCAAAGGGTAAAGTAATAACCTAAAATACAAGATGCTGAATTTGTTAAGTAGGTTGGTAGGATATTAATTGAGTTTGTTATTGTGTCTCAAGTCTATATAAAGATGAGTTCCTATTGATGTAATTAGCTAAGACGATTCTAAGTCAAATCATTCATTCAATGAGTAAACATTTCAATTCTCTTCTTTCTTTGCATCGTATTCATTTTTTTTCTGTTCTTGTATGCTAGGCTATAGAAATCTCTTCATCATATTATATATTTATATCTTTTTGAGTTAAAGAATTTAGTAGACAAATATTTAACATGGCGAAGTAAATCTTTGAGTTGAACTACTTTAATGTTTTATTTTTTTTTTTAGATGAAAAATTAATAGTTAATAATAATAGATAATATAACATATTTGATTAAATTATTATTTAACCATTTTTAATTATTAATTTAATAAAAAAGAGTAAATACTCATTCCAATCCTTAACCATTTGGACGAAGGACTAAGCGCACCCCACGAATTGAAATTAACAAAGCAGACCTCAAGTGTATGGGGTTGATTCACTCAGTTCTCCCCTAATCATACCTTCCAAAATTTATTTTTTATCTAACAATCAACAATTATTTCATGCATGCATACAAATATCATGAGGACTTTTCCATAGGTTGTAATGGAGATAGGGTTAAGGTAGGATGCATATGGTCAAGGGAGCTTGAAATTTGAATCTTTGATTAACTTAAACTTCCCACCTAACCTATGACAACCTATACAATTCTAAACAAACCTAACTACCCATTCTTCACTTTTTCACACACTCATGCATTCTCTTTTGATCACCACACATATGCATTGATTATTATTGAACTTCAATTTGGGACATTTTTGTCCCCTTTTTATTGCAATTCTTTTTCTTTTTTTTTTTCTATTATTATTATTATTATTATTATTATTATTATTATTATTATTATTATTATTATTATTTTTTCTTTTTGTTTTTCTCATCATTTTTTTTCAAACAAAAATATATACAAGAGTATCAATGCATATGGTTTAACATTCAATGCATGAGTATGTACTCAATTCCCATGATTTTCAACAAAATCACAAAATACACTTTTATCTCTACCCAATGTTCCTAACTCTCCCAAAATCAAATGATAAACACTCTCACTAGCCTAAGCTGATCAAAGATCCAAACAAGGGACATTTATTGTTTTTCACTTCAGGCTTGTAATGTGCTAAAATTAAGAACAAATGCGTTAAGCATAGGCTCAAAATTGGCTAATAATAGAAGATAAAAGGTAGGCTATTTGGGTAAGTGAGCTATTTGAAACAATGGCCTCAATCATATAAGTGCATGTATACACAAAATAATGGACATAAAGAATCAAACAAATCAAGGCTTACAATCATAGGAAGAGAATAATGCACACAAGAATGAAAATAAGTGGTTATATGATGTAACCACACAATTAGGCTCAAGTCTCACATGCTTGTGTTCTTAGCTCAAAACATGTTTCACAACGTGTAATTCAAGCAAGTTCTAAAAATTTTTTTTTTCAATCAATTGGGGTGCCTATAGATAAAATCCTTGAAAAAAATATCATTAATTTGACTAAGCTTATTATATATAGATGCAAAACAAGAAAATGCAACTAAAATCCTAAAAAGACCTAAAATGAGATGCAAAAGTGTTGGGATTAGAACTTGCCACCCAAAGGCGCCGACTGGTCGGACGACCTCCCCACACTTAAAAGTTTGCACCGTCCTCGGTGCACTCAAAGATGAATAAGGGGGTACGGCGACTCTCCGAATTGCCACCCTCAGCTGGCGGATCAACCGGTTGCTGCGTGTTCTTCCTCCCGCTTCTATTTTTGCCTGTAGTGCATCATTCATAAAAAATATAACATCGTAAGATGAGAAAATACAAAAGTAAGGAAGCGTACATTGTTGGAATGAGGTAATTCAGTAGAATGAGGTGGGTGACTGATGAGCGGATAATTTATACGCTTTTTGGCATTGTTTTTAGTATGTTTTTAGTAGGATCTAGTTACTTTTAGGGATGTTTTCATTAGTTTTTATGTTAAATTCATATTTCTGAACTTTACTATGAGTTTGTGTGTTTTTCTGTAATTTCAGGTATTTTCTGGCTGAAATTGAGGGACTTGAGCAAAAATCAGATTTAGAGGTTGAAGAAGGACTGCTGATGCTGTTGGATTCTGACCTCCCTGCACTCAAAGTGGATTTTCTGGAGCTACAGAACTCGAAATGGCGCGCTTCCAATTGCGTTGGAAAGTAGACATCCAGGGCTTTCCAGCAATATATAATAGTCCATACTTTGGCCAAGAATAGACGACGTAAACTGGCGTTCAACGCCAGCCTTCTGCCCAAATCTGGCGTCCAGCGCCAGAAAAGGATCCAAAACCAGAGTTGAATGCCCAAACTGGCACAGAAACTGGCGTTCAACTCCACAAATGGCCTCTGCACGTGTAACACTCAAGCCCAAGCCCAAGCACACACCAAGTGGGCCCCGGAAGTGGATTTGTACATCAATTACTTACTCATGTAAACCCTAGTAGCTAGTTTATTATAAATAGGACCTCTTACTATTGTATTAGGCATCCTGGATCGTATTTTGATCCTGTGATCTCGTTTAGGGGGCTGGCCATCTCGGCCATGCCTGGACCTTCACTTATGTATTTTCAACGATAGAGTTTCTACACTCCATAGATTAAGGTGTGGAGCTCTGCTGTTCCTCAAAGATTAATGCAAAGTACTACTGTTTTCTATTCAATTCTTCTTATTTCTCTTCTAAGATATCCATTCGCACCCAAGAACGTGATGAAGGTGATGATTATGTGTGACGCTCATCATCCTTCTCCCTTATGAACGCGTGCCTGACAAACACTTCTGTTCTACATGAATTAAGCTAGAATGAGTATCTCTTAGATCTCCTAACCAGAATCTTCGTGGCGTAAGCTAGAATGATGGCGGCATTCAAGAGAATCCGGAAGGTCTAAACCTTGTCTGTGGTATTCCGAGTAGGATTCAATGATTGAATGACTGTGACGAGCTCCGAACTCGCGATTGCAGGGCGTTAGTGACAGACGCAAAAGGATAGTAAATCCTATTCCAGCATGATCGAGAACCGACAGATGAATAGCCGTGCCGTGACAGGGTGCGTGAGCATATTATTCACTGAGAGGATAAGATGAAGCCATTGGCAAGGGTGATGCCTCCAGACGATTAGCCGTGCCGTGACAGGGTATTGGATTATTTTCCCGTGAGATGACCGAAAGTAGCCGTTGACAGTGGTGATGTATCACATAAAGCCAGCCATGGAAAGGAGTAAGACTGATTGGATGAGGATAGCAGGGAAGCAGAGGTTCAGAGGAACGAAAAGCATCTCCATTCGCTTATCTGAAATTCCTACCAATGATTTACATAAGTATCTCTATCTCTATTTTATTATATATTCGAAAACACCATTATCACTTTATATCTGCCTAACTGAGATTTACAAGGCGACCATAGCTTGCTTCATACCAACAATCTCCGTGGGATTCGACCCTTACTCACGTAAGGTATTACTTGGACGACCCAGTGCACTTGCTGGTTAGTTGTATCGAAGTTGTGACAATTATGAATTAAGATCAAAGCACCAAGCTTTGGAGCCATTACCAGGGATTGTTCGAGCCTGGACATCACAATTTCGTGCACCAAGTTTTTGGCGCCGTTGCCGGGGATTGTTTGAGTTTGGACAACTGACGGTTCATCTTGTTGCTCAGATTAGGTAATTTTCTTTTTATTTTCTTTTCAAAAATTTTTCAAAAATATTTCTAAAATTTTCTCATCTATTTTCGAAAAAAATAAAAATGTTTTCAAAAATAAATTATTCTATGGCTTCAAAATTTTTAAGAATGAATTCTAGTGTTTCATGAAATATGTTGAATCATATCTGGCTGTAAAGCCATACCCAAACTACTTTGGGATTGGTATTCAACTAATCACTCCAGCCCATGTAATTATATGTTGCATCCTGGCTGGCTGTAAAGCCATGTCTAAATTCGTTTGGACTGAGGCTTGCAATTGGTTATCAAGAGCAAGCTAGTTGGAGCTAATCCACCTGCTACTGTTCCTGATCTATCCGCTGTTGATCCACGATCACCTGCTGAAGCTTGGCTGGCCATAGGCCATGTCTAGTGTTTTGGACTGGAGCTTTCATTGAAAGCTTGGCTGACTAGTGAGCCATGTCTAATTCCTGGACTGAAGCTTTAGACTAACATGGCAAGATTTCTGGAATTCATATTAAAAATTTTGGAATCCTTATTTTTTTATTTTTTCATATAATTTTCGAAAAATATAAATAAAAATCCAAAAAAATTAGAAAATCATAAAAATAAAAAATATTTTCTGTTTCTTGTTTGAGTCTTGAGTCATATTATAAGTTTGGTGTCACTTGCATATGCATCTTGCATTTTTTCGAAAATATCATGCATTCATAGTGTTCTTCATGATCTTCAAGTTGTTCTTGGTAAGTCTTCTTGTTTGATCTTGATGATTTTTTGTTTTGTGTCTTTTCATGTTTTTCATATGCATTCTTGAATTCTTAGTGTCTAAGCATTAAAGAATTCTAAGTTTGGTGTCTTGCATGTTTTCTTTGCATTAAAAATTTTTCAAAAATATGTTCTTAATGTTCATCATGACATTCAAAGTGTTCTTGGTGTTCATCTTGACATTCATAGCATTCTTGCATGCATCACATGTTTTGATCTAAAAATTTCATGCATTGCATATTTTTCATGTTTTTCATAAAAATTCAAAAATAAAAAAAAATATCTTTCCCTTTTTCTCTCATCAAATTCGAAAATTTGGATTGACTTTTTCAAAAATTTTTAAAATCAAATTGTTTCTCATGAGTCAAATCAAATTTTCAATTTGAAAATCTTATCTTTTTCAAAATCTTTTTCAAAAATCAAATCTTTTTCAAAATTCTTAGTTATTTTCGAAAATTCCAAAAATATTTTTCAAAAATATTTTTCTTATTTTTATACCAAATTTTCGAAAATAACTAATCAATTAATGTTTTGATTCAAAAATTTGAAGTTTGTTACTTGCTTGTTAAGAAAGATTCAAACTTTAAGTTCTAGAATCATATCTTGTGATTTCTTATGAATCAAGTCATTAATTGTGATTTTAAAAATCAAATCTTTTTCAAAACTAATTTCAAATCATATCTTTTCAAAAATATCTTCTTATCTTATCTTTTTCAAAAAAAAAATATCTTTTCAAAAATATCTTTTCTAACTTCCTAACTTCTTATCTTTTCAAAAATTTGTTTCAACTAACTAACTAACTTTTTGTTTGTTTCTTAACTTTTTCAAAACCACCTAACTAACTCTCTCTTTCTCTCTCTCATTTTTCGAAAATATCTCCCTCTTTTTCAAAAATTTCTTTTTAATTAACTAATTATTTTTATTTTTTATTTTTGAATTCAAAAATTTTCGAAAAATACTAACTAATTTTCAAAAACCAATTTTCAAAAATCACTAACTCTTTTTCAAAATAATTTTCGAAAATTATTCCTCCCCCATCTCATTCTATTTATTCATTCATGTCCTAACATCTCATCTCACATTCCAATCCTCACAGTTGTGTTCCTTTACATCACATCCTTTATCTCCCCCTCTTCTTCTACTTACAAAGGGATCCCTATACTGTGGTATAAAGGATCTCTATTATTATTATCATTTTTCTGGCCATTCTTCCTTGTCATATGAGCAGGAGCAAGGATAAGAACATTCTTGTGGAAGCAGATCCAGAACCTGAAAGGACTCTGAAGAGAAAATTAAGAGAAGCTAAAATACAACAATCCAGAGATAACCTTTTAGAAATTTTCGAACAGGCAGAGGAGATGGCAGGCGAAAATAATAATAATGAAAGGAGAATGCTTGGTGACTTCACTGCACCTAATTCCAATTTACATGGAAGAAGCATCTCCATTCCTGCCATTGGAGCAAACAACTTTGAGCTGAAACCTCAATTAGTTTCTCTGATGCAGCAGAACTGCAAGTTTCATGGACTTTCATCTGAAGATCCTTTTCAGTTCTTAACTGAATTCTTGCAGATATGTGATACTGTTAAGACTAATGGAGTAGATCCTGAAGTCTACAGGCTCATGCTTTTCCCTTTTGCTGTAAGAGACAGAGCTAGATTATGGTTGGATTCTCAACCTAAAGACAGCCTGAACTCTTGGGATAAGCTGGTCACGGCTTTCTTAGCCAAGTACTTTCCTCCTCAAAAGCTGAGCAAGCTTAGAGCTGATGTTCAAACCTTCAGACAGAAAGAAGGTGAATCTCTCTATGAAGCTTGGGAAAGATACAAACAGTTGACCAAAAAGTGTCCTTCTGACATGCTTTCAGAATGGACCATCCTAGATATATTCTATGATGGTCTGTCTGAGTTATCTAAGATGTCATTGGACACTTCTGCAGGTGGATCCATTCACCTAAAGAAAACGCCTGCAGAAGCTCAAGAACTCATTGACATGGTTGCTAATAACCAGTTCATGTACACTTCTGAAAGGAATCCTGTGAGTAATGGGACGCCTATGAAGAAGGGAGTTCTTGAAGTTGATACTCTGAATGCCATATTGGCTCAGAACAAAATATTGACTCAGCAAGTCAATATGATTTCTCAGAGTCTGCATGGAATGCAAGCTGCATCCAACAGTACTCAAGAGGCATCTTCTGAAGAAGAAGCCTATGATCCTGAGAACCCTGCAATAGCAGAGGTAAATTACTTAGGTGAACCTTATGGAAACACCTATAACTCAACATGGAGAAATCATCCAAATTTCTCATGGAAGGATCAAAAGCCTCAACAAGGCTTTAACAATGGTGGAAGAAACAGGTTTAGCAATAGCAAACCTTTTCCATCATCAACTCAGCAACAGACAGAGAACTCTGAACAAAACGCTTCTAATTTAGAAAATCTAGTCTCTGATCTATCTAAGGCCACTGTAAGTTTCATGAATGAAACAAGGTCTTCCATTAGAAATCTGGAAGCACAAGTGGGCCAGCTGAGTAAAAGGATCACTGAAATCCCTCCTAGTACTCTCCCAAGCAATACAGAAGAGAACCCAAAAGGAGAGTGCAAGGCCATTGACATAAGTGCCATGGCCGAACCTGTGAGGAGAGGAGAGGACGTGAATCCCAAGGAGGAAGACCTCCAGGGACGTCCAGTGATCAATAAGGAGCTTCCCTCTGGGGAACCAAAGGACTTTGAGGCTCATCTAGAGACTATAGAGATCCCATTGAACCTCCTTATGCCCTTCATGAGCTCTGATGAGTATTCCTCTTCTGAAGAGAATGAGGATGTCACTGAAGAGCAAACTGCCAAGTTTCTTGGTGCAATCATGAAGCTGAATGCCAAATTATTTGGCATTGATGCTTGGGAAGTTGAACCTCCCTTGTTCATCAATGAACTAAGTGATCTGGATCAACTGACATTGCCTCAGAAGAGACAGGATCCTGGAAAGTTCATAATACCCTGTACCATAGGCACCATGATCTTTAAGGCTCTGTGTGACCTTGGTTCAGGAATAAACCTCATGCCCCTCTCTGTAATAGAGAAACTGGAAATCTATGGGGTGCAAGCTGCTAAAATCTCACTAGAGATGGCAGACAGCTCAAGAAGACAGGCTTATGGACAAGTAGAAGATGTATTAGTAAAGGTTGAGGGCCTTTACATACCTACTGATTTCATAGTCCTGGATACTGGAAAGGAAGAGGATGAATCCATCATCCTAGGAAGACCTTTCCTGGCCACAGCAAGAGCTGTGATTGATGTTGACAGAGGTGAAATAGTCCTTCAATGGAATGAGAACTCCCTTGTATTCAAAACTCAAGGATCTCCCTCTGCAACCATGGAGAGGAAGCAGAAAAAGCTTCTCTCAAGGCAGAGTCAACCAGAGCCCCCACAGTCAAACTCTAAGTTTGGTGTTGGGAGGCCACAACCAAACTCTAAGTTTGGTGTTGAACTCCCATATCCAAACTCTAAGTTTGGTGTTGGAGAGTCTCAACAAAGCTCTGCACATCTGTGAGGCTCCATGAGAGCCCTCTGTCAAGCTATTGACATTAAAGAAGCGCTTGTTGGGAGGCAACCCAATGTTTATCTAATTCTTATTGTTTTTCATGTTTTCTTAGGTTCATGATCATGTGGAGTCACAAAATAAAAAAAAAAAAATCAAAAACGGAATCAAAAACAGCAGAAGAAAAATCACACCCTGGAGGAGCATCTGTCTGGCGCTGAACGCCCAGAATGGGAGCATCCTGGCGCTGAACGCCCAGAACAAGCATGGTTCTGGCGTTCAACGCCAGAAATGGCAGCAAAGGGGCGTTGAACGCCCAAAATGGGCACCAACCTGGCGCTGAACGCCCAGAGTTGTGTGCAAGGGCATTTTGCATGCCTAAATTGGTGCAGGGATGTAAATGCCTTGACATCTCAAGATCTGTGGACCTCACAGGATCACCTCAGGATCTGTGGACCCCAGAGGACCCCCACCTACCTCCACTCACTCTCTTCTCTCTTCTCAATCATCCTCTATTCCCAATAAACACTCTTCCCTATTAACCCTTTACCACTCACATCCATACACCCACTACCTTCAAAAATTTAACATCTCTCTCTCCCACCCAATCCCACCCATATGGCCGAATACACACTCCCATCCATCTCCTCCATATCTTCTTCTTATTCTTCTATTCTTTCTTCTTTTGCTCGAGGGCGAGCAACATTCTAAGTTTGGTGTGGTAAAAAGCATAGCTTTTTTGTTTTTTTCCATAACCATTGATGGCAACTAAGGCCAGAGAAGCCTCTAGAAAGAGGAAAGGGAAGACAAAAGCTTCCATCAAGGGTCTATAGCTCAGTGGTAGAACATTTGACTGCAAATCAAGAGATCCCTGAGATACCTCAGGGGATACATTTTCTTCCACACAATTATTGGAAGCAACTAAGGGTGGAACATCAAGAGCTCAAGGACATCACTAAGGTGGACTCATTCCTTGCTCTTACTTTCTCTGTTTTTTTTCGTTTTATATGTTATGTGCTTATCCATGTTTGTGTCTTCATTACATGATCATTAGTAGTTAGTAACTTTGTCTTAAAGATATGAATGTCCTATGAATCCATCACCTCTCTTAAAAGAAAAATGTTTTAATTCAAAAGAACAAGAAGTACATGAGTTTCGAATTTATCCTTGAACTTAGTTTAATTATATTGATGTGGTGACAATGCTTCTTGTTTTCTGAATGTATGCTTGAACAGTGCATATGTCTTTTGAAGTTGTTGTTTAAGAATGTTAAATATGTTGGCTCTTGAAAGAATGATGACTAGGAGACATGTTATTTGATAATCTGAAAAATCATAAAAATGATTCTTGAAGCAAGAAAAAGCAGCAAAGAACAAAGCTTGCAGAAAAAAAAAAGCGAAAAAAAAATAGAAAAAAAATAGAAAGAAAAAGAAAAAGCAAGCAAAAAAAGCCAATAACCCTTAAAACCAAAAGGCAAGGGCAAATAAAAAGGATCCCAAGGCTTTGAGCATCAGTGGATAGGAGGGCCTAAAGGAATAAAATCCTGGTCTAAGCGGCTAAACCAAGCTGTCCTTAACCATGTGCTTGTGGCGTGAAGGTGTCAAGTGAAAACTTGAGACTGAGCGGTTAAAGTCAAGGTCCAAAGTAAAAAAAAAAGAGTGTTCTTAAGAACCCTGGACACCTCTAATTGGGGACTTTAGCAAAGCTGAGTCACAATCTGAAAAGGTTCACCCAGTTATGTGTCTGTGGCATTTATGTATCCGGTAGTAATACTGGAAAACAAAGTGCTTAGGGCCACGGCCAAGACTCATAAAATAGCTGTGTTCAAGAATCATCATACTGAACTAGGAGAATCAATAACACTATCTGAACTCTGAGTTCCTATAGATGCCAATCATTCTGAACCTCAATGGATAAAGTGAGATGCCAAAACTATTCAAGAGGCAAAAAGCTATAAGTCCCGCTCATTTGATTGAAGCTATGTTTCATTGATAGTTTGGAATTTATAGTATATTCTCTTCTTTTTATCCTATTTGATTTTCAGTTGCTTGGGGACAAGCAACAATTTAAGTTTGGTGTTGTGATGAGCGGATAATTTATACGCTTTTTGGCATTGTTTTTAGTATGTTTTTAGTAGGATCTAGTTACTTTTAGGGATGTTTTCATTAGTTTTTATGTTAAATTCACATTTCTGGACTTTACTATGAGTTTGTGTGTTTTTCTGTAATTTCAGGTATTTTCTGGTTGAAATTGAGGGACTTGAGCAAAAATCAGATTCAGAGGTTGAAGAAGGACTGCTGATGCTGTTGGATTCTGACCTCCCTGCACTCAAAGTGGATTTTATGGAGCTACAGAACTCGAAATGGCGCGCTTCCAATTGCGTTGGAAAGTAGACATCCAGGGATTTCCAGCAATATATAATAGTCCATACTTTGGCCAAGAATAGACGACGTAAACTGGCGTTCAACGCCAGCCTTCTGCCCAAATCTGGCGTCCAGCGCCAGAAAAGGATCCAAAACCAGAGTTGAACGCCCAAACTGGCACAGAAACTGGCGTTCAACTCCACAAATGGCCTCTGCACGTGTAACACTCAAGCCCAAGCCCAAGCACACACCAAGTGGGCCCCGGAAGTGGATTTGTACATCAATTACTTACTCATGTAAACCCTAGTAGCTAGTTTATTATAAATAGGACCTCTTACTATTGTATTAGGCATCCTGGATCGTATTTTGATCCTGTGATCTCGTTTAGGGGGCTGGCCATCTCGGCCATGCCTGGACCTTCACTTATGTATTTTCAACGGTAGAGTTTCTACACTCCATAGATTAAGGTGTGGAGCTCTGCTGTTCCTCAAAGATTAATGCAAAGTACTACTGTTTTCTATTCAATTCTTCTTATTTCTCTTCTAAGATATCCATTCGCACCCAAGAACGTGATGAATGTGATGATTATGTGTGACGCTCATCATCCTTCTCCCTTATGAACGCGTGCCTGACAAACACTTCTGTTCTACATGAATTAAGCTAGAATGAGTATCTCTTAGATCTCCTAACCAGAATCTTCGTGGCGTAAGCTAGAATGATGGCGGCATTCAAGAGAATCCGGAAGGTCTAAACCTTGTCTGTGGTATTCCGAGTAGGATTCAATGATTGAATGACTGTGACGAGCTCCGAACTCGCGATTGCAGGGCGTTAGTGACAAACGCAAAAGGATAGTAAATCCTATTCCAGCATGATCGAGAACCGACAGATGAATAGCCGTGCCGTGACAGGGTGCGTGAGCATATTATTCACTGAGAGGATAAGATGAAGCCATTGGCAAGGGTGATGCCTCCAGACGATTAGCCGTGCCGTGACAGGGCATTGGATCATTTTCCCGTGAGATGACCGAAAGTAGCCGTTGACAGTGGTGATGTATCACATAAAGCCAGCCATGGAAAGGAGTAAGACTGATTGGATGAGGATAGCAGGGAAGCAGAGGTTCAGAGGAACGAAAAGCATCTCCATTCGCTTATCTGAAATTCTTACCAATGATTTACATAAGTATCTCTATCTCTATTTTATTATATATTCGAAAACACCATTATCACTTTATATCTGCCTGACTGAGATTTACAAGGTGACCATAGCTTGCTTCATACCAACAATCTCCGTGGGATTCGACCCTTACTCACGTAAGGTATTACTTGGACGACCCAGTGCACTTGCTGGTTAGTTGTATCGAAGTTGTGACAATTATGAATTAAGATCAAAGCACCAAGCTTTGGAGCCATTACCAGGGATTGTTCGAGCCTGGACATCACAATTTCGTGCACCAGTGACCCAATGTGCGACATGAATAAAAGTGAATGTGCATTCTAAGTTGTGCGCGGTTTAGAAAACACACACTAACATAGAGAGCTATGTCACAATTATACAAAAGAGGAAGATGCACTTCACTCATTCTAGTGTGCTTGAGATGCTCTAAACTTGTAGGTCAAAACAACCAAACAATCAATAAAGAAGCATGAAAGCATTCAAGCCAAAACATATGGATGTATAGAATCAAGAAGCACCATGCATTAAGATAAATGCACATCATCCATCGAGAAGTTGCCTAATCGAAGAAAAATTCAAATCACCTAGTGGCCAAATCATGCGATTCAAAAAGGGTTTAAAAACTTAAAGGCAAAGTCATATGTACTTGGTATGAAAAGATGTCAAACATGAAAAACTCAAAACCAAGTAACCAACTATAACCTCAATAGAGAATCCAACAATGAATAATGGAGGCAATTATGCTAAAATAACATCAAGTTAATAATAAGCAGCAATATATAGTAAACAAGATTAATAATCCAACACGTATAATGAAAAAGAGAAGATGAAACGAAAACTAAACTAACTAAACTACCAATTAACTAACTAAAAAATGGTTATAAATGGTGTTTGGAAGCATTGGATGAGGCATAGGAGAAGGGAAGAAGAAAGAAGAAGGAAAGAAATGGAAAGAAGATTCAAAAAGAAGTGTGTGAAAGAAGGGCAACCCACGCGTACGCGTCATTGACGCGTGCACGTGGAGTGGTGAAATGGGTGCGACGCGTACACGTAAATCATGCACGTGCATCAATGGGTTATTTAGAGAGCGACATGTACGTGTGAGGTACGCGTACGCGTGATTTGACCTGTGCGTTTCGCACAGTGTTCGCGCGCTGTTCGCACAACTCTCGGAAAAAAGGCTTGGGGGTGAAAATATGCAATCCACACGTACGTGTGCATGACGCGTGCACGTGGATGGTTGAAAACGCTTGGGTCACGCGTACACGTGGATTGGTGCTCTGTTATTTTCAAAATTTTTCATGTTTTTGCACCAAACCAAGCTTTCCAAACCTCCAAACAACTACCAAAATACCATAAAACCTTATTCAACATACTAAACTACCAACTAAACTCAACAAATCAATAAAAACATGAAATCAAGCTAATTTTACCAATATTTACAAAAGAGAAAAAGGAAAGATTTTACCATGGTGGGGTGTCTCCCACCTAGCACTTTTAGTTTAAGTCCTTAAGTTGGACATTTGGTGGGGGTCCTTGCTATGGTGGTTTATGCTTGAATTCATCCTTGAATCCCTACTAATGTTTGCATCTCCAACGTCCACCGGGATCCCAAATTAGGCGCACAAGGCCTTCAAGTAAGCTTAGGTAGATGACAAGGCCCCAAGAGTTTTGATTGTTGAAATGGATTCCGGGGTCCCAAACCTTGTTCTTGCACCCATCTTCTCGTTGACTACCATAGTTAAATTTGGGTGACAAAGCTTGTGAATTCTCAATTAAGCATCCAAACACTCTCCTAGACCCTTGCAATTTGGTTCTACACCAACCATTGCTATTCAACTTTGAGCATGCAACCATCATGAACTTAAAGTGATGTTTCCAACCACTACATAACTCTCTCTTACTCTTAACTCCACAAAGAGCTCTAAGTTGACCATCATTTTCAAGAAAATCATATTCAAGTAAGAAGGTAAAGCTTAGGGATAAGAATTTTATCCACTTGAATGTTGTGTAGGATGGTGACTTAGGAAGGGGTGGTCCCAATGATCTTGCAATCTCCACTCCCTTGTGCTCTTCCTTGACTATCTCCACCTCTTTACAACTTTCTTCAACTTCAACCTCTTCCTCTTGGTGGCTTTCTTCCAATTCAATCTCTTCTTTAGTGCTCACCAAGGGAATGAGAGGTTGTGCATCTTCTTCTTTGACCTCAATTTCAAGCCCAATGAGAGAGGATTTAATTGTAGATAAGAATTCATCAATGATTGAATCCATCTCTTGATCAACCTCTTTAAAATCTTCAACCATGATATGCCTTGGAAGTTGTACACCCTCCTCAACATCAATATCAAGCTTCTTGGAAGAGGGCTCTCTAATGCTACATTCCCATGGACCTCTAACATCTCCTAGGTTTTCAACCACTCCTCCCTTTTCAATCATCTTTACCCTCTCCTCTTGTTGCACTCCTTGCTTCAACTCCTCTTCTTCACCTTGAAGCTCCAAACTCACTTCCTCACTATGCTCCTTGATTGCTTCTCCACATTCAACAATGGGAGTGCTCTGTTCGCATAAGCTTAGGCAGGATGAGTATATGTTGCTAATGGCTTCCGCCATGATAGCCATCTTGACTTCTAGCTCCTTAAACTCCTTTTCCATTCCCTCTTGTTGCCTTTGGATATGAGAGTCAAGGTTTCTTAGTTCTAGCATGAGGGCTTCATCAGGGGGCAGTGGTGGAAGAGAAGGTTCATTGTTTGAGGGAAAGGCGTTGTAGTTGGAAGGTGGTTCATATGGGTAAGGGCATGGAGATGGTGTATATGGAAGTGGTTCTTGAGAGTAGTTGTTTCAGAATTGTTGTGGTTCTATGTATGGATCATATGGCTCATAAGGTGGTTGGTATGGTGGATGAAGATTAGGGTCATATAGAGGTGTTTGGTAGTATGGGGCTTGTGAGTAAGGTGGTTCAAAATCATGTTGAAGGGGTGGTTCATAGGCATGTGGTGGTGGTCGTTGACAACCACAATGAGGGTCACTGCATCCATTAGATTGATATGCATTAGGAGTGGAATTATACCTATAAGAGACCGAAGGAGGTTGTTGCCAAGAAGGGTGATCAATCCTTTGAGGCTCCCTCCACCTTTCATTGTTCCATCCTTGATGCATGTTATCATTGTAGCTTTCATTCCCTACAATATAATTTGAGCCAAACTCATAGCCAAAGGGGTGAGAATTCATAATAGCAAATAAAAAAAACAAAAGCTAACAAGAAGAAGCAACAAAGTCCTAAAGCTAACAAAAACTAACAAATAAGCAAAAAGCAAACATATTCACAATATTCACAATAGCCAATAATATAACACCATTGCAACTCCCCGGCAACAGCGCCATTTTGCTGAGTGAGAAAATTGAGTGTCGGTCTAGAATTTCTCTTATAGAAATAAGAACTTCGTTGTAAGCATAGCTCTAAACCAACAAATAATTCTCACATAAAAAATTTTGGTTGTCACATGTACAAACCCCAATGAAAATTAACCGAAGTATTTAAACTTCGGGTCGTCTCACAAGGAATTGCAATGAAGTGGTCAATTATTGGCTATGAAGAACAAGGGGTTTGATTGATAAAAAAGGGCAAGGAATATAAATGACAAGAAAAGTAAAGTGGAAACTAAAGAAAACAATTAATAAAGGGAGACATTCAAGGCAAGGATTAAGATCATAGGCTTTCCATCCTAGTCACTAATAACAATAATTAACAAGAATTTATCCTATTTCGTCATCTCTAAAGTTGGAAGAAGGTGTAAGTTATCTTCCATGAGAGAAAGTCAAACAAGACTAGTTAATTTCAATCCAACATTCTAATCAACTCACTAATTAAATTAGCAAGAGATTAGAGTTAATGGAAATAATATTAACTAACAACTCTAGATCACCCAATTTCTCTTTCCAAGCCAAGAATGCTCAAAATCTACTCTAACATCCTTCCAAGCATTTTGTCGAACACTTGGAAGGCGTAAGAGGAAAGCACAATAAATTGCAAGGAAGAATAAAATCTAACAACTACCAATTGCAAGAAATTAAGATCAATGCTCAAATCAACAATAAAAGAACATCAAATATTAAATTGCATTAAAAGAGATCCAAATCCAACAAGAGTTCATTAACATAGAAAAGGCATAAAAGGGAAATTAACATCACAACTAAGAGAATGAAGGTATAAGAACAAGAAATCATAAAGGAAACAAGATGAAATCAAGTAATTGAATCTAGATCTAACAGAAATTAACCTAATCCTAACCTAATTCTAGAGAGAAGAGGGAGCTTTTCTCTTTAGAAAACTAACTAAAGGCTCATGTTGACTAACTAAGTGCTCCCCCCTTGCTCAATCTTCAATTCTGCATCAAATACCCTCAGAAACGAGTTGGATTTGGGCCTGGGCAGCTCAGAAATCGCCCCTAGCGATTTTACTTTAAGTGGGTCATGTGCCAAGCGTCACGCGTACACGTGGGTGACGCGTGCGCGTCGCTGGCAAAAACCTCTACTCACGCGTACGTGTGCATGACGCGTGCGTGTGGCCCTCAATTCTCCAAAAGCTCATTTCTTCATGATTTTTCCACTTTGCATGCTCTTCTCTTCACTTCTTCCATCCAATACTTGCCTTATGAACCTGAAATCACTTAACAAACACATCAAGGTATCGAATAGAATTAAAGTGAATTAAAATTACCAATTTAAGGGCCTAAAAAGCATATTTTTACACTTAAGCACAAATTAAGGGATAATTACAAAATCATGCTATTTCATTGAATAAATGCGAGAAAAGGTGATAAAATCTCCCAAAATAAGCACAAGATAAACCACAAAATTGGGGTTTATCAATGCTCCACCCTCAGTTGCTCCACATTTGAACTTAGCTCCCCTATGTATTAAGTTGATCCCAATAGTTTTGGGGAGGAAAGTACATCCCTTGAGGCATCTCACGAATCTCTTATTGAGGTGGCTCCACTTACTCTTATTGAGGTACATGTGTAGGCTTTCTAACATGCTCCATCCTTCTTTTTGTGATGGGCTTGTCCTCCTCAATGGGATGTCTCCTTCTATGACAATTCCAGCTGAATTGCATAAGTGACATATGAGGTGAGGGAAGTGGAGGCAAGTGCCTTTCTCTTCCTCTTCCTTGAGGTTTCACCAGTCTTTGGTGCCATACATAGGGATGGTAGAAGTCAAAAAGTAAAGCCAAAGCTTTTGCAACACCAAACTTAAGAACTTTGTTCGTCCTCGAGCAAATAAGAACAAAAAGGGAAGAATAGAGTAGAAGAAGAAGAAAGAAGGAGAGATAGAGGCTGAGGTAGGTGGGGTAGGTGGAGATTCTGTGGGACCCACTGGTCCTGAGAGGCTAGGGAATTCGAATTCCCTGCCCCATTATGGGCGTTGAACGCCTAGCCCTTGCTCCATGGCTGGCGTTCAACGCCATCTTCTTGCCCCATTCAGGACATTGAATGCCCATGAAGTCCTCCTCTCTGGCGTTCAACGCCAGGTCACTGCCTCCTTTTGGGTGTTGAACGCCCAACCTCTGCTCCCTGTTTGGCATTCAACGCCAGCAATGCTTCTCTTCTTAGGCGTTGAACACCAAAAACTTGATGCATGAAATTGACTCCATGGGAGAAGAGGAGGAGATGAGTCCCTCAGATTTGAATTCCTCCTAACAAGCTTTCTTTTAGTGTGATCAGCTTGATTTTCCTTGCTTGTTAGGGTAGGGGTTGTATTGTTTCTCTATCCCCTATGCATCTTCCTCTTGGGACCTTTCTCCTTGGTAGGTGGTGACTGCCCAACACCAAACTTAAGTTTGATGTCTAGGGAAACTGTATGAGTTTTCACCAACTGAGGAGGCTTCAGTATTGTACTCTGCATAGAAGTACCTCTTTTGTCAAGGGGTAGTGGAGGTTTAAAGACCTTGATAATCATGTAATCCTTCTGTAACCTCATCACCAATTCGCCTCTCTTAGCATCAGAGAGGTTTCTTCCAGTAGATAGAGACCATTGCTCCAAAATCTCAGCAAAAGCAATATTAATTCGCAGCTTCTTAGAGCCTTCCAAGGATTGTGAGTAGTGCTTGTCCTTGGTCTCCTTTTGGGTCTTCTGAGAGTGTGGTACTTCAGGCTTTCTTCCCATAAGAGTGGCGTGCAATAATGTGCTTCCAGCCTCTTCTTGAGTATCTTCTTCATTTAGTTCCTCAACAGTGTGTACCATCTTAGGCTCAACCTCCTTGGTACTAATGAGGGCCAAACACTCTTCTCTTGGATTCAACTCTGTGTCTCTGGGAAGAGTGTTAGGGGGTCTCTGCAGTTTCTGAGGAAGGTTCCTCTAAATGACTACACTACGCTCCTTAGTAAGA
Organism: Arachis ipaensis; assembly: GCF_059453495.1. Lineage (NCBI taxonomy): Eukaryota > Viridiplantae > Streptophyta > Magnoliopsida > Fabales > Fabaceae > Arachis > Arachis ipaensis. The sequence continues at coordinate 92,931,867 of NC_142437.1, read as the reverse complement.
ACCATTGTCTCTACTTCCCTCCAATCCCTTTTGTTATTCAGTATTTCCTTCACAAACTTAGCATATGAAGACATTTGTTCAAGAGCCTCTGCAAAGGGGATTTTAATCTCCAGCTTCTTAAAAGCTTCTAAGAAATTGACAAATTGCCTATCCTTTTCTGCTTTCTAGAGTCTTTGAGGGTATGGTAACTTGGCCTTGTACTCAAGGGCCATGAGTGGTGCAGGGTGAGTGTCTATGGTACCTATAGAAGGGATACCAGCTTGCTTAGGAGAGGTGTTCTCAGTACTTACACGTGTCTGGCCTCCCTTGAACTAGCGTTCAACACCTGGGCTGCCCCCTTCTAGGCGTTGGACGCCTGGGCTGCCCCCTATTGGGCGTTGGACGCCTTGGCTGCCCCCTTCTGGGCGTTGGACGCCCTGGCTGCCTTGAACTACAACTTGTTCATCTTCTGCCAGCTCTTCTCCCTGCCTCTTACTGTTCTGAGGCTGGGTGTTCAAGGTACTCCTTAATTGAAGAGCTTGGCACTCTTCTCTTATCTGTTCAAACAAGTGTTGTCTAGCTTGATTCAACTGTGCCTCTATATTCTTGTTAGAGGCTCGCGCTTCTTGCAACATCTCTTGCAATTTCAATATTTGTGGTGCAAGGGAGTGCAGTTGCTGAGTTACTGACTCACTTTGCTCAGGAGGGGTCTGACTCAGTGGACACTGTCTTAATCTCTCCTTTCATTGGAGTCTCATTAGATGAGTACAGATGCTGATTGCTGGCAACTGTCTCAATGAGATCATGAGATTCCTCAATTGTCTTTTTCATGTGGATTGAATCACCAGCAGAATGGTCTAAGGACATCTTAGCCATATCTGTGAGTCCATAATAGAAGATGTCTAACTTTACCCATTCTGAAAATATTTCAGTAGGGCATTTCCGTAGCATCATCCTGTATCTCACCCAAGCATCATAAAAAGGGATTCATTATCTCCTTGTTTGAAGCCTTGAATGTCCAGTCTTAACTGGGTTAGCTTCTTTGGGGGAAAGTATTGATTCAAGAACTTATCCACCAGCTGACTCCATATTTTCAAGCTTGATTTGGGTTGATTATCCAACCACCTCTTTGCTTGACCTTTCACAGCAAATGAAAAGAGCAACAACCTGTAGACATCTTGGTCTACTCTGTCAGTGTACACTGTGTCAGCATATTGCAAGAATTCAGCAAGAAATTCTGTGGGCTCCTCTTGAGGAAGTCCTTGAAACTAGCAGTTTTACTGCACTAGGGTAATTAACTGTGGGTTGAGCTTAAAATGAGCTACTCCAATAGGAGGTATACTAATGCTGCTTCCATAGAAGTCAGGAGTGGATGCTGTATAAGACCCCAAAGTTCTTCTTGGTTGTGCCTCTCCCTCTAGATCCATAGTGCACTCTTCCTGTTCTTGCATACACAGACAACAAACAAAAAAAAGTAGGAGTCTCTATGTCAGAGTATGGAGATCTCCCAGTGAGACACCAGAAAGAAGAAAAGAGACAAGAATTAAATTTTTTTTGAAAAAATAAATAAATAAATAAAATAAAAATAGAAAACTAATTTGAAAATAAAGAAAATAATAATTTAAAAATTTCAAAAAAATAAGAAAAGAAAAGATATGAACAACCAATTAACTAACAATATTTAAAATTAAAGAGCAAATTTTCGAAAAGTGGAAAGAAAAAGTCAAATAAAGATTTGGAAATTCAATTTTAAAAGAAAGTAAATATTTAAAATTAAAAAGTTCTAAATTTAAAAAGAAGATAAGATAAGTAAGTTTTAAAATTTAAGAAGAGGGATAAGATAAAGATTTTAAAAAGATTAAGAAAGATATGATGAAAAAAAAATTAAAGGTTTGAAAAAGATTTGAAAGATAAGATAAGATTTTATTTTAAAACTTTAAAGTTGGAAAGAAGAAGTCAAACAAAGAAAGATAAGATTTGAAAGATTTGAAAAGATTTGATTTTAAAATTTGAGATTTGAATTTTAAAAATTTGAATTTCGAATTTAAAATTTTGAATTTAAAACAAGATAAGATAAAATTTTGAATTTAAAGAAAAAGATAAGTCAAAGATTTGAAAAGATAACAAGAAGGTTTAAAATTTGAATTTTGAATTTTCAAATTTTGAAAAATTAAAAAGACAAACACTAAAAGACACCAAACTTAAAATTTTAGAAATCAATTGACTAGGGTTTTGAAAATTTGGAATGAAAAACACAAAAGGACACCAAACTTAAAAATTTTAAGATCAAACAAAAGAAAATAACAAGAACAGTTCGAATACTATGAAGAACACTCAAAGAAGACTTTCGAAAAACTAAAGGAAAGGAAAACCAAGAAACACTAAAAAGACACCAAACTTAAAGATTTTGAAATCAAAGTAAGAAAAGATAGCAAAGAATTCGAAATTTTGAATGAAGGTAAAATAAATATTTTTGTATTTTTCAAATTATTAAAGAAAAAGAAAAAGAAAAACAACTAAGAGACACCAAACTTAGAAACTTATGATCAAATGACACTTGTTTTCGAAAATTAAAGGAAAAACAACTACAAGATGCCAAACTTAAAATTTTAAAAATCAAACAAGAAAAATTACCAAGAACAATTCGAATATCAAGAAAGGAAAAGAAGAACAGTTTTGAAAATTTAAAGAAAAAGATGAAAACAGACGGGACACCAAACTTAAAAACTCACACAAGACTCAAACAAAAGACAAAGATTAATAAAGAAAAGAAAAGGTTTTGAAAAATTTTTGAAAAAAAGAACAAAAGGCACAAACAAAAGAGCAAATAAACCATAAAGAATACCTAATCTAAGCAACAAGAAAGTCCGGTAGTTTGTCAAACTCGAACAATCCCCGACAACGGCGTAAAAAATTTGGTGCATGAATTTGACTCCGCAATATTCGCACAGATAGACCTGCAAGTGTACTGGGTCATCCAAGTAATACCTCAGGTGAGTGAGGGTCGATCCCACGGAGATTGTTGGTTTGAACAAGCAATGGATACCTTGTAGATCTTAGTCAGGCGGATAGAAAAGATGATTGTTGCCGTGAAAAACGCATAAAACAGAATAAATAAATAAAACGTTACTAGATAGATGTGAAATCACTGATGAGAGAACGGTTGAGGTTTTGGAGATGCTTCCTCCTTCTGGATCAATTTTTCTCATTGTCTACTCCAACTTCTGATGATTCATTCCATAGCAGGCTATAAATGATGAATGCCAGGTCAGTGGTCATCCAATCTGAATGGGGGTGAAGCTCTAGCAGTCTAAGAGATGTATAATCAAGCTTGTGGTTCAGTACTATCCCATCAAGGACTCCCAAGAACCCATGTGAATAGGGATGACGGTCAAGTTACACTCCAAATTCATTAGGATGAAGAACGAAGATACATCTTAGAATAGAATCAAGAGAAGATTGAAATAGAACAATGATATTATTAATCCATAAAAGTCAGCAGAGCTCCTAACCTTAACCTAGGAGGTTTAGTTACTCATAGCTTACAGAAAAGTAATGTAAAACATGTAGAGTGGCAAATAGCTCCTAACAAGGGTGAACTCTTGTCTATATATACTAATCTAATAACTAAGGATTACAAAAAAGGGTAGAATAGTCTTTTAGTGCGAAAATCAACTTTTGGACCCACTTGGTGAGTGTTTGGGCTAAGCTAGGGGTGACTCCACATGCTAGTACATTTTTTGGCCATTGAACGCCAGCTTTGGACTCCTTTTTGGGCGTTAGGCGTTGGGCTTCAGCTGCTCCTTTTTGGGCGTTCAACGCTAGGAAGGGAGTGAAGTACTGGCATTGAACGCCAGTTTTGGACCTTCATTTCCAGAGCAAAGTATGGACTCATATATTTCTGGAAAGCCTAGAATGTTAGCTTTCGAATGCCATTGAGAGTGTTCCATTTGGACTTCTGTAGCTCCAGAAATGCTCCTTCGAGTGCATAGAGGTCAGAATCCGACAGCGTCTATAGTCCTTTCTTTGTCTCTGACTCAGACTTTTCCAAAGCTCCTCAATTTCAGCCAGAATTTACCTGAAATCATCATAAAATACAACAACTCAAAGTAGAATCCAAAAATGTGAATTTTGCACTAAAACCTATGAAAACATAATGAAACTTAAACAAAACATAATAAAAACTATATGAAAATGATGCCAAAAAGCGTATAAAATATCCGCTCATCAAGGAGAAAAAGGCAACCCTTAAGGCTGAGCTCCAGAAAGCTCAGGAGGTAGAGAGAAAATCTCTTGCTTCTCGTGCTATGGCCGAGGGGTTGTTACAGAAGGCTGAACAACGTTATGCAAGGATTTTTGGGGACAACCAAGATTTAAAGGAGCAAATGGAGCGACTCAGGGAGGCTTAAATGGACTTGGAGGAGTCTGTTGCTGAAGGTACTGAAGAGGTGTTTGAGGTGCTCAAGCAACAAGTTCGGGTTCTTGCACCCAACTTGGATTTGTCACCTCTTCACCCTGATAAAGTCGTAATTGATGGGAAGATCGTCTCTCCTCCTCGTCCTCCTACTGACTCCGAGTTGAAAACTGCTGGGCAACGCTTGGTGGAATCTCCTCCCTGAGAAGTTACTACCTCCTCGAAAGTGCCTCTGAGTTCTTTCAGTCAGCCCAAGGTTGTTCCCTCCGAAGGGATTCCTCCGACCCCTCTGACTTCTGCTGCTGATCCGACCTCCTCTCTGGCTGATGACCAGAATCCTTTTATTGGCACTGTTTAATATTTTTATTAAGGCCCGGCTTGTGGGACCTTTTTTATGAACACTTTTATGTATATTTTGAATATTTTTGGTTTTTTTATTTCTGAATCTGATCCTTTGGAAAGGATCTTTAACAACTGCTACTATGAATTTTGATCCCTTTTTGTAGGATCTTTCAACTATCATTTTGCTTGTAGGTATTTTAAAAAGATCTTTCAACTACTGTTGAGCCATTTTGGTGACTGTTGATGAGGCTTTTCATGAAGTCTTTTAGCATTTTATCCTTTATTCTTAGGATTCTAACAAGCTTATTTTCGTAACATAAACTGATATGTCTGCTACTTAAACTATTTGTGAAGCTTTGACACTAACCTTCATTAAGTGTCCCAGATCTTTAGGACTTGAAGAAATGAGTTCTTCCATTACTTAGTACGAACGTTCAACTTGCTTTGTTATTGAATCGTTTTCATAACTTAGGTTATTTTTGCGATGCATTTTGTTCTGTTCGGACGTCTCTGACTTACAAGTCCTTTAGTTCCGAATTGGATATGACCGTCTTGTATAACCTCTTTACACCGACTTGTACCTTGTCGCTTTATCTTGTCGACCTTGGAGGTCGGGCAACAGATTTTTGCGCTTTTTGGAGCTTAAGTCAGTGCGTATCATAAAGAATAGCAATGGAATACATATGGAATACATATATCGTAAAATATATTTTTATTGATGGAATGTAACTTACAAAGATGCTTTGCTACTAAGAGAATAATTTTCTCGCCCTTAGTCCTCGCTTTGATGCCTCATTAAAACCCCTTCAGGAAAACCCTTTTTGGAGAAAAAATCTTGAAGTCGGGAAAAAGAGTATATCAGGGAGCGAGGTTCGCTTCTAGCTTTAATATCTTTTCAAATTGCATGCATGCCATGACCTGGGGAGCTCAACTCCGTTCAGATCGGACACTTTATAATAGCTCTTTCCTAAGACATTGGAGATCTTATAAGGTCCCTTCCAGTTAGCAGCGAGTTTTTCTTCGCCCGACTTGTTCACCCCGATATCATTCCATATCAAGACTAGGTCGCCTGTGGCGAAGCTTTTTCGTATGACCTTTTTGTTGTATCTGGCCGACATTCTTTGCTTTAGCGCTGCTTCTCTTATCTAGGCTTACTCTCGGACCTCTGGGAGGAGCTCGAGTTCTTCTTTTTGGGCTTGAATTTTTCTGACTTCATCATAAAATCTCACCCTTGGGCTTTGCTCATCGATCTCTACCGGAATCGTGGCTTCTATTCCATATGTAAGTCGGAAGGGTGTTTCTCCAGTTGTGGAGTGAGGTGTTGTTCTATAAGCCCATAGCACTTGTGGGAGTTCTTCTACCCAAGCCCCTTTTGCTTCTTGCAACCTTTTCTTTAGTCTAGCTAGTATGACTTTATTGGCTGCTTCCGCTTGCCCATTAGCTTGGGGATGTTCCACTGGTGTGAATTGATGTTTTATCTTCATACTAGATACCAAGTTCCTGAATGTGGAGTCAGTAAATTGAGTACCATTATCTGTAGTGATGGAGTGTGAAACCCCGAACCGAGTAATTATATTTCTGTACAGAAATTTCTGACTTCTTTGTGCTGTGATAATAGATAATGGCTCTTGACGAGAGGATTTTTACTAGTAAAGAGATTCATAGAAACAGTTGTGTTACAGATATAGTCTCTAAACCGACAAAAATCCCTTCATACATACGTTTTGGGTGTCACAAGTAACAAACCCCTTTAGAAATTGTTAACCGAGTATTCAAACCTTGGGTCGTCTTCTCAAGGAACTGCGAGGAAGTATGTTCTTACTATTGGCTATAAAGGTTGTAATCAGGGTTTAGAAGATGAGAATCAAGTAATTTAAATGACAAGTAAAGTAAATGGCAATTAAAATAAATAAATACTATAAAGCAGACTTTTGGCAAGGTAAGAGAAGTTGGAGGTCCAACGTAGTTATCTCTCTCAACTATAATGAAAGTTGAATCTAAACTCCACTTGATCAACCTGTACTAGGGCAAGGGAAATTCAAGGAACTAATTAAATTGACCTTTGAATCCTATTTATTTCCTAAGAAAAGGTTGGGATTACTTAAGTTCAGCTCAATTAGCAAGATAACGATTATCAATTATGTTGAGTTTAATAACTGTTGAGTTACTAAATTCTTAACCAGAACTAAAAGGGAAAAAATTAAAATTGCTGGAATAATAAAACTGTCCTTAGATGGGAAGCAATGGTAACTTAAATCAAAGAAAACAATCATAAACTGAAAATACCTCAATTATCATTAATTCAAATAACAGTCTGTAACATGGAAGAATTCATAAATCAAATTATAATAATCAATTCAAATGTTGGAATAAATAAATAGAAGTAAAACTAAAATAAAAGAACATTAAACCTGGGATCCAGAGTTACTCTTAAAACAAGAAGAAATCCTAAATCCTAAAAGAGAGAGAGAGAAGAACTCCCTCTCAACTAAATCTAAATCATTAAAAGGTAAAATATGCGAGCTCCCTTTGAATGGGTGCATTCCCACACTTTATAACCTCTGGTCTATGCTGTCTGTACTTGGATCTAGGCCAAAAAGGGCTTCAGAATTTGCTGGAGGTGTATGCTGTAAATTCTGATACGTGGCCTCTGTCACGCGGTCACGTCATTTGGAGCTTTTCCTTGCCACGCGGTCGCGTCAGTCATGCGACCGCGTCATGTGCGTTCTGCTTAAGGCGCGCGGTCGCGTCAGTCATGCGGCCGCGTCGCTGCTGATTCGTGCTTGGCACGCGATCGCGTCGTCCATGCGATCGCGTGAATACCAGTTTCCTTAAAAGCTCCGTTTTACTTTCTCCTTCCATTTTAGTATGTTTCCTTTTCCATCCTTTAAGTCATTCTGCCTTAGAAAATCTGAAACTACTCAACACACTAATCACGGCATCGAATGGAAATAAAGGTAATTAAATTAATTAATTTTAAAGCTTAGGAAATATGTTTTTCATTTACATCACATAATAATGAAGGGAAGGTAAAATCATGCAATTAATGTGAATAAGTAGGTGAAGCATTGTATAAATCACTCAAATTAAGCACAAAAGAACTCATGAAATATGGGTTTATCAACCTCCCCACACTTAAACACTAGCATGTCCTCATGCTAAATCCAAGGTAAATAATTAAGGTTAAAGTGTTGGAATGTCATGCAATGCAACCTAATTTAAATGCAACTACCTAAATGAATGATGCATCATGCAACTCTAATTTATTCACTCATATATAAAGCTTACATGTAGTCAAGTTAATTCCCATTCACAATGAGTCATGTATGTAAATATAGCCAACCCTTAAATAATAAAGCATTTTAGCAAATGAGATGGGAAAGAAAACATTGTACAAACTTGCAAAACAATTAGTAAATTAAGTATAGATATATGTTGATGAGTTATTGAACCCTCACTGAATTTTGTGTTTACTCTCTAGTCACTCGGTGTTTATTGGGTTTATTCACTCTATTTTTCTTTTTATTCTTACTTTCTATAGCTTTGTTCTTCATCTAACCAATCAACAATTATAGAATATAGTCATACCAAAAAGTCATGAGGTCTTAATTAAGGTTGAAATGGGACCAAGGTAAAGGTAAGGATTTATGTATAGGGTTAAATGAGCTAATAAGCGAATCCTTAATTAGACTAAGATCTCACCTAACATACATTTTTAGCAAGATAAAACTTCTTTACCTATTTTCCCATATTATCCCACTTATTGTTACATGCTCATGTTTCACTCTTTATTTTTATCCCATGTGCATTGTTTTTATTTTGCATTGGGGAATTTCTTTTGTATCCCCTTTTATTCAAATGCTGAAAAAAATAACTTTCTTTCTTTTTTTTTAATGCACATGGTAATTGAATCACTTAGATTTTCTCATGAGCATGCTTCCCAAATTTTATTTTATTTCTTTTAACTTCTCTTACCTTTTTGTTTCTATCATCCATGTTCCCAAAGGGTTTCCCACATTTAACTCTATTCATGGTTTTCTATCTTAAGCTAACCAAGGATTCACTTGGGATTTTCTTTTGTTTTTCTGCTTAAGGCTAGTAATTTGGCTAAATAGAATAAAGGGGTTTTAAAAGGCTCAAGGGGCTAACAAGGGTGATGTAAAAGGTAGGCTAATTTGGGGCGAGTGAGCTAAAATCAAATGATGGCCTCAATCATTCTCTTGGTATGTATCTATTCTATATTCTATAATTGGACATATAGATTAAAGCAAAGGAGAGAACATCAGAATAAAAAGAAATGTAACACACAAAAATGAAATTATGGTTTGAATGCAACCATACAATTTAAGCTCAAGACTCACAGGCTGTGTGTTCTCTAACTCAAGCATCATATATCATTTATATATTGTATGCAGGTTTAGTTAAAAATTCCCATTATTCTCATAAAAAAAATTATTTAGGGTAGCTTTTAAAGTTTTAATGTTCCTCCTTGATGAAATGTTGTCAGCTTAACTACATCATGTAATGCTATATATAAGGTTTTGTGGATTTAAATCTGATATGTTCAATTTCCTAGCTTACTTCCTTTTTATATTTTTTTAATTTTAAACTATACTATCTTATGCTAAAAAGGGTAAACTATACTAATTAATCCACTAATAAATCAGAATTGCAAACTAAACTAAATAACTAAAATAAACTAAATGGCTAAAATATGAGCTAAAGATGCAAAATGCAGAAAATAGAGTAAAAATACATAAAAGCAATGTATAAGTACTCAGAAAATAACAGTAAAAGAAAAAGAGAAAAATACAGAAAAATATCCAAAATAAAAGAAAAAGTATGTAGTGGTTCACCAAAATAAACGCCAGAGATGGCGACCTCCCCACACTTAAAAGGAAGCATCGTCCCCGATGCTCAATCAAGCCGGGTGTGAAGGAGTGTCATCACTGGGAGGGATGGTAGCTGGAGTCTCAGTGGTGGTGGTGGGCTGAGGGTCTGGCTGCTGTGGAGGAGGTGCTGACTGGATCGGGATCTCAAGATCCGCAGCCTCAATCTGATGTGGGACCGCTGCCTGTGGTGCGGCTGGTGCTGCCTCCTGGGGATGGGTCTCTGCCTCGGGCACATCCGCCTCCTCCTCAGATGCCTCGGATGGTGTGTCGGGCTCGGAGGGGATGTCGTCGGATCGTATCATCAGCTTTAGGTGCTCATAGCGCCGCTTATTGCGACGCTCCATCTGGTCAAGTCGTCGGAACAAGCGGTGCACCAGATGATAGACGGGCTCTGTGGCAGGTGGAGGTGCAGTGGTGGTAGCAGGGGTAGGTGGTGCAGCAGTGGAGGAAGAGGGTCCAGCAGACTGTGGGACTGACTCATCAGTAACAGTGAATGGTGCTGGTCTGTGGCCCAGGGCTAAGAAGTTTCGGCTGTGCGGAATGATCTTCCTGCAATCCGCCGCTGGTGGTCTCTCATCGGCATCCTCCCATGGCACGTCAGCTCGACGGCCAAGCTGTGTAACTAGATATGGAAAGGGGAGGGTGCCTCGGACGTAGACCTTGGCCATATAATGCCGAATGAAACGTGGCAGATAAAGGTCCTTACCCTCCAGCACACACCAAAGGAGGTGATCGTAGCAGCCGGGATCTCCGTCTCGTGAGTACTCGGCATCACATAATTACTCAAGATCTGATGCCATAACCGAGCCTCATCGTTTAAGTACGCTCTCTTGATCCCTCTAGGCATGGTAGTGTCCTGACCCATCTCCCAAGGAACTGTCGGGTCGAGAGCTATCTGTGCCTTCACGGCATCCGAATCAAACTTCATCTGGCGCATGTCCTCCTCAGCCTTTGAATAACCATCAGGCTGATCGGACTTGGCTGGGAGCCGGAGAATGTCCTCTAAGGCCTCCTTAGTGACCAGAATTTATTTTCCTCTCAGGTTCACTGCATCTAGGGTAGTGAGATAGTAGTTGTAGTAGAATTCCCGTACCCAAGATGAATTGACATCTGTCAGTGTTCTCTCCAGAAAGAACCAGCCCCTTTGCTTAATTTGCTCAGTGGTGTACTGCTGGAGGGCTTCTGGAATCTTCAGAGTTTGTTCCAGGTATAGATTTCTGGAGTTTGCAAAGGCCGGGTACTTCAACTCACAGTACTGGTTTGCAAATTTTATAGGATCAGTTGCAGGGAGCAGCTGGTTAGCTTTTTCCTGCTGTGTCAAGTTCTTCTCCCGCCATGAAGAATCATGCATTAGAGCAATAATGGACTGGGAGGAATCTCCTCTCTTCCGCTTGCCAGTAGCCCTGCCTTTTCCTTTCCTCTGTGAGGCAGACATCCTGAAAAACAGAAAACCAGGATATGGATAAAATAGGAAAGCAAATAGGCAATTAAACAAAGGAAACTCAAAGCGACAAAGGAGAAATAGAATAAGGAAGATGAGTAAATGAAATGTGATTGAATTTATGTTAAATGGAAAAATAATCAATATGCCATGGTTAGAAAGTTAGAAGAAAGTGAAAATAAACAGAAAAGAGATCAAAAGGGTTAGTATGGTTAGAATTTGAAAAAGAAATTAGTAAATAAAATTAGTGAGTTAGTAAAGTGCGGGTTAAAGTAAGTGGCATAGAAAAATTCCATATAACAAGGATTCACAGGTAAGAATAGAAGTACTCATAATCGAACAAGGAAAACAGGGTGACGCTGATTCGAATAGAAATAAAGAAAGCAAAAATTGGAATCAGTGAATCACAAATGCAGTTTATGAACCAGAAAATCAAAGAGGAGAAGAATGTCTGCCATAGCATTCATGAAATGGTTTGGGTAAAGCAGAGTAAAACAGAGTTCAGAAATGCCAAACCAAAGCATGAATGAAAACAATTTTTTTTAAAAAAATTTTGGGCAGCATTTCGGCTAAAATTGGATTATCCCGGAAAATAAACAGCAATCATAGCAGTTCATATGAATTTAAAAACTAGCTGCAGAAACAGGAAAATTTAGAGTAACAAGCAGCAATTGCAAGAAATCACAACATATGAATGAGGTCACAGGAACAGCAAAATTGTAGTTATGATAAAACAAAAACAGGAACAGTGCAAGTAAACAGACCTAGATCCACTAACCAGAGCCTAAGCTACCTAACAACCTAAAAATCCACTACAGCATGCATATCTATCTATCCTAATGATGAACAGAAACGGAAAGAAAAAAATACAAAAAAAATGATGAACGGATAAAAGGGGGTTGCATTTTGCGGAACCTGGTAGGCGGAAGGGGTGGAACGGGGAAGAAGGTGGCTGTGGCAGCATCCGGCGCGGTGGCGGGGCACGGTGTCGCGGTGGCGGCTGATGGGGGTAGTGGCTGCGAGGGTTTTGGGTTAGTGATAGAAGAAGGGGGTGCAGGTGGGTGGCGGAGAGAGTGGGGGGGGGGTGCGGCTGGGTGGCCGGCGGTGGGGGGGCGGTGGTCGCGGGGGCAGTGGTGGAGAGGGGAGGAGAGAGGAAGAAGGGAGAAGAAGGGAAAAGAAGGGAGGGTAGGGGGTGGCGGCGGCGGCGTTCGGGGTGGCGGTGGCGTCTGGGTGGCCGGCGGTGGCGGCTGGGTGGTGGTTGGAGGGAGAGGGAGCAGAGAGGGAGAAGAGGGTTGGGGGTGGGGGGGCTCGCGACTGATAGGGTTCGCAGGCTGGGGGGGTTATATTTTCGAATCCACGCGGCCGCGTGGGCACGCGGTCGCGTGGGCACGCGGTCGCGTGGTTGGGACGAAAATGGGAGTGACGCGATCGCGTGGGGTGCGCGATCGCATGAGAGGGGGGAAAAGAAGGGTGACGCGATCGCGTGGGTCGCGCGATCGCGTCGCTGGAATTTGTGCTAAACGCACGACTCCAGTGCCGTTTTAGCGCAACTCTCTGTCTCCTTTTGGGGTGATGTGCAATCCATGCGACGCGATCGCGTCGCTCACGCGGTCGCGTGGGATTGGTATTGTGCAAGTGACGCGGTCGCATGAGGCATGCGATCGCGTGGGCCAATTTGTGCGAAACGCACAGGGGCCGCACGATTCCAGCCTAACTTTCTGTTCGTTGGATCCTTACGCCGATATATATATCACGCGGCCGCGTGGGTCACGCAGCCGCGTGGGTCACGCGGTCGCGCGGGTGGTGTTTTCCGCGATATGGTGCGATCGCATGGGGCATGCGGTCGTGTCGTGCATCCTTTTTTTTATTTATATGCATAAAAAATGCAGAATGCAATGATTAACATGAATGCTATGCATGATCCCAGGTTTAATAAATTAAAATGAACAAGGTAAAATGAAAGCAATAAAAAAATAAATTGAAAAAGAAGCGACCATACCATGGTGGGTTGTCTCCCACCTAGCACTTTTAGTTAAAGTCCTTAAGTTGGACATTGGAGGAGTATCCTGTTATGGTGGCTTATGTTTAAATTCGTCCAAAAATCTCCACCAGTGCTTGGAATGCCAATAGCCTCCGGGGTCCCAAACTAAGCATACAAAGCTTCCGAACAACTTTAAATATATTGTTAGGCTCCCGGGATGACAAATGTCAGAATAAACTCCAGGATTCCAAGCCTTGCTTTTAAATCCGCCTCCGTCTTGATCTACATGTCTCCATTCGGGCGGGTTAAAAAGTAGAATCTCACCTTGGTGACCAAACATTTTCCGTGATCCATGTGATTGAGCATGATACCAATCCGTGTACTTCGAAGTGAAGCGTGGAACCTTATTGAACCTTGTGCACCAGCTTTGAGTGCGAGCCATTTCCCTCTTACTCTTAAAGCCGCAGAGAGCTCTAAGCTGGCCATCTGTTTCAAGCAAACCATATTCAAGTGAATAAGTAAAGTTATAAGTTAAGGATTGTACCCACTTGAAGCTTGTATTAGGTGGTAATGGCCTTGGGATAGGTGTTTTTGGTAGTTCTGCAAGTTCCGTTTCCTTGTGCTCTTCTGTGAATTCCTCCACTTCTTTGCAAAGATCTTCAATTTTATCTGTGTCCTGGTCAAAGTCTTCTGTGTCTTCCTCATCACTTGAGTCATAGATTAGAGGTTGAGAGAAATCTACCTTTGCATCATCTTCATATTCACTTGGGGAAGATTCTTCTATCTCAGAGAATTCACTTGCGGATGCAAGTTCATCACCAAGAGAGCTAGACTTGTGAGCATTATCATCAAGGGAAATTGCTTCTTGGATTATTCCGTCTGATTCTTCATAAACGACTTGCCTTGGGGATTGTACAGTATCCTCCTTAGCATCAACTGTAGCATCCTGGACGGAGTTTTCCTTAATTCTGGATTCCCATGGAAGTTCAGCATCTCCTAGGTCTTCAACCAACTCTTCTTCTTGAACAAAGACAGCTTCTTCTAATTGTTCCAGTACAAATTCATGCTCTGTCTTGTCCACTGGAGTTTCTGGCACTTCTTTCATGCTCTGCTCTTCATTAGGCTGTCCACATGGAGCTGTGGTTGATCCTTGTATATTTGAGCGCCTAGAAGCCCATTGAATCATCGCTTGCTCCAGTTGTTTGATGGTTGTTTAAAATTTAATTACTGTTTCTCTTAGGCGATCCTCTGCTTCTCGGGTTGCTGGACTTGGACATGCGACAAAGGAAAGTGGTGGTGATTGTGAACGATTGGATTGGTATTGGGGCAAGGATGGATCATATAGTGGCGAATGGTGAAGAGAAGCTTGTGAGTGTGGTGGTTCAAGGTTATGTTGAAAGGGTGGTTTATATGTACGGGGTGGGGCTTGTTGGTAGTTACAAAGTTGTCCACTATGTCTTTCAGCTGGGTATGCATTGTGGAATGGTCTTTGTCCAGGATATCTCGGAGGGTGTTGCTGCCAAAAGGGTTGATTAGATCCTCTTGGTTCTATCCATCCTTGATTGGTCTGACCTTGATGCACATTCCTGCTGTAACTTCTATTTCCCTTAACAACATTAGAACCAAACTCAAAGCGAGAGGGGTGAGAGTTCATAGCAGCAAATAAAGATAAAAAGGAAAAACAAAAATAAATAAACAAGCAAAAGAAAAAAAATATTTACAATAACCAATAATAAGGCACACGTTAGCAGTTCCCCGGCAACGGCGTCATTTTGGCGAGAGGATTTTTACCAGTAAAGAGAATCATAGAAACAGTTGCGTTGCAGATATAGTCTCTAAACCGACAAAAATCCCTTCATACAAACGTTTTGGGTGTCACAAGTAACAAACCCCTTTAGAAATTGTTAACCGAGTATTCAAACCTCGGGTCGTCTTCTCAAGGAACTGCGAGGAAGTATATTCTTACTATTGGCTATAAAGGTTGTAATCGGGGTTTAGAAGATGAGAATCAAGTAATTTAAATGACAAGTAAAGTAAATGGCAATTAAAATAAATAAATACTATAAAGCAGACTTTTGGCAAGGTAAGAGAAGTTGGAGGTCCAACGTAGTTATCTCTCTCAACTATAATGAAAGTTGAATCTAAACTCCACTTGATCAACCTGTACTAGGGCAAGGGAAATTCAAGGAACTAATTAAATTGACCTTTGAATCCTATTTATTTCCTAAGAAAAGGTTGGGATTACTTAAGTTCAGCTCAATTAGCAAGATAACGATTATCAATTATGTTGAGTTTAATAACTGTTGAGTTACTAAATTCTTAACCAGAACCAAAAGGGAAAAAAGTAAAATTGCTGGAATAATAAAACTGTCCTTAGATGGGAAGCAATGGTAACTTAAATCAAAGAAAACAATCATAAACTGAAAATACCTCAATTATCATTAATTCAAATAACAGTCTGTAACATGGAAGAATTCATAAATCAAATTATAATAATCAATTCAAATGTTGGAATAAATAAATAGAAGTAAAACTAAAATAAAAGAACATTAAACCTGGGATCCAGAGTTACTCTTAAAACAAGAAGAAATCCTAAATCCTAAGAGAGAGAGAGAGAGAAGATCTCCCTCTCAACTAAATCTAAATCATTGAAAGGTAAAATATGCGAGCTCCCTTTGAATGGGTGCATTCTCACACTTTATAACCTCTGGTCTATGCTGTCTGTACTTGGATCTGGGCCAAAAAGGGCTTCAGAATTCGCTGGGGGCGTATTCTGTAAATTTTGATATGTGGCCTCTGTCACGCGTCCGCGTGGGTTACGCGGTCGCGTCATTTGGAGCTTTTCCTTGCCACGCGATCGCGTCAGTCATGCGGCCGCGTCGCTGCTGATTCGTGCTTGGCACGCGATCGCGTCGTCCATGTGATCGCGTGAATACCAGTTTCCTTAAAAGCTCCGTTTTACTTTCTCCTTCCATTTTAGTATGTTTCCTTTTCCATCCTTTAAGTCATTCTGCCTTAGAAAATCTGAAACTACTCAACACACTAATCACGGCATCGAATGGAAATAAAGGTAATTAAATTAATTAATTTTAAAGCTTAGGAAACATGTTTTTCATTTACATCACATAATAAGGAAGGAAAGGTAAAATCATGCAATTAATGTGAATAAGTAGGTGAAGGATTGTATAAATCACTCAAATTAAGCACAAAAGAACTCATGAAATATGGGTTTATCAGCTCTACCTCTATCTACTTAGTGAAGTAGTCTACTCCTACGATGAGGTATTTGACCTATCCAGGCGCTTGGGGAAAAGGCCCAAGTATGTCTAATCCCTATTTTGCAAAAGGCCATGAAGAGGTTATACTAATGAGTTCTTCAGGGGAGCTACATGGAAATTGGCATGCATCTGGCATGGTTGACACTTTTTAACAAAGTCGGTGGCATCTTTTTGCATGGTCGGCCGGAAGAATCCAACTCGGATCACCTTCTTTGCTAAAGATCGTGCTCCAAGGTGGTTTCCACAGATGCCATTATGTACTTCTTCAAGGACTTCTCTGACTCTAGAGGTCGGAACACACTTTAAAAAAGGTGTGGATATTTCTCTTCTATAAAGGATGTTTTGTACCAAAGTGTAATTCTGTGCTTCCCTCCGAACTCTCTTGGCTTCTTTTTGTTCCTTGGGAAGGATGTCGAATTTCAAATATTCGATTAAGGAAGTCATCCACCCGAGGTTTAGGCCAAAAATAGGTAGAACATCTAATTTGTGGTCCGACTTTATGATTGAGGGCTCCTTAAGAGTTTCTTGTATCAGACTTCTATTATTTCCTCCAGGCTTTGTACTTGCCAATTTAGAGAGGGCATTTGCTTTGCTGTTGAGTTCCCTAGTTATGTGTCGAACCTCGGTATCATGAAATTTTTGAAGATGCTCAAGTGTTTTTCCCAGGTATCTCTTCATATTAGGATCCTTTGTCTGGTATTCCCCATTGATTTGAGAAGTTATTATCTAAGAATCACTGAAGATTGCCATTTTAGTCGCGCCGACTTCTTTGGCAAATTTTAGGCCTGCAATCAGAGCTTCATATTCGGCCTGGTTGTTGGAGGCAGGGAATTCAAATTTTTGGGAGACCTCTATTTGGGTTCCCACTTTCCTTGTTGATGAGCGGATATTTTATATGCTTTTTGAAATCATTTTCATATAGTTTTTAGCATATGTTTAAGTTTTATTATAATTTCATAAGTTTTAGTACAAAATTCACATTTTTGGATTCTACTTTAAGTTTGCGTGTTTTTGTGCAATTTTAGGTATTTTCTGGCTGAAATTGAGGAGTTGGAGCAAAATTAAATTTTAGAGGCAGAAAAGGCACTGCAGATACTATCAAGATTTGACCTTCGTGCACTCAAAAGAGCTTTTCTGAAGCTACAAATATCCAAATGGAGCTTTCTCAATGGCTATGGAAAGCTAACATCTAGGGATTTCCAGAAATATATAATGGTCCATACATTGCTTCAGAATTGAAGGTCAAAAACTGGTGTTCAACGCCAGCCACAAACCCTATTCTGGCGTCCAACGCTCACAAGGAGGTGACCAGCATCTAACGCCCAAAAGGGCCCCTAGCCAGTGTTTAACGCCCCTAGGGAGTCCTAGCACATGGCTTACTCTTTTGCTCAGCCTAAATACTCACCAAGTGGGCTACAAAAGTGGATTTTCGCACTACAAGCCTAAGCCTATCATATTTCTGTAATTCTTAGTTATTAGATTAGTATATATAGACAAGAGTTCACCCATGTTAAGAACTTTTGATCATCTTTGCCCATTCGAACCTTTCATTGTATTTTTCTATAAGTATGAGTCACTAAATCTCCTAGGTTAAGGTTAGGAGCTTTGCTGAGTTTTACAGATTAATAAAAGTACTACTGTTCTATTTCAATTCGTGTTTGATTCTCTCCTAAGATGTATTTTCGTTCTTCAACCTTATGAATGAGTTGAACCGTCAAAAGTTATCTCTATTCTACATGGGAATCAGTGAGCGTCTTTCATCAGATATTGCTAACTACTAGCTTGAGGATACATCTCTTAGACGGCTAATCCACGACTTCGTTGGGGACTTCTCGAGACATTAGTTCAGCCGAGGTATAGGGAGATTAGGGTCTTTGTGGTAGAGGCTAGAACCAAAGGCACAACATTCTCTTATCCAGAAGATTCGACCTTGTCTGTGGTATTTTGAGTAGGATCGCCAAGGGGAATGAACTGCAGGAGCTTCACCCTCATTCAGACTGGATGCGCACTAAACCTAGTATTCAACCTAGAAGAAGATTGGCGGCTGCTCAAACCAGCGTTGATCACATATAGCCTGCTATAGAAGAAATCATTCACAGTTGAACTAGACAGTAAGACAAAAATTGATCCAGACGAACAAAGCATCTCAAAAGCCTTAACCATCTTCTTATCATTGCATTCACCATCATCGAGTAACGTTATCTTTATTTTACTTTTATGCGCTTTAAGCAAACAAACAACTTTCTTATTTGCCTGACTAAGATCTACAAGATAACCGCAGCTTGATTCAAGCCAACAATCCTCGTGGGATCGACCCTGACTCACCTCAGGTATTACTTGGATGACCCAGTGCACTTGCTGGTTCAGTTGTGCGAAGTTTAATTCCACGCACCAAGTTTTTGGCGCCATTGCCGGGGATTATTCGAGTTTGGACAAACTAACGGATTATCTTGTTGCTTAGATTAGCTATTGTTTTTAATTTTGTTTGAGTCTTTTATTTTCTTTTTTCGAAAAAAATCAAAACTTTTTCAAAAACCTTTTCTTTTCTTTATTAATCTTTATCTTTTGTTTGAGTCTTTTGTTCTTGTTCTTGCTAAAGTTTCGAATTTTCTTGAGTCTTTTTTTAAAAAAATCTTTAAAAATAGTGTCTTTTGTTTGAATCTAGTGTCAAATCTTAAGTTTGGTGTCAATTGTGTGTTCATATTTTTCTTTGAATTTTCGAATTTCTTCTTGGTGTTCTTCCTGATCTTCAAGTTGTTCTTGTTTTTCTTCTTGTTTTGATCTTTAAAATTTTTAAGTTTGGTGTCTTTAGGTGTTTGTCTTTGAAATTTTTGAATTTTAGTGTTCTTTGATCTTAAAAATTTTAAGTTTGGTGTCTTTTTGTTATTTTTCTCTTTCTTCATTAATTTCAAAAATCAATTAGGTGTTTTCTTTGATCTTGCCTATTTGATTTCAAAAATTTTTAATTAGGTATTTTCTTGTTAGTCAAGTCAAAATTTAAATTTTAAAATCATATATTTTTAAAATCTTTTCAAATCTTTCCCCCTTAAATTTGATTCTTTCTTATCTTATCTTTCTTCTAAAATTTAAATTTCAAATCTTTTCAAATAAAAAACTACCTTTTTGGATTTTGATTTCAAATCTTTTTAACTTAAAACTTATCTTTCTTAACTTCTTTATCTTATCTTTCTCTTTTCAAATTTCAAAACTTACCTAACTTATCTTCTCTTTAATTTAAAACCTTTTCTATCTTATCTTCTTTTAAATTTTAATTTCAAAATTTTTTTCAAATCTTTTCAATTCTTATCTTATCTTGTTTCAATTTCAAGATTCAAAATCAAATCTTTTCTAATCTTCTATCATATCTTCTTCTTAAATCTTCTTTAATTAGTTACTTGTTTTCCCTTTCTTCTCTTTCAAAACTTCCTAACTAATTCCTCTCTCTTCTATTTTCGAAATTCTTCCTTCTATTTCTCCCTCTTCTTTTTCAAAAATCATCAATTAATTTTTAATCATTTTTAATTAATTAGTTCTTATTTTTTAATTTAATTAATAAATAAAATAAAAATAAAAATATTTTAATTATAATTTACATCTTTATCTTTAATTATTCTACTTCTCCTAATCTTCTTCATCATGGACCCAAATGGGGATGAACAATTCAGAAGAACTTTAGGGTCCTATACAACCCCCACTACTGACTTCTATGGAAGAAGTATTAGCATACCTCCCATCAGAGCAAGTAACTTTGAGCTAAACCCTCAACTCATTACTCTGGTACAGCAAAACTACCAGTATTCTGGACTTCCACAGGAAGAACCTACTAAGTTTCTGGTAAATTTCTTATAGATTGCTGACATAGTACACAATGAGGGAGTAGAGCAAGATGTCTACAGACTATTACTCTTTTCTTTTGCTGTAAAGGACCAAGCAAAGAGGTGGTTGGATAACCAGCCTAAATCTAGCTTGAAAACATGGAAACAGCTAGTAGATAAGTTTCTGAATTAATACTTCCCTCCGAGGAATTAACCCAGCTAAGGCTAGATATCCAGGGCTTCAAACAAGAGACAATGAATCTCTTCATGATGCGTAGGGGAGGTATAGAAGGATGCTAAGAAAATGGCCCACTGAAATATTTTCAGAATGGGTAAAACTAAACATCTTTTACAATAGACTTTCAGACATGACTAAAATGTCTCTGGACCACTCTGCTGGTGGTTCCATTCATATGAGAAAGACAATTGAAGAGGCTCACGAGCTTATTGAGATAGTTGCCACTAACCAGCATCTGTACTTAGCTGCTGAGACTTCTATAAAAGGAGAGGTTAAGGCAATATCTACTGAACCTAACCCTCCAGAACAGGATGGGCCATTGACTCAGCAACTACACGCCCTTGCCCAGCAACTGCTAGAATTGCAAGAGGATTTAAGAGAAACTCAGGATTCCAACAGGAATATAGAAGCCTGGTATGCGAAATTGTGATCATCAACAATGGCGCCAAAGGACTTGGAGCTCTTAAACGTGAATCACACTTTGTCACAATTCCGCACAACTAACCAGCAAGTGCATTGGGTCGTCCAAGTAATAAACCTTACGTGAGTAAGGGTCGATCCCACGGAGACTGTCGGCTTAAAGCAAGCTATGGTCACCTTGTAAATCTCAGTCAGGCGAATTCAGATAGTGATGGAGAATTGATCATTAAAAGATAAATAAAACATAAAATAAAGATAGAGATACTTATGTAATTCTTTGGTTGGAATTTCAGATAAGCGTATGAAGATGCTTTGTTCCCCCTGAACCTCTGTTTTCCTATTGCCTTCTTCCAATCATTCATACTCCTTTCCACGGCAAGCTTTATGTTGGGCATCACCGTTGTCAATGGCTACTTCCCGTCCTCTCAGTGAAAATGTTCCAAATGCACTGTCACCGCACGGCTAATCATCTGTCGGTTCTCGATCATGTCGGAATAGGATCCATTGATCCTTTTGCGTCTGTCACACACCCCACAATCGCGAGTTTGAAGCTCGTCACAGCCATCCTTTCCCAGATCCTACTCAGAATACCACAGACAAGGTTTAGACTTTCCAGATCTCAGGAATGGCCGCCAATAATTCTAGCCTATACCACGAAGGTTCCAATCTTAGATTAGAAACCCAAGAGATACACATTCAAGCCATTGCTAGTAGAATAGAGATGGTTGTCAGGCACATGTTCATAGGTGAGAATGATGATGAGTGTCACGGATCATCACATTCATCATGTTGAAGAACGAATGAATATCTTGGAGAAGAAATAGACTTGAGTTGAATAGAAAAACAATAGTACTTTGTATTAATTCATGAAGAACAGCAGAGCTCCACACCTTAATCTATGGTGTGTAGAAACTCCACCGTTGAAAATACATAAGAACAAAAGGTCTAGGCATGGAATGGCCAGCCTCCCAAAGAGGGTTCAATCATCAAAACATGATTCCAGGATGATCCAAAGATGAAAATACAATAGTATAAGGTCCTATTTATAGAGAACTAGTAGCCTAGGGTTTACAAAAATCAGTAATTAATGCAGAAATCTTCTTCCGGGCCCACTTGGTGTGTGCTTGGGCTGAGCATTAAAGCTTCCCTGTGTAGAGACTTTTCTTGGAGTTAAACGCCAGCTTTTGTGCCAGTTTGGGCGTTTAACTCTAGCTTTTGTGCCAGTTTTGGAGTTAAACGCCAAAATTCTTGAGCTGACTTGAAACGCCTGTTTGGGCCATCAAATCTTAGGCAAAGTATGGACTATTATATATTGCTGAAAAGTCCAGGATGTCTACTTTCCAACGCAATTGAGAGCGCGCTAATTGGGCTTCTGTAGCTCTAGAAAATCCACTTTGAGTGCAGGGAGGTTAGAATCCAACAGCATCTGCAGTCCTTTTTCAGCCTCTGAATAAGATTTTTGCTTAGTTCCCTCAATTTCAGCCAGAAAATACCTGAAATCACAGAAAAACACACAAACTTATAGTAAAGTCCAGAAGAGTGATTTTTATTTAAAAACTAATAAAAATATAATAAAAACTAATTAAAATATACTAAAAACATACTAAAAACAATGCCAAAAAGCGTATAAATTATCCGCTCATCACAACACCAAACTTAAATTGTTGCTTGTCCCCAAGCAACTGAAAATCAAATAGGATAAAAAGAAGAGAATATACAATGAATTTCAAAAACATCTATGAAGATCAGTATTAATTAGATGAGCGGGGCTTTTAGCTTTTTGCTTCTGAACAGTTTTGGCATCTCACTTTATTCCTTGACGTTCAGAATGATTGGCATCTATAGGAACTCAGAATCCAGATAGTGTTATTGATTCTCCTAGTTAAGTATGTTGATTCTTGAACACAGCTACTTTATGATTCTTGGCCGTGGCCCTAAGCACTTTGTTTTCTAGTATTACCACCGGATACATAAATGCCACAGACACATAACTGGGTGAACCTTTTCAGATTGTGACTCAGCTTTGCTAGAGTCCCCAATTAGAGGTGTCCATGGTTCTTAAGCACACTCTTCTTTTTGCTTTGGACCTCGACTTTAACCGCTCAGTCTCAAGTTTTCACTTGACACCTTCACGCCACAAGCACATGGTTAGGGACAACTTGGTTTAGCCGCTTAGGCCAGGATTTTATTTCTGTGGGCCCTCCTATCCACTGATGCTCAAAGCCTTGGATCCTTTTTATCACCCTTGCCTTTTGGTTTAAAGGGGTATTGGCTTTTTCTGCTTGCTTTTCTTTTTCTTTTTTTTTCGCATATATCCTTTTTTCTGCAAGCTTTTCACTGCTTTTTCTTGCTTCAAGAATCAATTTTATGATTTTTCAGATCATCAGATAACATTTCTCCTTTTTCCATCATTCTTTCAAGAGCCAACAATTTTTAACATTCATAAATTAACAAATTCAAAAACATGCACTGTTCAAGCATTCATTCAGAAAAACAATAGTATTGCCACCACATCAAAATAACTAAACTATTTTAAAATTTGAAATTCATGCACTTCCTTTTCTTTTTCAATTAAAACATTTTTCATTTAAGAAAGGTGATGGATTCATTTTCATAGCTTTAAGGCATAGACACTTAGACACTAATGATCATGTAATAAAAGAACAAGGAAATTAAAGAATGGGTCCACCTTAGTGATGGCGGCTTGTTCTTCCTCTTGAAGATCTTATGGAGTGCTTGAGCTCCTCAATGTCTCTTCCTTGCCTTTGTTGCTCCTCTCTCATGGTTCTTTGGTCTTCTCTAATTTCATGGAGGAGGATGGAATGTTCTTGGTGCTCCACCCTTAGTTGTCCCATGTTGGAACTTAATTCTCCTAGGGAGGTGTTGATTTGCTCCCAATAGTTCTGTGGAGGAAAATGCATCCCCTGAGGCATCTCAGGGATTTCATGATGAAAAAATTCCTCATGCTCTTGTCCATGAGTGGGATCTCTTGTTTGCTCCATCCTTTTCTTAGTGATGGGCTTGTCCTCATCAATGAGGATGTCTTCCTCTATGTCAATTCCAGCTAAATTGCAGAGGTGACAAATGAGATGAGGGAAGGCTAACCTTGCCACAGTGGAGGACTTGTCCGCCACCTTATAGAGTTCTTGGGATATAACCTCATGAACTTCTACTTCCTCTCTAATCATGATGCTATGAATCATGATAGCCCGGTCTATAGTAACTTCAGATCGGTTGCTAGTAGGAATGATTGAGCGTTGGATGAACTCCAACCATCCCCTAGCCACGGGCTTGAGGTCATGCCTTCTTAGTTGAACTGGCTTCCCTCTTGAATCTCTCTTCCATTGAGCGCCCTCTTCACAGATGTCCATGAGGACTTGGTCCAACCTTTGATCAAAGTTGACCCTTCTAGTGTATGGGTGTGCATCTCCTTACATCATAGGTAAATTGAATGCCAACCTTACATTTTCCGGACTAAAGTCTAAGTATTTCCCCCGGACCATTGTAAGCCAATTCTTAGGATCCGGGTTCACACTTTGATCATGGTTCTTGGTGATCCATGCATTGGCATAGAACTCTTGAACCATTAAGATTCCGACTTGTTGAATGGGGTTGGTGAGAACTTCCCAACCTCTTCTTCGGATCTCATGTCAGATCTCCGGATATTTGTCCTTTTTGAGCTTAAAAGGGACCTCGGGGATCACCTTCTTCTTGGCCACAACTTCATAGAAGTAGTCTTGATGCACCCTTGAGAGGAATCTCTCCATCTCTCATGACTCGGAGGTGGAAGCTTTTGCCTTCCCTTTCCTCTTTCTAGAGGTTTCTCCGGCCTTTGGTGCCATTAATGGTTATGAAAAAACAAAAAAGCTTTAGCTTTTACCACACCAAACTTAGAAGGTTGCTCGTCCTCGAGCAAAAGAAGAAAGAAGAGAGTAGAAGAAGAAGAAATAGAGGAGATGGAGGGGGCTTTGTGTTTCGGCCAAGGGAAAGAAGTAGTGGTTAGGTTGTGTGAAAATGAAGGAGTGAAGATGGGTTTATATAGGAGTGGAGAGGGGAGGTATGTTTCGGCATTATGGGTGGGTTTCGGTGGGAAAGTGGTTTGAATTTGAATGGTGAGGTAGGTGGGGTTTTATGAAAGATGGATGTGAGTGGTGAAGAGAATAGTGGGATTTGATAGGTGAGGGATTTTTGGGGAATAGGTATTGAGGTGATTGGTGAATGGGTGAAGAAGAGAGAGAGGTGGGGATCTTGTGGGGTCCACAGATCCTGAGGTGTCAAGGATTTCTCATCCCTACACCATGTGTTGTGCAAAATGCCCCCTTGCTGCCAATCTTGGCGTTAAACGCCAGGCTGTTGCCCATTTCTGGCGTTTAACGCCAGCTTCTTGCCCATTTCTGGCGTTAAACGCCCAGAATGGTGCCAGCCTGGGCGTTTAACGCCCATTCTGCTACCCTTATTGGCGTTTAAACGCCAGTAAGTTTCTCCTCCAGGGTGTTCTATTTTTAATTCTGTTTTTGCTTTTTCAATTGTTTTTGTGACTTCATGGTGCGCAGAAATTGTGATTACACTTTGATTATGTAAAATTCATCGCTCTTTCTTTCCCTGGTAATGGCGCCAAAAATATGATGCCAATACCATGGTTCACAACTTTGCACAACTAACCAGCAAGTGCACTGGGTCGTCCAAGTAATACCTTACGTGAGTAAGGGTCGAATCCCACAGAGATTGTTGGTATGAAGCAAGCTATGGTCACCTTGTAAATCTCAGTCAGGCGGATATAAAATAATAATGGGGTTTTCGAAAATAATTAATAAAATAGGGATAGAAATACTTATGTAAATCACTGGTGAGAATTTCAGATAAGTGAATAGAGATGCGTTCGTTCCTCTGAACCTCTGCTTTCCTGCTATCTTCATCCAATCAGTAGTACTCCTTTCCATGGCTGGCTTTATGTAATGCATCACCATTGTCAATGGCTACTTTCGGTCTTCTCTCGAGAAAATGATCCAAATGCCCTGTCACGGCACGGCTAATCGTCTGGAGGCATCACCCTTGTCAATGGTTTACATCCTATCCTCTCAGTGAAAATGGTCAACGCACCCTGTCACGGCACGGCTATTCATCTGTCGGTTCTCGATCATGCTGGAATAGGATTTACTATCCTTTTGCGTTCTGTCACTACGCCCAGCAATCGCGAGTTTGAAGCTCGTCACAGTCATTCAATTATTGAATCCTACTCGGAATACCACAGACAAGGTTTAGACTTTCCAGATTCTCTTGAATGTCGCCATCATTCTAGCTTATACCACGAAGATTCTGATTAAGAGATCTAAGAGATACTCATTCAATCTAATGTAGAACGGAAGTGGTTATCAGGCACGCGTTCATAGGGAATGATGATGATTGTCACGTTCATCACATTCAGGTTGAAATGCGAATGAATATCTTAGAAGCGAAATAAGATGAATTGAATAGAAACAGTAGTACTTTGCATTAATCCTTGAGGAACAGCAGAGCTCTACACCTTAATCTATGGAGTGCAGAAACTCTACCGTTGAAAATATATAAGTGATAATGGAGTTCATTGGTCTCGGCCCCAGAGGGGAACCGGAGTAACCAAGACTGTGAATACAATGATAAAAAGTTCTATTTATAATAAACTAGTCACTAGGGTTTACAAGAGTAAGTATTTGATGCATAAATCCACTTCCGGGGCCCACTTGGTGTGTGCTTGGGCTGAGCTTTAACTTTCCACGTGCAAAGGCCATTTGTGGAGTTGAACGCCAGGTTTTGATCCATTTCTGGCGTTCAACTCTGGTTCTTGATCCATTTCTGGCGCTGAACTCCAGAATTGGGCAGAGAGCTGGCGTTGAACGCCAGTTTACGTTGTCTATCCTAGAGCAAAGTATAGACTATTATATAGTTTTGGAAAGCCCTGGATGTCTACTTTCCAACGCAATTGGAAGCGCGCCATTTCGAGTTCTGTAGCTCCAGAAAATCTACTTTGAGTGCAGGGAGGTCAGAATCCAACAGCATCAGTAGTCCTTCTTCAACCTCTGAATCTGATTTTTGCTCAAGTCCCTCAATTTCAGCCAGAAAATACCTGAAATCACAGAAAAACACACAAACTCATAGTAAAGTCCAGAAATGTGAATTTAACAGAAAAACTAATGAAAACATCCCTAAAAGTAACTAGATTCTACTAAAAACATACTAAAAACAATGCCAAAAAGCGTATAAATTATCCGCTCATCACAACACCAAACTTAAATTGTTGCTTGTCCCCAAGCAACTAAAAATCAAATAGGATAAAAAGAAGAGAATATACTATAAATTCCAAACTATCAATGAAACATAGCTCTAATCAGATGAGCGGGACTTATAGCTTTTTGCCTCTTGAATAGTTTTGGCATCTCACTTTATCCATTGAGGTTCAGAATGATTGGCATCTATAGGAACTCAGAGTTCAGATAGTGTTATTGATTCTCCTAGTTCAGTATGATGATTCTTGAA
This sequence comes from Arachis ipaensis, assembly GCF_059453495.1. Taxonomy (NCBI): domain Eukaryota; kingdom Viridiplantae; phylum Streptophyta; class Magnoliopsida; order Fabales; family Fabaceae; genus Arachis; species Arachis ipaensis. Next base: position 92,904,554 of record NC_142437.1, on the reverse strand, counting down.
CACAGCTATTTTATGAGTCTTGGCCGTGGCCCTAAGCACTTTGTTTTCCAGTATTACCACCGGATACATAAATGCCACAGACACATAATTGGGTGAACCTTTTCAGATTGTGACTCAGCTTTGCTAAAGTCCCTAATTAGAGGTGTCCAGGGTTCTTAAGCACACTCTTTTTTTGCTTTGGACCTTGACTTTAACCGCTCAGTCTCAAGTTTTCACTTGACACCTACACGCCACAAGCACATGGTTAGGGACAGCTTGGTTTAGCCGCTTAGACCAGGATTTTATTCCTTTAGGCCCTCCTATCCACTGATGCTCAAAGCCTTGGGATCCTTTTTATTTGCCCTTGCCTTTTGGTTTTAAGGGTTATTGGCTTTTTGCTCTTGCCTCTTGGTTTTAAGAGCTTTTGGCTTTTTCTGCTTGCTTTTTCTTTTTTTTTTCTTTCTATATTTTTTTTCGCCTATTTTTTTTTCTGCAAGCTTTGTTCTTTGCTGCTTTTTCTTACTTCAAGAATCATTTTTATGATTTTTCAGATTATCAAATAACATGTCTCCTAGTCATTATTCTTTCAAGAGCCAACATATTTAACATTCTTAAACAACAACTTCAAAAGACATATGCACTGTTCAAGCATACATTCAGAAAACAAGAAGCATTGTCACCACATCAATATAATTAAGCTAAGTTCAAGGATAAATTCAGAACTCATGTACTTCTTGTTCTTTTGAATTAAAACTTTTTTCATTTAAGAGAGGCGATGGATTCATAGGACATTCATAACTTTAAGACATAGTTACTAACTACTAATGATCATGTAATGAAGACACAAACATAGATAAGCACATAACATAGAAAACGAAAAACAGAGAAAATAAGAACAAGGAATGAATCCACCTTAGTGATGGTGGCGTTTCCTTCTTGAGGAACCAATGATGTCCTTGAGCTCTTCTATGTCTCTTCCTTGTCTTTGTTGCTCTTCCCTCATTGCTTTTGATCTTCTCTTATTTCATGAAGGATGATGGAGTGCTCTTGATGTTCCATCCTTAATTGTCCCATGTTGGAACTTAATTCTCCTAGGGAGGTGTTGATTTGCTCCCAATAGTTTTGTGGAGGAAAATGCATTTGAGGCATCTCTGGGATCTCATGGTGATGAGCTTCATACGCCTCTTGAGCTCCATGAATGGGCTCTCTTGCTTGCTCCATCTTTTTCTTAGTGATGGGCTTGTCCTCTTTAATGAGGATATCTCCCTCTATGTCAATCCCAGCCGAATTGCATAGGTGGCAAATGAGGTGAGGAAAGGCTAACCTTGCCATAGTGGAGGACTTGTCAGCCACCTTGTAGAGTTCTTGAGGTATAATCTCATGAACTTCCACCTCTTCTCCAATCATGATGCTATGGATCATGATGGCCCGGTCTATAGTAACTTCAGACCGGTTGCTAGTGGGAATGATTGAGCATTGGATGAACTCCAACCATCCTCTAGCTACAGGCTTAAGGTCCAGTCTTCTTAGTTGAACTGGTTTGCCTTTTGAGTCAATTTTCCATTGAGCTCCTTCTACACATATGTCCATAAGGACTTGGTCCAACCTTTGGTCAAAGTTGACTCTCCTTGTGTAGGGGTGTGCGTTCTCTTCCATGTTTGGCAAGTTGAACGCCAACCTCACATTCTCCAGACTAAAATCTAAGTATTTCCCCCGAACCATTGTAACATAGTTCTTTGGATCCGGGTTCTTACTTTGATCATGGTTCTTGGTGATCCATGCATTGGCATAGAACTCTTGAACCATTAGGATGCCGACTTGTTGGATGGGATTTATTAGAACTTCCCAACCTCTTCTTTGAATTTCATGTCGGATCTCTGGATACTCATTTCTTTTGAGTTTGAAAGGGACCTCAGGGATCACCTTCTTTTTGGCCACAACATCATAGAAGTGGTCTTGATGGGCTTTGGAGATGAACCTTTCCATCTCCCATGACTCGGAGGTGGAAGCTTTTGTCTTTCCTTTCCCCTTTCTAGAGGATTCTCTGGTCTTAGGTGCCATCAATGGTAATGAAAAAACAAAAAGCTTATGCTTTTACCACACCAAACTTAGAATTTTGCTCGCCCTCGAGCAATAGAAGAAAGAATAGATGAAGAAGAAGATAATATGGAGGAGAAGAGGGAGAGTGTATTCGGCCAAGAAGGGGAAGAGAGGGTTGTGGTGTGTGAAAATGAAGAAGAATGGAGGGCTTTATATAGGGGAGGGAGGGGGGTTAAGTTTCGGCCATATAGGGTGGGTTTGGGTGGGAAATTGATTTTGAATTTTGAAGGTAGGTGGAGTTTATGAGGTAGGTTTATGGGGAAGAGTGGATGGATGTGAGTGGTGAAGAGGTGATGGGGAAGAGGAATTGAGGTGATTGGTGAAGGGTTTTGGGGAAGAGTGTTTATGGGATTGTGTGAAAGAGGGGTGAGAAGAAGTGAGTGGAGGTAGGTGGGGATCCTGTGGGGTCCACAGATCCTGAGATGATCCTGTGGGGTCCACAGATCCTGAGGTGTTTAAGAATTTACAACCTTGCACTACATTAGGCATGTAAAATGCCTTTGCACACAACTCTGGGCGTTCAGCGCCAGGTTGGTGCCCATTTTGGGCGTTCAACGCCCATTTGTTGGCAATTTCTGGCGTTGAACGCCAGAACCATGCCTGTTCTGGGCGTTCAGCGCCCAAACACTGCCCATTTTGGGCGTTCAGCGCCAGAACCATGCTCTGTTCTGGCGTTGAACGCCAGACAGATGCTCCTCCAGGGTGTGATTTTTCTTCTGCTGTTTTTGATTCCGTTTTTAATTTTTTTATTTATTTTGTGACTCCACATGATCATGAACCTATAAAGACATATAACTAAGAAAAATATAGTTAGATAAATAAAAATTGGGTTGCCTCCCAACAAGCGCTTCTTTAATGTCAATAGCTTGACAGTGGGCTCTCATGGAGCCTCACAGATGTTCAGAGCATTGTTGAAACTCCCCAACACCAAACTTAGAGTTTGACTGTGGGGGCTTTGTTTGACTCTTCTTTGAGAGAAGCTTCTTCTGCTTCCTCTCCATGGATGCAGAGAGAGATCCTTGAGTTGTAAACACAAGGTTGTCCTCATTCAATTGAAGGATTAATTCTCCTCTGTCCACATCAATCACAGCTCTTGCTGTGGCTAGGAAAGGTCTTCCTAGGATGATGGATTCATCCTCTTCCTTTCCAGTATCCAGGACTATGAAATCAGCAGGGACGTAAAGGCCTTCAACCTTTACTAACATGTCCTCTAGTCTATAAGCCTGTTTTCTTGAATTGTCTGCCATCTCTAATGAGATTTTAGCAGCTTGTACCCCATAGATTCCCAGTTTCTCTATTACAGAGAGGGGCATGAGGTTTATCCCTGAACCAAGGTCACACAGAGCCTTAAAGATCATGGTGCCTATAGTACAAGGTATTATGAACTTTCCAGGATCCTGTCTCTTCTGAGGCAATGTCAGTTGATCCAGATCACTTAGTTCATTGATGAACAAGGGAGGTTCATCTTCCCAAGTATCAATGCCAAATAATTTGGCATTCAGCTTCATGATTGCACCAAGAAACTTGGCAGTTTGCTCTTCAGTAACATCCTCATTCTCTTCAGAAGAGGAATACTCATCAGAGCTCATGAATGGCATAAGGAGGTTCAATGGAATCTCTATGGTCTCTAGATGAGCCTCAGAGTCCTTTGGTTCCTCAGAGGGAAGCTCCTTATTGACCACTGGACGTCCCAAGAGGTCTTCCTCCTTGAGATTCACGTCCTCTCCTTCCCTTACAGGTTCGGCCATGGTGCTTATGTCAATGGCCTTGCACTCTCCTTTTGGATTCTCTTCTGTATTGCTTGGGAGAGTACTATGAGGGATTTCAGTGATCCTTTTACTCAGCTGGCCCACTTGTGTTTCCAGATTTCTAATGGAAGATCTTGTTTCATTCATGAAACTTACAGTGGCCTTAGATAGATCAGAGACTAAGTTTGCTAAATTAGAAGTATTTTGTTCAGAGTTATCTATCTGTTGCTGAGTGGATGATGGAAAAGGTTTATTATTGTTAAACCTGTTTCTTCCACCATTATTAAAGCCTTGTTGAGGCCTTTGATCCTTCCATGAGAGATTTGGATGATTTCTCCATGATGGATTATAGGTGTTTCCATAAGGTTCACCTAAGTAATTCACCTCTGCTATTGCAGGGTTCTCAGGATCATAAGCTTCTTCTGTATAAGAAGCTTCTTGCGTACTGTTGGATGCGGCTTGCATTCCATTCAGACTCTGAGAAATCATATTGACTTGCTGAGTCAATATTTTGTTCTGAGCCAATATGGCATTCAGAGTATCAACTTCAAGAACTCCATTTTTCATAGGCGTCCCATTACTCATAGGATTCCTCTCAGAAGTGTACATGAACTGGTTATTAGCAACCATGTCAATGAGTTCTTGAGCTTCTGCAGGCGTTTTCTTTAGGTGAATGGATCCACCTGCAGAAGTATCCAATGACATCTTTGATAGCTCAGATAAACCATCATAGAATATATCCAGGATGGTCCATTCTGAAAGCATGTCAGAAGGACACTTTTTGGTCAGCTGCTTGTATCTTTCCCAAGCTTCATAGAGGGATTCACCATCTTTTTGTTTGAAGGTTTGAACATCCACTCTAAGCTTGCTCAGCTTTTGAGGAGGAAAGAACTTGGCTAAGAAAGCCGTGACCAGCTTATCCCAAGAGTTCAGGCTATCTTTAGGTTGAGAGTCCAACCATATTCTAGCTCTGTCTCTTACAGCAAATGGGAAAAGCATAAGCCTGTAGACTTCAGGATCTACTCTATTAGTCTTAACAGTATCACAGATCTGCAAGAATTCAGTTAAGAACTGAAAAGGATCTTCAGATGGAAGTCCATGAAACTTGCAGTTCTGCTGCATCAGAGAAACTAGCTGAGGTTTCAGCTCAAAATTGTTTGCTCCAACGGCAGGAATGGAGATGCTTCTTCCATGTAAATTGGAATTAGGTGCAGTAAAGTCACCAAGCATCCTCCTTGCATTATTATTATTTTCGGCTACCATCTCCTCTTCTTGTTCAAAAATTCCTGACAGGTGCTTGCTGGATAGTTGTAATTTAGCTTCTCTTAATTTTCTCTTCAGAGTCCTTTCAGGTTCTGGATCTGCTTCAACAAGAATGTTCTTGTCCTTGCTCCTGCTCATATGACAAAGAAGAGGGCACAGAAAAATAATAATAATAGGGATCCTTTTTACCACAGTATAGAGGTCCCTGTGTGAGTAGAAGAATAAATAAATAGAAGGAGATGAGAGAGAAGGGAAATTTTCGAAAATGATTTTTGAAAAAGGGTTAGTGATTTTCGAAAATGGTTTTTGAAAAAGGTTAGTAATTTTCAAAAATTAAAATCCAAAATTAAAATAATTAGTTAATTAAAAAGAAATTTTGAAAAAGAGGGAGATATTTTCGAAAATTAGAGAGAGAGAGAGAGAGAGTTAGTTAGGTAGTTTTGAAAAAGATAAGAAACAAACAAAAAGTTAGTTAGTTAGTTGAAACAAATTTTAAAAAGATAAGGAGTTAGGAAGTTAGAGAAGATATTTTGAAATCAATTTTTTTTTTGAAAAAGGTAAGATAAGAAGATATTTTTGAAAAGATATGATAGAAATTAGTTTTTTTGAAAAAGATTTGATTTTTAAAATCACAATTAATGACTTGATTCACAAGAAATCACAAGATATGATTCTATAACTTCAAGTTTGAATCTTTCTTAACAAGCTAGTAACAAACTTGAAATTTTTGAATCAAAACATTAATTGATTATGTTATTTTCGAAAATTTGATATAAAAATAAGAAAAATATTTTTGAAAAATATTTTTGGAATTTTCGAAAATAACTAAGAATTTTGAAAAAGATTTGATTTTTGAAAAAGATTTTGAAAAAGATGAGATTTTTAAACTGAAAATTTGATTTGACTCATGAAAACAACTAGATTTTTTTAAAAATTTTTGAAAAAGTCAAATCTAATTTTCGAAATTTTGAGAGAGAAAAAGGGAAAGATAATTTTTTTTATTTTTGAATTTTTAATGAAGAGAGAAAAAAAACAAGAAAAATGATGCAATGCATGAAAGTTATGAATCAAAACAATGAATGCATGCAAGAATGCTATGAATGTCAAGATGAACACCAAGAACACTATGAAGATCATGATGAACATCAAGAACATATTTTTGAAAATTTTTAATGCAAGGAAAACATGCAAGACACCAAACTTAGAATTCTTTGATGCTTAGGCACTAGGAATTCAAGAATGCATATGAAAAACAAGAAAATACACAAAACATGCAAATGCAAAGATCAAACAAGAAGACTTACCAAGAACAACTTGAAGATCATGAAGAACACTATGAATGCATGAATTTTCGAAAAAAATGCAAGATGCACATGCAATTGACACCAAACTTATAACATGACTCAGGACTCAAACAAGAACACAAAAAATATATTTTTGATTTTTTTATGATTTTATGAATTTTTTTGTATTTTTTCGAAAATTCTTTGAAAAAGAAAAATAAGGATTCCAAAATTTTTAATATGAATTCCAGGAATCTTATGTTCTTAATCTAAAGCTCCAATCAAAGGGTCAGGCATGGCTTAATAGCCAGCCAAGCTTTAGCATGTAACAGGTAGATCATGAATCAGCAGTAGGTGGATTAGCACCAACTAGCTTGCTCTTGATAACAAATTGGAAGCCTCAGTCCAAATGAATTTAGACATGGCTTTACAGCCAGTCAGGCTTCACATGCTTCATGAAACACTAGAATTCATTCTTAAAAATTCTGAAGAAAAATATATTTTCGAAAACAAAATTTTTTTTTTGAAAACAAAGGAGAAAATTTTGAAAGATTTTTGAAAAATTTTTGAAAAGAAAACAAAAAGAAAATTACCTAATCTGAGCAACAAGATGAACCGTCAGTTGTCCAAACTCGAACAATCCCCGGCAACGGCGCCAAAAACTTGGTGCGCAGAAATTGTGATTACACTTTGATTATGTAAAATTCATCGCTCTTTCTTTCCCTGGTAATGGCGCCAAAAATATGATGCCAATACCATGGTTCACAACTTCGCACAACTAACCAGCAAGTGCACTGGGTCGTCCAAGTAATACCTTACGTGAGTAAGGGTCGAATCCCACGGAGATTGTTGGTATGAAGCAAGCTATGGTCACCTTGTAAATCTCAGTCAGGCGGATATAAAATAATAATGGAGTTTTCAAAAATAATTAATAAAATAGGGATAGAAATACTTATGTAAATCACTGGTGAGAATTTCAGATAAGTGAATAGAGATGCTTTCGTTCTTCTTAACCTCTGCTTTCCTGCTATCTTCATCCAATCAGTCTTACTCCTTTCCATGGCTGGCTTTATGTAATGCATCACCATTGTCAATGGCTACTTTCGGTCTTCTCTCGGGAAAATGATCCAAATGCCCTGTCACGGCACGGCTAATCGTCTGGAGGCATCACCCTTGTCAATGGTTTACATCCTATCCTCTCAGTGAAAATGGTCAATGCACCCTGTCACGGCACGGCTATTCATCTGTCGGTTCTCGATCATGCTGGAATAGGATTTACTATCCTTTTGCGTTCTGTCACTACGCCCAGCAATCACGAGTTTGAAGCTCGTCACAGTCATTCAATCATTGAATCCTACTCGGAATACCACAGACAAGGTTTAGACTTTCCGGATTCTCTTGAATGCCGCCATCATTCTAGCTTATACCACGAAGATTCTGATTAAGAGATCTAAGAGATACTCATTCAATCTAATGTAGAACGGAAGTGGTTGTCAGGCACGCGTTCATAGGGAATGATGATGATTGTCATGTTCATCACATTCAGGTTGAAATGCGAATGAATATCTTAGAAGCGAAATAAGATGAATTGAATAGAAACAGTAGTACTTTGCATTAATCCTTGAGGAACAGCAGAGCTCTACACCTTAATCTATGAAGTGCAGAAACTCTACCGTTGAAAATACATAAGTGATAATGGAGTTCATTGGTCTCGGCCCCAGAGGGGAACCGGAGTAACCAAGACTGTGAATACAATGATAAAAAGTTCTATTTATAATAAACTAGTCACTAGGGTTTACAAGAGTAAGTATTTGATGCATAAATCCACTTCCGGGACCCACTTGGTGTGTGCTTGGGCTGAGCTTTAACTTTCCACGTGCAGAGGCCATTTGTGGAGTTGAACGCCAGGTTTTGATCCATTTCTGGCGTTCAACTCTGGTTCTTGATCCATTTCTGGCGCTGAACTCCAGAATTGGGCAGAGAGCTGGCGTTGAACGCCAATTTACGTCATCTATCCTCAAGCAAAGTATGAACTATTATATATTTCTGGAAAGCCCTGGATGTCTACTTTCCAACGCAATTGGAAGCGCGCCATTTTGAGTTCTGTAGCTCCAGAAAATCTACTTTGAGTGCAGGGAGGTCAGAATCCAACAGCATCAGCAGTCCTTCTTCAACCTCTGAATCTGATTTTTGCTCAAGTCCCTCAATTTCATCCAGAAAATACCTGAAATCACAGAAAAACACACAAACTCATAGTAAAGTTCAGAAATGTGAATTTAACATAAAAACTAATAAAAACATCCCTAAAAGTAACTAGATTCTACTAAAAACATACTAAAAACAATGCCAAAAAGCGTATAAATTATCCGCTCATCACTTCACATGATCATCAACCTATAGAAAACATAAAATAAAAAGAAAATAGAAATTTAACATAGATAAGTAAAAATTGGGTTGCCTCCCAACAAGCGCTTCTTTAATGTCAATAGCTTGACAGTGGCTCTCATGGAGCCTCACAGATGTTCAGAGCAATATTAGAACCTCCCAACACCAAACTTAGAGTTTGAATGTGGAGGTTCAACACCAAACTTAAAGTTTGGTTGTGGCCTTCCAACACCAAACTTAGAGTTTGACTGTGGGGGCTCTGTTTGACTCTGTATTGAGAGAAGCTCTTCATGCTTCCTCTCCATGGTGACAGAGGGATATCCTTGAGCTTTAAACACCAGGGAGTCTTCATTCACTTGAATGATCAATTCTCCTCTGTCAACTTCAATCATAGCTTTTGCTGTGGCTAGGAAGGGTCTGTCAAGGATGATGGATTCATCCATACACTTTCCAGTCTCTAGGATTATGAAGTCAGCAGTGATGTAGTGGCCTTCAACCTTTACCAAGACATCCTCTACAAGTCCATAAGCCTATTTCTTTGAATTGTCTGCCATCTCCAGTGAGATTCTTGCATCTTGTACCTCAATAATCCCTAGCTTCTCTATTACAGAGAGAGGCATGAGGTTTATGCTTGACCCTAGGTCACACAGAGCCTTCTCAAAGGTCATGGTGCCTGTGGTACAAGGGATTGAGAATTTTCCAAGATCTTGTCTCTTCAGAGGTAATCTCTGCCTAGTCAAGTCATCGAGTTCTTTGATGAGCAATGGAGGTTTATCCTCCCAAGTCTTATTACCAAACAACTTGGCATTTAGCTTCATGATTGCTCCAAGGTACTTAGCAACTTGCTCTTCAGTAACATCTTCATCCTCTTCAGAGGAAGAATACTCATCAGAGCTCATGAATGGCAGAAGTAAATTCAATGGAATCTCTATGGTCTCAGTGTGAGCCTCAGATTCCCATGGTTCCTCATTAGGGAACTCCATGGAGGTCAGTGGACGTCCATTGAGGTCTTCCTCAGTGGAGATCACTGCCTCTTCCTCCTTTCCAGGTTCGGCCATGTGAGACATGTTTATGACCTTGCACTCTCTCTTTGGATTCTCTTCTGTATTGCTTGGGAGAGTACTAGGAGGGAGTTCAATAATTTTCTTACTCAGCTGACCCACTTGTGCCTCCAATTTCTAATGGAGGACCTTGTTTCAGTCATGAAACTTTGAGTGGTTTTGATTAGATCAGAGACAATGGTTGCTAAGTCAGAGTGGCTTTGCTTAGAATTCTCTGTCTGTTGCTGAGAAGGTGATAGAAAAGGCTTGCTATTGCTAAACCTGCTTCTTCCACCATTATTGTTGTTGAAACCTTGTTGAGGTCTCTGTTGATCCTTCCATGAGAGATTTGGATGATTTCTCCATGAAAGATTATAGGTGTTTCCATAGGGTTCTCCCATGTAATTCACCTCTTCTATTGCTGGGTTCTTAGGATCATAAGCTTCTTCTTCAGAGGAAGCTTCCTTAGTACTGCCTGTTGCTGCTTGCATTCCAGACAGACTCTGAGAAATCATATTGACTTGTTGGGTCAATATTTTATTCTGAGCCAATATGGCATTCAGAATATCAATCTCAAGAACTCCTTTCTTCTGAGTTGTTCTATTATTCACAGGATTCCTCTTAGAAGTGTACATGAATTGGTTATTTGCAACCATTTCAATGAGTTCCTGAGCTTCTGCAGGCGTCTTCTTCAGATGAAGAGATCCTCCAGCAGAGCTATCCAATGACATCTTAGATAGTTCAGACAGACCATCATAGAATATACCTATGATACTCCATTCTGAAAGTATGTCAGAAGGGCACCTTCTGATCAATTGCTTGTATCTTTCCCAAGCTTCATAGAGGGATTCACCTTCCTTCTGTCTGAAGGTTTGGACTTCCACTCTAAGCTTGCTCAATTTTTGAGGTAGAAAGAACTTTGCCAAGAAGGCATTGACTAGCTTTTCTCAAGAGTTCAGGCTTTCTTTGGGTTGTGAATCCAACCATGTCCTAGCTCTGTCTCTTATAGCAAAAGGAAAAAGCATAAGTCTGTAGACTTCAGGGTCAACCCCATTGGTCTTGACAGTGTCACAAATTTGCATGAATTCAGCTAAGAACTGATGAGGATCTTCCAATGGAAGTCCATGAAACTTGCAATTCTGTTGCATTAGAGAAACTAATTGAGGCTTAAGCTCAAAGTTGTTTGCTCCAATGGCAGGGATTGAGATGCTTCTCCCATAGAAATCGGGAGTAGGTGCAGTAAAGTCACCAAGTACCTTCCTTGCATTGTTGTTTTCGGCTACCATGATTTCTTCTTCCTTGAAAAGCTCTGTTAGGCCCTCTAAAGAGAATTGTTCTTTAGCTTCTCTTAGCTTTCTCTTCAAGGTCCTTTCAGGTTCAGGATCAGCTTGAACAAGTATGCCTTTATCTTTGTTCCTGCTCATATGAAAGAGAAGAGAACAAGAAAGTAGGGAATCCTCTATGTCACAGTATAGAGATTCCTTGAGGTGTCAGAGAAAAAGAAGAATAGAAGGAGGAGGTGGATAGAAGAGAATTCAAACATACAAAGAAGGAGGGGGTTCGAATTGTACCTTGAGGAGGAGTGTTAGTCCTTTAAATAGAAGGATGTGAGAAGAGGGGAAGAATTTTCGAAAATAAATTAAAAAGATTTTGAAATAATTAAAAAGAAATTTGAAAATTTGATCGAGATTTTCGAAAATTAAGATTGGGAAAGAAATTAAGTGATTTTGAAAAAAGATTTTGAAATTAGAAATTAAAAAGATATGATTGAAAATTAATTTTGAAAAAGATGTAATTGAAAGGATATGATTGAGAAGATGTGATTGAAAATCAATTTAAAAAAAGAAAAAGTTTTAAAATTAAAGTTGATTACTTGACTAACAAGAAATTAGAAGATATGATTCTTAAAATTTAAAATTTGATCCTTTCTTAATAGGTAAGTAACAACTTGAAAATTTTGAAGTAAATCATTAATTTTAGCAAGGATTTTCGAAAATAATAAAAAAAATGGAAAGAAATTGATTTTGAAGAGATATGATTGAAAAGATATGATTTGAGAATCAAATTAAAAAGAGAAAGTTTTAAAATTAAAGTTGATTACTTGACTAACAAGAATTTAGAAGATATGATTCTTAAAATTTAAAATTTGATCCTTTCTTAATAGGCAAGTAACAACTTGAAAATTTTGAAGTAAATCATTAATTTTGGCAAGGATTTTCGAAAATAGTAAAAAATAAAAAATAGAAAGAAATTGATTTTTGAAAAGATATAATTGAAAAAATATGATTTGAAAAAGATTTGATTTTGAGAAATTATGAAGATTTGAAAAAAATTTGAATTAAAAACAAAATCTTCCCTCTAGTGTCCTTCTGGCGTTAAACGCCCAGCCAAGTACCCTGGCTGGCGTTTAAACGCCAGTTTTCTTTCTTCACTGGGCGTTTTGAACGCCCAGCTTTTTCTGTTTGATTCCTCTGCTGAATGTTCTGAATCTTCAATTCTCTGTATTATTGACTTGAAAAGACATAGTTTTGAAAATATTTTTGAGTTTTTGATGATGAGAAACAACAATAAAAAATGCAACTAAGATCAAATAAACAATGCATGCAGGACACCAAACTTAAAAATTTTCATATATGAGACACTAACAAATTGAGAATGCATATGAGAAACAACAAAACACACAAAACAAGAGAATTTAAAGATCAGAGCAATGAAATCATCAAGAACAACTTGAAGATCAATGAAGAACAATATGTATAAATTCGAAAAATGCAAGAAGAAGAAAGTCATGCAATTGACACCAAACTTAAAAATTGATACTAGACTCAAACAAGAAACATAAAATATTTTTTATTTTTATGGTTTTATAAATTTTTTTGTGATTTTCGAAACTTATATGGAAAAGAAAATAAAGAGAATCAAAACTTTTAATAAGAATTCCAGGAATCATGCAATGTTAGTCTAAAGCTTCAGTCTAAAAAGATTAGACATGTTTGGCCAAGCTTCAGCAGGACATTACATTCAGCAACTAAATTGATGAGAATCAATAAGCTTTTGTGATGATAAGAACATCACCTTGAAACTCTAGAATTCATTCTTAAAAATTCTGAAAAGTACCTAATCTAAGCAACAAGATGAACCGTCAGTTGTCCAAACTCGAACAATCCCCGGCAATGGCGCCAAAAACTTGGTATGCGAAATTGTGATCATCAACAATGGCGCCAAAGGACTTGGAGCTCTTAAACGTGAATCACACTTTGTCACAAATCTGTACAACTAACCAACAAGTGCACTGGGTCGTCCAAGTAATAAACCTTACGCGAGTAAGGGTCGATCCCACAGAGATTGTCGGCTTGAAGCAAGCTATGGTCACCTTGTAAATCTCAGTCAGGCAAATTCAGATGGTGATGGAGAATTGATAATTAAAAGATAAATAAAACATAAAATAAAGATAGAGATACTTATGTAATTCTTTGGTTGAAATTTCAGATAAGCGTATGAAGATGCTTTGTTCCCCCTGAACCTCTGCTTTCCTATTGCCTTCTTCCAATCATTCATACTCCTTTCCATGGCAAGCTTTATGTTGGGCATCACCGTTGTCAATGGCTACTTCCCGTCTTCTCAATGAAAATGTTCCAAATGCGCTGTCACCGCATGGCTAATCATCTGTCGGTTCACGATCATGTCGGAATAGGATCCATTGATCCTTTTGCGTCTGTCACACGCCCCACAATCGCGAGTTTGAAGCTCGTCACAACCATCCCTTCCCAGATCCTACTCAGAATACCACAGACAAGGTTTAGACTTTCCGGATCTCAGGAATGGCCGCCAATAATTCTAGCCTATACCACGAAGGTTCCAATCTTAGATTAGAAACCCAAGAGATACACATTCAAGCCATTGCTAGTAGAATAGAGATGGTTGTCAGGCACATGTTCATAGGTGAGAATGATGATGAGTGTCACAGATCATCACATTCATCAAGTTGAAGAACGAATGAATATCTTGGAGAAGAGATAGACTTGAGTTGAATAGAAAAATAATAGTACTTTGTATTAATTCATGAAGAACAGTAGAGCTCCACACCTTAATCTATGGTGTGTAGAAACTCCACCGTTGAAAATACATAAGAACAAAAGGTCTAGGCATGGCCGAATGGCCAGACTCCCAAAGAGGGTTCAATCATCAAAACATGATTCCAGGATGATCCAAAGATGAAAATACAATAGTATAAGGTCCTATTTATAGAGAACTAGTAGCCTAGGATTTACAGAAATTAGTAATTAATGCAGAAATCTTCTTCCGGGCCCACTTGGTGTGTGCTTGGATTGAGCATTGAAGCTTCCCTGTGTAGAGACTTTTCTTGGAGTTAAACGCCAGCTTTTGTGCCAGTTTGGGCGTTTAACTCCAGCTTTTGTGCCAGTTTTGGAGTTAAACGCCAGAATTATTGAGCTGACTTGGAACACCTATTTGGGCCATCAAATATTGGGCAAAGTATGGACTATTATAAATTGCTGGAAAGCCCAAGATGTCTACTTTTTAACGCAATTGAGAACGCGCCAATTGGGCTTTTGTAACTCCATAAAATTCACTTTGAGTGAAGGGAGGTCAGAATCCAACAGCATCTGCAGTTTTTTTTCAGCCTCTGAATCAGATTTTTGCTCAGGTCCCTCAATTTCAGCTAGAAAATACCTGAAATTACAGAAAAAAACACAAACTCATAGTAAAGTCCAGAAGAGTGATTTTTATTTAAAAACTAATAAAAATATAATAAAAACTAATTAAAATATACTAAAAACATACTAAAAACAATGTCAAAAAGCGTATAAATTATCCGCTCATCAAAGCCCAGCTAAAGGAAACAGTTATCTAAGTAGATAATAGAGGAGTGCTAGACCATTCAACTGAGGAGTGGGAAATTCTTAAACATCCAACTTCAGTGCAACCAGAGATTAAGGGAAGAAAAGCTGATAGAGGACTACCAGACTACTGTCCAAGACTTCTCTGAGGGCATTGAACACCCAAAGAGGAATGTCATTGGCGTTCAACGTCAAGAAGGGGTATCCACCCCTAGCGTTGAATGCTCAAATAGGGGCATCAATCTTGGCGTTCAACGCCAAGAAGGGATACCCTCCCTTGGCATTGAACGCCCAAAAGGGGACAGTGTTCCTGGCGTTGAACGCCAGGAAGGGGGCAGCAACAAGGGCGTTGAACGTCCAAACAAAGGTAATCAGACACATGCAAGTGCTGATAACAACCCTCCTAAGCAAAAAAGTAACCCCCCTTCCACTACATTAGGCACTCAACCTACATCAACTAAGTTTGATGAATACAAGGCCAAGATGCCATTTCCTCAAAAACTCTATCAAGCAGAAAAAGATAAACAGTTTGCCCGCTTTATGGATTATCTCAGAACACTAGAGATCAAGATCCCTTTTGCAGAGGCTCTTGAACAGATATCTTCTTATGCTAAGTTCATGAAGGACATCTTAAGCCATAAGAAGGATTGGAGAGAGGTAGAAACAGTCCTCCTCACTGAAGAATGCAGTGCAGTAATTCAAAATAGCTTACCAGAGAAACTTAAGGATCCTGGGAAGTTTTATGATACCATGTACTCTAGGGGATGCTTACACAAGGACAGCCCTATGTGATCTTGGAGCAAGTATCAACCTAATACCTGCTTCATTAATAAAGAAGCTCTGTTTGACTCACGAAGTCAAACCCACCCGCATATGCCTCCAACTTACTAATGGTTCTATTAAGCTCCCATCAGGTTTGGTTGGAGATATGATTGTTAGGGTTGGACTATTCACTTTTCTCACTGACTTTGTAGTGTTGGATATGGATGGGAACAAGAGTGCATCTCTTATCCTAAGAAGACCCTTCCTAGCTATAGGAAGAACCTCATTGATTTTCAGAAAGGGGAAGTAACCCTAAGAGTCAATGAGGATGAGTTCGTGCTAAATGTTATCAAAGCCATGCAGCATCCAGACACCCCAGAGGAGTGCATGAGCATTGATATCATTAACTCCTTGGTGGAAGAATTGACGATGGTTGATAGACTCGAAGAAGAGCTGGATGACATCTTTTATGATGCTCAGCTCGAATTGGAGGTTGCAGACGAAATACAGGAAACGTTGACTGCTCCTAAGGAAGAAGAGAAGCTTCCTAAACTTGAGCTCAAACCATTACCATCATCACTAAAATATGGATTTCTAGGGGATGAGGACACCTATCTTGTGATTATAATCTCTACCTTAGAGCCACAGGAAAAGGAAGTATTAATCCAAGTATTAAGAACACACAAGACAGCCCTCGGGTGGACTATAAGTGATCTTAAGGGCATTAGCCCAAACTGATGCAAGCACAAAATCCTACTGGAAGATGACGCCAAACTAGTGGTACAACCACAAAGGCGACTTAATCCAGCCATGAAGAAAGTGGTCCAGAAGGAAGTCACTAAACTATAGGAGGCTGGGATTATTTATCCCATCTCTGACATCCCTTGGATGAGGCCTTGATGTGGCAAAAAATTGCCGATCAAGAATTTATAATAAGAACAGCGTTGCAAGTACAGTTCTTAACCGACGAAAATTCCGCTTATCAATTTAAAAGGGTTGTCACAAATTAAGAAAAAAATACTGGGAGTAGAATTCACAGGTCGTCTCCCAACGAGTTGACAAAAGAGTGTTATTTTATTAGTCAGGAATTTTTCTGAGAAATTTTAGAGTTGGTGAACAGAAAAATAAATGATTATAAATTAAAGTAATGAAAATTAGCAAGAGAATTTATATAATCAAAATAAAAAGCCTTGATCGGGAGAAGATTAATCGAAAGTTCTATCCTTGTTGGATTTTCTCAAGCATGATAGTAAGAGGTTGTTGTTTTTACTTAGTTAACACTTACCGAATAAAGGAAAGTCAAGTAATTGAGCTAACTCTTCTTTACAAGTCCTAATCCTCTCCTTATGAAAGGATTAGCGTTAGTGACTAGAAAATTGGCCAACAACTTCCAATTAAAATCAACACTTGAGTATTCCAACTCAAGGGTCTCCTATTAATCAACTCCCAAGTCAAGTTGGAAGTCTACTCCATTAACATGAATGCCATTTTCATAAACAATAAAATGGAATAAAAAGAAGACATGGAAATTCAAATAAAATACTAACAGAAAATTAATTAAAGATAAAAATAGTTCTTTGCATTAATAAATTCCAAAACCATAAACATCATTATCTGAACAGGGTTAATGAGTGATTAAAAGAGTAAGGAAATAAGGAAACAAACTAGAATAGTAGAAACTTCAACGGAGGTAGTAACTCTTCTCAATATCCAAATCAAAAGTATAAAATTAGAAATCTATGAATGTGAAGAAAACCTAGAGGAGATAGTGTTCTCTCTCTAAGATTCAAAACTAAAACTAAAACTATGCGAATGAGAATGTGTGTTGAGTCTATGCTTGTTCCCTGGCTCTAGTCTGCGTTTCTGGGCCGAAAACTGGGTCCAAACTCAGACCAAAATCGCCCCCAGCGTCTTCTGCGTTTTCTACACGTGGCGCATGTCACGCGTACCCGTCAGTCACGCATACACATCGATAGTCATCTTTGCATGTCACGCATACGCGTTAGGTACGCACACGCGTCGCTATGCAATCTCGCTTATCACGCGTACGCGTCAGGTACGCACACGCGTCGCTGTAAAATCTCCAATTCACGCGCACGCGTGAGCCGTGCGTGCGCGTCGATCCTCGCTGGTTATCTCCTTCAATTCTTGTGTTCCTTCCATCTTTGCAAGCTTCCTCTCCATCCTCTAAGCCATTCCTACCCTATACAGCCTGAAAACACTTAACGCACAGATCATGGCATCGAATGGTATAAAGGGGAATTAAAATATACAATTTAAAGGCTTAGGAAGCAAGTTTTCAACCATAGAACAAAATTGGGAAGGAATTGTAAAATCATGCAATTTGTATGAATAAGTGTGCAAAGACTTGATAAAAACCACTCATATTAGCACAAGATAAACCATAAAATAGTGGTTTTCTCCTGATCTTCAGGAGCTATATGAATTTGAAAATAGCCAGTGTAACCATCTAAAAAGCAGTAGTGCGATTTACCTGACAGGCGATCAAGTATTTGATCGATGAAGGGCAGCGGGTAGTGATCCTTGCGAGTAGCCTGGTTGAGGCGCCTGTAATCAACGCACACCCTCCAGGAATTCTGCACTCTAGTTGTCAGGAGCTCTCCATGCTCATTCTTCATTGTTGTGACCCCAGACTTCTTGGGCACCACTTGTACTGGGCTGACCTATTCATTATCCGAGATTGGATAGATGATATCAGCTTCAATCAGTCTGGTCACTTCCTTCTTGAAAACTTCTAAGATGGTGGTGTTTAGCCGCCTTTGAAGTTGATGAACAGGCCTTGCTCCCTCTTCTAAAAATATCCGGTGCTCACAAACTTGGGGCTGATGCCTACTATATCCGCCAAGCTCCACCCAATTGCTTTCTTGTGTCTTCTCAGCACACTAAGCAGCTGCTCCTCCTGTTGGAAAATGAGTTCCCTTGCAATAACAGTGGGAGCTTCTGATTATCCTCAAGGTAAGCATATTTGAGGTGGGGTGGAAGGGGCTTCAACTCCATTTTCTGCTCACGGCTAGGCACTTGATCATCTGGAGCTAGTGATGGTGGCAAGGTGTTTTCATTTTGTTCAGAGGGCTTCCCCACACTTGCACCTTGCTCCATGTGCCTCTCTTCTACTTCTTCTTGGTGAACTGCAGCTACAGTTTCATCAATGATGTCGCACTGAAAGACGGAATGATCTTCCAGAGGGTGATTCATAGCTTCATCCAGGTTGAAGCTCACTGCTCGGCCATCTATCTCAAAAGAGTAAGTTCCTGAGAAGGCATCTAATTTGAACCTTGAAGTCTTTAGAAATGGCCTTCCAAGCAGGTTGAATGATGGTCTTCCTGAGTCATTAGGGGGCATCTCCAAGATGTAGAATTCAATAGGGAATGTGAGCCCCTTAATGCTCACCAGCACGTCCTCAGTAATTCCTACCACCGAGATTATGCTTTTATTTGCCAAAACAAAACGTGCTGCCGACCTTTTTAAGGGAGGGAGCCTCAAGGCATCATATACAGATAATGGCATAATACTCACACACGCCTAAATCACACATGCAGTCATAAAATTTCACACCCTCTATAGTAATAGTAACCATGCATGGACCCGGATCACTACATTTTTCTGGTATATCACCCATTAAAGTAGAAATAGAGCTACCTAGTGGAATAGTTTCTAAGTCATGTAATTTATCTTTATTCATGCATAAATATTTTAGAAACTTCGCATATTTAGGTACCTGGCGAATGGCATCAAAAAGGGAAATCGTTACCTCAACCTTTTTGAAGATCTCCACCATCTTGGGGTCGAGCTCCATCTGCTTTCTGGATTTTCTAGCAAGGTGTGGAAATGGAATGGGAATGGCTTCTCTGGTAACTTTATCTTCTTTTGGTGCTCTATTCCTTGGTTGAGCTGCTTCTTCTTCAACCATGTCTTGTACTTCATCTTCCTCTTCAACATCCTCCACCTCAACAATGTCTTCCACTTGAATGTCTTCCTTTGAGCTTGGCTCCTCATGACTCCTCTCTGGACGTGTGGTTACGGACGTCAAAGTAATGGCATTGATTCCACCTTTGGGGTTGGATAAAGGTTGAGAAGGAAGTGCACTGGAGCTTGAAGGTTGATTGTTGGGGGTAGCTAATGATTCCATCTGGGAGAGGAGAGCTTGTATGGTGGAGCTAAGACCATATATGGAAATGGAAGAGTTAATTGTATTCTGAATGTCTTGTCGTCCTTGCGTAAGAGAGTGAATCATCTCATCATTAGAGGAAGAAAGGGGGTAAGTGATTTGAGGGGCCTGCTGTTGGTTGTTCTGAGGTGCTTGGGACTGCCTTTGGTGAGGTGTTCTGTAAGGTTGGTTTTGGTTCTACTGTCTGTTGTTATTGTTGTTGTTGTTCCACCTCTGATTTCCACTGTTGTCTCTGCCTCCTCGGTTGTAGTTGTCCCTCTATCCTTGGTTGGAATTATCTCTCCACCCCTGGTTGGAATTGTCTCTCCAGCCTTGGTTGGAGTTATCTTTCCAACCTTGATTATAGTTCCCACCTTGGTTATAATTGCCGCCTTGTTGATAGTATCTTTGATTCGGGCGGTCATAGAAATTATGAGTCACTGCCAAGGTGTTGTCTTCTTGTTGGAGCTGCGGACACTCATCAGTGTAATGAGTATAGCAGGCATATATTCTGCACACTCTCTGAGGAACTAACTGTTGACACTGTTGTTGTGGGGGAGGCTGAGGTTGTTGTTGATTCAGTTGTAGCTGCTTCAGTATGTTGGTCATCTCTCCTAGAGTCTGTGTGAGAGCAGCAGTCTCACTACTAGAGGAAACCTCCGCAATAGCCTTGGGATGGTTGTTCCTGTGCCTGACATTCTGGGTAAACTCAGCTAGATCGGTGATTAGTTGCCACGTTTCTGTCGCCGTCTTGTACTTCTTCAGAGAGCCATTACTTGCAGCATCTAGTGTAGTCTTGTCTTGAGGCTTCATGCCTTGTGTGAAATAGCTAATCAACACCAACTGGTCAATCTTGTGGTGGGGGCATGAGTCTAGGAGATTCTTGAAGCGTTCCCAATACTCATAAAGAGTCTCTGATTCGCCTTGGATAATGCATGAAATTTCTTTCCTCAGTCTGTCTGTAACTTCAGCTGGGAAGTATTTTTCCAGAAATTTCTTTCTGAGCAGATCCCAATTAGTAACAACTTCTTCAGGTTGAGTATAGAACCACTCCCTTGCCTTTCCCTCAAGAGAAAACGGGAAGGCATATAGCCAAATAGTAGTCTCATCTACACCATAACGCCTAGTAGTTGAGCAGGCTGTCTGAAAATCACTAAGGTGCTTGATAGGCTCTTGAGCAGGTAAGCCATGAAACTTGGGCAGTAAGTTGATTAGCGCAGTCTTCAGTTCAAAATCTGCAGCTAGATTTGGATGACGCACTTGATACGGTTGCAGTGTAAAGTCTTGAGCCCCTACTTCCTGGAGAGTAATCCTTCTGGGCTTCGCCATATTCCCTGCACATAAATCAACAGAATTAGTAGAAAAGGAGCTTGTTTCTTCCTCAAATGGTGCTTCAGATTCGCTCTCAGATAAGACTGGTGAATTGGTAGTAACCACTTCACCACCCTCAGAGGCTAACCGATGCCGAGCTCACCTAATACGTGAAATAGTTCTTTCAATTTCAGGATCAAACGCGGCTAAGCTCGGATCAGGCAGTGAACGCGTCATTCAATAAAAGAAACATACAGCTCATGGTAATAAAATAAAATAAAATGCAAATATGTAAAATTAAAAATATTTACACCAACCAACAATTTAGCACACTATTGCAACTCCCCGGCAACGGCGCCAAAAATTGACGTGGCAGAAAATTGCCGATCAAGAATTTATAATAAGAACAGCGTTGCAAGTACAGTTCTTAACCGACGAAAATTTCGCTTATCAATTTAAAAGGGTTGTCACAAATTAAGAATAAAATACTGGGAGTAGAATTCCCAGGTCGTCTCCCAACGAGTTGACAAAAGAGTGCTATTTTATTAGTCAGGAATTTTTCTGAAAAATTTTAGAGTTAGTGAACAGAAAAATAAATTATTATAAATTAAAGTAATGAAAATTAGCAAGAGAATTTATATAATCAAAATAAAAATCCTTGACTGGGAGAAGATTAATTAGAAGTTCTATCCTTGTTAGATTTTCTCAAGCATGATAGTAAGAGGTTGTTGTTTTTACTTAGTTAACCCTTACCGAATAAAGAAAAGTCAAGTAATTGAGCTAACTCTTATTCACAAGTCCTAATCCTCTTCTTATGGAAGGATTAGCATTAGTGACTAGAGAATTGGCCAACAACTTCCAATTAAAATCAACACTTGAGTATTCCAACTCAAGGGTCTCCTATTAATCAACTCCTAAGTCACGTTGGAAGTCTACTCCATTAACATGAATGCCATTTTCATAAACAATAAAAGGGAATGAAAAAAAGACATGGAAATTCAAATAAAATAATAACAGAAAATTAATTAAAGATAAAAATAGTTCTTTGCATTAATAAATTCCAAAACCATAAACATCCTTATCTGAACAGGGTTAATGAGTGATTAAAAGAGTAAGGGAATAAGGAAACAAACTAGAATAGTAGAAACTTCAACAGAGGTAGTAACTCTTCTCAATATCCAAATCAAAAGCAGAAAACTAGAAATCTATGAATGTGAAGAAAACCTAGAGGAGGTAGTGTTCTCTCTCTAAGATTCAAAACTAAAACTAAAACTATGCAAATGAGAATGTGTGTTGAGTCTCTGCTTGTTCCCTGGCTGTAGTCTGCATTTCTGGGCCGAAAACTGGGTCCAAACTCAACCCAAAATCACCCCCAGCGTCTTCTGCATTTTCTGCACATGGCGCATGTCACGCGTACGCATCAGTCACGCGTATGCGTCGATGGTCATCTTCGCGTGTCTCGCATATGCGTCAGGTACGCGCATGCGTCGCTGTAAAAATCTCCAATTCACGCGCACGCATGAGCCATGCGTGCGCGTCGATCCTCGCTGGTTATCTCCTTCAATTCTTGTGTTCCTTCCATCTTTGCAAGCTTCCTCTCCATCCTCTAAGCCATTCCTGCCCTATACAGCCTGAAAACACTTAACGCACAGATAACGGCATCGAATGGTATAAAGGGGAATTAAAATACACAATTTAAAGGCTTAGGAAGCAAGTTTTCAACCATAGAACAAAATTGGGAAGAAATTGTAAAATCATGAAATTTGTATGAATAAGTGTGCAAAGACTTGATAAAAACCACTCAAATTAGCACAAGATAAACCATAAAATAGTGGTTTATCAGCCCTGTCCAAGTTGTTCCCAAAAAGGGAGGCATGATAGTGGTTCATAATGAAAAGAATGAATTGATTCCTACAAGAACAGTTACAGGATGGCGTATGTGCATTGACTATAGAAGGCTCAATGACGCCACCAGAAAGGATCATTTTCTTTTACCATTCATTGATCAAATACTAGAGAGACTAGCAGGGCATGCATTTTATTGTTTTCTGGATGGTTATTCCGGTTACAAACAAATAGCAGTGGATCCTTAAGATCAGGAAAAGACTGCCTTCACATGCCCATATGGCGTATTTGCTTATAGGAGAATGCCATTTGGCCTGTGCAATGCACCGGCCACCTTTCAGAGGTGTATGCTCTCCATTTTTTCTGATATGGTAGAGAAGTTTCTTGAGGTTTTCATGGATGACTTCTCTGTCTTTGGAGATTCATTTGAATCCTACCTTGACCATCTAGCCTTAGTTCTCAAATGTTGCCTAGAGACAAACCTAGTTTTAAATTGGGAAAAATGTCACTTCATGGTGACTGAAGGCATTGTTCTTGGGCATCGAATTTCGAATAAGGGGATAGAGATGGATCAAGCTAAAGTGGAGGTAATTGAGCGATTACCACCACCCACTAATGTCAAAGGGATCAGAAGTTTCTTTGGACATGCAGGATTCTACAGGAGGTTTATAAAAGATTTTTCTAAAATCGCAAAACTCCTATGCAACTTACTAGCCACTGACACTCCATTTGTCTTTGACCAAGAGTGTCTACAGGCCTTTGAGACTTTGAAAGCTAAGCTTATCGCTACGGCTGTAATCTTTGCACCCAACTGGGACTTACCATTCGAGCTGATGTGTGATGCCAGTGACCATTCCATTGGCGCAGTCCTAGGGCAGAGGCATGACAAGCTTTTGCATGTCATTTAATATGCCAGCTGTGTCCTAAACTACGCGCAAAAGAATTATACTGCAACAGAAAAGGAATTACTTGCAGTGGTTTATGCCATTGACAAGTTCAGATCCTATTTAGTAGGATCTAAAGTAATTATCTATACTGACCATGCTGCTCTAAAATATCCCCTCACCAAGCAAGATTCCAGGCCTAGGCTCATAAGATGGGTGTTACTCCTGCAAGAGTTTGATATAGAAATTAGAGACAGAAAGGGGACAGAAAATCAAGTGGCTGACCACTTGTCTCGGATTGAACTGGTAACAGGGAATTTTCTTCTCTCCACTGACATATCCGAAACGTTTCCAAATGAGCAACTCTTTGCCATTCAGATAGCACCTTGGTTTGCAGACACTGCAAAATGCAAGGCTATAAGATTCATTCCCAAAGAGTGCAGTAGGCAGCAAGCTCAAAAACTCATGCATGATGCAAAGTACTACTTGTGGGATGAACCATATCTCTTTAAGAGATGCTCGGACGGAATAATTTGATGCTATGTATCTGAAGAGGAAGCACAGAGAATCCTATGGAATTGCCATGGCTCCGACTATGGAGGACACTTTGGAGGTGAGCGAATAGCCACAAAGGTTCTCCAAAGTGACTTCTACTGGCCCAAAATCTTTAAGGACTTTAGAGAGTTTGCTCGTAACTGTGACAGTTGCCAAAGGGCTGGCAATCTCCCTCATGGTCATGACATGCCTCAACACGGAATCCTAGAGATTGAGTTGTTTGATGTATGGGGTATAGACTTCATACTCAAACACCTACATCCTTGTAGCAGTAGATTACGTGTCTAAATGGATTGAAGCAATAACATCACCTACTAATGACACTAGAGTAGCAATGAAGTTCCTCTAGAAGAACATCTTCAGTAGGTTTGGTGTCCCTCGGATATTGATTAGTGATGGAGGTACTCATTTCTGCAATAGACAGCTTGACTCTGTTCTGAGCCGTTACGGAGTTCACCATAAAGTGGCAACGCCATACCATCCTCAGACAAATGGGCAAGCTGAAGTCTCAAATAGAGAACTAAAACAAATTCTAGAAAGGACAGTAAGCGCCTCTAGAAAGGATTTGTCTAGAAAGCTTGATGATGCTCTATGTGCATACAGATTCAAGACCCCTATAGGAACATCCCCATATCAATTGGTATATGGGAAATCTTGTCATCTGTCAGTGGAACTGGAACACAAGGCCTATTGGACAACCAGATTCCTTAACCTTGATGCTAAAGCAGCAGGAGAAAAACGGTTACTCCAACTGAATGAGTTGGACGAATTTCGCTTAGCTGCATTTGAAAATGCAAAGATCTATAAAGAAAAAACAAAAAGGTTTCATAACAGGAAAATATCTTCCAGAGTCTTTGAAACATGCCAAAAGGTTCTGCTCTTCAACTCAAGACTCAGATTATTCCCTGGGAAACTCAAATCCTGTTGGAAGGGACTATATGTGATTACTAATGTATCACCCTATGGGTACATAGAACTTCAAGGTAACATACCAGACAATAGGTTCACTGTCAACGGACAAAGAGTCAAGCATTACCTTGAAGGAGATATTGAGCCAGGAGGTTCCACACTACTACCAAGCTAAGTACAGTGAAGTCCAGCTAAAGACATTAAAGAAGCGCTTGTTGGGAGGCAACCCAATGATAATATTGCATAGTATTTTCTATTTCTTTAAAAATTATTCTCGTTCTTAAATTAGTTTCTTCATATTAGTTTATTACTTTGCTTTTTAATGTTAGTGATCATGAACAGTGTTTTAACAGAAACAAAATGATGCAGAACAGGAAGCAGAATACCCTGGAGGAAGAACCTCTCTGGTGTTGAACGCCAGAAAAGGGTAAAGAATTGGCATTCAACGCCCATAAGAGGAGGCACATCTGGCGTTGAACGCCAGCCAAGAGGCACTGGCTGGGCGTTCAATGCCCAAAACGGGGAGACAAGACTAGCGTTGAACGCCAGCCAGGGAACCTGGACTAGGCGTTCAACGCCCAAAGAGGAAGGCATACTTGGCGTTGAACGCTAGCCAGGGGACACTAGCTGGGCGTTCAACGCCTAGAAAGGAGGAACAACCAACGTTAAATGCCAGAATCAAGCCATTCTGGGCGTTTAACGCCAGAAAGAGGGCCAGGAAGGTAACTTTTCAAAACCTTATCTTTTCTTCATCTTATCTTCTTCTTTCTTTCAAACTATCATTTTAAATTTTGATTTTGAAATTCCATGACTTTCAATTCAAATCTTTTTTTAATCATTATCTTTCAAATTCAAAATTCTTTACTTATATTTTCAAATTTTAAAACAATCTTTTCAAATCTTTTTCAATTATTTTTCAAATCTTTTTCAAAATTTCATATCCTTTATAATTTCTTTTTTCAAATCTTTTACTTAACTTTAAATCATGTTCATATCTTCTATCCTATCTTTTTATCTTTTTCATATCTTTTTTATTTTAAAACCTCTCTTTTTCTATCTTTTACTAAAATGTGAATCATATCTTCCTTATCTTTTATCTAATTAAATTCGAAATCCCTCCCTCCCTTCCCTATATATGTCCGTGTTCCTCACTCCCTCATTCACCCCCTCTTCCATTCAAATAACTCTTCTCCTACTCTCATCTCCTTCACTTTCTTCATCTTTCTTTCTTCCTTTTACTCAAGGACGAGCAAATATTTTAAGTTTGGTGTGGAAGGAGCTTTGCTTTCTCACTCTATTCGATTCCCATGGCTCCAAAAGTGGAAAGTTCACTTCAAAAAACAAGAAAGAAGACAACCCAACAATTATTTTCAAACCTGTTAGATTCTACACCAAGCAACATAGAGAACATTATTACAAAATAATGCGTAAGAGGCCAGTAATCCCAGAGGCAAGATTCGAATTAGGAGAAGATGAATACTCAAAGATTTAAGAGAAAATTCGAAAGAGAGGTTGGGAGATTCTAGTCAACCCTGAGATCAGTATTGGAATAAACATGATCCATGAATTTTATGCAAATCTGTGGATGACAGATAAGCAAAAGAAAGATGGACAAGCATTTCATACTTTTCGCACTATGGTCAGAGGAAAGATTATCTATTTTCATCTTGATAGGGTGAGAGAGATCTTTAAATTACCCTTACAAAGGGATGACCCTGAATCCTTCAATAGAAGGGTGATAGCCAATCCAAAGTTGGATCAGGTCCTAGAAGACATATGTCTGCCCGGAACTCAATGGATTGAGGATGCAAAAGGCAAGCCAAATCAGCTGAAAAGAATGGACCTCAAGCCAATTGCTAGAGGATGGCTGGGCTTCATTGGACGTTCCATACTTTCCATTAGTAACCACTCTGAAGTCACTATCCCAAGAGTTGTGATGATTCACTGCATCATGATGGGGAATGAGGTGGAAGTTCACCAATTAATTCTTCGTGAGATGTACAAATTTGTGAACAGGATGTCCACTCAAGCCAGGTTGGCCTATCCAAACCTTATCTTCCACCTATGTCAAGAGGCTAAAGTCCTGATTAACATAGACACATTTATTCCAGAGGAAAGCCCAATCACCAAGCAAGTGATGGAAAGCTCCAAGGTACCAGAGGATCATCCCAAAAGGAAGGCACCTGAGCCTCTCCAAGAGATCCCTCAAATTGAATATTGGACTCAGTTGAAAGCATCAGTGATTGAACTGCAAACCACCTTGGATCAACTAAGAGAGGAGCAGAAAGATCAGACTAGCATGATCTGCAAACTGGTCAAGGAACAAGAGAAGCAGGGGCGTGAGCTAGAAGAATTGAAGCGTCAGAAACTCTCCCATGAAGAACCCAACGCCTCCCATGACTAAGGTGGTTGAGTTTCACCTCCATATTTTTGTTATTCTAATTTCTGTTTCTTATGTTTAAGTTTACATGATCATTAGTAGTATTTAATTTCTATTTTATTTTTCTGTCTTTTAATTTAAGAATTGCATAAGCATTAGTAATAATTAAGTTTTTATTTCCGTCAATTAGTTATAAGAGTAAAGTATTATTTTTGTCCCCAACGTTTGGGGTAAGTCTCAAAATTATCCCTAACGTTTGAATCGTCCTATTTAAGTCCCTAACGTTTTGAAATTGACTCAATGTTGTCTTACCGTTAGGAATCTATTAACGGAATTGACGGTGGCACAAAATTGAGACGATTTTGAAACGTTAGGGACTTAAATAGGACGAACACGTTGGGGACAAAAAATACATAGAAATAAATTTTAATTTTATCCTTCAATAATATCATTTTTTTTACGATACATAGATATTCAATTATTTTTTAATCACATCTAAGTAAATTACATTTAATCACATTAATTTTATTCTAAATAAATTTATATTTTTATAATTTTACTCTTAAAAATTTTTACTCATCATAAAATGTTTGTAGAATGACTAGTATATAAACTTATGGGAAAAAATGATACATATACAATAAAGTAGTGATTCTAGTCATTTTACAAATATTTCACGATGAGTAAAAATCTTTAAGAGTAAAATTATAAAAATAAATACATTTATTTAGAATCAAAGTAATGTGATTAAGTGTAATTTACTTAAACATGAGTAAAAAATAATTGAATAACTATGTATCGTAAAAGATTGATATTAGTGAAGGATAAAATTAAAATTTTTTCTATGTATCATTTTTGTCCCCAACGTTTTTGTCCTATTTAAGTCCCTAAAGTTTCAAAATCGTCTCAATTTTGACCTGCCGTCAATTCCGTTAACAAATTCCTAACGGCAGGACAACATTGAGTCAATTTTGAAACATTAGGGACTTAAATAGGACGATTCAAACGTTAGGGACAACTTTGAGACTTACCCCAAATGTTGAGGATAAAAACGATACTTTACTCTAGTTATAAAATAGACCTCTTATCAACATTAAACTAGAATAAAATAGTAAATTTTTTAGAAGAATTAGAGATGCATAAATTTTTGAGTTATATAAAGAATAGTCAATTATTTTAATGTGGTGGCATTGCTTTTGTTTTCTAAATGTATGAATGAACAGTGCATATTTGAAAGTAGAGTTAAGAATGTTGGCTCTTAAAAGAATGATGAAAAAGGAGAAGTATTATTGGTAATTTGAAAAATCCAAAAAAAAAAACTGATTCTTGAAGCAAGAAAAAGCAGCCCAAAAGAAAAAGAAAAAGCATATTTCAAAACAAAAAAGTAATAGAAAAAGCCAATAGCTCTTTAAACCAAAAGTCAAGAGCAAGGATCCAAGGCTTTGAGCATCTATGGTTATGAGGGCCTAAAAGAAACAAAATCTTGGCCTAAGCACTCCAAATGAACAGTGTCCCTAACTATATACTTGTAGTGTGAAGGTGTCAAGTGAAAAGCTTGAGACTGAGCAGTTAAAGTCGTGATTCAAAACAAAAAGAGTGTGCGTAAGAACTCTGGACACCTCTATCTGGGGATTCTAGCAAAGCTGAATCACAATCCGAAATGGTTCACCCAGTTAAGTGTCTGTGGCATTTATGTATCCGGTGGTAATACTGGAAAACAAAGTGCTTAGGGCCACGACCACGACTCTAAAATCTGTATTCAAGAATAAAAAAGAACTAAACTAGGAGAATTAATAATATCATCTGGATTCTAAGTTCCTAAAGATGCCAACACTTCTGAGCTTCAATGGATAGTCTGATGCCAAAACTATTCAGAAGAAGCTGGAAAACAAAGTGCTTAGGGCCACGGCCAAGACTCAAAAGAAGCTGTGTTCAAGAATCAAGAAGAACTAAACTAGGAGGATCAATAGTATCATCCGGATTCTGAGTTCCTAAAGATGCCAATTATTCTGAGCTTCAAAGGAAAGTGAGATGCCAAAACTATTCAGAAGCAAAAAGCTACTAAGTCCGGCTCATCTAATTGAAATTGAGCTTCATTGAAAACTCTCAGATTTATTGTATCTTACTCTTCTTTTTATCCTACTTTGTTTTTAGTTACTTGGGGACAAGCAACAGTTTAAGTTTGGTGTTGTGATGAGCGGATATTTTATACGCTTTTTGACATCATTTTCATATAGTTTTTAACATGTTTTGTTTAAGTTTTATTATATTTTCATAGGTTTTAGTGTAAAATTCACATTTTTGGATTCTACTTTGAGTTTATGTGTTTTTGTACAATTTTAGGTATTTTCTGGCTGAAATTGAGGAGCTGGAGCAAAAGTCGGATTCAGAGCCAGAAAAAGCACTGCAGATGCTTTCAGAATCTGACATCTGCACACTCGAAGAAGCTTTTCTGGAGCTACAAATATCCAAATGGAGCTTTCTCAACGGCTATAAAAAGCTAACATTCAGAGCTTTTCAGAAATATATAATAGTTTATACTTTGCTTCAGAATTGAAGGCCCAAAACTGGTGTTCAACGCCAGCCACCAACGCTATTCTGGCGTCCAACGCCCATAAGGAGGTGACCAGCATCCAACACCTAAAAGGAGACTCCTAGCCAGCGTTCAACGCCCCTAGGGAGTCCTAGCACGTGGCTTACTCTTTTGCTCAGCCCAAATACTCACCAAGTGGGTCCCGGAAGTGGATTTTCGCACTACAAGCCTAAGCCTATCATATTTCTGTAATTCTTAGTTATTAGATTAGTATATATAGACAAGAGTTCACCCATGTTAAGAACTTTTGATCATCTTTGCCCATTCAAACCTTTCATTATATTTTTCTATCAGTATGAGTCACTAAATATCCTAGGTTAAGGTTAGGAGCTCTGCTGAGTTTTATGGATTAATAAAAGTACTACTGTTCTATTTCAATTTGTGTTTGATTCTCTCCTAAGATGTATTTTCGTTCTTCAACCTTATGAATGAGTTGAACCGTCAAAAGTTATCTCTATTCTACATGGGATTCAGTGAGCGTCTTTCATCGGATATTGTTGAACCACTAGCCTGAGGATACATCTCTTAGACGGCTAATCCACGACTTCCTTGGAGACTTCTCGAGACATCAGTTCAGCCGAGGTATGGGGAGATTAAGGTCTTTGTGGTAGAGGCTAGAACCAAAGGCACAACATTCTCTGATCCGAAAGATTCGACCTTGTCTGTGGCATTTTGAGTAGGATTACCAAGGGGAATGAACTGCAGGAGCTTCACCCTCATTCAGACTGGATGCGCACTAAATCTGGTATTCAACCTAGAGGAAGGTTGGCGGCTGCTCAAACCAGCGTTGATCACATATATCCTGCTATAGAAGAAATCATTCACAATTGGAGTAGACAGTAAGACAAGAATTGATCCAGACGAACAAAGCATCTCAAAAGCCTTAACCATCTTCTTATCATTGCATTCACCATCATCGAGTAACGTTATCTTTATTTTACTTTTATGTGCTTTAACAAACAAACAACTTTTTTATTCGCCTGACTAAGATCTACAAGATAACCATAGCTTGATTCAAGCCAACAATCCTTGTGGGATTGACCCTGACTCACCTCAGGTATTACTTGGACGACCCAATACACTTGCTGGTTCAGTTGTGCGAAGTTTAATTCCGCGCACCACTTTTTAAGATGATGCCAGCACCGCTTCCGACTTAATTGGAAGACCCGTCTATGTAAAGGTTCCAAGTCGTAGAGATTTCGCTCTTATAGCCTGTGTATTCTACTAAGAAGTCGATAAGACATTGGGATTTAATTGCTGTCCAAGTTTCATATCTCAAGTCGAACTCGGATAACTCTATAGCCCATTGAACTATTCTACCTGCAACATCCATTTTCTGAAGGATTTGCTTCATTTGCTGATTTATTCGGATTCTTATGGTATGAGCCTAGAAATAAGGTCGGAGTCTTCTAGATGCTACAATTAAGGCATATGCAAAATTCTCAATTTTTTGATACTAGGCCTTTGCAGTACTTTGCTAGTGAAGTAGATGGGGTGATGTCCGACCTCGTCCTCTTGGACTAAAGCGGATGCTACTGCTTTCTTGGCAACAGCGAGACATAGTACGAGCTCCTCTCCTATTTCTGGCCGAGTTAGGATGGGAGGTTGGCTCAGAAATTTCTTGAATTCTTGAAAAGTTTCTTCACATTTGGAAGTCCACTCGAATTGGCATCCTTTTCTAAGTAGTGAAAAAAGTGGCAAGGACCTCAAGGCTAATCTTGCCAGAAATTTGGACAATGCTGCAAGTCGGCCATTCAGCTGTTGGACTTCTTTCAAACAAGTCGGACTCTTCATTTCTAGGATTGCTCTACATTTGTCGGGGTTAGCCTCAATTCCCCTCTGTGTGAGCATAAATTCCAGAAATTTTCCCGCTTCTACTGCGAAGGTGCATTTGGTGGGATTTAGTCTCATCCCATGTCTTCTTATGGTGTCAAAGACTTGTGAGAGGACGGTTAGGAGATTGGCCTCTTCCTTGGTTTTTACCAACATGTCATCTACATATACCTCTATTAGGTTTCTGAGATGAGGCGCAAATATCTTGTTCATCAACCTTTGGTAGGTGGCGCTTGTATTTTTCAACCTAAATGGCATGACCACGTAATAATAGTTTGCTCTAGGCGTGAGATGTCTTCTCCTGATCCGACTTATACATTGGGATTTCGTTGTATCCCGAGTAAGCATCCATAAATGATAGATACTGGATTTCGTTTGCTCCGGTCTGAGCTTTCGCCTTCTTTGTTGAATAGGTCGGGACCCAGGGTAGACTGCCAGCTTATGTGCCATAAGCTCGGGATCTATTCCCGGCATGTCGGTGACTGATAAACTACTATTTTATGGTTTATCTTGTACTCAATTGAATGGATTTTTATCAACTCTTTACCCACTTATTCATACTATTCGCATGTTTTACGTTTTCCTTCCTGATTTTGTGCTATGATTGAAAACATGCTTCTTTGGCCTTATATTTGCTAATATTAATCCTCTCTTATTACCATTAGATGCCTTGATATGTGTGTTAAGTGATTTTAGGGATTACAGGGCAGGAATGTCTTAGAGGATGGAAAGGAAGCATGCAAAAGTGGAAGGAATACAAGAAGTTGAGGAAATTGTTAAGCTGTCCAGCATGACCTCTTTGCACTCAAATGGTCATAACTTGAGCTACAAAAATCCAAATGAGATGGTTCTAGTTGCGTTGGAAAGCTAACATCTGGAGCTTCACAACGATATATAATTTGCTATAACTGCTCTGAAGCCAAGTGACGCGAATGCGTGGATCACGCGGACGCGTGACCTGGCAGAAACGCAATCCACGCAAACGCGTGGACGACACTTCCGCGTCACTTTCCCGCGACCTGTACGTACCATAAATTGCTGGGGGCAATTTTTGGGCTGTTTCCGACCCAGTTTTTGACCCAGAAAGCACAGATTAGAGGCTATAAAGTGGGAGAATCCATTCATTCATAAAGAAGTCTTCCATTATTCACTTTTCATAATTTAGATTTAGTTTTTAGGGAGAGAGGTTCTCTCCTCTCTCTTAGGATTAGGATTAGGATTTATATTAGGATTTAGAATTTCAACTTCTTCTCAGGTTCAATATTCCTTTTATATTTTTATTTATTCTAATGCTTTTATTCGTATTTGACTCATGTTACCAATTTGGCTTATGAACTCTTTATGTTTGGATTGATTTTCTTTTATTAATGCAATTGAGGTATTTCAGATTTATGATTCTTATTTAGCTTTTTATATTCTTGGCTTTAATTGATTAATTGGAGACTCTTGAGTTATCAAACTCATCGTGATTGATAATTGTTATTTTTGCTAATTGAATTGAATTCCGATAACTCTAGTCCTCTCTTAAGAATTGGCTAGGACTTGAAGATCAAACTAATTAGTCCACTTGACTTTTCTTTGCTTTAGTAAAGGTTAACTAAGTGGCATTAAAACTCAATTCTCATCACCATCGATAAGGATAACTAGGATAGGACTTCCAAATTTTCGTACCTTGCCAAGAGTTTTATTAGTTATTAATTTATTAATTCCTGCAATTTATTTCCCTTGTTCAAACCTTTTGAAACCCAAAAATACTGTTTTTCATAACCAATAATAATTCATACTTCCCTGCAATTCCTTGAGAAGACGACCCAAGGTTTGAATACTTCGGTTTATAAATTTTATTGGGTTTGTTACTTGTGACAACCAAAACTTTTGTACGAAAGGATTTTCTGTCAGTCTAGAAGCTATACTTACAACGCGATTATATTTGTGAATTTCTTTACCGATAGGAAATCCAATCGTTCAAAATGGCGCCGTTGCCAGGGAATTGCAAACGTGTGCCTTATTATTGGTTATTGTAAATATTTGCTTTTAAATTGATTTATTTTCGAAAAAAAAATTAGATTTTTAATTTTAAATTTTTTTTCTTATCTTATCTTAGTTTTAAATTTCAAAATTCAATTTTTTTCAAAAAATCATATCTTTTTCAAAAATCTTATCTTATTTCAAATTCAAATTTCAAATTTCAAATTTCAAAATTCAAATTTCAAAATTTAAAATTAAAACTTCAAAATTCAATTTTCAAATTTCAAATCTTTTCTCTTATTTATTTTATTTTCCTTTACTTGTTTATTTGTTTTTATTTTTAATTTTTATTAGCTACTATGAATTCTCACCCCTTTGGCTACGAGTTTAGTTACAATCATGTTACAGGAAAAGGAGATTACAATGAAAGCTTGGGTCATAGATGGGACAATCAAGGATGGGAGGAGCCACAAAGATTTGATCAACCCTCTTGGCGACAACCACCTCCAAGGCACTATCCACAACCATTCTATGATGCACACCAAGACAATGGTTATGGTGGACCTCTTCGTGACAATCAACACCCACCACAAAATACCTATGAACCTCCTCCTCCACGTAATTTTGAACCACCATACTCACAAGTCCCTTACCACCAAACACCACCATATGACCCTAACCTATATCCACCACACCAACCACCATATGAACCACACCCAGAACCACCACCTCAATATTCACCATCTCGATATCCTTATCAAGAAGAACCACCTTCCTATTATGAACCCTTTCTCTAAAATAATAAACCCTCATATCCACCCCAATCTCCAATGGATAACTTCCTTCGTGGTCTTCTTCAATGGCAAGTGAAGATGTAAAGGGATGTACTAGAACTCGCAACTGCCTTAACCGAGGTAGTAAATAAATTAGCTTCTCAACATCTGAGCACTCAAAGTACTCCCATGGCTGCATGTGGAGAATCAAAAGAAGAGCGTAGCATGAAGGAGACACTAGAAACTTCGGTGGACAATGAGGAACATGGCTTTGTATTGGAACAAGTGGAGGAAGCCATAATAGTTGTAGAGGAAGAAATGGTTGAAGATTTAGGAGATGCTGAACCTCCATGGGAATCGAGAACTATACAGGATTCCGCCGAGAAGTTTGAATTTGATGTTGAAGAGGGTGTACAACCTCCAAGGCATATCATGGTTGAAGATTTTGCAGAGGTTGATCAAGAGATGGAGATTAAAGAAGAGGAAGCACAACCTCCCATGCCCTTAGTAAGCCATAAAGAAGAGTTTGATTTGGAAGAAAGCTACCAAGAGGAAGAGGTTGGAATTGAAGAAGCTCGCAAAGAGGCGGAAGTTGTCAAGGAAGAGCTCAAGGGAATGGAGCTGGAAATCACCTTGCCAAAGTTGTTGGAGACCTCTCCCCCAAAGTCATCACCATCCATCCCTTCATTCAAGTGGGTAAATTTGTCATCTCTAACCTTAATTAGCTCACTTGAATATGCTTTGCTTGGGATAGATGGTCAGCTTAGAGCTCTTTGTGGCTATAAGAGCAAGCGGGAGATGGTTAGTGGTAAGAGTCGTCATGCAAGATTCAATATGGTGGAAAGCTCAAAGTTTAAATGCAAAGGTTGGTGTAAAGCTCAACTGAATGGGTCTAGGAAGTTGTTTGGCCGCTTTAGTGAGAATTCAGATTGCCTGCCACCCAGTTGGAACACTAATGATCAACAAGAAGACGGGTGCAAAAGCAAGGTTTGGGACCCCGAAATTCAGTCTAGAAATCAACACTCTTGGGGCCTTGTCACTTGCTTTAACCTGCTTAAAGGCTTTCTGCGCCTAATTTGGGATCCCGGAGGCCATTGGAATTACAAACATTGGTGGGGATTCAAGGATCAGTACAAGCACAAGCCACCATGACAAGGAGCCCACCAAATGTCCAACTTAAGGACTTTAACTAAAAGTGCTAGGTGGGAGACAACCCACCATGGTATGATCGTTCATTTTCTTCCATTTTGATTTTATTTTGTTTTGTTTGTTTTTGAGTTTTATTCTATTCTATTTTCATTGAACCTGAAATTATTCATAGCATCCACACTATCATTGCATTTTGCATCCTGCATAAAAAAAAAACACGCACGCGACGCGGTAGCGTCACTGACGCGCCCGCGTCACCAGTGCGTTGGGAAGAAAACAACATCGAACAGAAAGTCACGCGAAAGCGTGGCTGGAGGCGTGCCTTAGGCACAAACGTGCTCACGCGTCCGCGTCACCCACGCGGCCGCGTCATTTGCGACATAAGCCTCCCACGCGTTCGCGTCACCCACGCGAACGCATGACCCTAAAAATTCGACGTAAATAGGTGTATGGCAGCATGTTGTGATGGAGCTAGGCTGGACTGATGCTAGAAGCACCAGCTACATCACGCGACCGCGTGCCCCATGCGGCCGCGTCATTTTCAAAACATCACCATTCACGCGATCGCGTCAACTACGCGATCGCGTCACCTTAAAAATTTGGCAAAAAGAGTTTGAAACAGAGAGTCACGCAACCGCGCGGCTGCTCTCGCGCCAAACGCACAAATCAGGCCACGCGATCGCGTGACCCACGCGTCTGCGTCACCTGAACCTATTGCACACCACGCGACCGCGTCACTCACGCGTCCGCGTCACATGCAGCGCACAGCTTATCTAAATCAGCCAAAATATCTTATCTTTTCTTCCCCAATCCTAATTTTTCTTATCCTTTCTTACTTTCTTCTTCTTCATCTTTTTAATTTTGTGCATATTTTTATTTTCTTTTCTAAAATTATTATTTTTTCATTGGTGTTAAAATTTTCTCATTCAACTGTTACCTCTTTTTGAATTATTCTGGTGCTTCATGACTTGTTTTATTCTAATTGGGTATTATTATTCATAAGTCAGTGCTAATTTTTATAATACTGATATTCCTTTTGCATTGATATGAACTTACACTATTTTGCATTACCCACACCCTCTTCCCCACTGTTACAATTCTTACACTATTGATATGCCGTATGCTTCTACTGTTTTCTCATTGCATGTTATAGCTACCATGTAATTGAGACCTTTACTGTTTGACATTATCAACCCATATTTTATTTATTTTTCTTATCTTTATTTCTGGGCTACTTTTCTCCCTTTTTCTCTTCTTTCAGAATGGCCACCGAGGAAGGAAAAAGGAAGAACTTCTATATGGGGAGACAGGTAAGTCAATCTGCACAATCTATAGAGGAAGGCATCAGTTGGAGTAGCCCGTCCACTTGTACATCTTAGCATGCACCGAGGACGGTGCAACCTTTAAGTGTGGGGAGGTCGATACCGATCTCCATGGGTTAGTTATTCTCTTCTCAATACCAATGTCTTATTTTCTTCATTAGTTCATTGTTGCATTGCATAATAGATTGCATGTGTAGTTGATTGTTTGCATTTAAATACTACTTAGTTGAAAAATAATAAGTTTCTTTCTAGGACCCTATTTTTGAAAAAAAAATTTCACTAATTTAAATAAAAAAAATTAAAATTTTCTATGTATTAAATTTGTTTGAAGTTGTATTTGGAACATGGTTTTTGAGCCAAAGAACACACAACCTGTGAGATTTTGAGATTAATTACATGGTTACATTAGTTAACCATAAATATTTTATTCTTGTGTGTTTTCTTCTCTATAATTGCAATCTTTACTTTGTTCCACTCTATATGTCTATTATTTAGTGTATTTACATGCTTGCATATGATTGAGGTCATTACTTGTTTTCACTCACTTATCCCAAATAAGCCTACCCTTTTATGTCACCCTTGTTAGCCACTTTGAGCTTTTTAACCCCCCTCTATTCCATAACCACATTACTAGCCTTAAGCAGAAAAATAAAATAAAAATCCCAAGTTGAATCCTTGGTTAGATTAAGATAGATATTGTGTATAATTTAAGTATGGGGAATTTTATGGGAACATGGGATGATAGAAAAAAAAGAGGAATTAAACTGAATAAGTTATTTGAAAATTTGGGAAGCATGCTCATGTGAAATCAAAATAATTAAATTACCATGTGCATTGAAAAAAAAATTAAGTAATTAAATAAGGGAATACAAAAAAAAAGAGAAGAAAAATAATATTACCCCAAATGCAAAATAAAAAGAATCAATGCACATGAGACAAAATTCAAAAATAAGTTTGATACATGAGCATGTAATACAAAAGTGGGAAAAATTTGGGTAGCTAGGTAAAGCATTTTAAATTATATAAAGTATGTATATGTTAGGTGAGATCTTAGACTAATCAAGGATTCACTTTGTTAGCTCACTTAGCCTTATATATATATCCTTACCTTTACCTCAGCCCCATTACAACCCTGAAAAGACCTCATGATGTTTGCATTGGTATACTAAATATTTGTTGATTGGTTAGATGAAGAACAAAGTTGAGAAAGCATGACTGGGGAAGAGTAGAGTGATTGACCCTAGACACTTGAGAATTAGAGTGATACACACTACTAGTAAGGGTTCAATGCTTGATTCTATATTCCCTGCTTTCATGAGCAATCTTCTTACAAGTTTACTTGTTTTTACTGTATGGTTTGAATTAGTGGAATTTAATTTATGTTTGTCTTGGAGAACTTATTTATTTTTAACCAAGTAGGTAGAAGCATTTCACATTTAGTTGCATTCATATAGATAGGATTGTATTTCATACATTTTACCATTCCTCTTCACTCCTTTATAGCTTCTCTTGAGCTTAGCATGAGGACATGCTAATGTTTAAGTGTGGGGAGGTTGATAAACCACTATTTTATGGTTTATCTTGTGCTCAATTGAGTAGATTTTTATCAACTCTTTACCCACTTATTCATACTATTCGCATGTTTTACGTTTTCCTTCCTGATTTTGTGCTATGATTGAAAACATGCTTCTTTGGCCTTATATTTGCTAATATTAATCCTCTCTTATTACCATTTGATGCCTTGCCATGTGTGTTAAGTGATTTCAGGGATTACAGGGAAGGAATGGCTTAGAGAATGGAAAGGAAGCATGCAAAAGTGGAAGGAATACAAGAAGTTGAGGAAATTGTTAAGCTGTCCAGCCTGACTCTTCGCACTCAAACAATCATAACTTGAGCTACAGAGATCCAAATGAGATGGTTCCAGTTGCGTTGGAAAGCTAACGTCCGGGACTTCGCAACGATATATAATTTGCCATAGCTTCCTTGAAGCCAGGTGATGCAAATGCGTGGATCACGCGGACGCGTGACCTGGCAGAAACGCAATCCACGCAAACGCGTGGACGACGCTTCCGTGTCACTTTCCCGTGACCTGTACGTATTAGAAATTGCTGGAGGCGATTTCTGGACTGTTTCTGACCCAGTTTTCGGCCCAGAAAGCACAGATTAGAGGTTATAAAGCGGGAGAATCCATTCATTCATAAAGAAGTCTTCCATTATTCACTTTTCATAATTTAGATGCAGTTTTTAGCGAGAGAGGTTCTCTCCTCTCTCTTAGGATTAGGATTAGGATTTATATTAGGATTTAGGATTTCAACTTCTTCTCAGGTTCAATATTCCTTTTATATTTTTATTTATTCTAAGGCTTTTATTCGTATCTGACTCATGTTACCAATTTGGCTTATGAACTCTTTATGTTTGGATTGATTTTCTTTTATTAATGCAATTAAGGTATTTCAGATTTATGATTCTTATTTAGCTTTTTATATTCTTGGCTTTAATTGATTAATTGGAGACTCTTGAGTTATCAAACTCATCGTGATTGATAATTGTTATTTTTGCTAATTGAATTGAATTCTGATAACTCTAGTCCTCTCTTAAGAATTGGCTAGGACTTGAAGATCAAACTAA
The DNA here is from genome assembly GCF_059453495.1 of Arachis ipaensis. Lineage (NCBI taxonomy): Eukaryota > Viridiplantae > Streptophyta > Magnoliopsida > Fabales > Fabaceae > Arachis > Arachis ipaensis. Next base: position 92,864,817 of record NC_142437.1, on the reverse strand, counting down.
TTAGTCCACTTGACTTTTCTTTGCTTTAGTAAAGGTTAACTAAGTGGGATTAAAACTCAATTCTCATCACCATCGATAAGGATAACTAGGATAGGACTTCCAAATTTTCGTACCTTGCCAAGAGTTTTATTAGTTATTAATTTATTAATTCCTGCAATTTATTTCCCTTGTTCAAACCTTTTGAAACCCAAAAACACTGTTTTTCATAACCAATAATAATTCATACTTCCCTGCAATTCCTTGAGAAGACAACTCGAGGTTTGAATACTTCGGTTTATAAATTTTATTGGGTTTGTTACTTGTGACAACCAAAACTTTTGTACGAAAGGATTTTCTGTCGGTCTAGAAGCTATACTTACAACGCGATTATATTTGTGAATTTCTTTACGGATAGGAAATCCGATCATTCAGTGACCTTCCAAGCGAAAAGATTGGAGTTCTCCTGTAGGAGCTTTACGAGGTCTTCCTTCAAATCCGCCCTTATGTTAACTCCTATATTAGTGCTCTTCCACATTTCTTGTCCGATTTGGACTTTTTCTGTCCTTCCTTTGGGCTGTGGTCGGAGTTCTTCTCTTCCTCAGACTCCTCCGAATTTAATGGAATTGACCTCTTTGCCCTTACCTCGTAGGTTTAGGCTCTCATTGTAACATTTTCTTGCCAGCTTCTGATCTCCTCTAACGGTGGCAATTTCATCTTATGTAGGAAACTTCATGCAACAATGAGGAGTGGAGAGGACTGCTCCTAACTGATTTAGAGTTGTCCTACCAATCAGGGCATTATATATAGAAATTACATCGACGACAATGAAGTCGATATTTAAGGTTTTGGACTTCAATCCCTTTCCAAAAGTCTTGTATAGGGAGATGAAGCCCAATGGCTTAATAGGAGCATCTCCTAACCTGAAGAGAGTATCCGTATAGGCTTTTAACTCCTTTTCGTCTAACCCCAACTTATCAAATACCGGCTTAAATAGTATGTCAGCTGAGCTGCCTTGATCTATCAGGGTTCTATCAAAGTGAGCATTGGCAAAGATCATGGTGATTGCTACCGGGTCGTCGTGCCCAGGTACAATCCCCTTTCTGTCTTCTTTGGTGAAAGAGATTGTCGTAGGTCGGGTCCATCACTCCCGACTAGGTAGACTTCTTTTAGATGTCTCTTCCGAGACGACTTGGTTACTCCTCCCCCAGCAAAGCCTCCTGCTATCATGTGATTGTGTCACTCTGGGGTTTGTGGGGCTGACCTCTTCGGCCGGCCTCTTCATCGTCTCTCTTCCTTTTTCCGTGATTGTCCGACCTTTCTTTGAGATATCTATCCAACCGACCTTCCCTGGCCAGTTTTTCTATCACATTTTTTAGGTCATAACAATCATTTGTTGAGTGCCCATACAGCTTGTGGTACTCACAATACTCGTTACGGCTTCCTCCCTTTTTGTCTTTTATCAGGCGCGGAGGAGGGAGCTTCTCGGTGTGACAAATTTCCCTGTAGACGTCCACGAGAGAAACTCGTAACGGAGTATAGTTGTGGTACCTTCTAGGCTTCTCGGATCCGACTTCTTCTTTCCTCTTGGGCTCCCCCTATTTTTCCTTTAGCTGATGAGGGTGTCCAAGTTGCCAATTCGACTCTCGTAACTTGGCATTTTTTCTATGTTGATGTATTTTTTAGCTTACTCTTGTACATCATTTAAAGAAGTCAGATGTCTTTTTGAGATAGATTGGGAGAAAGGTCCTTTTCGGAGGCCATTGACTAGTCCCATTATCACCGCCTCAATGGGTAGGTCCTGGATTTCCAAACATGCCTTGTTGAATCTCTACATGTAGTCTCTTAGGGGTTCTCCGATCTCCTGTTTGACTCCGAGTAGGTTGGGTGCATGCTTCACCTTATCTTTTTTAATTGAAAATCAGGTAAGGAATTTGCACGCTAGGTCGTCGAAACTCGTAACCGACCTAGGAGGCAGGCTATCGAACCACTTCATGGCCGCTTTTGTCTAAGTTATCAGGAAAGCCTTGCAACGGGTAGCATCCGAAGCATCAGCCAAGTACATCCGGCTTTTGAATTGCTGAGGTGGTGGTTCAGGTCGGTTGTCCCATCATATAGGTTCATGTCGGGACTTTTAAAGTTTCTAGAAACTCTAGTTCGAATGATATCTTCTGTGAAATGATCTTCTCCTCCCAATGGGGTATCTTCGAGAACTGTTCAAGAATCCCTGTTTTGAAGGTTAAATTCCAGCTTTGAAGCTTCTCTTTTAGCTCTCTTCGCCATTTGATCTCTGGTGCACGAAATTGTGATCATCAACAATGGTGCCAAAGACTTGGAGCTCTCAAACATGAATCACACTTTGTCACAATTCTGCACAACTAACCAGCAAGTGCACTGGGTCGTCCAAGTAATAAACCTTACGTGAGTAAGGGTCGATCCCACGGATATTGTCGGCTTGAAGCAAGTTATGGTCATCTTGTAAATCTCAGTCAGGTGGATTCAAATGGTTATGGAGTTTAAGGTGATGAAAATAAACATAAAATAAAGATAGAGATACTTATGTAATTCATTGGTGGATTTCAGATAAGCGTATGAAGATACTTTGTTTCCCTTGAACCTCTGCTTTCCTATTGCCTTCTTCCAATCATTCATACTCCTTTCCATGGCAAGCTTTATGTTGGGCATCACCATTGTCAATGGCTACATCCCGTCCTCTCAGTGAAAATGGTCCTGATGCTCTGTCACAACATCGGCTAATCAGCTGTCGGTTCTCGATCATGTCGGAATAGGATCCATTGATCCTTTTGCGTCTGTCACACGCCCCACAATCGTGAGTTTGAAGCTCGTCACAGTCATCCCTTCCCAGATCCTACTCGGAATACCACAGACAAGGTTTAGACTTTCTGGATCTCAGGAATGGCTGCCATTAATTCTAGCCTATACCACGAAGGTTCCAATCTTAGATTAGAAACCCAAGAGATACGCATTCAAGCCATTGCTAGTAGAACAGAGGTGGTTGTCAGGCACATGTTCATAGGTGAGAATGATGATGAGTGTCACGGATCATCACATTCATCAAGTTGAAGAACGAATGAATATCTTGGAGAAGAAATAGACTTGAGTTGAATAGAAAAATAATAGTACTTTGTATTAATTCATGAAGAGCAGCAGAGCTCCACACCTTAATCTATGGTGTGTAGAAACTCCACCGTTGAGAATACATAAGAACAAGGTCTAGGCATGGCCGAATGGCCAGCCTTCAAACGTGTCTAAGATAGCATAAGGCTTATCAAAGATGAAAATACAATAGTATAAGGTCCTATTTATAGAGAACTAGTAGCCTAGGGTTTACAGAAATCAGTAATTAATGCAGAAATCTTCTTCCGGGCCCACTTGGTGTGTGCTTGGGCTGAGCATTGAAGCTTCCATGTGTAGAGACTTTTCTTGGAGTTAAACGCCAGCTTTTGTGCCAGTTTGGGCGTTTAACTCTAACTTTTGTGCCAGTTTTGGAGTTAAACGCCAAAATTCTTGAGCTGACTTGGAATGCCTGTTTGGGCCATCAAATCTTGGGCAAAGTGTGGACTATTATATATTGCTGGAAAGCCCAGGATGTCTACTTTTCAACGCAATTAAGAGCGCACCAATTGGGCTTTTGTAGCTCCAGAAAATCCACTTTGAGTGCAGGGAGGTCAGAATCCAACAGCATCTGCAGTCCTTTTTCAGCCTCTGAATCAGATTTTTGCCCAGGTCCCTCAATTTCAGCCAGAAAATACCTGAAATTATAGAAAAACACACAAACTCATAGTAAAGTCCAGAAAAGTGAATTTTAAATAAAAACTAATAAAAATATAATAAAAACTAATTAAAATATACAAAAAACATACTAAAAACAATGCCAAAAAGCATATAAATTATCCGCTCATCACAACACCAAACTTAAATTGTTGCTTGTCCCCAAGCAACTAAAAATCAAATAGGATAAAAAGAAGAGAATGTACACTGAATTCCAATAAACATCTATGAAGATCAGTATCAATTAGATGAGCGGGGCTTTTAGCTTTTTGCTTCTGAACAGTTTTGGCATCTCACTTTATCCCTTGAAGTTCAGAATGATTGGCATCTATAGGAACTCAGAATCCATATAGTGTTATTGATTCTCCTAGTTAAGTATGTTGATTCTTGAACACAGCTACTTTATGAGTCTTGGCCGTGGCCCTAAGCACTTTGTTTTCCAGTATTACCACCGGATACATAAATGCCACAGACACATAACTGGGTGAACCTTTTCAGATTGTGACTCAGCTTTGCTAGAGTCCCCAATTAGAGATGTCCAGGGTTCTTAAGCACACTTTTCTTTTTGCTTTGGACCTCGACTTTAATCGCTCAGTCTCAAGTTTTCACTTGACACCTTCACGCCACAAGCACATGGTTAGGGGCAGCTTGGTTTAGCCGCTTAGGCCAGGATTTTATTCCTGTGGGCCCTCCTATCTACTGATGCTCAAAGCCTTGGATCCTTTTTATCACCCTTGCCTTTTGGTTTAAAGGGGTATTGGCTTTTTCTGCTTGCTTTTCTCTTTTCTCTTTTTTTTTTTTTGCAAGCTTTTCACTGCTTTTTCTTGCTTCAAGAATCAATTTTATGATTTTTCAGATCATCAGATAACATTTCTCCTTTTCCTTTCATTGTTTCAAGAGCCAACAATTTTAACATTCATAAACAATCAAATTCAAAAATATGCACTGTTCAAGCATTCATTCAGAAAAACAATAGTATTGCCACCACATCAAGATAATTAAACTGTTTTAAAATTTGAAATTCATGCACTTCTTTTTCTTTTTCAATTAAAAACATTTTTCATTTAAGAAAGGTGATGGATTCATTTTCATAGCTTTGAGGCATAGACACTTAGACACTAATGATCATGTAACAATGACACAAACATAAATAAACATAAAGCACAATTTTCGAAAAACAGAAAATAAAGAACAAGGAAATTAAAGAACGGGTCCACCTTAGTGATGGCAGCTTGTTCTTCCTCTTGAAGATCTTATGGAGTGCTTGAGCTCCTCAATGTCTCTTCCTTGCCTTTGTTTCTCCTCTCTCATGGTTCTTTGATCTTCTCTAATTTCATGGAGGGAGATGGAATGCTCTTGGTGCTCCACCCTTAGTTGTCCCATGTTGGAACTCAATTCTCCTAGGGAGGTGTTGATTTGCTCCCAATAGTTTTGTGGAGGAAAATGCATCCCTTGAGGCATCTCAGGGATTTCATGATGAGGAGTTTCCTCATGCTCTTGATGAGGTTCTCTTGTTTTCTCCATCCTTTTCTTAGTGATGGGTTTGTCCTCATCAATGAGAATGTCTTCCTCTATGTCAATTCCAACCGAATTGCAAAGGTGACAAATGAGATGAGGGAAGGCTAACCTTGCCAAAGGAGAGGACTTATCCACCACCTTACAGAGTTCTTGGGATATAACCTCATGAACTTCCACTTCCTCTCCAATCATGATGCTATGTATCATGATAGCCCGGTCTATAGTAACTTCAGATCGGTTGCTAGTAGGAATGATTGAGCGTTGGATGAACTCCAACCATCCCCTAGCCATGGGCTTGAGGTCATGCCTTCTTAGTTGAACCGGCTTCCCTCTTGAATCTCTCTTCCATTGAGCGCCCTCTTCACATATGTCCATGAGGACTTGGTCCAACCTTTGATCAAAGTTGACCCTTCTAGTGTAGGGGTGTGTATCTCCTTGCATCATGGGCAAGTTGAATGCCAACCTTACATTTTTCGGACTAAAATCTAAGTATTTCCCTCGGACCATTGTAAGCCAATTCTTAGGGTCCGGGTTCACACTTTGATCATGGTTCTTGGTGATCCATGCATTGGCATAGAACTCTTGAACCATTAAGATTCCGACTTGTTGAATGGGGTTGGTGAGAACTTCCCAACCTCTTCTTCGGATCTCATGTCGGATCTCTGGATATTCGCCCTTTTTGAGCTTAAAAGGGACCTTGGGGATCACCTTCTTCTTGGCCACAACTTCATAGAAGTGGTCTTGATGCACCCTTGAGAGGAATCTCTCCATCTCCTATGACTCGGAGGTGGAAGCTTTTGCCTTCCCTTTCCTCTTTCTAGAGGTTTCTCCGGCCTTTGGTGCCATAAATGGTTATGGAAAAACAAAAAGCTTTAGCTTTTACCACATCAAACTTAGAAGGTTGCTCGTCCTCGAGCAAAAGAAGAAAGAAGAGAGTAGAAGAAGAAGAAATAGAGGAGATGGAGTGGGCTTTGTGTTTCGGCCAAGGGGGAGAAGTGGTGTTTAGGTTGTGTGAAAATGAAGGAGTGAAGATGGGTTTATATAGGAGTGAGAGGGGTGTGTATGGTTCGGCCATTAAGGGTGGGTTTGGGAGGAAAAGTGGTTTGAATTTGAATGGTGAGGTAGGTGGGGTTTTATGAAGGATGGATGTGAGTAGTGAAGAGAATGGTGGGATTTGATAGGTGAGGGGTTTTGGGGGAAGAGGTATTGAGGTGATTGGTGAATGGGTGAAGAAGAGAGAGAGAGGTGGGGTAGGTGGGGATCCTGTGGGGTCCACAGATCCTGAGGTGTCAAGGATTTCTCATCTCTGCATCATGTGGCGTGTAAAATGCCCCTTGCTGCCAATCCTGGCGTTAAACGCCAGGCTGCTACCCATTTCTGGCGTTTAACGCCAGCTTCTTGCCCATTCCTGGTGTTAAACGCCAGTCTGGTGCCCTTTTCTGGCGTTAAACGCTCAGAATGGTGCCAGACTGGGCGTTTAACGCCCATTCTGCTACCTTTACTGGCGTTTAAACGCCAGTAACTATCTCCTCCAGGGTGTTCTATTTTTCATTCTATTTTTCACTTTGTTTTTGCTTTTTCAATTGTTTTTGTGACTTCACATGATCATCAACCTACAGAAAACATAAAATAACAATAGAAAATAGAAATTTAACATAGATAAGTAAAAATTGGGTTGCCTCCCAACAAGCGCTTCTTTAATGTCAATAGCTTGACAGTGGCTCTCATGGGGCCTCACAGATGTTCAGAGCAATGTTGGAACCTCCCAACACCAAACTTAGAGTTTGAATGTGGGGGTTCAACACCAAACTTAAAGTTTGGTTGTGGCCTCCCAACACCAAACTTAGAGTTTGACTGTGGGGGCTCTGTTTGACTCTGTATTGAGAGAAGCTCTTCATGCTTCCTCTCCATGGTGACAGAGAGATATCCTTGAGCTTTAAACACAAGGGAGTCTCCATTCACTTGAATGATCAATTCTCCTCTGTCAACATCAATCACAGCTTTTGCTGTGGCTAGGAAGGGTCTGCCAAGGATGATGGATTCATCCATACACTTCCCAGTTTCTAGGACTATAAAATCAACAGGGATGTAATGGTCTTCAACCTTTACCAAGACATCCTCTACAAGTCCACAAGCCTGTTTCTTTGAATTGTCTGCCATCTCTAGTGAGATTCTTGCAGCTTGTACCTCAATGATCCCTAGCTTCTCCATTACAGAGAGAGGCATAAGGTTTATGCTTAACCCTAGGTCACACAGAGCCTTCTCAAAGGTCATGGTGCCTATGGTACAAGGGATTGAGAACTTTCTAGGGTCCTGTCTCTTTTGAGGTAATCTCTGCCTAGTCAAGTCATCCAGTTCTTTGATGAGTAATGGAGGTTCATTCTCCCAAGTCTCATTACCAAATAACTTGGCATTTAGCTTCATGATTGCTCCAAGGTACTTAGCAACTTGCTCTTCAGTAACATCTTCATCCTCTTGAGAGGAAGAATACTCATCAGAGCTCATGAATGGCAGAAGTAAATTCAATGGAATCTCTATAGTCTCAGTGTGAGCCTCAGATTCCCATGGTTCCTCATTAGGGAACTCCTTGGAGGCCAGTGAGCGTCCATTGAGGTCTTCCTCAGTGGAGATTACTGCCTCTTCCTCCTCTCCAGGTTCGGCCATGTGAGACGTGTTTATGACCTTGCACTCTCTCTTTGGATTTTCTTCTGTATTGCTTGGGAGAGTACTGGGAGGGAGCTCAGTAATTTTCTTACTCATCTGACCCACTTGTGCCTCCAAATTTCTAATGGAAGACCTTGTTTCAGTCATGAAACTTTGAGTGATTTTGATTAGATCAGAGACAATGGTTGCTAAGTAAGAGTGGCTTTGCTTAGAATTCTCTGTCTGTTGCTGAGAAGATAATGGAAAAGGCTTGCTATTGCTAAACCTATTTCTTCCACCATTGTTGTTGTTGAAACCTTGTTGAGGTCTCTGTTGATCCTTCCATGAGAGATTTGGGTGATTTCTCCATGAAGGATTATAGGTGTTTCCATAGGATTCTTCCATGTAATTCACCTCTTCCATTGCTGGGTTCTCAGGATCATAAGCTTCTTTTTCAGAGGAAGCTTCCTTAGTACTGCCTGTTGCTGCTTGCATTTCAGACAGACTCTGAGAAATCATATTGACTTGTTGGGTCAATATTTTATTCTGAGCCAATATGGCATTCAGAGTATCAATCTCAAGAACTCCCTTCTTCTGAGTTGTCCCATTATTCACAGGATTCCTTTCAGAGGTGTACATGAATTGGTTATTTGCAACCATTTCAATGAGTTCTTGAGCTTCTGCAGGCGTCTTCTTCAGATGAAGAGATCCTCCAGTAGAGCTATCCAATGACATCTTGGATAGTTCAGATAGACCATCATAGAAAATACCTATGATGCTCCATTCTGAAAGCATGTCAGAAGGGCACCTTCTGATCAATTGCTTGTATCTTTCCCAAGCTTCATAGAGGGATTCACCTTATTTCTGTCTAAAGGTTTGGACTTCCACTCTAAGCTTACTTAATTTTTGAGGTGGAAAGAACTTTGCCAAGAAGGCATTGACTAGCTTTTCCCAAGAGTTCAGGCTTTCCTTAGGTTGTGAATCCAACCATGTCCTAGCTCTGTCTCTTATAACAAAAGAAAAAAGCATAAGTCTGTAGACTTCAGGGTCAACCCCATTGATCTTGACAGTGTCACAGATTTGCAAGAATTCAGCCAAGAACTGATGAGGATCTTCCAATGGAAGTCCATGAAACTTACAATTCTGTTGCATTAGAGAAACTAATTGAGGCTTAAAGCTCAAAGTTGTTTGCTCCAATGGCAGGGATAGAGATGCTTCTCCCATAGAAATCAGGAGTAGGTGCAGTAAAGTCACCAAGCACCTTCCTTGCATTGTTGGCATTGTTGTTTTCGGCTTCCATGGTTTCTTCTTCCTTGAAAAGCTCTGTTAGGTCCTCTAAAGAGATTTTTTCTTTAGCTTCTCTTAGCTTTCTCTTCAAGGTCCTTTCAGGTTCAGGATCAGCTTGAACAAGTATGCCTTTATCTTTGTTCCTGCTCATATGAAAGAGAAGAGAACAAGAAATAAGAGAATCCTCTATGTCACAGTATAGAGATTCTTTGAGGTGTCAGAGGAAAAGAAGAATAGAAGGAGGAGGTAGATAGAAGAGAATTCGAACATATAAAGAAGGATAGAGTTCGAATTATACCTTGAGGAGGAGTGTTAGTCCCTTAAATAGAAGGATGTGAGAAGAGGAGAAGAATTTTCGAAAATAAATTAAAAAAATTTTGAAAATTTGATTGAGATTTTCAAAAATTAAGTTTGGGAAAGAAATTAAGTGATTTTGAAAAAGATTTTGAATTTAGAAATAAAAAAGATATGATTGAAAATTAATTTTGAAAAAGATGTAATTGAAAAAATATGATTGAAAAGATATGATTGAGAATCAAATTAAAAAAAGAGAAAGTTTTAAAATTAAAGTTGATTACTTGACTAACAAGAAATTAAAAGATATGATTCTAAAATTTAAAGTTTGATCCTTTCTTAATAGGCTAGTAACAACTTGAAAATTTTGAAGTAAATCTTGAATTGAAGCAAGGATTTTTGAAAATAGTAAAAATAAATATAAAATGGAAAGAAATTGATTTTGAAAGAGATATGATTGAAAAGATATGATTTGAAAAAGATTTGATTTTGAAAAATTATGAAAACTTGAAAAAAATGTGAATTAAAAACAAAATCTTCCCTCTAGTGTCATCCTGGCGTTAAACGCCCAGAATGGTCCCCATTCTGGCGTTTAACGCCCAAATCTCTACCTTTTTGGGCGTTAAACGCCCAGCCAGGTACCCTGACTGGCGTTTAAACGCCAGTTTTCCTTCTTCATTGGGTGTTTTGAACGCCCAGTTTTTTTTGTTTGATTCCTCTGCTGACTGTTCTGAATCTTCAATTCTCTGTGTTATTGACTTGAAAAGACATAGTTTTAAAAATATTTTTGAATTTTTTATGATGGGAATCAATAAAAATGCAACTAAGATCAAATAAACAATGCATGCAAGACACCAAACTTAAAAGTTTGTATACTAAGGACTATAACAGTGTAAAAATGCATGTAAGAAACAACAAAAAATACAAAACAAGAGAATTTGAAGATCAAAGTAATGAAATCATCAAGAACAACTTGAAGATCAATGAAGAACAATATGTATAAATTTTCGAAAATTAGAAGGATAAAGACATGCAATTGACACCAAACTTAAAATTAGACAATAGACTCAAACAAGAAACATAAAATATTTTTGGTTTTATGATTTTAAAATTTTTTTTTGAAAATTATATAGAAAAGAAAATAAAGAGAATCAAAACTTTTAATAAGAATTCCAGAAATCATGCAATGTTAGTCTAAAGCTTCAGTCTAAAAAGGATTAGACATGTTTGGCCAAGCTTCAGCAGGACATTACAATCAATAGCTGAATTGATGAGAATCAATCAGCTTTTGTGATGGTGGGAACATCACCTTGAAACTCTAGAATTCATTCTTAAAAATTCTGAAAAAAAAGATACCTAATCTAAGCAACAAGATGCACCGTCAGTTGTCCAAACTCGAACAATCCCCGGCAACGGCACCAAAAACTTGGTGCACGAAATTGTGATAATCAACAATGGCGCCAAAGACTTGGAGCTCTCAAACGTGAATCACACTTTGTCACAATTCCGCACAACTAACCAGCAAGTGCACTGGGTCGTCCAAGTAATAAACCTTACGTGAGTAAGGGTCGATCCCACGGAGATTGTCGGCTTGAAGCAAGCTATGGTCATCTTGTAAATCTCAGTCAGGCGGATTCAAATGGTTATGGAGTTTAAGGTGATGAAAATAAACATAAAATAAAGATAGAGATACTTATGTAATTCATTGGTGGATTTCAGATAAGCGTATGAAGATGCTTTGTTCCCCTTGAACCTCTGCTTTCCTATTGCCTTCTTCCAATCATTCATACTCCTTTCCATGGCAAGCTTTATGTTGGGCATCACCGTTGTCAATGGCTACATCCCGTCCTCTCAGTGAAAATGGTCCTGATGCTCTGTCACAACATCGGCTAATCAGCTGTCGGTTCTCGATCATGTCGGAATAGGATCCATTGATCCTTTTGCGTCTGTCACACGCCCCACAATCGCGAGTTTGAAGCTCGTCACAGTCATCCCTTACCAGATCCTACTCGGAATACCACAGACAAGGTTTAGACTTTCCGAATCTCAGGAATGGCTGCCATTAATTCTAGCCTATACCACGAAGGTTCCAATCTTAGATTAGAAACCCAAGAGATACGCATTCAAGCCATTGCTAGTAGAACAGAGGTGGTTGTCAGGCACATGTTCATAGGTGAGAATGATGATGAGTGTCACGGATCATCACATTCATCAGGTTGAAGAACGAATGAATATCTTGGAGAAGAAATAGACTTGAGTTGAATAGAAAAACAATAATACTTTGTATTAATTCATGAAGAACAGTAGAGCTCCACACCTTAATCTATGGTGTGTAGAAACTCCACCGTTGAGAATACATAAGAACAAGGTCTAGGCATGGCCGAATGGCCAGCCTTCAAACGTGTCTAAGATAGCATAAGACTTATCAAAGATGAAAATACAATAGTATAAGGTCCTATTTATAGAGAACTAGTAGCCTAGGGTTTACAGAAATCAGTAATTAATGCAGAAATCTTCTTCCGGGCCCACTTGGTGTGTGCTTGGGCTGAGCATTGAAGCTTCCATGTGTAGAGACTTTTCTTGGAGTTAAACGCCAGCTTTTGTGCCAGTTTGGGCGTTTAACTCCAACTTTTGTGCCAGTTTTGGAGTTAAACACCAGAATTCTTGAGCTGACTTGGATTGCCTGTTTGGGCCATCAAATCTTAGGCAAAGTATGGACTATTATATATTGCTGAAAAGCCCAGAATGTCTACTTTTCAACGCAATTAAGAGCGCGCCAATTGGGCTTTTGTAGCTCTAGAAAATCCACTTTGAGTGCAGGGAGGTCAGAATCCAACAGCATCTGCAGTCCTTTTTCAGCCTCTGAATCAGATTTTTGCTCAGGTCCCTCAATTTCAGCCAGAAAATACCTGAAATTATAGAAAAACACACAAACTCATAGTAAAGTCCAGAAAAGTGAATTTTAAATAAAAACTAATAAAAATATAATAAAAACTAATTAAAATATACTAAAAACATACTAAAAACAATGCCAAAAAGCGTATAAATTATCCGCTCATCAATCTCCTTCCTCAAGCTTCTCTCTGCTTCTCGCTATCGCTCTAATTCCTGCTCCAGTTGTTCAAGTCGACCATGGTGTCCATACAGCAATCCCATGAGGTCGGCGCTATGAGGTTGTTCTTCCCCTTCAGGGAGACGAACCTCGGATGGGACTCTCCTTTGGTGTTAGTCATCGGAAGGGCCTTCACCATGTGGTTCCTCCATTCTTGGGGGAGGCATCACTAGAGTTTGGTCGTTGTTGACCCTATCTTGGTATTCTTGTTCTGATTCAGACGCTATACGTCCGTTTTTATACTGATCGTCCGCCATGGAGTGTTAGATCCTAGGTCTCTGGCAACGGTGTCAATGTTCCGAGGGTTACCTGAAACTGGATTTCCTTTGGGCTTGTGTGTGATGCCCAAATACTCAAGGGAGTGGTCTCCAACTTGTCCTACATCAAAGAGCCGCCGTCCGAGTTATGTGTTTGAAAAGGTGGGGGTGGTACTTGCAAGACACTCTAAAACCTAAGCCAGCAAAGGATTAAGCAGGTTTTTGATATATTGAAACTTAAAGGTACCTGAGGGTATCAGGGTATTTATAAGTGATGAACTAATAACCACCGTTGGAGTAGTTCCACTTCTGGTGGTGGATATCTGTCTCTTTATCTTAAGGCTGTTAAGATCTCCCTTCTAGAAGTAGGTGAAAAATTTAGGGAGGCAGTTACTTACGTGGGTAAGTTATAAGTTGCCCATTTTCATCTATTCCAACCTCCTCAAAGAGGTCGGGTATACGGTAGAGACTACTCTCTCAGTAGGGCCTTTTCAGCTTTATTAGGTCTGACTTATGTTTTGAATTAGGGTATAAACAGATATTTTTAATAGAAATTGAAGTCTGCTTTATTAATTTCGATTCGTGGAAGTACGCTTAGTCCTTCGTCCAAATGATTAGAGACTGAAACGTACATTTATTCAAAAAAAAAAAAAAAAGGGAAAGAAAACAACGATTGACCTTCTTGGTATCATTTAGGAATACAATTTGTGACACGAAAGTGAGTGAACTCGTGCGTAATTAAGCGAGTCGTCTTCACTTGCCTTTACCAACGCCAAATTCCATACTTCGATTCAAAATTTTACACCCTCGCAGCTCGCACCTTTCCCCCTTTCTGCTTCACCAACGTCAACTGCACTATCTCCCTAAACCCCTCACTTTCCCCACTCCCAATCCCAATCCCAATCTCAATCTCAATCCCATTGCCACTTCTCTCCGCTAAAATAAATTATTATTATAATAATAATAACAATAAATGGGTGGGAAACTCTTCTTTTGGCTCGTCATTTGTTTCCCTTCCAGCATTGCCCTTCTCGCCACAACTTTCTACCAGGTATTCTTCTTTCTTCTTTTAAAAAGGAAGCATTTCAAGTTCATGCATGATCTCCATTTTGCCACGTTAAGAATTTGTCATCCATTTCATTTTTTGTGTAATAAAGGTTTTGATCCTATCTGACTTGGAAGCTGACTATATAAACCCGTTCGACGCGGCGTCTCGGATTAACTACTTCATTCTTCCTGAGTACATAGGACAGGGAGCTCTCTGCGTACTGTGCCTCGTCACTGGACACTGGTTCATGTTCTTGCTCTCTCTTCCAGTTACTTGCTATCACATCATGCGGTTAGTATTCAATACTATATGAATTTGGACACAGTATGTTGAATTTTGCCATTTTATTTACTATTTTACTGTGTGATTGATGTATTTTGCTGCATTTGCTAGTACTATTTCCTAGGGGAGTAATGTCAGGAACCAACATTTTTTCGACGAACAGTGCCAAACTTTTAAAAGTTCTTTTGTTTATCTTGAATTTTAAAACTTAAATCATAAACCTTTAACCCTAAATCTTAAGTTATAAACCTAAACCCTAAAATTGGCTAATGTTGTCTAACTAAAAGTTGATTCCCTATGCTTTCTCTTCCTGGACTTATAATTGTGCTATTGTGCATGGGCATGGGGGAAGTATTTTATTTTTGCTTAAAATTTAGGGTTTTAGTTAGATTTGTTTTCGTGTTTGTTAGGAAGGTATGAGGTAGAATGACAAATAAAATATAGGAGATGCAGTTGGACCATTGAGATTGGGAAGTTAGCTAACCGTTTCATAAGACGAGTAGAAAACTTTTTATGTTAGGGTTTGGGAGGGCGGAGGAGGGGAAGGATGCAAAAATTGTACCATTTTTACGAGAAACATAGAATGATTGGGGCCTTGGGGTGTGTCCAGATTTTTACTTTTTCCGGAATGGTTCTGTTAGGTCACATGTTAGTGAGTCAATTTAGCATTTAGTATGAGCAATGATACATAGGTACATAGTTAGAACAAGGTTGTTAGAAATTTGGAGAGGAAATGTTGGATGGAATCATGGGGACAGATGATTTGACCTACATACACACCAAAGAGTCAACTGAATTGTGATGTATAATTCTGGAAAAAATAAATTTTGTCAAGATTTCTCATTATCTAGCATATTTTCTTACTACTTATGTTTGGTTACTGAATGAGGAAATTATTGAGATGGTTCTATATTTCATTCAATAGTTTCTGTTTGTTGATTCCTTAACATATTCGCTGATCGGAAATACGGTAACAATACCTTAGAGAATGCAGCAAACTTATAGATTTCTTGTTTATTTATTGGAGAGAAGAACCTATTATTAGCTTTGCCAAATGGAAGTGGACAATGTGTAATATAATTTTGACATTGTAAATTTTGCATTATATTTATATGCCTTGTAAATCTTTCTACTATCTTGATCTTTTCACATTTGAAGGACTAAGTTGAAACAAATTTGTTTTGGGGGAATCTAAGATTTTGGATTTTAACTCTTTTCCCTCTACATAATTGCATGCACGAATATATCTTGCTTTGTGAATCAAGATATAGAATTCTTTTAACGCATGGATAGAATGATTGTTTTGCATTCAATTTTAGTATCTTTTTACAAATTTTAGTATTTTATCCTATGTTGTTGTCCATATGCTGGTTCTTTTTTCCTCTATCTTTAATTCATATTTTACAGAAAGTCCTCAAAAGGGGGGAAAAAGGGTATTGGGAATTTTTTCATTTGCAATGCAACTTTTTGCCTCAACTTCATTTTCCAGATTCACAATCAAATTATATAAAAGCATTGTGAACTCTCTCGATAATTGGAAGATATTCAAGTTGTTAGTTATTAAGCAACTTCTCCCTGATATTGATATGCATTGAATATTATCTTTCTGCTTCTGTATGCACTGGTCAGCTTCTCTTTCTTACTGTCAGTATCTGGTGGTTTTGATTGAAACTATATTCTCAGACAATTTTTAGTCCCTTTGTCTCAAAAAGTGATGGATGTTTCATGCAACAAATTGGATGGAATGTATTAATCGCTCTCTTCGGCTAATGGCTATATTGAGTTTTATTAATTTGTTTGGCATTTAGTTAACTAGATATGCACCTAAGCTATTAATTTGTTAATATTATATACTGGTTATGTAAATGAAATAAGTTATGGTGCTCTTACTTTTTCAACCTCGTTTACTGCTTATTGAGAGCTAGTTTAGTTTAAAACTTTTCCATTTTGTGTATCTATATTCACCATTTGATATAAAAATTGAGAGGAAAACTGCAAACAAAGAAGAGAAACTGAGTTAATGATGTTTTCCCCGTATTAATGGTTTTGTACTTCTAAGTTGGTTTTATCTTATACATTGTGTGTTCTTCTATTACGACCACTCTCTTTCAGATATGTGAAACGGGAGCACCTTATTGATGTTACTGAAGTGTTTAGAGGACTTAATGCTGAGAGGAAATTTCGGCTAGCCAAACTTGTCATGTACTTAATACTCCTCATTGTAGTCATATTCAGGTTTGTCATTTCCTTAACATATACTTATCCACTAGCTATGGTTGTACAGTCTTACTGCTTATCTTTGTAAATCTATTTCTTTTTCTGATTATGGGTTTCCATTAGGATTCTGGCAGCAGGAAGTTCAATATTTTACCACAATTCCAAGTTTGAAGAATTAGACATTCGGTTGAATACTCTAGGATACTAGTATAATTCTGTAGTCCTCTCAACACAGATAGTGTGCACTGTTGTATATTAGATTGGTCTATCTCATTAGGAAATAATTATCTTATTTGGTTTTAGTGACTATTAGAGCCATGTATCTAAAGTTTCTTTACTACTTCCTCTGATATTGCTTTATATCTTCCCTAGTTGTCATGTTCTGAATTGTTGATGTAAAATTATGTGAAATTCTAATAAATTTCCTTGATTTGCAATTGTCCTTCTGCCATGTAAGCATGCATGTGTAAGCATACGTTACATGATTTTAATGAAGAGTTAAAAATAGTTTTCCCACAAAGTTTGAAAAGATAACAAATGTGCATATTGCAAATTAAAAGATTTTTCATTAATAAATTTGTTTTTGCAATGTGCAAGTTGCCATAGTTCTCATCCTCTGTAATCTATTTACTAGATTAAGGGCCTGTTTGTTTGAGTTTTAAAAAACACTGCTTAAAGCAGCAACAAAAATTTGAAAGAAGCAGCTGCTATGCTACATCATAGAAACACTAATTTCTTAAGCTTTAAGCAAACACAAGTACAGAACAGATCCTAAATAGAAAAGCAGCACTTCAATTCATGGGAATTATCTCCCATGTTTCATGCATTATGTGACAAGTGTTCCATGTTTTTCTGTCATTCAACTATGCACTTTCTCATGTTTTATCTCATAAAACATCCTTTTCCCTAAAATTGTGGAACCATTCTGCTTTACATTTTTCCTTTTATTCATCCCCCCCCCCCCACCCCTCCTTTTGTTTTCTTTTTTTTTGGTTATCCTTTATGAAGAATCAACCAATTGCCCTGTTAGTTAGAAATCTAAGCTGTATTTTCTTTAAATGAAATGTCGATTTACTCTGGATTAAGAGATGAACTTGTTAGTTAGAGTTAGGGTAAGCAGTTCTTACACTCCGTCACTTTTTAAGATTTATCGCATAACCGAAATCTTGTGAAAATTTAGCACTCTGCCCTACAGTTTTACTTTACTAATAGTTACGTGCAAATACTGTTTTAGAATATTCCTACCCAACCAAAGTGAACCACAAATTATGTATCATAATACAAAGATACATTAGGAGTGTGTTTGGATGGTGTAATTTTATTGGGTGTTATAAGTTTTGCATGATTTTCAATTGCCTTGATGTGAAATTTCTTGTTTATGAGGTTTTCTCTTAGAAGGATGTTGAATTCTGCCTCTTTAGAAGGAAAGCTAAATTATATGTCTTCTCTCTGACTTCCATATTTTTGTCTCTCTCTCTCTCTGTTCATGTGCTTGTCCATTTCATTGGCATGTCAAGTGTCCATATCGGTGTCTGTGTTTCTTAGAAACTTGCAAATTATGTTCCCAAATCCCAACACCAATCCTGAGATGCTCTTGCATATCAAAAAAAAAAAAAAAAAATAGTGTGGTCTCTCTCACCTGATCATTAATTATCTTCTAGAGTATCTAGAGTGCAAAGAGGCACCTTGAAGCTTGCAATCAATATTTTCTTAGACAAAATTAGGTACTCAAACTGTGGATCTGGATGCATGCATTTATATATTAAAATAGGATCCTTGAATTCCCGTTCCTCGACTAATGAACACGACAATTTTGCTTTCATGTGTTTCCTTGTTCCTTCTTGTACTTTTGTTTACAAGAGTGCTGATATAGTGGAAAGGGAGTACTGCATTATCTAATGATCATATCAAGAATATAATTTTGATAAAAGAATCCTACTTTTATATCATGAACTTTAAGGGTGTGATTACTAGTTGGAATCTTGGAGGGAAGGAATGACTTGATGATTAAAGTGGAGTCTATTTTATTTCTCAAGAACCCTTCCCTTAAATTTTCTGCATGAATCTTGTGTTTGTCCTAGTATGTACTTCATTAACATTAGTTGACTTCAACTCTTGGCATATTAATTTGTTAAATGAAAGTGTGTTCTTTTGGTAGAAATATTTGAAGAAGTTTGAGTAAATGGGGATTAAACCATATCTTTAACTTTCCTTCTTAATGTTCTAATTTGAATAGTTTCCTCCCACTAATCTCTTATGATGACTTTTAACATTCCCTTTAAATGGGAAATGAAATGGATGTTCTTTATTCTGGTGTCTGAAATACTCTGCCATTAATTAGTCTTGTAAAAAGCATAATCCTTCGTGTTTAGCTATTTCTGAATCCTACCAACTCTGTTTGCAGGCTTACATTAATCGGTATCTACTATTTAGGCATTGAAACCGATGATGAACCGGGAAGCTTCTGGTAACATTGAACTTGTGCAATATGGCAACAACAAAATGTTAGGGGAGTGCCCATTATTTGTTGTGGGATTTTGTGATTTTTGGTCAAAAGATCTTGTACCATTAGGTTTAGAACACAGTAATTCATCTGCTCAAAGAAATAGAAATCTTGATCATTATTTGAAGATTGGATTCTTGTGTATCCTCATCTTTTGATATGTATGAAGCATTTTCCACTTGAAGTAGCTAGTCCGCTGAATTCGATGGGTAACATTTAACAATGATTGAGAGATTACTGGAACCAACCGTGCTAAATCTATTCTAAAATTATCCACCAAAATCACTTATTAGTACAAAATATATATTAAAATATAAAATGCACATTAAAAATAAAATTAAATAATATATATATTTATATATAAATATATGATAGCTAATTTTGATGACAATTTTAATGTACACTATTTTTGTAATGAAACTGGTGAATTAAAGGTTACATGAAAAGCCAATGGAATTTGAATCTTTGAAATAAATATACATTATATTTATTATTAATTATGATTATGACAATTATATTATTTTATGACCATTATTAAAATATAATTATATAAAAAAATTATTTTTTGGATTTTTATTGGGAGTTTGACTAAAATTTGAAAACAAAATTTTCTTATTTCAATACTTTGTCAGAATAATTATTTTAAAATTATAAAATTTCATAACAAAAATTAGATTTTTATAATTATAATTCATTGAACAAAAAATAGTTAAGTATCATTACATTTTTATACTTATAATACATAATGGTTATGGTTAACAATAGCGTCAATGATAACATTCGAAGAGTCCATGAGTTCATACGAACACATACAGGTTGTTATTTTTAGGATAACTTACATAAATATATAATTACCGGTCAAAATGATCTAATTATAATATTTTTAAAATATTTAATTCTGCACTTATTTTATATAAACTGCTAAAGGGTATAGAAATTTCAAAATTTATACATAAACCGTTACAGGATATAAAGGATTATATGAAAATTGACTAAAGTTAAAAACCGCTAAATATAGTAGCAGTTCATGAAAAACCACTGTCAACACATAAACTGTGATAAATTATAACAATTTAGAAAAATATTTAAATTTTGTGTCCAGGTCTACTAAGTGTATATATAAATTAGATAAATAATTTTAAATATTAAAATTTAAATATTAAAGAACTATTTAAATTTTAAAAATGTAATGTCTTGATATGAGCAAGGTTTATGACCAAGTTCAATAGTGCTTTGTCTAAGAGATCATGGAAAAATTGCGGTTCAACAATAAATGACAATAAATGGATTGGATGGATTAAGGAATGCATCACCACAGTGTCATATCTTGTTATTGTGGATGAGCAACTATATAGTTTTTTTAAACTATTTAGGGATTGAGACAAGGCAACCTCCTTTTTTCTAATCTTTTTATACTTTGTACAGATGAATTTTTCCACCTGCTCCATAAAGGAGAACATAGAGACAAGAGTTTTCAAGACTCAAATTCAATAGTAGATACCTTAAGACCATTTATTCTTTGTTGACGACTCTATTCTAATTTGCAAGGTGTACGAGCAAGAGTGTGAGAATATACTAAAGGTATTAGATTGCTTCAGCAAAATTAGTGGCCAAGTGATCAGCAGAAACACCCCTACCCAAAGAAAGGACACGTTGCTCAACTACTTCATATTTTTCATATTGGCAGGCCTCCCGGTAGTAATATACATATCTAAGAGACAAACATTTAATTTTATTAAAGACAAAGTTGAGAAGAAACTTCAATCACGGAAGAGGTCTTATTGTCAACAAGCAGTAGAAAAGTATTGGTGAAAACTGTGGCAACAACGGTGCTTATTTATACTCTTACTTGTTTTAAACTCTTGGACTTACTACTAAATGACATCCAAAAGAAAATCATGAACTTTTGGTAGGGACAAAGGGATTCAAAGCGGGAGATGCAATGGGTAAGATGGAATGTCATTTGTAGAGAAAAGAGACATGGCGGACTTGCATTTAAAGATCTGAAGGATTATAACAACCTCATTCACTAATTAGCAAGATGTACAAAAGTAAGTATTACATATACTCGTCTTTCCTAAGAGTAAAGACACGCTAAAATCCTTTGTGAGCCTGGAGAAGTGTGATAGAGAGAAGGAAGGTCCTAGAGAAGGGACTATAATGAAAAGTTGGCAGAAAAAATCAAATTAAAAGTTTTTAGGACTCTTGGCTCAATATCCCTAACCCTTTTCTAGAATACCAACAGAAAGACTTTAATTATGACTTAATTGTGAGTCAATCAACAACAGTAGAGAGTGGCGAGAAGAACTTATTAGAAACACATTCAGTCCACAGGTTTTAACAGTAATTCTCCAAATCGAAATAGCATCAGAAGGTGAAGATTATGTTACTTGAACATGAGAAAGAAGTGACCAATACACGGTCTCATCTGAATACAGAGATGCATTTCAAGCCTCTCATTCCCTAATTGAGCATCTACCAGAGCAATGTAAAAAAAAAAAAGAAATTGTGAAACATACCCTGAATATATCATGGTACGAATTATTATAAATATATAAATTAGGGAATTTGAAATTTATGCTTTATGCTGCCAAAGTTTACAATTTTTTTAGATTAAAGTAAATATATAATTGATGTAGTTTAAGTTGAATGAGATAAATAGTCATTTATAGCTAGAAATAAAATTATTATTTTGTTTATTATATTACATGTTTATATGCGTATGCTAACTGCATTTTGGTGAATAGTTGGTTAGTTAATACTTAATAGTTAACAGCTTAGCATAATTTGAATATATTAGAATATATATTTTTTATAAATATATAAATTAGGCCGTTTGAAATATTTAGATTTAGACTAATTGTTGTAGTTTATTATGATTGAGATAAATGGTGATTTATGATTAATAGATTTTTAAAAATGCTTTACATAATAGGTCTTATTGTTAGTGGTGGTTTAAATTGAGCATAATGTCAAAATTATACAGAATTGGCGGGTCTTATTTTCGAGGAAGAATATGGACTCAGGAGTGGAGGGACCGCTTCATGCACTGCTACCTTATTTAGAGGAGGCTAGTTTCGCTCATGTGGCAACGAGTTAGAGATTTTCACTTCGACAACTCGCTCCTGTCGACCTTTGATGAGAGATAGCATCCAGAGACCCACTTGCCATGCAGTGAGTGTACTATCACAGTTTAGGATGTTGCTTATCACCTTGGCTTACAGGCGCATGGGGAGCTGGTTGGTGGTTGCAGTTGTAATTTTCAGACTTATTACGGTCCCGAGACACGGTAGATGGTTTAGGAGGCACTTGAATTGTTGCCTTCGCGTCGGGAGTCATGGGACGGTGCATAGTAGGTCGAGTCTTTCACCATTAAGATGGCGTGGTTGAAGATTCGCTTGAGACAGATTTCTATTGATGTTGCACCAGATGTACTTCGACAATATGTGCATTGTTACATACTAAAATTGATTGGCGGGATACTGATGACAGATAAATCTAGTGCGACCGTACATGTTAGATGGATTCCATTGCTGATTTGGAGAGATACATGCACTACTCATGGGGTTCTGCTGTGGCTCGCTTGGACCTACCACTCATTGTGTATGGCTATCTTTTCAGAGGTGGGTAACTTGTCTGGATGCATCCCACTTATGCTTTCCTGGATTTACCACAGATTCTTGGAATGGTGCCCTCAGGATAAGGACATGGCGGGTTTTTCGTTGGCTACGAGGTATGTTGATAAATCCATATTTCATGGTATTTATTTGCTTTAATTGAGTGGATTTTATTGACTTTTCCTATATTTATTCACTAAAGTAGCATGGTTTTGTGAGTTCTTCCTAAATTGTGCTCAAAAGTAAAAACATGCTTTTTAGGCCTTATAATTTCTAAATTTCATTCATTTTAATCACATTCGATGCCTTGATATATTTGTTGAGTGATTTCAGGTTTATAAGGTAAGTGTGGATAAAAAAAGTGAAGGAAAAGCATGCAAGATGGAGAATTCATGAATAAATAAGAATTTGGAGAATTCATGGCGACGCGTACGCGTGAGTGGAGCAAGCGACGCGTACGCGTGACATGCAGCACGTGACTTTATTAAATGCAAGATGCTGGCAGCGATTTCTGGGATTCCAAAGCCCAATCCAACTCATTTATGAAGCTATTTCAAGCCTAATTCAAGAGGAAACAAGGGGAGGGTAATTAGGTTTTAGTTTAATAACATGCTTTAGGTTATTCTAGAGAGAGAAGCTCTCTTTTCTCTCTAGAATTAGGTTAGATTTAGTTAATTTCATCTTAGATTTAGGTCTTAATTCTTGTCTTGATTTAGTTTCTTTACTATTTCTTGTTCTAGCATCTTACTTCTTTTAGTTTTACTTGTTATTTCTTTTATTTGGTTATTTTACTATTGATGAACTCTTGTTAATTTTAATTTCTATTAATGCAATTTGATATTTTTATGTTTATTGATGTATAATTGAGTTGTTATTATTAATTTCTTGCATTTGGTAGCTTTAGATTTTATTTTTTATTGCAATTTAATATGATTTTATTTTTATTTCAATTTAATATGATTTTATTTTCATGCACACCAGGTGTTTGATAAAATATTTGGCCTAGATTTAGTGTAGTTTTTTTTTAATTCTTAATTTGAAATTGAGGACCTAGGTGACCTTGAGTCATTGATGTCCATTCTCGATTGATATATTAGGGTAGTTAGTTGATTTGGTTTTCACTAACGCTAGTCTTTTACTAAGCTAATTAGTGAGTTGGCTAGGACTTATGGATTGAAATCAATTATGCCTATTTGACTTATCCTCAATGTTAGGGTTGACTTAGTAGGATTAAATCTTCGTAATCATCTATGTTTCTGGTCAATGGCTAGGATAGGTAACCTTAACTCTCAATCCTTGCCAAGAGGTTTCTTAGCACTTGAATTCTTCTTTCTTTTGATTAATTGCTTTGAATTTAATTCCTTTTGATATTTAGTTATTGTTTATTTCTTTTATTCCTTGCTATTTACATTACTTGCCTTTTACTATCAAACCCCCTTGCTTCATAGCCAATAATTGAGCACTTCATTGCAATTCCTAAGGAGAACGACCCGGAACTTAAAACTCCCGGTTATTTTGTGTTAATTGTGACATCTTTGAATTAAACTTTGATTGAGGGTTAATTGTTGGTTTGGACTATACTTGCAACGAAAAAATTCTTTTTGTGAAATTCCAAACCGACTTTTGGCTCTCCATCAAGTTCTTGGCGCCATTGCTGGGAAGTTGCAATGGTGTTACATTGTTGGCTATTGTTAATATGTAGATAGCTTGCTTCTTTTTTGTTGTTTACTTATTTTTGTTAGTTGTTAGGAGAATGTTTTAGTTGTTTCTTGATGGTTTTTTATTTTATTTTCTCTCTTTTCTATGAATTCTCACCCTTTTGGCTTGGAGTTTGGTTGTTATAATGTTGTAGGAAGTGAGAACCTCAATGATGGAATGCATCATGGATTGTGGGATCAATTGAGGGAGGAGCCATATGTTTCTAGGCAACCCTCTTGGCAACAACCTCCTCCATATCTTTATAGCTACTATCCACCTCTTGATGCACACCAATACAAACTAAACCCTCAATATTATTATCAACTTTAGTCACAAGCCACATCACACTACCACTAAACACCTCCACATGAGCCTAACATATACCCACCATACCATCAACCTTATGTACCTCATGAACAACCTTATGAACCATACTTAAAAACACTACAATTCCAACGCCAATACCTCACTCCACCTCAATACTCTCATCAATACCAACCACCTTTAACATATGAGGACCTTCTCCCACATGATGAACCTTCTTTTTTCCCACAACCTTCAACGGAGAAAACACTCTAATTCTTCTTTCAAGAGCAAGAGGAGTACTAAAAGAGGCAAGAAAACATCATGGCTACTTTAGCTGGAGTCGTATCTCACTTAGTCTCACTACACTCTTCCAACAATTCAAGCACCTCCATAGATAAAAGTGAAGAACCAACTTCAATTGAAACGTGTGGAGTGGAAGGGAGCTTGGAACTTCAAGGAAAAGAAGAGGAGTTGAAGCATGAGTTTCAAGTGGAGGAGGTTGAGATCAAGGAATTAGAACAAGTGGTTGAGAAGTTTGAAGAAGTTAAACAAGGAAACATGCTTGAGAAAGCTTATCAAGAGGTGAAAATCATACAAGAAGTACCATCCACTCCTTCATTTAAGTGGGTAAAATCCTTAACCTTAAGCTTCATTATCCCACTTGAATATGGTTTGATTGAAAATGATAGACAACTTAAGAATTTTTATAGATTGGAAAGTAAGAGGGAGGTAGGTAGTGGTTGGAAACATGATCCTAGGTTCATTGAGGTTGAACCTTTGAAGGTTAGTTTTAATGGTGGTGTAATTTTCAATTGGATGGATCTCAGAGGATGTTTGGGTGTTTAAGTGAGAGTTCTAAATGCTTGCCACCCAGATGGAATCACATGAGTCAACAAGAAGATCGGGTGTACAAGATTTGGGATCCCAGAGGCTATTAGAAATGCAAACATTGGTGGGGATTCAAGGAAGGATTCAAGCACAAGCCACCGTAGAAAGGGCATCCCCAATTGTCCAACTTAAGGACAATAAATAAAAGTGCTAAGTGGGAGACACCCACCATGATAACATCTTTCCAACTCTTCCCCTCTTTTAGCATTTGTTTGTTAAATTTTTGCTTCTCTTGGTTAGCTTAGTTTGATAAAATTTTTGTGTTAATCTTGTGTTTTTATGGTAGAATAAGTTTTGGGGTTTGAAAAGTTATTTTGGATGTCATGTTTGATGCCTTAGAGCTCTAAAATTTTTTTTAGAGAAACAGAGTAGTGTGCGTGCGCACACACCTGTGTATACGCACATCTATCCCAAATCTGCATCTTGTGCGTATGCACCCACCTGTGCATACGCACACTCATTTGCACCCCTTCTGCCGGAAGCGCTCGCACCTGCTTGTGCGTTCGCACCTTAGCCTTTTACCCTCCACTGTGCATACGCACGCATATATGCTTATGCACACATGATCCTTTTTTCAGGTTAAAAAAAAAAAATTTGCCTTTTTGTGCGTACTCACACACCTATGCGTAGGCACACCTTCAACTTACCTCCCTGTCCTGTGCCTCCGCACACATAAGTGTGTACACACAATTTTTTTTCCAACATGCCCATCACGCGTACACATGCTCCATGCGTACGCGTAACCTTCTGTTTTCACCCTATCACGCGTACGCCTGCCCCATGCGTACGCGTCGATCCCCATTTGCGCAAGTCCCGCGTACGCGTGACCTCCCCTGTCTCATATACTTCTTTCTTCTCTTTTCTCTATTTCTTTCTTTCTCTTCCCCTCTCTTCTTTTCCCCCTCCAACCACCATCCACCACTATCATTCACCACCCACCATACTCTCCTTTAGTTAGTTAGTTTTTTAGTTAGTTAGTTAGTTATTTAATTAGATTGTTTAATTTTCTGTTTAATTTTCTATTTTGGTGATAAGTGTTGGATTATTGATATTGTTGTTACTAAATATTGTTGGATATCTTTATTGAGGTCATAATTGGTTGCTTGTATTGAATTTTAAATGATCAACATTTGTACATAACAAGTGCTTATGACATTGCCTTCAAGAATATTGTTGAATTTCTAAATTGCATGTTGTAGCCAGCCACCATGTAATTTGAAATCATTATTTACTATTAGGCAATTATATGTAGATGATGCATTTTTTGTTAGGTGATGCTTGTTATCATTGATTTTATTTACGTCACCTAGTTGATGCATTGAAATTGAGGAATTGTGAAATAGGATCGCAAGCATACCTAGTGACATTTTTTGAGTTTTTTGAGCTTTGTAGACCATGCTTGCTATGTGATTGCTTTCGTCTTATGTCTCACTTTTCTGAAGTTGCATAGCAACCATGTTTCCCACTTCATGTCAATTAGGTATTACAAATAAATTTCAAGGTGTGTCATTGATTGGTATGTGAGTCCTATATTTCCTGTGGTTCATTAAATTCTCTTGCACATCAACTAATTTTCACCCATTATTCTTTCACAATTACTTGTTCTTGCTTGAATAATTTTATGCTCATTTATTACTTGTTTGTTTATCTTAACCTACCAGTTTTATTTTAAAGTATCTCAAGCATACTAGAATGAGTGAAGCGCATGCTTCTTTTGTGTAATTGTGACATAGATTTATTTGCTAGTATGTGAGTTCTAAACTGCGTGCAACTTAGAATTCACACATTTGTTTCCTTCGTGTCATAAACTTATTCACTTAATCCATTTTAGTGATTCTTGCCTCATTCCAACAATCTACACTTCCTTGCTTTTGCATTTACTCATCTTAGGGTGTTATTTTCTATTTTTCATAGATGATTCACCATAATCAACAAGAGAAGCAGGAGAAAGGACATGCAGCAGCCGGTTGATCCACTAGCTAAAGGTGGCAATCTATATCATCGCCGTACTCCCTTTCTCATCTCTGAATGCACTGAGGACAGTGCAAACCTTTAAGTGTGGGGAGGTCGTTCGATCGATCGGTAATCTTGGGTGAAAAATTCTATTCCCAAACACTTTCACATTCTTTTTGAATTTTTAGTTGCATTTTCTTTCTTGGTTTGTATATATTTTTTGAGATCTATTTGTATTTTTCCTAGTTTATTGCATTTTCTTTCATATAAATAATAAGTTTAGTTAAAATAATGAAATTCTCCAAGAAAAACATTCTTAATAGGGCATTGACATCCTAATTGATTTGAGTTGATATTTGTTTTATTGAAACTTACTTGAAATATATTGTAAAACATGTTTTTGAGCTAAGAACACATAAACATGTAAGTTTTGAGCCTAAATGTGTAGTTACATCATATTAACCACTATTTTCATTCTTGTATGTGTTATTCTCTTTTTATGATTGCAATCTTAGATTTGTTTGATTCTTTATGTCCATTGTTTGATGTATATATGCATTTATATGAATGAGGCTATCATTTCATTTAGCTCACTTACCCAAATAGCCTACCCTTTTATCTTCCTTTGTTAACCAACTTTGAGCCTATTTTAATCTCCTTTTTGTTCTTAATTTTAGCACATCACTACCCTTAATTGAAAAATAATAAATGTCCTTAATTTGGATCTTTGATTAGCTTAGGCTAGTGAGAGTATGTATCATCTAAGTGTGGAGAAGTATAGAAACTTTGGTTGAGGTAAAAGTGAATTTTTGTACTTTTGTTGAAAATCTTGGGAATTTGGTACATATTCATGCATTCAATACTTAAACCATATGCATTAGTCTCTTGTATATATTTTATTTTGAAAAAAAAAAGAAAAAGAAAAAAAAGAGAAAAAGAGAGCAATAAAAAGGGGACAAAATTTCCCAAAGTAAAGTAATAATAACAATGCATATGTGTTGTGATAAAAAAGAAAATGCATGAGTGTGTGAAAAAAGTGATTAATGGGTAGTTAGTTTTGCATTTGAATTGTATAGGTTGTTATGTGTTAGGTGAGAGCTTAAGCTAATCAAGGATTCAAATTCAAGCTCACTTGACCATATATAACCTTACCTTGACCCTAGCCCCATTACAACTATGAAAAGTCCTCATGATACTTGTATGCATACATTAAATAATTGTTGATTGTTAGATGAAAAACAAATTTTAGAAAGCATGATTAGAAGAGAATTGAGTGAATCAACTCTATACACTTAAGCGACTAAAGTGTATACTGTATACACATCCGATGAGAGGTTCGATTGCTCGATTATATGTTTCCACCTATGATTAATTCTTATCTTGCAATTTTATAAATTCTTTTCTATAACTCTAATCAATTATTGGATTTGACTTGATTGTGATTGTTTTAACCCTTATGTTCATATATGTATTCTTGGAAATTGATTTATTTTAACCAAGTAGTACATGCATTTAGATAGATTGCATATAGGTAGTTTACTTGCATTGGATAAACATTGGTACCCTTTCTTGTATCCTTCTTGATGTATAGCATGAGGACATGCTATTGTTTAAGTGTGAGGATGTGATGAATCCACATTTCATGGTATTATTTACTTTAATTGAGTGGATTTTATTGACTTTTCCTACATTTATTTACTAAGTAGCATGGTTTTGTGAGTGCTCCCAAAATTGTGCTTGAAAATAAAAATATGCTTTTTAGGTCTTATAATTGCTAAATTTTATTCATTTTAATCTCATTCAATGCCTTGATATATTTGTTGAGTGATTTCAAGTTTATAAGGCAAGTATGGTTCAAAGAAGTGAAGGAAAAGCATGCAAGATGGAGAATTCATGAAGAAATGAGGATTTGGAGAAGTTATGGCGATGCGTACGCGTGACATGCAGCACGTGACTTCATTAAATGCAAAATGCTGGCAGCGATTTCTGGGCTTCTAGAGTCCAATCCAACTCATTTCTGAAGTTATTTCAAGCCTAATTCAAGAGAAAATAAGGGGGAGAGCAATTAGGTTTTAGTTTAGTAACATGCTTTAGGTTATTCTAGAGAGAGAAGCTCTCTCTTCTCTCTAGAATTAGGTTAGATTTAGTTAATTTCATCTTAGATTTAGGTCTTAATTCTTGTCTTGATTTAGTTTCTTTACTATTTCTTGTTCTAGCATCTTCTTTTAGTTTTACTTGTTATTTCTTTATTTGGTTATTTTATTGTTGATGAACTCTTGTTAATTTTAATTTCTATTAATGTAATTTGATGTTTTTATGTTTGTTGATGTTTAATTGAGTTGTTATTATTAATTTCTTGCATTTGGTAATTTTAGATTTTATTGTTATTGTAATTTAATATGCTTTTATTTTTATGCACACTAAGTGTTTGATAGAATGCTTGGCCTAGATTTAGTGTAGTTTTTTTACGTTCTTGGCTTGGAATTGAGGACCTAGGTGACCTTGAGTCATTGATGTCCATTCTCGATTAATATATTAGGGTAGTTAGTTGATTTGGTTTTCACTAACGCTAGTCTTTCACTAAACTAATTAGTGAGTTGGCTAGGACTTATGGATTGAGATCACTTGTGCCTATTTGACTTATCCTCAATGTTAGGGTTGACTAAGTAGGATTAACTCTTTAGAATCATCTATGTTTGTGGTCAATGCCTAGGATAGGTAACTTTAACTCTCAATCCTTGCCAAGAGGTTTCTTAGCACTTGAATTGTGCTTTCTTTTTATTAATTGCTTTGAGTTTAATTCCTTTTGATATTTAGTTATTGTTTGTTTCTTTCTTTCCTTGCTATTTACATTACTTGCATCTTACTATCAAACCCTTACTTCATAGCCAATAATTGAGCACTTCATTGCAATTCTTAGGGAGAACGACCCAGGACTTAAAACTTCTGGTTATTTTTTGTTGATTGTGACATCTTTGAATTAAACTTTGATTGAGGGTTTATTGTTGGTTTAGACTATACTTATAACGAAGAAATTCTTTTTGTGAAATTCCAAACTAGCTTTTGGCTCTCTGTCATATGTCTTTATGTTAACAATGCTTTTCTTAAGTAGTTGCTATTTTTTTATTTTCTACTGAACATATATATTTTTGTTTTGTATCTCCAGGTTGGCTAGGCTGCCATAGCAATACAGAGATGACATGGGTTAGAGGCTGTTGCACTAGAAGATGCCATCCACTACCCTCCTCTTTCATGGCATGTATGGCTCCAGCTCTATCAGATATGGAAAGAATACCTTGTTGAGGAGTCACATGCTACTGCAAATTCCTCATTAAGAATGATCAAGACTCTATTAACTCTAACTCAACCAATGCAAAGAAATTGGAAGAATGTTTGAGTTGACATCTTGTGTAATGGCCATTAGCACAACCCCTCATATCATCCAAACAAATGTGTGCCATCAATAGATACAGAGATTTGCAATACTTGAAGGCTTCAATGCAGTAATGAAATGTCCAAATACCTTATCAAATTACATAGAACCAAAGTCTCGAAGAATTCTTTCATAATGTGGCACAAGATTGATATCATGAACTGTACCAAGCAAATATTGCTCAATCATATTTAACAACCTCAGAAGCTTGTTGTATGAATCTTCTCAATCACCATAAATTTGAACAATTGCTTTTTACTTTGCCATCCAAACCTTTCTATATGACTATTTAAACTTATAGCTCTATTCCACTTCCCCTTTAGTACTCTAATAACAAAAGGATGACCTAAATTGATTAAAATGTTAATCATTTTTAGAAATGTTACGATAAACATGTAACTATTTTTCTAAAAACATATGAAAAAATTTACCTTCTATCATGAGAAAGTGATGCACCGCTATTTGGTGGTGCATTCTATGCTGAATTTTGGAGATTTTATCACCCTTCTCCCACATTTATCCACTGAAATAGTATGGTTTTATATATTCTCCCTAATTTGTGCTTAAGAGTGAAAACATACTTTTTAGGCCCTTAATTGATTAATTTTAATTCACCTTTGATTCCACAAGATGCCTTGATGTGTGTGTTAGTGATTTCAGGTTAAAAAGGCTAGGAATGGATAAAAGGAATGAAGAGAAAAGCATACAAAGTGGAAAAATCATGGAAAATCAAGGATTTGGGATGCATTCATCGACGCGCACGCGCAGCAGACGCGCATGCGTGGAATGTGAAGTCAAATGGAGACGCGTACGCGTCAAATTACCAAGCGACACGTACGTGTGACCCATGTGTACGCGTCGACATTCGCACGTGACTTCATTAAAGGCAAAACGCTGGGGGCGAATTCTGGGCTTCCCAAGCCCAAATCCAACTCAATTCTGAGCCTATTATATGCAGAAATCAAGAGGAGATACTGTAGATTTAGTTTGGAGGCGAAGTCATAATTGAATTTTGGAGGGAAATGCTTTAGTTAGTTTCTAGAGAGAGAAGCTCTCTCTTCTCTCTAGAATTAGGATTAGGTTAGATTAGGATTTCTTAGATCTAGGTTAATTTCATGCTTTGATTACTTTTCCTTTGTAATTTCTTGCTCTTCTACCTTTGCTCTCTCTAGTTTAGCATTTAATTCTTGTAATTCTTTACTTTCATGTTGATGCATTCTTGTTTCTTCTATTTCTCTTTAATGCAATCCATGTTCTATGTTCCTTTATTGTTGATTTGTTTTATTGTTGTTAATTCCTTGCAATTAGTAGTTGTAGATTTACTTTCCTTGAAATTTTATCTTGCTTTCTTTTTGTGCCTTCCAAGTGTTCGTTAAAATTCTTGGAAGGATGTTAGTGTAGATTTTTCTCCTCTTGGCTAGGTTAGAGTAATTGGAGACTCTTGAATTATCAAACTCTTTTGTTGATTGATAATTGAAAGTTGCTAGTTGACTTGAATTCCACTAACTCTAGTCTTTCCTTGGGATTTGGCTAGGACTTGAGGATTCAAGTTGATTTATCCACTTGACTTTCCTTCATAGTTAGAGGTTGACTAAGTGGGAGCAATGGACAATTGATATCACAATTGAGGAAGATAATGAGGATAGGACTTCCAATTATCATTCCTTGCCAAGAGCTTTATTAGCTATTAGTTTAATTCTTGCAATTTACTTTTCTTGTTCCTCATTCAAAACTCCAAAGATATACATCTCATGACCAATAACAAGAACACTTCCCTGCAATTCTTTTGAGGAACGACCCAAGGTTTGAATACTTCGGTTATTTTTATTGGGGTTTGTACTTGTGACAAACAATTTTTTGTATGAGAGGATTCTTTGTTGGTTAAAAACTATACTTACAACGAGATTTCATTTGTGAAATTCTAAACCATCAAAAATTCACTCATCAAAAAGATAACTCTGCAGATCAGGTTGCTATCGAGATTTGAATGATCTTGAGACATTGTTGGTGCCAAGCATGTGGGCATAGCCTCATATTTACAAACATCCCAATAACCAAGATACTGTTGATATGCAACCTAAATGCTCTATTGACAACCTACAACATAATATTTGCACCGACAATGACACTTCAGATGATCAGATTCGACCACCCGATACACTACATGCTATCGTTCTTGATGGAAAGGTGAACGAACTCTCTATTATAGAATCTATGGCAACCCTTAGCTCTACGCTCCCATCTGTGTTATAGTCGTTAGCACCCCCAGACCAAAAGGCATAGGCTCTACTTGCATAGCATCTAGGTCCAATGTCAAATAATGTCTTGGAACTTGGGCTCCGCTAGGAAGTGGTAACGGTGATGGCAAGATATGGTGTGAGGAAGTAAAAGATGATATTTGGATTTTTGGGACAAACTTCGTATTGTCATCGCTATCACTATCAGAATTAGATTAGATCCACTCATAGTCTAATTTGGAGTCTTTAGAAACCAAATTAGCATCATGTTCGACCATTCGGACAGAAGACTGAATTCTTGTGGGGGGATTCAGTTCTTCTAGCCTGACTAGGTCCTACCACACAACCTATTGGGACTAAACACGAGGAAGAAGAATTCTCACCACCATCCATCCACCAACTCAATGCAAAACTCCATCATTTGTTCAGTCAATTTCTTTCCATGGCAATCGAATATAGTTCACATGTGATCATTATCGTTTAGGCAGAGCACCTTATATTGAATATTCTGCACAACGTCCAATGAAATGCACCGATATCCAATTTTTTGAACGTGCTTAATTTTAAGCCGCCTTTCCATGTCTGTGCAGCGTGTGCGTAATAATATTATTAGTCTATTTTGCCGTCTTTGTCTGTGCAATAAACTGCTTGCGAAATTATGAGTGTTTAAAACAGTAAAAAATTTAAAAATCGTTTAAATGAGTAAATATGAGTTTTTTATTTATTTAAAATAAAATCTTATTTTTATGATAGATTGATTATTGTTGCAATTGTGTAATTTTAGTAAGAAAGAGAGAGAAAATTAGAAATGAAAGGGAAGAAAAAAATTGAAAAGGAAGATAGGACGGTGGGATCGGAGGGACCAAAGAAAAATAAAAGGACCAAGGAGTTTTGAAAAAGAATATAGGAAATATTAGTAAGGGTAAAATATATTTTTGTCTTTAACGTTTGTGATTTTCTTTAAAAATATTTCTAATGTTTAATTGTATTCAATTTTGTCTTTAATGTTTTTTATTTATATCAAAATTATTGCTAGACGTTAACTTCATCTGAAATTTTGGGGATAAAACTGAAAACATTTAGGAATATTTTTGAAACAAATAAAAAATGTTAAGAACAAAATTGAATGAATAAAAAATGTTAGGGACAAATTGAATAAGATTAAATATTAGAAATATTTTTTAAAAAAATTATAAATTTTAGTGACAAAAAATATATTTTTTAAGGGAGAAAAACGAGAAACAAAGAGATTAATGTGAGAAAGAGAGAAGATATATAAAAAAAAGTTCAAATGATATTTGTTTACATGATATTCAAGAATTCTATTTATATTTGTAACTAAATTTATAGTTTTTATTGAAAATTAGTGTGTTTATGATTCAAATCAAATATAACATTATTCTAAAATTAAAATAACTCGTATATATATGAAATACGTGAAATATTTATCTTTTTTAAGAAAAATATACAAAAAAAATCATTATTATAAAAAGTTTAAATTATAAAGTCACAATCAATCGGAAAGTTTAATTATTTTTAATACAAAAGCAGATTTAAAAGAAGAAATAAATATTTTATGTGTGTTTAAAGTTAAATAAATTACTCATTGACAAAATTAAATAGTTTAAAATTAAATTAAAATATTTATATTAAAATCTTATTTTTTTTAAAGATTTCTTTGCAAAAAAAAATATATATATTATTAGTAAACTTAATAGATATCTTTTTATGATTCATAAACAAAATTCGTAAGTCACTTATATTCTTAACTCTTAAAAGCGTTATATATAATTGACTATGTATGAAAATTGGTTTGCTTAAGTACAACTAAATCTAAGATAAAGTTTTTTTTTTTTGAATTTTTTTGGTGAATTTTACTCAATCTTTTTTAAATTAAAAAATGAGTTACTCTTGTAACATGTCTTATTATTATTAAATAAAATAAAATTGCTTATCATGATTTTATTGTTAATCTAATTAATTAATCATAAAAGATTTTAAATTAAAATCCGGGTAATGTACCGAAATAAATTAATTGATTAAATTCTTTACGTATATACATTATTTGGAAACTAGTTACCTACATGTGCATTTTTATTATTATGTAATCTGTGGAGTCTACCACGGTTTGGAATTTTTACATAAACCGTTGGAGGCTAAGACAGATTATAATTGAAAAATATTGTCCATAAACTGTGGCTGCTTTCCACGGTTTATCAAGGAAAAAAGCTAGCATAAACCGTACTTGGTCTCCACGGTTTATGTAGAAGAAGAGTATGAAGTTCACTGACAGAGAAGCATTGAGTGTATTCACAGTTTATGCTTTGAGTAATATAAAATTATGTGACAAACGAATAATATTAAATTAATTAATTTTTTTGCAATATAATTTAAAAAATTAATAAATGTCAAATCAAGTACTCTATATAATTAAATATCAAATTCAATAGTCTACATAATTAATAGTTTAGACTTTAGATAGTTTAGGAAATTAATATACTAATGTTTTTAAACGAACTTTCTTGCGTCTTATATATATATATGCCAATCAAATAAATTGACCAATATTCAAAACAAATTATATTGTAGTAGACAAAATTAATAATTTAATTTAGTTTCAAAGTAAATATTTATGTACTCAAATATCAAATATAATACTCTACATAATCAATATTTTAGAAAAATAGTACTATGTCTTTAATTTACTTATCTAATCTATATTCTCAGTAATTGCTCTATCTTTTTAATTTATTCTAAACCTTTTACGTATAAAAATAG
Organism: Arachis ipaensis; assembly: GCF_059453495.1. Classification (NCBI taxonomy): domain Eukaryota; kingdom Viridiplantae; phylum Streptophyta; class Magnoliopsida; order Fabales; family Fabaceae; genus Arachis; species Arachis ipaensis. Next base: position 92,828,978 of record NC_142437.1, on the reverse strand, counting down.
TACTATGTCTCTTTTTTTTATCAATTTAATGTAAAAAAAATATTTTTTATCTTATCAATTTGATGTAAAAAGAAAACAATTTTTTATTTGATATATATTTTTATTTTTTGATATGTCTTTATTATTTAATAATAAATTAAATTTTTTATTTATAATGTATGCATATAATAAATTCTCTATGTATGTTTGTTAAAAGTTGAGACCGAATTGCAAGTTAGAGTATAGTACAATATATCATAGAGTACGTAGTGAGTACTAAATTATATAAATTAAGACTGTTTTTTTTTCTCTTCATCCCTTCTAAAGTATACTTTTTTTTTCCTTAAAAATCGCTTCATTCTTAATTTTTGTATGTAAACTATATGAATGCAAAAAAATATATACTCCATTTACTCTCAATCTTTCTTTGACTGTGTCTTAATCCAGTATAAATAAACATCTTTCATACTATCACAAATTGTTAAAAAAGTTATAACCACTTTTCTTATAGTTATCATAAAAATAGAAGAATTTTTGGCATGATTAATTATGAGTCATTTTTTCTTGCAATTTTATAGAGAAAAAAATTAAAGTAATACATAGTTAATTTAATAAATGGAAAAAGATCTCTTCAGCAGCTTGAATGTCACTTACATATATATAGAGTTTCTCTCCTCATAAACCGTTGCAGCTAACAAAGGTTTATGCATAATGAAAGTCCTTCATAAATTGCTGCTGGTTACAAAGTTTTATGTATATTTGTCTCCCTTAATAAACAGTGGTAGCTTGCCACAGTTTATGATCAATCTTCTTCAAACGTAAACCGTGCCAGGTAGCCACGGTTTATGTATAAACTTAAAACCGTGGTTGACTCTCACGGATTATATAATAATCAATTTGCACATGCACGTAACCAATTTCTAAATCATGTATATAGGTAAAGGATTCACTCAATTAATTTATTTCAGTATATTGCCCTTAAAATCCTTTCAGTTTTCATTGCTTTGAGAGCCAAATATTTAAAAAGTTTCATTACTTTAAAATGTTTTTAACGGATATCATTGTTAAGAGGAATGAAAAAGATTTTTAAAAGAATGAAGAAAGTAAGAGAGAATTATTAAAAAAGTGTTTTAAAAAATTTAAATTTTGTATCTCTTTGATTTTTTGTATTTGTTTTTTTATTTTTTTGGTTGAAATTAATTAATAGATGTGTGATTTAAAAAAAATTATAAAATAAAACTTCTCTAATGATCTTTATAATTTATAAAAAAAAAATTATACCATAGATTTAGTTGATTAAGTTAACAAAATTTAGGTTAGATTAAGAGTTTAATCATAATAAGCTAACCTATTTCATCCAATAATAATAAGATATATTATAAAAGGATAATTTTGAGAAAATTGGGTAAAATTTACCTTTTCTTATTGTCCTGGCAAAATATATTAAAGTAAAGTATTATTTTAATTCTTAACGTTTGAGCTATGTCCAAATTTTGACTCTAACATTTGCAACATCCTATTTTTATTCCAAATATTTTATTTTGTTCTATTTTAGTGCTTTGGTCAAAATTAATTTTTTTTCTTTTCAAAAATACCATTTCCTGCACTATGATTTTCTTCTAGATAACAGCAAATTAAAATTTATAATTGTAGTAGTCATAGTGGTGGTTGTAGTGATTTAAGAGTAAAAGTCGCAGAATAATAAAAGAAGAAAGAAGATAATAATAGAGAAAATGGATATTTTTAGAAGGCTAAAATAGATGAAATAAAATGTTTAAGAGAAAAATAGGACGTTTTGAATGTTAGAGATACAAACGAGGATTTAGACCAAATATTAGCGATTAAAAGAGTACTTTATCTCAGATATATATTATTATAGAAAATTGTCTTTGTTAAAATCTAATCAAGATAGTTTTATTTATTGATACCTATGATGCATAGACACGGACACGGACACAGGACACGACACGACACGGGACATGCCGACACGCGAATTTTAAAATCTTACATGACACGGGGACGCGCATACATATAAAATATAAAGTATTTTTTAGATAAATCGTAATGATATTTTGATATTTTATTGATATTAAAATATAAATTAAAATTTTTAATTATTTTTAATGTCTTATTTTAATTATATCAAGTATTTAAAATATTTTTTGTTTTAATAAATAATAATATATATTATATCTAAATTTATTTTAAAAATATATGTTAAGAATAAGACAGGACACGCTGACACGTGATGGTATTTAGGTGTGTCCAGGTGTGTCCGGAGAAGAATTTTTTATTTTTTATTAAGACACGGTTGGACACAGCAGACACGCGTGTCGGACGAGTGTCGGTGAGTGTCGTGTCCGAAATGTGTCCGACACGCAGACACGACAACTCAACGAAGTGTCCGTGCTTTATAGATTGATACCATATTTATCCGTAGAATAAAAGTGTTGGGAATAAGGAGTCTGACCACAATTCAATCAATCATGTGTCAAATAATTTGTTATTGTTATTATATTAAAATGTTAATATAATAAGGTCCTTGATTAAATTTAGAGATTTATCATTGTGATAGTGATCATAATATTGAGAGATAAATCTTTTATAATTTAATCTAAATTGTTCTTGGTCATAGGATTATTAAAAAGGACAATATATATATATATATATATATATATATATATATATATATATATATATATATATATATAATGTCTTCATTGGATGAAGATTAATAGATCTCATTTATTAAATTATATATATAGATGGTGCATATAGAGATATGACCATTGAACTGACTCACTCTGAGAATTCCTAATAGTTATAATTACCGCATATTTGTCAAAAGGATATTCTCAAGATGAACATAGTAATAGAGTTTTCTTTGACCTGCGACTGTCATAGTAATTAACAATGTATTTATTATACTTTGATTTCGGACACCTAATACCCTAGGGTGCTAGTTGAATGGATATTGGGTATAATTTAAATAATTGTAGAATTAATGATTAGTCAATAAGGAATCCGTCAACTCTCGGTAAAGAGTTTGAGCTCTATGATTATAATGACTGAGATGAATAAAACCTTGGCCAAGGGGATTAAATGAATGAAGAAATGAATTTCTTAGGTCATTCACAGTTCATTATAATAATGGTAACAAGTTAGAGTTTGACAATTAAATCATACTCTAAGGGTTAACTAAGAGCTGGAAAGATGGAAGGAATTATACTTTGTTCTTCTAAGGTTCTTAGTAAAAATATATTACTTCATACTATCGGGTTGTTGAGGAGTGTTGCTAGATACCAACCTTGATTAGTAAATTTAGTATGACTAATTTACTACCCGCTTAGTATTGAACCTATGGGGTCACATACTAACGAGTGTTCTAATCTTTGCTATAGAATTATTTAATTATTATTTTGATTTGATCAAATAAATAATTATATTAATTCAAATGGAATATTATTATATTCTTTGCTAGCACCAAGAATATAATAATAGTATGATCATTGAGAATATTATATGAGATTTAAGAATAATTAGTTATTCTATTTCTAAACTTGGATTCTAAATTTGGATGAGATCCTAACTAATTCTGTTTCAAATTGAGTTATGATATGATTCATAAATTTGAAAGATTCAAGTTTAAAATAACAAGATATATGATTTAAATTTGAATTGAGAATCAAATTTAAAATCAGTAACAAATCTCATACTATATATATGTATGCCAAGAGTAGAGGAAGGTGAGAGATGAGAGAATAATAAGAGTTTTATTCCTTTACCTCTACACACATAAACGTATGTGAGCCTAATTCTTGGAGAAGCATTTTATGGCGTGCAAAGAGTTACAAGAGGTTTCTCAATTTAGATCAGATGTCTATTGGTCAAAGAGTTGACAGCAAAGGTTGGTCTCGGTGTGGATACGCATAGCGCCTTCGTACTATCGAAGGAGAAAGTGATTTTTACTAGTGTACACATGTATTTAGATCTGATCTAAAATATATATTGTTTATTGGAATAAAGTTTAAGCACAAAATAGATCTTTAGGATTACCTTATTTTTCTTCCGCTGCGTGTTATGAACACATGGTAATCCTTTAAAAAGTAATATGACCGATGTTATTACTGATGCCAATGCATCTTAGGCTAGTTTCACTAGCCTTTTTCTTTTGTTTTTATTAGGTTTTATGCATTTTCTTGAACATTAAGTAAGTGTTTGGATTAAAAGTTCATGCATGCCTTGATTCATTCAAACATGGTTAATTTGATACATTTTCATAAGATTTATACCATAATTACTTGTGTGTTAAGAATGATGCAATTTCTTCTGAATTTAGCAAAGCTTTTATGCATGTATTGGTAGATGATAGGTGAAGAAAGGTATGCAAAGAAGTTGAAGAATGACCATGGAAAGGAGAAAAGGAAGCAACGATTGGCCCACCAAGATTGCCTCAAACGTTAAAAGAATGGTAATGCAACACTGCAAGTTCTGGTGCCAATGTTGGAGGGAACGTTGATAAGCCAACGTTACCTCCAACGCTCTTCGATACAGTTTGCTTCCTGGAATTGGGAAAATTTATTGTGACGCGTACGCGTGGGTGACACGCACGTGCGAATAGTGGAATTTTGAGGATCCACGCGCATGCGTGGGTGATGCGCACGCGTGAATCAACCAACGTTGGAAGGAACGTTGCCAAGCCAACGTTGCGCCCAACGCTCGCGATACAAGGTTCAATTCTGGAGTTTTAGAAATTGGCATCGACGCGCACGCGTGGGCGACGCGTACGCGTGAGCGTGGAAGTTTGACACTCCACGCGCACGCGTGGGTGACGCGCACGCGTGAGTGTGCCAACGTTGGAGGGAATGTTGCCAACCCAACGCTAAGGCCAACGTCTGCAATAAGCTTTCAAAAGTTAGAGTTGGGGAATTTGCAATGACGCATACGCGTCGATGACGCATACGCGTGGACGTGCATTCTCTTTCCAACCTCGTGCACGTGTGGGCCACGCGTACGCGTGACCAGGAGAACGTTGGTGCCCCAACGTTGAGTTAAACGTTGCTCAAAACACTCAGAATCCATTTTTCCTTCAGAGAATATTTGACCCAGCGTTTGCTTAAAAATGTTGACCCCAACGTTGATACGAGAATTAAAAAATTGAGCACCTCTCCTTAACATCATTGAGATCCACTTCAAGCTGCTTCAACAAAGGCCAAAAGCCCAATCCAAATACTTGAAGACCAATTGAAGAAAGTGTATAAATAGCATAGAGTTAAGTTAGTTAGGGGGTTAGACAGATGGGGAGCTGGATCTAGATTCAGAACTCTGCAATCATTTCTTTTGTACTTTCTTTTCTTTTCTGCACTTTTCTTTCTTTTTGGAATTGAATTGAGCTATGAACAACTAAACCCTTCTTCATTGGGTTAGGGAGCTCTGTTGTAATTCAATGGATCAATATTAGTTTTTATTTTTCTTCTTCTGACTTTTCTCTTGATCTACCTAGAAAGATTTCGTTCTTCATTCAATCATTCAATTGTCTTGGGAAAGAAATTGAATGTAATTGGGTTCTGTGATAGGCTTGGAAGAGAAATCACAGAATCATGCTTGAAATCTTTCTCACATTGGATTAGGTTGGGGTTTTGATGGATATCGTGACATGTAATCCTACCAATACTTTGATCTATGAATGTGTGTGGTATAATCACTGACCATACTTTATCTCTTCCCATGAGCACTTAAATCAAGGAATTGGGCAATTATTCATACTTAGAGAGATTGGATTGCCAAGAAATTGGGATCCAATCACCTAAGATTGCCAAGGAGATCAATGAATGCATCGATTGAGGAAGAGATGAAAATGAACTTGATCCGGAGGATTATAACATCTCTCTGACCCCAATGAGCTCTCCCACTTCTGATCTTACCCATTCTTTTAATTCTGCTGTTACATTTATGCTTAACAATCTCCATTCCCATTTAATTTCTTGCAATTTAAGTTTCTGCAATTAATTTCCTGCAATTTTCTTTCTGCCATTTAAATTCTGTTATTTACATTTTGTTCAATTACATTTCTTGCCTTTTAAGTTTTTCGCCAATTTAAATTCTGCAATCCTCAATTCAAATTCTGATTCAGTTCAACTAGAACACTCCTTCAATTAAAATTGCTCAACCAATCAATCTCTGTGGGATTTGACCTCACTCTATTGTGAGTTTTTACTTGACGACAATCCGATGCACTTGCCGGTGGAAATTTGTTAAGAGACAAGTTTTCGTGTATCAATTACATATGAAAATTTTATATCATTTTTAAGCCTCTTAACTTGCAGTTTTGTACCATTACAATGTCTATTAGATTGGTCAATATGATATTACCGAGACACCAACCTTGTATATTAGTTTGTTTTAAAGTAAACCAAAACAACTTATGTTATTCAATTTTTTCGACCAAAGAAAAATAAGAGTCAGTATGGTTCTTTCTTTAAAAAAATCTTTTGATGATATGTAATCCAAAATAGTTAAATAAAAAAATGAATTAACTCATCAAAAGTATAGTTGGAAAAAAAAAGGACATAATATCTTATGAAAAATATATTTTAGTTCACTATTTTTGTTGTCTTTTATTAGATCATCACCAACCCTTCAATAATCATTCACAAATTATTTGTCTTTTGTGGTGATTACTTGACACTTTTCTACTATTATCCTTAAGTCTACACTTGAAATATCCATTTTTGTCGATGAGTATTCGTTGTCTAAACTCTTTTAAGATAAAATTTTGAATATAATTTATTCTTTGTACGAGATAGATTTTTGTTATTTTCTTACATGGTCTATGTACTGTGTACTTTTGAATATTTTCATATAAATATGACTTTTTATTTTCATCAAGTGTCTCAACTATTATAAATTTATCTATATCACCTAGAATTTGTGGCTTGTATACATTATACATAAACAAAACAATATGTGCATATAGAAGTCCTCTTTTCTAAAATTCTATAATAACATCAACTCAAATAACAAATTGATAAATCATATTTATATTATAGAATTTTAATAAAGTGTAATACGTAGATTGTAGGCTTGCATCCCATAATCTTATTGAATGTTTTCTCCTCTTTTAGGTATTCAAACAAACTCTCAAGTCTAATGTTAAAAGCACTACGCAATAAATCAAGGTGTATTTTACCTTCAAACATATAGAAGTCACTTTTCTCCTTATCGCATCTCATTCAAGTGTGTAAGTTATAATGATAAAATAATTGGGATAATTTACATATTTGAATATAGCAAATACATGTTTATAATTATTTATCATGTACTTGGATCCATCAGTAAAATTATTGGTAGAATTACTCTTTTACCAATTCTTCCAACATTCATATTTCCTATTATAAGATTTTCAAGTAGACATTTACATTTATCAACTTGCAAATTTGGTCATTTATACCTAAAGAATTTATCCCGGTCGAATCCATCATCGTGTAAGCATTAAACATAAATGGTTGAAATAAACCTCCTTAATCTTATATTTATTGGCAATTCTCCTATCTTTTCCTATAAGCAAAAAACAAAAAATTTGCTACAAAGTGACTATTTTATTTTTTTGTAGACCCAATAAAGAAAAATTGATGTTGCGATATCCACACAATATTCATCATCCTCACACAGAAACAATAATGGATATTTTAAAGCCAAATAAAAGGGGTAGAGAATATCAATGTATTATTGAAGTCTTCCCGATTGATTTTCTATAGTAATATTCTTGTTGTCTCTACTTAGTTAGTTGACGCTGCCAATAACCAAGCCAGCTACTTTAGACGCATCTAATAAGTTATACATGTTTTATCATTCGTAGTTCTTTTTCAAATTAACTTAAGCTTTAAAGTTGTGTAATTTTTTTTTTGTTAATATTTGTCTCTTGCATGATGAAAACTCATTGTATAAAAAACAAAACAACAAAATTTACTTTGTTCTGGTTCTTACTTAAGAAAACTTAAAATACAACTAAAGTGTTTGTTGGGTGGAATTAAAAATTACCAAAATGTTTATTCAATTATTAGTCACATTTTATGTGTCATTTAGATATATAGTTGAGCAAACATTGACACTAAACTACTTAAAGAAAGTAGGCTACTAATGCTATGGTAACTTTGACCCATCTTAATAATTTAGAAACACTCTCATCAATGTTATAGTAGTTTGGATCCCCAAACTCCAAAATTAAGGAGGACTACTCTCATTGTTTACTCAGTAATTAATTTTTTTCTATTGATTTAAAATAAAACATCAAACTAAATGACCTTATATATTTTAGAAAAAGAACATTCTTTGATCTCCTTCTATATAAAACTCAATGATCAAGAGGCATAGAAAATAGAAAAATCTCAACCTTTCTTTTCATGCAATATAATGAAAATTTCGGGCAGAATAATGATCTATTAGATTTACTCTTTCATATGATTATATTTGTAATTTACAGTTTTGATATAGAAAAATAGAGTACATAAGAGAATGACGCATCAAAATTATGAGAGAAACAATTGATTTTCTTTTTTAGTACACCAAAATTACCATTGATGTCCAAATCTGATTCTATGATCTAATTTCATGTGTAATCAAATTATTATTATTATTATTATTATTATTATTATTATTATTATTATTAGAGTAAACTATTAAAATAGTACTTGAAAGTTTGTATCACCCAAAAAATAAACCCCAAAAGATATTAATGAGTGTTTGTCATTACTAATGACAAATAAACCCCCAAAAGATTTAAAAACACGACAAAAAGAACTAGATATTAAATATATATTTTAAAAAATTACTTTAGAGATCAAATTTTGGTGTATATTTTTGCAAACATTATTAGAAAAATAAGATATTTTCACCCTTAGAATTCGGTAAGTTTTTGTCAAGTGACTTTTCAAAATTTTTTTTATTGTGAATGACCACATTTTTTTAAAATAAAAAGAAAAATCTAGAAATTAAATTTTGATCTAAAATTTTTTTTACGCCTTCTATATAAAAATTAGATCTAATAGATAAGTCGTTTGTTAAATATAAAAATTTTTTGTTACTTCAAAAAATTATAATATTTATTGGTTCTTTTGTCATATTTTCAAATCATTCAAGAACTATTTTGTCAATAACATCTTTTAAGGACTTTTTGTCAGCGACTGAATTTTTCGGGTACGATATTAGAAGTTAACCCTCATTATTATTATTATTATTATTATTATTATTATTATTATTATTATTATAGATAAATACCAATTCAGTACCTAAAAGATTCTAACGTTGATAAAATGGTACCTGACTTTTGTTATCGACAAAATAATCCTTGAATGATTTTAAAAATGGACAAGCATGCCCTCAACTCGCCGGAGCACATCAATGCTGAGGTAGCCACCAAATTTTAATAATATGACATATTTGTTTAGCTAATTACTAAATTGTGTTTTATAATTAGTTTAAAAATTGAAAATTCCCAATTCTTTTTTCCTAGATTTTATACTAAGCTGGAAAATGTGCATCCACCACTCCTCCTTCTACCGTACGCATCCAACCTCCCCTCTCACAGCCAAGCTCCTCCCCTTTCACAGCATCCCCTTCTCACTCTCAAAGTCACCGCAGAATTGTCGACTAGGGGTGGCAACCGAGCCTATTGGGACTGCCAAATAGCAAAATCCGACCTAACTCGCACCACTTAAACCATGGGGTTTGGCAGGACAGGACGAGCTTCTCCGCCGGATTTAGTGTTTTTTTGATAAGGGGGTATTTTTGTAATTTTATTGCCAAAATCCAATTTTTTTCAACCCAACTTACAAGAGAATGAAGATGCAAATTAAATGTTTTGGATTATGTTTATTTTGCTTTGGAGACAATATTTATAATTATGTTTTGGATGAAAACTTAGTTTATAATTATGTTTATTAGATATTTATAATTACAAAGACTTTAATATTTGTGAATATAAAAATGATAATTTTTTTATTAAAATAATTGTAAAATTATATATATCATTTAATAGTTAATAGTAAAAAAAGATGAGATTTTGGGACCGCCTCACTAGGCGGGACGGGGCAGGCTTTCCCCGCTTGCCACCCCTACCTGTGACCCAGCCCAAGGAGAACGTCGTCGCGTGCCTGACTTTGTCTGAGGAGAACGTCGTCTTCGCGCGCTTGACCTAGCCGAGGAGAACATCGTCGTCGTGTACTTGACCCAGCCCGAGGAGAACGTCGTCTTCACGCACCTGAGGAGAATCGTCAGAGGCAGAATCGTCGCATCAAAAGTAAAAGCGTCACCTTCTTCATCGCGTCAGAGGAGAATCGTCTTCATCGCTATCCAGTGATGAGCGGATATTTTATACGCTTTTTGACATCATTTTCATATAGTTTTAGTTATGTTTTATTTAAGTTTTATTATATTTTCATAGGTTTTAGTGCAAAATTCACATTTTTGGATTCTACTTTGAGTTGTTGTATTTTATGATGATTTCAGGTATTTTCTGGCAGAAATTGAAGAGTTTTGGCAAAGTCTAATTCAGAGGCAAGAAAAGCGTAGCAGATGCTGTCAGATTCTGACCTCTGTGCATTCAAACGAGCATTTCTAGAGCTACAGAAGTCCAAATGACGCGCTTTCAATGGCATTGGAAAGCTAAATTTTAGAGCTTTCCAGAAATATATAATGGTCTACAATTTTTTTCGAAGAAGCCTGCCCATTCTGGGCGTTGAACGCCAAGGAGCTACCCCCTAGCTAGCGTTCAACGCCCCAAGGAGACATGCCAGGTTGAATGCCCAAGAACCACCCCGTTTGGGGCATTCAATGCCCACCAAGAGCACAAGGCAGTGGCAATTACCCCCTAATGGGCGTTCAATGCCCATTCCTCCAAGTGGACGCCAAGCTCAGCCCAAGTACTCAACCAAAGTGGGCCCAAGAGTGGATTTTCGCACCTCTAGTCTATTCTATCATATTTTTGTACTTCTAAGTTATTAGGTTATTATATATAGAACAAAGATCACCCTTGTTAGAGATCTTTGCCCGTTCGAACCTTTCTCTATTGTTTTCTATACAGTATGAGCAACTGAACCTCCTAGGTTAAGGTTAGGAGCTCTGCTGATTCTTATGGATTAATAATATCACTATTCTATTTCAATCTATGCTTGATTCCATTCTAAGATGTATCTTCATTCTTCATCCTAATGAATTGGGAGTGTAACTTATCTGTCATCCCTATTCTACATGGGTTCTTGTGAGTCCTTGACGGGATAGTATTGAACCACAAGCTTGATTATACATCTCTTAGACGGCTAATCCACGACTTCGTTGGGGACTTGGAGACATCAGTTCAGCCGAGGTAGGGGGCGATTAGGGCCTTTGTGGTATAGGCTAGAATCATAAAGCATCATTCTATGATCCGGAAGATCCGACCTTGTCTGTGGCGATTTGAGTAGGATCATCAGAGATTGGACTGCTAGAGCTTTACCTTCGTTCAGATTTAATGACCATTGACACCGGCGTTTGATCTGAAGCAGAAAAGATTAATGACCACTGACCCTGGCGTTAATCACCTACAGCTTGCCATGGAATGAATCATCAGAAGTTGAAGTAGACAGTGAGAAAAGTTGATCCAGAAGGAGGAAGCATCTCCAAAGACTCAACCGCTCTCCTATCATTGAATCCACACCAATCCAGTAATACTTTATTTATTCTGTTTTTATGCATTTTTCACAACAACCATCTTTTCTAATCGCCTGACTAAGATCTACAAGGTAGCCATTGCTTGCTCAATCCGACAATATTCGTGGGATTCGACCCTCACTTATCTGAGGTATTACTTGGACGACTCGGTGAACTTGCCGGTCTATCTGTGCGAATATTGCGGAGTCAATTTCGCGCACCATCCAACAAGATCATCAGAGGTAGAATAATCTTCATTGCAGTCCAATCTTCGTCATCATCTTCAGCAAGATCATTCTTCATCGTCGTCACCAGTATCTTCACCATTGGCTGCTCTTCCTACTTGTAAGTCAGCCTCTTCAAATTTCATTTTTTGAATGTGAACAAAATTAAAACTAGCTTGTGCTGAATTTTTATTTATGAGATTGCTGAATGCTGATGAACAGAATTTGTATTTTTTGGATTGCTACTAAACTGATTTTTTATTATTCTTCAATTTTTGTTTTTGGTTTTTCTTTCTGAACTTTTTTGTTTTGTTATTTAGCTGATTAGATTATATAATTAAAGCACAGTCATTGAGAAGTTCATTGAAAATGATACGACTCTGGTTTTTAGATTGGTGATGGTGGTATTGGTACCTGGAACAACAATAGAGGAGGAGGGAGGGACCATTGAAGAGGGTAGCTTAGGGCAAAAGGATTGGAAATTTTTTCAGCTTATAATTGTTTAATTAAATATAAAGGACAACTCAGTAATTAGTTAAGAAACATGTCATATCATCAAAATTCGGTGTCCACCTCGGCATCCTTTTTTGTCAGAAATGTGCTTTGGTGAATCCAGGAATACGCTTGTGAATTTTTAAAATCATATAAGGACCATTTTATCGATAATAAAAGTCAAGTACCATTTTGTTAGTATCAAAATCTTTAATTTCAAGTACTGAATTGATATTTACCTCTTATTATTATTGTTGTTGCTCTTGTTGTTAACTCATTATTTAATTTTGAGATAAAATAAATTGGATACAATTCTTATTTATATTTTACCTACATCAATTGTTCCTAAGACAAGATTATCAAATTAATATCGATGGTATCATATTATTATTATTATTATTATTATTATTATTATTATTATTATTATTATTATTATTATTATTATAGTAATAAAAAATGTATTTCTAAAGAGCTTTCTTTTTCTGAGGAAAGGGAGCCAGAAGAGATTGTGAAAAACCCATCTATTTTGCAACATAATGGAGAGCATAGAGGGTCATCTTGAACTGCTCTTTCTTGTATTGAGGGATTCCTGTCGAAAACACCTGAGCAGCAAGAAAATTAGCCTAAATTTCATTATTCAAAGCATTGTCATCATCATCAATAGGGAAAAAGGAGGCGTTCAAACCAAGTTGGGATGCAATTTCGACGAAAAAAGAAGCAAGCATCAGTTCTTCATTTCAAAAATTTTTGCATGAGTGGAGCAATGAAAATACTACCCAAAATATTTCTTCGGTCGAGGTGACGTCTTTAAAGTTTGGATGGAGAGTGGCCAATCGAAAACCTTCAATATGTTATTTTTCCGAAGTGGTAGGCCCATCTTGCTTTGTATGATTTTCGAAAATGGCATTTAGCCAAAGTTGTAAAAGCCAGAGGGGACCTCCTGCAGTAATCAAAGACCTCTTTCAAAGGCAATCAGTTAAATACCCCAATTTGTCATACAGATTACCTAAGATTAGTTTGGCTAAGTTGAATTTAGGGCCTTCATGAAGCAGAGCAGCAAGAGGGATGAATAACTTTTCTATCGAGAAACTCCTCTAGCAAAAGATTATGGTGTTTAACCAGTAGTATAAAAAGGTCACGTGTTCATCATCCGTAGTAGGAGTATCCTCCTGGCCCATATTGCTCTTGATGAAATCACTATAAGAACTCCAATGTTGTAACTTTTAGTGGGTTTCATATCAAATGTAGCTATGGGGTTGCCTATTGACAATCCTGTGATGGCAGCCACGTCGAAAAGGGTGGGGCCAACCATTCCACAAGGCAGATGAAATTTTTTAGTGGCTTGATTCCAGAAACAGAGTGTAGCGCCAATCATCCAATGGTGGGCAGTTAGTTTGAAGTGTGAAAGGCGAAGAAGTTCATGAATACCCAGTGTTCTCCAAACTTCACCCATTTCTGGCTCAAGCCGTTGGTACCAAGCAAGGAAATAACCTCCAGTTTTGAATGTGATTTTGAGATTATATCTAAAGGGTTTTTTGTTGTCGATAAAAGGTGCGATGAAAAGATCTTGCTCAATTAACAAATATTCTCCTTTGGCACTTAGGAAGAAATGAGCATTTTTCTTGGCTTGTGCAAAGGTTTGTATGGGGCCAACAAAGCAACAAGTATCATCCTCGGCAGTAAAAGGAATGAGGATCCTTTTGTGATCTGGCACGCTGATGAACGGACATATTCTTATGCCGGTTAGAAACTAGTAATGAATCCGATCGTGAGTATAGTCTAAGCAACACTCGAATACTGCATCAAACAATTCTAAAATCTATGACCGAGAGTATTGATCCCGAGTCGTTATCCCTAGGAATTGCTTTAGAATGTGCATCATTGATTAGGAAAGCTTTTATGGTTTTGAGAGTTGGTTCAAGAATTCAAGTTAGCAAAGCAAACAACAATTAATTGAGATAAAAGCCTTGGCTAAGGGTAAGCATTGGAAGTTTCATCATTATAGTTTCCTTCAATTATGATAAGAGTTGATTATTGCTTCACTTAGTTAACCCCCTAACAATGGAGGAAAGTCAAGTGAGAGTAACTAGCTTGAGTCACAAGTCCTAGTCTCACCCTAGGGAAGTCTAGCTTTAGTGCACTCCAAGTCAATTAGCAACTTCTTAATTCATAATCTACAATTGATATCTACTATTCAAGTGTCTCCAATAACTCAACCCCTAAGCCAAGTAAGAGGAATCTACTCCATAGCTAGGGTTGTCATTATCACAAACAATTGGTAGGCAATCATAGAAAACATGATATAATTGAGAGAAGAGAATTGAATTAAAGCTATCTAATCCAAACAATCATCAACAATCAAACAATTGAATGAAACTTCAATTCATTAATCCAAATTCAAAGTAACAAAGTCAACCAAATCTAGATCTAAGGAATTGAATCAAAAAAGCATCAATTAAGAGTAGAAGAAGAGTAGATCTACAACTTGTACCAAAGCAAAAGTGAATTAGCAATGGATCTCACCAAGAAATCAAAGGAGAATTGCAATGGAGGAAGTGAAATTCTAGAGAGAAGTTGGAGTTTCTCTCTCTAAAAATAAAATGTAACTAACTCCCTAAAATATCTAGAATTATGACTAATTGTCCTCACACCCTAATCCTTGGTCTTCTTAAGCTTTTCCCTCCAAAATCTACTCCAAAACAGGGCCTAGGAACCCCCTGAAATCGCTGGGCACGTGTTCCTTTTAAAAAATCATGTGCGCACATCGACGCGTACGCGCACTGCACGCATACGCGTTCTTGGGTCTTTTGCGATCTGCACGCAGGCGAAAGGTGCACGCGAGCGTCATAAGGAATATGGCCCAGCCATTTAGGCACGCCGGCTCCTCGCTCGGCTCCACTGCGCTGGCTCTGGATGAGCGCATCCATGCGTATGCGTACGGTGCGCGTGCGCGTGCATGTCCAAACTCCAATTCTTTGATTTGTTCCATACTCCTTCCATTCATGCATGCTTCCTTCATTCCTCTTAGCCATTTTTGCCTATAACTTCTGAAATCACTTAACAAACGGATCAAGGCATCTAATGGTAATAGAGGAGGATTACAATATCTCAATTTTGATGTAAAAGAAGCATATTTTCTTCTATGAGGTAAAATGGGAAAGGAATACAAAATCATGCAGTTTTTATATGAATAAGTGTGGAAGATCATTGATAAAACCCTTAGATTCTATAGATGATAAACCCTAAAAACAGGGTTTATCAACCTCCCCACACTTAAAGTATAGCATGTCCTCATGCTAAAGGAAAGTAAAAGATCAAAGGACCACAAGGGAGTGGGACTTATGTGATGCAATCTACCTACATGAATGCAACTAGGGTGTATGCTACTATCCACTTGGCCAAGAGCAATTCAATCTTCCTAGAATACGCATATAAATGCACATAGGGCACGATGATGGTCAATGTATGAACTCTACTAATTCTAGTCATTGAAGTGAAATATGCATAGCTTGCATGAAGAATGCTCGCGAGAGCCGGGAACAAGGAGTTGAGCTTCGAACCCCTCACCGGAAGTATTTGCACTCTATTCGCTCGGTGTATAGGGTTGATCACTCAATCCCCCCTACTTCATACTTTTCCAAAATTTATTTTTCTTCTAACAATCGACATATATTCCATGCATGCATACAAGTATCATGGGGTCTTTTCTTTAGGTTGTAATGGGGCTAGGGTCAAGGTAGGGATGTATATTTGGTCAAGTGAGCATGAAATTTGAATCTTTGATGAGCTTAAACTTCCCACCTAACCTATGGCATCTTATACAATTCTAAACTAACCTAACTACCCATGTTTCACTTTCACATACTCATGTATTCCTTTTCATTTCATAACACTTATGCATTGATTTTATTGAGCTTCGCTTTGCTTTGGGGCATTTTGTCCCCTTTTTATTTCTTTTTTTTTCTTTCTTTTTTCTAAATTTTTTTTCTTTTCCATATTTTTTTCTTTTTCTTTTCTTTTTCTCATTTTTTTTATATACAAGATCATCAATGCATAAGGTTTTACATTTGTTACACATGAGCATGTACCCAATTCTCAATATTTACAATAGAAATACAAAACTACCCTTTTATTCCCCCAATGTCCCAAGATTCCCACACTTGAATGATACACACACTCTAGCCTAAGCTAATCAAAGATCCCAATAAGGACTTTTATTGTTTTTCGCTTTAAGGTTTGTAATGTGCTAAATTAAGAACAAAGTGGGTTAATCGTAGGCTCAACTTTGGCTAACAAAGGAAGATAAAAAGTAGGGCTATTTGGGTAAGTGAGCTAATTGAAACGATGGCCTCAATCATATAAATGCATGAGTACAAGGAATAATGGACATATAGAATTAAACAAATCAAAGATCACAATCGTAGGAGGAGAACAATTGCACACAAGAAGGGAAAATAAGTGGTTATAAGATGTAACGACACCATTAGGCTCAAAACTCACTTGCTTGTGTTCTTAGCTCAAAATCCATGCTCCAAATTACATTCTTTAAACAAGCTAAGCATCAAAAGATTTTCAAAATTGGTAGGGTTGCCCTAAAATTCTAGTTTTCTAGGAGAGAAGTCATTACTCTAACCAAGTGAATTTATTAAGAGATAATTAGTATGCAAAAGATGCTAAAAAAAGAATGAGAAACCTAATATGCAATCTATCCTAGTTAACAAAAGAGATTCAAAAAATTTATTCGGGTGTTACCTATGAAGACCGGTCGGCCGACCGACTTTCCCACACTTAGAAGTTGGCACGGTCCTCCGTGCCTTGAGTGAGACGCAGTGGTTGATCGGCTTCCGAGTGTCCATCCTCTTCTTCATTATCGCTTTCCTCATTATCGGTGCCGGTGGACGTGAAAATTTCCGGTTCTTCCATAGGTGGTGCTAGGAAACTTAGAAGCTTCTTGACAAAAGCGTAACGGCGTTGATTACGCCGCTCATAACGGTCAAGCTTCTTGTGGAGGTCCTCTATGTGTTGCATGGATGACTTTGGTGGAGCGGATGAGGTGGAGGGGATGCTCATGGGGACGGTTAGGTGTGGCTCTTCCATGTCTGCCAGAGGGTAAAGATATCTCCCGTTTGGAACAATATCTCCATCCACCGAGATCATGGCCCTTCTATCCTTGGTCTCCCGGGGAACACCGACTGCGGCGACTAAGTCGGTCACTAGAGCAGGAAAGGGTAGGTTCCCCTTAGCGTGGATGCGGCCCATAGATTAGCGGATGAGACGGGGAATATGCACTGATCTCTCAGTGAGGACACACCAAACCAATAAGGCTAACTCGGCAGTGATAGATGAGCCATGGGTGCTTGGGAGCACATAGTGGGCTAGAATTTGGGCCCATGCTTGAGCCTCTCTAGTGAGAAAACGTGCGGTGATGCCCTTGGGCCGGAGTCTCATCCTTCCTCGAATCCAGAATGATTTGGGTATAGCAATGACCTTGAGGATGGCATCCCAATCAAACGCATATTAGCACCGTGCTGACAAAATCTCTTGATAAGCATCCATCCCTTCTGCTAACGGTTCGGTCTTAAGCACACGTTGAATGGCCTCCTCTGTGACGGGAACTTGTCTTCGGCGCACAAATACCGATGCAAGGGTGGGAGAATGATAGTTAGTGTAGAATTCTACCACCCAAGACAAGTTTGCCTCTCGTGGCTTCCTCAATAGGAACTCACATTGCTGCCATTCGATGCGGGGCATGATGAGCGGTATGACATGAGCCGGAGGGGCTAGAAGGGGCTCCGCATGATAGTTCCTTGGTTTGATCAAGGGGAAGAAAAGTTTGCAATAGCGGTTGGGGAACTTGTTCGGATCCCTTGCCGGATTGTCCTTCTCCAAAACATCAATGTTGGCAACGCTCCTTGTCTTATTGGAGAGGGGCTTGGCTTTAGGTCCTTGTTGTGCTTTGCTAGTGGACCGGGAGGGTGCCTTCTTGGGCGCCTTTCCATTGTCTCTTTTGATCACTGATAAACCACTATTTTATGGTTTATCTTGTGCTCAATTGAGTGATTTTTATCAACTCTTTACCCATTTATTCATACTAATCGCATGCTTTATGTTTTCCTTCCAGATTTTGTGCTATGATTGAAAATATGCTTCTTTGGCCTTTATATTGCTAATATTAATCCTCTCTTATCATCATTAGATGCCTTGATATGTGTGTTAAGTGTTTTCAGAGATTAATCACCATCCTAGAAAAGAAGGAAAAGTGGTGAAATTAAGCTCAAAGAGGCACCAAGAAAGAATAAGCATGCTAGTGATAAAGCATAAAAGAATAAGTGGCTTAGATACATGACAGCTGCAACATGTAACTAAGGCAATAATGAAAATCTTGGCTAATCACTAGCATGTGATGTATGAGTAGTATAGGCATGCAAACAAGAAGCATGAGAAGCACACACTCTTAATCATCAACAACAAGAAGTGGAAAATAGGAGAGGAGCATGTAGAAATGAAACAAGAAATGTAGTAAGCTCAATGCACATATGAACAAACAAGTGAATGAGAAAGAGCACTAAGATAGAAAACACTAAGTCAAAATAACCCCAAGAAGTTATGTGGGTCTTTCATCAATCACTTGGTGTGCATCCCTTCTATGACAAAAATAGAGAGAAGAGTGACAATGTAATATCCCATAAAGTATCATCAATCATCATATCACACCACAAATTGCAAAAGAGAGCAAGTAAATCAAACAAACTCATCAATGCAAGAGTAAGCTCCACTTGGAACACCCATAAGAGAATGAAAGGAAAGAAGGAAAGAAAATTCAACAAGCAAAGAAAACATGAATGAAACTAACTAAGAGGGAGAGTAAGGGAATGTAACTAAGGAAAGGAAGAAGGAAAAGGAAAACCAAACAAAAGTGGAAATGAGGAGTACCTTGAGAGGGGTAAGAAGAGATGGGGTATGGAGGTGAGAGGAAGGGTAGTGAAGAGTGAGAGAGAGGAGAGGGAAAAGAGAGGTGTGGGTCTGCCGGAGGTGGTGGTTGCTGCCGATGGTGGCAGAGACGGGGGGTGGTAGAGATGGTAAGAGAGGAGGGAAGAGGTGAAGAAGAAATGGGTGGTAAGAAGAAAGAAAGAAATTGAAGAAGAAAGGTGCGCTAAAGCAATTGGTTCGCAGAACCGACGCGCGTGCGCGTGCATGGGCGAAAATCAGTAAAGGCGCGGACGCGCTGATGCGAGAGTATCTTGTCTATCTTTTCCTAGTGAATTTGCATCTAATTTATTGAGTTTAATTAAGAATTACTTATATTTTAGCCACTATGGATGCTATTTTGAGTTTTGTGCAATACTGTTTATTTTAGGTAGCATTTGGCGGAATTTGATGAAATTTCTGTAGAGAAAGAGAAGAAGCCAAGGAGATGACCAGCGAATACCGATGCGGACGCATGGCTCACGCGACCGCGCGGAATGGAGGAAATCGCAATGACGCGATCGCGTGCCTGACGCGAACGCGTGGGTTGGAATCTGCACAAATGACGCGAACGCGTGGATGACGCGGACGCGTCACATATGCCACGTGTAGAAAATGTAGAAAAACACTGGGGGCGATTTCTGGGCTATTTTAACTCAATTTTCAGCCTAGAAAACACAGATTAGAAGCTGCAGAATGGACAGAACAAGTGGCCCCCACTCATCAACTGAAGATCTGTTAATTAATTCAAATTTAAATTCAAATCTTAAATTAGGAAAATATATTATTTTAATTTTTAGTTTTAGATATTAGATTTTAAATTTATTAGGATTAGTTATAAAAAGGGAGGAAGCTTTCCTTTCTTTGGAGAGAGGTCCTGGGGAGGATCCCATTCCATCTCAATTTACAATCTTTATTTTCCCTCTCAATAATGAGCAACTAATCCTCCATTGTTAAGGTTAGGAGCTCTGTCTATTTGTATGGATTGATTTTATTACTTTTTCTATTTTAATTTATGCATGGATTTATATTTCAATAATTGTTTTCGTTCATATTTTATGAATTTGGGTGGAACGGAAGTATGACTCATATTTTAATTGAGTTCTTGTAAAACTTGGAAAAGCTCTTTACTTGAACAACAGCTTGAAAACATATTATACTGAATTTCTAATTGTTTGTATTTAACGGGATACGTGACATATAATCTCCTTATTTTTGGATAATTAGGATTCTTTAGGCATATAAACTAGAAATTGATCATCACCCTTTAATTGGAATTAATTGACCAAAGAATTGGCAGTTAATGAATTTTACAGGAGACTAGGAAGGTCTAAGGAATTAAGGTCTAGTCACATATAGTTTGCCATTAATTAAATCTTGCATAATTAAAATAGTTAGTAAGAAAAATTAATCCGGAAAAATAGATAACTCTGAAACCTTAACTATCTTCTCCATATTTTATTCCCAACTTATTTATCTGCCTATCTTTAATATTTTTTATATTGTTTAATGTCTTTTATATTGCATCTCAACACTATTTTCTGTTTGTCTAACTAATCCTATCAAACGCTATTGTTGCTTAATCCATCAATCCTCGTGGGATCGACCCTTACTCACGTAAGGTATTACTTGGTACGACCCGGTACATTTGCCGGTTAGTAAGTGTGATTGTTAAATACCGCACCAAGTTTTTGGCGCTGTTGTCGGGGATTGATTGTGATTAACAACTATTAATTGTTTGGTTGTTTAGATTAGGCGTTTTAATTTTAATTTTATTTAAATATTATTTTATTATTATTTCAAAAAAAAAATTTTAAATTTTTCTTGTTTTTCCGTTAGCAAACTCCCCTGCCCCGTTTTATTAATTTTGTTTACTTCCGTTAAAATTTTTTTTTTTAAAAATCACGTCGAATTTTTTTTTGTTTTATTTTATTTCTCTTTTCATTTTCAGTTTTTTCTTTTTCTTTCTTCGTTTTACTTTGTTTATTTTTTTTATTTATTTTTTATATTCTATTAATTTTATTTTATTTTTATCTAAAAAAATAATAAAAAATAATAAAAAAAATTTAAAAAAATAAAAAATAAAATAAAAATAAAAATATTTTAAACCATTATTATTTTTTTTTATTCTTAATTTCTGAAATTAAGTTTGGTGTTTCCTAGTTAGTTTTATTTTAATTTTTTTTTAATTCTTAGAATTCTGTTCTTTCTTCTTTGCTTTCCTGTTTACTACATGGTGCGTTTAATCCTTTTTGGTGTTTTGTGTTGAGGAAAAATAATGGAGAGAGATTACATGAGTTACTACTCACACTCAAGTAGTTATTCATATTATGGTGGATGGAGGAACTATCAAAATGTTGGTTGGCAAAGCCAAAACCAAAGAAACTTCAATGCTCCATGTTCCAACTACCAAGAACCATCATATTTCTATCCATATCAAGAGCCACCTTCAGATATTGAAGCTCCTCAGAAGAAGGGTGTTATGGAAGTAGAAATTTTTAATGCTATTCTTGCCCAAAACAAGCTTATGACTCAGCAATTAAATTTACTTACTCAACAGATGGGTAGCATGCAAGTCCCAGCTATCAACACCCAAAATCCTCTTCAAGAAGTCAATTACATGGGGAGTGCTCCTAGAAACCCCAACAATGATCCCTATTCTAAGACTTACAATCAGGGGTGGAGAAATCACCCAAATTTTGGGTGGAGAGAGCAACCTCAGAGGTCACAAGATTTTAATCATAATTCTCAAGATGGTTCTCAACAGAATAATTTTAATAACCACCAGTTTCAATCAACTCAGCAGGCAAACTCTAAATCCCAAGAAGATTCTAATTGGGAGATGATGATGAGTTTTATGCATGAAACCAGAGCCTCCATTAGAAACCTGAAAGTGCAAATGGGCCAATTGAGCACGCAATTACCTGAGAAGTCTGCAAGTACATTTCCAAATGATACAGTGGTGAACCCAAGAGAAAACTGCAAGGCTATTCAACTGAGAAGTGGTAAAGTAGCTGGCTCTGAGACCAAGGTCAATGAAGAGTCAGTCGAAAAAGAAAGCCACCAAGAGAAAGAGGTTGAAATTGAGGAAGCTTGCAAAGAGGTGGTAGAATTCAAAGAAGAACACAAGGAAGTGGAGCTTGCAAGACCTCTTCCAAAGCCATCACCATCCAATACAACATTTAAGTGGGTAAAATTCCTATCCTTAATCCTTACTTTCCCACTTGAATATGGGCTACTGGAGACGGATGGTCAACTTAGAGCTCTTTGTGGCATTAAGAGTGAAAGGAAGATGGTTAGTGGTAAGAGTTGTCAAGCAAGGTTCAATATGGTTGCATGCTCCGAATTGAAGTGCAAGAATTGGTGTAGAGCTAATTTGAATGGGTCTAGAAGGTTGTTTGGATGTCTCTTTGAGAATTTAGATTGCTTGCCACCCGGTAGGAACAATGGTGATACACAAGAAGACGGGTGTAAAAGCAAGGTTTGGGACCCTGAAATTCATTCCCACAATCAACACTCTTGGGGCTTTGTCACTTGCTTCAACTTGCTCAAAGGCGTTATGTGCCTAGTTTGGGATCCCGGTAGCCATTGGAATTACAAACATTGGTGGACATTTCTGGATCAGTACAAGCACAAGCCACCATGAGAATAAGCTCACAACATGTCCAACTTAAGGACTTTAACTAAAAGTGCTTGGTGGGAGACAACCCACCGTGGTATGATCATTCTTTTTCATTCTTAGTTGTTTTTCGTAGTAGTAGTTTTTACTTATTTGATTTTTATTAAGTTCTGACTAATTTTCTGATCATGCAGCTATTTTATCACAAGAACCGAACACGTCAGGCTAAAAAAAAAAGAGAGAGAGAGGCACTCGACGCGATCGCGTCATCCACCTGAACGCGTCAATCATGTGTGCGTGAAAAATAAATTTGAACAGAGAGTTGTGCGGGAGTGGCGCAAGAATGATGCCTCTAGCACAAACAAGCCCACACGGACGCATGGCTCACGCGACCGCGTCATTCATGATTTTTGCCACTTCACGCGACCGCGTCATCCACGCGGACGCGTGACCCGAAAAATCGACGTAAAAAAGGTGTCTAGACAGAGAGTTAAGCTGGCTTGTGGCAAGAAGTGTGCTAAAAGCACAAATTTGGTCACGTGGACGTGTGCCCGATGCGTCCGCGTCAATTGCATAAATGGCCATCCACGCGAACGCGTGCATGACGCGAACGCGTCGTAGGAAAATGTGGCTCCCAAGCCATGCGAACAGAAAGTCACGCGGGCGCACAAAATTCAAAGCACGCGGATGCGTGCCTGACGCTAACGCGTCATTGACGCGAACGCGTCGCTTGCGCCGCCCAGTTTCCTTCTCTCTCTCCCAATCCTAATTCTCTCTTTTTCTCTTATCCTTTTATTTTTTTTATTTTATTTTAATATTTGTCTTTTCTATTTTCAGTTCTTCTTTGCTTGAGGACAAGCAAACCTTTAAGTTTGGTGCTGACGCTGCGCTTATAGGTTTTCTAGTACAAAAGGGAGGCGAATCATCTTCGCGAAGGAGCACAACCTGAAGAATAAAGCGATCACTAGGAAAATTAAGGTGGTTGAGTTCCTTTCATTTTTTATTCCTCCCCTCTTTTTCTATGTTATGTTCCGGTTTCCTGTTATTTTGCTTTGTTTGTTGCATGATCCTTTATTAGTTAGAATCCTAGGACTAGTTTAGTTTTCTTATTGCTTTAATTCTGAAAAGATGTCTCATGTATTACTCACTGAGCTTATATATATATATATATATATGAGTGATATATTGCATGAGAAAGTGGGTCTATATTGAATAATAGTCTTATTTACTTAAATGTGGTGGTATTTTCTTTGATTCTGAATGCATGACATGAACAGTGCATATTTTTTTGATAGTGAAGTTTATGAATGTTAAAATTGTTGGCTCTTGAAAGAATGATGAAAAAGAAAAATGTTATTGATAATCTGAAAAATCATAAAATTGATTCTTGAAGTAAGAAAAAGCAGTGAAAAACACAAAGCTTGCGAAAAAAAAAATTTAAAATAAATAAAAAAAAAGAAAAAGAAAAAGCAAGTAGAAAAAGCCAATAACCCTTTAAACTAAAAGACAAAGGGTAAAAAGGATCCAAGACTTTGAGCATTAATGGATAGGAGGGCCCTAAGGAATAAAATCCTGGCCTAAACGGCTAAATCAAGCTGTCCCTAACCATGTGTTTGTGGCGTGAAGGTGTCAAGTGAAAAGCTTGAGACTGAGCGGTTAAAGTCGTGGTCCAAAGCAAAAAGAGTGTGCTTAAGAACTCTGGGCACCTCTAACTGGGGACTCTAGCAAAGCTGAGTCACAATCTGAAAAGGTTCACCCAGTTATGTGTCTGTGGCATTTATGTATCCGGTGGTAATACTGGTAAACAAAATGCTTAGGGTCACAGCCAAGACTCATAAAGTAGCTGTGTTCAAGAATCAACATACTGAACTAGGAGAGTCAATAACACTATCTGAATTCTGAGTTCCTATGGATGTCAATCATTCTGAACTTCAAAAGATAAAGTGAAATGCCAAAACTGTTCAGGATTGCAGTTGTAAACCCCACTATAAGAGAAGACATGGGCTTAATTGAACTCTCATTCTCATGCAAATTCACATCCTAAGTTTATATTAGTTTTGGTTGCTTGAGGACAAGCAACAGTTTAAGTTTGGTGTTATGATGCGTGAGCATCTTGTCTATCTTTTCCTAGTGAATTCGCATCTAATTTATTGAGTTTAATTAAGAATTAATTATATTTTAGCCACTATGGATGATATTTTGAGTTTTTTGCAATACTGTTTATTTTAGGTAGCATTTGGCGGAATTTGATGGAATTTCTGCAGAGAAAGAGAAGAAGTCAAGGAGATGACCAGCGAATACCGACGCGGACGCATGGATCGCGCGACCACACGGAATGGAGGAAATCGCAATGACGCGATCGCGTGCCTGACGCGAACGCGTGTGTTGGAATCTGCACAAATGACGTGAACGCGTGGATGACGCGGACGCGTCACATACGCCACGTGCAGAAAATGTAGAAAAACGCTGGGGCGATTTCTGGGCTGTTTTTAACTCAATTTTCAGCCCAGAAAACACATATTAAAAGCTGCATAATGGACAGAACAAGTGGTCCCCACTCATCAACTGAAGATCTGTTAATTAATTCAAATTTAAATTCAAATCTTAAATTAGGAAAAGATATTATTTTAATTTTTAGTTTTAGATATTAGATTTTAAATTTATTAGGATTAGTTATAAAAAGGGAGGAAGCTTTCCTTCCTTTGGAGAGAGGTCCTGGGGAAGATCCCATTCCATCCCAATTTATAATCTTTATTTTCCCTCTCAATAATGAGCAACTAATCCTCCATTGTTAAGGTTAGGAACTCTGTCTATTTGTATTGATTGATTTTATTACTTTTTCTATTTTAATTTATGCATGGATTTATATTTCAATAATTGTTTTCGTTCATATTTTATGAATTTGGGTGGAACGGAAGTATGACCCATATTTTAATTGAGTTCTTGTAAAACTTGGAAAAGCTCTTTACTTGAACAACAGCTTGAAAACATATTATACTGAAATTCTAATTGTTTGTATTTAACGGGATACGTGACATATAATCTCCTTATTTTTGGATAATTAGGATTCTTTTGGCATATGAACTAGAAATTGATCATCACCCTCTAGTTAGAATTAATTGACCAAGGAATTGGCAGTTAATGAATTTTAGAGGAGACTAGGAAGGTCTAAGGAATTAGGGTCTAGTCACATATAGTTTGCCATGAATTAAATCTTGCATAATTAAAATAGTTAGTAAGAAAAATTAATCCGGAAAAATAGATAACTCTGAAACCTTAACTATCTTCTCCATATTTTATTCACAACTTATTTATCTGCCTATCTTTAATATTTTTTATATTGTTTAATGTCTTTTATATTGTATCTCAACACTATTTTCTGTTTGTCTAACTAATCCTATCAAACGCTATTGTTGCTTAATCTATCAATCCTCGTGGGATCGACCCTTACTCACGTAAGGTATTACTTGGTACGACCCGGTGCACTTGCCGGTTAGTAAGTGTGGTTGTTAAATACCGCACCAAGTTTTTGGCGCCGTTGCGAGGGATTGTTTGTGATTAACAGCTATTAATTGTTTGATTGTTTAGATTAGGCGTTTTAATTTTAATTTTATTTAAATATTATTTTATTATTATTTCAAAAAAAAATTTTAAATTTTCCTTGTTTTTCCGTTACAAAACTCCCCTGCCCCCGTTTTATTAATTTTGTTTACTTCCGTTAAAATTTTTTTTTTTAAAAATCACGTCGAATTTTTTTTTGTTTTATTTTATTTCTCTTTTTATTTTCAGTTTTTTATTTTTTTTTCGTTTTACTTTGTTTATTTTTTTTATTTACTTTTTATATTTTATTAGTTTTATTTTATTTTTATCTAAAAAAAATAATAAAAAATAATAAAAAAATAAAAAATAAAATAAAAATAAAAATATTTTAAACCATTATTTTTTTTACTCTTAATTTCTGAAATTAAGTTTGGTGTTTCCTAGTTGGTTTTATTTTAATTTTTTTTTAATTCTTAGAATTCTATTCTTTCTTCTTTACTTTCCTGTTTACCACATGGTGCGTTTAATCTTTTTTGGTGTTTTGTACTGAGGAAAAATAATGGAGAGAGATCACATGGGTTACTACTCACACTCAAGTAGTGATTCATATTATGGTGGATGGAGGAACTATCAAAATGTTGGTTGGCAAAGCCAAAACCAAAGAAACTTCAATGCTCCATATTCCAACTACCAAGAACCATCATATTTCTACCCATATCAAGAGCCACTTTCAGATATTGAAGCTCCTCAGAAGAAGGGTATTATGGAAGTAGAAATTTTTAATGATATTCTTGCCGAAAATAAGCTTATGACTCAGCAATTAAATTTACTTACTCAACAGATGGGTAGCATGCAAGTCCCAGCTATCAACACCCAAAATCCTCTTCAAGAAGTCAATTACATGGGGAGTGCTCCTAGAAACCCCAACAATGATCCCTATTCTAAGAGTTACAATCAGGGGTGGAGAAATCACCCAAATTTTGGGTGGAGAGAGCAACCTCAGAGGTCACAAGATTTTAATCATAATTCTCAAGATGGTTCTCAACAGAATAATTTTAATAACCACCAGTTTCAATCAACTCAGCAGGCAAACTCTAAATCCCAAGAAGATTCTAATTGGGAGATGATGATGAATTTTATGGAGGAAACCAGAGCCTCCATTAGAAATTTGGAAGTGCAAATGGGCCAAATGAGCACGCAATTACCTGAGAAGTCTGCAAGTACATTTCCAAATGATACAGTGGTGAACCCAAGAGAAAACTGCAAGGCTATTCAACTGAAAAGTGATAAAGTAGCTGGCTTTGAGGCCAAGGTCAATGAAGAGTCAGTCGAAAAAGAAAGCCACCAAGAGGAAGAGGTTGAAATTGAGGAAGCTTGCAAAGAGGTGGTAGAATTCAAAGAAGAACGCAAGGAAGTGGAGCTTGCAAGACCTCTTCCAAAGCCATCACCATCCAATACAACATTTAAGTGGGTAAAATTCCTATCCTTAATCCTTACTTTCCCACTTGAATATGGGCTACTGGAGACGGATGGTCAACTTAGAGCTCTTTGTGGCATTAAGAGTGAGAGGAAGATGGTTAGTGGTAAGAGTTGTCAAGCAAGGTTCAACATGGTTGCATGCTCCAAATTGAAGTGCAAGAATTGGTGTAGAGCTAATTTGAATGGGTCTAGAAGGTTGTTTGGATGTCTCTGTGAGAATTTAGATTGCTTGCCACCCGGTGGGAACAATGGTGATACACAAGAAGACAGGTGTAAAAGCAAGGTTTGGGACCCTGAAATTCATTCCCACAATCAACACTCTTGGGGCTTTGTCACTTGCTTCAACTTGCTCAAAGGCGTTATGCGCCTAGTTTGGGATCCCGGTAGCCATTGGAATTACAAACATTGGTGGAGATTCCTGGATCAGTACAAGCACAAGCCACCATGAGAATAAGCTCACAACATGTCCAACTTAAGGACTTTAACTAAAAGTGCTTGGTGGGAAACAACCCACCGTGGTATGATCGTTCTTTTTCATTCTTAGTTGTTTTTCGTAGTAGTAGTTTTTACTTATTTGATTTTTATTAAGTTCTGACTAATTTTCTGATCATACAGCTATTTTATCACAGGAACCGAACACCTCAGGCTAAAAAAAAAAAAGAGAGAGAGAGAGAGGCACACGACGCGATCGCGTCATCCACGCGAACGCGTCAATCATGTGTGCGTGAAAAATAAATTTGAAAAGAGAGTTGTGCGGGAGTGGCGCAAGAATGATGCCTCTAGCACAAACAAGCCCACGCTGACGCATGGCTCACGCGACCGCGCGGAATGGAGGAAATCGCAATGACGCGATCGCGTGCCTGACGCGAACGCGTGAGTTGGAATCTGCACAAATGATGCGAACGCGTGAATGACGCGGACGCGTCACATACGCCACGTGCAGAAAATGTAGAAAAACGCTGGGGCGATTTCTGGGCTGTTTTAACTCAATTTTCAACCCAGAAAACACATAATAGAAGCTGCAGAATGGACAGAATAAGTGGTCCCCACTCATCAACTGAAGATCTGTTAATTAATTCAAATTTAAATTCAAATCTTAAATTAGGAAAAGATATTATTTTAATTTTTAGTTTTAGATATTAGATTTTAAATTTATTAGGATTAGTTATAAAAAGGGAAGAAGCTTTCCTTCCTTTGGAGAGAGGTCCTTGGGAGGATCCCATTCCATCCCAATTTACAATCTTTATTTTCCCTCTCAATAATGAGCAACTAATCCTCCATTGTTAAGGTTAGGAGCTCTGTCTATTTGTATGGATTGATTTTATTACTTTTTCTATTTTAATTTATGCATGGATTTATATTTCAATAATTGTTTTCGTTCATATTTTATGAATTTGGATGGAACGGAAGTATGACCCATATTTTAATTGAGTTCTTGTAAAACTTGGAAAAGCTCTTTACTTGAACAACAGCTTGAAAACATATTATACTGAATTTCTAATTGTTTGTATTTAACGGGATACGTGACATATAATCTCCTTATTTTTGGATAATTAGGATTCTTTTGGCATATAAACTAGAAATTGATCATCACCCTCTAATTGGAATTAATTGACCAAGGAATTGGCAGTTAATGAATTTTAGAGGAGACTAGAAAGGTCTAAGAAATTAGGGTCTAGTCACATATAGTTTGCCATGAATTAAATCTTGCATAATTAAAATAGTTAGTAAGAAAAATTAATCCGGAAAAATAGATAACTCTAAAACCTTAACTATCTTCTCCATATTTTATTCCCAACTTATTTATCTGCCTATCTTTAATATTTTTTATATTGTTTAATATTTTTTATATTGCATCTCAACACTATTTTCTGTTTGTCTAACTAATCCTATCAAACGCTATTATTGCTTAATCCATTAATTCTCGTGGGATCGACCCTTACTCACGTAAGGTATTACTTGGTACGACCCGGTGCACTTGCCGGTTAGTAAGTGTGGTTGTTAAATACCGCACCAAATTTTTGGCGCCGTTGCCGGGAATTGATTGTGATTAACAACTATTAATTATTTTTTTTGGTGACAACAACTATTAATTATTTGATTGTTTAGATTAGGCATTTTAATTTTAATTTTATTTAAATATTATTTTATTATTATTTCAAAAAAAAAATTTAAAATTTTCCTTGTTTTTCCGTTAGCAAACTCCCCTGCCCCCGTTTTATTAATTTTGTTTACTTCCGTTAAAAAAATTTTTTTTAGAAATTACGTCGAATTTTTTTTGTTTTATTTTATTTCTCTTTTCATTATTAGTTTTTTCTTTTTTTTTTTTCTTCGTTTTACTTTGTTTATTTTTTTTATTTACTTTTTATATTCTATTAATTTTATTTTATTTTTATCTAAAAAAATAATAAAAAATAATAAAAAAATTAAAAAAAAATAAAAAATAAAATAAAAATAAAAATATTTTAAACCATTATTATTTTTTTTTACTCTTAATTTCTGAAATTAAGTTTGGTGTTTCCTAGTTAGTTTTATTTTTATTTTTTTTTAATTCTTAGAATTCTGTTCTTTCTTCTTTACTTTCCTGTTTACCACATGGTGCGTTTAATCCTTTTTGGTGTTTTGTGCTGAGAAAAAATAATGGAGAGATCACATGGGTTACTACTCACACTCAAGTAGTAATTCATATTATGGTGGATGGAGGAACTATCAAAATGTTGGTTGGCAAAGCCAAAACCAAAGAAACTTCAATGCTCCATGTTCCAACTACCAAGAACCATCATATTTCTACCCATATCAAGAGCCACCTTCAGATATTGAAGCTCCTCAGAAGAAGGGTGTTATGGAAGTAGAAGTTTTTAATGCTATTCTTGCCCAAAACAAGCTTATGACTCAGCAATTAAATTTACTTACTCAACAGATGGGTAGCATGCAAGTCCCAGCTATCAACACCCAAAATCCTCTTCAAGAAGTCAATTACATGGGGAGTGCTCCTAGAAACCCCAACAATGATCCCTATTCTAAGACTTATAATCAGGGGTGGAGAAATCACCCAAATTTTGGGTGGAGAGAGCAACCTCAAGGTCACAAGATTTTAATCATAATTCTCAAGATGGTTCTCAACAGAATAATTTTAATAACCACCAGTTTCAATCAACTCAGCAGGCAAACTCTGAATCCCAAGAAAATTCTAATTGGGAGATGATGATGAGTTTTATGGAGGAAACCAGAGCCTCCATTAGAAATTTGGAAGTGCAAATGGGCCAAATGAGCACGCAATTACCTGAGAAGTCTGCAAGTACATTTCCAAATGATACAGTGGTGAACCCAAGAGAAAACTGCAAGGCTATTCAACTGAGAAGTGGTAAAGTAGCTGGCTCTGAGACCAAGGTCAATGAAGAGTCAGTCGAAAAAGAAAGCCACCAAGAGGAAGAGGTTGAAATTGAGGAAGCTTGCAAAGAGGTGGTAGAATTCAAAGAAGAACGCAAGGAAGTGGAGCTTGCAAGACCTCTTCCAAAGCCATCACCATCCAATACAACATTCAAGTGGGTAAAATTCCTATCCTTAATCCTTACTTTCCCACTTGAATATGGGCTACTGGAGACGGATGGTCAACTTAGAGCTCTTTGTGGCATTAAGAGTGAGAGGAAGATGGTTAGTGGAAAAGCTCTTTACTTGAACAATAGCTTGAAAACATATTATCCTGAATTTCTAATTGTTTGTATTTAACGGGATACGTGACATATAATCCCCTTATTTTTGGATAATTAGGATTCTTGTGGCATATAAACTGGAATTTAATCATCACCCTCTAATTGGAATCAATTGACCAAGGAATTGGCAATTGACGAATTTTAGAGGAGACTAGGAAGGTCTAAGGAATTAGGGTCTAGTCACAAATAGTTTGCCATGAATTAAATCTTGCATGATTAAAATAGTTAATAAGAAAAGTCAATCAGGAAAATAGATAACTCTGAAGCCTTAACTGCCTTCTCAATATTTTATTCCCAACATTCTTACTTGCCTGTCTTCAAACTCTTCTTCATTGTTTAATGCTTTTGAACTTCCAATACTATTTTCTGCTAGTCTAACTAAGCCACATCAATTAACCATTATTGCTTAATCCATCAATCCTCGTGGGATCGACCCTTACTCACGTAAGGTATTACTTGGTATGACCCGGTGCACTTGCCGGTAAGTAAGTGTGGTTGTAAATTACCGCACCACGCGCACGGTGCACGGACGCACAAAGTAATGAAATGCCAGTGTGCGCACGAGCGCCAGGTGCGCATGTGCGTGCATGTAAGTTGTGCCCTCAGCATAGGTTGCGCACAACTCTGACTCAACTCTCGGGAAAGAGTACCATAAAATAAAATTTGGTGATCGACGCGGACGCGCACGGTGCGCTGACGCGTCGATTGGCATGATGGTCGAGGTACGTGTGCGCGCCTGGTGCGCCTACGCATGAGGTGAGCTAGGCCAGTAGCATGAAATTGGCCCAACCAGGGCACAACTCTCGGGAGGGATGGCCCAGGATCGCAAATCACAGTAGTGACGCGTATGCGGCTAGTGCGCGTGCGCGTGCTTTTGCGCGAATGGCCATGGACGCGTACGCGCATTGTGCGCACACGCGTGAAGCTGGTTATGCCCAGGGCCCAAAGCTGGCCTAGAATTTGCACAACTCTCTGGAAGATGGCCCAGTAGCTGTGAAGACCGATGGACGCGTACGCGCACAGTGCGCGCACGCGTCCCCTCCCCCCCCCCCTTTTTGAATGAAACTTCATGAAAGATGCCTAATTGTCTTGAATTTAATGGCCAATCCTGCCAAAGAGGCCAAAAACACCCAAAATCAATGCAAAACCTAAAGAGGAGTGTTCTTCTACCATACAATAAAATCATTCGTGGAAGAATCAATGCAAGGTTTCATGAGTAAAATATCCTAGGTAATTACAATTAACTCTAATCAAAGAGGACTATAGCTAAGCATTCGCAAACCAATCAAGAGGTTAAAAACTATATACAAAAGGGTAAAAAGGATAAATCTCACCATGGTGGGGTGTCTCCCACCTAGTGCTTTTGTTTAATGTCCTTAAGTTGGACTTCCACTAGCTCATTGCTCTTTGCCAAGAGGTGCATCTTCCAAAAGGAATACCTCAATCTCTTTGTTGCTCTTCAGTTGCTCACCATGATACAACTTGAGACGGTGCCCATTGACCTTGAAGATATCCGAACTTGAGGGATGGCGCAAATGGTAAACTCCATAGGGTTCCGCTTTCACTACTTGATATGGGCCTTCCCATTTTGACCTTAGTTTACCGGGCAACAATCTCAATCTAGAATTGTAAAGAAGGACTAGATCACCGGCTTTAAATTCTTTACCTCTTATGTTCCTATCATGCACGGCTTTCATTTTCTCCTTGTAAAGTCTAGAGTTCTCATAAGCTTCAAGCCTCAAACATTCCAACTCCGCTAGTTGTAGTTTCCTCTCAATTCCGGCTCCACCCAAACTTGGATTACACTCCTTGATGGTCCAATATGCCTTGTGCTCTATCTCCACCGGTAAATGGCAAGCTTTTCCATACACCAATCGAAAGGGGCTCATGCCAATTGGCGTTTTGTATGCCGTTCGGTAGGCCCATAATGCATCGGTGAGCTTGGCACTCCAATCTTTCCTATTGGCTTTCACAATCCTTTCTAAGATGCGTTTAATCTCCCGATTGGAAACCTCGGCTTGGCCGTTTGTTTGTGGGTGGTAGGCCGTGGCTACTTTATGCATAATGCTATACTTCTTCATGAGACCTTCCATTCTTTTGTTGCAAAAGTGTGAACCTTGGTCGCTCACGATTGCTTGTGGCGACCCAAATCTACAAATGATATTGTTTCTCACAAAAGAAAGGACCACGTTAGCATCATCCGTTCGGGTGGGTATCGCTTCCACCCATTTGGACACATAATCAACGGCAAGTAGAATGTAGAGAAAACCATTAGAATTTGGGAATGGTCCCATGAAGTCAATTCCCACACATAAAAAATCTCACAAAATAGCATGGTTTGTTGGAAAATTTCATTCTTCTTGGAGATGTTACCAAATCTAATGCATTAAGAACAAGATTCACAAAAATGAGAAGAGTCCTTGAAGAGAGTTGGCCACCAAAAACCACAATCTAGGATTTTCCTTGCCGTTCTTTGAGGTCCAAAATGGCCTCCTCCTTTGGAGGAGTGGCAAGCTTCCAAGATTGAGTGGAATTCGGTTTGTGGAATGCACCTCCGAATTACTTGATCCGCCCCACATCTCCAAAGGTATTGGTCATCCCACACATAGTATTTGGATTCGCTTTTTAGCTTATCCCTTTGGTGTTTGGAGAGATTAGGAGGGAAGGAGCGAGATACTAAGTTATTGGCGATTGGTGCATACCAAGGAATGGTTTCCGAGATTGCATGCAAGCCCTCAAAGGGAAAAGAATCATTGATAGGAGTGGTATCGCCTTTTGTGTGTTCATGGCGACTTAAGTGATCCGCCACTAGGTTTTGCGTACCACTCATATCCTTGATTTCCAAGTCAAACTCTTGCAACAATAAAACCCATCTAATCAATCTCGGTTTAGTTTCCTTCTTAGCCAACAAATATTTTAATGCCGCATGATCCGAGTACACTACCACCTTTGAACCGAGAAGATATGCTTGGAACTTGTCCAAGGCAAAAACAATGGCCAAAAGTTCTTTTTCGGTAGTAGTGTAGTTGGATTGGGCTCCATCTAGTGTCTTTGATGCATAGGCTATGACATATGGATTTTTACCCTCGCGTTGTGCTAACGCGGCTCCCACGGCAAAATTTGAAGCATCACACATTATTTCAAATGGCCGACTCCAATCCGGCCCTCGCACAATGGGAGCTTGGGACAATGCTACCTTGAGCTTGTCAAAAGCCTCCATACATTCCTTGCTTAAATCAAACTCAACATCTTTTTGTAACAACTTTGAGAGAGGCAATGCTACCTTGCTAAAATCCTTTATGAATCTCCGATAAAATCCTGCATGTCCAAGGAAAGAGCGGACCTCCCTTTCGGAAGAGGGGTAAGGCAAACTAGATATGACATTAATCTTGGCCAGATCTACGAAAATACCATCTTTGGAAATAATATGTCCTAAAACAATCTCTTGCCTAACCATGAAATGACACTTCTCAAAATTTAAGACAAGGTTGGTTTTAGTTCATATTTCCAAAACTTTTTCAAGGTTGTCTAAGCAATGGTCAAAAGAGTCACCATATACCGTGAAATCATCCATGAATACCTCCATGCATTGCTCTAGAAAGTCCACAAATAAGCTCATCATGCACCTTTGGAAAGTTGCCGGCGCATTGCATAAGCCGAATGGCATACGCTTGTAGGCATAAGTTCCAAAAGGGCAAGTAAATGTTGTTTTTTCTTAGTCCTCTAGAGCAATGTGTATTTGGAAGTATCCCGAATAGCCATCTAGAAAGCAATAATGAGATTTACTGGATAATCGATCGAGCATTTGATCGATAAACGGAAGTGGAAAATGATCTTTTCTAGTGGCCGAGTTCAACCTTCGGTAGTCTATGCATACTCGCCAAGAGTTTTGCACCCGTGTTGCTATGAGCTCCCCACTTTCATTCTTGATTGTGGTTACCCCGGACTTCTTAGGCACAACTTGAATGGGACTCACCCATTCACTATCCGAAATAGGGTAGATGATGTCCGCCTCGAGTAACCGTGTTACCTCTTTCTTGACAACCTCCAAAATAGTAGGATTTAATCGCCTTTGAGGTTGTCTCACGGGTCTAGCTTCTTCTTCCAAAAAGATCCGATGCTCACACACTTGGGGACTTATCCCCACTAGATCCGCCAAACTCCACCCTATCGCCCTTTTGTTCTTCCTCAAAACACATAGCAACTTTTCTTCTTGTTGAGGATTTAGTTCTCTTGCTATGATCACCGGAAACTTATGGGCCTTATCAAGGTATGAGTACTTTAGGTGGGGTGGCAATGGCTTCAATTCTAACTTTTGCTCTTGGCTTGTCACTTGAACTTCTTCACTTGGATTGTCACTATTTTCTTCAATCATATGTTTCTCTTCTAGCTTTGTATAATGCACTTCCGCCACAATGTTGTCAATTAGATCACACCGAAATATGGAATGGTTCTCCAGTGGATGTCTCATTACTTCTTCTAGGCTGAAACTTACAACTCTCCCATCTATCTCGAATGAGTAGGTTCCCGAATGGGCATCCAACTTGAATCTAGAGGTCCTCAAAAATGGTCTCCCAAGTAGGATAGATGATGCCCTCTCGGATTCACTTGGTGGCATCTCAATGATATGGAAATCAATCGAAAATATCAAACCCTTTATGTCGACCAACACATCTTCCGCAATACCCGACACGGTTATTATGCTCTTGTCCGCCAAGACAAACCTAGCCGCCGACTGCTTCAACGGTGGGAGCTTCAATAGATGATAAACGGAAAGAGACATAATGCTAACGCATGCACCAAGGTCGCACATACAATCAATGAATTGGACTCCATCAATGACACAAGAAACTAAACAAGGACCCGGATCAACACACTTTTCCGGAATGGATCCCATCAAAGCTGAAATAGAACTACCCAATGGAATGGTTTCTAACTCATGAATTCTATCTTTGTTCATACACAAGTCTTTAAGAAATTTTGCACATTTAGGCACTTGATGTATAGCATCAAAGAGGGGGATAGTTACCTCCACTTTCTTGAACATCTTTACCATTGTTGGATCAAGTTCCACACGCTTCTTAGCCTTTCTTGCCAATGTAGGAAATGAGATTGGTTGAGTCACTTCCTCCAAGATTTGCTCCTTCCTAGGGACTTCACTTCTTGGTAGAGGGTCTTCATCTTCAACTATTACATGTGACTCCTCCTCCTCTTCAATTTCTTCTATCTCAACTCCATCTTCCTCTTGAGTGACTTTCATTGGACTAGGTGCCTTTGAATCCCTTTCCTTCAATTGAGTTTCGGACCTCAAGGTTACGGCGTTGATGCCACCCTTGGAATTGGGTAGAGGTTGAGAGGGTATGGCACTAGAAGTTGAGGCTTGAGGGGTGGGAGTAGAAGGTGGCTCCATGCGAGCAATGAGAGCTTGGAGGGTAGAAGTGAGACCATTAAGACTTGAGTTGAGTGTGTTTTGGAGTTCTTTTTGTCTTTGGAGTATGGACCAGAGTGTGTCATCTTGGTTTGGGGATGTGGAAGGATAGGTGATTTGTGGTGCTTGGGGTTGGTTGGGTGGAAAGGGTTGTCTATGAGGTGGTATGTAGGTTTGATAGTTCCTTCCTTGATTTGGTTGTTAGTTTGGAGGGTTTTGTGAATAGTGGTTTTGTGGAGTGTTGTTGTTCCACCTTTGGTTGCCTCCATTATCCCTTCCTCCTTGTTGATAATTGTCCAACCAACTTTGGTTGGAGTTATCCCTCCATCCTTGATTAGAGTTGTTACTCCCTTAGTTATAGTTGCCTCCTTGTTGAGGGTTCCCTTGGTTATAATTGCTCCCTTGGTTATGGTATCCTTGATTAGCACGTTCATAGTAGGAGCGATCATAAAAATTGTGGGTAGCCGCTAGAGTGTTATCTTCTTGGAGACTTGGACATTCGTCTGTGTAATGGGTGTAGCATGAACAAATGCCACACACTCTTTGGGGGACCAATTGTTGACATTGTTGGTTTTGAGGGGAAGATTGTTGTTGGGATGGAGGTTGTTGTTGATTCACTTGGAGTTGCTTTAGAAGGCTTGTCATCTCACACAAGGTCTTAGTAAGGGTAGCAGTCTCACCACTAGAGGAAACTTCATTCACGGCCTTTGGACGGTTGACTCTCTGTCTAGCGTGTTGAGTGGACTCGGCCAAGTCGGTAATGAGTTGCCATGCCTCCTCCGCCGTCCTATACTTTGACAAAGAACCGTTGCTTGAAGCGTCCAACAAATTCTTATCTTGCTCCCTCGTGCCTTGGCACACATAGCTAAGCAAGACTTGAGTGTCAATCATGTGGTTGGGGCATGAATCACGGAGTTTGCGAAATCGTTCCCAATATTCATACAAAGTTTTCATCTCGCCTTGTACAATACATGAGATCTCCTTCCTTAGCTTGTCCGTCATTTCCACGGGCATGAATTTATCAAGGAATTCTCTTCTAAGCAAGTTCCAATCGGACACAACATCACTATGTAAGGTATAAAACCATTCCTTGGCTCTTCCCTCAAGAGAGAAAGGGAAGGCAAACAACCATATAGCCACTTCATCGGATCCTTCCCGCCTAGTAGTCGAGCATACACCATGAAAGTCCTTGAGGTGTCTAATTGGATCTTGTGCGGGAAGTCCATGGAACTTTGGTAAGAGATTGATGAGAGCGGTCTTGAGTTCAAAGTTTGCATTCAAGTTGGGATGAAGCACATGTAGAGGTTGGAGAACAAAATCCGGTGCACCCGCTTCCTTGAGAGTAACTCTCCTTGGAGCGGCCATGTTGTCAATACCTAGATCAAAAGAAGAACTATTAGTAGTATCAACAGAAGATTAATTAGTGCCTTCGTTGGATGACGATGATATGGTTGGTGAATTGGTAAAAACCTTTTCACCTTCCTCAAAGACTAACCGCCTCCGAGCTTGCCTAATATGAAGCAAAGTTCTTTCAATTTCCGAATCAAATGGTGCTCATCTCGGGTTTGGTAGTGAGCGCGTTATACAATAAAGGAGATAAGAAGTTCATGACATCAATTGGTATC
This sequence comes from Arachis ipaensis, assembly GCF_059453495.1. Taxonomy (NCBI): domain Eukaryota; kingdom Viridiplantae; phylum Streptophyta; class Magnoliopsida; order Fabales; family Fabaceae; genus Arachis; species Arachis ipaensis. The sequence goes on along the minus strand of NC_142437.1, from coordinate 92,790,228 downwards.
TAAGCAAAGACTAATCCTAACTATCAATCAAACAAACAAACAATCAATTAATAGAAAAATGCAAGTATTCACATATTAACATATTCACACTAACCAATGGAATGGCACACATAAGCAAATCCCCGGCAACGGCGCCATTTTGATGAACGGACATATTCTTATGCCGGTTAGAAACTAGTAATGAATCCGATCGTGAGTATAGTCTAACCAAGACGCGAATACTGCATCAAACAATTCTAAAATCTATGACCGAGAGTATTGATCCTGAGTCGTTCTCCCTAGGAATTGCTTTAGAATGTGCATCATTGATTAGGAAAGCTTTTATGGTTTTGAGAGTTAGTGCAAGAATTCAAGCTAGCAAAGCAAACAACAATTAATTGAGATAAAAGCCTTGGCTAAGGGTAAGCATTGGAATTTCCATCATTATAGTTTCCTTCAATTATGATAAGAGTTTATTATTGCTTCACTTAGTTAACCCCCTAACAATGGAGGAAAGTCAAGTGAGAGTAACTAGCTTGAGTCACAAGTCCTAGTCTCACCCTAGGGAAGTCTAGCTTTAGTGCACTCCAAGTCAATTAGCAACTTCTCAATTCATAATCTACAATTGATATCCACTATTCAAGTGTCTCCAATAACTCAACCCCTAAGCCAAGTAAGAGGAATCTACTCCATAGCTAGGGTTGTCATTATCACAAACAATTGGTAGGCAATCATAGAAAATATGATATAATTGAGAGAAGAGAATTGAATTAAAGCTATCTAATCCAAACAATCATCAACAATCAAACAATTGAATGAAACTTCAATTCATTAATCCAAATTCAAAGTAACAAAGTCAACCAAATCTAGATCTAAGGAATTGAATCAAAAGAGCATCAATTAAGAGTAGAAGAAGAATAGATCTACAACTTGTACCAAAGCAAAAGTGAATTAGCAATGGATCTCACCAAGAAATCAAAGGAGAATTGCAATGGAGGAAGTGAAATTCTAGAGAGAAGTTGGAATTTCTCTCTCTAAAAATAAAATGTAACTAACTCCCTAAAATATCTAGAATTATGACTAATTGTCCTCACACCCTAATCCTTGGTCTTCTTAAGCTTTTCCCTCCAAAATCTGCTCCAAAACAGGGCCTAGAAACCCCCTGAAATCACTGAGCACGTGTTCCTTTTAAAAAATCATGTGCGCACATCGACGCGTATGCACACTGCACGTGTACGCGTCCTTGGGTCTTTTGCGATCTGCGCGCAGGCGTAAGGTGCGCGCGAGCATCATAAGGAATATGGCCCAGCCATATAGGCGCGCCGGCTCCTCGCTCGGCTCCACTGCGCTGGCTCTGGATAAGCGCATCCACGCGTACGCGTACGGTGCGCGTGCGCGTGCATGTCCAAACTCCAATTCTTTGATTTGTTCCATGATCTTTCCATTCATGCATGCTTCCTTCATTCCTCTTAGCCATTTTTGCCCTATAACTTCTGAAATCAGTTAACAAATGGATCAAGGCATCTAATGGTAATAGAGGAGGATTATAATATCTCAATTTTGATGTAAAAGAAGCATATTTTTATCTATGAGGTAAAATGGGAAAGGAACACAAAATCATGCAGTTTTTATATGAATAAGTGTGGAAGATCATTGATAAAACCATTAGATTCTATAGATGATAAACCCTAAAAACAGAGTTTATCACACGCTCTCAAGGTCTTCAATGACAATGTCATTGAATCGAGATAAAATCTTCAAGTCAGATTGTTCGAAGGTTTCAATCATAGTGTGTTTACCTTTATCTTGGGTAGTTGAAGTTTTTGGAACTGAAGGAGAAGCCATTGTCGTGTATAGAAAAAAGAAATGCTTGATGATTGTTTTGTATTTTGGAAGAAAGAGTTTGCACAAGAAATTCGACGAAGGATTGGTGAAGCTACTTGAAAGGGGACGAATTTGAGAAGAGGAATGAAAGTTGGGAAACAAAAAGTTAACATTATGTAACGGCTTTGTTAAGTAAAAATAAAAGAGGTCAATGACGTTGCCGTTTTGTATTTCATTATTTCAGAATTTGAAATAGAAAGCTTCCTTGAGAAGGCGAAGTGAAAGAGAGTGAAAGAGACGGTAAATAATGGAGAACGTGCCATAGTGGGTGTTGAATAAGTGGATGGTTAATAAATTTCATTGAGAATGAATTTGTTGATTACAGCTGTAAAGTCAGGTGAAATAGGATTAAATGTTTCATCTTCAGATGATAACAGAAGAACGCGTTAATCCTAAAGGGGCAATTTGTTGACCGAAAAAATGTAATTTCAAAAACCTAGGTCAAAGTATAATAAATTTTTGTTCGAGGAATGACATCATAATCGAAAAGAATTCGTCGACGAGAAGAAGTAGAGATGATCAATAGGCTTAATTGAGGGAAATGAATATTTGAAGTTATTTGTTGGCGGTTGCCTGCATTATACAAAAAGAGCGGGAACGGTTACTTAAAGATTAACGCACGAGGGAGTTACACTTGAATCTGATTGGTCGAAGATTTCAATAAATAGCTGCAAGTTTGAAGAAACAAGGGTTGGAATTTCTTACCAGAAAATACTCTCGCATACTTATATCCCCAGGAAATTTTTGAATTTGCTAATAGCTTTCTTTTCTGTAGGACTCCTTCCACTGTCTTTTAGATTTCTTTTAAATTCTTTTTAATTTTATCTTTTTTGCAAATTTACTTTTTCAAACAATTTATCTTTTTGGTTCACTTTTAAGATTCAGTACTTTGCTTTTGATTTCAAAAGTTCTTCGATCTCATCGAAGGCAGTTTACTGCTTTTGTTTAATTTCAATGCGATTCATTTTAATTCCAGTCAATTTATTTTTAAGTTTATTTTTTTTTAGATTTTCTTTTACCATTTTTTCCAATCGAAAAATTCTTTGATACATTTTTAAAAACTGATACTTATAAGAGGAGCAAGTTTCGCCCCCAAATCACTAGATATCGAACCAGCTTCGATTTGTTAAAAATCGATAAAACAATATGATTATATTTCTACTCCAAGTGAATTGCAATTCATATATCTTGCCTTGTACCTTAATTCTTTGATTTTTTGTTTAAAGATTATTGAATAAATTGTAAAAATTTTATAAAGTGTAAACAACATTTTATTCATGAAATAATAATAATAATAATAATAATAATAATAATAATCATATATTGATATAATGATATACACATTGTTTCCATAATAAAATTGATAATATTGAGATGTTTAATTACACAATCAATAATCATTAACGTTTGATTATTTTGACTATTCTTTTTTTTTTTTTTCATGCAGGTTCTTTAATTAGTATCCATAAAAGAACTTATTCTGCTCCCATGTATTAGACCACGAATATAAAATAAAACAAAGATTAATCATCAAAGCAACTTTGACAAGAACACAGAAAAATAAGTAAAACAAATATTTTCTATTTTTAACATTTTGTTAAGAATTTTATTATTTTACTTTTTTTTTCTTTTTTCCTCAACAAAAATCAAACAAATAAAAGAGAATTAAGAAAAAAAGATAAAATTACAAACCAATTAGAATTTAGAGTAAAATTTTTTTTGTCCTTACCATTTTTAAAAATTTTAAAAATATCTAAACGTTAATTTGCTTTAATATTATTTTTAATGTTTTCAATAGTTCAATTTTATCTTTATTCTTAAGTTTTTTTGTATGGTCAACTTTTCTTTTCTTTTATACTATCTATGATTATTTCCGGTCCTAAAATGTCGGGTAATGACATAGATGTTTATTTGGAGCCATTGGTGGATGAGTTGAAGCAACTTTGGGATGGCGTTGAAACTTATGATGCTAATAAGGGGACCACTTTCAAGATGAGTGTGGCGCTAATGTGGACTATTAGCGATTTTCCAGGGTCGGAAAATTTATTTGAGTGGAACACATACAGTGGGTTAGCATGTCTCGCATGTAACGTGGACGCTAAGGTTCAGCAACTAACATTCAGTCAAAAATGGTGTTACATGGGCCATCGCCGCTTCTTGAATCAGGGCCATAAATATAGACTAAACCGGAATAGATTTGATGGACAAGCTGAAAGCAGAGATCCACCAAAGAAGTATTCTGGAACAGATATCTTAAGGCAACAGTCTAACATGCAAATTTCATTTGGGAAGAACTCAACTTTGACAGCCAAAAGAAGATGCATTGGTGAAGATGCAAATCAAGATGACTCGTATTGGAAAAAGAGGAGTGTGTTCTTTGAACTCCCGTACTGGAAGGATCACATGTTGCGTCATAACCTTGACGTGATGCATATAGAGAAAAAAATTTGTGACAATGTGGTCTTTACAATCTTAAACGATAGCGTCAAATCAAAAGACAATTTTAAAGCTCGCAAAGATTTACAAAGCATGGGCATAAGGCCTGAATTGTGGCCGGACGAAGGTGATAAATATCCTTCAGCAATCTTCACAATGTCGAATCCACAGAAGGATGTATTTCTGAAGACTCTACAGAACATGGTCTTTCCAGATGGTTAATTACTCGAGCAATATTGCTCGTTGTGTTGACATCTGACAACGCAAGTTGTATGGGTTGAAAAGTCACGACCCCACATTCTAATGGAACAGTTACTATCGATTTTAGTGAAGAATGTATTGCCGAGTCTGGTGTTAACTGTGATTGCGAATTTGTCTTAATTTTTTGAGAGCTCTGTGGGAAAGCTATAAACCCTATGCAGCTTGGTGGCCTTCAGGATCATGTTGTGCAAACTCTATGTCAGATGGAAATGATTTTTTCTCCATCCTTCTTCACTGTCATGGTTCACCTTACGGTGCATCTCGTTGATGAACTAAAACTTGGTGGCTCGGTGAAAGAACGAAACTCTCGCGCGATCTAGAATTTTCACAATAAATTCGCATTGTAAGTATAGCTTCTAGACCGACAAGAATTCTTTTCTTACAAACGTTTTGGTTGTCACAAGTAACAAACCCAATAAAATTTATAAACCGAAGTATTCAAACCTCGGGTCGTCTTCTCAAGGAATTGCAGGGAAGTATGAATTATTATTGGTTATGAAAAACGGTGTTTTTGGGTTTCAAAAGGTTTGAACAAGGGAAATAAATTGCAGAAATTAATAAATTAATAACTAATAAAACTCTTGGCAAGGTGTGAAAATTTGGAAGTCCTATCCTAGTTATCCTTATCGATGGTGATGAGAATTGAGTTTTAATCCCACTTAGTTAACCTTTACTAGAGCAAAGGAAAGTCAAGTGGACTAATTAGTTTGATCCTTAAGTCCTAGCCAACTCCTAAGGAAATACTAGAGTTATTGGAATTCAATTCAATTAGCAAAAATAACAATTATCAATCACGATGAGTTTGATAACTCAAGAGTCTCCAATCAAACAATTAAAGCCAAGAATATAAAAAAGCTAAAGATAAATCTAAAATACCTCAATTGCATTAATAAAAGAAAATCAATCTAAACATAAAGAGTTCATGAGCCAAATTGGTAACATAAGTCAGATACGAATAAAAGCATTAGAATAAATAAAAATATAAAAGGAATATTAAACCTGAGAAGAAGTTGAAATCCTAAATCCTTTAAGAGGAATCCTAATCCTAAAACCTAAGAGAGAGGAGAGAACCTCTCTCTCTAAACACTACATCTAAATTATGAAAAGTGAATAATGGAAGCATTCTTATGAATAGATTCATTCTCCCACTATATAACCCCTAATCTGTGTTTTCTAGACTTGGATCTGGGCCAAAAAGGGTTTCAGAAATCGCTGGGGGCGTTTTTTGCAGATTCTGCACGTGGCGTCTGTCACGCGTCCGCGTAGGTCACGCGGTCGTGTCATCTGGAGTTCTGCTCTTCCACGCGGTCGCGTCGGTCACGCGTTTGCGTCGCTGCCTTTTCGCGCTAGGCACGCGGCTGCGTCATCCATGCGTTCACGTCGCTGCCTTTTTCTTCAATACTCTATTTTTGTGCTTTCCTTCCATTTTGTATGTTTCCTTTCTGTCCTCTAAGTCATTCCTGTCTTAGGAGATCTGAAAATACTTAACACACAAATCACGGCATCGAATGGTAATAAAGGGTAATTAAAATTAATATTTTTAAAGCATAGGAAACATGTTTTTCACATATATCACATAATAAGGAAGGGAAAGTAAAACCATGCAATTTACATGAATAAGTGGGTGAGGGATTGAATAAATCACTTGAATTGGGCACAAAATACATCCTAAAATATGGGTTTATCACCCGGTATATTATCGGTAGATGTATCCAATAGAAAGGTTACCTTGCTACTAAATGTCTTTAATACATTTATTTTATCTCATTACGTATATACTAAGCGTTATGTCCTATTTATATAAAAGGTACCTAGGACGATTGAAGCAATACGTGCGTAACAGGGCACAAGTAGAAGGCTCAATTGCGGAGGGATATTTATCCGAGGAGATTTTGACATTCTGTTCCAGATATTTGGATAATATTGATACTAGAATCAACCGACCAGTGCGAGTTGATGATCAACCTGTTGATATTACAAACAATACAGGAAAAACTATGTTTTCAGAAATTGGAAAAGCTTCAGGGGCTGTTTCACGTTTTGGACTGACCCCGATGGAAAAAGAGCAGGCACATCGTCATGTGCTAGTCAATTGCGAGGCCGTCGTTCCATTTATTAAGTATATACATGTACTTTTTAAACACAATTATAACCCATTTCAAACACTCAGTCGTTGGACTAATTTCTTGTTGTGTCATAAAGTACATTTAGGGCAGAAACGAAGTGAAAATTATGGCATCAAACAAGGTCGCAATCTAAGTTAGACCGTGTTGTGCATGCAGAATTTTCTTGCTGGTTCAAGCATGAGGTTCGTAGAAATTTAACCTGACCAACTTATTTGTGCCTTAGAATTATAAATTATGGATTCTAATGTTTTATACGAACGAACTCTAATTTATGGTGCCAGGTTCCAATGGACAATACTATACATTTGAAAGAAATGAAGTTGCTGGCATGTGGTCCCATGCTTCAGGCAAGACATTTTGGGACGTACAATGTCAATAGGTACAAGTTTAGAACTATCACAAAGGAAGACGGGCTAAAAACCCAAAATAGTGGAGTTTATGTCTCATCCAATACAAGAAGTTATGCAAGCATGCGTGACAATAGAGTGGCTGTTGGTAGTGTTCCATATTATGGGAAGTTGTGGACATAATCGAATTGAACTACAGCTGCCATTTCACAGTGGTTTTGTTTAGATGTATTTGGGCTGATACAACTATGAGCAGAGGTATCAAGCAAGACCATCTAGGCCTTACCAGTGTTAATTTTACTCGTCTGATTCACACCGGTGATCGAGAAGAGGATGAAACGTACATATTGGTATCAGAAGCTCATCTTGTGTACTATGTACGTGATAAAGTAGATCAAGAATGAAGTGTAGTGGTTCATGTAAAACCATGAGACTTGTATGACATGGGTGGAGAGAATGAAGAAGTTGAAGCTGCTTTTTCTCTACACCCCGGGTTGAACATGTTAGCGGCATGTGACATCAATGATTTACAGTTGACAAGGGATGATGATATAGAAGACCCAATAGAAGATGTTTCTGATAACATCGATGATGTGGCATAGTGAAAATATTGAAAACATGTACATCATTTATAGTGGATCTGTGTGTGTTTAATAAGTTTAACATTGTTTATGATGTACGCAGTTTGTTAGTTACATTACTATTTGTGTTTTCGTATTTGAATTTAGTTTTCATTTCTTGTTGATTTTCATGAATACCATCAGTTTCTCATTTCTTCGAACGATTGTTGCTTGCTAAAGTCAGTTTTCAAGGCTTTGTTGTTGTCATCATTATTGTTGTTGTTCTTAATCTCCAATGTAGAAAATTATGATGTCGAGTAAATTGTGTTGAATTACAATATTGTTATCATTGACCAATATAGTCAACATAAAATGTCGCGTCATCTGGAGTTCTGCTCTTCCACGCGGTCGCGTCGGTCACGCGTTCGCGTCGCTGCCTTTTCGCGCTAGGCACACGGCTGCGTCGTCCATGCGTTCGTGTCGCTGCCTTTTTCTTCAAAACTCCATTTTTGTGCTTTCCTTCCATTTTTGTATGTTTCCTTTCTGTCCTCTAAGCCATTCCTGCCTTAGGAGATCTGAAAATACTTAACACACAAATCACGGCATCAAATGGTAATAAAGGGTAATTAAAATTAATATTTTTAAAGCATAGGAAACATGTTTTCCACATATATCACATAATAAGGAAGGGAAAGTAAAACCATGCAATTTACATGAATAAGTGGGTGAGGGATTGAATAAATCACTTGAATTGGGCACAAAATACATCCTAAAATATGGGTTTATCAACCTCCCCACACTTAAACAATAGCATGTCCTCATGCTAAATCCAAGAGAAAGGGTAAAGTTAGAATGGTGGAATCTCATGCAATGCATTCTATTCTAACACTACAAAAAAAAAAAAGAGTTTAAAATGACATTTATATTATGGCATTTTATGATGTTGCCATAATTAAGTTTTTAAATGGCACTTTTTTTTGGTGATTTCGGCGGTTTTCAACCGCCAGTATTGAAGTCATTATTTAAAAAAAGGTTCAAAACCAAGGAAAACCCTAAGGCTGATCTGGTGAAAGTAAAACCCTAAAAAAGCGAAGCTACTCTAGCGATCTTCGCAGCAGCGCTCTCCAAGGACTGAAACCCGAAACGACGATCTGTGTGATGATCTTCTCCGGCGACTGCTCCAGTGACTGCTCCGGTGACGATTGCGTTCTCCGACGATCTTCTCAGCGGCGTTCTCCGAAACGAAGGTATGACATCTTGCGTTCTCCGACGAACGATCTTCTCCGGTGACATCTCTTCCAGCGATAGCTTCTCCAGCGGCGATCACATTCTGCATTCACCTCCTATGACGATATCCTCCAATGACGATCTTCTCCGGTGATATCTCCTCCAGCGACGGTCTTCTCCGGCGACACATTCTCCAGCGGCGATCTCCTTCGGCGACATCTCCTCTGGTCGCGATCTTTTCCGGCGACTTCCCCTCCAGCGACGATATCCTTCAGCTTCCTCCTTGCCGTCCTGTGTCTTCTCCGCCAAAATCCTCAGTGCCTCCTTTTCGTTCTAGATCGGCATGTCATTTTTCTATTTTTTGTACAAGAAGCATCGTTTGGTGAATTAACCCCTCATGTATTTGCAGTTGCTGATGTTGCTTACAGGTATGTAACATACCTAATTAATCATCACAATTCGATTTATATTCTGTTTAATTCGGTGGTGATTTCATGAATTTGTTATCAATCGGAGCTATGATTAACAAAGGAAAAAGTAATTCAATTCTTGTCAGTGGAAAGAGTGGAGCCGGTAAAACTGAAACTACAAGAATGCTTATGTGTTACCTTGCTTATTTAGGAGGAAGGGTTGCCACCAAAGGAAGAACAGTTGAACAGCAAGTTATTGAAGTACGATGCAAATAAACCACTCGTTTTTTCTTTTTCTTTTTTATATTTTAATTTTGACTCATTTGGGGTTTTTGAATAAACTGGACTAAGTGCAGTCAAATCCAATTTTAGAAGCCTTTGTAAATGCTAAAACTGTGAGGAACAACAATTCGAGTCCGTTTGGTAAATTCGTTGAGATCCAATTTGATAAGAATGGAAGAATCTCAGGAGCAGCCATTAGAACATATCTTCTAGAAAGATCTAGGGTTTGTCAAGTAAATGATCCTGAACGTAATTACCACTACTTCTATCTTCTCTGTGCTGCACTGCAGAAGGTAACTTGCACCGCACTTAATCTACTTATAGTTGCTATGATTTGCTTAATTATGTAAACTCGTTGCAATTTCTTCTGCTAACAGGAAGTTGAGAAATACAAATTAGGACATCTAAAACATTTCATCACCTTAATCAGTCAAAATGTTTTGAACTAGCTAATATAAGCGATGCTCGCAAGTATGTTGCCACTAGAAGAGCACTGGACATCGTTGGAATAAGCTAAAAGGATCAGGTATCTATAATGTATCTCTTTTTGGAAAGAATGAATTTGGCTTCTTGACAGAACAATTGAATCATTATCATTGCATCTTTGCCAGTAAGAAATTTTCAGAGTAGTTGCTGATATTCTTCATCTTGGTAACATTGCGTTTACCAAAGGAAAGGAAGTTGATTCATCTTTTCCAAAAGATGATAAAACCAAATTCCACCTGAAAACCACTGCTGAGCTTCTCATGTAAGATTAAGTTATTAATCCTATGTCAACTTGATTCTCAATTACTTTTAAGATGATTTTAGTTATACTGCATTTTTCACTTGATCAGGTGTGATCTTGCTGGTTTGGAAGATGCATTAGTGAAGTGTGTGATGATCACCAGAGATGGCTTGGCCAAAACAATATATTCTAGACTCTTTGACTGGTAATTAAGAAAAAAAATATAATCAAATTCTAGCTATTCAAAACCTGCTCCACTAATGTGTTTAATTTGTTAATAGGTTGGTAGACAAGATTAACAATTCGATCGGACAAGACGCAACTTCTAAATGTTTGATTGGAGTCCTTGATATCTATTGCTTTGGAAGCTTTAAAACCAACAGGTAATATGTAGTTTTAGAAGTGCATCCACTAGACTTCATTAATGGAAGATATTGAAAGCACCCTATGCTTGTTTTCAATTCTTTGTAACTCATTTTCAGCCTATCATGCTCTGCAGCTTTGAGCAGTTTTGCATTAATTTCACAAATGAGAAGTTGCAGCAACATTTAAGAATCATAAACGCTTCATTAAGCCAAAATTGTCTCAGACAGATTTTACTATTTCTCATTATGCAGGCGAGGTATGACTTATTCTCATATCAGAAGCTTCAGCAAAGTGAGACATTTTTTCTTCTTAATGCTAACTGTCCTTAATATGCAGGTGCAATACTAGTCTGATCAATTTCTAGACAAAAACAAGGATTATGTTGTCCTTGAGTATCAAGATTTGCTGGGTGCTTCCAAATGTTCTTTTGTAGCTGGCCTTTTTCCTCCACTTCCAGAAGAGACATCAAAATCTTCCAAATTTTCTTCAATTGGTTCTCGCTTTAAGCTATCACTCTTGTTCTAGTTTTCATTGTCAAAATTTTGGACACTGTTACCTTTTATTGGATCGATATATGTACAAGATCATGTCAGTTCCATCATAGTTTTGGACACTGAATACCTTTTATCTCCTTCCCTGAATGATGATTTGTACAAATATAAATCCATAGTTTCTTTATGATTTTAGCCTTTCTTCAGAGTTGTGTCTAATTGTTTTCCCTGCAGAGTGTTTTAGAAGCAATCAGAATTAGTTGCGCGGGATACCCTACTCGGCGTGCTTTCTTTGAATTTATGCATCGGTTTACCCTCCTCGCCCCGGAAATCGCAGATCGCAGATTTAGAATTGATGTTTCCAGATACTTTTCTACCAAAGACAATATTGTTGATCTGCTATGTTTTTTCACCTGTGGCAGCCACAATGAGAAGGTAAATCAGTTTAATTTACTTTAACTAGGAGTATCACATGTGCAATTTACTATCATATATTAATTAATTCTAAGGAAAATGACATGAAAAAATTAAATAAATAAAGCATGCATGATGCATGTATGATATAAACTTACAAGAAGTAATTAATGGAGAAGTTAGCGGTATTCAGGAAAATTCCATTAGCTGTCGTTAGCACTCAAAAGTGTATGACGCATACTGTTCGATGCCAATACATACCCTCTGATCTGATCTTAGCTTAAGATTAAAAATCTTCATGCTTAGTTTCCTTTCTCATCATGCCAGCTTGCAACTTAGTCCAACCACATTTATGGAGTCCCAAAATTACGTGTCAAATAATAATAATAATAATAATAATAATAATAATAATAATAATAATAAATCAGGGTTGATAACTAAGTAACTAACTTGCTTTGACTATAATTCTCAAAAGTAAAAATGGTTGCCACCTAATAGTTAATGCTAGTAATATATACCCTTTGATAAAACTGTTGAGTGATTATATTGATTTTAAATTTTTAATGAATCTGTTGGTGATAATTTCAAGTTTTAATATTTGCCTATACGGTATTTTGAATGAATTTTGTATTTTTATTTCCTATGTAGGACTGTACATTTAGGGAGCAACACCTATCAAAAGATAATAGAAAGTTAGTTGATTTCGAACATGTCGAAGTACTGGATTTGGAACATGTCGAAGTACTGTTACTAAGGGTCAAGACATCCGGTGAGTTATGCAGCATTTAGTTGGGTATTTCGTGTGCCCGTGTTAGTCAGTTCAATAATTTTTATACTTAGCTTCATAAGATAAATGTTATCAGTGTTTAAAAGTTTAATTCAAATGTTAATAGGTATGATTTCTCCTTGACATTTTCTGAGGCAATTTTTGAAATAGAGAAAGAATTTGACCTTTCTCATTTGGAAACATGTGAAGTCTGTAGTGGTACTAGAGCAAAGATTGGCTCTAAAATGAATATGTTTTCAACTTGTGGTGGGAGGGGGTCAGGTGATGAGGACTGAACAAACACCTTTCGGATTGTGAAGGTAAAGTAATTTAGCGGGTTTTTTTTCCATCATTTACAAGCTAGTGTCACATTGTGAAACAGTCAGAATTGATGTCTCTGAGCAATTTTTCAGATAATCATAGGTTAGCTTTGACATTTTTCCCTCTCAATTATCTTCTAATGCCTATGGTATTGATGCCAGATTTTCTAATAAACTTTGTTTTCTTTCAAATTTTTTAATACATTAATTACTATCCTACAAGCTAGAATTTTCTTTGTGACATTCCTTTGGCATCTCAAATAATGGAAGTGACCAAACTAGTTCAGTGATTACAGATTTGCGATGGTGTTGCTGTGGCATCCCTCCTCAATGCAACTCTTGTTATTCCTAAGTTTCTTTACAGCAACGTTTGGAACGACCCCAGGTAAAAGCAATTGTATGTGGGATGCCATAATTTTTTAAATATTTTTTAAATTGAAATTATATACAGTAAAGTGTGTATTAATTTATGTCGAAAAATTAATTTGCAGTCAAACACAGCATTGAACGTGCAACAAGAGAAAAGGCTAAAGCAAATGGGTGCAACAGTGAGGAATGCAGGGTCATATATAGAGAGACTGAAGCTGAATCAAGAAAGAGAGAAATTGGCAAGAAAGGTTATGGAAAAAATGTCTGTGGAACAATTATCTGATCTATTGTCATTCTACAACTCAATGGGCCAAATTTGCAATGAAGTTTTGGAAATTAAGATTCATGGCCTTGAAATTGTCAATGAAAATGAGTGTGTACCCATGATTTTGTTGATCATGGTTGGTGTAAATGTATTAAGTTAGGTGTGTGCTTTTAAATCTAAATTAGGTGATATACTCTTTATTTTTTTGGTGGGGTTTTGATCTGTAGAGAAAATTAAATGATGAGAACCAATGTATAATACTTGGATAAAATTGGAATAAAAAAAGTAATTAAAATAGAGTTGATTTTCTATATTTTTGTTTATGGATTATGATTTTTTGTTATTGTGAATTTTTAATAAAAAATTATTTGTTCAACGCAGTAAAAATGACGGTAAAAATTATATTTTTAAATGATAAAAAATATAAATTTTATTCAGAAAAAAGGGCGGTTTATAACTGCCATTTTAAACAACATGAAATGCCATTTTAACCCTATAAAAATGGCGGTCAGGGTAAAAATGGCGGTTCAAAAACACCGTTTTAACCAATTAAAATAAAACTATCAGGGTAAAAATGGCGGTTTAAACTGCCGTTTTAACTCTGAAAATAATGGTGGTTTGAACCGCCGTTTTAACCTATAAAAAAACTGCCGTTTTAACCAACCAGAAAGTGCCATTTTATTTGGAAATAATGGCAGTTTGAACCGCCGTTTTAACCTATTAAAAACCGCCATTTTAACCAACCAGAAAGTACCGTTTTATTTGGCAATAATGGTGGTTTGAACCGCTGTTTTAACCAAGGTAATTGTGGCAGTTTTCTGAAAACCGCCGTAATAACCAGAATGGCGCCCAGAATAACGGCGTTTCTTGGAGGCGCCATTCTTGGTAATAATGGCGGTTCTAACCGCCGTAATTTTCAAAAATAACCGCCATTTTAACCCCTTTTTTGTAGTGTAAATGTAACTACCTAAATGAATCATGCAATTCTAATTATTATCCACTTGTATATAAAGATTACATGTAATTAAATTAATTCATATCCTCAAGGAATCATATATGCTTAGCCAAACCCTAGATAATGTTAAAGCACTTTTACAATTGAGATGGGTAAAAGTATTTCACAAACTTGCAAGACAATTAACAATTAAGCAGAGATATATGGTGATGAGCTATTGAACCCTTACTGGATTTTGTGTTTACTCTCTAGTCACTCAGTGTTTATTGGGTTAATCACTCTATTCTTCTTTCTATCCTTGCTTTCTAAAATTTTGTTCTTCATCTAACCAATCAACAGATATGGAATACAGACATACAAAAATCATAAGGTCTTTTTCGAGGTTGTAATGGGGCCAAGGTAAAGGTAAGGGTATATGTATAAGGCTAAGTGAGCTAACAAAGTGAATCCTTGATTAGTCTAAGATCTCACCTAACATGCATACTTTATATAATTTAAAGTTCCTTTACCTATTTACCCAAATTTTCCCACTTTGTATTACAAGCTCATGCATTAAATTTAATTTTGAAATTTTGTCCCATGTGTATTGATTCTTTTTTTTATTTTGCACTTGGAGAATTTTTGTATCCCTTTATTTGAGTACTGAAAATATAAAATTATTATTATTTTTTTAATCTATGCACATGGTAATTTAGTTATTTTGATTTCACATGAGCATGCTTCCCAAATTTCTGAAATAACTTATTCATTTTAAATCCCTACTTTGTTTCTATCATCCCATGTTCCCATAAAATTTTCCACACTTAAATTATACACAATATCTATCTTAAGCTAACCAAGAATTCAACTTGGAATTTTTATTTTGTTTTTCTGCTTAAGGCTAGTAATGTTGTTATAGAACAAGAGGGGATTAAAAAGCTCAAGGGGGCTAACAAGGGTGATGTAAAAGGTAGGCTAAATTGGGATAAGTGAGGAAAAATTCAAATGATGGCCTCAATCATCTCTTGGTATGTATCTATATTCTATATTGGATATATAGATTAAAACAAAGAAAAGAACATTAGAATGAAAAAGAAGGGCAAAACACACAGGAATGAAATTTATGGTTTGAATGTAACCATACAATTAAGCTCAAAACTCACAGGCTGTGTGTTCTCTAGCTCAGAAATCATATATCAGTTATGTATGTCATGCAAGTAGAAATCAAGAGTTTCCATTCAACTCAATGTAAATCTTAGGGTGGCCCTTAAAATCTTAGTGTTCCTCCTTGAAGAAATGTTGTTAACTAACTAACATGTAATGCTGTATATACAAGGTGTGTGGATTATTTTAATTTACTAAAGTTTCTAGTTTACTCCTTTTATTTTCAATTAAACCAAACTATTATATGCTAAAAGGGTAAACTATACTAATTAATCCACATATTCTATAACTAATAAGTTTAGAATTGTAAACTAAACTAAATATCTAAGATATAAACTAAAGTGCAAAATGCGGAAATAAAGTAAAAATACAGCAAAAGAACAATGTGCAAGTGCTGGAAAAATAAAAATAAAAATACATAAAAATAAACAAAATAGGATAAAAAGAGTCTGAAAAGTGGTTCACCAAAAAGATTTGCCAGAGATGGCGACCTCCCCACACTTAAAATATAGCATCGTCCTCGATGCTCACTCAAGCTGGGGGTGAAGAAGTGTCATCACCGGAAGGATGTGCTGCTGGTGTCTCTATGGTAGGCTGAATATCTGCAGGTTGGATAAGTGTAGGAGGATCAGTCTGCTGCAGTGGAGGCTCTGACTATAGAGGAATCTCCGGGTCTGTGGCCTGGATCTGGTGTGGCTCCTCGTGCTGTGGCACAGCCTGCTCTGGTCCTGCCTGCTCAGCCTGGGCATGTTTCTCCGCCTCATGGTCGCTCGCCTCCGCCTCAGATGTATCGGAAGGGGTGTCAGGCTCGAAGGGGATGTCGCTGCCAGATCGGATCATCAACTTAAGGTGCTCATAGTGCCGCTTGTTGCGACGCTCCATATGATCCAGGCGGGCAAAGAGTCGATGCACCAAATGATAAATGGGCTCAGGAGCAGGTGGATATGCAGTGGATGAGGCTGGTGCAGCAGTGGAGGCAGATGGGGCAGCTGAAGATGTGGCTGCCTCACCAGAAGCGGTGAGGAATGGGGGTCTGTAGCCTAAAGCCTGAAACTTCCTGCTGTGAAGAATAATCTTCTTGTAGTCTGCAGTAGTCGGCTTCACATCAGCCAGCTCCCAAGGCACGTCAGCTCGGCGGCCTAGCTGGGTGATCAGATAAGGGAAAGGGAGAGTGCCTCTGACATGGACCCTGGCCATGTAATGCCTGATGAAACGTGAAAGATACAGGTCCTTACCCTCCATCACACACCAGATGAGGGTGATCATAGCAGCGGGCAGCTCTGTCTCATGAGTGCTCAGCATCACATAGTTGCTCAAAATCTGGTGCCAGAGCCGAGCCTCATCATTCAGGTAAATCAGCTTGATTCCCTTAGGCATTGCTATATTATTTCCCGTGACCCATGGGACAGTAGGATCAAGGGCTATTCTCTGCTTGACAGCATCCCAGTCAAATCTCATAAATCGCATATCCTCTTCAGCCTTTTGGTAACCGTCAGGCTGATCTGACTTAGGCTGAAGTTGGAGGATATCCTCAATAGCTTCCTCAGTGACCAAAATTTGTTTCCCTCTGAGGTGCACTGCATCCAGCGAAGTCTTGAAATAGTTACAATAAAACTCTCTGACACAGGAAGCATTGACCTCTGTCAAGTTTCGTTCCAAAAAGAACCAGCCTCTCTGTTTTATTTGTTCGGAGGTGTACTGCTGTAGTTCTTCTGGAATTTTTAGAGTTTTCTCCAGGTACAGGTTCCTGGAAGTGGCAAACACTGGGTACTTCAGCTCACAGTATTTGTTTGCAAATTTTACCGGGTCAGCTGCAGGTACCAACTGGTCAGCCTTTTCCTATGCGGTAAAGTTCTTTTCCCGCCAGGAATCATCATGCAAGATGTCGAGGATGGTCATAGAGGATTCGCCTCTTTTTCCTCTTGCCAGTGGTTGTTTTGCCTTTTCCTTTGC
The DNA here is from genome assembly GCF_059453495.1 of Arachis ipaensis. Taxonomy (NCBI): domain Eukaryota; kingdom Viridiplantae; phylum Streptophyta; class Magnoliopsida; order Fabales; family Fabaceae; genus Arachis; species Arachis ipaensis. The sequence goes on along the minus strand of NC_142437.1, from coordinate 92,772,947 downwards.
GCTGAGGGTCAGACATCCTGAAAAGCAGAAATTCCAGGATATAATTGAAGAACAAAAGCAGAAAAATAAGTAGGCGAATAGAATAAGAGCAATATGAGCACAGAGTGGCAAAAGAGAAAGAGAAGCATGAAAAGAGTTGAATATATGTACAATTTGGATTGTATGCGAGTGAAAAGGTCTGAAAAGAAAAAAAATGCAATCCAAAATATAGGATAATCGGAATTCAAGTTATATAGGAAAAACAATGATCATGCCCTGAGTTAGAAAGGTGAAGTAGTTAGGTTAAAAGCAAAAAGAGAAGTTAGAAAGTTAAAAGTGGTTAATAGGTGAAAAGGGGGTTAGAAAATAAGAGTCGTGAGTTAGTAAAAGAAAGTTAAAGTGAGTGGCATGATAATCGGTTTCCTAGGTAACAAGAAATTCACAATTTTAAAGAACAGTCAATTCATATTCAAGCAAGGATAGCAGGTTATTGATGATAATTCAGATATATACGAGAGTAGCAAAAATTAAAATGAAATCATCAATAATGCAATTTACTAGCCAGGGAATCAAAAAGGAATAAGAATGCTATCCCGTGCATTCATGCATTGGTTGGTTGTAGCCAACTAGTGCAAAATTTAAAATTGCCAAAACTAATACATGAATGAAAAAAAAATGAAACCATTTGCAGAAAATTGGGCAGCATTCCGGCTAAAATTGGATGTTTCTGGGTAATAAACAGCAAGAAAAACAGTTCATATGAGATTAAAAAGCGCTGCAAAGAGTCACAAACAATAGGAGTAGTAAAGAATAATCTTAACAGCAGCATGAAACATAAAAGAACAGCATATGAACAGTATTAACATCACAGCCAGATCAAAATTGCAGAATAGGTAAAACAAGAAACAAGAACGGCACAATTATCAGGCCTAAATCCACTAACCACATCCTAGCTACCTAACCACCTAGAATCTACTACAAACATGCATCTCTAACTATCCTAAATTGAACAGAATCTGAAAAATATGCAATGAACTACGGAAGATAGAGAAATCGGTGTTCGACAGAACCTGGTATGTGTATGAACAGAGGTGAGGGCAGAGAGATGGTGGTGATGACGCGGCGGCGCTGGGAGGGAGCACGGTGGCGCAGTGGTGGAGCAGGGGCGGGGTGGAGGTTGGGGTTTGGGTTGGAGGAGGTGGGAGAGGAAGGAAGGAGGGGGCGAGGGTTGTGGGGGCTGTGGTGGTGGGAGACGGCGGTCTGAGGTTGGTCGCGGTGGGGGGCAGTGGCGGAGGAGGGCGGCGGTGGGTGAGAGGGGTGGAAGAGAGTGGTGGAGGAAGAAGAGAAAGAAGAGAAGGAGAGAGGGTGGGTTTCGGTGGTGGGGTGCGGTGGTGGCTTGGCGCGGTGGTCGGTGGTGGTGGGTAGCTGGTGCGGTGGTGGTTGCAGAGGAGGGGAAGGGGAAAGGTGAGAGGAGTGTTGGGGAGGTTGGGGGTGAATGGGCGACGCGGGGGCTAGGGTTTCGCGTGGTTGGGGTTAGTGATTTTGAATCCACGCGAACGCGTGGAGCACGCGATCGCGTGACTAGGGTGAAATGGGTTCGACGCGGTCGCGTGATTGACGCAATCGCGTGGGTTGGGTAAAAGATGGGTGACGCGGACGCGTGAGGCACGCGACCGCGTCGTTGAAAATTGTGCTAGACGCACACTTCCAGCGTCGTTTCAGCGCAACTCTCTGTCTCCATTTAGGGGGCCATAATATCCACGTGACGCGGATGCATTGCTCACGCTTTTGCGTGGGATGAGTGTCAGGGACGCGAACGCGTGGGCCGTTTTCTGCTAAACGCACACCAGCCACACGATTCCAGCCCAACTTTCTTGGCGTTGGATCTTTACGCTGATTTCCTTCTCACGCCCACGCGTGGCCTGCGCGCTCGCGTGGGGTGATCTCTTTTTTTTTTCAATTATGCAGTATGCAATATGCAGGGCTAATGTAGATGCTATGAATACTTCCAGGTTCAGTGAAAATAAAATAAAATAAAAACAAACAACACGAAATAAAATTGAAAAAGAGAAACGATCATATCATAGTGGGTTGTCTCCCACCTAGCACTTTTAGTTAAAGTCCTTAAGTTGGACATTTGATGAGCTTCCTGTTATGGTGGCTTGTGCTTAAATTCATCTAGAAATTTCCACCAATGTTTGGAATGCCAACAGCCTCCGGGGTCCCAAACTAGGCATGTAAAGCTTTTGAGCAGCTTCAAACAGATTCGCAGGCTCCCGGGGTGACGAATGTCAGAATAGATTCCAGGATCCCAAACTTTGCTTTTAAATCCGCCTTTGTCTTGATCTATATTCTTCCATCCAGGCGGTTTAGAAATTGTATTCTCACCAAGATGAGCAAACGCCTTTCGAGACCCAGTCAATTGAACTTGATACCAATCCTTGCACTTCGAATTGAAGCGTGGAACCTTATTGAATCTTGCACACCAGCTCTGAGTACGAGCCATTTTCCTCTTACTCTTAAAGCCGCAGAGAGATCTAAGCTGGCCATCTATTTCAAGCAAACCATATTCAAGTGGAAAAGTAAAGACAAAGGTTAAGGATTGTACCCACTTGAAGCTTGTATTAGGTGGTAATGGCCTTGGGATAGGTGTTGCCAGTGGTTCTGTAAGCTTTACTCCCTTGTATTCTTCTGTGAATTCCTCCACTTCTTCGCAAAATTCTTCAACTGCAACTGCGTCTTGATCAAAGCCTTCTATGTCTTCCTCGTCACTCAAGTCATAAGTTGGAGGTTGAGAGAAATCTACTTCGACATCATCTTCGTATTCACTTGGATAAGGTTCTTCAGGCTCAAGGAGTTCAGTTGCAGATACAAGTTCATGACTAGGAGAGGTTGATTCATGATCATCACTGCCTAAGGAATCAATTTCTTGGTCTGTTCCGTCCAATTTTTCACAAGGTATATGCTTTGGAGGTTGTGCACTATCCTCCTTGGCATCAAATTCGAACTTCTCGGCGGAATCCTTTACAGTTCTCGATTCCCATGGAGGTTCAACATCTTCTAAATCTTCAACCGCTTCTTCCTCTACAACTATTATGGCTTCCTCCACTTGTTCCAATACAAAGTCATGCTCCTCATTGTCCACCAAAGTTTCTAGTGTCTCCTTCATGCTTCGCTCTTCTTTTGATTCTCCACATGTAGCCATGGGAGTACTTTGAGTGCTCAGATGTTGAGAAGCTAATTTATTTACTACCTCGGTTAAGACAGTAGTGAGTTCCAGTACGTCCCTTTGCATCTTCACTTGTCCTTGAAGAAGAACACGAAGGGTGTCATCCATTGGAGATTGGGGTGGATATGAGGGTTCATTGGTTAGGGGAGAGGGTTCATAATAAGAATATGGTGGTTATTGGGAGTAATTGGATTGGGATTGTGGTGGATAAGGGTCATATGGTGGTGAATGGTGAAAAGGAACTTGTGGGTGTAGTGGTTCAAAGCTATGTTGAGAGGGTGGTTCATAAGCATAGGGTGGAACTTTTTGGTAACTACAACGGGATCCACCGTATCTATTGCCTTGGCATGCATTGTGGAATGGTCGTCGTCTGTGATACTGTGGAAGGTGTTGTTGCCTAAAGGGTTGATCAAGTCCTCGTGGCTCCATCCATCTTTGGCTGTTCTGACCTTGATGCATATTCCTGCTATAGCTTTCATTCCCTTCAACAATATTAGAACCAAACTCAAAGCGAGAGGGGTGAGAACTCATGGTAGCTAATAAGAATTAAAAATGAAAACAGAAACAAATAAACAAGCAAAAGAAAAATATTTACAATAACCAATAATAAGGCACACGTTTGCAATTTCCCGGCAACGGCACCATTTTGAAAGAACGAAACTCTCGCGCGATCTAGAATTTTCACAATAAATTTGCATTGTAAGTATAGCTTCTATACCGACAAGAATTCTTTTCTTACAAACGTTTTGGTTGTCACAAGTAACAAACCCAATAAAATTTATAAACCGAAGTATTCAAACCTCGAGTCGTCTTCTCAAGGAATTGCAGGGAAGTATGAATTATTATTGGTTATGAAAAACGGTATTTTTGGGTTTCAAAAGGTTTGAACAAGGGAAATAAATTGCAGGAATTAATAAATTAATAACTAATAAAACTCTTGGCAAGGTGTAAAAATTTGGAAGTCCTATCCTAGTTATCCTTATCGATGGTGATGAGAATTGAGTTTTAATCCCACTTAGTTAACCTTTACTAGAGCAAAGAAAAGTCAAGTGGACTAATTAGTTTGATCCTTAAGTCCTAGCCAACTCCTAAGGAAATACTAGAGTTATTGGAATTCAATTCAATTAGCAAAAATAACAATTATCAATCACGATGAGTTTGATAACTCAAGAGTCTCCAATTAATCAATTAAAGCCAAGAATATAAAAAAGCTAAAGATAAATTTGAAATACCTCAATTGCATTAATAAAAGAAAATCAATCTAAACATAAAGAGTTCATGAGCCAAATTGGTAACATAAGTCAGATACGAATAAAAGCATTAGAATAAATAAAAATATAAAAGGAATATTGAACCTGAGAAGAAGTTGAAATCCTAAATCCTTTAAGAGGAATCCTAATCCTAAAACCTAAGAGAGAGGAGAGAACCTCTCTCTCTAAAAACTACATCTAAATTATGAAAAGTGAATAATGGAAACCTTCTTATGAATGGATGCATTCCCCCACTGTATAACCTCTAATTTCTGTTTTCTGGACTTGGATCTGGGCCAAAAAGGGTTTCAAAAATTGCTGGGGGCGTTTTTCTGCAGATTCTGCACGTGGCGTCTGTCACGCGTCCGCGTAGGTCACGCGGTCGCGTCATCTGGAGTTCTGCTCTTCCACGCGGTCGCGTCGGTCACGCGTTCGCATCTCTGCCTTTTCGCGCTAGGCACGCGGCTGCGTCGTCCATGCGTTCGCGTCGCTGCCTTTTTCTTCAAGACTCTATTTTTGTGCTTTCCTTCCATTTTTGTATGTTTCCTTTCTATCCTCTAAGTCATTGTTACTAAACCAAGCAATCAGCCTTTCTTACAAACGTTTTGGTTGTCACAAGTAACAAACCCCTTTAAAATTGATAACCGAGTATTTAAACCTCGGGTCGTCTTCTCAAGGAATTGCAGGGAGGTATGTTCTTATTATTGGTTATGAGTCTTGTAAATTGGGGGTTTTGAAAGTAAGGAACAAGTATGTTAAATGATAAGAAAAATAAAATAATAATAAATAACTATAAAATAAACTCTTGGCAAGGTATGAGAACTGGAAGTCTTATCCTAGTTATCCTTATTAATTATGATGAGAATTGGATTTTTCTCCCACTTTGTTAACCTCTAACTATGAAGGTAAGTTAAGTGGATGAATTAATTTTTGATTCCTCAGGTCCTAGTCTTTCCTTGGGAAAAGTTAGACTTATTGGATCTCGAATTAATTCTTGAAGAATTCCAATTTTCAGTCAACAATGAGTTTGATAACTCAAGTGTTACCAATTACTTAACCAGAGCCAAAAGGGAGAAAATATCTAAATTAAATTAAAAGCATTCATATAAATAGAATAAAACAATCATAAACTGAAATACCTCAAATAACATTAATTAAGAGAATAATATGTAACATGGAAGAGTTCATAAATTAAAGTAAATTGAGAAAATAATAAAAAGGAATATTGAACCTGTAATCGTAGAAGCAATCCTAAAATAAGAAAAATCCTAATCCTAATCCTAAGAGAGAGAGAGAGAGAACCTCTCTCCCTAGAAGCTACATCTAAATCCTAATAATTGTGAATACGAAAGCTTTTTATGAATGGATGTATTTTCCCACTTTTTAGCCTCTAATCTGTGTGTTTTGGGCTGAAAACTGGGTCAAAAACATCCCAAAAATCGCCCCTTGCGATTTCTGTTACGTTCAGGTCGCGGGAAAGTGACGCGGAGGCGTCGTCCACGCGTCCGCGCGGATTGAAGTTCGCAGATGCGACGCGGGCGCGTCATTCACGTGTTCGCGTCACTTAACGTCGGGGAAGCTATGACAAATTATATACCCAACGCAACTGGAACCACATTATTTGGACCTTTGTAGCTAAAGTTATAGCTGTTTGAGTGCGAAGAGGTCAGGCTGGACAGCTTAGCAATTTCTCCAACTTCTTGTATTCCTTCCACTTTTGCATGTTTCCTTTCCATCCTCATAGCCATTCCTGCCCTGTAATCTCTGAAATCACTTAACACACATATCAAGGCATCTAATGGTAATAAGAGAGGATTAAACATAGGGAACTTAAGGCCAAAGAAGCATGTTTTCAATCAAAGCACATAATTAGGAAGGCAAATGTAAAACCGTGCAAATAGTATGAATAAGTGGGTAAAGAGTTGATAAAAACCACTCAATTGAGCACAAGATAAACCATAAAATAGTGATTTATCAACCTCCCCACACTTAAACATTAGCATGTCCTCATGCTAAGCTCAAGAGAAGCTATAAACGAGTGAAGAGAAATGATAGAGAGTATGCAATGCAACCTATCTATGTGAATGCAACTACATGCAAAATGTTTCTACCTACTTGGTTAAAAGTAAATAAGCTCTTCAAGACAAACATAAATCAGATTTCACTAATTCAAATCATACAATAAAGAGCAGATAAACTTGTAAGAAGATAGCCCATGAAAGCAGGGAACATAGAATTAAGCACTGAACCCTTACTGGTAGTGTATATCACTCTAACTCTCAAGTGTCTAGGGTTAATCACTCTACTCTTCTCTAGTCATGCTTTCTAAACTTTGTTCTTCATCTAACCAATCAACAAATATTTAGCATATCAATGCAAACATCATGAGGTCTTTTCAAGGTTGTAATGGGGCTGAGGTAAAGGTAAGGATATATATATGGCCAAGTGAGCTTTATAAAGTGAATCCTTGATTAGTCTAAGATCTCACCTAACATATACATACTTTATACAATTTTAAAATACTTTACCTAGCTACCCAAATTTTTTCCACTTTTGTATTACATGCTCAAGTATCAAACTTATTTTTTTTTTGAATTTTTTTCTCATGTGCATTTATTCTTTTTATTTTGCATTTGGGGTAATATTATTTTTCTTCTCTTTTCCTTTTTTCTCCTTTTTTTTGTATCCCCTTATTTAATTATTTTAATATTTTGTTTTTTTTTCAATGCATATGGTAATTTAATTATTTTGATTTCATATGAGCATGCTTCCCAAATTTTCAAATAACTTATTCAATTTAATTCCCTACTTTTTCATATCATCCCATGTTCCTATAAAATTCTCCACACTTAAATTATACACAATATCTATCTTAAGTTAACCAAGGATTCAACTTGGGATTTTTATTTTATTTTTCTGCTTAAGGCTAGTAATGTGGTTATGAAATAGAAGGGGGTTAAAAAGTTCAAAGTGGCTAACAATGGTGATGTAAAAGGTAGGCTTATTTGGGATAAGTGAGCTAATAACAAATAATGGCCTCAATCATATGCAAGTATGTAAATACACTAAATAATGGACATATAGAATGGAACAAAGCAAAGATTGCAATTATAGAGAAGAAAACACACAAGAATAAAAATTTATGGTTAAATAATATAACCATGTAAATAAGCTCAAAATCTCACGGGTTGTGTGTTCTTTGACTCAAAAATCATGTTCCAAATACAACTTCAAACAAGTTTTACACAAAAAATTTTGATCTTAAATTAGTGAAATTTTTCAAAAATAGGATCTTAAAAAGAAACTTATTATTTTAACCAAGCAGTGGCTAAAATGCATAAAATCAAACAATCATGCAGTGAAACATGCAAATGTAAAAATGTACTTAAATAAAATATTGGTGTTGAGAAGAAAATAACTAACCCATGGAGATCGGTATTGACCTCCCCACACTTAAAGATTGCACCGTCCTCGGTGCATGCTGAGATGTGCAGGTGGACGGGTTGTTCCAACTGATGCTTTTCTTCAAGGATTGTGCAGATGGACTTGTTTGTCTCCCCATGTAAACGTCTTTCGGTTCCCTTCCGGGTGGCCATCCGTGGTGGGTTGTCTCCCACCTAGCACTTGTAGTTAAAGTCCTTAAGTTGGACATTTGGTGAGCTCCCTGTTATGGTGGCTTGTGCTTGAACTCATCCAGGAATCTCCACCAATGTTTGTGATTCCAATGGCCTCCGGGATCCCAAACTAGGCGCAAAAAGCCTTCCAGCAGGTTGAAAGAAGTGACAAGGCCCCAAGAGTGTTGATTTCTAGGCTGAATTCCGGGGTCCCATACCTTGCCTTTGCATACGTCTTCTTGTTGATCATCATTTTTCCACTTGGGTGGTGAACAGTCGGAATTCTCACCGAGACATCCAAACAGCTTTCTAGACCCATTCAGTTGAGCTTTATACCAACCTTTGCATTTAAACTTAGAGCACATAACCATGTTGAACCTTGCTTGACAACTCCAACCACTAACCATCTTCCTCTTACTCTTAATGCCACAAAGAGCTCTAAGTTGACCATCCGTCTCCAGTAGCCCATATTCAAGTGGAACTAGAAAGCTAAGGGATATGAATTTTACCCACTTGAATGTTGTGAAGGATGATGGCAACTTAGGGGGAGGGGTCTCCAACAATTTTGGCAAGGTGATTTCCAGCTCCACTCCCTTGTGCTCTTTTTTGACAACTTCCACCTCTTTGCAAGTTTCTTCAATTTTAACCTCTTTCTCTTGGTAGCTTTCTTCCAATTTAGTCTCTTCTTCATTGCTTACCAAGGACATATGAGGTTGTGCTTCTTCTTCTTGAATCTCCATCTCTTGATCAACCTCTTCTAAGTCTTCAACCATGATATGCCTTGGAGATTGTACACCCTCCTCAGCATCAATTTCAATCGCCTTGGAAGGAGGTTCTATAACCTGACTTTCCCATGGAGGTTCAGCATCTCCTAAGTCTGCAACCACTTCTTCCTCTTCAATAATTACAGCTTCCTCCACTTGTTCCAGTACAAAGTCATGCTCCGTATTGTCCACTGGAGTTTCTAATGTCTCCTTCATGCTACGTTCTTCATTAGATTGTCCACATGAAGCCATGGGGTTCCTTGAGTGTCCGAACGTCGGGAAGCTAATTGATTTATTGCTTGATTCAATTGGTGAAGGGTTGCAAGAAATTGATCCACTGTTTCCTTGTGACGATCCGTTGATTCTTGTTCCGTTTGGGTATCATAAGTAGGACCATAAGGCTCTTGGATTGATGGATATGGATATGGTGCATATGGAGGTGGTGATTCTTGGGAGTAATTGGGTTAGAATTGGGGTAGTTCTATATATGGTTCATATGGTTCATATGGTGGTTGGTATGGTGGATGTTGGTTAGGATCATATGAAGGTGAATGGTGGTAGTTGGCTTGTGAGTGTGGTGGTTCAAAGTTGTGTTGAGGAGATTCATAGGCATATGATGGGGGTCCATCATATCTATCATCTTGGTATGCCCCCTGGAATAGCTCTTGACTATAGTAATTTGGTGGATGTTGGTTGTCACGGAAGGGTCCACCATAACTACTGTCTTGGTATGCATCGTGGAATGGTCTTTGTCTATGGTACTGTGGAAGGTGTTGTTGCCGGAAGGGTTGATCAGATCCTTGTGACTCCTTCCATCTCTGATTGTTTTGACTTTGATGCATGTTCCTGTTATAATTTCCATTCCTTGCAACAACATTGGAACTAAACTCAAAGCGAGAGGGGTGAGAACTCATAGTTAGTTAATAAAAATTAAAAACGAAAATAAAAACAAATTTTAAATTAAAAGGTTATTTAAATTTTGAATTTAAAAATTAAATTTTGAAATTTGAAATTTGAAATAAGATAAGATAAGATAAAAATTTTAAAATAAAAATCTGGAATTTTTTTTTATGCAAATTTCGAAAATTCAATTAAAATAAAGAGAAAAGATATTTTTGAATTTAATGAGGAAAGAGAAAAACAATAAAATGACACCAAACTTAAAATTTTTAGATCAAAACGAAGAAAACAACTAAGAACAACTTGAAGGTCAAGATGAACACGAAGAACAACTTGAAGATCAAGATGAACACCAAGAAAAAAATTTTTTTTTTGAAAAATTTTTTAATAACTAAATAAAAACCAATAACCTCTTAATTTACGAAAAAAAAAAAATAAAAACAAAAATAAAAAACAAATAAACAAGCAAAAAGCAAATATTTACAATAACCAATAATAAGGCACACGTTTGCAATTTCCCGGCAACGGCGCCATTTTGAAGAACTGAAGATTGATGGTTTAGAAGTTATAGTAAACTCTCGTTGCAAGTATAGTTACTAAACCAAGCAATCAGTCTTTCTTACAAACGTTTTGGTTGTCACAAGTAACAAACCCCTTTAAAATTGATAACCGAGTATTTAAACATCGGGTCGTCTTCTCAAGGAATTGCAGGGAGGTATGTTCTTATTATTGGTTATGAGTCTTGTAAATTGGGGGTTTTGAAAGTAAGGAACAAGTATGTTAAATGATAAGAAAAATAAAATAATAATAAATAACTATAAAATAAACTCTTGGCAAGGTATGAGAACTGGAAGTCTTATCCTAGTTATCCTTATTAATTATGATGAGAATTGGATTTTTCTCCCACTTTGTTAACCTCTAACTATGAAGGTAAGTTAAGTGGATGAATTAATTTTTGATTCCTCAGGTCCTAGTCTTTCCTTGGGAAAAGTTAGACTTATTGGATCTCGAATTAATTCTTGAAGAATTCCAATTTTCAGTCAACAATGAGTTTGATAACTCAAGTGTTACCAATTACTTAACCAGAGCCAAAAGGGAGAAAATATCTAAATTAAATTAAAAGCATTCATATAAATAGAATAAAACGATCATAAACTGAAATACCTCAAATAACATTAATTAAGAGAATAATATGTAACATGGAAGAGTTCATAAATTAAAGTAAATTGAGAAAATAATAAAAAGGAATATTGAACCTGTAATCGTAGAAGCAATCCTAAAATAAGAGAAATCCTAATCCTAATCCTAAGAGAGAGAGAGAGAGAACTTCTCTCCCTAGAAGCTACATCTAAATCCTAATAATTGTGAATATGAAAGCTTTTTATGAATGGATGCATTCCCCTACTTTATAGCCTCTAATCTGTGTGTTCTGGGCTGAAAACTAGGTCAAAAATAGCCCAGAAATCGCCCCTTGCGATTTCTGTTACGTTCAGGTCGCGGGAAAGTGACGCGGAGGCATCGTCCACGCGTCCGCGTGGATTGAAGTTCGCAGATGCGACGTGGGCGCGTCATTCACGCGTTCGCGTCGCCTAACGTCGAGGCAGCTATGGGAAATTATATATCAAATCGAAGCCCCAAACATTAGCTTTCCAACGCAACTGAAATCGCATCATTTGGATCTCTGTAGCTAAAGTTATAGCCGTTTGAGTGCGAAGAGGTTAGGTTGGACAGCTTAGCAATTTCTCCAACTTCTTGTATTCCTTCCACTTTTGCATGCTTCCTTTCCATCCTCTGAGCCATTCCTGCCCTGTAATCTCTGAAATCACTTAACACACATATCAAGGCATCTAATGGTAATAAGAGAGGATTAAACATAGGGAACTTAAGGCCAAAGAAGCATGTTTTCAATCAAAGCACATAATTAGGAAGGCAAATGTAAAACCATGCAAATAGTATGAATAAGTGGGTAAAGAGTTGATAAAAACCACTCAATTGAGCACAAGATAAACCATAAAATAGTGGTTTATCACCATTCTTGCCTTAGGAGATCTGAAAATACTTAACACACAAATCACGGCATCGAATGGTAATAAAGGATAAATAAAATTAATATTTTTAAAGCATAGGAAACATGTTTTTCACATATATCACATAATAAGGAAGGGAAAGTAAAACCATGCAATTTACATGAATAAGTGGGTGAGGGATTGAATAAATCACTTGAATTGGGCACAAAATACATCCTAAAATATGGGTTTATCACCCGGTATATTATCGGTAGATGTATCCAATAGAAAGGTTACCTTGCTACTAAATGCCTTTAATACATTTATTTTTGTCTCATTACGTATATACTAAGCGTTATGTCCTATTTATATAAAAGGTACCTAGGACGATTGAAGCAATACGTGCGTAACAGGGCACAAGTAGAAGGCTCAATTGCGGAGGGATATTTATCCGAGGAGATTTTGAGATTCTGTTCCAGATATTTGGATAATATTGATACTAGAATCAACCGACCAGTGCGAGTTGATGATCAACCTGTTGATATTACAAACAATACAAGAAAAACTATGTTTTCAGAAATTGGAAAAGCTTCAGGGGCTGTTTCACGTTTTGGACTGACCCCGATGGAAAAAGAGCAGGCACATCGTCATGTGCTAGTCAATTGCGAGACCGTCGTTTCATTTATTAAGTATATACATGTACTTTTTAAACACGATTATAACCCATTTCAAACACTCAGTCATTGGACTAATTTCTTGTTGTGTCATAAAGTACATTTAGGGCAGAAACGAAGCGAAAATTACGGTATCAAACAAGGTCGCAATCTAAGATAGACCGTATTGTGCATGCAGAATTTTCTTGCTGGTTCAAGCATGAGGTTCGTAGAAATTTAACCTGACCAACTTATTTGTGCCTTAGAATTATAAATTACGGATTCTAATGTTTTATACGAACGAACTCTAATTTATGGTGCCAGGTTCCAATGGACAATACTATACATTTGAAAGAAATGAAGTTGCTGGCATGTGGTCCCATGCTTCAGGCAAGACATTTTGGGGTGTACAATGTCAATGGGTACAAGTTTAGAACTATCACAAAGGAAGACGGGCTAAAAACTCAAAATAGTGGAGTTTATATCTCATCCAATACAAGAAGTTATGCAAGCATGCGTGATAATAGAGTGGCTATTGGTAGTGTTCCATATTATGGGAAAATTGTGGACATAATCGAATTGAACTACAGCTGCCATTTCACAGTGGTTTTGTTTAGATATATTTGGGCTGATACAACTATGAGCAGAGGTATCAAGCAAGACCATCTAGGCCTTACCAGTGTTAATTTTACTCGTCCGATTCACACCGGTGATCGAGAAGAGGATGAAACGTACATATTGGTATCAGAAGCTCATCTTGTGTACTATGTACTTGATGAAATAGATCAAGAATGGAGTGTTGTGGTTCATGTAAAACCATGAGACTTGTATGACATGGGTGGAGAGAATGAAGAAGTTGAAGCTGCTTTTTCTCCACACCCCGGGTTGAACATGTTAGCGGCAGGTGACATCAATGATTTACAGTTGATAAGGGATGATGATATAGAAGACCCAATAGAAGATGTTTCTGATAATATCGATGATGTAACATAATGAAAATATTGAAAACATGTACATCATTTATAGTGGATTTGTGTGTTTAATAAGTCTAACATTGTTTATGATGTACGCAGTTTGTTAGTTACATTACTATTTGTGTTTTTGTATTTAAATTCAGTTTTCATTTCTTGTTGATTTTCATGAATACCACTAGTTTCTCATTTCTTCGAACGATTGTTGCTTGCAAAAGTCAGTTTTCAAGGCTTTGTTGTTGTCATCATTATTGTTGTTGTTCTTAATCTCCAATGAAGAAAATTATGATGTCGAGTAAATTGTGTTGAATTACAATATTGTTATCATTGACCAATATAGTCAACATAAAATGGTGTTGTAACAAGAGAAATGAAAACGGAGGATTTCTCATCATGCTGTGCAAACACAACATTCGCTAATGAAATGGCTATTGCCTCTCCATTCTCTTCATTGGAAAATGCAATTACGGTTACCAGAGACATATGGTCCCGTAAGTTGAATGTTAGGTCTTGGTTGGAGGCTATATCAGGACGATCTTGTTCTAATGAATACTCGGAAACGGTGAACGAAGCTACTGTACAGGTTTGTTCATTAGCCATACCCTTAAAAACATGAGTTAAACTATATTTGAATAATAAGTCTTTTAAGTTGATATATGCTTACAACATTTAACCAATGATAGTTGTTACGTTCATGCTAAAATTTGTAGGAACTTCATGAGTGGGGATCAATGTACGAGGAGAAATTTAGGTATGTTTTTGTGACATTTGTAGCTGGTAGGACCTCTGAAGACATACTTGCTGAATTAAAGGTTAGAAATAAATTTCTAGCATAGAAAGTGAATCACAGAGACACAATATGCTTTACAAAAAAGACCATCAACTATACATTTTATTATGATGCAGATGCGCTTTAATAACACGCATGTTGTTGAGTTAGAGATTGCTTCAAAAGAGGAATTAAAGTATATAGAACATTCTATTAGAGAGCTTCTTTCCAAGAAATCTGTCCAAACTACCGACGAAGGAGATGGTAATCGTTAATTTTGTATTTGTTAATGTTTAAAGTCCTCTTCCCATAATTCCACAATTTTTTCCTTAATAATTACTAGGTAATGACCTGGAAGTTATCATTTTCTTTTAAGTAGATTTATGTTATTGGTTGCATGTTCATATTTTCAGTGTCAGCTGAATATTCAGGCAAAATAGTTGATGACACTCTAGATGGGGCAAACACTGATTCAGAAGACGATTTCGATGCTATCTCCTCCGGTGGATATGACATCTCCAGAAATGTTGAGCTCAATAAGATTCCAGAAGAAGACAATGAAACTTCATACACCCAATATAGAGAAGATGACGTACATGCTGCAAAAAGGGGCTTTGATCTGAACAAGTTGCCATGGGGTAGAGATGACTTATCAGATCTTTTATCACGTGACTACAGTAGATTTTTGACAGAGTATTTCTGGCCAGGACAATACGATGTTGATGAGAAATTTTGACTCGATACTTGTTTGTCTACTTTAATAATTCTGATTTTTATGCTGTATTAAACTTTGTTTTGACTTTATGAATTCAGACGTTCACTTGATTTTTTCTTTACCATTTATGCTTCAATACAAACTCAAAAGGCGCTGATAGTACAAGAAAAAACCTGATTCGTAAATTTGTGCACATTATTAATTTATAAATATTTTTTTAATTAATGAATTATTTTCTACGTAACACAAAATCGAAAATTTATTTAATGCATTAAGTTGTAGTGTTTCAAACATGTTTTTCGTAAAAAAAAAATAGCGAGGACTATAATAGATTTAACAAGGCAATGTTTAAACAAAAAAATGATGTTAAAAAATTTTTTGCAGCAGTTGAAAGAAAACCGCTGCAAAAAAATATCTAAGCATAAACCCCAACGCGACATTTTGCGGTGGTTACAACAAAACTGCTGCAAAATGAGAGCTTTTGGTAGCTTCTCCCAAATCCGCCACAAGAACCGCTGGCTGATTCCATTTAGCAGCGGTTGAAAAAAACCGCCACTAAATATCCGCCGCTATCTGCCGGTTTTCTTGTAGTGGCAATACTTCCCCTACGCTTCATCCTAACACTGCCACTTTGCTATACCACCCCACCTTAATCAGTGTCACCCCGTCGCACTACTCCAATCGTCACACCTTACCACTGTTATCCTGTTGCTCTATTTCTATTAATAGCATCATCAATATCAACAATAACTGTATCTTTTTCACCACCCCACGATCTTCGTTATTATTGTCTTTTTAATTTTGATTTGTTCTTTCTTCAATCTCTTTAATTTATTTGTCTTGTGTTTGTTCATGATAGTAATGATGATGTTGATAATTTAGGTAGAATTTGAGAGTATGTAATGGTAGAGGCATAGGATTGTGAAAGTGATAGAAGAGAGACAAAGATAATGGTGGTGAAAATAAGATAATGTAATGAATTCAACAAGAGAGAGAGTGTTGAGGTGCTATGGTTAGAGATGGTGTGATGAATTCAACACTGAGGTGAGGTGTTGGGATGGGGTGGCATACTAGTGGAATGTGGTTAAATGGGTGAGAAAAGAAAAGGTGAGCAAGGAGTGTGATGATAATGTGTATAAGGAAGAGATAAATTTGAAAAATAAATAATCACTTGTTGACAGTCAAAAAATTAAGAGAAGGAATAAAATTGAAACATATTAAAAATGTTAATATAAAATTGAATTAAATTAAAAAAAATATTTAGTGACAAAAATGACTTTATCCCAGAATTTATATTATAATTTTTTTTATTCAAATATTATATTTTTTTCTTTTAGTATTAATTTCTTAATAAAAAAAACTCACACTAGATTTCCTTCTTTTGGAAAAAAAAAAAATGCTTGGATCTGGTTTTAAATTTGAGTCTAGAGGGACATAATAAGAGGCCCAATAGAAGCTGAGTATTTTTTCCTGACAAAACAGAACGACGGTTCTTTTGGCTGACGATACGAGAGTAGAGTAGCAGACTAGCAGGAGTCAGCAGCACCTAGGAAGGTTTTGCGTCTTCAACAATAACATCTTGTAAGCGTTAACACTTAACAGTGAAACATAAAAAGTAAATAATATCTTCTGTTCTGGTTGTTTCGTCGTTTTTTGTTTTGTGGTTGGAGTTGGGGAAGCAAAACCCTACAATTTGAAGAAGCGAAGGTTGATAAAGAGAAAGTGGTGGCAAGATGAGGATTATGATAAAGGGCGGTGTTTGGAAGAACACCGAAGATGAGATCCTGAAAGCAGCTGTTATGAAATATGGCAAGAACCAATGGGCTCGAATCTCTTCCCTTTTGGTTCGTAAATCCGCTAAGCAATGCAAGGCTCGCTGGTACGAATGGCTCGATCCTTCCATCAAGAAGGTAATCCTACCCACCTAATATCTATTATCTATTTATTTATTTATTTATTTTTTTTGCTGTCTTTTGTATGTTATTTACCTTTGTTTTTTGGTTGTGCATCAAGTTTATGTATAATAGGGTTTTTGAATATGAAGGACAAAAAAAGTTTCGATGTTTTCAGTTTGATTGAAAGGTTATGCTTTTTGACATGACTCTTGTGAGAATGGATGGTTGTGCTGCCAGTAATGCTCCTTGATAAAGCTGATTATTAGATTTTACTCAGTTAATGTTTCATGTAAGTAATTGTAAGGCTGCCCTAATGCCATTATTTAATTAATAAGTAATTAATTATAGTTATGGCTTGCTTTTTAATGTGTCTGGATGCGCCTGCATTTGAACCCTTTAACTGCATTTTTTGTGTCGACAAGTGTTTTTCTACAATCAGTCTTCTATTATAATGCTGTTTTTTGTGTGCAGACTGAGTGGACTAGAGAAGAGGATGAGAAGCTGCTTCATCTTGCTAAGCTTATGCCCACCCAGTGGAGAACGATTGCTCCTATTGTAGGACGTACTCCTTCTCAGTGTCTTGAGCGCTACGAGAAGCTCCTTGACGCAGCCTGTGTAAAGGATGAGAACTATGAACCTGGCGATGATCCTCGGAAGTTGCGTCCTGGGGAGATTGATCCAAATCCAGAGTCAAAACCTGCACGCCCAGATCCAGTTGATATGGACGAAGATGAAAAGGAGATGCTTTCCGAAGCACGAGCCCGGTTAGCCAACACAAAAGGAAAGAAGGCGAAAAGGAAAGCGAGGGAGAAACAGCTTGAGGAAGCCAGAAGACTTGCTTCTTTACAGAAGAAGAGAGAACTGAAGGCTGCGGGAATTGATGTCAGGCAGCGAAGGAGAAAAAGGAAAGGCATTGATTATAATGCAGAAATCCCTTTTGAGAAAAGGCCTCCTCCTGGTTTTTATGACATTGCTGATGAAGACAGACCCGTGGAACAGCCCCATTTCCCAACTACAATAGAAGAACTTGAGGGTAAAAGAAGGATTGATGTTGAGACACAGTTAAGAAAGCAAGACATTGCAAAAAATAAAATTGCACAGAGGCAAGATGCCCCATCTGCTATACTACACGCCAATAAGTTGAATGATCCGGAAACAGTAAGGAAACAAACCAAACTGATGCTTCCGCCACCCCAGATTTCTGACCAGGAACTGGATGAAATTGCAAGGATGGGTTATGCCAATGACCTAGCTGGGAGTGACGAATTTGGAGAAGGTAGTGCTGCAACACGTGCTCTTCTAGCAAATTATGCACAAACACCTGGCCGGGGAATGACTCCTTTACGAACCCCTCAGCGAACACCGGCTAGTAAGGGAGATGCTGTCATGATGGAAGCTGAAAACCTGGCGAGGTTGAGGGAGTCCCAGACACCATTATTAGGGGGAGAAAACCCGGAGTTGCATCCTTCGGATTTTACTGGGGTCACTCCTAAGAGAAAAGAGGTTCAGACCCCAAATCCAATGTTGACTCCCTCTGCAACCCCTGGAGTTGCAGGTCTCACTCCCAGAATTGGCATGACACCTGCAAGAGATGGTTACGCTAGCATGACACCGAAGGGAACTCCTCTCAGGGATGAGCTTCGTATTAATGAGGATTTGGATATGCATGAGCGTGCTAAACTTGAGCTACAAAGAGCTGAAATAAGACGAAGTCTGTGCTCTGGTTTAGGAAGCCTTCCACAGCCCAAAAATGAGTACCAGATTGTCATGCAGCCCATTCCAGAAGATGCTGAAGAACCTGAGGAGAAGATTGAAGAGGATATGTCAGATAGAATAGCTAGAGAAAAGGCAGAAGAAGAGGCAAGGCAACAGGCATTACTTAGGAAACGATCAAAAGTCCTTCAAAGGGAGCTTCCTCGGCCTCCAGCTGCATCATTGGAGCTTATAAGAAATTCTTTGGTTAGAGCTGATGACAAGAGTTCCTTTGTTCCACCAACCTCAATTGAGCAAGCTGATGAGATGATAAGAAGGGAGCTTCTTGCTTTGCTGGAGCATGACAATGCTAAGTATCCGCTTGACGAGAAAGTAAATAAGGAGAAAAAGAAAGGAGCTAAGCGTGTGGTAAATGAGCCTGTTGTTCCTGTTATAGAAGAATTTCATGAAGAGGAGATGAAAGATGTATGTATTTACTAATCTATTTCTTAGTTTCTTCCCTTAGCTTCTTTTGTGATGACATCACATGTTCGTGGCTTTCGCGCTGATAGATAGTAAGTAGCATAATCAATTCTCGCCCTTCGCTGAAATGCTGCTTTCTGTTGTGGAGGATACACCTCTTGTTTTGCACTAACCTGAAGACTATAAGTCTAATCATTGTTAAGGTTGTGTACTAACGTATAAGATTGAACAATTCTAAAATTCTGCTAGGTTTGTAGTTTGTAGATCCTGACACTGAGCCACCCTTTCTATTTAATGAGATTGTGCTAGGGACTAGGGTTGATTTGTTTGCTTAGGAGCAGTTGGATCACACAACTGCAATGTGCCAGTTAAGCCACTGCTTCTAGTGGCTGAATTGGATTAGGATTTTTTTTTTCTTTTGTGGTTTAGGGATGGTTGATGGGGTGTTGTTTGATCCACATAAGTGCAGTGGCGTTGCACCTGAGATGCTTGTGTCAGTTGCTCTCCATATCTAAGTTGTAGGTGCTTGTGTAGTGCATCCTGAAAGTGGGTAGGCTCTGATTTTCTGTGGCCTGTGTTAATGTGATTGTGCTTTGCTCGTTGGTGTGATTTGTATTTGTGATTTGCAGGTAACCATTACTATGTCATAATGTCTTTTATGTTTTCTGTTTTATAAACGATTTTCCTGTTTTTCTAATAGGAATTAGTTAAATGTTACTTGTAATTCCATGTTTATTATATAATGATTGTAGTTGTGTTATGACCTCAAATTGTATGCATCTGTCCTCCATTTATTATTTTACTGGGTAAGATATCATTGTTCATAATGTGGTTGTCGAAATTGAAATCTTTCAATTATGATTAGGAAAAAGAAATACAAAAAAGCGGGGAGGGGAACAGGGTTCCCATATACAAAAGCAAAACACAAACAAAGGCCTATCAAAAACGTAAAGCTCCCCAATCTCTCAACATGTATGAGAGGGAAAAACGTCTAAAAAGATCTTGAGCTTTACACCAAGATGCTAAGCGTCTAACCTTATCCCATAAGATATGTTTATCAGAGAATCTGTCACTAAAGGTGCGTACATTACGCTCCAATCAGAGTCCAGATGGTCGTGAAAAAATTGCACTGGTCCACTTAATTTTTGCTTCTTTTCTATTACCAAACCAACAAATCTAGTCAATAAAAATATATCTAGAGTTGCCAGGCACACCTAACATTTATCAAAGATGCTAAATAAATTATTCCATAAGAAACTAGCCATTGGGCAATGCTAAAACAGACAAGGGTACTCAGTTTGGTGATTAGGCTTTATGATTGATTGGCAAACATGCAAGATATTAGGAATTATGCTACCTAAACATGCTGGGCCTGCCACCGTCTATCTGTTCAGGAGCCCAGTTTTTTGTACACTAAAACAAAACACATCCATCCTTTGAGTTCTTTGCTCCTCTCCCAATTTCTCGTTTAACTCTGATTATTTACTGTGACTTGTTTTCCTTCTATTTTTTTGCCCTTTTGGGTTTCTTTGTGACTGTGATTATAAAGCATACCAATAGATAGGTATTTTTCTTTTTAACATCCTAATTTCATGGGTCATTAGAATTAATGCCTTTTATATTGATTTGTTATTATGTTAATGCTGATTATTTCATATTATTTCTTCATACATGTCAAATCAAAGTTTAATTTTGTTAAATGTGATTGTATGTCTATTTTGCTTGTTTACGCCATTTTACGTGTAACTATTTGTTTAAATGTGTTCAGTTTAGGCAGGATCTTGTGATCCATGTTACCATCACGTTGTACATATATTTCTAATCTCAATCTTGGGTAGAATCTATATTGACAACATTGCTTGACTACACTGTCTATACCTATCCTAGACATTTAATACTCAGATATCACTTCCCAAATGATTTTTGGTGGTTTTCTTCCCACTGAGGAGATTTTGTTAGACACCTATTCTATATCTGTCCTTTATTAATATACTCTTTTTAGGTATGCGTTTAATCTGATGTATAGGTTTTTGTTTATTTTTGTTATTTCAGTGAATGTTATAAAAATAGTCCTGCAACTCTTTTTAGGGTTCCTTTTAGGTCATGTATTGTGACATCAACACATATTTTCTCTTTATGAATTATGACTTGATGCTGTGCTAGTTGATCTGACAGTCTCACTTTTCCGTTATAATCCTGCAATTAATTAATTATGTTGGGTTGTGTTTGCTGGTAATGTTTCTCAAGGACACTTCCTTGTTTGATTGTCAAGTTCTACCACCCCCCTCTCACAAATATAATAAAAAGAGAAAGAGAAAAAAAGTGGAATGTTAATGTTGACTATATTGCAATGTATGTCTTTTTGTCCATATCATAAATGGCCCTAAAATATAACAAACCTCTGAGTTTTGAGTTAGCTGGCTAATTACCTTGCTTATTATAATTTATTATGTTGTCATCCAAACTTTCTCTTGTAAGCGGGTTAAGGATACTTATTTTGTATTGTTTTTTTATTTTTTTATTTTTTGGTTAGGCTGATAAGTTGATAAAGGATGAGGCCCATTATCTTCGGGTAGCACTGGGACATGAAAGTGAACCCCTTGAGGAATTCATTGAAGCACACAGGACTAGCCTGAATGATCTCATGTTCTTTCCAACCCGTCATGCCTATGGTCTCTCAAGTGTTGCTGGAAACATGGAAAAGCTGGCAGCTTTGCAGAATGAGTTTGAGAATGTGAGGAAAAAGTTGGACGATGGCAAGGAGAAAGTTGTAAAGCTTGAGAAGAAGGCAATACTCCTCACTCAAGGCTATGAGGTATGTTACTAACATTCTCCATGCCAAATGCCTTTAACTCAGTCAGTTCTGATTATGTTTTATTGCTTAAAACATGGCTTTGTACTTAGAATCACCTTGGTTGAGTTAGTTTTGTAATTGAACAATGCTATTTTTGCCTTAGAGATAAACTGATAGGAACCTACTCACCTAATCAATTGTTAAATAGAGTATGGAGTGATTGAGTGAATTGTTGGCTAGGGTGGGTTCTGCAGTCTGGAATGCATTCTGTTATGCGAGAGGTGAGAGGTATACAAGGGTAGGTGGAGTAGTGATGGGACTATATCAAACAATTTGGACATAGAATTCATGCTAGGACAGAGGTTGAGTCCCTTGAATACTCACCAATTTAATGTTATAAAGCCAGTATTAATACATTCGTTGGAGTAAGGATATTTGCACCCCATTGGTGTAGAACACATCCTAGAGGTATTTCTTCTGCATTTCTATTATGTTCTATGCATCTATTGACACAAATTTTGTTACTTAAAATTGAAAATTGTAACTGAAAATAGTTGGAAGCAGTGACCTTCATGAATCAAAATTGATAAGGACACATGGAAAAGAAAATTCCTTTTGTTTGATTTTGCTGTCTGTAAAGAGTCCTTTGTGCCTGTACACAATGTTGAATAATATACTTCAGCTATTGCATTTTTCAGATGAGAGCCAAAAACAGTCTTTGGCCACAAATTGAGGCCACTTTCAAGCAAATGGACATAGCTGCAACTGAATTAGAATGCTTTGAAGCTTTGCAAAAGCAGGAGAAGTTAGCAGCATCCCACAGGATAAACAATCTATGGGAGGAAGTACAGAAGCAAAAGGAACTTGAGAGAACTTTGCAATACAAGTATGGGAATCTTATGGAAGAAGTGGAAAGGATACAAAATGTCATGGAACAGTACAGGGTACAAGCACAAAAGCAAGAAGAAATCGAAGCAAACAACCGTGCTCATGAGTCAACAGAGACTGTTGCTGACAAAACTGGTGCGCAGGATTCAAAGAATTTTAAAGCTGCGCCTCTCGCTGAAGAAAATGAAACTGCTATAGCAACTGATCTGTCTCGTGATGAAAGTGAAGCGGGCTCTGTGCAAGACCAGACCACCGCTAGCCAGAAAAATGATGTGGATGTGGATTCTGATGATATAAAGCAAACAGATGACCCTAATGCAAAACTGCCAGATGCTACACTTGTTGCCAAGGTTGACGTCGGAAAAGTGGAAGGTACCATCACTGATGGTCACATTGATAATGGTAAGACAGCATTAGACGAGGGTGCTACAGTAGGAAATGTGGTGGAGAAAGATTTAGCTATGGATGGTGAAAATTCACATGATGATAGCACACCAGAAAAAACCACTGTTTCTGATGAAGGGGATGAGATGCAAGTTGGTGATGGCAACTAAACCAAGAAATGCTCAACCATTGTATGAGCATTTTCATATGCTTGCCTGTAATTTGTCATAGATTGTGTTGTCCTCTCAAACCCTCCACTAAGTGGATGTTATGTGCTCTTTCTTGTTTGATAAAGACAGGATTTTTACAAGAAATTAGATTCTAATCCACCATACTCCATACACATCTATCAAATTTTTATTGGACTGGATAGTTGCAGTGTTGGACTTTTTGTCAATAACCCGTTTATCTCGAATTATTTTTTGGCATTACGGCAGTGTTTGTTTTTGTAGACAGGACACAGAGACATGGACATTAAATATCTAAAAGGTGTTTGGACAGAGAAACATGGACAATGGACACACTATTTTCAGGTTAGTTTTTTCATTTTTGTGTCAACTTTTAAATGAAGGACAATGGCGACACGAGATTTGGGAAGATGGACACGGATTTTTTAATGAAAATTATTTTTCTTTTTGTTCATAGATATTTCTTATTATTCCACTATTACCTTCTTTATTTTCTTTCGAGAAAACCTTAATTTGAACTTCTTTGCATCGTTGTTTTCAAAGAGATACTCTCTTCTCCCGGTTCTTTCTCTATCTGTGTTCTTCTTCTTTCTCTCTTTTTTTTTCGGTACTCTTTTCTTGATCTCTCTTTCTTTGTTCTCTTCTTCCTCTTCTTTCACTTCTTTCCAAGTAATGTCTTCCTTTTGCTCTCTGTCTATGTCTCTTGGTCTCTCTTTATTCTCTTTCTCAATCAATAACTAGGTATTACTCTGCCTTTCCTCTTATTGCTTTTTATTTTTATTTTTCTATTAAACAGAATTTTGTTTCTCTTTGTCCTCATTTTTTTTTCGTTTTTATTGTTTTATGATTTGTCAATTTGAAAATTATATAAGAAGACATACGTTCTTTCCTTTGATAGAATCTTAAATTTTTACAATGATACTGTGAATTGTTTTGGATTTTAATATGTTGAAAAAATTGTAAATTCTATTTGTGTTATGTTTAATTAGTGCATAACTTTTTATGCAAATTAGTGCAGAAAATTTGATGCAGAATTTCGTTTATGTTAGTGCAGAATTTTTTTTTATGTTAGCGCATACTTTTGAGCTAAATTAGTTTGTACTTAGGCAGAAAATTTGGGATCACATGGCTATTTTAGTCATGTTACATAATATTTTAGTTTTGTTCATGTCCATCCATATATAATATAGGACATTAGTATCTTGTATATTATATCTAAACACAATACACAAAGAATAATTTTTAGTGTTTCTGTTCTATTGTCTGTCTTAGTATCATGTTCTGTCCTGTCCACAAAAACAAAGGCAGCCTAAATGTTTTCTTGGTACCATTATTATTTTGGTCAGATTTATACTTTGCTTGAAATGGTTGCGATTTTATTTTTCAGTTGCATTTTAGGGTTAAATATTTTTTTCGTCCGTAATGTCTTTGGTTAAAATTAAAATCATCTTTAACTTTTTTTTTTCTTATTAATATCATCCTTAACGTTAGAAGTCATTTTAAAATTATCTTTTTATGTGAAATATTAATTGCATTATGATTTTGCCCTCATAAAACACCCTCTTTCACTCACTAGCCACTCTATCATCATCATCATCATCATCACCATTACCTCCACCATCACGTCTTTGGTCAAAATCAAAATTGTCTCCGACTTTTTTTTTTTCTTCTTAGTACCATCCTCGACGTTAGAGAGAGAAGGAAGGAAACTTATACAAAAAGCTTTATCTACTTTACACCATATAGAGGCCAAAAGTTAAACTCGTTACAAGAAATTCTCATTTGAAAACTTGTAATTGAACTACCAATTCCAAACTTATCACTATCAAGTCTTATACAGTCTAGCTTTATCCAATATGATGTAGCAAATAAGGACTCAATGGCCATCACTGAAAGTTGTTTTAAAGTTCATGGTTGATAGAGATCTCAGTAGGAAGATGTGCTTGAACCCACTTGTAAAGTGCTAGTGATCCTTTTCTTTTATAGAATGAATCTATCTCTGAATCTTGATTTTCTTTAAAACACGAGCATGAAGTTGGACAATTGCAGTGGCCTGCATTTACTCCTCTTTGACGGATAAAACAGAAAGAACAATGCAGTAAGAGGAAAACAGCTTGTCTTTGTAAATAAGTGGCTGGAATGCATCCAGCATGATTCACCATTGGACAAACTCAAACAAAATGGAGAGCCTTCCAGGAAAGACATTATCTTTTAGGGATCAATTTGATTAAAAAAATCTTTCAGGACGAATTTAAAAAATACCTTATCTTTTAGGGACTAATTTGACTATTTCGTAAGAAATTACAAGAGTTTTGCAATAAAAGTTTGCATGCTAATTCTAAGTACCCCAAGGCATAAAATAAAATCATCAAGTTGAATAATGCACAGGGGAACATGGAGTTAGAAACCCTTCCTAATTGGCTGAAATATTATAACGAAGAACATTTAATTGTCAATATAAGCTTTGTGAACAAGGCATTAGACACTGATTTTGGCAAACATAAGCAAAGACATGTCAGATATGGTACTGGAACAACAATGTCAATTACTTCTACAACTTTGTTCTAATTGCACATTGAGGTTTTGATTGGTGCAACATGTCTTTTATGTCTTGGGGGAACTTGTAGCTATGCATTCTGCCAACGGTATACAGCTAAGGACTATGGGATTAGACTGCAGGAACTTTGCATATAACCACAAATAACAAAGTATCAATTTAAAAGGTTGACAATAAAACAATTGGTAATTTAATTTCAGATCAACAAAAACAAAAATCTGAGAGATTGGAAATTAAGATAAAGGAAATAATTATTTGATCGAAAAATGGGTAGTATAGAAAGGTAAAAAATAAAAATTAAAAAAATGATAAAGAAAAATGATAAAAATCAACAAAAGAATATATAATATCCATGAGAAACTTTTTAAACAGGATAACTATAGTATTTAAAAAAAAAAGACTTTTACTATGACAAAAAAATACGGCTTTCAAAAATAAAGAAATAACATTTGAAAACAAATAAAATGGATAAAAAAAATTAGCGTATAAAAAACAGAAGACAGACTTCGATAATATATATTCTTTATACATGATAATATATATATTACCATTAAAGAAAAGAAACAAAAAAAAAATAGATAAACCAACAAATAATAAAAAATGATATGTCAATCGGAAATCGATTATAACGTTTTATAAAAAACTATTGAATTAAATAGAAGACACATATAAAAAATATATCAGTATTGAAATAAATACGAAAACAATTTAGATACCACAAAATAATAACAAATACATCTAAATGTAAAAAAAATGATAAGTTATAAGCATACATAAAAAAAGGTAGAAAATTTCAATAATATATAAAATAATTATTTGAAAGTTACCAAAATGAAACGGTTCAAACAAAGATACATTTATACAAAGAAGTAAAAAGACAAATGCAGGATAAAATAGAGGTAAAAAATATCAATTCAACTAGGTATTCTTTAAAAATGGTACATTATTCAGCCTTTTATTATAAAAATTAAAAAAAAAATTAAAATAAACACATCTAAAAATTATGAATAAATTTATTGTCTTTTTAAAATTAAATACACATTCAAAATACAAACTAAATAAAACTGAAATTTAAAATTTAAATTTTAAATTTCTGTTTCATATTTAATATATTTAATTATTAATATATTATAATTTAAATACATATCTAAAAATAAAATTATTCAAAATTTAAAATTTTGATTTTAAAATTATAAAATAAACTTTAAATAATATAATTATTAACTAAACCGATACAAAACACTCAAAGAAGTCATCTTTGGCGCACATGGAAAACCTCAGAGACGCACATCGAGAAGTCATTTGCGCCACCTTCCTCTTCCGCGCTCATCCTCGACTCTGCCTTCCTCTTTCTTGGTGCTCATTCACAACGCCACATCCCCTTCGTTAACACTCGTCTTCGTCGCCGCCTTCCTCCTCCTCGTCGCCGTTCGTCCGCATCAACGTCGCCACGCCGAAAACTTACCTAAGGTTTGGATGGGTCTCTGACACGTTTTTTTTTTTATTATTCTGTGCAAGTTTTTTATTTTTTTTGAAATAAAAAATTGAATAAGATGGCCTGAAGAGATTTTCATATATATTGCAATGTTAAATTATTTTTGCATGTGCAATCTCTATATTTTGGAAGTGTTTCAAAAATATTTTCTGTATAACTTTATAATTTTAGATGTGTTACAATTATTTTTTAATGTTTAAATTTAAATTTTAGATTTATGATTTTGGATATATTTCAAAAATATTTTTTGTACAACTTCATAATTTTAGATGTGTTTTAAAAATATTTTTTGTATAACTTAAAATTTTAGATGTGTTACAATTAAAAAAAAAACTACAATTAAAAATATTTTAGTTTGTGTATATAATTATATTCGACCATTTGTCACTAGAAAGTAGTAAAATAGATCCTGTATTTTATCAAATGTATATAAATAAGGGATTAATTTTTTTCTAAATGAACTGACTTTGAATTCTTTTTTTACAGATACAAATTAGAATAGTGTAGTAGAATAGAAGAAAGAAGAAAACCGTGTTATAGAAAGAAGAAACGTAAAAGAAGAAAATTATAACTAACTATGAAGTAGGTAGAAAGTTAGAGAAATTTTAATTTTTAAATTTTAAATTAATTTTAATTATAAATATGTATCCTACAAAATAGGAATATGTTTTAATTAAAAGATAATTAAATAATATTAAAAGTTGACCAAAGGCTGAATTTTATTGTACAAGTAGCATTTTTCAAAAAATATCAATTCTATTCGATAGAACTATTGGAGATTTATTTGAATACCAAAAAAAAAAAAACAGAAAAGTAACACATAAATGAAAGTTTAAATACGACTGATTAAAAATTCTAAAAAGTTATTCATCATAGACAAATATAAAAAATAATTAGAAAGATAAGTGAAAAAATTGAAAATTAATTTATTATAGAATAAAAAATAAAACAAAAATAACAATTGTTATATGTAAAAAATTAATATATATATATCAATATGAAAGAAAATTGTAATATTTGATTAAATAAACCAAAAAAAAATAAAAAGCATATACACGACAACGTTTTATTCAACATAAAAAAACAATTAAGATAAATAAAAGAGATGTTAAAAAGAAAATATAAAAAAATAAGTAAAAAACGGGAAAAGTAAATAATCAACATATACTTAATAACCAAAAATACTAATTAGATTATAGCTGAAATCTTTTTAATCAATTTATACAGGTGAATAGAGAAGATAAATAATTAGTTATCTTGTTTATTATTATACTCTACATCATTTATAAAAAAATATATATACTTAACATTTTCTGAAGTGTCGAATTTGTTAATTTGACATATAGTTTCATTAATGTAAACTTTGTTGGGTAATCTCAAGTAAAAACTAAAATAAAAAAGATATCAACAAAAAATGAAATCACATAAAAAAAAGCTAATAAAAAATAGCACGAATTTGATTGAACTTAATATATAAGAGTGTTATTTAATCAATAAATTAAAATAGATAACATAACAAAATCAGATTAAGCAATCTGATTATAGTTTAAATAAATCAAACACTCCTTATTTAATATTAACTAATAAGTAAATGTTCCATTAATGGAATGTACAACAAAGCACAATATTTAAAGATGTAAGTTAAAAATATGCCATATGATAGGAAAATAATTTTATTAATTTTAATACAATTATGCATATAGCGTATCATTAAGTAAGAAAATGAAATTTCAGTTTTGTTGAGTATTGCATAGAGAACTCGTGTGTCACAAAAGATACGTAACCTGTTGATATTTTACTGCTTTGAAGCATGAAAATATGGGTGATGAGACAATGAAATTAGATTTTGATAGGACCTAAGATTTTGTGGTTAGGAGTCATACCATCTATAAGAAAAATGTTGTTACAAATGTTAGCCAGCACATCCTTGTGTGATATACATAGATCATTATCCAATTTTTTAGAGATGTAGACATTAACACCAACATCATAATATAATTTAGGACATCACTAATGTATTTATTTAAATGTATTTCATGACCTTTAACATAAGAATGAACACTTTCTTCATGATAATACATGTTGGCATAAAATTCTCTAACTAAATCAGGATAGACTGATTTTCTGATTTCAAAAATTTTCTCCTAATCCAAATAAACAAAGTTTTCTTTAAAATCAATCCCTTTATTAGCTAGAGCATTCAAATCAGCTACAACTGTAGAACACAAAGGTCTTTTAAAAACAACAGCTTTATGAAATTCATAGTTCATACTTGATGAAAAACGATGAGGGTCATAGTGAGAGTGAGGACATTTACTGAAATGAGATTTAAAATCAACATAATCAAGATTTGTGGGTTTTTTCACAGAGTTGAAAAAAGATCTTTGGTTATTTTTGGAAGAGCGAGTAGAAGGTGTCGAACGTCCTTGAAAACGAGAAGATGAACGAGGAGGTGGAGACGTACTAGGCTCTTCATCACCCATGAGTCTCTTTTCTTTTGCTCTAGAAGGTCCAACGTCGGTTGGCACTGAGATGAATGTCGAGAAATGCTCTTGGTCCTTGCCATTGATTTGGGAACAGGAGATGAGCATGAGGAATAATGTAAGTGAATAATGATACGAGTGTGAGCTTGGCCCTTAGGAGAGAAATTTTGTGGAACACAAAATGTTCATGTGCCTCTTCGTGTTACAACCTTCTTTCTCATCTTTATGAGATTCAACAAATGCGGTAGTGGGAATAGTGGAGGTTGGAGGATATGAGGGTTTTCAGTGATAACTGCTATAAATGCTTTAGAAATTTTGAAAACATAAACTGATTAAATAAAATGAAAAAGTGTTTTAAAAAACATGAGTAAGCAAACATGCAATTTTGATAAGACATCTTGTTTAAAAATTTGAAAATTTGAATTTGCTTTGATTTGAAGAGAAATTCTAAAAGCAAATACTTTTTTAATGTAAATGATCAATACAAACAATGAGAACCACATCATAGAATAGAACTTCTTCCTTTTTGGGCCCGATGGTAGTTTTAAAAAAACACAATGGTCCACCAAAGATTCTTTTTTTAACCTAAATTAATTAATTTTACTAATACCCAGTCTGAAATTCAAGAAACATAGAGGGAGTCATCATCTATCCAGTTTTATCTTGTATTGACTTGAGAGACAAAAACACACAGAGAGCTACATCATCAACTTAATTCAGGAAATCAGACTCAACAATGCCCAATACTTTTCTCAACTTGCAAAATCTGTCTTCAGATAGAGGTTTAGTAAAAATATCAGCAAGTTGATCTTCAGATTTTACAAACTGTATATCAATTGTACCCTTTTGTACATGTTCCCTAATGGAATAAAATCTCACTTCAATGTACTTAGTTTTTGAGTGCAAAACAGAATTTTTAGAAATGTTTTTGACACTCATGTTGTCACAAAATAAAGGGATACTATTAACTTGCAAATTAGAATCTACAAGTTGTGTTTTAAGCCATATTAATTGAGAACAACAAGAAGTGGCTATATATTCAGCCTCGGTTATGGATAATGCAATGATAGCATGTTTCTTCCTTGGCCACATGTTTAGGGACTATCCAAGGAAGCAATAGATTCTAGACGTGCTTCTTCTATCAATCGATCACCAGCAAAATCTGCATCACAATACCGTACTACACCAAACTAATCAGACTTGGGATATCAAAGACCAAAGTTAGCAGTGCCATTAATGTATCTAATGATTCTTTTTACAGATGAAAGATGTGATTCTTTAGGTTGTGATTAGAATCTACAACAAACTCCTAAACTTTGAACAATATCCGGTCTAGACGAAGTTAGATACATAAGAGATCCGATCATTCCTCTGTACCTTGTTTCATCCACTTTTTTCCTTTTTCATCCTTCTCAAGTTTAGAGTTTGGATGCATTGGAGTACTCATTGGTTTGTAATTTTCTAAACCAAATTTCTTTCCTAATTCTTTGGCATATTTATCTTTGTATACAAAAATTTTACTAGGAGTTTGTTTGATTTGAAGTCCTAGAAAATTGTGAGTTCTCCCATCATACTCATATCAAACTCACTAGTCATTAAGTTTTTGAAATCAGCACACAAGACTTCATTAGCCGATCCAAATATAATGTCATCCACATAAACTTGAACAAGAATGAAATTATCATTAGATTCTTTAATAAAAAGAGTTGTATCTGTAGTACCCCTTTGAAAACTATTTTTCAATAAAAAAGAGTTAAGTATTTCATACTAAGCTCTTGGAGCTTGTCTCAAAGCATAAAGAGCTCTAGAGAGTTTAAAAATATAGTTTGGGAAATCTTTGTTTTCAAAACCAGAAGGTTGTGCTATTTATACTTTTCTATTAATAATTCCATTTAAAAAGACACATTTAACATCCATTTGAAAAAGTTTGAACCCTTTGTGGGATGCATATGCAAGCAATAATCTTATTGCTTCCAATCTTATTGCTTCCATCCTTGCAACCGGAACAAAAGACTCATCAAAGTCAATGCCTTCCTCTTAGTCATACCCTTGAGCTACTAGTCTAGCTTTGTTTCTAGCAATACTACCATCCTCACCCAATTTATTTCAAAAAATCCATTTAGTACTCGTTACTTTCTTACCATTCAGATTTGGCACCAATGTCCAAATCTCATTCTTCTCAAATTGGACCAGTTCCACCTCCATTGCCTTGACCCATGAAGGATCGTCAAGGGCTTCCTTCACATTTTGAGGTTTCACTTGATAGATGAGAAAAAAATCATTTAGTTTCATCCTCTTTTTGTTAAAGGATCTTATGGTAACTCCTTGAGATGAATGTCCAATAATAAACTCTTGTGGATAGTTCTTCAAGAACTTTCATTCTCTAGATTTGGATGATGTAATCTCGGATCTAGTATGATTGGGTTCTGCACTATTGAGATTTCCAGAATTCTCAGCGTCCATAGGAGACAAAATAGATTTGTCTCCTGCATTTTGGTCTGTAGAATTAGGAACAATATTTTTCAATGTGGGTTCTGATTTGTCTTTACCTTGGATCCCTTTTGAGTTTTGTTTAGTTTCATTTCCTACATCATTTTCTTCAATACAGTTTAAGAAGGCAGTGACAGAATGCTTTTCATTTTGAATTTTAATTTCAGATTTAAACCTTTTGTTTTCTTCAACAAGAATAGAACAGAATATTTGGCTTCTTTTAATTTTTTTTAGGTAAGAATTTTCAACTTTCAAGATGTCATTTTCAGATTCAAGTTCATAGCATTGATTCAAAAAATTTCTAATTATTTTTTCAGTGAGATCATCAATCATTTGATGGAGTTCTTCATTAGTGGGTTCAAAATAGGTTACCTCATCATCTTGATTATGATTGGCCATCAAGCATGCTTGAGTGTTGTGGTATGATTCTTCATCCTCTTTAGAGTCATTTTTCAAATCTTCCTATGAAGCCATGAGCACCTTCTTCTTGTCCTTCCGAGTCTTGTCTTCTTTCTTGAGCTTAGGGCAATCATATTTGAAATGTTCAGCTTCCTTGCAGTTATGGCAGATGACTTTGCTGATGTCTTTCTTTGGTTCCTTTAAGCTGCCTCCTCTGTTCCTTCCTCTTTGTGTCATCAACCTTCTAAGTTTTCTAGCAGAACATACAATCTCGTCATCTGATAAACAGTCACTGGAATCATCATCAAATGATTTAGCACAAGACTTAAAAGTCGTTCCTTTCTTTTTTGTATCATTTTTCATGTGAGTGATTTTGTAAGCAAGTAACTTTCCTCTAAGCTCATCATAGGTCATTTTATTCAGGTTACTGCTTTTGGAGATAACATTGGCCTTATTTTTTCACTCTTTTTTAGGCTTCTCAAAATTTTTCTCACCAACACTACTTGTTCGAAATGAGTAATCCCACAGCATCCAAGTTATTTATGATGATAGAGAATCTCTCAAAAATTTTATCTATTGATTCTCCTTCCTTCATAGCAAACATTTTATATTCCTTGTTCAGCATGTTAATCCTTGTTTCTTGCTCGGTGTTCTCATGTGTAACTTTGAGCTTATCCCAAATTTTTTTTGTTATTTTGCATCTAGATACCTTCCGGTATTTCTTGAAACTGATGGCACAGTTTAGCATGTTGACAGCTTTGGCACCAAGTTCTACCTTTTTCTTATCGTCTTCATTCCATTCTGCTTCTAATTTAGGAGTTACATCTCCTTTAGCACTTATTTTGGTTGGAATTTGAGGAGCCATTCATGATTATCTTTCAGAGGTTGTAATCTACATACTGCACAAAGATATTTATTCTTTCTTTCTAGTAGTTGTATTTTTTTCATTGAAGAATGGAGGTCTATTGTTGGATTACCTTTCTGTTAGAGTATAAGTCACTGTATTGGATTCCATGTTGATGGCCATCTGGATCTTTCTTCCAAGTTGTGAAGCTTGATCTCTTTGAGATCAAGCTCTGATACCAATTGATGGATATCAGTGGCTTAGAGAATGGGAGGTTGAATCTTGACCTCTTTTACCTTTGCTTGAGTTATCTTCGAACTGGATGGAACTTTTAGATTCTATTGAGTTACCTCATGTGAAACGGTAGGAGATACTTTTATTTTGTCTGTTGTCGCATGAGGAGCCAGAACAGAATTGTGTGCAAGGTATATAGCTGTGAAGTCTAGCTGGATAGAATAAGTAGGAAATAATTTTGTTTTGTCTCCTAAAGTAGAAAACCATAAACAGAGAAGAGAAAGAGAAGTGACACAGCTATATATCATGGTTCAGCTATATATCATGGTTCATACCTTGCCAAGAGTTTTTATAGTTAGTTTGTTTTCATTGCAATTTACTATTGTTGCTTCTTATCTTAAAAAACCCAAAAAGATACTTTTTCCATAACCAATAATAAACACACCTACCTTCAATTCCTTGAGAGACGATCCGAGGTTTAAATACTTCGGTTATAAATTTTATTGGGTTTTGTTACTTGTGAAAACAAACTTTTGTACGAAAGGATTCTCTGTTGGTTTAGAAACTATACTTACAACGTGATTATTCTTATAAAATTCTTTACTAACAGAGAATCCGTTCGTCAAAATGGCACCGTTGCCGGGGAATTGCAAACGTGTGCCTTATTATTGATTATTGTAAATAATTGCTTTTTGCTTGTTTATTTGTTTTTATTTTTATTTTTATTTTTATTTTTCGTAAATTAAGAGGTTATTGGTTTTTATTTAGTTATTAAAATTTTCGAAAATAATGTTCCTTGTTCTTTCTTGATTTTCAAGTTGTTCTTCGTGTTCATCTTGACCTTCAAGTTGTTCTTGGTTGTTTTCTTCGTTTTGATCTAAAGATTTTAAGTTTGGTGTCATTTTATTGTTTTTCTCTTTCCTCATTAAATTCAAAAATATCTTTTCTCTTTATTTTAATTGATTTTTTTCGAAAATTAAAAAATAAAAAAAATTTCAGATTTTTATTTTAAAATTTTTATCTTATCTTATCTTAGTTTTAAATTTCAAAATTCAAATCTTTTTCAAAAATCATATCTTTCTCAAAATCTTATCTTATCTTATTTCAAAATCAAATTTCAAATTTCAATAGTTAAATTCTAAATTCCAAAATTCAAAATTCAAAATTCAAAATTTAAATTTAAAATTTTAAAAATCAAACCTTTTCAAAATTTAAACCTTTTTCAAATCTTTATCTTATATTGTTGTCAATGTTTCTAGTTTTAGGAGTTTATTTTCATTAATTTTTTTTATTAGTTTTTATTTTTATTTTCTTTTGCTACTATGAATTCTCACCCCTCTGGCTTTAAGTTTGGTTCCAATGTTGTTGTAAGGAATGGAAGCTATAACAGGAACATGTATCAAGGTTGAAACAATCATAGATAGAAGGAGCCACGAGGATCTGATCAACCCTTTCGGCAACAACACATTCCAAGATACCATGGACAA
Source organism: Arachis ipaensis (assembly GCF_059453495.1). Lineage (NCBI taxonomy): Eukaryota > Viridiplantae > Streptophyta > Magnoliopsida > Fabales > Fabaceae > Arachis > Arachis ipaensis. Next base: position 92,737,784 of record NC_142437.1, on the reverse strand, counting down.
CGACCATTCTACAATGTATGCCAAGACAATAGTTGTGGTGGACCTCTTCGTGATAACCAACACCCACCAATTTACTATGGTTAAGAACCATTCCGAGGTGCGTACCAAGATGATAGATATGGTGGACCCCTTGTAGTTACCAGAAAGCTCCATCATATGCCAATGAACCACCTCCTCAACATAGCTTTGAACCACCAAACTCACAAGCCCCTTTACACCATTCACCTCCATATGACCCTAATCCTTATCCACCCCAATTCCAATCCAATTACCCCCAAGAAACATCACTTCCATATGCACCATGTCCATATCCATCGACCCAAGAATTACAGGCTCGCCTCAAGGAAACAGTAGATCAATTTTATGCAACCCTTCATCAACTGGAGCAAGCAATAAATCGATTACCTTCCAGACGTTCGGACACTCAAGGAACCTCCATGGCTTCATGTGGAGAATCTAATGAAGAACGTAGCATGAAGGAGACACTAGAAACTCCAGTGGACAGTGAGGAGCATGACTTTGTACTGGAACAAGTGGAGGAAGCCGGAATTATTGAAGAGGAAGAAGTGGTCGAAGACTTAGGAGATGCGGAACGTCCATGGGAAAGCCCAGTAATAGAGCCCCCTTCTAAGGAGTTTGAATTTGATGTTGAGGAGGGTGTACAACCTCCAAGGCATATCATGGTTGAAGACTTTGAAGGGGATGATCAAGAGATGGATTCAATCATTGATGAATTCTTATCTACATTTGAACCCTCTCCCATTGGACTTGACATGGAAATTAAAGAAGAAGAAGCACAACCTCCCATGCCCTTGGTAAACAATGAAGAAGAGATCGAATTGGAAGAAAGCTACCAAGAGGAAGAGGTTGAAATTGAAGAAGCTTGTAAGGTGGTGGAAGTTGTCAAGGAAGAACTCAAGGGAATAGAGCTGGAAATCACCTTGCCAATGCTGTTGGAGACCTCTCCCCCAAAGCCATCACCATCCATTCCTTCATTCAAGTGGGTAAATCTTTCATCTTTAAACTTAATTAGCCCACTTGAATATGCTTTGCTTGAGACGGATGGACAACTTAGAGCTCTTTGTGGCGTTAAGAGTAAGAGGAAGATGGTTAGTGGTTGGAGTTGTCATGCAAGGTTCAATATAGTTGTATGCTCCAAGTTGAAGTGCAAGGATTGGTATAGAACCAAAGTGAATGGGTCTAAGAGGATGTTTGGGTGCCTAAATGAGAATTCTAAGGATAAACCACCCGGATAGAATCATCATGATCCACTTGAAGACGGGTGTAGAAACAAGATTTGGGATCCGGGAAAATATGAGGATCAATTTTGGGAGCTCAAAGCTTGTGAAGAACTCCATCAAAGCTTGAGGAATTTACTTGGTATTGATAGAGCTTATTGGAAGTCCAAGCATTGGTGGAAATTTCAAGACGAGTTCAAGCACAAGCCACCATAACAAGGAGCTCATCAAATGTCCAACTTAAGGACTTTAACTAAAAGTGCTAGGTGGGAGACAAACCACCATGGTATATTCTTTCCTTTATGTTCTTAGTTTTATTTTATTTTATTTTCAACATTCATAATTTTTGCATAGTCATCTGCATTTTGCATTTTGCATTCTACATACTGCATAAAAAAAGAGAGAGAGAGCACGTGACGCGCTCGCGTCATAGGTGCATTTGGAAGAAAAGAAAATTGAACAGAGAGTCACGCGAAAGCGTGGCTGGAGGCGTGCCTTAGGCACAAATATGTCCACACGACCGCGTCGCTGACGCGCTCGCGTCGTTTGCGAAATAGCCTCCCACGCGTCCGCGTCACCGACGCGAACGCGTGACCCTGCAAAATTGACGTAAAAAGGTGTATGGCAGAGACTTATGGTGGAGTTGGGCTGGAATGATGCTAGAGGCACAAGCCCTACCACGCGATTGCGTGCCCCACGCGTTCTCGTCGTTTTTCAGAAAATGGCCATTCACGCGATCACGTCACCCACGCGAACGCGTCACCCTAAATTTTGGCAAAATGAGTTTGAGACAGAGAGTTGCGCGAACGCGAGGCTACTCTCGCGCCACTAGCACAAATCAAGTCACGCGTCCGCGTGATCCATGCGTCCGCGTCACTTGAAAACATCGCACACCACGCGACCGCGTGCCTCACGCGTCCGCGTCACATGCGGCGCACAGCTTATCCAAATCAGCCAAGATATCTTATCTTTTCTTCCCTAAATCCTAATCTTTCTTTTCCCTTCTTATTTCTTTCTTCTACCTTCTTTCCTCTTTATTCTTTCTCAGTTTTTACTTTCTCCTCCCTTATTTTTCACTTTCATTATCAAGGTTCTTTTCTTTCCTTCTTCACCTTTTACTTTTCCTTTATTATTTTTATTAATGTTTTCTTCTTCTTTTTTCTTTTTACTTTCATTATCTATATTTTTTTCTTTCTTTTTATTCCTTTAATTGATGTTAGAAATTTAATTGGGTGATTATTTCTTCTATATTTTGCTTGTGAGTATATTAAAGAATTGTTTGACAACTAATATTACTTCTTAAGGGTTGCTTGCATGTTCAAATTTAATACTTTCAATACCATATTTATCATGCATGCTATGTGTTTGTGAAAAAGTCCGTATGGCATTATGCATTATTTTAAATTATTCTATTCTACTATTCTAAATGCATGTTGTTTTTCACAAAACCTCTTTTATATTTTATTGATTAACTATAATTGTCAATACAAACAGATTGTTAGTTTGAAAGAGTTGATAATCAAACTTGGACATTTAATGCTTGATCTATGCTACTCATGCCTTTGCCGGCATGTCAATAAACATCTTGCATTTAATTGCCATCACATGCACTTGCTATATTTCCATTGATGAACTTTTCACATGTAGTCATGACCATGTGTTAACAACATCCTTCTTTACTATGCAGTGATTATCACCTATACTATTCTCTCCCTTGCTCGAACCCTTAGCTTTACATGTTACTTTCTTTTTTCCTTTTCAGGATGGCCACCAAGAAGGGTAAAGAGAAAGCTACTCCCAAACAACCGGCAAGAAAAGGAACAAAAAGAGTACTAGCTGTGGAGCCACCCGCCCACTTGTACATCTCTGCATGCACCGAAGACGGTGCAATCTTTAAGTGTGGGGAGGTCGATACCGACTTCCGTGGGTTAGTTACCTTCTTCTCAACACCAATATTTTATTTTTTTTATTTTTTCATTGTTGCATTTGCATGTTTGATTGCATATTTGTTTGATTTTGTGCATATTTTACCACTTGGTTAAAGTAATAATCTCTTTTTCAAGAAACTTTTTATAACATTTCACTAATTTGAATTAAATTTTTTTATTAAACTTGCTTGAAGAAATATTATTTTAGAAAATGTTTTAGAGCTCGAACACACAAAACCAGTGAGATTTTGAGCCTACTTGATTGGTTGCATCTTATCAACCAAATATTTTATTTTTTTGGTGTGTGTTATTCTCTCTAAAATTGTGATCTTTGTCTTGCTTGATTCTATATTTCCATTGTTTGATGTATACATGCACTTATATGATTGAGGCCTTTGTTTCACTGAGCTTACATACCCATATGGCCTTACCCTTTCATTATCCTTTGCAAACCAATTTGAGCCTATTTTACCCCTTTGTTCTTTACTTTAGCACATCATTAACTCTAAGCGAAAAACAATAATGTCCTTAATTTGAATCCTTGGTTAGCTTAGACTAGTGAGAGTGCTCATGAATTAAGTGTGGGAAAAGTGGGTTTGGAAACGTTTGGTTTTTGAAATTAAGTATGTTAAACTTCTTTATGAAAATGTGAAAGAAATGTTTAGGACATGTTCATGCATTCAATAATTTAATCATATGCATTGAGAAAAAAATAAAGGAGAAAAATAAAAGAAAAAGAGCAAATAAATAAAAGGGGACAAAATGCCCCAAAGTAAGTGGTGAAAGCAATGCATATGTACTGTACTTGAAATTAGAATGCATGAATATGTGGAGAACATGGTTAATGGATAGTTAGATTTTGTATTGTGATTACATGGATTGTCTTAAGTTAGGTGGAAAAAGTTTAAGTTAATTATGGATTCAGATTTTAGTCCACTTAACCAAATACAATCCTACCTTGACCCTAACCCCATTACAACCCTTAAAAGACCTCTTGATTTATGTATTTGTGCATCAAATTTGTGTTGATTGGTAGAAGAAAAGCAAGCCTTAGAAAGCAAGATTAGTAGAAAATTGAGAGATCGAACCTTAAACACCTGAGTGATTAGAGTGCATACACTTCCAGTGAGGGTTCGATGCTCGATTCTTTGTTCCCGGCTTTCATGTGCTATTTTCTTCTGCAAGTTTACTTATACTTTATTTTGTGATTTGAATTAGTGAGATCCAGTTCATATTTGTTCTTGAAAGGTTTATTTACTTTTAACCAAGTAGGTAGAAGCATTTCACATTTAGTTGCATTCATAGGTTACATTTCATGCATTCTACGATTCCTCTTCACTTTTATAGCTTCTCTTGAGTTTAGCATGAGGACATTTTAATGTTTAAGTATGGGGAGGTTGATAAACCACTATTTTATTGTTTATCTTATGCTCAATTGAGTGGTTTTTATCAAGTCCTTGCACACTTATTTATACTAATTGCATGGTTTTATATTTTCCTTCCTAATCTTGTGTTATGATTGAAAACATGTTTCTTGGGCCTTTAAATTACTAATTTTAATCCTCTCTTATTACCATTCGATGCCTTGATATGTGTGTTAAGTGTTTTCAGAGATTATAGGGCAGGGATGGCTTAAAGGATGGAAAGGAAGCATGCAAAAGTGGAAGGAATACAAGAAACTGAAGGAATTGCTAAAGCTGTCCAGCCTGACCTCTTGGTACTAAATCGACCATAACTTGAGCTACAGAAGTCCAAATGACGCGGTTTAGTTGCGTTGGAAAGATAACGTCCGGGGCTTCGCAACGATATATAATTTGTCATAGCGGCCCCGAAGCCAAGCGACGTGCACGCGTGGATCACGCGGACGCGTGACCTGGCAAAAACCCAATCCACGCTAACGCGTGGACAACGCTTCCGCGTGACTTTGCAGCGACATGTACGTACCAGAAATCACTGGGGGCGATTTCTGGATTGTTTTTAACCCAGTTTTCGGCCCAGAAAATACAGATTAGAGGCTATAAAGTGGGAGAATCAATCCATTCATTCATAGAACATAATACAACATTCATATTCACAATTTTTAGGTTTTAGATGTAGTTTCTAGAGAGAGAGGCTCTCTCCTCTCTCTTAGGATTTAGGATTAGGATTTCTCTTAAAGGTTAGGTTTACTTCTTCTTTATTCCAGGTTCAATGTTCTTTTAATTTAGTTTCTCTTCTACTTTTATTTGTTCTAGTACTTTGGTTTATTTATTTTTCTTGTTGATTCTCTTCTTTTCCAATTTGGCTTATGAACTTTCTAGTGTCAGACTTGATTTTCTTTATTTAATATAATTTGAGGTATTTCAGATTTATGATTGCTTTCTTCCATTTATGATATAAATAATTTAGATTTTTCCCCTTTTGGCTTTGGTTGAGTAATTGGTGACACTTGAGTCATCAAACTCAGCTGTTGATTGAAAATTAGAATTTGTTGATTGATTTGGATCCCTCTAAAGCTAGTGTTTTCATAGGAGTTGACTAGGACTTGAGGAATCAAATTGATTAATCCACTTGACTTTTCTTTATTTAGTAAGAGTTAACTAAGTGGGAGCAATAAACAATTCTCATCACACCTGATAAGGAGAACTAGGATGGGATTTCCAGTTCTCATACCTTGCCAAGAGTTTTTATAGTTAGTTTGTTTCCATTGCCATTTACTATTGTTGCTTCTTATCTTAAAAAATCCAAAAAGATACTTTTTTCATAACCAATAATAAACAGACCTCCCTGCAATTCCTTGAGAGATGACCCGATGTTTAAATACTTCGGTTATAAATTTTATTGGGTTTTGTTACTTGTGACAACCAAACTTTTGTACGAAAGGATTCTCTGTTGGTTTAGAAACTATACTTACAACATGATTATTCTTATAAAATTCTTTACTAACAGAGAATCCATTCATCACCCAACTTAGTAAGGGAATCCCCTCAGAATTATGAAAACAAAACAGAAAAATATACAAAGAATTTCTAAAATAAACATTTGGGTTTTTTTCAAGTCTAACTCTCTCTGTCTTTTTTCTTTCAATGGCTTTTTCTTACATTCCTCACAGTAATGCCTTTTTCCATGGAAACAAAGAAAGATTAAACTAAGAAGACAGAATATTCAATTGAAAACCATGAAAGAGAAGAATGTATAGCTCTGTAAGCTATGGAAACCCAAACTTTGTGCTCTCACTCCTTTCCCCAATCCTTGGTTGTTTACCCCTTTAATAGAGGAGTAAAGTTTCTAAAACTTGAAACTTGTTTTTAGCAACTTGTTTGACTTCTTCTTCCCTAATATCAACAATAGCAGCAGCGCAGAAGAGAGATGGAGTGGTAGCAGTGATTTAATAGTACATGCATCCATACCTTTCATATTTTCTTTCATCCTTTTTCATTTTTGATGGTAATCAATGGCTAAGAGAAGGGGGTTGAATCTTGGCCTCTTTTTTGTTGCTTTGTAACTTTGCTTTCTTAAGAGAGATACAGTAGAGATTTTGAGTTTTGTCTCCTGATACGAGATGAGCTAGAGCACAATCACTTGTTGGAACAAATATAGTGAGATGCAGTTAAGTTAAGCAATCAGAAGACATTTTTAATTTTGTCTACTAATACATAGAATTAGAAACAGAGAAGATGGTAGAGAATGCCACACAGATATATCCTGGTTTGATTACTCAGTGTAATGTAATCTACATCCAGTCTCTATCACAACAATGATGGAATTTCACTATCTTTTCAACAGTTTACATACACCAATTCTCCCTAGGATCTACCCCAATCCTATCTGGGACAAGTCCAAATTCAAACCCAAACTAAACTTGACTAGGACTTACCCTAGCTTTCAACAACAAAGTGTTAACCCAACTTGCAAGGGAATCCTCTCAAGATCATGACACAAAACAGAAAAGCTTACAAAAAATTTCTGAGATAACTATGGCTTTTTCTCCAAGTCTAGCTTACTGCCTTTTTTTACTCATTGGCTTTTTCTTACAAGCTTCACCATGTTTGTCTTTTTTCAATCAAACTCAAACAGAATAAATTGAGAAAAAGAATTACAAAATAAAAACCATGAAGAGGAAGAATAGGAACAACTCAGGAAGCTATGGAAACCGAAGCAAGTGCTCTTTCTCTCTTGCTCAATCCTTGGTCGTTCACCCATATTATAGAGGAGTGAAGCTTCTAAGGTTTGAACCAAGTTCAACACTTGGGTTGTCTTCTTCTCCATCATCAGAACTAGTAGCGGCATGGTCAAAGGTGAGAGAGAGCAGAAGCAGTAACATGCAACCTTACCTTTCTCTCTCAACCTTTTTCTTCAAGAATCTTGAATAAGTGTGCAAAGACTTGATAAAAACCACTCAATTGAGCACAAGATAAACGATAAAATAATGGTTTATCAATATTTGCTCACTTATTCATACTAATTGAATGATTTTACATTTTCCTTCCTAATTTTGTGCTATGATTGAAAACATGCTTCTTTGGCCTTAAATTTGCTATGTTTAATCCCCTCTTATTACCATTCGATGCCTCGATATGTGTGTTAAGATTTTTCAGGGTTTATAGGGGAGGAATAGTTTTGAGGATGGAAAGGAAGCATGCAAAAGTGGAAGGAATACAAGAAATTGAAGGAATTGCTAAGTTGTCCAGCCTGACCTCTTCGTACTTAACTGACCATAACTTGAGCTGCAGAAGTCCAAATGAGGCGGTTCTAGTTGCGTTGGAAAGCTAACATCCTGGGCTACGAAATGATATATAATTTGTCATAGTTGCCTTGGCGTTTAGGGACGCGTACGCGTACATCACGCGTATGCATGGATTATGCAAAATTTCAGCGTATCAGAAATTGCTGGGGGCAATTTCTGGGTTATTTTTGGCCCAGTTCGAAGCACGAAAAACACAGATTAGAAGCTGCAGAGTGGAGGAATGATTCATTCACTTCTCATTATTCACAATTTAGATTTTAGATGTAGTTTTCTAGAGAGAGAGAGGCTCTCTTCTCTCTCTAGAGGCTCTCTCCTCTCTCTAGGTTTTAGGATTCTTAGTTTTATACTTTTGGGTTAGATATTGAGAAGAGTTACTACCTCCATTGAAGTCTTTATCATTCTAGTTTGTTTCCTATTCCTTTACTCTTTTTATTCCTCATTTACTTTGTTTAGAGTTATATGGATACCTTTGATTTTGGAATTAATTAATGCAAAGATACTTTTTTATTTAATTTCATTATTTCTTGATTATTTTCAATTGAGTTCAATTATCATATCTTCTTTCTACTCCCTTTACATGTATGCGAAATTGGCATCCATGTCAATGGAGTAGGCTCCCAACTTGGCTTTGGAGTTGATTAATATTTGGAGACCCTTGAGTTGGAAGACTCAAGAGTTAAATTGTAATTGGAAGTTGTTGGCTGGCTCTCTATCCACTAACGCTAATCCTTCCTAATGGAGAGGATTAGGACTTGTGAATAGAAGTTGACTCAACTACTTGACATTCCTTTATTCGGTAAGGGTTAACTAAGTAGAAATAACAACTTATTATTATTAATCTTGGGAAACCCAACAAGGATAGAACTTCCATCTAATCTTCTCCTAGCCAAGGATTTTTATTTTAATTACATAAAACCTCTTGTTAATTTTCATTGCTTTAATTTATAATCATTTATTTTTCCATTCCTCATTCAAAAATTTCTCAGAAAATTCATAATCAATAACAAGAACGCTTCCCTACAATTCCTTGTGAGACGACCCGAGGTTTAAATACTTTGGTTTAATTTTATTGGGTTTGTTTTAGTGATAACCAAATTTTTGTATGAAAGGATTATTGTTGGTTTAGAAACTATACTTGCAACGAGGTTTCATTTGTGAATTCTTTACTAGCAAAAATCCGTTCATTAAAATGGCGCCGTTACCGGGAAATTGCAAACGTGTGCCTTATTATTGGTTATTGTGAATATTGTGAATAATTTTACATTTTCGTTTCTTTGTTAGTATTTTTAGTTTTAGGAATTTATTTTCATTTAATTTCATTAGTTTCTCTTGCTACTATGAATTCTCACGCCTTTGGCTATGAGTTTGGTTACAATCATGTTGTAGGAAGAGGAGATTACAATGAAAGCTTGGATCAAAGATGGGAGGGGCCACAAGGATTTGATCAGCCCTGTTGGCAACAACCACCTCCAAGGCACTATCAACAACCATTCTATGATGCGTACCAAGACAATGGTTATGGTGGACCTCCTTGTGAAAATCAACACCCACCACAATATACCTATGAACCCCCTCCTCAACATAGCTTTGAACCACCATACTCACAAGCCCCTACTACCAAACACCACCATATGACCCTAACCCTTATCCACCACACCAACCACCATACGAACCATATGAACCATACTCAGAACCACCACCTCAATATACACCATCTCCATACCCTTATCAAGAAGAACCACCTCCGTATTATGAGTCTTTTCTCCCAACAAATGAACCCTCCTATCCACCCCAAGCTCCCATAGATGATACCTTTAGTGCTATTCACCAAGGGCAAAGAGAGCTTCAAATCACACTCACCTCTACTCTCACCGGTCTCACCTCTACTCTCCAACCTCTTATATCTCGTATGGATCCATCCTTTATCCCCAATACTCAACCCTCAAGCTCTGGTGCACTTACTTTTCACTCATATCTATCAATCCAAGAGCAATAGGATCCCAAGTATGCTATTGACATGGAACAAGAGAGAAGGGATCGTCTTAGGAACGTAATGGATCGGGTTCACGCATACATACTTCAAGAGAAGCAAGAGGAGTCCAAAAGGTGGAGGTAGGAGAGACCCTTGAAGAAAGTCGTCAAGAGGTGGAAGTCATCAAGGAGGAGCTGGATTTTATACTAGAGTAAGTGGAGGAAGCCGAAATTATTGAAGAAGAGGAAGTTGTTGAAGACTTAGGAGATGCGGAACCTCCATGGGAACCTCAAGTCATAGAGCCTCCTTCCAAGACGTTTGAATTTGATGTTGAGGAGGGTGTACAACCTCCAAGGCATATCATGGTTGAAGAGAAAGAGGTTACTATTTTAAAAGTTTGTCAAGAGGTGGAGATCATCAAAGAGGAACCCAAGAGAGTGACGCATACATTGCCAAGGCTGCCACTTGAGATACTTCCCCCCAAGCCATTAATATCTAACACAACATTCAAGTTGGTAAAATTCTTATCCTTCAACTGTACCTTCCCACTTGAATATGGTCTGCTTGAAAGGATGGATAACTTAGAGCTCTCTGCGGTTTTAAGAGTAAAAGGAAGATGGTCAGTGGTTGAGAACAGCATCCTAGGCTCGTTATGGTTGGAAGGTAAAGGCCTAATTGCAAGGGTTGGTATAATTCTCAATTCATTGGGTCTAGGAGGATGTTTGAGTGCTTAAATGAGAATTCCAAGGCTAAACCACCCGGATGGAAGCATGATGATCAACTTGAAGACGGGTGTGAAAACAAGATTTGGGATCCCGGCATACAAGAGGATCAATTTTGGGAGCTCAAAGCTTGTGAAGAACTCCATCAAAGCTTGGGGAATTTACTTGGAGATGTTAGAGCTTATTGGAAGTCCAAGCAGTGGTGGAAGTTTCATGACGAGTTCAAGCACAAGCCACCATGATAAGGAGCTCACCAAATGTCCAACTTAAGGACTTTAACTAAAAGTGCTAGGTGGGAGACAACCCACCATGGTATAATCGTCTCTTTTTATTCTTAGTTTTATTTTATCTTATTTTTATTAGTGTTCATTCATAATCTCTGCATCATCACTGATGAGCGGATAATTTATACGCTTTTTGACATTGTTTTTAGTATGTTTTTAGTAGGATCTAGTTACTTTTAGGGATGTTTTTAATAGATTTTGTGTTAAATTCACATTTCTGGACTTTACTATGAGTTTGTGTGTTTTTCTGTGATTTCAGGTATTTTCTGGCTGAAATTGAGGGACTTGAGCAGAAATCAGATTCAGAGGTTGAAAAAGGACTGCTGATGCTGTTGGATTCTGACCTCCCTGCACTCAAAGTGGATTTTCTGGAGCTACAGAACTCGAAATGGCGCGCTTCCAATTGCGTTGGAAAGTAGACATCCAGGGCTTTCCAGCAATATATAATAGTCCATACTTTGGCCAAGAATAGACGACGTAAACTGGCGTTCAACGCCAGCTTTCTACCCAAATCTGGCGTCCAGCGCCAGAAAAGGATCCAAAACCAGAGTTGAACGCCCAAACTGGCACAAAAACTGGCGTTCAACTCCACAAATGGCCTCTGCACGTGCAACGCTTAAGCTCAGCCCAAACACACACCAAGTGGGCCCCGGAAGTAGATTTATACATCAAATACTTACTCATGTAAACCCTAGTAGCTAGTTTATTATAAATAGGACCTCTTACTATTGTGTTAGGCATCTGGGGATTACCTTATGATCCTTTGATCACGTTTTGGGGGCTGGCCATCTCGGCCATGCCTGGACCTTTCACTTATGTATTTTCAATGGTAGAGTTTCTACACTCCATAGATTAAGGTGTGGAGCTCTGCTGTTCCTCAAAGATTAATGCAAAGTACTTCTGTTTTCTATTCAATTCATCTTATTTCGCTTCTAAGATATCCATTCGCACCCAAGAACGTGATGAAGGTGATGATTATGTGTGACGCTCATCATCCTTCTCCCTTATGAACGCGTGCCTGACAAACACTTCTGTTCTACATGAAATAAGCTAGAATGAATATCTCTTAGATCTCCTAACCAGAATCTTCGTGGCGTAAGCTAGAATGATGGCGGCATTCAAGAGAATCCGAAAAGTCTAAACCTTGTCTGTGGTATTCTGAGTAGGATTCAATGATTGAATGACTGTGACGAGCTCCTAACTCGCGATTGCAGGGCGTTAGTGACAGACGCAAAAGGATAGTAAATCCTATTCCAGCATGATCGAGAACCGACAGATGAATAGCCGTGCCGTGACAGGGTGCGTGAGCATATTATTCACTGAGAGGATAAGATGAAGCCATTGACAAGGGTGATGCCTCCAGACGATTAGCCGTGCCGTGACAGGGCATTGGATCATTTTTCCGAGAGATGACCGAAAGTAGCCATTGACAGTGGTGATGTATCACATAAAGCCAGCCATGGAAAGGAGTAAGACTGACTGGATGAAGATAGCAGGAAAGCAGAGGTTCAGAGGAACGAAAGCATCTCCATTCGCTTATCTAAAATTCCTATCAATGAATTACATAAGTGTCTCTATCCCTATTTTATTAATTAATATTCGAAAACACCATTATCACTTTATATCTGCCTGACTGAGATTTACAAGGTGACCATAGCTTGCTTCATACCAACAATCCCCGTGGGATTCGACCCTTACTCACGTAAGGTATTACTTGGACGACCCAGTGCACTTGCTGGTTAGTTGTATCGAAGTTGTGACAATTATGAATTAAGATCAGAGCACCAAGCTTTGGAGCCATTACCAGGATTTGTTCGAGCCTGGAGATCACAATTTCGTGCACCAAGTTTTTGGCGCCGTTGCCGGGGATTGTTTGAGTTTTCGGCAAGCTTTTGGTCCGGTAACATCAGTGCCAAGTCTGATCCGGCAACAACGCCAAGTTTTTGGCGCCGTTGCCGGGGATTGTTTGAGTTTGGACAACTGACGGTTCATCTTGTTGCTCAGATTAGGTAATTTTCTTTTTGTTTTGTTTTCAAAAATTTTTCAAAAATCTTTCAAAAACTCTTCCTTTGTTTTCGAAAAAAAAAAATATAAAATAAAATAAAATGTTTTCAAAAATAAATTATTCTATGGCTTCAAAATTTTTAAGAATGAATTCTAGTGTTTCATGAAATATGTTGAATCATATCTGGCTGTAAAGCCATACCCAAACTACTTTGGGATTGGTATTCAACTAATCACTCCAGCCCATGTAATTATATGCTAAAGCTTGGCTGGCTGTTAAGCCATGCCAGACCCTTTGATTGGAGCTTTAAGACTAACATGGCAAGATTCCTGGAATTCATATTAAAAATTTTGGAATCCTTATTTTCTTTTTCGAAAGAATTTTTCAAAAAATATAAAATAAAAATCCAAAAAAAATTAGAAAATCATAAAAATCAAAAATATTTTTGTGTTTCTTGTTTGAGTCTTGAGTCATATCATAAGTTTGGTGTCACTTGCATATGCATCTTGCATTTTTCGAAAATTTCATACATTCATGGTGTTCTTCATGATCTTCAAGTTGTTCTTGGTAAGTCTTCTTGTTTGATCTTGATGATTTTTTGTTTTGTGTCTTTTCATGTTTATCATATGCATTCTTGAATTCTTAGTGCGTAAGCATTAAAGAATTCTAAGTTTGGTGTCTTGCATGTTTTCTTTACATTAAAAGTTTTTCAAAATTGTGTCTATGATGTTCATCTTGGCATTCAAAGTGTTCTTGGTGTTCATCTTGACATTCATAGCATTCTTGCATGCATCACATGTTTTGATCTAAAAATTTCATGCATTGCATAATTTTCATGTTTTTCATAAAAATTTCAAAAATCAAAAAAATATCTTTCCCTTTTTCTCTCATCAAATTCGAAAATTTGAGTTGACTTTTTCAAAAAAAAAAAATTTTTAAAATCAAATTGTTTCTCATGAGTCAAATCAAATTTTCAATTTGAAAATCTTATCTTTTTCAAAATCTTTTTCAAAAATCAAATCTCTTTCAAAATTCTTAGTTATTTTCGAAAATTCCAAAAAAATATTTTTCAAAAATCTTTTTCTTATTTTCATACCAAATTTTCGAAAATAACATAATCAATTAATGTTTTGATTCAAAAATTTGAAGTTTGTTACTTGCTTGTTAAGAAAGATTCAAACTTTAAGTTCTAGAATCATATCTTGTGATTTCTTATGAACCAAGTCATTAATTGTGATTTTAAAAATCAAATCTTTTTCAAAACAAATTTTTATCATATCTTTTCAAAAATATCTTCTTATCTTATCTTTTTTCAAAAATATGATTTCAAAATATCTTTTCTAACTTCCTAACTTCTTATCTTTTCAAAATTGATTTTCAAATTTGTTTCAACTAACTAACCAACTCTTTGTTTGTTTCTTAACTTTTTCAAAACTACCTAACTAACTCTCTCTCTCTAATTTTCGAAAATATCTTCCTCTTTTTCAAAAATTTCTTTTTAATTAACTAATTATTTTATTTTTATTTTGAATTTTCGAAAAAAAAAACTACTAACCTTTTTCAAAAACTATTTTCAAAAATCACTAACTCTTTTTCAAAAATTATTTTCGAAATTTCCCCTCTCTCATCTTATTCTATTTGTTTATTCATCCACTAACATCTCTCCCTTACTCAAAAAAAAAAAAAGAGGATCTCTATTATTATTATTTTTCTGCACCCTCTTCTTTGTCATATGAGCAGGAGCAAGGACAAGAATATTCTTGTTGAAGCAGATCCAGAACCTGAAAGGACTCTAAAGAGGAAACTAAGAGAAGCTGAATTACAACAAACCAGCAAGCACCTGTCAGAAATTATCAAACAAGTAAAGAAAATGGCAGCTGAAAATAATAATAATGCAAGGAGAATGCTTGGTGACTTTACTGCACCTAATTCCAATTTACATGGAAGAAGCATCTCCATTCCTGCCATTAGAGCAAACAACTTTGAGCTGAAACCTCAATTAGTTTCTCTGATGCAGCAGAACTGCAAGTTTCATGGACTTCCATCTGAAGACCCTTTTTAGTTCTTAACTGAATTCTTGCAGATATGTGATACTGTAAAGACTAATGGAGTAGATCCTAAAGTCTACAGGCTCATGCTTTTCCCTTTTTGCTGTAAGAGACAGAGCTAGACTCTGGTTGGATTCTCAACCTAAGGATAGCCTGAACTCATGGGATAAGCTGAGTAAAAAGATCACTGAAATCCCTCCTAGTACTCTCCCAAGCAATACAGAAGAGAACCCAAAAGGAGAGTGCAAGGCCATTGACATAAGCGCCATGGCCGAACCTGTGAGGAGAGGAGAGGACGTGAATCCCAAGGAGGAAGACCTCCTGGGACATCCAGTGATCAATAAGGAGCTTCCCTCTGAGGAACCAAAGGACTCTGAGGCTCATCTAGAGACCATAGAGATTCCATTGAACCTCCTTATACCCTTCATGAGCTCTGATGAGTATTCCTCTTCTGAAGAGAATGAGGATGTCACTGAAGAGCAAACTGCCAAGTTTCTTGGTGCAATCATGAAGCTGAATGCCAAATTATTTGGCATTGATTCTTGGGAAGTTGAACCGCCCTTGTTCATCAATGAACTAAGTGATCTGGATCAACTGACATTGCCTCAGAAGAGACAGGATCCTGGAAAGTTCATAATACCCTGTACCATAGGCACCATGATCTTTAAGGCTCTGTGTGACCTTGGTTCAGGAATAAACCTCATGCCCCTCTCTGTAATAGAGAAACTGGGAATCTATGGGGTGCAAGCTGCTAAAATCTCACTGGAGATGGCAGACAGCTCAAGAAAACAGGCTTATGGACAAGTAGAAGATGTATTAGTAAAGGTTGAGGGCCTTTACATCCCTGTTGATTTCATAGTCCTGGATACTGGAAAGGAAGAGGATGAATCCATCATCCTAGGAAGACCTTTCCTGGCCACAGCAAGAGCTGTGATTGATGTTGACAGAGGGGAAATAGTCCTTCAATGGAATGAGAACTCCCTTGTGTTTAAAACTCAAGGATCTCCCTCTGCAACCATGGAGAGGAAGCAGAAAAAGCTTCTCTCAAAGCAGAGTCAACCAGAGCCCCCACAGTCAAACTCTAAGTTTGGTGTTGGGAGGCCACAACCAAACTCTAAGTTTGGTGTTGGAGAGTCTCAACAAAGCTCTGCACATCTGTGAGGCTCCATGAGAGCTCACTGTCAAGCTATTGACATTAAAGAAGCGCTTGTTGGGAGGCAACCCAATGTTTATCTAATTCTTATTTTTATTGTTTTTCATGTTTTCTTAGGTTCATGATCATGTGGAGTCACAAAATAAATATAAAAATTAAAAACAGAATCAAAAACAGCAGAAGAAAAATCACACCCTGGAAGAGCATCTGTCTGGCGTTCAAACGCCAGAACAGAGCATAGTTCTGGCGCTGAACGCCCAGAATGGGAGCATCCTGGCGCTGAACGCCCAGAACAAGCATGGTTCTGGCGTTCAACGCCAGAAATGGCAGCAAAGGGGCGTTGAACGCCCAAAATGGGCACCAACCTGGCGCTGAACGCCCAGAGTTGTGTGCAAGGGCATTTTACATGCCTAAATTGGTGCAGGGATGTAAATGCCTTGACACCTCAGGATCTGTGGACCCCACAGGATCATCTCAGGATCTGTGGACCCCACAGGATCCCCACCTACCTCATCATCTCTCTTTCCATTCATGATCATCCCTTCTTTTTTTCCATTTACCACTCACATCCATACAACCACTACCTTCAAAATTCAACATCTCTCTCCCACCCAATCCCACCCATATGGCCGAATACACACCTCCATCCATCTCCTCCATATCCTCTTCTTCTTCTTCTTCTATTCTTTCTTCTTTTGCTCGAGGGCGAGCAACATTCTAAGTTTGGTGTGGTAAAAGCATAGTTTTTTTGTTTTTTCCATAACCATTGATGGCACCTAAGGCCAGAGAAACCTCTAGAAAGAGGAAAGGGAAGACAAAAGCTTCCATCAAGGGTCTATAGCTTAGTGGTAGAACATTTGACTGCAAATCAAGAGATCCCTGAGATACCTCAGGGGATACATTTTCTTCCACACAATTATTGGAAGCAACTAAGGGTGGAACATCAAGAGCACTCCATCATCCTTCATGAAATCAGAGAAGATCTAAAAGCAATGAAGGAGGAGTAGCCAAGGCAAGGAAGAGACATAGAAGAGCTCAAGGACATCACTAAGGTGGACTCATTCCTTGTTCTTACTTTCTCTGTTTTTCATTTTCTATGTTATGTGCTTATCTATGTTTGTGTCTTCATTACATGATCATTAGTAGTTAGTAACTCTGTCTTAAAGTTATGAATGTCCTATGAATCCATCACCTCTCTTAAAATAAAAACTGTTTTAATTCAAAAGAACAAGAAGTACATGAGTTTTGAATTTATCCTTGAACTTAGTTTAATTATATTGATGTGGTGATAATGCTTCTTGTTTTCTGAATGTATGCTTGAACAGTGCATATGTCTTTTGAAGTTGTTGTTTAAGAATGTTAAATATGTTGGCTCTTGAAAGAATGATGACTAGGAGACATGTTATTTGATAATCTGAAAAATCATAAAAATGATTCTTGAAGCAAGAAAAAGCAGCAAAGAACAAAGCTTGCAGAAAAAAAAAATAGGCAAAAAAAAATATAGAAAGAAAAAGAAAAAAACAAGCAAAAAAAGCCAAAGCTCTTAAAACCAAGAGGCAAGAGCAAAAAGCCAATAACCCTTAAAACCAAAAGGCAAGGGAAATAAAAAGGATCCCAAGGCTTTGAGCATCAGTGGATAGGAGGGCCTAAAGGAATAAAATCCTGGTCTAAGCGGCTAAACCAAGCTGTCCCTAACCATGTGCTTGTGGCGTGTAGGTGTCAAGTGAAAACTTGAGACTGAGCGGTTAAAGTCAAGGTCCAAAGCAAAAAAAAGAGTGTGCTTAAGAACCCTGGACACCTCTAATTGGGGACTTTAGCAAAGCTGAGTCACAATCTGAAAGGGTTCACCCAATTATGTGTCTGTGGCATTTATGTATCCGGTGGTAATACTGGAAAACAAAGTGCTTAGGGCCACGGCCAAGACTCATAAAGAAGCTGTGTTCAAGAATCATCATACTGAACTAAGAGAGTCAATAACACTATTCGAAATCTGAAGTTCCTATAGATGCCAATCATTCTGAACCTCAATAGATAAAGTGAGATGCCAAAACTATTCAAGAGGCAAAAAGCTATAAGTCCCGCTCATATGATTGAAGCTCTGTTTCATTGATAGTTTGGAATTTATAGTATATTCTATTCTTTTTATCCTATTTTGATTTTCAGTTGCTTGGGGACAAGCAACAATTTAAGTTTGGTATTGTGATGAGCGGATAATTTATACGCTTTTTGACATTGTTTTTAGTATGTTTTTAGTAGGATCTAGTTACTTTTAGGGATGTTTTTAATAGATTTTGTGTTAAATTCACATTTCTGGACTTTACTATGAGTTTGTGTGTTTTTCTGTGATTTCAGGTATTTTCTGGCTGAAATTGAGGGACTTGAGCAGAAATCAGATTCAGAGGTTGAAAAAGGACTGCTGATGCTGTTGGATTCTGACCTCCCTGCACTCAAAGTGGATTTTCTGGAGCTACAGAACTCGAAATGGCGCGCTTCCAATTGCGTTGGAAAGTAGACATCCAGGGCTTTCCAGCAATATATAATAGTCCATACTTTGGCCAAGAATAGACGACGTAAACTGGCGTTCAACGCCAGCTTTCTACCCAAATCTGGCGTCCAGCGCCAGAAAAGGATCCAAAACCAGAGTTGAACGCCCAAACTGGCACAAAAACTGGCGTTCAACTCCACAAATGGCCTCTGCACGTGCAACGCTTAAGCTCAGCCCAAACACACACCAAGTGGGCCCCGGAAGTAGATTTATACATCAAATACTTACTCATGTAAACCCTAGTAGCTAGTTTATTATAAATAGGACCTCTTACTATTGTGTTAGGCATCTGGGGATTACCTTATGATCCTTTGATCACGTTTTGGGGGCTGGCCATCTCGGCCATGCCTGGACCTTTCACTTATGTATTTTCAATGGTAGAGTTTCTACACTCCATAGATTAAGGTGTGGAGCTCTGCTGTTCCTCAAAGATTAATGCAAAGTACTTCTGTTTTCTATTCAATTCATCTTATTTCGCTTCTAAGATATCCATTCGCACCCAAGAACGTGATGAAGGTGATGATTATGTGTGACGCTCATCATCCTTCTCCCTTATGAACGCGTGCCTGACAAACACTTCTGTTCTACATGAAATAAGCTAGAATGAATATCTCTTAGATCTCCTAACCAGAATCTTCGTGGCGTAAGCTAGAATGATGGCGGCATTCAAGAGAATCCGGAAAGTCTAAACCTTGTCTGTGGTATTCCGAGTAGGATTCAATGATTGAATGACTGTGACGAGCTCCTAACTCGCAATTGCAGGGCGTTAGTGACAGACGCAAAAGGATAGTAAATCCTATTCCAGCATGATCGAGAACCGACAGATGAATAGCCGTGCCGTTACAGGGTGCGTGAGCATATTATTCACTGAGAGGATAAGATGAAGCCATTGACAAGGGTGATGCCTCCAGACGATTAGCCGTGCCGTGACAGGGCATTGGATCATTTTCCCGAGAGATGACCGAAAGTAGCCATTGACAGTGGTGATGTATCACATAAAGCCAGCCATGGAAAGGAGTAAGACTGACTGGATGAAGATAGCAGGAAAGCAGAGGTTAAGAGGAACGAAAGCATCTCCATTCGCTTATCTGAAATTCCTATCAATGAATTACATAAGTGTCTCTATCCCTATTTTATTAATTAATATTCGAAAACACCATTATCACTTTATATCTGCCTGACTGAGATTTACAAGGTGACCATAGCTTGCTTCATACCAACAATCCCCGTGGGATTCGACCCTTACTCACGTAAGGTATTACTTGGACGACCCAGTGCACTTGCTGGTTAGTTGTATCGAAGTTGTGACAATTATGAATTAAGATCAGAGCACCAAGCTTTGGAGCCATTACCAGGATTTGTTCGAGCCTGGAGATCACAATTTCGTGCACCAATCACCTGCATTCTGCATATTTTAAAAAAACGGGGAATCGACGCGCAAGCGTCCACGACGCGCACGCGTCGTATGTGTATGCGCCAATGAACAGAGAGTGGCGTGAGAGATGTGCGGGAGGGTTGCGTGGCATACAAGCCACCCCACACTTACGTGCACCACATGCGTACGCATCCCCTGTAGAAAGTTCAACCCACGCGTAAGCGTCAGTGACACGTACGTGTGGGCATGAAAATCGGCGTAAAAGTGTGCTGAACAGAGAGTTGTGATGGTCTTGGGCTGGCACTGTGCTAGAGGCACAACATCACCCACGCGTACGTGTCACTGACACGTTCGCGTCCTTTCACTTTCAGACCACCCACGCGTACGCGTGGGCGACGCGTACGCGTGGGCGACGCGTACGCGTCATATGGTTAATGCAGTTTTCACGCGCACGCGTGCCCTGCGCTTCGCGTGTCGCGTCCTGTTTTTAATTTCCTTCCCTTTTCTTCCATCTTTCCCCATTTTTTCTTCCTCCTTTCTTACTTACTTCTTCTTCCTTTCGTTAAATTCTCATCCTTATTCTCTTTCATTCTATTTTACTTAATTTATTTGCATACTTTCATTCATTGCATTTTAATCTTGTGGATGTTTTATTTTCTTTTCTAAGTCTATTATTTTTCCATTGGTGTTAAATGTCCTTATTCAACTGTTACATCTTTTCTTGCATTACTCTGGTGCTTCATGACTTGTTCTATTCCGATTGGGTAATACTATTTAAGTTAATGCTAATCTTTTATGATAGTTATACTCTTTTTGCATTGACATGAATTTATATTTTCTTTCCTTACCCATTACTCTTCCCCATTGTTGCAATTTTGCACTATTGGTATGCCATTTGCTTCTACTATTTTCTCACTTACATGTTGTAGCTACCATATAATTGAGAGCCTCGTTATTTGTCATCAACCCACCCATACTTTATTTGTTTTCTTATCCTTGTTTTTGGGTTACTTTTCTTCACTTTTCTCTTCTTTCAGGATGGCCACCAGGAAGAAAAACAGAAAACTTTTACACGGGGCGACAAACAAGTTCCATCTGCACAATCTTTGGAGAAAAGCATCAGTATAGCTACTCGTCCACTTGCACATCTTAGCATGCACCGAGGACGGTGCAATCTTTAAGTGTGGGGAGGTCGATACCGACTTCCGTGGGTTAGTTATTTCCTTCTCAACACCAATGTTTAATTTTCTTTGTTAAATTAGTTGTTGCATTTGCATGTTTGATTGCATATTTGTTTGATTTTGTGCATTTAGCTACTATATGGTTAAAATAATATTTTCTTTTTCAAAAACCTTTTTATAGTATTTCACTAATTCAAATTAAAATTTGTGTTAAACTTGTTTGAGGTCTGTAAATTGGAACATGAATTATAGCTAAGAATACACAACGTGTGAGATTTGAGCTTAATTATATGGTTACATTATTTAACCATGATTTTTATTCTTGTGTGTTTTCTTCTCTATGATTGTAATCTATAATTTGTTCCATTCTATATATCCATTGTTTAGTGTATTTGCATGCATACATATGACTGAGGCCATCATTTGTTATTAGCTCACTTATCCCAAATAGCCTACCCTTTCAATTACCTTTGTTTGCCACTTTGAGCCTTTTAATCCCCATTTGTTTTATATTTTACCACATTACTAGCCTTAAGCGGAAAAATAATTAATTACCCCAATTGAATCTTTGGTTGGCTTGAGATAGAGATTGTGTATCAATTAAGTGTGGGGAACTGTGGGAACTTGGGTTGATGAAATTGTGCTGAGTTTTATTGACAAAAGTATTGGGAATTTGGGTGCATACTCATGTGAGATCAGAACAAAAAGTAAAAACCCATGTACATTGATATGTTATGTTGGCCTTCATGTTCAAAAAAAAATAAAAAAATAATAATAATAAATAATAAATTACAATATAAGTAAATAGATAAATAAGGGGACAAAATTACCCCAATGTTAAGTTCAATAAAAGATCAATGCATATGTGGTGAAATTAAAGAAAATCTGATACATGAGTATGTGATGCAAAAGTGAGAATTTTGGGTGACTAGGCATAATTTTTGAGTTACATAGAGTGTTTGTGTGTGTTAGGTGAGAACTTAGGTTAGTCAAAGATTCATATTATAGCTCACTTAGCCATACATATATCCTCACCCTTACCTTAGCCCTATTACAAACTTGAAAAGACCTCATGATGATTGCATTGGTATACTAAATATTTGTTGATTGGTTAGATGAAGAACAAAGTTTTAGAAAGCATGACTAGAGAAGAGTAGAGTGATTAACACTAGACACTTGAGCGATTAGAATGCATATACACTACCAGTAAGGGTTCAATGCTTGATTCTATGTTCCCTGCTTTCATGAGCTATCTTCTTACAAGTTTATTTGTCCCTTATTGTGTGATTTGAATTAGTGAAATCTGATTTATGTTTGTCTTGGAGAACTTATTTACTTTTAACCAAGTAGGTAGAAACATCTTAGCATGTAGTTACATTCATATAGATAAGTTGCATTTCATAAGTTTTACCATTCCTCTTCACTCTCTTATAGCTTCTCTTGAACTTGGCATGAGGACATGCTAATGTTTAAGTGTGGGGAGATTGATAAACTACTATTTTATGGTTTATCTTGTGCTCAATTGAGTGGTTTTTATCAATTCTTTGCACACTTATTCATACTAATTGCATGGTTTTACATTTTCCTTCCTAATTTTGTGCTATGATTGAAAACATGCTTCTTTGGCCTTAAATTTGCTATGTTTAATCCCCTCTTATTACCATTCGATGCCTTGATATGTGTGTTAAGTGTTTTCAGGGTTTATAGGGCAGGAATGGCTTAGAGGATGGAAAAGAAGCATGCAAAAGTGGAAGGAAAACAAGAAATTGAAGGAATTGCTAAGCTGTCCAGCCTGACCTCTTCGTACTTAACTGACCATAACTTGAGCTGCAAAGGTCCAAATGAGGCGGTTCTAATTGCGTTGGAAAGCTAACATCCGGGGCTTCAAAATGATATATAACTTGCCATAGTTTCTTTGGAGTTTAGGGATGCGCACACGTGCATCAAGCGTACGTGTGGATTGTGCGAAATTTCAGCGTATCAGAAATCGCTGGGGGCGATTTTTGGGCTGCTTTTGGCCCAGTTCCAAGCCCGAAAAACACAGATTAGAAGCTGCAGAGTGGCGAAATCATTCATTCACTTCTCATTATTAACAATTTGAGTTTTAGATGTAGTTTTCTAGAGAGAGAGGAGAGCATCTCTCTAGGTTTTAGGATTTCTAGTTTTATGCTTTTGAGTTGGATATTGAGAAGAGTTACTACCTCCGTTGAAGTCTTTATCATTCTAGTTTGTTTTCTATTCCTTTACTCTTTTTATTCCCCATTTACTTTGTTTAGAGTTATATGGATACCTTCGATTTTGGAATTAATTAATGCAAAGATACTTTTCTATTTAATTTCATTATTTTTTGATTATTTTCAATTAGTCCAATTATCATGTGTTCTTTCTACTCCCTTTACATGTATGCGGAATTGGTATCCATGTCAATGGAGTAGGCTCCCAACTTGGCTTTGGAGTTGATTAATATTTGGAGACCCTTGAGTTGGAAGACTTAAGAGTTAAATTGTAATTGGAAGTTGTTGGCTGGCTCTCTAGCCACCAACGCTAATCCTGCCCAAGGGAGAGGATTAGGACTTGTGAATAGAAGTTGGCTCAACTACTTGACTTTCCTTTATTCGGTAAGGGTTAACTAAGTAGAAACAACAACCTATTATTATTAATCTTGAGAAACCCAACAAGGATAGAATTTTCGACTAATCTTCTCCTATCCAAGGCTTTTTATTTTAATTACATAAAATCTCTTGTTAATTTTTATTGCTTTAATTTATAATCATTTATTTTTCCATTCCTCATTCAAAAATTTCTTAGAAAATTCATAATCAATAACAAGAACGCTTCCCTGCAATTCCTTTAGAGACGACCCGAGGTTTAAATACTTCGGTTTAATTTTATTGGGTTTGTTTTAGTGACAACCAAATTTTTGTATGAAAGGATTATTGTTGGTTTAGAAACTATATTTGCAACGAGGTTTCATTTGTGAATTCTTTACTAGCAAAAATTCGTTCATCAAAATGGCACCGTTGCTGGGAAGTTGCAAACGTGTGCCTTATTATTGGTTATTGTGAATATTGTGAATAATTTTACATTTTCGTTTCTTTGTTAGTGTTTTTAGTTTTAGGAGTTTATTTTTATTTAATTTCATTAGTTTCTCTTGCTACTATGAATTTTCACCCCTTTGGCTATGAGTTTGGTTACAATCATGTTGTAGAAAGAGGAGATTACAATGAAAGCTTGGATCAAGGATGGGACAATCAAAGATGGGAGGGGCCACAAGGATTTGACCAACCCTCTTGACAACAACCACCTCTAATGCACTATCAACAACCATTCTATGATGCGTACTAAGACAATGGTTATGGTGGACCTCCTCGTGACAATCAACACCCACAACAATATACCTATGAACCCCCTCCTCAACATAGCTTTGAACCACCATACTCACAAGCCCCCTACTACCAAACACACCATATGACCCTAACCCTTATCCACCACACCAACCACCATACGAACCATATGAACCATACCCAGAACCACCACCTCAATATACACCATCTCCATACCCTTATCGAGAAGAACCACCTCCATATTATGAGCCTTTTCTCCCAACGTACAAATGAACCCTCCTATCCACCCCAAGCTCCCATAGATGATACCTTTAGTGCTATTCACCAAGGGCAAAGAGAGCTTCAAACCACACTCACCTCTACTCTCACCGGTCTCACCTCTACTCTACAACCTCTTATATCTCGTATGGATCTATCCTTTACCCCCAATACTCAACCCTCAAGCTCTGGTACACTTACTTTTCACTCAGATCCATGAATCCAAGAGCAACAGGATCCCAAGTATGCTATTGACACAGAACAAGAGAGAAGGGATCGTCTTAGGGACGTAAAGGATCGGGTTCACGCATACATACTTCAAGAAAAGTAAGAGGAGGCCCAAAAGGTGGAGGTAGGAGAGACCCTTGAAGAAAGTTGTCAAGAGGTGGAAGTCATCAAGGAGGAGCTGGATTTTGTACTAGAGCAAGTGGAGGAAGCCGAAATTATTGAAAAAGAGGAAGTGGTTGAAGACTTAGGAGATGCGAAATCTCCATGGGAACCTCAAGTCATAGAGCCTCCTTCCAAGACGTTTGAATTTGATGTTGAGGAGGGTGTACAACCTCCAAGGTATATCATGGTTGAAGAGGAAGAGGTTACTGTTGCAAAAGCTTGTCAAGAGGTGGAGATCATCAAAGAGGAGCCCAAGAGAGTGACGCATACATTGGCAAGGCTGCCACTGGAGATACTTCCCCCCAAGCCAATACCATCCAACACAACATTCAAGTGGGTAAAATTCTTATCCTTCAACTGTACCTTCCCACTTGAATATAGTCAGCTTGAAATGGATGGACAACTTAGAGCTATCTACGGTTTTAAGAGTAAAATGGAGATGGTCAGTGGTTGGCAACAACATCCTAGGTTCGTTATGGTTGGAAGGTCAAGGCATAATTGCAAGGGTTGGTATAATTCTCAATTCATTGGGTCTAGGAGGGTGTTTGAGTGCTTAAATGAGAATTCCAAGGCTAAACCACCCGGATGGAAGCATGATGATCAACTTGTAGACGGGTGTGGAAACAAGATTTGGGATCCCGACATACAAGAGGATCAATTTTGGGAGCTCAAATCTTGTGAAGAACTCCGTCAAAGCTTAGGGAATTTACTTGGAGATGTTAGAGCTTATTGGAAGTCCAAGCATTGGTGGAAGTTTCAAGACGAGTTCAAGCACAAGCCACCATGATAAGGAGCTCACCAAATGTCCAACTTAAGGATTTTAACTAAAAGTGCTAGGTGGGAGACAACCCACCATGGTATAATCGTCTCTTTTTATTTTTAGTTTTATTTTATCTTATTTTTATTGGTGTTCAGTCATAATCTCAGCATCATCACCTGCATTCTGCATATTTAAAAAAAAAGGGGAATCGACGCGCAAGCGTCTACGACGCGCGCGCGTCGTATGTGTATGCGCCAATGAACAGAGAGTTGCGTGAGAGACGGGCGGGAGAGTTGCGTGGCGCACAAGCCACCCCATGCGTATGCACACCGCATGCGTACGCGTCCCCTGTAGAAAGTTCAACCCACGCGTAAGCGTCAGCGACGCGTACACGTGGGCATGAAAATCGGCGTAAAAGCGTGCTGAACAGAGAGTTGTGATGGTCTTGGGCTAGCACTGTGCTAGAGGCACAACATCACCCACGCGTACGCGTCCCTGACGCGTGCGCGTCCTTTCGCTTTCAGACCACCCACGTGTACGCGTGGGCTACGCGTACGCGTCACATGGTTAATGGAGTTTTCTCTCGCACGCGTGCCCTGCGCGTCGCGCGTCGCATCCCGTTTTTAATTTTCTTCCCTTTTCTTCCATCTTTTCCCCTTCTTTCTTCCTCCTTTCTTACTTATTTCTTCTTCCTTTCGTTAACTTCTCATCCTTATTCTCTTTCATTCTATTTTACTTAATTTTTTTGCATACTTTCATTCATTGCATTTTAATCTTGTGAATGTTTTATTTTCTTTTCTAAGTCTATTATTTTTCCATTGGTGTTAAATGTCCTTATTCAACTGTTACATCTTTTCTTGCATTACTCTGGTGCTTCATGACTTGTTCTATTTCGGTTGGGTAATATTATTTAAGTCAATGCTAATCTTTTATGATAGTTGTACTCATTTTGCATTGACATGAATTTATATTTTCTTTCCTTACCCATTATCTCATCCCCATTGTTGCAATTTTTGCACTATTGATATGCCATTTGCTTCTTCTATTTTCTCACTTACATGTTGTAGCTACCATGTAATTGAAACTCTCGTTATTTGGCATCAACCCACCCATACTTTATTTGTTTTCTTATCCTTATTTTTGGGTTACTTTTCTTCCCTTTTCTCTTCTTTCAGGATGGCTACCAGGAAGAAAAACGGAAAACTTTTACACGGAGCGACAAACAAGTTCCATCTGCACAATCTTTGGAGAAAAGTATCAGTATAGCAACCCGTCCACTTGCACATCTTAGCATGCACCGAGGACGGTGCAATCTTTAACTGTGGGAGGTCGATACCGACTTCTGTGGGTTAGTTATTTCCTTCTCAACACCAATGTTTAATTTTCTTTGTTAAATTAGTTGTTGCATTTGCATGTTTGATTGCAAGTTTGTTTGATTTTGTGCATTTAGCTACTACTTGGTTAAAGTAATATTTTCTTTTTCAAGAACCTTTTTATAGTATTTCACTAATTCAAATTAAAATTTGTGTTAAACTTGTTTGAGGACTGTAAATTGGAACATGAATTATAGCTAAGAACACACAACCTGTGAGATTTGAACTTAATTATATGGTTACATTATTTAACCATGATTTTTATTGTTATATGTTTTCTTCTCTATGATTGTAATCTATAATTTATTCCATTCTATATGTCCATTATTTAGTGTATTTGCATGCATACATATGACTGAGGCCATCATTTGTTATTAGCTCACTTATCCCAAATAGCCTACCCTTTCAATTACCTTTGTTTGTCACTTTGAGCCTTTTAATCCCAATTTGTTTTATATTTTACCACATTACTAGCCTTAAGCGGAAAAATAATTAATTACCCCAATTGAATCTTTGGTTAGCTTGAGATAGAGATTGTGTATCAATTAAGTGTGGGGAACTGTGAGAACTTGGGTTGATGAAATTGTGCTGAGTTTTATTGACAAAAGTATTGGGAATTTGGGTGCACACTCATGTGAGATCAGAAAAAAAAAAGTAAAAACCCATGTGCATTGATATGTTATGTTGGCCTTCATGTTCAAAAAATAATAATAAAAAATAATAATAATAAATAATAAATTACAATATAAGTAAATAGATAAATAAGGGGACAAAATTACCCCAATGTTAAGTTCAATAAAAGATCAATGCATATGTGGTAAAATTAAAGAAAATCTGATACATGAGTATGTGATGCAAAAGTGAGAATTTTGTATGGCTAGGCATAATTTTAGAGTTACATAGAGTGTTTGTGTGTGTTAGGTGAGAACTTAGGTTAGTCAAAGATTCATATTATAGCTCACTTGGCCATACATATATCCTCACCCTTACCTTAGCCCCATTACAACCTTGAAAAGACCTCATGATGTTTGTATTGGTATACTAAATATTTGTTGATTGGTTAGATGAAGAACAAAGTTTTAGAAAGCATGACTAGAGAAGAGTAGAGTGATTAACCCTAGACACTTGAACGATTAGAATGCATATACACTACCAGTGAGGGTTCAATGCTTGATTCTATGTTCCCTGCTTTCATGAGCTATCTTCTTACAAGTTTATTTGTCCCTTATTGTGTGATTTGAATTAGTGAAATCTGATTTATGTTTGTCTTGAAGAACTTGTTTACTTTTAACTAAGTAGGTAGAAACATCTTAGCATGTAGTTGCATTCATATAGATAGGTTACATTTCATAAGTTTTACCATTCCTCTTCACTCTCTTATAGCTTCTCTTGAGCTTAGCATGAGGACATGCTAATCTTTAAGTGTGGGGAGATTGATAAACCACTATTTTATGGTTTATCTTGTGCTCAATTGAGTGATTTTTATCAATTCTTTACACACTTATTCATACTAATTGCATGGTTTTACATTTTCCTTCCTAATTTTGTGCTATGATTGAAAACATTCTTCTTTGGCATAAAATAGTTTGTTGCACAATTTGCTGGTTGCTACGATCAAGCTAGTTGAAACATAAGGAGTGGTTCGAACGCTGATGATATAAAGGAGTTGGCATATAAACTTTATTCCACAAATTATGGTAAAAAATTCCCTTTTGAGAGGTATTGGAACATACTTCATTTGGAGCAAAAATGGAGAAGCCAACTACCTACACAGAGTGGAGGCTCAAAGAGAACAAAGGTTAGTACAACTGGAGCATACTTATCCTCATCAAACCCAGATACACTGTTGGTAGACGAACCCGGTGTGGACTCTCCCGTTCGCCCACAAAGATCAAAGAAGAGCAAGCGAAAAGGTAAGGAAAAAGCACAAATGTCTGAAGATCTTAGCGAAAAAAAATCATCTGTTGTTAAAAAACTATCTCTCATGGAAGATATTAAGAATGTTAGAGAAAAGGAAATAATGAATAGGGAAAAAGAAAGAGAAGAGGAGAGGGCACATAGAGCAAAGATTATGGCAATGAAGGAGAAGGAGTTACAAATTCAAGCGGCAATGAAAGAACAAGAATTACAAACTCAAAGGTATATTAAAGAAATGGAGATAAATGCAAAAGAAAGGGAAATTGAAAGGATGGCTAAGGAAAGGAAAAGGGAAATGGATATGCCAATACTTAATGCTGACACGTCTACAATGAGTGAAAAACGACGAGCTCTTCATGAGATTGCATCTGAGAAAATAATCGCGAAGTGGTTTACTTAATAGTTCCTTGTATTCATTTCTGATGTAACTTTTCAAATTAGTCAATATTATTGTGTCGTTATTGTTCATGAAAGTGGCCGTTAAGTAGCCGTTGCAAAACTAGCCGTTAAGTAGCCGTTGCAAAACTATCCGTTAAGTAGCCGTTGTAAAACTAGCCATTGAGAAGTAGGTACTTGTTACAGACACACTTATAAATATCAACTATCAATGACTTTGCAACTCCATTTCAACTCTTGTTTCTCACCTCGAAAAAGTACTAAAAATTACATAGAGCAAGATTATGCCTAGAAATTTTGATGATATGTTTAATGATGCTTTGGTGCACGAAATTGTGATTCACACTTTTCACAACTCCGCACAACTAACCAGCAAGTGCACTGGATCGTCCAAGTAATACCTTACGTGAGTAAGGGTCGATCCCATGGAGATTGTCGGCTTGAAGCAAGCTATGGTCATCTTGTAAATCTCAGTCAGGAAGATTCAATTGGTTATGAGGTTTTGATAATTAAAAGATAAATAAAACATAAAATAAAATAGAGATACTTATGTAATTCATTGGTGGGAATTTCAGATAAGCGTTTGGAGATGCTTTGTTGCTTCTGAACCTCTGCTTTCCTATTGCCTTCTTCCAATCATGCGTGCTCCCTTCCATGGCAAGCTGTATGATACTCTCGGATGAAAAATACCAGGTACGATCTCTGAACGGCTAATCAACTGTCAGATTTCTCGTCTCGGATGAAAAATACCAAGTACAGCTACCGCACGGCTAATCATCTGTTGGTTTCCACTAGCGTCGGAATAGGACCCTTGTCCTTTTGCACACTGTCACTGCACCTAACATTCGCAAGTTTGAAGATCGTCACAGTCATCCCTTCCCAAATCCTACTCAGAATACCACAGACAAGGTTTAGACTTTTCGGATCTCAGGAATGCTGCCAATGGTTCAAGCTTATACCACGAAGATTCTGATCTCACGGACTCGGTCCGTGGATCAGAGACCCAAGAGATACGCACTCAAGCTGTCGCCCAATGACTACGTTGAGCTCAGATAGAAAGGAAGTGGTTGTCAGGCACGCGTTCATAGAATTGAGAATAATGATGAGTGTCACGGATCATATCATTCTCCAGATTGAAGTATGAGTGAGTATCTTAGAATAGAATCAAGCGTGATTGAATAGAAAACAGTAGTAATTGCATTAATTCATGAAGAACAGTAGAGCTCCACACCTTAATCTATAAGGTGTAGAAATTCTACCGTAGAAAATACATAAGTGAAAATAGTTTAGGCATGGCCGTGTGGCCAGCCTCAAATGTCTAAGGACTAAATGTCCAGAGATGTGAATACAATAGTAAAAAGTGCTATTTATACTAAACTAGTAACTTAGGTTTACAGAAAATGAGTAACTACGTGCAGATAGTGCAGAAATCTACTTCTGGGGCCCACTTGGTGTATGCTTGGGCTGAGCATTGAGCTTTACACGTGCATAGGCTATTCTTGGAGTTAAACTCCAGCTTGGGTGCCAGTTTGGGTGTTTAATTCCAATTCTGATGCCTGTTCTGGCGTTTTACACCAGAAAGTTTTAGGCTGGCTTTTAGCGCCAGTTTGGGCCATCCAATCTCAGGCAAAGTATGGACTATTATATATTTCTGAAAAGTCCAAGATGTCTACTTTCTAACGCAATTAAGAGCGTGCCAATTGGGCTTCTGTAGCTCCAGAAAATCCACTTCGAGTGCAGGAGGGTCAGAATCCAACAGCATCTGCAGTCCTTTTTCAGCCTCTGAATCAGATTTTTGATCAGGTCCCTCAATTTCAGCCAGAAAATACCTGAAATCACAGAAAAACACACAAACTCATAGTAAAGTCTAGAAATGTAATTTTTGCATAAAAACTAATAAAAATATAATAAAAAGTAACTAAAACATACTAAAAACTGTGTAAAAATAATGCCAAAAATGGTATAAATTATCCGCTCATCACAACACCAAACTTAAATTGTTGCTTGTCTCCAAGCAACTAAAAACAAAATAGGATAAAAAGAAGAGAATATACAATAAATTCCAAACTTATTAATGAATTTAGTTCCAATTAGATGAGCGGGGCTAGTAGCCTCTTTGCTTTTGAACAGATTTGGCATCTCACTTTATCCTTTGAAGTTTAGAATGATTGGCATCCATAGGAACTTAGAATTCAGATAGTGTTATTGATTTTCTTAGTTCAGTATGTTGATTGTTGAACACAACTACTTTATGAGTCTTGGCCATGACCCTAAGCATTTTGTTTTCCAGTATTACCACTGGATACATAAATGCCATAGACACATAACTGGGTGAACCTTTTCAGATTGTGAGTTAGCTTTGCTAGAGTCCCCAGTTAGAGGTGTCCAGAGCTCTTAAGCACACTCTTTTTGCTTTGGACCACGACTTTAACCGCTCAGTCTCAAGCTTTTTACTTGACACCTTCATGCCACAAGCACATGGTTAGGAACAGCTTGATTTAGCCGCTTAGGCCAGGATTTTATTCCTTTGGGCCCTCCTATCCATTATTGCTCAAAGCCTTGGATCCTTTTTATCCTTGCCTTTTTAGTTTAAAGGGTTATTGGCTTTTTCTGCTTGCTTTTTCTTTTTCTTTCTTTTTTTTCTTTATTTTTTTTGCAAGCTTTTGCTTTTCACTGCTTTTTCTTGCTTCAAGAATCAATTTTATGATTTTTCAGATTATCAATAACATTTTTTTTTCATTATTCTTTCAAGAGCCAACAATTTTAACATTCATAAACAACAATATAAAAAATATGCACTATTCAAGCATTCATTCAGAAAATAAAAAGTATTGCCACCACATCAAAATAATTAAACTAATTTCAAGATAGAATTCAAAATCATGCACTTCTTGTTCTTTTGCAAATAAAAATAATTTTTTTTCATTTAAGAAAGGTGAAGGATTCATAGGAAATTCATAGCTTTAAGACATAGACACTAAACACTAATGATTATGTAATAAAGACAAAAATATAGACAAAACATGAAGCATAAAAACCGAAAACAGAAAAACAAATAACAAGGAGATTAAAGAATGGGTCCACCTTAGTGATGGTGGCTTCTTCTTCCTCTTGAAAAACCAATGGAGTTTTTTTTTTTTGAGCTCCTTTATGTCTCTTCCTTGCCTTTGTTGCTCCTCTCTCATGGCCTTTTGGTCCTCTCTGATTTCATGGAGGATAATGGAGTGCTCTTGTTGAGGTCCATGAGTGGGCTCTCGTGTTTGCTCCAACCTCTTTCTAGTGATGGGCTTTTGAGATGAATATCTCCATATCCCATGACTCGGAGTTGGAAGCAACTGCCTTCCCTTTCCTCTTCCTAGAGGTTTCTCTGGCCTTAGGTGTCATTAATGGTTATGAAAAAATAAAAAAGCAAAGTTTTTTCCACACTAAACTTAAAAGCTTTGCTCGTCCTTGAGCAAAATAAGATAGAAGAGAGTAGAAGAAGAATGATGCAATTAATTTTGAAAACTTATGAATGTATACAAGAAAAATTAAAAAGAGTTGAAAAGAATTTGAAAAAGAAATGTAACTTTTGAAAATGTTTTGGAAGGAAT
The DNA here is from genome assembly GCF_059453495.1 of Arachis ipaensis. NCBI lineage: Eukaryota > Viridiplantae > Streptophyta > Magnoliopsida > Fabales > Fabaceae > Arachis > Arachis ipaensis. The sequence continues at coordinate 92,704,576 of NC_142437.1, read as the reverse complement.
TGAAAAGAATTCAAAAAGAATTAAAAAGAATTGGAAAGATTATTAATTTTTTTGGAAATAGAAATTGAAAGATGAACGTTTAAAATATGTTTGATGAAAAAATTATGAATTAAAACATGAAAATTTGAAAAAAATTGAATTGGAAACAAAATTACCTCCCTTGTGTCATCCTGACATTAAACGCCCAGAATGCTATCCATTCTGGCATTTAACGCCCACTGGACTGCCTATTTGGGCATTTAACGCCCAGCCAGATATCCTGGCTGGCATTAAACGCCATGATTCCTTCTTTACTGGGCATTTTTCTGAACGCCCAAGATGCTGCCATTTCTGGCATTAAACGCCCAGAATACTGCCCATTCTGGCGTTTAACGCCCAGAATGCTGCCTGCATGGGCGTTAAACGCCCATTCTGCTATCCTTACTGGCGTTTAAACGCCAGTAAGTCTGTCCTCCAGGGTGTGCTATTTTTGATGCTGTTTTTTATTCCTCTTTAATTCTGCAGCTGTTTTTGTGACTTCACATGATCATCTACCTAAAGGAAACATAACATGACAATGGAAAACAAATGTCTATAAAATTAAATATAATTAAATAACATTGGGTTGCCTCCCAATAAGCACTTCTTTAATGTCAATAGCTTGACAGTGAGCTCTTAGAGAGCTTCACAGAAACTCAGAGCTTTAATAGTGGCCTCCCAATACCAAACTTAGAAGTTGAGTGTGAGGGCTCTGTTTGACTCTGTATTGAGAGAAGCTTTTCATGCTTCCTCTCCATGGTTACAGAAGAAGATCCTTGAGCCTTAAACACAAGGTAGTCCTCATTCAATTGAAGGACTAACTTTCATCTGTCCACATCAATCACAGCTCTTGCTGTGGCTAGGAAGGGTCTTCCAAGGATAATGGATTCATCCTCATCCTTCCCAGTGTCTAGGATTATGAAATCAGCAGGAATGTACAGGCCTTCAACCTTCACTAAGACATCCTCTACAAGTCCATAAGCCTGTTTCATTGATTTGTCTGCCATCTCTAGTGAGATTCTTGCAGCTTGTACCTCAAAGATCCCCAGTTTCTCCATTACAGAGAGTGGCATGAGGTTTATACTTGAACCAAGATCACACAGAGCCTTCTTAAAGGTCATGGTGCCTGTGGCACAAGGTATTAAGAACTTTCTGGGATCCGATTTCTTCTGAGGTAGTTTTAGTTGAACCAAGGCATTCAGTTCATTAATGAGCAATGGAGGTTCATCCTCCCAAGTCTCATTACCAAATAACTTGGTATTCAGCTTCATGATTACTCCTAGATACTGAGCAATTTGCTCTTCAATAATATCTTCATCTTCTTCAGAAGAAGAATACTCATTAGAGCTCATAAATGGCAACAGTAAGTTCAGTGGAATCTTTATGGTCTCTGTATGAGCCTCAGATCCCTTTGGTTCCTCATTAGGGAACTCCTTAGTGGCCAGTGGACGTCCATTGAGGTCTTCCTCAGTGGAAATCACTGCCTCTTCCTCTTCTCCAAGTTCGGCCATGTTGGGTATATTGATGGCCTTGCACTCTCTCTTTGGATTCTCTTCTGTATTGCTTGGGAGAGACTAGGAGGGATTTTAGTAACTCTTTTACTCAGCTGACCCACTTGTACCTCCAAATTTCTGATGGAGGACCTTGTTTCAGTCATGAAACTGAGAGTGGTCTTAGATAGATCAGAGACTATGGTTGCTAAATCAGAGAGCTCTGCTTAGAATTCTCTGTCTGTTGCTCAGAAGATGATGGAAAAGGCTTGCTATTGCCAAAACTATTTCTCCCACCATTATTATTATTGAAGCTTTGATTAGGCTTCTGCTGATCCTTCCATGAGAAATTAGGATGGTTCCTCCATGAAGGATTGTAAGTGTTTCCATAGGATTCTCCCAAGTAATTCACTTCTTCCATTGAAGTTGGAAGTTGGTGCAGTAAAGTCACCAAGCACCTTCCTTTCATCTCCACCATTGTTGTTGGGTTCGGCTGCCATGTCTACTTCTTTTTCGAAAATTTCTGTCAGGTCCTCTCCGGAGTGTTGTGCTTTAACTTCTCTTAGCTTCCTCTTCAGAGTCCTTTCAGGTTCAGGATCAGCTTCAATAAGAATGTCTTTATCCTTGTTTCTGCTCATATGAAAAAGAAGAGAATAGAAAAGAAGAAGAATCCTCTATGTCACAGTATAGTGATTCCTTTATATGAGTATAAGAATAGAAGAATAGAAGAATGAGGTAGAAGAAGAAATTCGAACACAGAGAGGGAGAGAGGGTTCGAATTATTAATTAAAAGAAAAGAAAAATATTTTTGTTTTTATTTTGATTATAAGTTAGAATTCAAAATTTAAGAAAAGAAATAAAATAAAATTGAAAACTAAATAAATTAATTAATTAAAAAGATTTTTGAAAAAGTTGTTAGTTAGTTTTCGAAAATGAGAAGTGAAAAAGTAGGGGTTAAGTACTGAAATCGTCCCTAAGGTCTGGGGTGAAAATCAAAATCGTCCCCGACCTTTTTTTGTTATTAAAATCATCCCCAACGTTATAAAACGTTATAAAATCGTCCTTTTGTCCATAAATAAAATTTTTCGGACAATTTTGCCCTTAAACAAAAATTAAAAAGTCTCTCCACCTTCACCACTACCCTCTGCATTATCATCACCATCACCATCTACATCACCATCGCTGCACCATCACCACCAACAATCCAGCAACACCAACAGCAACAATCAAAAACAAATCAATACCAACAATCCAGCAACACCAACAGCAACAATCAAAAACAAATCAACAAAAATCTATCGCTACACCATCACCACCAACAATCCAGCAACACCAACAGCAACAATCAAAAACAAATCAACACCAACAATCCAGCAACACCAACAGTAACAATCAAAAACAAATCAACAAAAATTTTAAATTAAACAATTCAGCAATCATCAACTATAATTTCAGATCCAAAATTGACAACAACATAAATTAAAAAATTTAAAAAAGAAGAACTCATATGTTCTTCAGAAAAAAAAAACAAGAGAGAAAGAGAACAACGTAAAATTGGGAACAAGAACTCAAAATTGCAGTAACAATTAAAACTCAGAAATTTCACTAAAAATTCAGAAATTCTACAACAAAAATCCAATTTAAAGAAGAAGAAGAAGAAGAAGAAGAAGAAGAAGAAGAAGAAGAAGAAGAAGAAGAAGAAGAAGAAGAAGAAGAAGAAGAAGAAGAAGAAGAAGAAGAACGGCGGTGCGGCGGTGCGGCGGTGCGACGGGGCGGCGGTGCGGCTTCCCTTCCCTCCTCCTCCCCCCAGCCCCCCTCAACGGCGGCCCTGGCGGTGGTGACGCTCCCCTCGGTGGCTCACTCCCTCTCTCGCGCTGTCTCTCTTCTCGGCTCAACTCTGATTCGCGACGGCACTCTCTCTCCCTCTTCCCTTTGATGGCGACGATGACAAGCAAGGCATCTGGGCACGGCGGTGGCGGCGCTGGACACGACCTCCCTCTCTTCCCTTCTCAGCTCTCCGTCAGTCACTCTCTCCCTCAAGCCCTTTCACCGTTTCGTTCTTTCTTTCTTTTTGTTTCCTGAAGCCGTTTTTCTCTTTCCTTTCTTTTTAATTTAATTTATTTTATAATTATATTTATTTTATTTTATAATTTTTTTAATGAGGGGTAGTTTGGTAATAAAAAAATAAAATTGGTAAAAAGGACGATTTTATAACGTTTTGTAACGTTGAGGATGATTTTAATAACAAAAAAAGGTCGGGGACGATTTTGATTTTCGCCCCTTACCTTAGGGACGATTTCAGTACTTAACCCGAAAAAGTAGTTAGGTAGTTTTGAAAAAGATAAGAAATAGTAAACTTTTTAAAATTAAAAGAAACAAGTCAAGTGGTTAATTGAAAAAGATTTGAAAAATAAATTTTGAAAAGATAAGAAGTTAGAAAGAGATTTTGAAATTAAGTTTTGAAAAAGATATGATTAAAATTTATTTTGAAAAAGATTTGAAAAAGAAATTTAAAAAGATTTGATTTTGAAAATTAAAGTTGATGACTTGACTAACAAGAAACTAAAAGATATGATTCTAGAATTTAAAGATTGAACTTTTCTTAACAGAAAAGTAACAAACTTGAAATTTTTGAATTAAAACATTAAATGTTAGCAATAATTTCAAAAATTATGAAATAAAATTAAGAGAAAGATTTTGAAAATTAATTAAAAAAATTTTTCGGAAAACATGAAAGAAAAATGAAAAAGATTTGATTTTTGAAAAAGATTTGAAAAGATAAAGTTTTTAAATTGAAATTTTGACTTGACTAACAAGAAACAACTAAATTTTAAAAATTTTTGACCAAATCAATTCAAAATTTCGAAAGTTATGAGTAACATAAGGGAAAGATATTATTTTTTATTTTTTTGAATTAATGAAGAAAGAGAAAAATAAGAAAATGACACAAGACATAAAAAATTTAAGATCAAAACAACCAATGCATGCAAGAACACTTTGAATGTTAAGATGAACACCAAGAACACTTTGAAGATCATGATGAACATCAAGAACATATTTTTGAAAATTTTTAAGAAAAGAAAGACATGCAAGACACCAAACTTATAAATTTTTAAACTTTAGACACTAATAATTCAAAAATGCACAAGAAAAACAAGAAAAGACCCAAAACAAGAAAAATTAAAGATCAAACAAGGAAAATTATCAAGAACAACTTGAAGATCAAAGAAGAACACAATGCATGAATTTTCAAAAATTTTAAGAAAATTAAAAGAATGCAATTGACACCAAACTTAAATTTTGACACAAGACTCAAACAAGAAACACAAAATTTTTTGGTTTTTTTATGATTTTATTAAATATTTTTTTTTGTATTTTTCTAAAATAAAAAATAAAAAAACTTAAACATAAAATAAAATTATCCAATCTAAGCAAAAAGATGAACCGTCAGTTGTCCAAACTCGAACAATCCCCGGCAACGGCGCCAAAAACATGGTGCACAAAATTGTGATTCACACTTTTCACAACTCCGCACAACTAACCAGCAAGTGCACTGGGTCGTCCAAGTAATACCTTACGTGAGTAAGGGTTGATCCCACGGAGATTGTCGGCTTGAAGCAAGCTATGGTCATCTTGTAAATCTCAGTCAGGCGGATTCATTTGGTTATGAGGTTTTGATAATTAGAAGATAAATAAAACATAAAATAAAATAGAGATACTTATGTAATTCATTGGTGGAAATTTCAGATAAGCGTTTGGAGATGCTTTGTTGCTTCTAAACCTCTGCTTCCTTATTGCCTTCTTCCAATCATGCGTGCTCCCTTCCATGGTAAGCTGTATGATCCACTCGGATGAAAAATACCAGGTACGATCTCTGCACGGCTAATCAATTGTCGGATTTCTCGTCTCGGATGAAAAATACCAAGTACAGCTACCGCACGCCTAATCATCTGTCGGTTTCCGCTAGCGTTGGAATAGGACCCTTGTCCTTTTGCACACTGTCACTGCACCCAACATTCGCAAGTTTGAAGCTCGTCACAGTCATCCCTTCCCAAATCCTACTCGAAATACCACAGACAAGGTTTAGACTTTTCGGATCTTAGGAATGCTATCAATGGTTCTAGCTTATACCACAAAGATTCTGATCTCACGGACTCGGTCCGTGGATCAAAGACCCAAGAAATATGCACTCAAGCTGTCGCCCAATGACTACGTTGAGCTCAGATAGAACGGAAGTGGTTGTCAGGCACGCATTCATAGAATTGAGAATAATGATGAGTGTCACGGATCATATCATTCTCCAGATTGAAGTACGAGTGAGTATCTTAGAATAGAATCAAGCGTGATTGAATAGAAAACAGTAGTAATTGCATTAATTCATGAAGAACAGTAGAGCTCCACACCTTAATCTATGAGGTGTAGAAACTCCACCGTAGAAAATACATAAGTGAAAATAGTCTAGGCATGGCCGTGTGGCCAGCCTCAAATGTCTAAGAACTAAACGTTCAGAGATGAGAATACAATAGTAAAAAGTGATATTTATACTAAACTAGTAACTTAGGTTTACAGAAAATGAGTAACTACGTGCATATAGTGCAGAAATCTACTTCTGGGGCCCACTTAGTGTGTTCTTGGGGTGAGCATTGAGCTTTACACGTGCATAGGCTATTCTTGGAGTTAAACGCCAGCTTGGGTGCCAGTTTGGGCGTTTAACTTCAATTTTGGTGCCAGTTCTGGCGTTTTACGCCAGAAAGTTTTAGGCTGGATTTTAGCACCATTTTGGGCCATCAAATCTCGGGCAAAGTATGAACTATTATATATTGCTAGAAAGCCCAAGATGTCTACTTTTCAACGCAATTGAGAGCGCGCCAATTAGGTTTCTGTAGCTCCAGAAAATCCACTTTGAGTGCAGGAGAGTTAGAATCCAACAGCATCTGCAGTCCTTTTTCAGCCTCTGAATCAAATTTTTGCTCAGGTCCCTCAATTTCAGCCAAAAAATACCTGAAATCATAGAAAAATACACAAACTCATAGTAAAGTCCAGAAATGTGATTTTTCCATAAAAACTAATAAAAATATAATAAAAAGTAACTAAAACATACTAAAAACTGTGTAAAAATAATGCCAAAAAGGGTATAAATTATCCGCTCATCAGGCTTTGTATGGCAAAAGAAGACGGCAAGATAACACACTCATAGATAATTGGATCGATGAGTGTTTATTCAAATATTCAGAAGAAAAAGATATCGATAGAAGCTCTGTCCCAACTCCTCATAGATGGGTCAACAGAGATCGAGAAGCAGGACATGATCGCCTTTTCCAAGATTACTTTGCAGATGAACCGGTGTATAATGCTGACATTTTCCGACGAAGATTTCGAATGAGAATACATGTGTTCCTTTGGATAGTAAACGCTCTCTCAAACGCCTATCCGTATTTCCAACAGAGGGTTGATGCAACTGGAAGAAGAGACTTGTCACCACTCCAAAAATGCACCGCGCTGCGATACAGATGTTAGCATATGGTGTAGCAGTTGATGTTGTTGATGATTATGTGCGCATAGGCGAGAGAACTACAATTGAATGCTTGGAAAAAATTGTTGAAGGTGTCATTTCGGTGTTCGAGGATGAATACTTGCGGAAACTAAATCCGAATGATGTATGACGCCTGCTACAAATGGTGGAAGGTTGGGGCTTTCTTGGCATGTTGGGTAGTATTGACTGCATGCATTGCCAATGAAAAAATTGTCCAAAGGCATGGAAAAGTATGTAAATAAGTGGTTATTGTGGGGTTGCAACCATAGTACTTGAGGTTGTAGCATCTTCAGACCTTTGGATATGGTATGCGTTCTTTGGAGTTTCTGGTTCAAATAACGATATCAATGTGTTAGATTGTTCTCCAGTGTTCGATGATATTCTAAATAACCGTACTCTGGAGATAAATTATACTATTAATGGTAATAATTATACTATGAGATACTATTTAGCAGATGGTATTTATCCTGAATGGGTCACATTTGTCAAATCAATCTCAAAGCCATAAGGGGGAGAAGCGCAAGTTATTTGCACAATATCAAGAAGGACAAAGAAAAGATGTGGAGCGAGCATTCGGAGTGTTGCAAGCACGCTTTGCAATTATACGTGGTCCAACTCGCTTTTGGAAAAAGAAGAAGCTTGCCAACATAATGAGAGCTTGTATTATATTGCATAATATGATTGTTGAGGATGAAAGAGACACTTATGCAGAAAATATTTCTCAAGACTTAGAGTATAATGATGTCGAAAATGGCTTATCACAACCTCAGATGTTTGCCATCAATTTCTCCAAAGAAATGCCCAACTTCGAAATAGGCAGCAGCATAGACAATTGAAAGAGGACTTGATTGAACACATATGGCAATTTCACAATGCTTGTCGTCAATTATAGAGTTTAATTATGTTTTTCTTTGTATTAAGTAATTTTATAAATTAGTGTAATCCCGAATTATATATTGTGTATTATTATTATTATATATGAATTTATTTAATATTAATATCTTTTAATAGTGAATTATTTTTAAATTTATAAATTTAAATAATATTATCAAAAAAATTAATTACATTAATTTAAAGTATTTTAATTAATTAATTAAGTGGGATCACAACAGGGACTGGAGTTAGTTTCTCCTAATGGAAAAGAGAGAAATGCTTTGAATTTCTATTTACTATTTATAACACAAAACCTTCTCTTAACTGAACCGATTCAGGTTCTAACACATGGCTAGCATCATGAGTGTACTTCTGAAGCTGCGACATGTGAAATACGTCGTGCAGGTTCGAAAGATGAGGTGGTAGAGCCATTCGATACGCCACCAGTCCAATCCTCTCCAGGATCTGAAATGGACCAATGTATCGAGGATTCAACTTCTTTGCTTTAATCGCCCTACCTACTCCTGTGGTTGGAGTAACCTTCAGGAAAACATGATTTCCTTCTTCAAATTCCAAGGGCTTCCGCCTCTGATCGGCGTAACTCTTCTGGCGACTCTGCGCCGTAAGCATCCTATCTCGGATTTTCTTAACTTGTTCAGTGGTCTCAGCTATCATTTCCGGCCCCAACAAGCCTTTCTCTCCAGCTTCATACCAACATAGCGGAGATTGACATTTCCTCCCAAACAATGCCTCATACGGAGCCATTCTGATGCTCGCATGGTAACTATTATTGTATGCAAACTCCACTAACGGCATATACCGATCCCAACTCGCCGGTTGGTCCAAAACACAAGCTCTCAACATATCCTCTAGTGTTTAGATTGTCCTCTCGGATTGACCATCTGTTTGAGGATGGTAAGCTGTACTCAAGCTTAATCGGGTTCCAAAAGCTTTCTGAAATGCACCCCAGAACCTCGAAGTGAAACGAGGATCTCTATAGATTATAGTAGCAGGTACACCATGGAGTCTCACAATCTCCTTTATGTATAACCGAGCTAGCTCCTCAAGGGTGTAAGTCATCCGAATGGGCAAAAAGTGAGCTGACTTCGTCAGTCGGTCCACAATCACCCAGATAGCATCAAAACCAGTCCTAGTCCTTGGCAATCCTGACACAAAGTCCATTGCAATACTTTCCCATTTCCATTGCGGAACCTCTAAAGGTTGCAACATCCCAGAAGATCTTTGATATTCAATCTTTACCTTTTGGCAAGTTAAGCACTTTGAAATATATTCCGCCACATCATTCTTCATACCTGGCCACCAAAACATTAGGCTAGTGGGCCTTAGGATAGGATTGAATTAATTGTTGATAATTGTTGAAATGAGGTTGTTGTTCATAAATGGTATTGATTTTTGAGTTAATGTTGCATGATGATGAATTATTGATGTTGAGCTATGATTTGTGATGGATGACTATTATGATGACGATAGGTGGTAAGTGATAAATTTATATATGAGGAATTATTGATGTGTGATGTTGTTGTATATTGTTTGAGAGATTAATAAATTGAATGATGATTAGGTGTGAAAATGATGAAAATGTGAATTGGTAAATTGTGGAATGAATTAGAAGATATATGAATATAATTTAGATATATTAGGACTGGTTTGGATGTAGAGCAATTGGTTTTGAATTGAGAGATTTGGTAAAATTGAGTTTTTAAGGTTTTTGGTAAAAACAGATTTTGGGCCAACTTTAGCGAATTATATCTCAAGCTACAGTTTTGAAATTGATTGAAATTTGTATCAAATTAAAGATAATTCAAAGAGTTTTAAAATGGTATAGATTTCGTAGAAATCGGAATTTTCTAGAAAAAGATAAGATCATTGGAAGTTGGTGTCAAAAATCTGAATTCTGTGATGTTGCAGAAATTGTGAGTTCTGGTTTGTGTGCCCACACACACTGTTATGCGCGTGCTCCGAACATGAGCCATCTCTTGACTTGTGTGTATGAACACTTGTGTGCGCACGCACACCCCGTGATTTTTAGAAAACGTGCGTACCCACACCCTGGTGCGCACGCACACACAGGGATATGCCTACTGTTGAGAGTGTTCGCACACTCTGGTGCGCACACACACCCTGCGAATTTTGCAAGTTGTGCATACGCAGAAGCTAGGAAGTGCCTTCTGTCGAGGGCGTTCGCACGTATTCATGCATGCACACAAAAATAGAAAATTTTACTTTGTGTGCGTATGCACACCTCTATACATACGCACACTGCCCTGTTTTTCAATGAAAACCTTATTTTTAACCGTTTTATCTTTCCAGCAAGCTTGTAAACTTCTGTGATGCTTATCTAGGGTGTCTTAACTTGTTTTTAGGCTTTGAAACATAGATAATACCCCAAGTGAGTTTAACTAGATATTTTCCAGTAAAAATTTTAGAAGACGGAGCTTTAGGTTTCTGGAGTACTAAGGGTGGATTACTTGAGTGAGGTGGTAGAGCACTGTAAAGACGATTGGTATGATGAATTGTGGAGTTATCGATTTGATGATGTTTGAGATGAGTCTAGGACTCGGAGTGGGATGATGGCTTTATTAAGTATTGAAAAATGATTTCTGAAAACCACTGATATATATTGTTTTATACTGAGATTATTGAGACTCTATGCGCCTGATAGGGACGGTAGGTTAATCCCGCCTGTCGAGATCGCGGTGGCAGCGTAAGAGCGGTGGTTAGTCCCACTTACGTTCAGATGTGAGGTTTGTGGCAGAGTATCCCACTTGCATCCTTTCGAATCATAGGAGTGTGTCCGGCACTATATTCGTGGGGGGATCCCATAGCTATATTCGTGATCGAAAGGCAACATTTCCATGGGAATGTGTCGTGTTGGTAGTTGAACTGACGATGTGATATCACAGCCATATAGGACAGGCATTCATCATGTGCATATTCTATATGTTTGCTTGCTTTGCCGACTTGCGTTGTTTGCCTAATTGTATAACATGCTTAATTGCTTCTTGAATTACTTGATATACATGATTATACTTGTGTTTTAATTGTATTGCTATTACTTCTGTTTTCTACTGGGATTGAGGAGGTTCGGAAGGCGGTGGTGATGTGATCGCATGGAGGTTAGACTGGTGAAGGCTGTGGGACAGCAGTGAACTGATAGTTTAGAAATCTCCTAGGTTAGATGACCTATTTAAGGATTTATTTATCTATTTTATAAGCTTGAACATTATGATTGATATGAAGTTCTAGGATTGCCTTCGGCATCCCGGAGTCTTATATCTTACATTACTGGGCACTGTTACCATACTGAGAACCTTCAGTTCTCATACTATATTCTGTTGTTATTTTTCAGATACAGGTCGTAACCCACCTCGGTAAGTTTCGTGATGGTGACAGAATGGATGATCTTTATCCCATTTTGGAGTCATTTTGGATATTTTGCTTAGTACTCTCACTTTTGAATTTGTATTTGCCTTAGAGACTTACTTTGAGAGAGATATGTTGTATACTGTTTTAATTTTCAAAACTCTGTATGTCTATATATAACTAGTCGGCCTAAACTCCGCGGGCTGAAGCTAGTATCTTATGCTTATTATACTCTTTATCTACGTATGCCTTATTATCTGGTATCTATATCTTGTGCCTTTACGCTTTTAGCCTCGTGTGAACGTTTCGCACTTTTGTAACTCTGTTTTTGAGCTTATTCCTTCATCGGGCTTCTAGAATTATTATTTCTTTCTATATATATTATTGTATAAGCCTTAGAACTGTCGTGGCACTTAGTTATCCTTTGCTTTATGGCTAGAGGTAAGGCTTAGGATAATTAGGGTGTTACACAAAAGGCATAACTTTATAGCAAAACTTACCATATTCAGTTATAAAGGCAGTTTTATCTTGATCAGAAGGATGCATTAAGATCTGGTTATAACCAGAATATGCATCTATAAAAGTTAAAGTGCCAAAGCCAGATGAATTATCAACAAAAAGCATCAATAGATGGTAATGGATATGCATCTTTGAGGCATGCTTTGTTTAAATAAGTGAAGTCAACACACATGCGCTATCTACCATTATGTTTTTTACCATGACCATGTTAGCTAACCATGTTGTGAACCTAATTTCTCATATGAAGTTGGCATCAATGAGTTTTTTAGTTTCGTCTAGGGATTCTTGTCTTTTTTCCATGTTGAGGTTGCATTTTTTCTGTGCTATAGGTCTGACGGATGAGTTTAATGCCAGCTTGTGAGATATGATGAAAAGGTCAATGCCGGGCATGTTGGCGGGGATCCAAGTGAATAGGTCGGCATTTTGTTGAAAAAATTAACTGACCTCCATTGCGGTGGGTCGGTCTTGAAGCTCGGCTCGTGGGTCTAACTCGGCTAATGATGGAAGCTCGAGCAAGTTGTGGACGGCGTTTATTTGTGCGCCTATAGCTCGATTGGATACAGGCATTTTTAGATTGATATTATAACAATGCCGAGATTCATGGTGATCACTGTGAATTATTGCAATAAGGCTGTCTTGCACAGGAAACTTAACACATCGATGAATTATAGATACTATAGCATCGAACTTATTTAAAAAAAGGTTGGCAAAGGATTAAGTTTTAAGGATTGAAGCAATCAACCACAAGATATTGAATATCTAGAGTTTTGGTTAGAGGTTCTCACCAAGTATGGTCTGTAACTACACAGATCCTAAGACAGGTACTCATTCACCTGAAAACCCCACTAAATCTCTAGTGGATTGTTCTAGGATGTTATCGCTCAACTTCATTTTCTGGAATGTGGAATAAAAAAGGATACGGTGCTGCTCCCGGGATCCAATAGCACCTTGCGACTATTAGATCTCCAAGTTGAATAGAGATAACGACTGGGTCACCTAAGTTGATCTCATTTAAACGAATGTCGGATGGTTGGAATGTCATTTCTGAAAAGTAGGGCAGAGGCTAAGGATTGTTAAGGGCGCCTTCAACAGCGAGTATATATACGTTAATAATTTAAATACATAATTAAGACTTCTAAAGAGATCCAACCAATCACAAAACTTCTAAAAGAAGAGTTTAAGGGAAAAGATATTGAAAAACCTAAACATTGTCCCAGTTTGCAAATTGAAAATCATCGAAAGATCTTTGATGTGAAAAATGATCAATTTTGTCTTAAAGAATAAAATGAAGATGTCCTTAGTATTAAAATGCCTTATACTGGTGCTATAAGAGCATTGATATGTCTTGTTAGTAACATACGACTCAATATACATTTGTTGTAAATTTATTAGCAAGCTATAGTTCTTATCCAACTAAAAGTCATTGGAATAAAATCAAATAAATCTTTTCATGTCTTCAAGAAATGATAATATGTCATTTTTTATCCATACAAATCAAAATCAAAATTGGTTGGCTATGCAAATGCAAAACAAATATCATGGAGGTATATCATGAAAAATCTACATAAAGGTATATTTTAAACAAGAAAGCTATTGACACATGATGCAACTATATAATGAAGATCTATAAAATAGATTATAGATGCAACCTTTTTCTATTCATGTTAAAATACTTGCAATACATGAAGCAAATTACGAATGCTGTTAAAAAGTTGGAGTATCATTCCACCGTTAGTAGACCAATAGACCTAGGAAAGCATATCACTATGCTTAACAAAGAGCTCAACTGACCGTTAGAGCAGCAGGACGAGTAGAGGATGAGATACGCAAATTTGGAGTCATGCTACTATCAAAAGTAGGAAGAGTGGAGTCAGGCCCATCAAATACGATAAATGTAAGACCCCAGATATTTTTAAATTAAATAATTAGTTATTTGTAAATTATTATATTCGTTGAGATTTTATTTTTAGAAAAATTATTTTTAACAAAATTATTAAATAAAATTTTATAATTATTAAAATTTAATTTAATTATAATTTATTTTATTAAATTTAAATTATTTATAAAAAATTATTTTGATAAGACAAAAATTAAATTTTTTATTATTATTATTATTATTATTATTATTATTATTATTATTATTATTATTATTATTACTTAATTTTCTTAATTTATTATCATTACTATATTATATTATTATGTATTTATTTTTCTTGGCCGAAGCCTTAAGGAACTAAAGAAAAGATATATATATATATATATATATTAAATAAACAAGCTTACTAATCATTTATCATTATCACCACCGAATCATATAAAATAAAAGGAAAAAGAAAGTGTTAACGTAGCTTGCTATACATATATGCACCTATATATAATAGTTACACATGTTTCTTTTATCTATAACCATGATATCTAACAATTTTTTATTATACTTACCATCTAATTTTCATTTTCCTCTCTTGAAACCGAACCAAAAGTGAAAGAAAAGAAAGCAAGAGTGACCGAGAGTGAGGGAGAGAAACAGTGGAACCTCCTTGTCTCCGATCCAATTCCAATTTGTTATGATGCCTAACTCTAATAAAAAATTTAATCCAGTAAAAGTGTTATATTCTCTTTTTCTATATGTTGGCGTTATTTTTGTCCGGTAAAAATTGACGATAATGTAGTTCTTTTTCCCTTTGAATTCGGCCAATTGAAGTTTTAAGAAATATAAGTGATTTCTAACGTTTTTTTCTTTAGCAGCACGGTTAGAAAGCTTTTTCAGAATTTTTGTTGATTTTGATTCCATACGAAAGTAAGAAATTTCGTTTTAAAATTAACAGTTTTTAAGTTAAGAATACCTAAAGACTTATTGAGTAATTGAAAATAATTTATACGTATTTTGTATACCTAATTGATGAGAATTAGTTGTGTTGTGATTGTGAATGTTGATAAATTTGATGTTGCTTGTTAAATTGAAATATGAATTGAGTTTGAATTGAGATTGTGGTTGATGCTGGAATTTATGATTGTGAAAGTGAATGATAATTGATTCTGGTGTTGATGGTGATTAAATGTGATGAAAGGTTGGTAAGCTGTCGAGAAATTATAAAAGTGAGAGAGCCCGTAAGGGTGGTGAAGTCGAATTTTGAGGAAGGGTTCTGTTCAAATTCTTGTAAAAATAAATGAAAAGGTGGTTTTGGTTAATGCTAAATATAAAAAGAACATGGTCAGGAGGTTTTGTAAAGTTTGAATGAACATGCGATTTTTTCCTCTGGTTTTAATAGCAAAAGATTTGAAAGAAAGTTGAATTTTATTGAAATAGAAAGAGGCTTATTAGCTTTATAGAAAACGATTTGATTATTGAGAACTTATTTGATATTTTGAACGGTGTGATTATTGAAAATGATTTAAGACTCTAAAATGGTTGGAAAAGGTTTGAGAAATGATTTGGTTGGAACCCATGAAGGGCGGCAAAGCCCGAATTTTAGAGAAAACTGATAAACCCACATTTTATGATATATTTTGTGCTTAATTTGAGTAATTTATTCAATCCTTCACCCACTTATTCATATTAATTGCATGGTTTTACTTCTCCTTCCTCATTATGTGATGTATGTGAAAAAAACATGTTTTCTATGCTTCAAAATTAATTATTTTAATTACCTTTATTTCCATTCGATGTCGTGATTAGTGTGTTGAGTAGTTTCAGATCTTCTAAGGCAGGAATGACTCAAAGGATGGAAAGGAAACATACAAAAATGGAAGGAAAGCACAAAACGGAGTCCTTGAAGAAACTGGCATCCACGCGATCGCATGGACGACGCGATCGCATGCCAAGCGCGAATCAACAGCGAGGCGGCCGCACAACTGACGCGACCGCGCGCCTTAAGCAAAACACATATGACGCGGCCGCATGACTGACGCGACCGTGTGACCCACGCGGACGCGTGACAGAGGCCACGCACCAGAAATTGTAGAAAACGCTCATAGCGAATTCTGAGGCCCTTTTTGGCCCAAATCCAAGTCCAGAAGGCATCGACCAGAGGTTATGAAGTGAGGGAATGCATCCATTCAGAGAGAGCTCGCCAATTTTTACTTTCCATGATTTAGATTTAGTTTTAAGAGAGGTTCTCTCCTTTCTCTTTAGGATTAGGATTTAGATTTAGGATTTTTTATTCGCTTTCAGGATTATCTCTTTTGATCATGTTCAATATTCCTTTTATTTTCTTTTTCAAGTTAATTTATGAATTCTCCTATGTTCTAGATTATTTGAATTAATGCTATTTGAGGTATTTCAGTTTATTATTGCTCTCTTTTATTTATGTTACTGTTACATCCCATCTGAAGGCATTTTTATTCCAGTAGATTTACTTTCCCCCTTTTGGTTTTGGTTAAGAAATCAGTAACTCAGGAGTTGTCAAACTCAAACATGATTGATAATTGTTATCTTGTTAATTGAATTGAACTTCAATAATCCCAATCTTTTCTTAGGAAATAAATATGATTCGAAGATCAAACCAATTAATCCCTTGACCTTCCTTTATATTAGTAAAGGCTAACGAAGTAGAATTAAGATTCAATTATTATCATCATTGATAAGGATAGCCAGGATAGGACCTCTAATTTCTCATACCTTGCCAAAAGTTCATTTTACAGTTATTTATTTATTTTTAATTGCCATTTAAATTATTTGTCATATTCGTTCCTCATTCTTGAAATCCCGAATCTACAATCTCCATAACCAATAATAAGAACATACTTCCCTGCAGTTCCTTGAGAAGACGACCCGAGGTTTGAATACTTCGGTTATCAATTTATTTAAGGGGTTTGTTACTTGTGACGACCAAAACGTTTGTATGAAAGGACTTTTGAAGGTTTAGAAACTATACTTGCAACGAGGATTTATCCGCAAATTTCTAGACCACGCAAAAGTTCTCTCATCAAAAACGCTGCAGAAATTTTTATAAAACTCTGAGGCTTTGTTTAAATTGTTATTAAAAAAATTGATTTAAAACTCATACCACTTGGTTTTCAACTTATCAAGTAAATAGTATGTTTTATGTTTAACCCATTGAGAAGGAATTCATGTTTTAAGTTATAATTTGAGTTCGGTTTATTAAGAAAAAGTATTTTTATTAAACGTTAAGAATTTTAACTACTTAGAAACTAATCGATTTAAAGTTATGATATATGAATGAATATGTAGTGATGTGGAGGTGTGATTGATTATTTGGTGATGCGGAGGTATGTGTAATTAAGGTGATTCGGAGGTACGTTTAATAATGTAGGTGATGCGGAGGTGTGTGTATGTAATTGGTGATGTGGAGGCATAATAAAGAGAAAGAGAATAAAAAGTGCTAATGCGGAAGTGCCTGCCTAACTGATAACCTAAGATTGCTAATGCGGGAATGTCCGCCTAACCGATAGCATATTGTATGTTGAATAGGCCTTTGTGCCAAATTGCTAATGCGAAAGTGGCTGCCTAACTAATAGCCTGAGGTTGCTAATGCAGAAATGTTCGCCTAACTAATAGCCTGTTTCTACCCTGATGCCAAGATATCCTAACTGACATACCCATGATGATAATTGTGCCTGACTGACACGGTAAAGAAACCATATTCGGGGTTTGCCTCGAGTAACGTCGAGTTGCGAGTAGACAATCGACGCGTGAGCTCATGACCTGCCTAGGACAGACATGCATCATATTGTTTGCGCATTTGTATTTGGTTGTGTTTTACTTATTGTATTTTCTCTGTGATTGTGTTAGTTGTCTTATTCTACATTGCTTGTGTGTTCAATTGGATCTCTGGTACTATTAGTTTATATATTAAAGTGTTTAAGAATTATTGTTGTAAATGAGTTTTTGTTTTAAGCTCAGAAATTTTAATGAAAGCAAATAATTGACTAAAGTAAAATTAAAAAGTATTTTCAAAGACTTGATAAAAGAATAGTTTCACTGAGTAAAGTCAATTATTCGCATTTTGTTCACTACTTTTACGGCATTCACTTTTTCTACTCTCACATGCGAGGACGACGTTCTCACCCCCTACAGATTTCCCTTTCAGCAACAGGTTTAGGAAAGCCACAATTGAACTACGGAGCCTTACGCATATGTATTCATTTTTTTTTATGTTTGGTTTAATCTTATATTTTATTTTCCCCTCGTCATTTATTGTTTGGCTTTTTAGAGGGGTACGACTTGTAGTTGAGGATCTTTGAATAAGTCTATGTATATATTGCTATGTGAATATATATATTTTTGTGATTAAGAGATTTTAAGCGAAGACTTTTTGTTTTCTTAATTAAAGTTTTGGTTCGTTTTCGCAAAGGCTCGATATCAAATAAAGATAGTATAAAATAAAAAGATTTAAAGGTAAATAACACCTAAACTTTTAGTATGATCATGAGGTGTTAAAAGTTAGAATGTTATAATAAGGAGATCACCCACCTCTAGCAAAGCTACAACACCCATAATAAAGTTGTTAATTTGAAAAATATTGTGAACTAGATATACACGTTCTTGCAATTTGTTATGAGCATATCTTCTGGCAGTGTACATATACCCTCCACCTTAATCATGGTTGGTGATGGTAGCATGTGTGAGCCACGAACCAACGATCTACTACCACCACTTAGACCCCTCCAAAGTGGAAAGTTGATGTGGATGAGAAATTTTTGGACAAAAATTACTTATAAATGACGTATTATAATATGTTTTGAAAATATATATTTGTATTGAATTTAATTTGTTTGTTTATATTTTATTTAATATTAATAAATATGATAGAAAGAAAAAACATTTTTCACTATCGACCTTCAGAAGTCAATAAATTTAAATAATTAAAATTTATTACTGAATATTACCAATTGCAAATGCGTCAGTATATTTAATTTATTTTTTTAATTTTGTAATTTACCAACCTTCTTTTCTAATGATTGGAGCATCACTAATAATATTTAATTTGGTAACAATATTAGGATATCGATAAAAATAATTGAATTTTATAAATAATGCTTTTATCTACATACTTTTACCAATAATTTGTCCATTAATAAAACTGGTTACTGGCCTTGTGATAGTTGGTAAAACTGGTTACCAACATCGTGACTGTCGATAAAGTCGTCGGTAATAATTGATTTTCTTGTAGTGCCACTTCAAATTTGGTGAGGAGTTAAGTTGAAGTTCACATTTGAACTACAGTTATGCTATTGGTTTAATTCAATTTTGTTGAGTTCTAGTACATTGAATAAAGAGGCATGTTGATCCGAGTAACCCATACCCGAGGATCTAGTGAACATGGACAAGTTCTCAAGCTCGACAGTCACAAGTGATGTTGTGTGGTGGCCGACTATACATTAGCTCTGGTTTAATGGAGGGCTAGCATGACATCAACCTGGTAAAGCTTTAACTCAATTTCAAAGATCTAAGAATATTAGATATTCTTACCTTAAGCATTCTCACTTTAATGTGTTTAACACTATTGGATGAAGGTACAAAGAGTTTAAATATATAAAAAATTTAGAATCTATTCTAATATATTATCTGAAGTGAAAAAACTCTTGAGTAGTGTTTGATACTCTGGTTATAATGTACAAAGTATGACCTTAGATTAAAGTAATAAGAGATATGATAAATCACTATTTTACGGTTTATCTTGTGCTAATCTGAGTGGTTTTTATTAAGTCTTTGCTCACTTATTCATATGATTTGCATGGTATTACAAATTCTTCCTTATTCTGTGATATAGTTGAAAACATGTTTCCTAGACCTTTAAACTATTGATCTTGAATACCCTTTATTACCATTCGATGCCATGATTTGTGTGTTAAGTATTTTCAGACTTTATAGGGCAGGAATGGCTTAGAGGATGGAAAGAAAACATGCAAAAGTGGAAGGAACGCGAAAAATAGAGTTTTGAAGAGCTGGCAGCGACGCGCACGCATAAACGACACGCACGCGTGCCTAGCGCAGAAGACGAGCAACGCGTATGCGTGACTGACGCGTACGCGTGAAAAGGAATTTCGCCAATTGATGCGCACGCGTGACCTACGCGTACGCGTGACCTACGCCACGTGCAGAAAGTTGCAGAAAGCGCTGGGGGCGATTTCTAGGCTCCTTTTTCGGCCCAATTCCAAGCCCGAGAATACAGAATAGAAGCTACAGAATGGGAGAATCATTGATTCATTGATCACTTATTAACAATTTAGGTTTTAGATGTAGTTTCTAGAGAGAGAGGCTCTCTCCTCTCTCTTAGGTTTTAGGTTTTAGGATTCCTTTAATTTAGTTTCTCTTCTACTTTTATTTATTCTAGTGCTTTGGTTCATCTATTTCTCTAGTTAATTACTTATTTTCCCAATTTGGTTTATGAACTCCATGTTAGATTTGATTTCTTTATTTAATGCAATTTGAGGTATTTCAGATTTATGGTTGCTTTCTTCAATTTATGTGATTGATGCTTTCAATATTTAGATTTCTCTCCTTTTGGCTTTGATTAAGTAATTGGTGACACTTGAGTTATCAAACTCCTTTGTTGATTGATAATTGGAATTTGCTGGTTGATTTGGATCCTTCTAAAGCTAGTTTTTCCTTAGGAGTTGACTAGGACTTAAGGAATCAAATTGATTAGTCCACTTGACTTTCCTTTATTTAGTAAGGGTTAACTAAGTGGGAGTAATGAACAATTCTCATCACAATTGATAAGGATAACTATGACAGGATTTTCAATTCTCATACTTTGCTAAGAGCTTTGTTAGTTATTACTTTAATTCTTGCAATTTACTTTTCCTGTTCATTATTCAAAAACCCCAAAAAGATAATCTTCCATTACCAATAATAAATACACCTCCCTGTAATTCCTTGATAGATGACCCGAGGTTTAAATACTTCGGTTATTAATTTTATTGGGTTTGCTTTAGTGACAAACAAGTTTTTGTACGAAAGAATTCTTTGTTGATTTAGAAACTATACTTTCAACGAGAATTTATTTGTGAATTTCTTTAATGCCAAGAATCCGTTCATCAAAATGGCGCCGTTGCCGGAGAATTGCAAACGTGTGCCTTATTATTGGTTATTGTAAATATTTGCTTTTTCGTTTCTTTGTTAGTGTTTCTATTTTTAGGAATTTATTTTCATTAATTTTTATTAGTTTTTGTTTTTACTTGCTACTATGAATTCTCACCCCTTTCGCTATGAGTTTGGTTCAAATTCTGTTGTAGAGAATGGATGCTATAATGAGAACATGCACCAAGATTGGAATAATCAAAGATGGGAGGAGCCACGAGGATTTGATCAACCCTTTCGACAGCAACCTCCTCCAATGTGCCATAGGCAACGACCGCTCTACGATGCATCCCAAGACAACGGATATGGTGATCCCCTTGTAGTTACCAACAAGCCCCACCATATGTCTATGGACTCCCTCCTCAACATAGCTTTGAACCATTATACTCACAAGCACCTTACCACCAAACACCCCCATTCCAACATAATTACTCCCAAGAACCACCTTCCTATCATGAACCATTATTCTCATGCGATGAACCCTTCCAATCACCCCAATCTCCAATGAATAAAACCCTTGGTATACTTCTTCAAGGGCAAGAAAGGATGACTAAAAAGGTACTAGAATTCATGGCTGCCTTGACCGAGGTAGTAAATCAATTAGCCTCCCAATGGTTGGACACTCAAGGAACTCCCATGGCTTCATGTGGAGAATCTAATGAAGAACGTAGCATGAAGGAGACACTAGAAACTCCAGTGGACAATGAGAAACATGACTTTGTATTGGGACAATTGGAGGAAGCCGTAATCATCAAAGAAAAAGAAGTGGTTGAAGACTTAGGAGATGCTGAACCTCCATGGGAATCGAGAGTCGTAGAAAATTTCGCCAAAAAATTTGAAATTGATGCTAAGGAGGATAGTGCACAACCTCCGAGGCATATGCCTTATGAAGAATTGGACGGAACAGATCAAGAAGCAAGTTCCCTTGGCAATGACGATTATGAATCAAGCTCTCCTAGTGATGAACTTGCATCCGCAATTGAACTCCTTGAGCTTGAAGAACCTTCCCCAAGTGAATATGAAGATGCTGTGGAGGTAGACTTTTCTCAACCTCCAACTTATGACTTGAGTGATGGGGAAGAAGTTGAAGACTTTGATCAAGACGCGGTTGCAGTTGAAGAGGTTTGCAAGGAGGTGGAAGAATTCACAGAAGAGTACAAAGGAGTGGAGCTTGAAAGACCACTGGAAATACCTCTCCCAAGGCCATTACCACCCAATACAGACTTCAAGTGGGTAAAATCCTTAGCCTTTATATTTACTTTCCCACTTGAATATGGTTTGCTTAAAATAGATGGCCAGCTTAGAGCTCTTTTTGGCTTTAAGAGTAAGAGGGGGATTGTTGGTAATAGGAGTTGGCATGCAAGGTTCAATATGGTTCCACGCTCCAACTTGAAGTACAAGGATTGGTATAGAGCTCGACTGAATGGGTCTCGAAAGATGTTTGGGTATCTCAGTGAAAATTCAGATTGCGTACCGCCCGGTTGGAACAATGTAGATCAAAGCGAAGACGGATACAAAAGCAAGGTTTGGGATCCTGGGATTCATTCTGATAACCATCACTCTTGGAGTTTGGTCACTTGCTTTAACTTGCTCGAAGGCTTTATGTGCCTAGTTTGGGACCCAGAGGCCATTGGAATTGCAAACGTTGGTGGGGATTTCTGGATGAATACAAGCATAAGCCACCATGACAGGGAGCTCACCAAATGTCCAACTTAAGGACTTTAACTAAAAGTGCTAGGTAGGAGACAACCACCATGGTATGATAGCTCTTTTTCAGTTTTAGTTTTATTTTGTTTTGCTTTATTCTTAGTTTTATTTTATTCTACTTTTCTTAGTGGTCATTCATAATGTCTGCATCAGCATCTGCATTTCGCATTCTGCATATTACCAAAAAAAAAAAAACCACACCACACGTGCGCGTAGGCCACGTGTGGGCGTCGATCCCAAATCGGCGTCTCCATCCAACGACCAGAAAGTTGGGCTAGAATCGTGCGGCTGGTGTGCTATAGGCACAAATTAGCCCACGCGTTCGCGTCAATTCCATTCTAGCACATCACGCGTGGACGTCTGCGACGCGCACACGTCGCATGCAAAATTTTTGCCCCCTCAATTGGAACAGAGAGTTGCACCAAAACGACGCTGGACTCGTGCGTTTAGCACAATTCTGGTCGACACGTACGCGTGTCTCGCGCGTACGCGTCATCTCCACTTATCTCGTCTCACGCGTTCACGTCCATGACGCGCACGCGTCGATGGATTTTTGCCTCATCCACGCTCACGCGTGATCCACGCATACGCGTGGATTTAAATTTTTATAACCCCCTGATGCAAGAACCCTAGCCCCCCTCGCGTGTTTTTCCCCTCCCCTCTCTCAACGTTCCCCCTTCTCCTCCCTCAAACCTCCACCGCAGCACCCAACTCACCACCAAACCTCCATCGCAGCGACCAGACCGCCGGAAACCCTAGACCGCCGCCGACACTGCCCCCCTCTTCCTCCTTTTCTCCCTTCTTTCCCCCCTCAACGTCCCAACCTCCCTTTTTTCCTCCATTGTCACCACCCCCCATCACCGAACCCCACCGCCGGCAACAGCTGACCACCGCCGACCACCCCCTCCTCCTCCTTTCTTCTTCTCTTCTCTTCCTTATCTCCCTTCTCAGCCCCCACCTCTGACCGTCACCACCGCTACTAGGCGGTGCCACTGTCCTCTTCCCTTCCCATTTTCCAACACCCTTCTCTTCTACCCTACTCCAGGTTCCCCTGCCTCCATGGCTCTGTTTACTTACTACTTTAATTATTTTTTGTTTATTCTAGTCAGTTTAATTAATTACTCTGTCTGTTAGAATTAGATAGAAATACATGTTTTTAGGTAGCTAGGTTGTGGTTAGAGGATTCTAGGTCTGATAAGTGCTCCGTTTCTGTTGTTTGAACTATCTGATTTTCACATTTACTTTGCTGTTGATGTTGCTGGCTTGCTGTCTCATTGCTGTTTGATACTGTTTTGCTTCATGACGTCAATTCACATAAGTTGACCTTATTACTGCTGATTGAATTTGTTGCTCTAAGTTCATATAACATGTTGATTGCTGCTCTTTGCTGAACTGCTTGTCTTTGCTACATTAGTGCCATGTTTCAGCCTGTAATTAGTTTCTTCTCAAAGAGGGCATGCTGCCTGCACTCAATTGGTTATGAACTCACTGCTTACTACTATTTTACTGGCCCTTTCGCTTAATCCCTATGAATTTCAACATGGTTATAGTATTTTTAATTGATAATAATTCTTTGGAAATCCAAACTGCTTGATTGAGTTTAGGACTATCCAACTGCTTTTCTTGCCTGCTTCATTTGATTTCTTGTTCTTCACACTACCTTCACTTATAGAATTCATATGGCTTGATTGTTTCTGCTGTTTAACTTTCCGCCCAACTTTTCTGAAATTGGTTTTACTTAACTGCCATTCATGACTTGCCTTTGGTACTTTTAAATTGTGCTTTAATTGTTCTAAACCAAAGCCAACTCATGACATGCTGGGCTAGCATTCCCTGTCCTTTTGGTTCCCTTTCAACTTAAAATGCATTATTGATGATTTTGATCCTTTTCATGCTTCTCTCATTTTCATGTCTTATCTTCAATAACTTGCATTGTACGTTTGACTGTGAGCTTGCTTGTGCTAAAACCTTTTCAACCTCTTTTGATTAAGAACAACATTTCCATGCCACTACCTTCTTCACCCTTTTCTAACTATTAACTTAATTGACTTTTTAACTTTCCTTTTAAGTTTACACTAACTCTTTTAACCCCTTTTTAAGACATGCTAATTGTTGTTGCTTAACAAACAAGCTTCTCACTATTATTGCAGGAATTCTTGATTATAGTTTTGACTGCCGTTTGCATTGTGTTTTCTTACTTTCCAAGAGTTTATTTCTATGAGTCAACTCACCAGTATGTCTCAATCTTCTTTTGTTTCTAGCTTCCTATCTGTTTGCCTCTTACCTGCTTTTCTTTCCTCTGCTTTCCTTATTAATCTGTATCCTGAAATTTCTATTTTTCAGGATGTTTGATCCAAAAGAAAAAGGTAAGGCTAAAGCCACCATGGGTAAGAGGAAAAGAGGCCAATCATTTGTGGCTCTATCAGATATTTTGCATGATGATTCCTGGCGTGAGAAGAACTTCACTACGCAGGAAAAACAAGATCAATTAGTGCCTGCGACTGATCCAATCAAGTTTGCAAATCGCTGCTGTGAACTGAAATATCAGGTCTTTGTGAATAAGAGGCACCTATATTTGGAAAAGACCCTCAAAATACCAAATGAATTACAACAATACACTACAGAGCAGATCAAACAGAGAGGCTAGTTCTTTCTAGAGAGGAATTTGACTGAGGTTAATGCATCCTGGATCCGGGAATTCTACTGCAACTATTACAAGACGACCCTGGATGCAGTACAGCTAAGAGGGAAACATATTTTGGTTACTGAGGAGGCCATAGAGGATATCCTCCATTTCCAACCTAAATCAGACAAGCCAGATGGTTATCAGAAGGCTGAGGAGTCCATGAGGTTTATGAGCTTTGATTGGGAAGCTGTGAAGCGCACCATAGCCATTGATCCTGCTGTTCCCTGGGCTATGGGTAAGTCGACGGTAAATCCAAAGGGCATCAAGATTATTTATCTTAATGATGAGGCTCGGCTATGGCAACAAATCTTGAGCAACTATGTTATGTCGAGCACTCACGAGACAGAGGTGCCAGTTGCTATGATAATTCTCATCTGGTGCGTTATGGAAGGCAAGGACCTGTACCTTCCCCGGTTCATCCGGCAGTACATGGCTAGGGTTCACGTTCGAGGCACTCTGCCATTCTCCTACCTGATTACCCAGATGGCTCGCCAGGCTGAGGTACCCTGGGGGCCTGAGGATGAGAAGACCCCAGCTGCCGACTGCAGGAAGATCATCCCACACGGCAAGAGGTTCGAAGCTCTGGGCCACAGACTTCCTTCTCTTATTGTCTCCGCTGACGCAGCCACATCCTCTGTAGCCCCTTCAGCACCTGCTGCACCACCCACATCCATAGCACCATCACCCGCTTCCTAGCCCATCTACCACCTAGTGTACCGACTCTTTGAGCGCTTGGATCAGATGGAGCGCCGCAACCAGCGGCGTTATGAGCGGTCTGAGCGTTGCAGTAAGCGACGCTATGAGCATCTGAAGCTGATGATCAGGTCGGGACATACTGACATCCACTCCGAGCCTAACACACTATCGGAGCCCTCTGAGGAGGAGGCGGATGAGCAGGAGGAGGATGCACAGGCAGAGGATCAGCACCAGGAGTCCCAGCACGAGGAGCCTCAGCTTTAGTAGTCTACAGAGCCACAGGCCCCTATACAGCCAGAGCCCACAGAGCCAGCAGTATCACACCCTTCAGGAAGTGACAACCCTTCACACCCGACTTGACTGAGCATCGAGGACGATGCTATGATATAAGTGTGGGGAGGTCGCCATCTCTGGCGGATCTTATTTTGGTGAACTATTTTAGACCTTTTCATCCTATTTTACTTTATTTTTGTATTTTTATTTTATTTTATTTTATTTTATTTTATTCTCTCTTATTTTCCTTTCAGTGCTTGCACATTTTCTTTTACTGTATTTCTGTTTATTTCTACTTTATTACATTTTGCAATTTGGGATGTATATATCTTAGATATTTAGCTTGAATTACACTCTTAGTTATTAGTTGTGATATAGAAAAATATGGATTATTAAGTTTAGTTTACCCTTTTTAGCATATGAGAATTTGGTATTGATTGAAAATAGGGAGTAAACTAGAAAATATTTAGTTTTTGATAATCACAACAATCCACTTATATATATATAGTAATAAATATTGGTCAATGGATGACATTTTTAAGGAATATATTTATTTTTAGGAAAGCTATTTAAAGAATTTACATTGATTTGAGTTGAAAATTTTTATTCTTACTTGCATGATATACATGACTGATATATGGTTTGTGAGCCAAAGAACACACAACCTGTGAGATTTGAGTTTAATTACATGGTTACATTATTTGGCCATAATATTTTATTCTTGTGTGTTTCTTCACTATGATTGCAGACTTTACTTTTGTTCCATTCTATATGTCCAATGTTTAGTATATTTACATGCTTGCATATGATTGAGGCCATCATTTTATTTTAGCTCACTTACCCCAAATAGCCTACCCTTTCAATTACCTTTGTTTGTCACTTTGAGTCTTTTTATCCCCATTTATTCTGCATTTTACCACATCACTAGTTTTAAGCAGAAAAATAAATTAATTACCCCAAATTGAATCTTTGGTTAGCTTAAGATAGAGATTGTGTATCAATTAAGTGTGGGGAACTGTGGGAACTTGGGTTGATATGAAAGTATTGAATTGATAAATTATTTGAAATTTGGGAGCATGCTCATATGAAACCAAATTAATTAAAATACCATGTACATTGATATGTTATGTTTATTTAAAAAAATCCCTATAATTAAATAAATAAATAAGGGGACAAAATTACCCCAATATTAAGTTTAGTAAAAGATCAATGAATATGTAATAAAATTAAAAATAATTTGGTACATGAGTGTGTGATGAGAAAGTGAAAATTATGGGTAGTTAGGAATAATTTTAGAAGTATATAAAGTATGTGTATAGGTAAGAGCTTAGGTTAGTCAATGATTCAATTTATAGCTCACTTAGCCATATATATACCCTCACCTTTACCTTAGCCCCATTACAACCTTGAAAAGACCTCATGATATTTGCATTGGTACATTAAATATTTATTGATTGGTTAGATGAAGAACAAAGTCTTAGAAAGTATGACTAGAGAAGAGTAGAGTGATTAACCCCAAACACTGAGTGATTAGAGTGCATATACAAATTCAGTGAGGGTTCAATAGCTCATCTCCATATATCCATGTTTGATCACTATTTGTCTTGCAAGTTTGTGAACTCTTTTGATTAACTCAACTCAATTGTGAATGTGTTTTAATATGATTTAGCCCTTGGTTGTGCATATATGATTCCTTGAAAATCTGACTCAATTTAACCACATATAAGCTTTATATATATAGGTGGATAGTAATTAGAATTGCATGATTCATATAGGTAGCTTGCATTTAGATAGATTGCATTGCATAGATTCCACCATTCTGCCTTTACTCTTTTTCATTTTCTCTTAAGTTGAGCATGAGGACATGCTAATGTTTAAGTGTGGGGAGAGTGATAAACCACTGTTTTATGGTTTATCTTGTGCTAATCTGAGTGGTTTTTATCAAGTCCTTGCTCACTTATTCATATGATTTGCATGGTTTTACAAATTCTTTTTTATTCTGTGATATAGTTGAAAACATGTTTCCTAGACCTTTAAACTGTTGATCTTGAATACCCTTTATTACCATTCGATGCCGTAATTTATGTGTTAAGTATTTTCAGACTTTATAGGACAGGAATGGCTTAGAGGATGGAAAGGAAACATACAAAAGTGGAAGGAACGCGAAAAATAGAGTTTTGAAGAGCTGGCAGCGACGCGCACGCATGGACGACGCGCACGCGTGCCTAGTGCAGAAGACGAGCAACGCGTACGCGTGACTGACGAGTACACGTGAAAAGGAATTTCACCAATTGACGCGCACGCGTGACCTACGCGTACGCATGACATGCGTCACGTGCAGAAAGTTGCAGAAAGCGTTGGGGGCGATTTCTTGGCTCCTTTTCGGCCCAATTCCAAGCCCGAGAACACAGAATAGAGGCTGCAGAATGGGGGAATCATTGATTCATTCATCACTTATTAACAATTTAGGTTTTAGATGTAGTTTCTAGAGAGAGAGACTCTCTCCTCTCTCTTAGGTTTTAGGTTTTAGGATTCCTCTTAGGTTAGGTTTACTTCTTCTCAATTCCAGGTTCAATGTTCCTTTAATTTAGTTTCTCTTCTAATTTTATTTATTCTAGTACTTTGGTTCATCTATTTCTCTTGTTAATTACTTATTTTTCCAATTTGGTTTATGAACTCCATGTTAGATTTGATTTCTTTATTTAATGCAATTTGAGGTATTTCAGATTTATGGTTGCTTTCTTCAATTTATGTGATTGATGCTTTCAATATTTAGATTTCTCTCCTTTTGACTTTGGTTGAGTAATTGGTGACACTTGAGTTATCAAACTCCTTTGTTGATTGATAATTGGAATTTGCTGGTTCATTTGGATCCCTCTAAAGCTAGTCTTTCCTTAGGAGTTGACTAGGACTTGAGGAATAAAATTGATTAGTCCACTTGACTTTCCTTTATTTAGTAAGGGTTAACTAAGTGGGAGTAATGAACAATTCTCATCATAATTGATAAGGATAACTAGGACATGATTTCTAATTCTCATACCTTGCTAAGAGCTTTATTAGTTATTACTTTAATTCTTGCAATTTACTTTTCCTGTTCATTATTCAAAAACCCCAAAAAAATAATCTTCCATAACCAATAATAAATACACCTCCCTGCAATTCTTTGAGAGACGACTCGAGGTTTAAATACTTTGGTTATTAATTTTATTGAGTTTGCTTTAGTGACAAACAAGTTTTTGTACGAAAAGATTCTTTGTTGATTTAGAAACTATACTTTCAACGAGAATTTATTTGTGAATTTCTTTATTGCCAAGAATCCGTTCGTCAAGATACTCTTATGAGATAAGAAGAGTTTACAAGGTGGAAGGGCTAAATCTAAGAAATAAACAAAGATGAACACTTCAATGTTTTTTGAACAATACTTTGTTAGTTTTTTTTTTCTAGAGTTCTTTTTACTCATATATAGTGAGAGTCATTTTTTCACTAAAAATCCTTTCTTATATTGTTATGTTATTCCTTAATATAAATGGAAAGGATGTTTGCTTTTGGAGGTACAATAATTTTTTCATGTGTGGTAATTTTATAATTTTTCTCATTTGTCACAACTCGATCCAAAAAAGGGAAAGCAACAAAACTGAGTTTCATTAATATTAATTACCACTTTTGATATTGTCATCAAAGATAAACCAATATACAAGAAAGCCATTTACAAAAACAGACAATAATAAAAAACACAAAAATCATCCAAGCAAATCTAATACATAGATCAAAGTATTGCATATCACTATTAGGAATTTGGATACTCCAAATTTTAAATAATAAAAAACACAAAAATCATCCAAGCAAATCTAATACATAGATCAAAGTATTGCATATCACTATTAGGAATTTGGATACTCCAAATTTTAAAGTGAGAGAGAAACTATTCAAGGGTGAGAGATCATATTTTACCCTCTAAAATGAAAAATTCAAAATTTAAAGGATCCAAATTTTCACTACTAATATTCTACTTCATCACCATATCCTGCTACAGTTGTTATCACACCCAATGCACCCATTTGCTTTCTTTTGTGATAGCAAGTTATTTAGTTGGTGCTTTCATTTGAACTCATTCACACTTTTGTATTGTATTCAGACATTTTGAAAACAATTCTTCAAATTATTAGCTCTGTTCTTAACAATTTTTTGTTCCTATATAGTTTTTTTTTGTTCTTTAAACCATCCAACTATATGTCTATTATCCAATATTATCTTAAACTCCTCTTCTTTCAAGTTAGCTTCTTCTGGTAGGAATTACATTGACATATCCAAACTTTTGACCATCACCTCTCCTCTTGATCTACCTTGGACTAGATCTTCCATAACACATTACTTGTTCACCATTTAAGATTAAGTATTTTCCTTCAACATATATATTTATACCCGATTTATACACTATGCAGTTCCACCAACTCAATCCACATTCATCAGTGGTGCTCTCCTTTTGAGTTCTACCACTTCTTTTAACTTATTTCCAACATCTCAATTGTTAACATGGTTTTTAATTTGTTTCGAAGCCCTTTCATTAGGTAGTACTCTATTTTCAAAAATTTTTTTATTTCTACAATTCCACACTACCCACAAGATAGCAAAAAATAACATAATTTATATTTTTTTCTCAATCAATATACTTCTTAATTCAACTAACATTCGAACCAAATTCTTATTTTATTAGGTTCTACCCAACTTACTCTTTTTCAATTTATTGAAGACACTCATAAATATTTGAAGCTAAAACTATCTATTTTTTATGTAGCATATTTTTTATATTTACTTTTGTTTGTCTTAGTTTATGCAGTATTAGGAACGGACTCTTCTTGTTTTTGAGGTATATTACATTTTAGAAACACGTTATGAAGTTATAATATAGTATAATCCTTCTAAAATCTTAGACATATATTGTTTTATAACTTTGAGAAAATTTCTCTAATTCTTATAACACACTTAAACAAATATTAGAAATACTTAATGAAAAATTTAAATTATATTTATTTTTATTAATCATTAAAATCAAATCTAAAATATATAGAGCTAACTCCACTCAGAAAAAATTACACATGCGTACACAAAAGTAATGAAAAGTTAATTTATAATTATTTTTATTTTTTATTTCCAACATAATAAAATAATATTTTTTATATCTTAAATAATTCTTTAACTATTCATCATCTCTCCCTTAGTTTTAGGAGACTGCACTTATTATGATATTCGTGATGTAATTTTTTTTTTAACCAGAACAGTTAATACTTGCAAGGCCATTTAAACGTTAAAATAAAGAATATTAATATATAATTGGTATGGTTTCTTATTTCAACTCACCTTCAAAAAAAAAATATTTATATTTAAAAATTAAGTTTCGATTTAATTATTAACTAACTGGGCTAATATAACAAAATCTATTATCATTATTTATTTCATTGATTTGTTTTATTTATTTTTTGTTGTTATACTAAATTAAATTTAACAAGATAATTATTATTGTATCTCAAATTTATAAAATAAATCTTTTTTAATATAAAATTAAAAAATAATTTATATTTTATTTTGAGATAAGTATTATATAACAATGAGATAAATAATTAAATATATACATTTATATAAAATTATTCACTTTTTTCACAAAAGTTTAATGAGGGCAAGTGTCTCTTATCCTATACCTGGGTGGTCATCCAATCCCTATTTCGAACTATTAAATGCTTCAGATTATTTAAAAGTTTGATATATTTAATAAAATTTTATAATAAAACTTTTCTATTTTAAACAAGCATATATTTAGTATTTGAATGAATAATTTAATAAGAAAAATATTATATGTCTTATATTTTTATTGTATATTTTATATTTTAACTAATATTAATTAATATTTTATTTTTTGATTAAAAGTGTTGGTTTTCTAATATTTTTTTAATAAATACTTTTAATTATAAAGAACTTTTTATTTTTTTAAACTTCTATCATCGGCTTAAAAAAACAGTAAGAGTGAGTAACTTTTTTTAATCTAAGAGTGTTTTTATTAGAATCAATCCAAACACCTTAAATTTTTAATGAAGTGCTTCTTAACAAAAAAATAAACGATAAATAGATCTTTGACTTTTTATCTCAAAGATAAATAAATTTTCGATAAATTAAAAATATAAAAATGTCCCTCATTTTCTAAAATACGAGACATTTAAGTTCTTTCGAATGACCGATTTATCCTTATATATTTTGGATGGAGAGACTTAATGTCTCGTATTTTAAAAGGTCGAGACGTTTTTGTATTTTCAATTAATCAAAAAAATATGTCTCTAAATTTAAAAGTTAAAAGTTAGGGACTTATTTTTTTTTTTTTAAATATTTCTTTTTTTTTTTTCTAGAAACCAATCCAAAGGCTCTCATACTTTGTGAAATCTAATCTTATAATTTTCTTTAGTGTTTAGAACTAAGTATTTAAGTTATAAAAATTTATATATATTAGGTTTAAGATGTTTATGTGCATTATATTGTAGTAAAGAATATATTTTACAATTATATTATTATAGAGGAAGTATTCAATTATCTAAATAATCTATATGAATCTGTTCATAATCAAATCACCTCATACATTTTTAGCGAGTCAATTTTAATCATTAACATTAAGTTCGATTTAGAGATGGCAAAAAATAAACCACGAAGAATATTCATGGGATTACCCGCCAAAGAGACTTAAATGAAAATTCATCTCAGGACCTGGGAGCGAGAGGTTGAGATATTAGAAAATTATAATTTTTTAATTTATTTATGAGTAATACATATATTTATAATTATATTAGTTATTTTATATTATTTAATTTATATAAGTAATTTTATTTATTATTATAAATGTGAAACAGAAAAAGTTATTATTTTTATTTGAGTTTAAATGAGAATAAAATTAAATATTTTATTTTATTTGGGTCTTTAAAATTTAATAGAACCAATAGTCAAGTATAAATAGAATTTTAGAATTTTGATTTTTAATATACCAAAATCAATTTGTAACTCTTGTCTAATTAGAGAGTTATATTTAGCCTAAAATAAAAATTTGTTAGATTTTAGTTGAACAAGATTAAAGAACACCACAAAAATTAAACTCTCCATTATGTTCACAAATTCAGGTATGCTTCCTCTCTTTCATATTTTTTTTAGGATAAATTATCAAAAATGCATTTAAATAAACAAAAATGTATCTGAATTTTTCTATCATGCTCTCAAATAATTTTAAAACGCGACAAAAAATTCAACATTAAATATGTATTTCTCAAAAAATATTTTAGAGATTGAATTTTGATGTGATTTTTTATAAACATGATTAAAAAATTGAGATATCTTTATTCTTAAAATTTGGTGTTTTTTTAACTATATATTTTTTGTGCTTTTTTTAAAAGTATTATTGGTTGTTGACAAAAAAATTACAAAAAAATATATACTTAACAAAAAACACCAAATTTTAAGGATAAAAATATCTAAATTTTCTAAATTTGCTTGCAAAAAACTGTCTCAAAATTTAATCTCTAAAGCATTTTTTGGGAATACATATTTAATAATTAATATTGAACATTTTTGTCGCGTTTTTAAATTATTTGATAGAACATTTTTGTCGACAACAAAATTTGAGTATATTTTTGTCAACCACAAAATTATTCGAGTGTATTTTTGATAATTTACCTACTTTTCTAATAATTTGTTATGAATGATCTTGGAAATAAAAAATTCAAGAATTTCAACAAGTGATATTAGAGTCTTCCATAATTGAATCAATAAAAAGGGATCAATTTATTATTTTGATAGTTCTTTTGGGAATAAAATTATTGGATCTATTTTTTTTTTTTTGCCTCTATTCATATTTTCGGTAAAAAAAAGTTTTCATGAGATTTGAACGACCCTATCAACATTTATATTCTTTTGTTGATGTATTAATTAATTTGGTGGTATATGGACAAATTTTTTTTTTTCCATCAAAACCATAAGAATTGATTTTGAATAAAACTATTATGTTTGCCTGGTTGATTGTCACAAGTTTATATTTTTGGATTTTGAATAATGGCATAAACTAAGATTTAAAATTATAGGTTTTGTCATTTTTGGCTTTTTTTATCAATTTAAAAATTGTATTTTTTCTTAATTGTTTTCTCATTTTGAGCACATACGGAGGACATGAGAATTTGAATTGAAATAATATAATATGGCTTATACATAAAATTTTATGTTTTGACCTTTCTTTGGTTCTTTATTTTTAAATCATGGATTAAGTAATTTTTTTTATATGATATAAGGATTTAAATCATATGTTTTCGACTTGTATAAAGATTTATTGAATGTTCCTTTTGTACATGAATACGAATTCAGTTATTATTGCGTTAAAATAAATAAATAAATTTTACTATGAATAGAATAACATGAATATTAGTATATGATGATTAATTTTGTTATATAAGAGAATTGTTGTTTTTTTTTTTTTTGTGTATTCAATGTAATTAACAATTGATACTATAAATATCTATGTGTAATTAATAAAGACTTTTAATATTATATAATTGTTATATATTGTGACTTATTGTTTGTTTATTATTTTTATGCTATATAAGTATTTTAGTTTTATTACATAAAAAAATTAGTAATAATTCGGATAATATTATATCCATATACTTTATGAAGTTTAATTTTGAAATAAATTGATTAAATATAATGCTGTCAAAGTAATTTTTTTTTTTTGAAAATTGATTTATTTTGAAATATTAGAAATATGATGATATGTAATTCATGTGTATATTGATCAGTCCAAATTAAAGGAAACTCTATATTTAGTAGAGTTACATATACATATTAACTAATTAAGAATAAATCAATACTTATTATTTATGTAAACAATAATTAGCCCAAAAAAATATTCATTGTTTGGCCAAATAACAAACATTTAACTTTATGTTTATTTTCTATTTAATTATACAACCACTAGTCAGTCCAAAGAAAGGTTGATGTTTGACCAATTGATAGAAAATATATACAGTGATAAATAAATATAATTCTCAAATTTTTATGTAAACAATAAATTGATTTAAAGATAGGTTTATTATTTAACAGCATTTTGTTGAGAATATTTAGTAAGTCGCACTAAATGAATTTATATAAATGTAGTTTATGCAGGGACAGATTGGCCAAAAAAAATTTTGTACTTAAGAAAAATTATATGCACATTTGTGGTAATAAATATGGATTAATTATTTGGTTCCACATAAATAATAAATTTATTTAAAGATAGACTTATTGTTTGATAAAATTTATTATTAATATTTGATTATTGTATTAAAAATATCGCTTATAAATTAATATTTCTATTCAAAAACTAATGTTTTGTAATAGGTATTTATGATGGTCCCTCAATCATATAATATATAACTTAGGTGAATGTATTGTTTTGTTTTAAGGTTAAATTTGTCGACACACATATATATAGACTTTGAATTAAGGATTGAATTTATTCTTCTCTTTATGAATAAAGTCTCAAATAGCAAAACTGAACTTTAAAAAGTAAAATTGTTTAAATCGCATGATTTCTATGATCATAAAGTATGAAATTTTAAAAGACTTATGGATACTATTTTAAGAGTTGTTGTTATAAAGAAATTTTTTAAAAAAATATAAAAACACTTTGTCAAAAATGATATAGTTGAAATAAGTATAACAATTGTCAGACTTGATTTCAATGAAGAATACAGAAAAAATATAAGTAAGTACATCCTATATATGTCCTTATTTGTTACAAAATTAAATGCACTAAAGTTATAGTTGTCCAACGGCATACTAGTTTTTATTTTTCTTTTACCACAATTAAGTCAATTTAATGTTCCTTATCAAATTGCAATGGTCAAAAAATTATTATTGTGTGCAATAAAAGAAAAGATCAAAATAAAAAGAAAAAAAAAAGACTAAAACTACTTACTTGCCAAATATTGTTTAAGTATATGGATTTAAAAAGTAGTAAAGGTAAAGAAACTGCATATGTATTTTTCGGAAGAAACAATATAAATAAATAAAGGATTCATTTTTTTTATTTTTTTGCAAGTATTCAAAATACTAAAAGGAAAATTGTGTTAAATATCTCGTTTAGTGTATGAAGATAGATATATCTCTAATTTATTTTTTTTTATCAAAGATAAGAGACTCGAATCCGCAACCTCTTAATTGAGTATTGGGAGACTATGCCATTTGAGCTATTACTCATTGGCATATCTCTAATTTATTTTGATTGAGAAGTTTATTTAGTTTTAATGTTGAGACATATTTAGTGAGTAAATTTTAGCTTTTCTATTCATATAAGTTGTGTATAAAAAATAATATAAAGTTGTATAATGCCAAATGATATTGTTCATCATTTTGGAGCGATAAGTACTGTTTTGGTCCTTAAGATTTGGATCAAAATTAAAATTGTCCCTAACTTTATTTTTGATTTGAAATCGTTCCCGATATTTCATTTGGTATTAAAATCGTCCTTTTGAATAAAATATTTTTATAAATGACAAAAATACTCCCTTATCCCCAACCTTTCACTCCTCCTCCTCCATTAATAAAACTCAGAATCATTAACAAAACTTCTTCTTTTTCTTCTCTTAACAAAACTCAGAACCATTAACCATTAATAAAACTCAGAACTAAATTCTCTTCTTCCATTAACAAAACTCAGAATCATTAACAAAACTTCTTCTTTTTCTTCCCTTAACAAAACTCAGAACCATTAATAAAACTCAAGACTAAAATTCTCTTCTTCTTCTTCTTCCATTAACAAAATTCAGATCCAATTACAATAATAAAAAATCTTCAAATTCATCTCCAATTAAAAAAACCAAAAGTCTATAAATTTAATTACTATGAACAGTCAAATACAAGTTAGTAACTTACTACTTCTTCTTCTGCTGCTTCTTCAACTAACAAAGATGAAGTTTTTTTTTTAATTTTTGTTTGTACCTGAAATTTCTAGAAGGTTGTGCTTTTTCTTGGTGGCTGATTTTGAAGGTATTGTCAGAGGAAGAGACATTAACTTTCCTGAAGCTATTGAAACATTGTCTAAATCAACTGGTATGAAAAAATTTTTACTTATTTACACAGCACCTCATCTTCACTCATTCACACCTTCAAAGAAGAAAGAAAAAATGGGAGAACAGAAGCAGCAAAGTAGAGAAGAAGATGTTGGTGATGAACAAAGGCACCACCGCAGCCACCACCAAGCTAGAATAGAAAAACTTTTCCATCTCACTCAAATACAACGTATCTGAAAATCCAACACATTCAAAGCAACAATAACAATACTGACTTTTTTTTAATTAAAAAAACATAAACAGCTTTTTAGGAGAGAGAGAGAGAGAGAGAGAGAGAGAGAGAGAGAGAGAGAGAGAGAGAGCCATATTGTAGAGAAGGAGAAGTAGCGCTGGTGGGGTCTCCTCAGCTGCTGATGAGCGGATATTTTATACGCTTTTGGGGTAAATTTCATATAGTTTTTAGTATATTCTAGTTAGTTTTTAGTTTATTTCCATTAGTTTTTAGGAAAAATTCATATTTCTGGACTTCACTATGAGTTGTGTGTTTTTCTATAATTTCAGGTATTTTTCTGGCTGAAATTGAGGGAACTGAGCAAAAATATGATTCAGGCTGAAAAAGGACTGCTGATGCTGTTGGATTCTGACCTCCCTGGACTCAAAGTGGATTTTCTGGAGCTACAGAACTCAAAATGGTACGCTTCCAATTGCGTTGGAAAGTAGACATCCAGGGCTTTCCAGCAATATATAATAGTCCATACTTTGCTCAAGGATAGATGACGTAAACTGGCGTTCAACGCCAGTTCTCTGCCCAATTCTGGCGTCCAGCGCCAGAAAAGGATCAAAAGTTGGAGTTCAACGCCAGAAATGGATCCAAACCTGGCGTTGATCGCCCAAAACAGCCTTATGCACGTGAATTGTTCAAGTCTCAGCCCCAGCACACACCAAGTGGGCCCCAGAAGTGGATCTCTGCACCACCCATCATAGTTTACTCATTTTTTGTAAACCTAGGCTACTAGTTTAGTATTTAAACAACTTTTAGAGACTTATTTTGTACCTCATGATATTTTTAGATCTGAACTTTGTACTCTTAGACGGCATGAGTTTCTAAACTCCATTGTTGGGGGTGAGGAGCTCTGCTGTATCTCGATGAATTAACGCAAGTATTCCTGTTTTCTATTCAAACATGCGTGTTCCTATCTAAGATATTCATTCGCACTTCAACATGAATGTGATGAACGTGACAATCATCATCATTCCCCCACGAACGCGTGCTTGACAACCACTTCCGTTCCACCGTAGAATGAATGAATATCTCTTGGATCTCTTAATCAGAATCTTCGTGGTATAAGCTAGATTGATGGCGGTATTCATGAGAGTCCGAAAAGTCTAAACCTTGTCCGTGGTATTCCGAGTAGGACTCTGGGATTGAATGACTGTGACGTGCTTCAAACTCGTGAGTGCTGGGCGTAGTGACAAACGCAAAAGGATAGTAAATCATATTCCGGTACGATTGAGAACCTGCAGATGATTAGCCGTGTGGTGACAGCGCACCTGGACCCTTTTCACTGGAAGGATGGATGGTAGCCATTGACAACGGTGATCCACCAACACACAGCTTGCCATAGAAGGACGTGCGTGCGTGAATTAGAGGACAGAGGAAAGCAGAGATTCAGAAGACAAAGCATCTCCAAAACTCCAACATATTCTCCATTACTGCATAACAAGTAACCTTTAACCCATGCTCTCTTGTTTATTCGCAATTCAACTGATAAATAGAATTGACTTCCTGACTAAGAATTGCAAGATAACCATAGATTGCTTCAAACCAACAATCTCCGTGGGATTCGACCCTTACTCACGTAAGGTATTACTTGGACGACCCAGTGCACTTGCTGGTTAGTGGTACGAGTTGTGAAAAGTGTGATTCATAATTTGTGCACCAAGTTTTTGGCGCCGTTGCCGGGGATTGTTCGTGTTTGAACAACTGAAGGTTTATTTTGTTTCTTAGATTAGGAAAAATTTTCTTTTTGGTTTAGAGTCTCTTATTATTGTTCTTGGTTAAAAATATCCTTCTTCAAAACAAGTGTTACATTTATTGCCCAATTGGCTAGAGTGTTGGTTTATGTTCTTGATGATTGGGCACCAGTTTTATTAAAAATATTTTTCAAAAAAAAATAAAATAATTTTTCTATTAAATTCTGTGTCAAACTTTAAGTTTGGTGTTCTCTTGTTGATTTTTCTTTGTTTTTCGAAAATTTTAGTTTGGTTTTCTAAAAAAATTTTAAGTTTGATGTTCCTTGGTGTTTTCCCTCCAAAATTTTCGAAAACAAGGAGCATTAGATCTAAAAATTTTAAGTCTTGTGCTATTTTATTGTTTTTCTCTTTCCTCACTAAATTCAAAAATATCTTTTCTCTCTAATTTTAAAACAAATTTTCGAAAATTATTTTTAAAAAATTCTGATTTTCTTTTAAATTTAAAATCTTTTCCAAATAATATCTTTTTCAAAACTTCCTTACCACTTTCTCTCCCCTCATTTTTTCGAAAATCTTCACTTATTTTTATTTAATTTATTTTAATTTATTTTATTTTCGAAATAAATAAATAAATAAATAAATAAAAATAAAAATATTTTTTTTACATCATCTCCCCTTCTCCATCATGGATCTAAGTGGAAATGAACAGTCCAGGAGGACTCTGGGGTCATATGCTAACCCCTCTACTGCTTCATATGGGAGTAGTATCTGCATACCCTCCATTGGAGCCAGTAGCTTTGAGTTGAATCCTCAGCTCATTATCATGGTGCAGCAAAATTGTCAGTATTCCGGTCTTCCACAGGAAGAACCTACAGAGTTTCTGGCACAGTTTTTACAAATTGCTGACACAGTACATGATAAGGAAATAGATCAGGATGTCTACAGACTATTACTGTTTCCATTTGCTGTGAAAGATCAAGCTAAGAGGTGGTTAAATAACCAACCTAAGGCCAGCATAAGGACATGGAAACAGCTGACAGAAAAATTCCTGAATCAATACTTTCTCCCAAAATGGATGACACAGCTAAGGCTGGACATCCAAGGCTTTAAACAAGGAGATAAGGAATCTCTTTATGATGCCTAGGAGAGATACAGAGAGATGCTATGAAAATGCCCCTCTGAAATGTTTTCAGAGTGGGTTCAGTTAGACATCTTCTATTATGGGCTTGCAGAAGGAGCTCAGATGTCTTTAGATTACTCAGCTGGTGGATCTATCCACATGAGAAAGACAATTGAAGAGGCTCAAGAACTCATTGATACAGTTGCCAGGAATCAGCATCTGTACCTAAGCAGTGACCCTTCCATGAAAGAAGAGGTTAAAACAGCAACTGCTGAACTCAGTCCTGTAAAACAAGCTGCTAAATTCAATCAGCAATTGGACTTTCTAACAAAGCAGTTAGCCGAATTCAAAGATAGACTACAAGAGACAAGGATGGCTAATATACATATGGAAGAACAGTTTAAGCAAACAAAGCAGCAGCTGTCAAAGCAAATAACAGAAGAATGCCAAGCAGTTCAACTAAGAAGTGGGAAAACATTAAATACCCCACCTCAAGGCAGCAAAAAGCTAAGAAATGAGCAAACCACCCAAAATTCACCTGAGGACAGTAAGAGCCCAGGGAAAAGTAATTCTGGAACTAAAACGCCAGAAATTTGGTGGAAGGCTGGCGCTGAACGCCCAGACCATGCTCAGGACTGGCGTTCAACACCAGAAACAAGGCAGGACTGGCGTTCAACGCCAGAAATAGGCAAGGATCTGGCGCTGAACGCCCAAAATGGGCAAGATCTGGCACTGAACGCCCAAAATGGGCACAGTTCTGGCGTTCAGACGCCAGGAACAGACAATGAATTAGCATCTCACGTCACTCCAGCTTCTAACTCTGGCACTCAATTGCCAGTGAGGGATCAGATACACACAAGTGCTGATGACAACCCCTCTAAAAAGGCTTCTTCAACCACTTCTGTAGGCAATAAACCTACAGCAACTAAGGTTGAAGAATATAAAGCCAAGATACCTTATCCTCAAAAACTCCAGAAAGAGGAGCAGGATAAGCAATTTGCTCGCTTTGCAGATTATCTCAGGACTCT
This sequence comes from Arachis ipaensis, assembly GCF_059453495.1. Classification (NCBI taxonomy): domain Eukaryota; kingdom Viridiplantae; phylum Streptophyta; class Magnoliopsida; order Fabales; family Fabaceae; genus Arachis; species Arachis ipaensis. Next base: position 92,663,157 of record NC_142437.1, on the reverse strand, counting down.
TGAAATAAAGATTCCATTTGCAGAAGCACTCGAGCAAATACCTTCTTATGCCAAGTTCATGAAAGAGATCTTGAGCCATAAAAAGGATTGGAGAGAAACAGAAAGAGTTCTCCTCACTGAAGAATGCAGTGCAGTCATTCTGAAAAGCTTTCCTGAAAAGCTTAAAGACCCTGGGAGTTTTCTGATACCATGCACACTAGAAGGTAATTGCACCAAGACAGCTTTATATGATCTTGGAGCAAGCATCAACCTAATACCGGCATCCACTATCAGAAAGCTTGGCTTAACTGAAGAAGTTGAACCAACCCGGATATGTCTCCAACTTGCTGATGGCTCCACTAAATACCCATCAGGCGTGATTGAAGACATGATTGTCAGAGTTGGGCCATTCGCCTTTCCCACTGACTTTATTGTGCTGGAAATGGAGGAGCACAAGAGTGCTACTCTCATTCTAGGAAGACCCTTCCTAGCAACTGGACGATCCCTCATTGACGTCCAACAGGGGGAAATAACCCTGAGAGTCAATGATGATGAGTTTAAGTTGAACACTGTCAAAGCCATGCAGCATCCAGACACATCAACAGACTGCATGAAAGTTGATCTTATCAACTCCTTGGTAGAAGAGATCAACATGGCTGAGAGTCTCGAATCGGAGTTGGAAGACATTTTTAAAGATGTTCAGCCTGATTTGGAGGATTCAGAGGACATGAAAGAGCCTCTGAAATCTCTTCTGGAAGAGGAAAAACCTCCTAAACCCGAGCTCAAGCCATTACCACCATCCTTGAAATATGCATTTCTGGGAGAAGGTGACACTTTTTCAGTGATCATAAGCTCTGCTTTAAATTCACAGGAAGAGGAAGCACTTATTCAAGTGCTGAGGACACACAAGACAACTCTTGGGTGGTCCATAGGTGACCTTAAGGGCATAAGCCCAGCTAGATGCATGCACAAAATCTTATTGGAAGATAATGCTAAACCAGTGGTTCAACCACAGAGACGGCTAAATCCAGCCATGAAGGAAGTGGTGCAGAAAGAGGTCACCAAATTACTAGAGGCTGGGATCATTTATCCTATTTCTGATAGCCCCTGGGTGAGCCCTGTCCAAGTCGTCCCAAAAAAAGGAGGCATGACAGTGATTCATAATGAAAAAAATGAACTGGTTCCTACAAGAACAGTTACAGGGTGGCGCATGTGTATTGACTACAGAAGGCTCAATACAGCCACCAGAAAGGATTATTTTCCTTTACCATTCATAGACCAGATGCTAGAAAGACTAGCAGGTCATGATTATTACTGCTTTTTGGACGGCTACTCAGGCTATAACCAGATTGTAGTAGATCCTCAGGATCAAGAGAAAACAGCATTCACATGTCCATCTGGAGTGTTTGCTTATAGAAGGATGCCATTTGGGCTGTGTAATGCGCCTGCAACCTTCCAGAGATGCATGCTCTCTATTTTCTCTGATATGGTGGAAAAATTTCTGGAAGTCTTCATGGATGACTTCTCAGTATATGGAGACTCATTCAGCTCCTGTCTTGATCACTTGAAACTTGTTCTGAAGAGATTCCAAGAGACCAACCTAGTTTTAAACTGGGAAAAATGTCACTTCATGGTGACTGAAGGGATTGTCCTTGGGCATAAAATCTCAAACAAGGGAATAGAGGTGGATCAAGCAAAAATAGAGGTAATTGAAAAATTACCACCACCTGCCAATGTTAAGGCAATCAGAAGCTTTTTGGGGCATGCAGGATTCTATAGGAGGTTTATAAAGGATTTTTCAAAAATCGCAAAACCTCTAAGCAATCTGCTAGCTGCTGACACGCCATTTTTGTTTGACACAGAGTGCCTGCAGGCGTTTGAAACGCTGAAAGCTAAGCTGGTCACAGCACCAGTTATTTCTGCACCAGACTGGACATTACCATTTGAGCTAATGTGTGATGCCAGTGATCACGCCATTGGCGCAGTGTTGGGACAGAGGCATGACAAGCTTCTGCACGTCATTTATTACGCTAGTCGCGTTCTAAATGTTGCCCAGAAAAATTACACAACCACAGAAAAAGAATTACTTGCAGTGGTTTACGCCATTGACAAGTTCAGATCATACTTAGTAGGATCAAAAGTGATTGTGTATACTGATCATGCTGCTCTTAAATATCTACTCACAAAGCAGGATTCAAAGCCCAGGCTCATCAGATGGGTGTTGCTTCTGCAAGAGTTTGATATAGAAATAAGAGACAGAAAAGGGACAGAGAACCAAGTGGCTGATCATCTGTCCCGGATAGAGCCAGTAGAAGGGACGCCCCTCCCCTCTCTTGAGATCTCTGAGACTTTTCCGGATGAGCATTTATTTGCCATTCAGGAAACACCATGGTTTGCCGATATTGCAAACTATAAAGCTGCAAGGTTCATACCCAAGGAGTACAACAGGATACAAAAGAAGAAATTAATTACTGATGCAAAGTACTATTTGTGGGATGAACCTTATCTCTTTAAGAGGTGTGCAGACGGAATAATCCGTAGGTGTGTGCCTAGAGAAGAAGCACAGAGGATCCTGTGGCATTGCCATGGATCTCAATATGGAGGCCATTTCGGAGGTGAGCGAACAGCCACCAAGGTCCTCCAATGTGGCTTCTATTGGCCCACACTCTATAAAGATTCCCGAGAGTTTGTACGTAACTGTGACAGTCGCCAAAGAGCTAGTAATCTGCCTCACGGTTACGCCATGCCTCAACAAGGAATCTTGAAAATTGAGTTGTTTAACGTATGGGGAATTGACTTCATGGGACCTTTCCCACCATCATACTCAAACACTTATATTCTGGTGGCAGTTGACTATGTATCAAAATGGGTTGAGGCCATTGCCACACCCACCAATGATACTAAAACAGTGCTAAAGTTCCTCCAGAAACATATCTTTAGCAGGTTTGGTGTCCCTAGAGTACTAATCAGTGATGGGGGCACTCACTTCTGCAATAAACAGCTTTACTCTGCCATGGTTCGGTATGGAATTCGCCATAAGGTGGCTACTCCATATCATCCACAAACTAATGGGCAAGCTGAAGTCTCTAACAGAGAATTAAAGAGAATCCTAGAACGGATAGTAAGTACCCGTAGAAAGGATTGGGCACGGAGCTTGGATGATGCTCTGTGGGCTTACAGAACAGCATTCAAGACCCCTATAGGGACCTCTCCATACCAACTTGTGTATGGTAAGGCATGTCACCTGCCCGTGGAACTGGAACATAAAGCCTACTGGGCAACCAGATTCCTAAACTTTGATGCCAAATTAGCTGGAGAAAAAAGATTGCTCCAGCTAAATGAGCTAGAGGAATTCAGATTCAAGGCTTTCGAAAATGCCAAGCTTTATAAAGAGAAATAAAAAAAGTGGCATGACAGAAAGCTGTCATCTAGAATCTTTGAGCCAGGACAGAAGGTTATGCTGTTCAACTCTAGACTCAGGCTATTCCCCGGGAAATTGAAATCCCGGTGGAGGGGACCATACGTGATTACAAGTGTATCACCATATGGTTATGTGGAGCTTCAAGATATTGATTCTGATAAGAGGTTCATTGTCAATGGACAGAGAATCAAACACTATCTTGAAGGCAACATTGAGCAAGAGTGCTCAAGGCTGAAGCTAGACTAAAAGCTCAGCAAGGTCCAGCTAAAGACAATAAAGAAGCGCTTGCTGGGAGGCAACCCAGCCATGGGGCATAAATCCTCTAAGCATTTTGCCCTATTTCTATTTTTATTTTTATTTGTTTATATAGAGTTCATTGATAACAAGGTAAAGAATCAATTGCATAAGTTCACAGGGTTACAGAAGGAATCTGCACACAAAACAGAGAAAAAGAGCTCACTGGCAAGAAAACGCCAGTAAGAGCCTATTTTGGGCGTTCAGCGCCCAAAAGGGGCAGCCAGTGGGCGCTGAACGCCAGTAAGGGTAGCAATCTGGCGTTCAACGCCAGAAAAGGGCAACAACTGGGCGTTGAACGCCCAGGAGATCAGCATTTGGGCGTTGAACGCCCAAAACAGGCAGTGTTTGGGCGTTCAAATGCCAGGATGATGGGGAGGTGGCAAACTCATTTTTCTTCATATTTTTTCATTCTAATCTTGATTTTCATACTTCAATTCATGATTTCTTGCATAAACATGTTAAGAACCCTGATTTCTAAAATCCCTAATTTCTAAAAATCCTACTTTAAAAATATCAAATATATCTTAATCCATAAGCACAAACCCTCTTTGCAAATTCAATCCAACTCTTTTCAAATCTTTTTAAAAACAAATCTATCTTTTCAACTCATCAATATCTTTTTCAAAATCTCCACTTTATCTTTTTCAAAATCTAGATTTATCTTTTTCAAAAATCTTTCATATCTTTTCAATTTTAAACTATATCCCCTCTTATCATATCTTCTATCTTATCTTTTCCAAATCAATCTCTTTTATCATATCTTTATCTCTTTTTTCGAAAACCCACCCTCCCTCCCTTTAAATTTGGGTTCGGCCTCCCTCCCCTTCCATCAACAATTGTACCTAGCTCTCCTTCTATCCCTCTCCTTTCTTTTCTTTTGCTTGAGGACAAGCAAACCTCTAAGTTTGGTGTGTTTATCCGCGATCACTAAGATCATGGCTCCTAAAGAAAAACAACCCACTCCAAGAGGCAAGAAAGAGAGCGTTCCAAAACCACTTTGGAATCAAGGGAAGTTCTTATCTAAAGAACATTCAGACCATTATAACAAAATAATGGGTCTGAGATCAGTGATCCCGGAAGTTAGATTCGATCTGAAAGAAGATGAATATCCGGATATCCAGGAGCAAATTCGAATCAGAAACTGGGAAGTCCTAGCTAATCCTGAAACGAAAGTGGGAAGGAATATCGTCCAGGAGTTCTATGCTAATATGTGGCAGACTGACAAGCAAAAACTATCTGGAAATGCTTTCTATGAATATCGGACCATGGTCAGAGGAAAGATTGTTCATACCACCCCTGACAAGATCAGAGAGATCTTAAAGCTACCTCAGCTGAAAGATGATCCAGACTCCTTCAACAGGAGAATGATGAGAACAGACAAGGGCCTAGATAAGATTCTAGAGGACATATGTATCCCTGGAGCCAGGTGGACCACCAACACAAAGGGTGTCCCAAATCAACTCAAGAGAGAAGATCTCAAACCAGTCGCCAGAGGATGGCTGGACTTCATTGGGCATTCTCTGTTGCCTACTAGCAACCATTTTGAAGTCACAGTTAAAAGAGCAGTGATGATCCATTGCATCATGATGGGAAAAGAAGTGGAAGTTCATCAGCTGATCTCAGCTGAACTCTACAAAATTGCTAACAAAAATTCTAAAGAGGCCAGGTTGGCTTATCCAAGCGTGATTTCTCTGCTCTGCAAGGACGTTGGAGTAAAGATGGGAATAACTGAGTATATCTCAGTTGAGAAACCAATCACCAAAGCATCAATGGAAAAACAACAAGCACAGGATGATCCCACGAAGAAGAAAACACAGGAATTTCTCCCAGAAATCCCTCAATCTGAATACTGGGAGTATCTTGAGACATCTATTACCAAGATACGGGAAGCTATGGAACAAATAATAAAAGAACAGAAGGAACACGGTCAAATTCTTACCTATATGTTTAAAGAACAAGAAGAGCAAGGGCGTGACTTAAGGGAATTGAAACGCCAGAAGTTATCTCTTGAAGGACCAAGCACCCCACAGATCAGAGGAACACCCACTTCCCAGAATAAAAGTTGTTAAATTCCAATTTCTGCTTTAACTCTGTGATAGTGTCATTATAGAAGTTCACCTTAGGAGTCATATAGTAGTAATTAGTATCTATTTTGATTTTATCTCTAAATAAGCCATAGTTTATTTTTCTCATCATCAGCAAACATGAATAAAATAGTAGATCTTTTGAATAAGAGGCAATAAAATTTCGAGTTTTAATAAGAGAAATTCTAATTAGTTACATGTGGTGGCAATACTTTCTGTCTTCTGAATGAATTCTTGAACAGTGCATATGTCTTTTGAATTTGTTGTTTAAGACTGTTAAATATGTTGGCTCTTGAAAGAATGATGAACATGAGACATGTTATTGATAATCTAAAAAATCATAAAAATGATTCTTGAAACAAGAAAAAGCAGCAAAAAAAAAAGAGCCAATAGCCCTTAAAACCAAAAGGCAAGGGTAATAAAAAGGATCCCAAGGCTTTGAGCATCAGTGGATAGGAGGGCCTAAGGGAATAAAATCCTGGCCTAAGCGGCTAAACCAAGCTGTCCCTAACCATGTGCTTGTGGCGTGAAGGTGTCAAGTGAAAACTTGAGACTGAACGGTTAAAGTCAAGGTCCAAAGCAGAAAGAAGAGTGTGCTTAAGAACTCTGGACACCTCTAATTGGGGACTTTAGCAAAGCTGAGTCACAATCTAAAAGGTTCACCCAATTATGTGTCTGTGGCATTTATGTATCCGGTGGTAATACTGGAAAACAAAGTGCTTAGGGCCACGGCCAAGAATCATGAAATAGTTGTGTTCAAGAATCATCATACTAAAATAGGAGAATCAATAACACTATCTGAATTCTAAGTTCCTATAGATGCCAATCACTCTGAGCTTCAATGGATAAAGTGAGATGCCAAAACTGTTCGGGAGCAAAAAGCTACTAGTCCCGCTCATCTAATTAGAATCTGAGCTTCACTCAAAAACTCTAAGATATTATTGCTTCTCAACCTATTAGTCTTCTATTTTATTTGTCTAGTTGCTTGAGGACAAGCAACAGTTTAAGTTTGGTGTTGTGATGAGCGGATATTTTATACGCTTTTTGGGGTTAATTTCATATAGTTTTTAGTATATTCTAGTTAGTTTTTAGTTTATTTCCATTAGTTTTTAGGAAAAATTCATATTTCTGGACTTTACTATGAGTTTTGTGTTTTTTTTTTAATTTCAGGTATTTTTCTGGCTGAAATTGAGGGAGCTGAGCAAAAATCTGATTCAGGCTAAAAAAAGACTGCTGATGCTGTTGGATTCTGACCTCCCTGCACTCAGTGAATTTTCTGGAGCTACAGAACTCAAAATGGCACGCTTCCAATTGCGTTGGAAAGTAGACATCCAGGGCTTTCCAGCAATATATAATAGTCTATATTTTGCTCAAGGATAGACGACGTAAACTGGCGTTCAACGCCAGTTCTCTGCCCAATTCTGGCGTCCAGCGCCAGAAAAGGATCAAAAGTTGGAGTTCAACGCCAGAAATGGATCCAAACCTGGTGTTGAACGCCCAAAACAGCCTTATGCATGTGAATTGTTCAAGTCTCAGCCCCAGCACACACCAAGTGGGCCCAGAAGTGGATCTCTGCACCACCCATCATAGTTTACTCATTTTTTGTAAACCTAGGCTACTAGTTTAGTATTTAAACAACTTTTAGAGACTTATTTTATACCTCATGACATTTTTAGATCTAAAATTTATACTCTTAGACGGCATGAGTCTCTAAACTCCATTATTGGGGGTGAGGAGCTCTGCTGTGTCTCGATGAATTAATGCAAGTATTCCTGTTTTCTATTCAAACATGCGTGTTCCTATCTAAGATATTCATTCGCACTTCAACATGAATGTGATGAACGTGACAATCATCATCATTCCCCCACGAACGTGTGCCTGACAACAACTTCCGTTCCACTGTAGAATGAATGAATATCTCTTGGATCTCTTAATCAGAATCTTCGTGGTATAAGCTAGATTGATGGCGGTATTCATGAGAGTCCGGAAAGTCTAAACCTTGTCCGTGGTATTCCGAGTAGGGCTCTGGGATTGAATGACTGTGACATGCTTCAAACTCGTGAGTGCTGGGCATAGTGACAGACGCAAAAGGATAGTAAATCCTATTCCGGTACGATTGAGAACCTGCAGATGATTAGCCGTGCGGTGACAGCGCACCTGGACCCTTTTCACTGGAAGGATGGATGGTAGCCATTGACAACGGTGATCCACCAACACACAGCTTGCCATAGAAGGACGTGCGTGCGTGAATCAGAGGACAGAGGAAAGCAAAGATTCAGAAGACAAAGCATCTCCAAAACTCTAACATATTCTCCATTACTGCATAACAAGTAACCTTTAACCCATGCTCTCTTGTTTATTCGCAATTCAACTGATAAATACAATTGACTTCCTGACTAAGAATTGCAAGATAACCATAGATTGCTTCAAACCAACAATCTCCGTGGGATTCGACCCTTACTCACGTAAGGTATTACTTGGACGACCCAGTGCACTTGCTGGTTAGTGGTACGAGTTGTGAAAAGTGTGATTCATAATTTGTGCACCAGCTGCCATCGCTGTTGTTGTGTAGCTCTCGCGTCAGCGACCAGAGAAGGAAAAGTAGCGTCGTTGAGGGCTTCTCAGTGTTCATCGCCACCTCTGTTTTATGACTTAAGCATAAGGCTCTATGTGGTAGGGTGTTACATTATGGTATCAGAGCAGTTCATTCCTGTAGAGCCTGAGGGATGGATTGACTATGCTTCTGTGCATTCTCTGTATGTGTGTTTATGTGCTATTAGAATATCTAACTGATATACCTGGCATAAACGTTTATGAGCATGCATTTGGGACTTTGAAGCACTAGACTTCCGATATTGAGACTGATCAACTTGATATCGATTGTTTGGTGTGTATAGGAACCAGATGGCGCCTCGTGGACGTGGTCGAGGTCATGGTAGAGGTCGTACTAGTGTTCAGGGGCCGGGGATAAACCCAAATGACCCGGTAAATTTTATGGCGGCGTTGGAGAACATGGCTGCTGCTATGCAGGCCACTGCGGAGGCTCTTGGGCAACAAATGAACAATAATGGCAATGGTGGAAGTGGAGATCAGAGCCCGATGACACTGACAACCTTCTTAAAGGTTAATGCACCTAAGTTCAAGGGAATCACCAACCCGACTGAAGCCGATACCTGTTTTCAGGCTATGGAGCGAGCACTGCAAGCACAGTTGGTACCTGAAGAGCAGTGTGTTGAATTTGCTACCTATCTGCTCACTGGGAAGCATTGCATTGGTGGCAGGGAACCTGACATCTTCTGCAGCAGGGTGATGACCCTATCACTTGGGATGCCTTTCAGGTGGAATTCTATAAGAAGTACTTTTTGAATTCTGCCAGGATGGCCAAGGAACTGGAGTTACTGCAGCTGAAACAGGGTGCTATGTCCGTATCTGAGTATACAAACAGTTTGAGGAGCTATTCAGGTTTTTCCGCATGTGTCAGGGATCTCCAGGAGACTTTGAGGGATGGAATTGCATTAAGTATGAATGAGGTCTCCGGAGCGATATCTTTAGTTCAGTGGGACCAATGGAGGTCAGAACTTTCTCAGAGTTGGTGAATAAGAGCAGGGTTGCTGAAGGGTGTGTGAAAAAGGCAGCTACAGAGAGAGGAAGCCATAGGAGATCATTGCCACAGAACCGAGGGAAGAGCTTTGCTCCTAGAGGTCCGCCTTTCAAGCAGGAAAGCTCTGTACCACACCAGACTCAGGGTCAGAACAATTCCAGGAGGCCTAACAACAACAACTTCCAAGGGAGAAGATTTGGGAAGCAGCCTCAGAACGAGCAAGCTTGTGCTAGGTGCGGAAGTCACCATCCGGGAGCCCCGTGCAAGGCCAGATGGGGCTTGTGCTATTCTTGTGGTAAGGCGGGGCATAAAGCCTCAAACTGTCCAGAGAAGCAGAAGCAAGGTGCAGGGAGAACACAACAGTCTGGTCGGGTGTTCACCACCTCAGTTGTGGGTGCTGAGGGATTCGATACACTTATCCGAGGTAAATGCGAACTGGCTGGTCAAATTTTAAATGCTTTATTTGATTCGGGAGCAACGCATTCATTCATTGCATTCGAAAAAACTAGTGAGTTAAGATTGAAGATTGTGGTTTTGGGCTACGATCTTAAGGTGTATAATGCCATCCATGAGGCCATGGTGACTAGGTTCGGATGTCCGCAAGTTTTATTTAGGGTTCAACAGCGTGATTTTGTTCATGATTTGATTTGTTTGCCGATGACTGGTCTTGATCTTATCTTGGAGTTGGACTGGTTGTCTAAGAATTATGTCTTGTTGAACTGTTTTGAGAAGTCATTGTATTTTACGCCTGAGGGGTCGGAAGGACCGATCGTAGTGAATGGCTGTTATTTGAACTACATGGTAGTAAATTGTTCAGGACAGGAGTGTCAGGACGTTATGCTGTTAACTGCGAGTGTTTCGGGTAAGGAACAAAGTTTAGAGAAAATTCCAGTTGTTTGCGAATTTCCTAAGGTGTTTCCGAATGACATTAAGGAATTTCCTCCTAGCCAAGAGGTCGAATTTGCAATTGAGTTGGTACCGGGAACAGGGCCAATTTCAATTGCCCCTTACAGAATGTCACTTTTAGAAATGGCCGAACTCAAGGCTCAGTTAGAAGACTTAATGAGTAAACGCATTATCCGCCCTAGCATTTCTCCGTGGGGAGCACCGGTGCTACTGGTGAAGAAGAAGAACGGAAGTATGTGGCTTTGTGTAGATTACAAGCAACTGAACAAGGTCACAATAAAGAATAAGTATCCACTGCCTGATAAACCACTATTTTATGGTTTATCTTGTGCTCAATTGAGTGGTTTTTATCAACTCTTTACCCACTTATTCATACTATTTGAATGGTTTTACATTTGCCTTCCTAATTATGTGCTTTAATTGAAAACATGCTTCTTTGGCCTTAAATTCCCTATGTTTAATCCTTTCTTATTATCATTAGATGCCTTGATATGTGTGTTAAGTGATTTCAGAAATTACAGGGCAGGAATGGCTCAGAGGATGGAAAGGAAGCATGCAAAAGTGGAAGGAATACAAGAAGTTGGAGAAATTGCTAAGCTGTCCAGCCTGACCTCTTCGCACTAAACGGCTATAACTTTAGCTACAAAGGTCCAAACGACGCGGTTCCAGTTGCGTTGGAAAGCTAACGTCCGGGGTTTCGAATTGATATTTAATATTCCATAGTTGCCTTAACGCTAGGTGACGCGACCGCGTGACCCATGCGGCTGCGTTGCAGTGACGAAAATCAGCGTGTTTGAATTCGCAACCAGCGAATTCTGGGTTGTTTCTGACCCAGTTTGTGGCCCAGAAAACACAGATTAGAGGCTATAAAGTAGGAGAATGCATCCATTCATGAAGAGCTTGCCAATTTTAGTTACTTCTCATGAATTAGATCTAGTTTGGGAGAGAGGTTCTCTCCTCTCTCTTTAGGATTAGGATTTAGATTTAGGATTTTATTCACTTTCAGGATTATCTCTGTTTATCAGGTTCAACATTCCTTTTTATTTACTCTTGCAATTTTATGAATTCTCCCATGTTACAGATTACTCTTTTGAATTAATATTACTTGAGGTATTTCAGTTTAATATTGCTTTCTTTTATTTACATTATTGTTATTCCCATCTGAAGACATTTTTATTCCAGTAAATTTACTTTTTTCCCTTTTGGTTTTGGTTAAGAAATCAGTAACTCAGGAGTTATCTTATCTCAACATAATTGATAACTGTTATCTTTGCTAATTGAACTGAACTTCAATAATCCCAACTTTTTCTTAGGAAATAAATAGGATTCGAAGATCAAACTAATTAGTCCCTTGACTTTCCTTTGCTTTAGTAAAGGTTAACTAAGTGGAATTAAGATTCAACTTTCATTGTTATTGATAAGGATAACTAAGTCTGGACTTCCAATTTCTCATACCTTGCCAAAAGTTTATTTTACAGTTATTTATTTATTTTTTAATTGCCATTTAAATTATTTGTCATATTCGTTCCTCATTCTTGAAACCCCAAATCTACAATCTCCATAACCAATAATAAGAACATACTCCCCTGCAATTCCTTGAGAAGACGACCCGAGGTTTAAATACTCAGTTATCAATTTTAAGGGGTTTGTTACTTGTGACAACCAAAACATTTGTAAGAAAGGTTGATTGCTTGGTTTAGTAACTATACTTGCAATGAGTATTTACCATAACTTCTAAACCATCAATCTTCAGCTCTTTCAAAATGGCGCCGTTGCTGGGGAATTGTAAACGTGTGCCTTATTATTGGTTATTGTAAATATTTAAAAAAAATAAATTTTCAATTTTCAATTTTAAAAATTTAATTTTCAAAATTTAAAATTCAAATTTTAAAATTTCAAATTTTAATCTTCAAATTTCAATTTAAAAAAATTCAAAATTCAAATTTTAATTTTCAAATTCAAAAATTCGAATTTCAAATTTGCTTTTATTTTTGTTTTTAAATTTTTATTAACTAACTATGAATTATTACCCCTCTCGCTTTGAGTTTGTTTCTAATTTTGTTGAAAGGAATGGAAGCCATAACAGGAATATGCATCAAGGTCTAAGCAATCAAAGATGGATGGAGCCAAGAGGATCTGATCAACCCTTTAGGCAACAACACCCTCCAAGTTATCATGGACAAAGACCATTCTACAATGCATATCAAGCTGATAGATATGGTGAACCCCCTTGTAGGCACCAACAACCCCACCCTATGCTAATAGACCATCCTCTCAACACGGCTTCGAATCGCCATACTCACAAGCACCTTTTTACCATTCACGACTGCATGATCCTTATTTACCCCAGTTCCAATCCACTCACTCCTAAACACCACCACTTTCCCATGTACCACGTCCAAATCCATTACCCCGAGAATAAGAGGTTTGCCTCAAGGAAACAGTAAATAAACTTCAAACAACCATTCGAAAACTGGAGCAAGCAGTAATTCAATTAGCTTCTAGACGCTCGAACATTCAAGGACCAACCACAGCCCCATGTGGACAATCTAATGAAGAGCGTAGTATGAAGGAGATACTAGAAGCCCTAGTGGACAAGACAGAGCATGACTTCGTACTGGAACAAGTAGAGGAAGCTGTCATTGTACAAGAAGAAGAGTTGGTTGAAGACTTAGGAGACGCTGAACCTCCATGGGAATCCAGAGTTGAGGAGAACTCCGTCAATGACGTTACAGTTGATGCTAAGGAGGATAGTGCACAATTCCCAAGGCAGGTATTTTATGAAGAACTGGATGGAATCACCCAGGACGCTAATTCCCTTGATGATGATAGTCATAAATCAAGTTCTCCTAGTGTTGATCTTGCATCCGCAAGTGATTTCTCTGAGATCGAAGAATCTTCCCCAAGCGAATACGAAGATGATGTGGAGGTAGATTTCGCTCAACCTCCAGTCTATGACTCAAGTGATGAGGAAGATATCGAGGACTTTGAGCAAAACGTGGTTGTAGTTGAAGAATTTTGCAAAGAAGTGGAAGAAGTCACTAAAGACTACAAGGGAGTAGAGCTTAAAGAACCACTGGAAACACCTACCCCAAGGCCATTACCACCTAATACAAGCTTCAAGTGGGTACCATCCTTAACCTTTAACTTTAATTTTCCACTTGAATATGGTTTGCTTGAAACAGATGGCCAGCTTAGAGCTCTCTGCGGCTTTAAGAGTAAGAGGAAAATGGCTCGCACTCAGAGCTGGTGCACAAGGTTCAATAAGGTTCCACGCTTCAACTCGAAATGCAAGGATTGGTGTCGAGCTCAATTGAAAGGATCTCGGAAGCTGTTTGGTAGCTGCAGTGAGAATTCAGATTACTCATCACTCGGCTGGAAAAATACAGATCCCAACAAAAATGGGTGTAAAAGTAAGGTTTGGGATCCTGGAATCTGCTCTGACATCTGTTACCCCGGGAGCCTAAGAATCTGTTTGAAGCTTCTTAAGGGCTTTACATGCCTAGTTTGAGACCCCGGAGGTTACTGGAATCACAAACATTGGTGGAGATTCTTGGATGAGTTCAAGCACAAGCCACCATAATAGGAAGCTCACCAAATGTCCAACTTAAGGACTTTAACTAAAAGTGCTAGGTGGGAGACAACCCACCATGGTATGATCGTTCCTTTTTCATTTTTATTTGTTTTCGAGTTTTATTTTATTTTATTATATTATATTGAACCTGGAGTTATGCATCACATTCATATTAACACTGCATTCTGCATTTTTTCTTAGATTTAAAAAAAAAGCACGCACGTGACGCGGTAGCGTCGCAGACGCGTCCGCGTCACCAGTGCGTTAGGAGGAAAAGAAATTGAACAGAGAGTTACGCAGGAGCAGGGCTGGAGGCGTGCCAATGGCACAAATCGTCCCACGCGACCGCGTCGCTAACGCGGCCGCGTCATTTGCAAAATAGCTTCCCCACGCGTCCGCGTCACCCACGCGACCGCGTGGCCCTGTAAATCGACGTAACAAGGGTGTATGGCCGAAAGTTGAGCTGGAATTGGGCTAGACCCGTGCTAGCAGCACAAGCCCTGCCACGCGAACGCGTCACCCACGCGTCCGCGTCATATTGGAAATAAGGCCACCCGCGCGATCGCGTCGACCACGCGACCGCGTCACCCTGGATTTTGGCAATACTAAGTTTTGAACAGAGAGTTGTGCAACCGCGAGGCTGCACTCGCGCCACTAGCACAAATCGAGTCACGCGATCGCGTGCCCCACGCGTCCGCGTCACCCAACCTTATCGCGCACCACGCGACCGCGTCGCCAGCGTCGCACAACCTATCCAGATTAGTGCCAATTATCTTATTTTTCTTTTCTAATCCTAATTTCTTCTATCTTTTCTTCTTTCTTACTTACTTTATTTCTTTCCCTTCTCATTCTTCTTATCTTTTATTTTATTTTACTTAATTTATTTGCATATTTTCATTCATTGCATATTTTTATTTTTCTAAATTTATTATTTTACCATTGGTGTCCAAATGTTCTTATTCAACTGTTATATCTTTTCTGGTATTATTTTGGTGCTCAGTGACTTGTTTTACACTGTTGGGTAATATTATTTAAGTCAATGCTAATCTTTTATGATATTTGTGTTAATTTTTGCATTGACATGAATTTATCTCTCTTTACCCACACTCTCTTCCCCCTTGTTGCAAATTGTTGCACTCTTGATTTGCCATGTACTTCTATTATTTTCTCACTTGCATGTTGTAGCTACCATGTAATTGAGACCTTTATCATTTGGCATTAACCCAATCATACTTCATTTATTTTTTTATTTTTATTATTGGGTTACCTTTCTTCCCTTTTTCTTTCAGGATGGCCACCAGGAAGAGAACCGGAAGACGTTTACATGGGGAGACAGACAAGTCCATCTGCAAAATCTTCAGAGAAAAGTGCCAGTTGGAATAGCCCGTCCACCTGCACATCTTAGCATGCACCGAGGACGGTGCAATCTTTAAGTGTGGGGAGGTCGATACCGATCTCCATGGGTTAGTACCTTTCTGTTTCAACACTAATGTTTAAATTCTCTTTATTAAATTAGTTGTTGCATTTGCATGTTTATTTGATTTTATGCATTTAGTTATTGCTTGGTTAAAATAATAAGTTTCTTCTTAAGATCCTATTTTTGAAAATTTTCACTAATTTAAATGAAAAAATTTTATGTGTTAAATTTGTTTGAAGTTGTATTTGGAACATGGTTTTTGAGCCAAAGAACATACAACCTGTGAGATTTTGAGCTTATTTACATGGTTACATTATTTAACCATAAATTTTTATTCTTGTGTGTTTTCTTCTTTATAACTGTAATCTTTGCTTTGTTCCATTCTATATGTCCATTATTTAGTATATTTATATGCTTGCATATGATTGAGGCCATTATTTGTTATTAGCTCACTTATCCCAAATAAGCCTACCTTTTACATCACCTTTGTTAGCCCCTTGAGCTTTTAATCCCCTCTTGTTCTATAACCACATTACTAACCTTAAGCAGAAAAAACAAATTAATTATCCCAATTGAATCTTTGGTTAGCTTAAGATAGAGATTGTGTATCAAATAAGTGTGGGAAAATTGTGGGAACATGGGTTGATAAGGGAATGTAACATGTTTCTAATTTATTTGAATATTAGGAATTTGGGAACCTACTCATGAGAAACCAAAATAGAAAAATAATAGAAAATCCATGTGCATTGATAAGTTATGTTTATTTCTCTACAAAAAAAAAAAAAGAGAAAAAGAGAAAAAAGAAAATATATATATATATATATATATATATATAATATAAATAAATAAATAAGGAGACAAAATTATCTCAATGTTAAGTTAATAAAAGATCAATGCATATGTGATAAAAAAAAATTAAAGAAAATTTGGTACATGAGTATGGGAATTATAGAAAAGTGGGAATTATGGGTAGCTAGGCATGAATTTAAAAGTATATAGAGTATATGTATATTAGGTGAGAGCTTACGTTAATTGAAGATTCATATTATAGCTCACTTGGCCATACATATATCCTTACCTTTACCTCAGCCCCATTACAACCTTGAAAAGACCTCATGATGTTTGCATTGGTACATTAAATATTTGTTGATTGGTTAGATGAAGAACAAGGTTTAGAAAGCATGATTAGAGAAGAGTAGAGTGATTGACCCTAGACACTTGAGAGACTAGAATGATATACACTATCAGTAAGGGTTCAGTGCTTAATTCCATGTTCCCTGCTTTCATGAGTTATCTTCTTACAAGTTTACTTGTACCTTATTTTGTATGATTTAAATTAGTGAAATCTGATTTATGTTTGTCTTGAAGAGCTTATTTACTTTTTAACCAAGTAGGTAGAAATATTTTGCATGTGCATTCATATAGATATGTTGCATTTCATATAGTTTACCATTCCTCTTCATCTTTATAGGTTCTCTTGAGCTTAGCATGAGGACATGCTAGTGTTTAAGTGTGGGGAGGTTGATAAACCACTATTTTATGGTTTATCTTGTGCTCAATTGAGTGGTTTTTATCAACTCTTTACCCACTTATTCATACTATTTGCATGGTTTTACATTTGCCTTCCTAATTATGTGCTTTAATTAAAAACATGCTTCTTTGGCCTTAAATTCCCTATGTTTAATCCTCTCTTATTACCATTAGATGCCTTGATATGTGTGTTAAGTGATTTCAGAAATTACAGGGCAGGAATGACTCAGAGGATGGAAAGGAAGCATGCAAAAGTGGAAGGAATACAAGAAGTTGGAGAAATTGCTAAGCTGTCCAGCCTGACCTCTTCGCACTAAACGGCTATAACTTTAGCTACAAAGGTCCAAACGACGCGGTTCCAGTTGCGTTGGAAAGCTAACGTCCGGGGCTTCGAATTGATATTTAATATTCTATAGTTGCCTTAACGCTAGGTGATGCGACCGCGTGACCCATGCGGCCGCGTTGCAGTGACGAAAATCAGCGTGTTTGAATTCGCAACCAGCGAATTCTGGGCTGTTTCTGACCCAGTTTGCGGCCCAGAAAACACAGATTAGAGGCTATAAAGTGGGGGAATGCATCCATTCATGGAGAGCTCGTCAATTTTAGTTACTTCTCATGAATTAGATCTAGTTTGGGAGAGAGGTTATCTCCTCTCTCTTTAGGATTAGGATTTAGATTTAGGATTTTATTCACTTTCAGGATTATCTCTGTTTATCAGGTTCAACATTCCTTTTTATTTACTCTTGCAATTTTATAAATTCTCCCATGTTACAGATTACTCTTTTGAATTAATATTACTTGAGGTATTTCAGTTTAATATTGCTTTCTTTTATTTATATTATTGTTATTCCCATCTGAAGACATTTTTATTCCAGTAAATTTACTTTTTCCCCTTTTGGTTTTGGTTAAAAAATTAGTAACTCAGGAGTTATCTTATCTCAACATAATTGATAACTGTTATCTTTACTAATTGAACTGAACTTCAATAATCCCAACCTTTTCTTAGGAAATAAATAGGATTCGAATATCAAACTAATTAGTCCCTTGACTTTCCTTTGCTTTAGTAAAGGTTAACTAAGTGGAATTAAGATTCAACTTTCATTGTTATTGATAAGGATAACTAAGTCTGGACTTCCAATTTCTCATACCTTGCCAAAAGTTTATTTTACAGTTATTTATTTATTTTTTAATTGCCATTTAAATTATTTGTCATATTCGTTCGTCATTCTTGAAACCCCAAATCTAAAATCTCCATAACCAATAATAAGAACATACTCCCCTGCAGTTCCTTGAGAAGACGACCCGAGGTTTAAATACTCGGTTATCAATTTTAAGGGGTTTGTTACTTGTGACAACCAAAACGTTTGTAAGAAAGGTTGATTGCTTGGTTTAGTAACTATACTTGCAACGAGTATTTACCATAACTTCTAAACCATCAATCTTCAGCTCTTTCAAAATGGCGCCGTTGCCGGGGAATTACAAACGTGTGCCTTATTATTGGTTATTGTAAATATTTAAAAAAAAATCAATTTTCAATTTTCAATTTTAAAAATTCAATTTTCAAAATTTAAATTTCAAATTTTAATCTTCAAATTTCAATTTAAAAAAAAATTCAAAAGTCAAATTTTAATTTTCAAATTCAAAAATTCGAATTTCAAATTTGCTTTTATTTTTGTTTTTAAATTTTTATTAACTAACTATGAATTCTCACCCCTCTCGCTTTGAGTTTGGTTCCAATTTTGTTGAAAGGAATAGAAGCCATAACAGGAATATGCATCAAGGTCTAAGCAATCAAAGATGGATGGAGCCAAGAGGATCTGATCAACCCTTTAGGCAACAACACCCTCCAAGTTATCATGGACAAAGACCATTCTACAATGCATATCAAGCTGATAAATATGGTGAACCCCCTTGTAGGCACCAACAAGCCCCACCCTATGCTAATAGACCATCCTCTTAATACGGCTTTGAATCGCCATACTCACAAGTACCTTTTCACCATTCACGACCGCATGATCCTTATTTACCCCAGTTCCAATCCACTCACTCCCAAACACCACCACTTCCCCATGTACCACGTCCAAATCCATTACCCCGAGAATCAGAGGTTCGCCTCAAGAAAACAGTAAATAAACTTCAAACAACCATTCGACAACTGGAGCAAGCAGTAATTCAATTAGCTTCTAGACGCTCGAACATTCAAGGACCAACCACAGCCCCATGTGGACAATCTAATGAAGAGTGTGGTTAGTACCAGAGATTTATCAAGGGCTTTTTGCAAATAGCTTTGCCATTGACAAGGTTAGTATATATTAAAAATGTGATTTTTATGGCTTAATATGATGGAGAAAATTAAAACGAGAATTTTGACACTAATTTTAAGGAAATCGGCCCAAGATTAGACCGAACGGGTCAAACCGGGCCAACCGGACCCATATTGGGCTCTTGGCCCAACCAAGCTCAACCTAAAAACCTTAAACAACACTCTCTCTCCCCTCTTGAACCCTAAAACACGCTGAAATGAAATGAGGAAGGGGAAGAACACTCTTCCAAAGCTCTAACCCTCACTTGATCTTCAAACCACTATAACTTTTGATTCGGAGCTCCGATTGCCACACCGTTTATGGCCACGCGTTCACTGCGTCGAGCTTTACAAAACTCATAACATTGTTATTGAGGTAAAGCACGATTTCCTCTCTCAAATTCCAGCCTTAAATTCGAAATTTTGGGTGAAAAATATTGAGATTTGTGAGCTTTTGATGTTATAGGATCCAACTAGTTTGAAGGAGAGACTTAATCTTGTCTCTTTGATCCTTGAGTATAGTAAGATTCTCGATCCTGGTGGAATTTAATGATTTATGATGTTTGGGTATTTAGTGGGTATGTTTAAATGTGATATTGTTGTTTAGGAAGTGTATATATGTGTGTTGGAGCTTGATTGAGGTTTTGGAAAGATTGGAAAAGGGCATTGGTGTGCTAAAAATATATTTTTGGAGGTGTTAAAGCTTTGAGAGCTTGTGAAAAAGTGATTTGGAGGTGTTCCGGGTTGAGCGGGGAAACGGCTACAGTATGGTTTCGATTTCCTGTATCTAAAATGTAATGTGGTGTAAAAACTTAGGCTAGAGACCCATAAGATACAATTTGGACTATTGATGTTGTTGATTGTTTGAGATGAATTGTGTTGTTATGTATGTGATTAGTGAATTTTGATGTTTGATGGTATGATGCATGAAAGATATGCATGTTTTGATATATGCTTAATGATTGGTTGAGATTGAATTGTGGGTGGAACCATGTTGATGGTGAGGATGATATTAATTGTATGTATTGATGGTTGATGAAAGTGGTATTGTTGGAAATTGGGATGAGGAAAGATATATAACATGATATTGTGTTTGAAATTGAGTTATTTGATTGAGATTGGTTAAAATGGTGGATTGGTGGGTTGTGAATTTGATAAAAATGTAACATATGAGTTGAGGAGGCTTGAGTTTGATTTTTGGTAAGTTTTGGTTGGTTTTGAAAAGGTTTAAAATTGGTTTGTTTTGAGAATGGACTTTTGTGGGTTTGTATGAAAATGTGACTTTTGGGCCTACTCTGACGGAGCATAACTTAGTCTCCAAATCCCTGATTTCTGTCAAACTTATTTAAAAATGAAATTGGATCCGAGATGTTTATGCCGTTCAAAGAACAGATGGAAAATGATTTGAAACGAAGAAGTTATGCCCGTCAGAAGTTTGGGATTTGAAATTGTGATTCTACAGCTTTTTAAACTTAGTAAAATTTTTGGCAGATCATGCTCTCACGCACATGCGTGGCTAACGCGCACGCGTCACTCTCAAATTTTCACACCTCAACGCGCGCACCTGGCCGATGCGTACGTGTCGCTGTACTGGTGCAAGTGCCGAGTAGAAAATCCAGAGAGTTGCGCTGGTATTGTGCTGGTTCTGTGCGAAGAGCACAAAACGCACCCACGCGTATGCGTAACTGATGCGCACGCTTTCATTTGACTTTTCTGCCATCCACGCGTGCGCATGGGCGACGCGCATGCCTCACTCTATTTTTCTGACTTCCACGCGTGCGCATGGGCGACGCACACGCGTGACCCCGTTTTCACCCAAAAATTGATTTTTGAGTTTTCAAAGCCAAATTTCAGACTTCTAAGCCTCCATTCTCACCCTTTATGTCCTAAACACTCATGGTATGCCTAGCGATGGAAAGAGGCTAGGAGACGCGGTAACTTGTGGACGAAGTAAGGGGAGAATTAATGATGAATTATGATTAAAAATAATTATATGGGGTGTTGATGATGATGGTGGAAGTGCTTTATATGCCATGAGCCGAAGGGGTGTAATTGTGAATAAATTGTGGCTAGTTATGGATTGTATTATGAGCCAAATGGCTTAGTTATTGCTGAATTATGACTGAGCTAATATTGAATTATGGCTGAGTATGATTACATATATGCTTATTGAATGAAATGTGAATGTTGCACTTCCACTATCTGAGATACGAGTTTTTTGGGTGAAAGCAGTGGCTAGCCACCACGTGCTCCAGGTGGAGACTCGATACTCTGCTGACCCTATGTCATAAGTGTGGCCAAACACTGTGAAAGTTCCGGATGAGCTCGCCCCCGTGGATAAACACCAGTATGGGTGTTGTGTATATGTATTGATAATTATTATTGGGAATAACTCGAGTTGGGGATGCACGACAGAGGGACAGTCCAATGGTTAGCTACCAGGACTTGTCGGGTTGGCTTTATAACCGACAGATGAGACTCATCAGCCGCTAGGACAGGCATACATCATATGCATTATATATGAATTGTTTGGAATGCCTAATTGACTGCATATTACTTGCTAATTGTCTAACTGCCATATCTGCTTCCTATTTGTACATTTCCCTGTTTGATATAATTGTGTTTCTGATATCAAATTACTGATGGTGGTTGGGAGGTTCGAAGGATCTGGAAAAGGGAGTGCTAGTTAGACTAAAGATCTTTAGTTAGTTACCTATTTCATTTATGGTTTAGTCTGTTTATAAGCTTTGATTATCTGTTAGAAGTTCTAGGATTGACTTCAGCTTTCTCAGGACATTACATGTTAGATATGTGGGTACTGTTACCATACTGAGAACCTCTGGTTATCACCCATGCGAATTTTTTGGTTTTCAGATGCAAGACGTGAGGCTCCTCACTGAGGCATGCTGGAGACTTCTGGATTAGCAAAGATCCTTAGCTCTCGGGAC
The DNA here is from genome assembly GCF_059453495.1 of Arachis ipaensis. NCBI lineage: Eukaryota > Viridiplantae > Streptophyta > Magnoliopsida > Fabales > Fabaceae > Arachis > Arachis ipaensis. The sequence continues at coordinate 92,641,098 of NC_142437.1, read as the reverse complement.
TTTATTTTGGTTTTATGTACTTACTTAGATACTTATTATCTCCACTATATACATATATACTGTGTTGACTCCTCTTAGAGGTTATTTTGGAGAAACATGTTTTGTAATTTGTCTTTTGGGTTTCCTTTGGATTCCTTACTTTATATATATGTGTATACTTCTATACTCGGACCGGTTATCTTCACAAACCGGGTCTTGAGTCTTGATATTCATGTTTTTGGCACTCTTCTATATATATATACTTGCGTTAGCTTGTCCTTTATCTGTTTAGTTATGTTATCGATCGGAGTGTTACGCTTTTCAAATTACGATTTTGTTTTACTCCTTTTTCTTCAAAGGCTCCTAGTTATAAACATTTTTTATACTACTATATATACTAAATTTTAATTTTTGAGGTCGTAATAACTCGCCACCTCTATCTTATGACTTAAGCATAAGGCTCTGTGTGGTAGGATGTTACAAGATCAGTTGGAGTTTGCTTTTTTTGTTGTTTATGTAGTAATATTCCATGTTGATTTTCTATCTGTAAATATAATGAATTGTTTAAATTTTATGTTAGACTTTCTTTTCTTAGGATAGAGTTTTAGGACTGTAACACCCTAACTTTTAGCACGTCATGATCGTATCCAAAGTAAGGCGTTACTAACTCGTTTTTCTTATTAACTGTTTAATATTGAGCCTTTAGTTCGATGTCACGTTTCAATTTTTTAAAGAAATGCTTGAAATTTTTGTTTTTATCAATTAAAATCACATATCAAAGATCATGAAGTAATAGTAGTCACATAGTTATTACTAATAATAAATGTCATACAAAAAAATTCAATATAAAACTCGAATACAATTCCTATCCCTCTGTATAAAATAAAATCTTAAATAACAAAGGCGAGGGAATTCTATGAAAGCAAATCAACTCATAAATAAGTCAAATAATCGCCCGCAGCATCAAACTGAATCTTTGAACCTATGTCACTGAAAGGGTAGAAGATTTCGGTGTGAGAACAAACCACACGTTCTCAGTAGAGAATAAGAATGCCATAAAAGTAAGAAAATAAAATGCAAATAATTAGTCTTACTCAATAAAACTATTTTTATTAAATTGCTAAAAATACTTTTATTTCTACTTTAGATAAATAATTACTTTAAATTTCTAAACACAAAATAGATTTTAATCACAAAATTAGTCATACTAACCATCTCTCAGCCACATAATCATTTCTCAACCACAACATCTTACCTCAATACATCTGTGAACTAACAGCACAAGTAAGGGATTCAAACCAGCATACAAATAAATCAAACAGCACAATCACAGAGAAGTAATACAAGCAAACACAACCAAATATAAATGTGCAAACAATATGATGCATGTCTATTCCAAATGCAGGCCATGAGCTCATGTGTCGGTTGCCTACCCACTCCCGATATTACTCTGGCACGAGTCCCAGATATGCCTTTCCAGATGCATACAGTGTGACTTTCAATGTGCTTATATCTGCAAAACAGTTCTCAGTGTGTGGACGTCCCCATTATACATTTAGCACTAAGGCCCAAACAAAGTCGCTTCTGCTCTCCTGTGGCAGACATTCCTTTACTTAATATATTCATTTAATCCTTGTTCTCTGCTCTCCTCTGGCAGAGATTCCTTTAATTATCTCTCTTTCCTTTACTTTTCGTTCTTCTTCTTTTCTTTCTTCTCAAACCGAACTCAAAACATAACGTAAAGCAAAATTCCTTCTCAAAAGATTGAGTTTAAAACATTATGTTTTTTTTAATAAATCGAATTGAAAACAAAACTCTTTTCGTAATAAATCGAAATCAAATAATATTCTTAAATCAAATTTGCTTTTAAATAACACTTTAAATAAAGTCTTAGTTTTAATAAATTCACATAAGCTTTTTAGGCATTCTTAAATTAAAACATATAACTTTAAAAATAAACCCCTACCTCCGTATGAAATCAAAATCAACAAAAGCTCTGGAAAAATTTTCTGACCGAGCTGCTGAAGAGAAAAGCGTCAGAAATCGTGTGTGCCTCCTAAAACTCCAATTGGCCAAACTCAAGAGAAAGAGGAGCTACGTCACCGTCAGCTTTCACCGAACAAAAGTAACGCCAACACATAAAAAAGGAAGATACGAACACTTTTATCAGATTAGATTTTTTATTGGAGTTACAGATTAAAGAAATCGAAAAAAAATGATGGAGGATCACGATTTCTCTCAAGGTTACTCTCGGCTCTCTCTCTTTTTCTTTCTTAGTTTCGTTGAACAATACGAGAAATAGGAAGATTTTGTGATTAATGATAGTGATGTGGTGGCAAAACTATAGTAAGTGTCATGGACTTATATGTATATATATGTTTATATGCTTACACGTAGGGGTGTGCATGGGCCGGGTGAAGCTGGGTTTGATGTGACCCAGACCCGACCCGAAATATATACCGGGCCTATTTGTTAGACCCGAACCCGACCCTAGACCCGATGAAACCTATACACTTTCGGGCCACGATTATACCGGGTAAAAACCGGGCCGTTAACATTATATTACCTTGATACCTTCTTGTAAGTTAGCATGTAAAATATCCAAATTTTCAAGACTTCAATCATTATTTGACATGGTAAAATTCACTTAGAAAAATATAATAAGAACCAACTCTTCTCTAAAATTAAAGCATAACCATAATCAATACTAATATTGCCTAATAACACCAAATATTTAAATCAATACAAATAACACAAGATTATGCATTAGTCTAAAGTCTTATGCATTTTAAACATAAAATATTAACTTATAGTCTTATATATAATGACTAATAACACAAAATATTAAGGTTTACAACACTTAAATTTCACATAATAATAGCCACCATCCATCACTAATAACACAAAATATTAATTATGTATGATGACCGGGCCACCGGACCGATTTCGGGTGACCCGAGCTATGGCCTGGACCCGACCCGAAATAATGACCGGGTCTATTTTTGAGACCCATACCCGGCCCTAGACCCGATAAAATCACACCAAATTAGCCCCTAAAGTGTTCGAGACCGGGCCGGGCCGGGCCATGCACACCCTAGTTACACGTTTCTATTTCTTCCTTTCTTTACTATATATATATATAATACGTTTCTATTTCTTCCTTTCTTTATTATATATATATTTTAGGAAAATAATAATAATAATAATAATAATAATAATAATAATAATAATAATAATAAATTTAAACTTTACTTCTCAAAATAATTTTTAATAAATAATTTAAATTAATAAAATAAATCATAATTAAATTATACTTTAAAAATTTAAAAATTTTATTTAATTTTTTTTGTTAAAAATAGATTTCTTAAAAATAAAATCTCAATATAATATAATAACTCATAAATAATTAATTATTTAAATTTCAAAAATCTGGAGCCTTACAAGAACAAAAGTAGGAGAAGGCCGCATAGTGACGCTTTTTTGAAATCCTTGTTTGTTGAAAAATTGTGGAGTTATAAGAGGTTGTGCACTAAAATGGTTAGGATTTGATGTTTTATTCAATGTGTGTATGTCATAATTTATGCCTACAGTTATTTTTTTTGTGAAAATTGTTATATTTATTTGATGGATGTCTTTAAATTAAGAAAAAATTCTATCGAGTTATCGTTTAAATTGTTTAAAACATGTTTGGTTTGTTAGAAAATGATAATTGTATTTCGTGGGAGATTCTAATTATAAGGTACACTATGTCAAATTTTCTAAAAATTTTAATAACTTGTGTTGTTGGTTGAATTCTAGGGTGTGTGTTGCAATATGATTCCAAGTCATCGTCTATGGATGTATGATAGGGATAACGGTGGAAGAGGGTTTAAAACCTGAATTCTTTGAGAGGTTTGACGCGTTTGTTATGCATGTCTTTAGCATGGAAGCGTTTAGGTCTAAAGGCGTATCTAGGTGTTCGTGTCATAAGTGTCAACTGACTAAGTGGTTAGGATCTTATAACGCTTCATCTCTACCGTAATGGGTTCAAAGATGGGTATTGGATGTGGACAGAACATAGAGAAGCGGATGAGCATGGAATTAACCGTTCTACCTTGAATTGAATAGGTCTGATGGTCGATCAACGAGGGTTCAAATGGTGACAGAACTAAACATGGAAGAAATGAATTGGGAGGGTAACCAAGAGAGATACAACGAGATAGTGTTTGATGAAATGGGTGCTACGGAATTGGAAGAGGCTGAACAAGAGCCTAACCCAGAGACAAAGAGATTTTATCATCTATTAGAATTTATCACGAAACCTTTGTTCGATGAGTTCATTCATTCGAAGTTGTCTGCATGTGTTAGAATGATGAGTATTAAGTCAGAGTCAAATCATACCCAAGAGTCTTTTGGTAAGTGGGCCACTCTTTGCAACGAACTGGTACTTGTCAGAACCACTGGCATCCTTCGAAATCACTATGAAGCAAAGAATTTAGTTTCAAAATTGTGAAAATTGATCATTATTTGAATGGTTGTATGGTGTGTTACAAGAGGGATGCATACCTAACTAAATGTAGATTTTGTGGATCACTGAAGTTTCAAGTAGAGAGAGAAGATTAGTAAACGGCAGTTAAAAAGAGTTCCAAATGAAACGGATGCACTACTTGCCCTTAATCCTTAGACTAAAATGATTGTATGTATTTATGAGTTCGGCCCCTCACATGACCTGGCATAATAACAAGAGAGATGATGGAATCATGACTCACCCATCACACGGAAAGCTTGGAAGCATTTTGACCGGGTCCATCCTACATTTGTGAGCGAGCCTAGAAATGTTAGACTAGCTTTGTGCTTTGACGGGTTCGTACCAAATTCTAATTTCGGTAACGCACACTCTTGTTAGCCTATAGTGTTGACACCTTATAACTTGAGTCCCGAAATGTGCATGAAAGACCCATACATATTCCTAACTTACATTATACCTGATCCCAGCAATCCAAAGGCCAAAAGAGATGTCTTCTTGCAGCCCTTGGTGGATGAGTTAAAGGAGTTGTGGATCCATGGTATAAAAATGTATGATATTTCGACGAAGACAAACTTCCAATATCATGCTCCATTAAAATGCACCATTAACGACTTTTCTGTATACGGGATGTTATCAAGTTGGTCCACTCAAGACAGAATGGCATGTTCCATTTGTATGGAGGATACAAAGGCATTTTGGTTGACGAATGATGGTAAAAATTCGTGGTTTGATTGCCATTGAAGATTTCTTGACATGGATTATCCTTTTTGGCGCAACAAAGACTTGTTCAAAAAAAAAAATAAAAGTGAACAAGAAGAAGCACCTGTGAGGTTGGGTGGTAGGCAAGTTTGGCATCATGTCAATAGAATCTCAAGGATTGTTGATAACAGGGTAGGTTTGAGACCTCCAAGATATGGCAGGAAGCATAATTGGACTAAGTAGAGTATATTTTGGGAGTTGCCTTATTGGAATGATAACTTGGTTGTTGGTTTGACATTGTCTTGATGTGATACACATTGAAAAAAATATGTTTTTTAATATCATGCACATAGTAATAGACGATGAGCGAACAAAAGATAACGATAAGGCTAGGTTTGAATTGGCAGGCATTTGCAGGTGGCTAGATCTGAACTTAAAGAGACTTGAAAATGGGCAGTAGGCTAAACCAAAGGCGGTGTTTGCTCTAACAAATAATCAGAGATAAAATATTTGTAGGTAAATTAGATGATTGACGTTTTTTGATGGTTACACCTCTAACTTGAGTAAGTGTGCAAACATCTCACAGGATAGGCTTGCTGGGTTGAAGAGTCATGATTGTCATGTCTTTATGGAGTCTTTGCTTCCTAACGCATTCAGAGAACTTCCAACCAACATCTAAAAAACCCTCACAGAAATAAGTGAGTTTTTTATGGAGTTATGTGCTACGAAACTTAGCATTAATAATCTCACAGTCATGTACAAGAATATTCTCACCATACTTTGTAAGCTAGAGAGGATATTTTCTCCATCCTTTTTTGACGTTATGGAACACTTAACAATCCACCCACCGTATGAAGCAATACTATGTGGGACGGTCCAATTTAGATGGATGTACCTATTTGAGAGGATAATTGCTTCACTCAAACACACTATGAAGAACAGAGCTCGGATTGAGGGCAGTATTTGCGAAGCATTCCTAGCTAACGAAAGATCTGTATTTTTCTCATTCTATTTTTAACCTCATGTTAAGTCACGTAGAACAAGGGTTGGAAGAAACGCTGAGAGGAGAGAATCTTCGTCAAGTAGAACATATCCAATCTTTGCTCTGGAAGGATCTGCAATGGGTGCGAAAAATGACTACTAGTTAGAGCAGAAAAAAAATCAATGCCGCACATCTGCCTGTGTTGCTTAACTATGAACAAATTTCACCCTACCTGATGTGACTTTTTCAAGTCTTTGTAAATATTGCAATCAATAAGATACTAACATTCTTATCTAATCAAAACTTCTTTATCCTATTCTATCATATAGGTTATTCCAAGAGGCAAATCCTGATACCTTATTGAACAATTTTTCACAATAGTTTAGAGAATATGTTAGCGTGCATCTAACTTGTAACATCCTAATTAGGCTAAGCCTTACCTCGCATCGTAAAGCAAAGATTAATCAAAGGTTACGACAGTTCTAAGCTCATACATATAATATATAGAAATAATTAATATAATCTAAAAGCCCGATGAAGAATATAGCTCATAACAGAATTTGAAAAGTACAAAACGTACTAATGAAGCTACTAACTTAAAGTACTAGATATAGATATAAAATAACAAAAGATAATAGTATAATAGTATAAGAATCTAGCCACGGCTCGCGGAGTTTAAGCCAGCTAGCTGTATACAGACTATACAGAAATCAGAAGTTAAAAACAGCTTATACAAGTTTTTCCTCTCAAAGTAATGCCTCTAGGAAAAGTAAAATACAAAAGATGAGAGATGAATACAAAAGAATCAAAAGACATCCAAAACAAAATGAAGATCCTCCGCTCTGTCACCACCAAAGCAACTCCCCGAGGTGGGTTGCAACCTGCATCTGAAAACACAACAGAAATATGGTATGAGAACCGGAGGTTCTTAGTATGGCAACAATTCCTAGTGATGTAAGATATAAGACCCCGGGATGCCAAAGGCAATCCTATACTTCATATCTATCAAAAGATTCATCTTAAAGCATAACTAAAATAGTAAAGCATCATTTAAAACCGTAACATAATCTTAAAACCTTAACAGTACAAAAAGGATAATCTAACTTAAAGGATTTTCTATTCTAACAGATCTCCGCTATCCCACAACCTACATCAACCTATCCTCCATGCGATCCCATCACCACCGCCTTCCGAACCTCCTCAATCCCAGTAGAAAGCACAATTAATATCAATGCAAGTAAAACACAAGTATAGGCATATATAGCAAATAATTCAAGTAGGCAATTAGACATGTTATACAAATAGGCAAACAATTACAAGTCAGCAAAGCAAACAAATAACTAGAAGATGCACATGATGAATGCCTGTCCTATTGGCTGTGATATCACATTGTCGGTTCAACTGCCAACCCGACACATCTTCATGGAGATGTTGCCCTTCGAAATCATCATTGGGAACCCCCGAGATATGGTGCTCGGAACACCGTCCAGGATTTTGTGCCTGCACACTCTATTGATCCGAAGGGATGCGAGCGGGATACTCTTGCCACAGACTTCACATCTCAACGCAAGCGAGACGAACCACTGCCCTTACGCCGCCGCCGCTACTTTGACAGGCGGGATCCAACCGCTGTCCCTGCCGGGCGCATAGCATCTCAACAATCTCAGTATAAAACAATGATATAGTGGTTTTCAGAAAACATTTTCAGTATATCATGGATCCATCATTTCATTCCGAGTCCTCGACTCATCTCAATCACTGTCAATTTAACATTTTCATTCCGAACTCAATAGTTCGTCAATTTCTCAATTCATAGATCTTTCTCCCTTCTCATTTCACCTAGCCATCCTCAGTACACCAGAAACCTAAGCCTCCATTCTCTAACTTTTCAAAATAATACCAATTTAAACCTCCTAGGACCCTTTCCATACTTTGATACCTAAAATTAAGCCCAAGAGTCTTAAAATGGTATCTCAGAAGTGTACAAGCTTGTTGGAAAGATGAAATAGTTAAAAACAAGAATTTAGTTTGAAAAACAGGGCATGTGCGTACGCACAGGGGTGTGCGTGCGCACGCCTAGAGAGATTTTCAAAACATGTGCATACACATAGACGTGTGCGTACGCACAAGTACAAAATTTCACAATTCTGTTCGCTCGCACAAGGTGTGCTAGCGCCCTCAACAGACTGCCCTTCCCAACGTGTGCGTGCGCATAGGTTGTAAAACTTCGTTGGTTATGTGCACGCACAGGTTGTGCTAGCGCTCTAAACAGAAAGCCTTCCCCTGTGTGTGTGCGCACAGGTTCGAAAAATCACAGGGGTGTGCGTGCGCACAAGGCTGTGCATGCGCACATACCAGAAATCATAAAATTCTACAACTTTGCAGAATTTCAGATTTTGACACCAAACTTTGAATGATCATAACTTTCTCTACAAAAATCCAAATTTTACAAACTTTATATCAATTTGAAGATTTTTTAATGATAATTCTAAAAAACTTTCAACAAATTTTGAAAACTGAGGCACCAGTTATGGCCCGTCAAAGTTCACTAAAAACCAGTTTTTACCAAATTCCATAAATTTCTCAATTCCTTGCAATACACAACCAAAACCAAATCAAACCATTCCAAACTCCAATTTTCATCATAACTCACCCTCTTTGTCAGTTTCCACCATTCATACCAAATTTTCCACCCATTTTACTATATCATCATCCTCAACATCACATATATCATACTAAACCATTTTTCAATCCACACAATCATCCATCATCATTATATCATTAGCAATCATCATAATTAAACTCATTCAACCTCAATATCACTCTTCAACATCATTGTATCAACATTAACAATCATAATTCATCGAAATATCCAAAGCACATCAAATCATCATGCATCATATCTCAACAATTCCAACAACCAGTTTATTTCAATTCTATCCTATGGGTCACTAGCCTAAGTGTTCAGAAATATTATATATTACATAGAGAAAACTGAAACCATACCTTGACCGATTCCCAATATGTACTAAAACTAAAAATTGAGTGCAAGGCAAGCCTCCAACCACAACCAAGCCACCAATCAACTCCAACAAGCACCAACAAGCTCCAATAATTGCCAATAACCACAACTTCAAGCTATAATACACATAATTCATAACCAATCAACCTAGGGTTCAACTTAATCACAATTTCACAAGGTTCAAGAGCAACTCACCTTACCCAATAGTTTTGGAAGCAAAACCCAATGGTAATCAAGTGCTAGAGTGTACCTAAACACCCAAAACACAAGATTTCACTCAAAATCAAAACCCCAAAATTCGAATTTCACAAGGGCACGAAACTGGGAAGGGAATTTCGAGTTCTTACCTACACAAGTGCTAGAGAATTAACGGGCTCGGCGAGAGCTTTGCGTAGCTGCCAACGGCATGTGAATCGGAGCACCGTAACTCGAGATATCGCGGATTGAAGTGAAATGTGAATAGTGCTCTCTCTTCTCCTTCTCCTCTCAATGTGCAGCTGTGTTTGTGTTGTGTTTGAGTGTGTTAATGGCTGAAAGGGTTCACTTATGAACATATATATATATATATATATGTTGTGCTTGGGCCCAACTTGGGCCCGGTCCAACCCGTTAGCATTTTCAGTCTGTTTGACCCAACTTTGGGGCAAACCTTTAAAATTAACGTCCGATTTTTTTATTTCTAATATTTTTTTAAGGTTTTCGACTGTTTTAAATTTTTCTCGCACAGTCCCAGGTAGACTTAAACTGGTTCGACCGGTTCAGTTGCCGGTTCGCAGTTTTTCGTAGAAAATACATTTTTTGACTCAGAAAAACCTACTGAGTCCAAAAATCATATTTAAATCTTCCAATTCTCATTCTAAATTGTCAGATCCTATTTTGGGCAATTTAATTATCTAATTAGACGGTTAATTAGTCGTGGTTCTTACATAACTGACACAACAGATTAGGAACTAGTTGTACTTGGTTGGGGCCCAATGAATACAAGCACTTTTCTATATACAATGTTAATGAATATTAGTTCCATTCTTTACAGTAGTTGATTGGAAGGAAAATAGATAACACCGGAGTTTGGGTTCATGGGAATTCAGGCAGTGGTCATTCTAATTGGTTTGGTGTGTTGAACAATATACTTCAATTAGAGTATTTCTGTCGCACTACGTACAAAGTGTGCATGTTTTAAATATGAATAGTATGATCCAAGTTTGCGACAAGGAACACGAAAGCACAAGGACTACGATATCACTGAAGTTAATATAACCAGGAAAGAGAGGCACTACGATCCTTTTATTCTACCTCAAAATGCACGACAAGTATACTATTTGTCTTATCTGAGTTCATGCAAGTCTAGATAGGTTGTTGTAGTTAAGACTAAGCCAAGAGGCCGCATCGAGTCTGATGGGACAGAGGGTCAGGAACCTTACCAGATTGATGACCCAACTCTTTTGAAAATGGTGGTTGATACTAGTGATCCGATCACCCTTAGGTTGGCTGTTATGAATGATGATATCATTGACCTTGGAATAGATGACAATGCACTACCACCAAAGGACGATGATATTTAAGAAGACGGAGTCGATGGCGACGGAGAAGGGGAAGACGAGTTTAATGATCAGGAAACTACCTCGGAAGAGGAGGATGGTGAACTAGAGGAAGAAGATGATAAATCTGAATATCATTGTTTCAAATATTTCAATTACCATCATTCCGCATTTTTAATTTGTATCACATTAGGTTTAAAGCATTGTTTTAATTATTAATTATCAGGGTACATTATATATGGATGAAGAAAGATCATTAAAAAAAATTTACCGTCAGAATTACCATCGTAATATATTGACGGTAACAACTCAGCCAAATTTTCAAAAATAATCTAAAGAAAAATATTTTCTTCGGCATTACCGTAGGATTAATCCAGCGATAAGATGGCGCAAAGGCGTATGCTTCGGCGCCAACGTTACCGTCAGAAAATTTTTTATGGTAATTCGTTACAGATTTTATTTTCTTGATAACCATATTCCGTCGTAAAATCTTACACAAATTACCATCGGACGAATAAAATTCGATGGTAATTTGTTACTGGTAAGGTTTATTCCGACGCAAAATTCGACAGTAAACAGTGTATCGTCAAATTTTATTCGTTTTTTCGACGGTATATTCAATGGTACTCAACGATTTTCTTGTAGTGATCATTAGTAATTTATATTTCATCAAATTATTATCTCATATGATTTTTTGAGATAAATTTGGTTGATGACTATATACCAGTTCAGTGGGAGTTAGTATATTTTTGCCAGTCTTGTGTGTTAGTAACATTTCTCTTTTATATTAGAAATTCGAATATATTGAAATAATTCTAAAAGTAGATTTAGATTATCAAAAAAGAATGATGTTGAAAGACCTTAAAATGATTTGATATATAAGATTACAAATAAGGTTATAATCCCTTCAACTCTATGAGAGACAAGTATAATCTTATTAGGTGTCTCAAGAATGTTATAAAATTTAAAGTGTATAAGGTTTCTTATGTTTCAACAGTAGTTTGATAGATACTAAATCTATACACTTATAGTTATTTTGTATATTATTGGTATTTTCGGCAGATATTTAAATAAGTTAAATAATGGATCACTAAATAGTAGTTAAACAATTTTTTTATAGCAAAACATTACATATATATATATAAATAAAGTTAGATCATTTGGTATTTAGATTCTTACTTTTTTGGAGGTCAAGACAATTTTGATCCATTACATGTATATTCATATGCTCATTAGAAGAGTTTTTTTTTTTTTTGCACTCAATTTGAAAGAGTTCTTTAAAAATGTGTTGAGAAGAAACTTGTTACTCTTTTCACTAAAGTATTTGAATAGAATATTTTTTGAGAAAATCTAATTTGGTGACTATAAAATATTTGTTACAAATTATAAAAATAGATTTAAAAGACCATTTGAGTTATTTTATGGCAATGTGTCAGTAGTTTAATATTTTAAATTGTTAAATAAAAGAGTTCAAAATGTTTAAGTGTCTATTGAGCATATTAGCACAAACTCCACAGATGCAAGCATATTTGTTTAGTAAAAAATAAACACCCAATGTCTTTCATGTGGATGCTATTCAAGTAGGTATTATATCATTTTATGATATGTTATTTCAGTAGGAGTATGCATTTGAATTCTCATATTATTTAGACAAATTTATGCTATAGATGTTTCTGCAATAGTAAAATATTTAGTTTTATTTTCACCCTGACTTATGAACTCATAAAATTTATTAAAGTTGAAACAATTAAATAGATATGCATGAGATTATTTTCACATATAATTTTCAAGTTACTCATCCAAATTTAATCTATGTTGTTAAGTATATTATTATGGTGTCATCATAGTTCAATTATGACTCTAATCTATTTATGGGTAATGCATATAATTGATTATAATCACATTAGCTATTTATTGTTATAAATGTTAAATGGAATAAGTCATTGTTACTTTGATTTGGGTTAAAATGTTTTACAACAAAATATTCTATTTTACTTGGATCTTCAGGGTTTAATGGAACTACTAACCAAGTATAAATAGAGTTTTAGAATTTTGGTTGGTATTTAATATACCAAAATCACTTTGCAACCCTTGCCTCATCAGAAAATTGTTATTCAACTTAAAATAAAGATTTGGTATATTTTAATTGAAAAAGATAAAAAATACACAAAAATTAAACTCTCAATTATGCTCATAAATTCAGGTACGCTTCCATTCTCACATATCTTTTTTAATGGTTTATTATAAATGATTTTGGAGTTAAAGAATTCAAGAATTTCAACATAAGAACTTACATTCGTTAATAAATAGGGATAGAGATAAGGGAGATATTTGTTATACGAATATTTTTTAAATTTTTGTAACTTGTTAAATAATATAACCCTTGATTCTATGTATATAAAAATTTAAAATTAGAATCCCAATAATTATATTTTTTGTTAATATGGATTCTAAGAAATAATAGTATTGTAAAAGTGAGATCAACAATTTATGAAAAATTTTATAAGTTTGAAATGATTTAATATTAAAATAGTGTAAATTTTTTATGTTATTTTTAGCTTATGTTGTGTTTTTTAAATAAAAATATTATAAATTTTTATTTTTTAAAATTAAATTATAGTAAATTATATTGTACTATATATATTATTTAAGAAATTTTCTACTTTTATTAATATTAAATATCTTTATTCATGTCATCTACAGACCATAAATACTATTAAACAAAAATATGTAACAAATACAAAAAGAAAATAAAAAATAATTTTCTTAACAATAGGTAGGGGTGTATATGGTCTGACCCGACTCGAATATTCGGTCCAGCCCCAAACACTTTATTAGGGGCTAATTTGGTGTGATTTCATCGGGTCTAGGGCCGGGTAAGGGTCTCAAAAATAGACCCGGTCATTCTTTCGAGTTAAGTCCGGGCCATGGCTCGGGTCATCCGAACTCGACCCCGTGGTCCGGTCATCATACACAATTAATATTTTGTATTATTAGTGATGGATGATGGCTATTCTTATGTGAAATTTAAGTATTGTAAACCTTAATATTTTGTATTATTAGTCATTATAAGACTATAAGTTAATGTTTTATGTTTAAAATGCATAAGACTTTAGACTAATGGCATAATATTGTGTTATTTGTATTGATTTAAATATTTAGTATTATTAGACAATATTAGTATTGATTATGGTTATGCTTTAATTTTAGAGAATGGTTGGTTCTTGTTATATTTTTATAAGTAAATTTTACCATGTCAAATAATGGTTGGAGTCTTAGAAATTTGGATATTTTCACATGCTAGCTTACAAGAAGGTATCAAAGTAATGTAATGTTAACAGCCCGGTTTTCACCCGGTATAATTGGGTCTAGGGCCAAGTTTGGGTCTAACAAATTGGCCCGGTATATATTTCAGATCGGGTCTAGATCACATCAAACTTGATTTCACCTTATTCATGAACACCCCTAGCAATAGGAATGTGGATGCACTCCTTAGAGAACTTCTTTATCATTTTTAGTATGTTTGTAATTAATTTTACTTTAGTCACGTTAGATTTAGATATTGAATTCACTTTCATCTTTGAGGTAGTAAGTTTTCAAAAGTTACACTAATTTTTTTACTCTACTAATCACACATCAAAAAAAGAAATAGGTATATAATTGTAAATGTATGACTGATATTAAATTTAAGGGCAAAAAAAAAGTATATGCTAAGATCTTATTCTAATCGTGATAATAAACTAGAAATATAAATGCAATATCACAATACACATATCTTGTGTTGAAAAAAAAATATATTTTGGATAAGATAGATAAGTCTCATTTTTACTAGAGATATTCATGGATCGGGTAAAATCAGGTTTGTAAAAACTTAACTCGATCTTAAATATTAACTGGATCTATTTTTGTGACTTTTACTCAATCTTAGACTCGATAAAACTTTATTACTTTCAAACTACAATAAAATTAGATTTAGATCGAATGAAAATCGAGTCTAAATGAAGTCTAAAACTAAATATTGAACTTCATATATTATACTAAATTTGTGTGATAATAGAAAAAAATAGAGAAAAATAAAAACTTTTTAACATTAGTATATCACATTTTAAAAATTAAATATATTCATTAAAGATCTATAATGTCACAAAAAAATAGTAATAAATATCAAAATCAAAATAAATGAATATATATCTATATGGATTAAACTACTAAAGAACACATTACATGCATAGAACATATATTATTCTCATAAGCAACACCCATAAATTTGTAAAGAACAAGAAGAATCTAATAAAAAATAAATAAATATTAGTAGAAAAATAAATTACAAGAATAGAAAGGAAAACTCGCTGTAAGAAATAGTTCAGTATCATCCAAAAAACAGAAATAGAGTTGAGCGAAACAAGATAGTGAGATATGATTTTGAAACAAAGAAGGAAAAGAAGAGAAAAAAAAATAGTAGTGAGGTAATGCTTGAGTTTAGTTGCACCAAGAGATGAGTGTAGATCATAGTTTATATTTTTTAGTTTCTTATTTAAATACCGGATCGGATGACCTAAACCTTGGCTCTAATCTTGTTGAGTAATTTAAATTTATTTTGGATTTGAACATGTCCAAATATAATTGGGCCAAATTTTATCCAAACCAACTGGCTTGAGCTGAATTGAGCCATAAACACCAACTTTTTTTAATAATAAAGATCATATTTATCATTTTAGACAAATATAGTAATATATACATTTTATTGTAGTACATAACAATTTTGCAACCACATATATTACATGGATAAAAATGGTGATATAGAGTCTAAAAATTTTCGCAAGTGATACCTGTGAAATAGCCTTATTTCGCTCTCATGGAATACAAAATAGGTTGGAGATTTTTTTTTTTTCCTAAGAGAAAGTTTTCGGTAGTGAAATAAAACAAATTTGCATTCTAAGAGCGTAAAATTGTGGAAAAGAGCATTGTATTAATGAACACTGAAAAATAGTTAGAAAGATAGCTATTTTACAGGCAGAGAATGTAAAAACATAATAACATACAACTCTTCAGATGTATATATACCAAAGAAAGAAGGTTTAACAATGCTATTTCTTTTCTCCTTCCACAAAAACACAAGTTTCGAAAATGCAATAATTATATGTAAAGATGATAAGGCACTGTTTGAATGCAATAACTCCATTATTATGCATACTTGGAGGTTACATTTTTTGATAGAGCTTAAAAGTAGGATTCTGGTAACATAGAAATGTTGGAATTAAGCACATTAAGAAAGTTGGATATAGAAATATTTGATATAAACTATTTTGGCTAAAAGATGATGATCACGTGCATGATATGTTCAATTGTCATGGTAAGATTATGACTGATCAAGTGATAGAGTTTTGCATTGAGTTGGTAGACATCAGTGGTAGTTCTTCATCGTCAAGTTCAATTCCAATAAGTTTCTAAGGTAGGACCTAGTTATAGGGGAAGAACCGAAATTGGTGTCGTGGGACTTTGATCCCTTATCTAGTGTTCGAACCCGATGAAGTTGCGTCTTCCGAAGATTCCAAGTCAGACGAGGAGTGGGTCCGAATTGACTCTGATAGTAATAGTAACGGCGAGTTGGAGTTCGTCCTAAAGATGAAACTATGTAGAATTCCTCCATCACGGTATAACTTGCCACCACTAGTACCACTTTCTAATCGCACCCAAGTTTCAAGCTACTATTCGACATTGGACATTGATACTATGCAAGAGGACTCGATGCCCTTTGGTCCAGGAGGCCCTGACAACTACAACATAGAAAGGAGTGTCGAGCTGCGGGTTGGGCATAGATTTTACAACAGAGAGAGTCTGTCCACTTTGCCATCAAGAATTACAACATTCGAAGAAGTGTAAAACATTGGGTGCTCGAATCTGATTTAGCGAAGTATTATTGTTGATGCTCGAATTATATGAAGTTGTTAATAAAACGTTCAGGTTGCATATTGCCATAATCTTGGCTAGAGGGAGATTCGTAAGTATGAAGCATCGCATACATGCTTAGCACATACAATCTCCCAAGATCATTCTTAGGTTGGTAGCAATTTTATTTGCAAGGTTATGTTTCCTAAGATAGAAGGTATCATGATCTTTTTTGTTTGGAAAAGAGTTCCATATTTATTATTATAGGTAAAAAAACCAAAATATTGACATGTTTATCAATTTTGATAATCATTTTATTCTGATAAGGATACTACAAGGTGCCGTATAACAGAGTTATAGGTTTAAGCTTTTGTACCGAAAAGTTTGGATGGCAAAACAAAAAATTATTACTTAGATTTGTGAAAATTAGAAAAAGTCATACAACTAGCTTTTGAGGTTGCTTAATGTGATATAACAATATTTGAACGGTACACGATATCAAGCTGGTACCACATTATAAAGATTTTCTACGACACTTTGATACCATGTAGTTTGATAAGATGTTTTGGAAATTTTCTCCATACATTGAAACATTCAAGTATTGCAAGCCGCTTGTATCTATTAATAATGATACACATTTATATGGGTGATACAGAAGGTTCTACTGATGACAATTGAATAAGGCAATAACTCAAATATTCTTCTCATTGTTTTGCCATTGGTTGAGTCATAGGAAACATAATCCTAGTTGTTCTTTTTAAGGAATTCACAGCAATATATGACTCCATAACAATGTATTTTTGCCATATCTGACAGAGTTGGAGCTATCCATGCTGTAATAGTCGAAGAGGGTAATATGTGGCATCCTCCAAAAAATGTACCATACTTATTGTATCCATTATATGGCTTTCAATTTCATGAGGTAGTTCAAACGTAAAGAAAGAAAGTGAGCCTTATTAATACATCATTTTTCCAACTACAAAGCAATACATGTGGTACATAAATGTATTACGAGATCTCAAACCGGAATATGAAACTTAAGCAAATACATTCTACAACGAAGTCTGGTTGCAACATTATTATGACTCCAATAGAAGGTTTGACCGCATGACAATCAACTTATCTGAGTACATCAATGCGATAAAAAGGAGACACATCCTCTAGTTTTAGCATTATGGCTGTTCATGTATATTCGTTAACAAAATTTATTTTTTTCATCTTGAATCTACATAATCGTAATATATTTTGTTCCTGCCTGGTGCTCGAGCCGAGGTATGCGTCGGAGGCTACTCTGAGGATTCCTGCACGTTTCTCCCCGGAAGGCGTTGCATTCCAGATTTGAGCCTCGTTCGAGCAGTGGGAGGTACCTGCAAAGGGACTCCGAAGTTTAAGTCAGCTTATGCTCAGGAGTAAATTAAGAATAACGAAAGTAAAATAGCAAACTTCCTGAAAGGGCTGAGAGTGATTTGAGTGATGTCTCATTCGAAGTGTGTTTGAGCTATCTGCGTAGCTGTATTTAAGGTGGGAGGATACGTTAATGGCCTCGAGATTCTCGGCCCATATCCGATCTTAGTGACGTGTTCTTACCTCGAAGATGAACGTTAAGAGTCCGACCTATTATTTTATGTTTTGTTTGTTGAACGTGGTCTTCCCGAGGTATAACGGCGGTCCGATTTTGTGGGTACAGATCACAGCCCCCAAGCTTGACTTGCTTAAGTTGGTGGCAAGTTAAGCTTTAGCCTTTGACTGTCGTTATGCCTTTTTTGACTTATGTCTTAGCCCCCAAGCTTAACTTGGTGCCGTTTTAGTGCTGAGTTTGATGCCTTGATATTTGTGAGGAAATGACGTTTTGTTGGGGATCGAAGAGTTTGCATTTATTACTGATTGGATTTTTGAAATGATGTTTTTTGGGAATGGGTGTTAGTGGGTCCGGGTTTCTAGGCAGTTATGTCTTAGTCATTTGAAGGGTTTTAAACGATCGGACGGTTGGGGTTTGCTTAGGATTTTGATCGTGTGATAGTGTAGTTTGTATTGGGGAGGTTTTACTTAGCATTTTTCACTTTATTTCTTCAGAAGAGGATGGCTTCGAGAGGTTAGTACTCTTTTCTTCCTTCCTTCTTGTCTTCTTCTTGTTTGTTTTTTATCTGTCGTTTCTGCTTGAGGATGAAGCCAGAAGATAAAGTTGTTGAGGTTAAGGATGACCTTTACGAGTGGGTTCATGCTGATATTAAGTGTCGGGCATCTCTTTTTCAAAACCCCAAGATGCTTGTGTCACTTAACAGTCGCGGCTGGATTCGTGAAGGCTCCCATTGTTGTATTGAGTTGGTTGCGTGTAATGGGGAAGAGAGGGTGTGCGAAAGGAGGGGGGATTGGGCATATTTTTATGCTTACATTTTTCTCTTTTCTGAGTTGAATGTAAAGCTTCCTTTTACTGAGTTTGAGTGTTTGGTTCTTACTCAGTTGAATTGCGCCGTTTCTCAACTTCATCCGAATGCATGGGCCTTTCTTCGGGGATTTGAGATTTTGATGTTATTTCTAGACTATGCGCCTTCTCTTAACTTGTTCTTTTCTCTCTTCCAGTCGAAAGGGGTGCGTAAAGGTCTCTGGATTAACTTGAGTAGTTATCCGGGGCGCTCCATTTTTGCTCTATTTAAATCCTCTTTCAAAAGTTTTAAAGAAATGTTTGTAAAAATCCGTTCTGCTAAAACTGAATACCCCTTCTACCTTGATGGGGAGTTATGTGAAAAGCTTCCACTCTATTGGTGCCTTGAGCCGATGCAGGCTCTGGATGCCTTGGAGCGGTCAGAGGAGGAGGATTTTGTTCTTGAGTTTCTTATTGAGTGTTTTTCGTCTGCGAAGTTGTTGTCTATCGTTGAGCTTCTTCAGCGTCAAAATGATTCTGCTGGTTTATCCGAGTATATTGGTGGGTTTATATTTTCTTCCGAACTTCGACTGTGAATTTGTTTTGTTTTTAACAAGATTTTTCGTATTTGTCCAGGTGGAAGGGTTCCGAACTTGTCTTCGGATAGGATGCGTACATTCTTGGAGAAGAAACGTGAGGTGAAGGGTGGAACCTCTGCTAGCAAGATTCTGAAAGAAGCTGCTGCTGAGTGTGCACAGTCTAGCGCAGTTCCTCATGGCGAGAAAAGGAAAAGCCCTGAACCTGAGGATTCCCTTGAGGTACTGTCTGGTTTTGACTTCGCTAGTGGTGGTAGGGTTAAGGGAAACTTAAAAAACCAAATGTGCTTTCATGGCTTTACTGCTGGTAGGAGCTCGGATTCTGTCTGGAGTGACCGTTTTCCTTATTTTGCTCTTTCGAAAAAGGTCATACAGAACCCTTCTGACTTCAATCTTTTGAATAACGCTGGGAAAGAGGCGGTTGGCCAATACGTCCAGGTATTGATTTTGTTTATTCTGTTTCTTCATGGTTTTCTCTGGAATTTTAAGTGACCGATTCTTTGTTATGCTTTGTAGGTTGTGGCAACCAGGCTCCTGTGCATTGGTCGGGGTCTGGAGCTCTCTGGTGGTCAGGAGAAAAGGGATGCTGAGAAGATCAAGGATCTTGAGAAATTGTTGGGTGAAAGGGATGGTTTGATTCTAGATCTTACAAAGCGCCTGAAAGAATTGGAGGGTGAGGTAGGGAATTTACAGAATCAAGTCCGTACCCTGCAGCAGCAATCGAAAGACTATGATGTTGAGAAAGGTGGTTTCACAGCTCGGATCGAGGAGCTCGAGGAAAGTGGTATAGAAATATTTGCTGCCGGCTTTGACCGAGCAGTTAATCAGGTTTCTGTGTTTGTTCCCGACTTTGATATCGGTCAATTTGACGTTACAAAGATAGTAGTCGAAGGGAAGTTAGTTGATGATGAGCCTGGGAGAGAAGCCCAGGATGAAAATGTAAACGTTACTGATAAATAGTTATTTTGTTTGCTTTGGTCATTGTAGACTTTGTATAGAGCTTTGTGATGCTCTGTTTGTTTTGTTTCCTAAGACTGTGTAGTCTTTTGACTTTCTATTAGGTATGAACGTTTCTTTTGCTAAATATTTCTTTTCGAGCTATGTCTTGATAAATGTTTATAATTCGACTTTGAAGAGGTCGGCCTCGTTAAAACCTCCCCGAGTAAAAACCCTTATTGTGGGATGAAAACCTCGGTGGTAGAAAAAAGAGTATCTCCCGGCTTCAAAGGTGTACAACTGTTCAAATATGGTACAATCGTAATGAAGTAATATTCCAAGTGTTAGGTAGATCTGCTCCGTCTAAGGTTTGTAATGAGTATGCTCCATGACCGTGTGCCTGTGTTATTCGGAAGGGGCCTTCTCAATTTGCTGCGAGCTTACCTTCTCCTTTTAGCTTTCTTACATCTTCTAGTCGCCTGAGGACGAGGTCGCCTTCTTGTAATGTCCGAGGTCTGACCTTCTTGTTGTATTTGCGCTGGACCATCAATTGGAGAGCTTCTGATCTCGCTCTTGACTCTTCTCTTGTTTCTTCCTGTGTGTCTAGTTCGGATCTTCTTGTTTCTTCGTTCGCATTTTCGTCAAGGTAAGTCGTTCTGATCGACCCTTGAGATATTTCGACCGGGATCATTGTGTCGGATCCAAACATGAGTCTGAAGGGTGTTTCCCTAGTTGAGCTTTGTGGGGTTGTGTTGTAGCCCCATAGGATCTCGGGTATAAGCTCCGCCCACTGTCCTTTGGCAATTGTTACTTTCTTTCTTAAAGCCTGCAAAATGACTTTGTTAGCAGCTTCGGCGAGTCCATTAGACTGTGGGTGCTCAACCGAGGAAAGATGATGTTTTATGTTTAGATTTTGCAAAAAGGATGTTATTTTCTTATCGACGAACTGCCTACCGTTGTCGGTGACGAGGTCTGTGGGCAGCCCGTACCGGCATATAATAAATTTCCAAATGAAATGCTTTACCTTGTCCGATGTTATTTTGGCTAGTGGTTGAGCCTCAATCCATTTTGTAAAATAATCGATTGCCACTAACAGAAATTTCACCTATTTCTTGGAAAGTGGGAACGGGCCGAGTATATCTAGCCCCCACCTATGGAACGGCCATCCGATGTCTGTGGTGTGTAAGGTCTCGGCGGGGTTATGAATGATAGGCGAGCACCTTTGGCAACTATCGCACCTCTGGACCTTTTTCAAGACAATCTTTTTTCAGTGTTGGCCAGTAGTACCCTGTCCTTAGTATTTTTGTTGCGAGGTTTCGTCCACCGATGTGTGTACCACAGATTCCTTGGTGGGCTTCTTCTATTGCCAGTATGGCCTCTGTATCTCCTAGGCATTTCAGTAGAGGTCAGAAGAAACCTCTTCTGTAAAGTTCGTCGCTAATGGTTGTGTAAAAGCTAGCTCGTCTTTGGAAGAGTTTTGGGTTCCCTTCCTTTTTTGGTATCTTTCCGTGTTTGATGTACTCTAGATAGGGCGTTCTCCAGTCCTGTTCCTGTGACATACTCATGATAACATTGTTGTGTATGCTAGGTTGTTCTAATGTTATATGTGACAATTTTGGTGGTGTTCCTAACTCCCTAGATGTAGCTAGTTTGGATAATATATTTGCTCTGTTATTGTCATTTCTGTTTACATGTATTATTTCAAAGTGGTTGAAGTGTCGTACTAAGTGTTTTACTTGTGCATGATATTGCTCTAGAGAAGGATCGCGTACCTGGAATACATCGTTTACCTGTTGGACAACTAGGAGGGAATCGCAATAGACCTTTATGTGCTGGATTCCGCAGTCCCTTGCTAAGCGCATCCCTGCTAGGAGTGCCTCGTATTCGGATTGATTGTTGCTAACCGGGAATGCGTACTTTATAGACTGCTCGGTTGAGACTCCTTTTTTGTCTTTCAGGACTAAGCCAGCCCCTCCACCGTCCTCATTGGAGGCGCCGTCCACGAATAGTTCCCATTCTGGGGGTATGTCTTCACTTGTTAGCTCTGCCATGAAATCGGCCAGCACTTGGGATTTCAGCGCGCTCCGGGCCTGATACTCTATGTCGTACTCTGATAGTTCTATAGACCATTTGGTTAGCCTCCTAGCTAGGTCGGGCTTTGTCAGTACCTGCCTGAGTGGTTGGTTTGTTCGAACTATGATTTTGTGGCTTTGAAAATAATGCCTTAGTCGCCTCGCCGTGGTTACCAAGGCGTATGCTAGTTTCTCGATGGTCGGATATCGTTTTTCAGCGTGTTGCAGAATCTTGCTGACAAAGTATACAGGGTGTTGTTGCCGACCTGTCTCTGTTACAAGCACAGACGAAATTGATTTAGTAGATACTGAAAGATATAAGTGTAAAGGATTACCAGACTTTGGCTTTGCCAATATTGGAAGTGCTGAGAGTATTTGCTTGAACTCGTTGAATGCTTTTTCGCATTCTCCTGTCCATTCAAACTTCTTCGATTTCCTCAATGTATTGAAAAAATGGTCCAATCTTGCTGCCATTGTTGGTAGGAATCTTGAAAGTACGGCTAACCTCCCTGTAAGTTGTTGTACCTCCTTGACCGTTGATGGCGACTTCATATCTAGGATTGCCTTACATTTATCGGGGTTTGCTTCTATACCCCTGTGTGTTAACATGAAACCTAAAAATTTTTCTCATTGGACTCCGAATGCGCATTTTTCCGGGTTGAGTCGCATATTGTACTTCCTTAGTTGGTCGAACACTTCCTTTAGGTCGGCTAGGTGTTCTTCCTCTGTGTTTGACTTGACCACCATGTCATCCACGTACACCTTCATGTTTTTCCCTTTCTGTTTCTGAAATACTTTGTCCATTAAGCGTTGATAGGTTGCGCCTGCGTTCTTGAGGCCGAATGGCATTACTTTGTAGCAAAAGTTGCCCTGGTCGGTTATGAATGCTATTTTTTCTTCGTCGTTTGGATCCATGAGTATCTGGTTGTAACCTGAATATGCGTCCATGAAGGTTAATACTTGATATCCGGAAGTGTTGTCTACTAGCTTGTTAATGCATGGCAGGGGATACGAGTCCTTTGGGCATGCTTGGTTCAAGTCGGTGAAGTCCACGCACATTCTCCACTTCCCCGAATTTTTCTTAATCATGAAAATGTTCGCCAGCCACGAGGTGAATTGTATTTCTTTTATAAAACCCGCACTGAGTAGTTTTTGTGTTTCCTTTGTTGCTGCCTCGGTTTTTTCTTGTCCGAGCTGCCTTTTCTTCTGTCTGACTGGCCGAGCATCGGGGTTCAACGCCAGCCTGTGGCACATGACCTCGGGGTGTATCCCTGGCATGTCGGCCGGGGTCCATGCGAACAAATAAGTGTTTGCTCGGAGTAGGTCTGTTACTTGTTGGGTATACCCTGCAGGTAAAGAGGATCCGATGTTAGTGTACTTGTCTTCTTCGTATGTTAATGTTACCTTATTTAGGTCATCTGTCGGCATGGGCCGTTGTTCGTGATTGGTCCGTCTATCCAGCTCAGAGAGATCCGGCATGTCGCTGGCGTTGTAAACCGAGTTTATTCTCCTTGGCTGTGCCTGTTGTACTTTGAGGCCTGCATTGTAGCACTGTCTTGCTTCTTTTCGGTCCGAATGAACTGTTGCTATGACTTCTGTTTCTGAACAATACTTAACACACAAGTGAATAGTGGAGACTGTGGCTCCGAAAGCATTTAAAGATGGTCATCCTAGGATGATATTATAAGGACTAAAGCAATTGACAATTAAATATTGAATGTCTAAAGTTTTCGAATGAGGAGGCTCCCCTAAGGTCGTCCTCACCCATATGTAACATGTTACGGGGATTCTTTCCCCGGAGAATCCGACCAGATCGCCGGAGGATGGTTGTAACGCCTTTTCGTTTAGCTGCATCTTTTTGAAGGTTGATAGGAACATAACGTCGGCGCTACTTCCTTGGTCTAGCAAGACTTTCCGAATTAGTAGGTCTCCGGTTGTCACGGAGATGACGACAGGGTCATCAAGGTTAGGTGTCTTGGCGTTAAAGTCCTTGCTCGTGAACGTTATGTCTGAGATTTTCGGCGCAGGCGCGTCAGTGAGTGTTTCGTCCTGAACTGACAACATAGTTTGGTAGCTTCTTTTCCTGGCCGAGCTTGTTTCCCCGCCGCATGCAAAACCTCCTGAAATGTAATTTATGACTTTCCTTGGTGGTTGACTGTTCTGCCATTGAGGCTTTTCACTGTTTGCTTTCGGATTCTGCTCTGCCTCATTTGGAGTCGGTGTATCTTTTCGAGTTTGTCTGCCGATGTATTTGTCGAGCATTCCTTGCCTTGCCAGTCTTTCCAATGTGTCCTTGGCTACTACGCATTCGTCGGTGGTATGGCCAAATTTTTGGTGAAAAGCGCAGTGTTTTGTTTTGTCAACATACCTTTGATCTTGGTATGTTCCTGCCCTGCTTAGCGGCTTTATTAGTTTGTTGTGGAGGATTTCCTTGATTATATCTTCTCTCTTCGTGTTGAACTTTGTGTATGAGTCATACTTCGGTGCGAGTCTAAAGGATTTCTTGGCATCTCTATTTTGGGATCTGTAAGGTCTATCCTCTTCTCTTCTAGCTGGAGGTCTTTCGTTCCTCCGAGTTTTGCGTAGCTCCTCTATCTCGATTTGTCCGGTTGCTTTTTCCCGAAATTCTTCCAATGTCTTTGGTTTGGCCATGGCGATGGCCTCCTGGAATTTTTCGGGTCCGAGGCCGCTCTTGATGGCGTGTAACTGCACTTCCGGGTTAAGGTCGGGTATCTCCATTGCCGCTGTTGTAAAGCGCGTCATGTAGTCCTTTAAGCTCTCATGCTGTCCTTGTTTAATGGTGCTGAGGTAATCCGAGTCTCTCACATATATCTTGGACGCTGCGAAGTGATTGATGAACATTTTAGCGAACTCATCGAAGCTGTTTAGGGACCCTGCAGGTAAGTTAGAGAACCATAGTAAAGCGGCCCCATCCAGAAAAGTCGGGAAAGATCGGCATAGGATGGGGTCGGAGTCGCTGCATAGGCTCGAACTTTGTAACGTGAACTTTGGGGTCCCCGATCCCTTTGTATGGTGTTAACGTCATCGGAAGCGTGAAATTCTGCGGCATTTTGAAACTCATTATCTCCTCAGAGAATGGGTTGGTTCGTCGTCGCCCGCCTTTCGGGATCGTTTCTCCTGTCTTCGCATTGGATTCCGACTGGTGTTCTTTGTGTTGATCGGCATGTGTTTTCTTGCTGTCAACCTTTCTGTCTCCGTTGTTTTGTTATGCTGCTAGGAGCTCGGCCAACCGTTGATTCTCTGCCTGAAGGGCGGAGTTGGCAGCCAGGAGATCGGCATTGGTTTGAGTTTGTTGGGTCTCGGAGTGATCGGTCATGTTTCCAATTTCCTGCAGAGAGAAGAGTGTACGGTACGAGCACAAAATAAATAAAGATTAGAAATTTAGTGGGGGTGTGAGAGTGAACTTCTGGCCCCACGGTGGGCGCCACTATTCCTGCCTGGTGCTCGAGCCGAGGTATGCGTCGGAGGCTACTCTGAGGATTCCTGCACGTTTCTCCCCGGAAGGCGTTGCGTTCCAGATTTGAGCCTCGTCCGAGCAGTGGGAGATACCTGCAAAGGGACTCCAAAGCTTAAGTCAGCTTATGCTCAGGAGTAAATTAAGAATAACGAAAGTAAAATAGCAAACTTCCTGAAAGGGCAAAGAGTGATTTGAGTGATGTCTCATTCGAAGTGTGTTTGAGCTATCTGCGTAGCTGTATTTAAGGTGGGAGAATATGTTAGTGGCCTCGAGATTCTCGGCCCCATATCCGATTTTAGTGACGTGTTCTTACCTCGAAGATGAACGTTAAGAGTCCGACCTATTATTTTGCGTTTTGTTTGTTGAATGTGGTCTTTCCGAGGTATAACGGCGTTCCGATTTTGTGGGTACGGATCATATTCTATTCTGGTATGTTTGTTCAAATTGAAAAGCATGATATTTTTTATTTATTAAAAAATTTTACATAAATACCTTATTTTTGCATATGAATAATTAGTTTTAATGAAAAATTTATTTATTTTTACGAACAAAACAAAAAATTTAGAGAAAATGACAACTCGATCTTTAACTTTTTGGTTGGCAGATATTTAAGTCTCTAAAAATTTAAAAATACATTTAAATTATTGACCTCTTCAAAATCTAGACACATCGATTTCTCTGGGTCTAATTTATTCCATTTTAAAATTTTTTTCACATGTACATCCGTGTCAACCGGGTCAATACAACGGAAGTTACGTTTAATTTTTTTATTAGGTCTGACAGACTCAAGTGAATATGAGAGATCGATATGTCTAAATTTTAAAAATATCAAAAACTTAAATATATTTTCAAATCCTTGAGGACTTAAATGTCCGCGAATCAAAAGGTTAACGACCTATTTATCCTTTTCTCAAAAATTTATTTCAATTAGAGTATGAATACATAGATAATTCATATAGTAACCGAAAATTTTAACACGTAGACAGTCAAGACAATTTTTTTTTTACTTATTTAGCGTTGATTTTAAATAGGTAATCGCTATGGTGTTTAAAGAATAATTCTTAACTTACTAAAAAAAATAAAAAATAAAAATTAATATTTAATTAAAAAAATTGTAACAATAAATCATTTTTAAATATTTAAAATTGACATATTATTTTTCTGTTAAGAAATAGGTATAAATGGGCACTAGACGAGAGACAGATAGCAACGTTGCTTTCAGAGTTCTTCAAATGGCGGAGAGGAACCAATCTCACAAAGAGAATCACAGACCAGAAACACACAGAAGACAGTTCAATTAGAGTGAGAAAGAAAGAGAGACATACCCAGAACCACATTGACCGCCATTAAAAGCGCTTTCCCCTTTTTTTAAGTCTTAGCATCACTTACAAGTTACAAATAATCATTTACTCCCAAACACGCCATAGTCCCTCATGCTTCCCTTTTAGCACTACAAGGCTTCAAAAAAAATCTCAAAACCCAACCAACAACGCTAGGTTCACGAGTTTCCCACTATTATCAACAATAGACCCGGTTCGGGCTTTTTCAGTTCGTTACGGTTCAGTTCGGTTTGTTTCTCTTTCTCAGTTCATGGAGCACGCCGCACTAGACTCCATCCAATTCAACGAGCAAATCCAGGGGCTAATGGCTCCGGCGCCGGAATCCACGAACTCCTTCACGGCGCTCCTCGAGCTACCTCCGCCACAGGCCGTCAAGCTACTCCACTCGCCGGATAAGGCTCCCACCGGTTCCGAAAAACCGCCCTGCCACGCCAGCATCCTGAAACCCTACCCCTCAATCATGAGCATCATCGACGGAACCCGCAAGCTCACGTTCCCTTCCAACACCGCCCTAATCGAGCGCGCTGCGAAGTTCTCCGTGTTCGCCGAAGAGGGACCGCCGGCTCCACCGGTGGCGGAGGTAAAAAACGAGCCGCCGGAGACCGATTCCAACCCAAGCTCGACTCAGTGCGATCCTGCGGTTGAGAACAAGGGCGCGAAGAGGAAGGAGCGAGAGAAGAAGGTAGTTCCAAAAACGCTCTAATCGATAAAACCATTCCGAGAAATTAGGGTTTCTGATTTTTTGAGCTAATTTAGGGGGCGAATTCGGTGGTTATGTGATAAAAACGCAGGTTAAGGCGAGGTCAAAGAAGAGCAAGAGTGTCGCTGCCGCCGAAAGTTCCGGCGACGGCGAGAAGCTTCCGTACGTCCACGTTCGCGTTCGTCGAGGTCAAGCCACTCACTGATAGCCATAGCCTAGCAGAGAGGGTAAACGTAATCTGTTTCTTTAATTTTAGTCATTAAATTAAATTTTAGCTTAGCAAAAAGGTTTAGTAACGATAGTTTTTTATTTTAAAAAATTAAGTACTAGTACTTTTACTTTTGCAAGTTATATTTATTTATAATTTTTATTTAAATTAATTGATTTGGTTTCAGGCAAGGAGAGAGAAGATAAATGCACGGATGAAACTTTTGCAAGAGCTGGTCCCCGGTTGCAACAAGGTCGGTCCATTCCCCTTTTACTCTTTAACCACTCTACTTGTTGCAATTAATAAATACTAGTAGTATTAATTAATAATTAATTTAATTTTTTTTTTGGGTTTTCTTTTTTATGATTATGTTATGATTTTCTGTCTAATTTGTCTCCGAAAAAGTGCAATTGTCTCTGGTTACGGGGTTTAAGAAAGGAAAGCACGAATCGGATTTTGTCGTTGTCAACTTTTAGCTTCAAGAAAAAGAAAGTGTATGCTTTTACCTCAAAAATAAATAAATAAATAAAAATAAAAAATGAAGCTACGCCGGCAAGTTCCACCAAGTCAGATATACGGGTGTCTTTTCTGAAAGTGGTCGTCTTCTTCTTTTCCAACTACGTCGTCGTCTTAACTTCTTGAGCGCTTCTTCTTTACCGATATCATCATCGTTGGTGCCATCTTCTTTTTCTCTTATTCTTCTCTAATTTCTTATTCTTCTTCTTTTATTTAATTTCTTTTTTTTATTCTCTTTTGTTATTATCATAGCTATATTCTTTTCTTATATATCTTCAAAAAATTAAAATACAAAAATTTTAATTTACAATATATAAATTTTAATAATATAAAAATTTTAATGTACGACACAAATTTTTAAAAGATTATATACTTAAAATATTGATATTTAACTAACAAAATATACATATACATATAATATAAATTTTGGTATATAATATAAAAAATTTAGTACACAATATAAAAAATTTTAGTGTATAACATAAAAAAAATTTAATAAACAGCACAGAAATTTTTAAAAAATTATATGTCTAAAACATTGATATCTAATAAATTTTTGTGATTTCTAATAAAAGTTTCTATATTAAAAAAACAAAAAAAAAATGACGCATGTGTATGTTTTTTTGGTTGAACTTAGTTAGGAAAAGACTTGTACGGGGCAACGAAGAAAAAAAACGCTCATTACTACTATTTACTAATGCGTATTTTAACCCTTCTTTATCGTATGTGTGGCATTGCCTTTTCTTTATTATTGGATTTAATTACAAGTTTACAACTTACAACTTAGAGTTTCTGAAGGTTAAATTTGTCATTCCAACTTGATCTTTCTGTTTTAGGCTTTAGCCTTTTAGCATATTTGGGAATGAAGAAATAAAGTCATTCTTACCCAAGCTATTTTAATAATTAATTTTACCATACAGAAGCAAATTTTACTATATAGTCCAAATAATACATAGGATGTATAAATTGTTTATGTAAATTTTTTAACATAAACGTTTAAAATTGTTTGACTCAACCACCTATTATTTCAAGAGTCACACAAACATAGTTGATTATGTAAATAAATAATCATCAAGGTTTTAATTTTTAAAATTTCCAAGCATACCTGTATGATATATCCAGTTAATGTTGCATGGATTTGGAGGTAAGTAATAGCAAAGATTTCTCCATCGTCCATTTGGTTTCGTCCCAGTAATTTATTTCTTACTTTGGATTTTAGACGTTAATTGTGAAAGAACCTGTTCTTAACCTAGACAAAGTTTCACATCAAGACAAGGATGTTACCCTAAAATTGAAGTATTGTGATTTTTATTTTTCTACAAATTAAATTTCTTTTTTAGGAAAGGACAAAAGATATACGCTACATGAGGTGTAACAGGACAGTTGGGGTAATCCTCATTGGTTTCTTTCCTCAACCTTCTGGCTTATAGAAGAGACAGGAGGGTCGCGGTGTGGGGGCGAGAGGAAAGGTTTCTAGCTGGATTTCTGGCTTCAAGTGAGAGACACATAGTTGGGTGTGTTGAAAGTTTGGGACTCTAAGGGTGTGTTTGGAAATACTTAACTTAAACTTATTTCAATCATTTTTATTTGTATAATCGATTTTTAAAATAATTGATTATGTGATAATCAATTTATGTTTGGATTATAATCTTTTTAAAATATTTCTTTCTCTTAGAAGCTGTTTTTTAGCTTAAAATTATTAGTTTTGATTATAATATGTTTAAAAAATTTTACCCAAACATGATTATTTTCTTGCAAAAGACTTTTTTTTTTTGTGAAAATAAGTTTTATGTTGATGGTTTCCAAACACACCCTATGATATGTATCCATGGGTCCCCTAAAGGGAAGTTTAAATGTTAATCCAGCTTGTGATGGTGATGGTTCCATCATCTCACCGGGTTTGGTATCCATCAATCATTTAGGTGATTAAGAAAATGGGATGAGGAAAGAATGCATGCCTTTGGTAGTGCATCTACCCAACGGAGGGACCTAACTTGCTTTTAACATTGTACTTGATCAAAATCAGTTCCACCTAAAATCAATAGATACCTCTATCTACAAAATTTAAGTTTGTACTATGGGTTGTTGTGATAATGATATTTTCAAGTAGGGCCTTGAGTTATCCTATCTTGCAAGTCTGTATTGAGACACTGGATAATTTATCAGATGGCAACATTGATGTATTAGGGTCGCAAAATGTAATTTTTAACATTAGAATCATGGTTAATTCCTCCCCAAGATTTTGCACTCTTAGTGATTTTCGCCCATCATTACACGTGTCTCTTCTTTTCATTTGTTTCTGTATCTTTAGACGTTATAATCAGGATTAAGTTTGAATGTAGCTTATCTGAATCATGATGCAGAAAACAGATCATTGCGCTTTGCAGCAATGAGAAAAACTAGTCTGTATTAACCAAAATATATAAATCTAGTTGCTGAATGTTTTTCACCATTTGAAAAGAATCTAATTGGGACACTTAAATACAATTATCCCTTAGTGTTACTAATTCATGTGCTACTTTTTATCACGTTTGCATAAAGACTATAATGTTTTTTTCTCTCTTTGATCCATTAAGTTGAAATTAGCTGAGATGACAAAGTTTGCTTAACAGATATCAGGCACAGCATTGGTTCTGGATGAAATCATCAACCATGTCCAATCTCTACAGCGACAAGTGGAGGTCAGATTCTGATATCTCTGACATTCTAATTGTAGGAAATTGTTTTGGCACAAAATGAGAATTGAGAAGTGGCTGTTAGCAATCTGGTTCTTAGTCTAACTGGATAATGCAACAATCTTTGTCAATGTTTGATCTACCAAGTGAACTGTAAACGTAAACGTATATAAAATTATTGCGAAGAACTGTGGATCCTTTCTATTGGAACACTCTGCAGTTTTATTTGAGTTATACCGATCAAACTTTTTCTCATTCTGATTTACTTATGATCTCGTTTCAGTTTTTATCAATGAAACTAGCAGCAGTTAACCCAAGAATTCATTTCAACCTTGACAGCATAATGCCTAATGAAGTAAGTATTTATGAATTGATTTTATTTTCCCCATTGTCTATTCTGCTGAAAAAGAATTTAAATATATTTCTTTGGGCTCCAGATGGGAGATTCCATCTATTATTTCTCAGTAAAACACAAATGCTTGCACTCAATTATCTAGATCCATCATAGTTGCTAATTGAAATTTCTCTGGGAAATTTTACCAAAAGACCATTGCATTTGCTCCTCCATTCCATAAATTGATGGTAACTATCATTGAAAATAATGCTTGATAGTGTTCAGTTGGAGTTGGCATAGGTTTTGTCGTTTTTAGATGAAGCAACCGGTCCACTTCAGCCAATTCGGATTTTATTTACTTTCCAACTGCTGATAAAATTTTGTTTGCCAACTTAAAGGGGGCATCTCTAATGGACAGTAGCATTCCTAACATGGCTTCACCCCTCATGTGGCCGGAAATCCCAAACAATGGAAATAGAGAACAATATCAGCAACCATGGCAATTTGATGCATTCCAGCAACCAGTTTGGGGAAGGGAAGAAGAAAACCCCAATTTCATGACTCCAGAAAACTCAATGTTGAGTTATGATTCATCAGCTAATTCAGGTAGATATGGGTTAAGCTTCTATTTCACCGGCATCTTCTGAAACAGCACATTAAATTTTTATCCAATTTAAACTCATCGGTTTTCCTACCAAAAAACTACATTGGTTTCCTTAATAGGGATTGCAGCTGTGTTTGCATTACTGAAGATCACAAACAAATCTGGGAGGGGATGCTAATGAATAAGATAGCACATTCAAGCAGTTATCAAACAAACTAGAAAACTCTTAAATTTGTTCAAATTAATACATTTGCATCGCGTAGACAAGTACAGGGCTGTTATTAAATGTGTCATGAGAGCATGGGAATTCTAAATCTGATTTTCTTATTTTTATTTTTTGTTAAATTACCTTTGAATTTAACAACTAGATTGTGATACAGTACCTCTGCAATCAAATCAGTTGAAGATGGAGCTGTGAAGGGAGTACAGAAGTGGTGTGACTAGTAGCAAATAGCCTAGTATTGTATATATCAATATAGTATTAGCAGTTAGCAGTGATTTGAGGAGCCTCATCATTTGCAGAGTTTCCTTGTCTTCTATTTTGTCAGTCAGTTGGAAACTTGGAATTTCTTCAGCCAGCAAGGAAGAAGAATTGGTATGCTATTTTTATATAAAATATTGGTGTTACTACTTACTATGTATACCTACAGTGGGCATTCAATCAATGAGGTGATTGAGTCTGAGTGATTCAAATTGTAAGATCATTTCCTTGAACGCCACTGTAACTTAACTATCATTGAAGTTTGTTGCTTTGTCCATTAAGTGTTCCGAAGAGGGTTTGTTCTTTTGTGAAGATTTTTTCATGAACAAGTTACTCCAATTCTATTGTGATCCGTTGTTCCCAGCAATGGTGTAGCACCAGGTTGCTAGGTTTTATTTTGATTCTGCACCGATTTGCAGTGTCATATGGAAGACTATTTGATATTTAATTTTGAAACTATTGATGATTCTTTCAAAATGCGATGGATCATTCAGAAACACAGCACTTAGGCAATTATCTAAAATTATCAAATGCCCCATTAAAAAGCTGTATCAAAATAGAGAAGGAAAAGTTGAAAAAATGCAGCGGGAAAGACCGTCGCAAATCTGAGATGTACCAGAAATCTAAAGGTTATATTTTCTGTTTCTCTTGTTTTTATTCCGTAAATAGGAAAAACTTCAAAAACTAATCCATAACTATAAATTGTTTTTTCATGAAGTTGATTTTATCTATTTATAATATATTAATAGAGAATTCAAGGTAGTCCTACAATCATTTTTAGACTTTTGATTTCATTCTATGTTATTATATAAGATTTTTTTTTCGAAGTAGAATAATCTTTTATTTTTATATGATACCATAAAATTTTTATTGTATTTTTCATAATAACCTATGTTTGCATAATGTCATATGATTTCTTTTTGGGTTAAGTATTGTTTTCGTCCCTAATGTCTTGGGTCAAAATCAAAATCGTCCACAACCTTTTTTCGTTATTAAAATCATTCTCAACATTCAAAAACGCTTTAAAATCATCCTTTCCCGAATTCTTGGACCAAAATACCCTCATCATCATCATTCTCCTCTTCACCTTCCTCACCCTACCACCTCCACTGCCACCAACATTACCACCACAACTACTACCAACACCAACCAACACACACCACCACCAACACCAACCAACACCAACACTAAGAACACCAAACAACAGCAACAACACCAAACAACACCAAACCAAGAAGCAGAAACAGAAAGCAAGAAAGCAGAAGCAAAAAAGCAGGAAAGCAAGAAAGCAGAAGCAAGATGCAGAAGTAGAAAGCAATGCAGATGAGGCGGCGAGGTGGCGAGGCTGCGAGGCGGCGAGGCGGCGAGGTGGTGAGGCTGCGAGGCGGCGGCAATGGCTCGCGTCTCCTCTCGCCCTCCCGATCCTCAACGGCGACGGCCACGACGACGGCGATGACGGCTCCAAGCTTCGCCGCCGCCGTCCCCCTCCCCCCTCTTCCTCCCCACACCCCTTCCCCCCACCCCCACCCCGCGTCCTTTCCCCTTCCCCCCCCCCACACGCGTCCTTTTCCCTTTTCCTCTTCGCTGGCACCGTCCCCCTCCCCCCATTTCCCTCTCCCTTTTCCCTTCTCCCCTGCCCCCTCACCCTTCCCCCTTTCCCTTCTCCCCTCTCCCCTGCCCCTCCCGTTTTTTTTTTTGATGATGATGAGGGTATTTTGGTCCAAGAATTCGGGAAAGGATGATTTTAAAATGTTTTTTAACGTTGAGGATGATTTTAATAACGAAAAAAAGTCGGGGACGATTTTGATTTTGACCCAAGACGTTAGGGACGAAAACAATACTTAACCCTTCCTTTTTAATATTATTTCTCTTTAATAGCTATAGTTGAGTTATTAGTTATAAAATTAGTGTTTAATCTTGACTTTTCATATTTCTTACTCTTTATTTTTATATAGGTTATATTATTATTTTCAATGTTAATATTAATTTTTTAATTGATATAAATTTAATTAAAATCTAATTCTTTTTCTCCTTTCATACTTGTTCATACTTTGGTCCAACATTAGGGCCCAGATAAACCAGAAAGGCCCAATCCAAAGATTGGCCTTCGCTACCAACCGACCTCCTTATAATAGGTCGGATTGAATACAGACTCCACTCCAAAGAAGTCGGAGTCAAAGGATAGATGGCAGATAACACTTATTCAAATAAGTAACTGCCCCTAAAATCTCTCAACCCACTTTCAAGAGCCATATCTCAACTTCCCTGAGATAAAGAGACGGTTATCCACCTTAAAAGGTAGAACTACTCCAACGGTGGTTATTGGTTCACCACTATAAATACACTGATACCCCTCAGGTATCTCTAAGTTCCAATATTCTCTAGATCCTGCTAAACCCTTTCCTGACTTAGGCATCAGAGTGTCTTTGCAGGTACCACCCCCCATTCCATCATACACATAAGTCGGATAGCAGCTCCCAGGCACAAACCAAGTTAGAGACCATCTCCTCCTGACGTTTGGGCCAGTTTTACAAGCCCAATCCACTAATCTCCGGTTACCCATCGTAACATTGGCGCCGTTGCCAGGGACCCGAGAGATCAACCAGTGATGGCGGACGACTTGAACGAAGATGGAAACATAGCGTCTGATTCTGAGCAAGAGAATCAGGACGTTGGTAACGACGTCAGAGCTATAGTCACTCACCAAGAGGTGACTAACCAGCACAGAGAAGGCACCTCAGGGGTGAAGAACCCGAAGGGAAACTCATCCGAAGGGCGCGAATTAGGAAAAGAGGGACAACCCCATGCAGCTGACTTCATGGGATTGTTCCACGGCCACCAGGGACGCCTGGAGCAGTTGGAGCAAGAGCTGGAACGACAGCGAGAGGCAGAGAGAAATTTGAGGAGCGAGATCGAGTGACGTAAGGAGCTTGAAGAAAAGCTCCTAAGACTGGAGTCCGCCCTCCGAGGTCGAAACTCTCGCAGTGACCGAGAAGACTCTCCCTTGGGAGGAGAAGATCTGTTCAGTGAGGACATAATGAGGGCAAAAGTTCCAAGGAACTTCAAAAGCCCTGATATGGACCTTTACGACGGAACTACTGACCCAAAGCATCACTTAAGCAATTTTAAAAGTCGGATGTATCTAGCCGACGCTTCTGATGCTACTCGCTGCAAGGCTTTCCTGACAACCCTAACGAAAGTAACGATGAAATGATTCGATAGCCTCCCCCCAAGGTCGGTCACTAGCTTCGACAACCTCTCGCGGAAGTTCCTTATGCGATTCTCCATCCAGAAGGACAAAGTGAAGCACTCTCTGAGCCTCCTGGGAGTAAAATAGGAGGTCGGAGAACCTTTGAGGGACTACATGAAAAGTTTTAACAAAGCGTGTTTGGAAATTCAAGACCTTCCCACGGAGGCAGTGATTATGGGCCTAGTAAATGGACTCCGAGAAGGCCCCTTCTCCCAATCCATCTCGAAAAGATACTCGACCTCTCTGAGTGATGTACAGGAGAGAGCTGAAAAGTACATCAACATGGAAAAAATGCCAAATTGCGAGAGCCGAACTGGCGACCTGGGCACTCTCACTCATCAAAAGAGAAAGTGAGAACCCACGAAAAAAGAGAAAGTCAGCCCTAAAAGGCCCAGGAGATATCACTCCTATACTCCTCTACGAATTTTTCTAGTTGATGTCTATAGGGAAATTTGTCATACCGAAAGACTACCTCCCCCTAGGCCCATCGGGGGGGGGGGGGGGGAAGTCGTATCGACTACTGTGAGTACCATAAACTATATGGTCACTCAACAAATGATTGTTACGATCTAAAAAAGGTGATAGAAAAGCTGGCCAGAGAAGGTCGGCTTGACAGATATCTCATGGAAAGGTCGGACCATCATGGCAAGAGAAAGCGAGACGACGAGGACCGAAGAGACCCGCCACCATAGACCCCGGAAAGACATATAACATGATCTCAGGAGGGTTTGCTGGAGGTGGTCTCACAAAGTCATCTCGCAAAAGACACTTGAAGGAAGCCTACCAGGTCGGGGGCGAAGCTCCCGACCTCCCAACCATCTCTTTCACTAAAGAAGATGGGCAAAGCATCATTCCTGGACATGACAATCCAGTTGTGATAACCATGATCTTTGCCAATGCCCATCTACATAGAACCCTGGTAGATCAGGGGAGCTCGGCCGATATCCTGTTCAAGCCAGCGTTTGATAAGCTGGGACTGGATGAAAAGGAGTTAAGAGCTTACCCCGATACCCTATATGGGCTGGGGGGATATACCAATAAAGCCACTAGGATTTATACCCCTACACAAAACTTTTGGAAAAGGGGCAAAGTTCAAAACTTTGAGCATCGACTTCATCGTCATCGATGTGGGTTCAGCCTACAATGCTCTAATAGGAAGAACAACCTTAAATCGGCTCGAAGCAGTGGTGTCCACCCCCTACCTTTGCATGAAATTCCCAACACAGAGGAAATTGCAACCATTAGGGGAGACCAGAAATTGGCAAGAAAGTGTTACAATAAATGCCTGAACTTGAGAAGAAAGGGCAAGAAGGTGCACACAATTGAGCTCGGAGGAGTCAGAGCTAAAGAAGAGTTGCGACCACAACCCGAGAGAAAAACTGAAGAGGTACAGGTTGGAGAAGAGGAAGGAAAAATACCAACATAGGAGCCAACCTGAAAGAAGAATTGAAGCAGAAGCTTATAAGGCTCCTATAAGAGAATTCTGACCTTTTTGCCTGGAAAGCCTCCGACATGCCAGGGATAGATCCCGAACTCATGTCGCATACCCCGGATCGCGACCTGTTCAGCAAAGAAGACGGAAGCTCGGACCTGAACGGGCCTAAGTGGTGGAAGAGCAAGTACAAGCCTTCCTAGAAGCCGACTTCATCAAAGAGGTCAATGATGAGAGAACTTTTGCGTGGTCTAGAAATTTGCGGATAAATCCTCGTTGCAAGTATAGTTTCTAAACCTTCAAAAGTCCTTTCCTACAAACGTTTTGGATGCCACAAGTAACAAACCTCTTTAAAAATTGTTAACCGAGTATTCAAATCTCGGGTCGTCTTCTCAAGGAACTGCGAGGAAGTATGTTCTTATTATTGGCTATAAAGGTTGTAATCGGGGTTTCGAAGATGAGAAGCAAGTAATTTAAATGACAAGTAAAGTAAATGGCAATTAAAATAAATAAATACTGTAAAGCAGACTTTTGGCAAGGTAAGAGAAGTTGGAGGTCCAACGTAGTTATCTCTCTCAACTATAATGAAAGTTGAATCTAAACTCCACTTGGTCAATCTTCACTAAGGCAAAGGAAAGTCAAGGGACTAATTAATCTGGCCTTTGAATCCTATTTATTTCCTAAGAAAAGGTTGGGATTACTTAAGTTCAGCTCAATTAGCAAGATAACGATTATCAATTGTGTTGAGTTTAATAACTGTTGAGTTACTGAATTCTTAACCAGGACCAAAAAGGGGAAAAAGTAAAATTGCTGGAATAATAAAAACATCCTTAGATGGGAAGCAATGGTAACTTAAATCAAAGAGAACAATCATAAACTGAAAATACCTCAAATATTATTAATTCAAATAACAGTCTGCAACATGGAAGAAATTCATAAATCCAATGATCAATTCAAGTGCTGGAATAAATAAAAGTAAAAGGAAGCTAAAACAAAGAAACATAAAACCTGGATTGAGAGTCACTCTTAAAACAAGAAGAAATCCTAAATCCTAAGAGAGAGAGAGAGAGGAGAAGATCTCCCTCTCAACTAAATCTAAATCATTGAAAAATAAAATATGCGAGCTCTCTTTGAATGGATGCATTCCCACACTTTATAACCTCTGGTCTATGCTGTCTGTACTTGGATCTGGGCCGAAAAGGGCTTCAGAAATCGCTATGAGTGTTTTCATCGCGTCATTTGGAGCTTTTCCTTGCCACGCGGTCGCGTCAGTCATGCGACCGCGTCATGTGCGTTCTGCTTAAGTTGCGCAGTCGTGTCAGTCATGCGGCCGCGTCGCTGCTGATTCGTGCTTGGCACGCGATCGCATCATCCATGCGATCGCATGGATACCAGTTTCCTTAAAGCTCCGTTTTGCTTTCTCGTTCCATTTTTGTATGTTTCCTTTTCCGTCATTTGAGTCATTCTTCCTTAGAAAATCTGAAACTACTCAACACGCTAATCACGGCATCGAATGGAAATAAAGGTAATTAAATTAATTGATTTTAAAGCTTAGGACACATGTTTTTCATTTACATCACATAATAAGGAAGGAAAAGTAAAACCATGCAATTAATGTGAATAAGTAGGTGAAGGATTGTATAAATCACTCAAATTAAGCACAAAAGAACTCATGAAATATGGGTTTATCAACCTCCCCACACTTAAACACTAGCATGTCCTTATGCTAAATCCAAGGTAAATAATTAAGGTTAAAGTGATGGAATGACATGCAATGCAACCTATTTTAAATGCAACTACCTAAATGAATGATGCATCATGCAATTCTAAATTATTCACTCATATATAAAGCTTACATGTAGTCAAGTTAATTCACTTTCTCAAGGAGTCATGTATATGTATAGCCAACCCTTAAATAATAAAGTATTTTAGCAAATGAGATGGGAAAGAAAACATTGTACAAGCTTGCAAAACAATTAGTAAATTTAAGCACAGATATATGTTGATGAGTTATTGAACCCTCACTGGATTTTGTGTTTACTCTCTAGTCACTCAGTATTTGTTGGGTTTATTCACTCTATTTTTCTTTTTATTCTTACTTTCTATAACTTTGTTTTTCATCTAACCAATCAACAATTATAGAATATAGTCATACCAAAAAGTCATGAGGTCTTTAATTGAGGTTGTAATGGGGCCAAGGTAAAGGTGAGAATTTATGTATAGGGTTAAGTGAGCTAATAAGTGAATCCTTAATTAGATTAAGATCTCACCTAACATATTTAGCAAGATAAAACTTCTTTACCTATTCTCCCATATTATCCCACTTATTGTTACATGCTCATGTTTCACTTTTTATTTTTATCCCATGTGCATTGTTTTTATTTTGCATTGGGGAATTCCTTTTGTATCCCCTTTTATTCAAATGCTGAAAAATAACTCTTTCTCTCTTTTTTTTTTAATGCACATGGTAATTGAATCACTTAGATTTTCTCATGAGCATGCTTCCCAAATTTAATTTATTTCTTTTAACTTTTCTACCTTTTGTTTCTATCATCCATGTTCCCAAAAGGTTTCCCACATTTAACTCTATTCATGATTTTCTATCTTAAGCTAACCAAGGATTCACTTGGGATTTTCTTTTGTTTTTCTGCTTAAGGCTAGTAATTTGGCTAAATAGAATAAAGGGGTTTTAAAAGGCTCAAGGGGGCTTAACAAGGGTGATGTAAAAGGTAGGCTAATTTGGGGTAAGTGAGCTGAAATCAAATGATGGCCTCAATCATTCTCTTGGTATGTATCTACATTCTATATCCTATAATTGGACATATAGATTAAAGCAAAGTAAAGAACATCAGAATAAAAAGAAATGAAACACACAAATGAAATTATGGTTTGAATGCAACCAACAATTAAGCTCAAGACTCACAGGCTGTGTGTTCTCTAACTCAAGCATCATATATCATTTATATCTTGTATGCAGGTTTAATTAAAAATTCCCATTATTCTCATAAAAAATATATTTAAGGTAGCTTTTAAAGTTTTAATGTTCCTCCTTGATGAAATGTTGTCAGCTTAACTACATCATGTAATGCTATATATAAGGTTTGTGGATTTAAATCTGATATGTTCAATTTGCTAGCTTACTTCCTTTTTATATTTTTTCTATTTAAACTATACTATCTTATGCTAAAAAGGGTAAACTATACTAATTAATCCACTAATAAATTAGAATTGCAAACTAAACTAAATAACTAAAATAAACTAAATGGCTAAAATATGAGCTAAAGATGCAAAATACAGAAAATAGAGTAAAAATACATAAAAGCAATGTATAAGTACTCAGAAGATAACAGTAAAAAGAAAAATACAGAAAAATATCCAAAATAAAAGAAAAAGTATGTAGTGGTTCACCAAAATAAACGATAGAGATGGCGACCTCCCCACACTTAAAAGGAAGCATCATCCCCGATGCTCAATCAAGCCGGGTGTGAAGGAGTGTCATCACTGGGAGGGATGGTAGCTGGAGTCTCAGTGGTGGTAGGCTGGGAGTCTGGCTGCTGTAGAGGAGGTGCTGATTGGATCGGGATCTCAAGATCCGCAGCCTCAATCTGATGTGGGACCGTTGCCTGTGGTGCGGCTGGTGCTGCCTCCTGGGGATGGGTCTCTGCCTCGGGTGCATCCGCCTCCTCCTCGGATGCCTCGGATGGTGTGTCAGGCTCTGAGGGGATGTCACCGGATCGTATCGTCAGCTTTAGGTTCTCATAGCGCCGCTTGTTGCGACGCTCCATCTGGTCAAGTCGTCGAAACAAGCGGTGCACCAGATGATAGACGGGCTCTGTGGCAGGTGGAGGTGCAGTGGTGGTCGCAGGGGTAGGTGGGGCAGCAGTGGAGGAAGAGGGTCCAGCAGACGGTGGGGCTGACTCATCAGTAGTAGTGAATGGTGGTGGTCTGTGGCCCAAGGCTAAGAAGTTCCGGCTGTGCGGAATGATCTTCCTGCAATCCGCCGCTGGTGGTCTCTCATGGGCAGCCTCCCATGGCACGTCAGCTCGACGGCCAAGCTGTGTAACCAGATACGGAAAGGGGAGGGTGCCTCGGACGTGGACCCTGGCCATATAGTGCCGAATGAAACATGGCAGATAAAGGTCCTTACCCTCCAACACACACCAAAGGAGGGTGATCATAGCAGCCGGGATCTCCGTCTCGTGAGTGCTCGGCATCACATAATTACTCAAGATCTGATGTCATAATCGAGCCTCATCGTTTAAGTATGCTCTCTTGATCCCTCTAGGCATGGTAGTGTCCTGACCCATCTCCCAAGGAACTGTCGGGTCGAGAGCTATCCGTGCCTTCACGGCATCCCAATCAAACTGCATCTGACGCATGTCCTCCTCAGCCTTTGAATAACCATCAGGCTGATCGGACTTGGCTGGGAGCCGGAGAATGTCCTCTAAGGCCTCTTCAGTGACCAGAATTTGTTTTCCTCTCATGTTCACTGCATCTAGGGTAGGGAGATAGTAGTTGCAGTAGAATTCCCGGACCCAAGATGCGTTGACCTCTGT
The DNA here is from genome assembly GCF_059453495.1 of Arachis ipaensis. Lineage (NCBI taxonomy): Eukaryota > Viridiplantae > Streptophyta > Magnoliopsida > Fabales > Fabaceae > Arachis > Arachis ipaensis. The sequence goes on along the minus strand of NC_142437.1, from coordinate 92,598,942 downwards.
CAGTGTTCTCTCCAGAAAGAACCAGCCCCTTTGCTTGATTTGCTCAGTGGTGTACTGCTAGAGGGCTGCTGGAATCTTCAGAGTTCGTTCCAGGTATAAATTTTTGGAGTTTGCAAAAGCCGGGTACTTCAGCTCACAGTACCGGTTTGCAAATTTTATAGGATCATTCGCAGGGAGCAGCTGGTCAGCTTTTTTCTGCTGTGTGAAGTTTTTCTCCCGCCATGAAGAATCGTGCATTAGAGCAATGATGGACTGGGAGGAATCTCCTCTCTTACGCTTGCCAGTAGCCTTGCCTTTTCCTTTCCTTTGTGAGGCAGACATCCTGAAAAATAGAAAACCAGGAAATGGATAAAATAGGAAAGCAAATAGGCAATTAAACAAAGGAAACTCAAAGCGGCAAGGGAGAAATAGAATAAGAAAAATGAGTAAATGAAATGTGATTGAATTTATGTTAAATGGAAAAATAAGCAATATGCCATGGTGAGAAAGTTAGAGGGAAGTGAAAATAAGCAGAAAAGAAATCAAAAGGGTTAGTATGGTTAGAAATTGAAAAAGAAATTAGTAAATTAAAATTAGTGAGTTAGTAAAGTGCGGGTTAAAGTAAGTGGCATAGAAAAATTCCATATAACAAGGATTCACAGGTAAGAATAGAAGTACTCATAATCAAACAAGGAAAACAGGGTGATGCTGATTCGAATAGAAATAAAGAAAGCAAAAATTGGAATCAGTGAATCACAAATGCAGTTTATGAACCAGGAAATCAAAGAAGATAAGAAAGTCTGCCATAGCATTCATGAAATGGTTTGGGTAAAACAGAGTAAAACAGAGTTCAAAAATGCCAAACCAAAACATGAATGAAAACAATTTACAAAAAATTTGGGCAGCATTTCGGCTAAAATTGGATTGTCCCGGAAAATAAACAGCAATCATAGCAGTTCATATGAATTAAAAACTTGCTGCAGTTACCAGTAATGAATAGAAACAGGAAAATTTAGAGTAACAAGCAGCAATTGCAAGCAATCACAGCATATAAACGAGGTTACAGGAACAGCAGAATAGCAGTTATGATAAAACAGAAACAGGAACAGTGCAAGTAAACAGACCTAGATCCACTAACCACAGCCTAAGCTACCTAACAACCTAAAAATTCCACTACAACATGCATATCTATCTATCCTAATGATGAACAGAAACGGAAAAAGATTACAGAAAAATGACGAATGGATAAAAGGGGGGTGCGTTTTGCGGAATCTGGTAGGCGGGAGGGGTAGAACGGGGAAGAAGGTGGCTGCGGCGGCGTCCGGCGCGGTGGCGGGGCACGGTGTTGCGGTGGCGGAGAAGGGGGGAAGCGGCTGGATGGCCGGCGGTGGTGGGCGGTGGTCGCGGAGGGCAGTGGCGGAGAGGGGAGGAGAGAAGAAGAAGGAAGAAGAAGGGAGGGGAGGGGGTGGTACGGCGGCGGTGTCTGGACGGCGGCGGCGTCTGGGTGGTGGCGCGGTGGCGGCTGGGTGGTGTTGGGTGATGGTTGGAGGGAGAGGAAGCAGAGAGGGAAAAGAGGGTTGGGGTGGGGGGGGCTGCGCGACTGATAGGGTTCGCGTGACTGGGGGGGTTATACTGTCGAATCCATGCGGCCGCGTGGGGCACGCGGTCGCGTGGGGCACGCGGTCGCGTGGGGCACGCGGTCGCGTGGTTGGGGTGAAAATGGGAGTGACGCGATCGCGTGGGTCGCGCGATCGCATGAGGGGGTGGAAAGAGGGGTGACGCGATCACGTGGGTCGCGCGATCGCGTCGCTGGAATTCGTGCTAAACGCATGACTCCAGCGCCATTTTAGCGCAACTCTCTGTCTCCTTTTGGGTGTGATGTGCAATCCATGCGACGCGATCGCGTCGCTCACACGGTCGCGTGGGATTGGTATTGTGCAAGTGACGCGATCGCATGGGGCATGCGATCGCGTGGGCCAATTTGTGCGAAACGCACAAGGGCTGCACGATTCTAGCCTAACTTTCTATTCGTTGGATCCTTACGCCGATATATATAACCCGCGGCTGCGTGGGTCACGCAGTCGCGCGGGTGGTGTTTTTCGCAGTATGACGCGATCGCATGGGGCATGCGGTCGCGTTGTGCACCCTTTTTTTTATGTGCATAAAAAATGCAGAATGCAGTGATTAACATGAATGCTATGCATGATTCCAGGTTTAATAAATTAAAATGAAAAAGGAAAAATGAAAGCAATTAACAAGAAATAAATTGAAAAAGAAGCGACCATACCATGGTGGGTTGTCTCCCACCTAGCACTTTTAGTTAAAGTCCTTAAGTTGGACATTGGAGGAGTATCCTGTTATGGTGGTTTATGTTTAAATTCGTCCAAAAATCTCCACCAGTGCTTGGAATGCCAATAGCCTCCGGGGTCCCAAACTAAGCATGCAAAGCTTCTAAGCAGCTCCAAACAGATTTTCAGGCTCCGGGACTACGAATGTCAGGATAGAGTCCAGGATCCCAAGTCTTGCTTTTAAATCCGCCTCCGTCTTGATCTACATGTTTCCATTCGGGCGGGTTAAAAAGTAGAATCTCACCTTGGTGACCAAACGTTTTCCGTGATCCATGTAATTGAGCATGATACCAATCCGTGTACTTCGAGGTGAAGCGTGGAACCTTATTGAACGTTGTACACCAGCTCTGAGTACGAGCCATTTCCCTCTTACTCTTAAAGCCGCAGAGAGCTCTAAGTTGGCCATCTGTTTCAAGCAAACTATATTCAAGTGAATAAGTAAAGTTATAAGTTAGGGATTGTACCCACTTGAAGCTTGTATTAGGTGGTAATGGCCTTGGGATAGGTGTTTTTGGTGGTTCTGCAAGTTCCGTTTCCTTGTGCTCTTCTGTGAATTCCTCCACTTCTTTGCAAAGATCTTCGATTGTATCTGTGTCTTGGTCAAAGTCGTTTATGTCTTCCTCATCACTTGAGTCATAGATTGGAGGTTGAGAGAAATCTACCTCCGCATCGTCTTCATATTCACTTGGAGAAGATTCTTCGATCTCAGAGAATTCACTTGTGGATGCAAGTTCATCACTAAGAGAGCTAGACTTGTGACTATCATCATCAAGGGAATTTGCTTCTTGGATTATTCCGTCTGATTCCTCATAAACGACTTGCCTTGGAGATTGTACGGTATCCTCCTTAGCATCAACTGTAGCATCCTGAACGGAGTTTTCCTCAATCCTGGATTCCCATGGAAGTTCAGCATCTCCTAGGTCTTCAACCAACTCTTCTTCTTGAACAAAGACAGCTTCTTCTAATTGTTCCAGTACAAATTCATGCTCTGTCTTGTCCACTGGAGTTTCTGGCAATTCCTTCATGCTCTGCTCTTCATTGGGCTGTCCACATGGGACTGTGGCTAATCCTTGTGTATTTGAGCGCCTTGAAGCCCATTGAATTATCACTTGCTCCAGTTGTTGAATGGTTGTTTGAAATTTTCTTACTGTTTCCTTTAGGCGATCCTCTGTTTCTCGGGTTGCTGGACTTGGACATGATACAAAGGAAAATGGTGGTGATTGGGAGTGATTGGATTGGTATTGGGGTAAGGAAGGATCATATGGTGGCGAATGGTGAAGGGAAGCTTGTGAGCGTGGTGGTTCGAGGTTATGTTGAAAGGATGGTTTATATGCACAGGGTGGGGCTTGTTGGTAGTTACAAGGTTGTCCACCATGTCTTTCAGCTGGGTATGCATTGTAGAATGGTCTTTGTCCAGGATATCTCAGAGGGTGTTGCTGCCAAAAGGGTTGATTAGATCCTCTTGGTTCCATCCATCCTTGATTGGTCTGACCTTGATGCACATTCCTGCTGTAACTTCTATTTCCCTTAACAATATTAGAACCATACTCAAAGCGAGAGGGGTGAGAGTTCATAGTAGCAATTAAAGATAAAAAGGAAAAACAAAAAAAAAATAAATAAACAAGCAAAAGAAAAAAAATATTTACAATAACCAATAATAAGGCACACGTTAGCAGTTCCCCGGCAACTGCGCCATTTTGATGAGAGAACTTTTGCGTGGTCTAGAAATTTGCGGATAAATTCTCGTTGCAAGTATAGTTTCTAAACCTTCAAAAGTCCTTTCATACAAACGTTTTGGGTGTCACAAGTAACACACTCCTTTAAAAATTGTTAACCGAGTATTCAAACCTCGGGTCGTCTTCTCAAGGAACTGCGAGGAAGTATGTTCTTATTATTGGCTATAAAGGTTGTAATCGGGGTTTAGAAGATGAGAAGAAAGTAATTTAAATGACAAGTAAAGTAAATGGCAATTAAAACAAATAAATACTGTAAAGCAGACTTTTGGCAAGGTAAGAGAAGTTGGAGGTCCAACGTAGTTATCTCTCTCAACTATAATGAAAGTTGAATCTAAACTCCACTTGGTCAATCTTCACTAAGGCAAAGGAAAGTCAAGGGACTAATTAATCTGGCCTTTGAATCCTATTTATTTCCTAAGAAAAGGTTGGGATTACTTAAGTTCAGCTCAATTAGCAAGATAACAATTATCAATTGTGTTGAGTTTAATAACTGTTGAGTTACTGAATTCTTAACCAGGACCAAAAAGGAGAAAAAGTAAAATTGCTGGAATAATAAAAATATCGTTAGATGGGAAGCAATGGTAACTTAAATCAAAGAGAACAATCATAAACTGAAAATACCTCAAATATTATTAATTCAAATAACAGTCTGCAACATGGAAGAAATTCATAAATCCAATGATCAATTCAAGTGCTGGAATAAATAAAAGTAAAAGGAAGCTAAAACAAAGAAACATAAAACCTGGATTGAGAGTCACTCTTAAAACAAGAAGAAATCCTAAATCCTAAGAGAGAGAGAGAGAGGAGAAGATCTCCCTCTCAACTAAATCTAAATCATTGAAAAATAAAATATGCGAGCTCTCTTTGAATGGATGCATTCCCACACTTTATAACCTCTGGTCTATGCTGTCTGTACTTGGATCTGGGCCGAAAAGGGCTTTAGAAATTGCTATGAGCGTTTTCTACAATTTCTGGTGCGTGGCCTCTGTCACGCGTCTGCGTGGGTCACGCGGTCGCGTCATTTGGAGTTTTTCCTTGCCACGCGGTTGCGTCAGTCATGCGGCCACGTCGCTGCTGATTCGTGCTTGGCACGCGATCGCGTCATCCATGCGATCGCATGGATACCAGTTTCCTTAAAGCTCCGTTTTGCTTTCTCCTTCCATTTTTGTATGTTTCCTTTTCCGTCCTTTGAGTCATTCTGCCTTAAAAAATCTGAAACTACTCAACACGCTAATCACGGCATCGAATGAAAATAAAGGTAATTAAATTAATTGATTTTAAAGCTTAGGAAACATGTTTTTCATTTACATCACATAATAAGGAGGGGAAAGTAAAACCATGCAATTAATGTGAATAAGTAGGTGAAGGATTGTATAAATCACTCAAATTAAGCACAAAAGAACTCATGAAATATGGGTTTATCAGTCAAATATCCGACGTGGCTGGCAAATGTGGTACTACTCAAAAAGCAAAACGGTAAGTTGAGGATGTGCATCGATTACACCGACCTGAACAAAGCGTGTCCTAAAGACCCATATCCACTTCCAAATAATGATACCTTAGTAGACTCCAGCTCAGGGTACCAATACTTGTCGTTCATGGACGCATACTCAGGATATAATCAAATTTCGATGTACAAGCCGGATCAAGAAATACATCTTTTATCATGCCAAGAGCAAACTATTGCTATGTGGTCATGCGATTTGGGTTAAAAAATGCAGGAGCCACATATCAAAGGCTGATAAATAAGGTGTTTGAACCTCACCTTGGGAGTTTAATGGAAGTCTATGTAGACGACATGCTAGTAAAAACCAAGGATGAGGCCGACCTGTTGACTGACCTCTCGCAAGTCTTCAACACTATTAGGATACATGGGATGAGGTTGAATCCCGCAAAGTGCACATTCGCGGTGGAGGCTGGAAAATTTCTAGGATTCATGCTAACACAAAGGGGGATTGAAGCCAACCCCGACAAGTGCGAAGTAGTCTTAGAAATGAAAAGCCCGACTTGCTTAAGAGAGGTCCAGCAGTTCAATGGCCGACTTGCAGCTCTCTCCAGGTTCTTGGCAGGATCAGCGTTAAGATCCCTACCATTCTTTTCTCTACTAAGAAAAGGATGCCGGTTCGAATGGACTCTTGAGTGCGAAGAAGCATTCCAGAAGTTCCAAAGGTTTCTAAGCCAACCTCCCATTCTGACCCGACCTAAAGTTGGGGAAGAACTCGTCCTGTATTTGTCCGTAGCCGACAAAGCTGTAGCATCAGCTCTAATACGGGAAGACGAGGACGGACAGCATCCTGAGTATTTCACCAGCAAAGTTCTACAAGGCCTCGAATTAAGGTACCAAAAAATCGAGAAGTTTGCGTATGCCTTAATAGTAGCCTCTCGAAGGCTACGGCCTTATTTTCAAGCTCACACAATAAAAGTCCGTACGAACCAGTCCATGAAGCAAATACTTCAAAAAACAGATATTGCGGGCAGAATGGTTCAATGGGCTATAGAGCTATCCAAGTTCGACCTCAGGTATGAAACTCGGACAGCAATAAAAGCTCAATGCCTCACCGACTTCGTAGCAGAATATGCGGGAGATCAAGAGGAAACCACCACAACATGGGAGCTATACGTGGATGGATCCTCTAACAAAGTCGGAAGCGGTGCATGCATAATATTGGTCAACCAAAAGGGAACTCAAATAGAAGTCTCCCTCAAATTCGAGTTCCCTGCTTCTAACAACCAGGCAGAATATGAAGCCTTGATTGCAAGGCTAAAACTGGTAGAGGAAGTCGGCGCGCCCAAAGTAGTCATGTTCAGCGACTCCCAGGTGGTGACCTCCCAGATCAATGGAGAGTACCAGACTAAGATCCCAATATGAAAAGGTACTTGGACAAAACCTTGGAACATCTTGGGCAGTTCTCAGAAACCGAGGTAAAACACATAACTCGGAATCTCAACAGCAGAGCAGACGCCCTTTCCAAGTTAGCAAGTACCAAGTCAAGAGGGAATAATAGAAGCTTGATACAAGAAACTCTCCAAGAACCCTCAGTTACAAAAACAGAGGGTAGACAGGACGTCCTTGAAGTATTCGGATTAGACCTCGGATGGATGAACCCACTAATCAAATACATGAAATTTGACATCCTACCCAAAGAGGAAAAAGAGGCCAAGAAAATCCGGAGGGAAGCACAAAACTACACTTTGGTAAAAAATATCCTCTACAAAAGAGGGATATCCACACCATTGTTAAAGTGTGTCCCGACCTCAAGGACAACAAAAGTCTTAGAAGAGGTCCATAATGGTATTTGTGGAAACTATCTCGGAGCAAGGTCTTTGGCTAGAAAAGTCATACGAGCCGGGTTCTACTGGCCGATCTTGCAGAAAGACGCCACCGAATTCATAAAGAAGTGTCAATCATACCAAATGCATGCAAACTTCCACGTCGCTCCCCCCGAGGAGCTCATTAGCATAACTTCTCCATGGCCTTTTGCAAAATGGGGATTGGATCTACTAGGGCCCTTTCCCCAAGCGCCTGGACAAGTAAAGTATCTAATAGTGGAAGTGGAATACTTCACGAAGTGGATCGAAGCAGAACCATTAGCCACCATCACAGCCCAGAGAAGTCAGAAGTTCCTCTACAAAAATATCATTACAAGGTATGGAATCCCCCACTCCATCACCACCAATAATGGAACTCAATTCACCGACTCTCCCTTCAAAAACCTAGTAGCCAGCATGAAGATCAAGTATCAGTTCACGTCGGTGGAACACCCACAAGCAAATGGGTAAGCTGAGACAGCCAACAAGGTTATATTGGCTGGGTTAAAGAAAATGCTACAAGACACAAAGGGAGATGGGCTGAAGAACTCCCTCAAGTACTGTGGGCCTATCGAACTACACCTCAGTTTGTCACAGGAAAAACACCCTTCCGACTTGCTTATGGCATAGAAGCCATGATACCAGTTGAAATCAACAAGCAAAGTCCAAGGGTGAACTTCTACGACGAGGTTGGCAACATACAAGGATACAAGGAAGAGCTCGAGCTACTCCCTGAAGTCCGAGAATAAGCCTAGATAAGGGGAGCATCGTTGAAGCAAAGGATGACAAATAGATATAACAAGAAATTCATTCGAAGAAGCTTTACCCCAAACGACTTGGTCTTGATCAGAAATGACATCGGAGTCAACAAATCAGGAGAAGGAAAGCTAGCTGCCAATTGGAAAGGACCATACAAGATAAGTGAAGTCTTAGGAAAGGGATACTACAAGGTAACCGACTTGAACGGTACCGAACTACCTAGGTCATGGTATGCTTGTAATCTGAAAAGGTACTATAGTTAAAAGCGAACTCCACTCCCTGGTGTACTCTTTTTCCCGACTTCACGGTTTTTTCCCAAAAAAGGGTTTTTCTGAAGGGGGTTTTAACAAGGCATCAAAGTGGAGGTTAAGGGGAAATAAATTTTTAAAGCCCTTAGCAGCAAAAAGTACCTTCATCAATAAATAAAGATCTTTTTCATTAAATCTCTTTACAAATTCCACTATTTGTTATTATTTTCCTATGAAACGCACCGACTTAAGCTCGAAAAAATGTAAAAATCTCGTGATCGACCTACGTTGCCGGCAGGATAAAACGACGAGGTACAAGTCGATGTAAAGAGGTTACACGGACGATCATTGATAACTCAGAATCCCAAGACCCTGGAATGACTACCTAGTCGGCGGATCCGAGAAAAAAGAAATGCATCGCAAGAATAACCTAAATTATGAAACAAGTCCAATAAGAGAAAAATTGGACACAAAAGGAATGCAAAAAGAGATAGGGAAATCCATCAAAAGTCAAAGGCAGGAGCTGTCTCAAAAAATCAAAATAAAGCAAAACCTGCGAAGATAAAAAGTTTTTCCAAAACAAAAAGATCAAAGGGGTTTTTCTTTCTATAAAAAACCTAACAAAAGAAAATCGCAGAGAGCATGCACACACCAAATATATCTTAAGCCCTTATCCAAAAAAAAGGGCAAATTAAAATAATGCAATTTTTTGTCAACGGCCAAAAGGCCAGAAGAGTCAACAGCAAACCACAACAAAAAAGATAAATTGTTCAAATAGGGGCCCATAAGCCGGGCCCCAAATAGCTGAAATCATCTAAGAGGAAGGATTAGAGTCACCAACTGGAAGGGAGTTCAGATTTACGGCAGGAGAAGACAGAGCAGTCTCTTCGGCAACAGGGGTCGGAGCATCTGAAGACGTCGGCTGAGATCCCTCCTGTTGATCCTCATGAGGAGGAGATTCTATAAGTCTTTGCCCGCAGGTCTTCAGCTCAGAATCCGTCTCAGGTCGAGGGGGAGAAACAATAGCCCCATTCACAACAATCTTATCAGGATCAAGAGGGGAAAGGTCCAGGTCAGGAGCTATAACTCCGACCTGCTCCTTAAAATTCCTCTAGGCCTCCTCCGAGCTCTCAGCCACGGAGTCCTCCAATTCCTGATAAGCCTCTCGACCTCTCTCCAGCTCCGTTGGAGATCAATGTTTTCAGTAAAGACCCTAACATAATTTTGCTCCGCCTTCTCCTTCAGACCCTCTGCCATGGCACACTGGGCCATTAACTTCTTCTCCCTCTCCTGAAGAAGGGAGCTCTCCTCCTTCGGCCATGTAACCTCCCCCTGGAGCTGCCTCCCCTCATCTTGATAGAGGACAATCCTCCCCTCCAGTTCTTCAACTTTTTGGGTAGAGCCCAAAGAGCTAAGGGGAGTTTTGTCCAAAATATCAAGAAGTTTTGTACATACCCCAGTAGCCCGAACACTCCCCCAAACTAAAATTTGAAGATGGTTTTGAACAGAAGCATCATCCTTACTAATGTGAGTATGGGAGAAGATGTGATTCCGAACGAATTTGGGACCATCAAAATCAGCTTTCCCAAAAGGAGAAGAGCCAAACGCCGAAGTCTTACGCTTCTTTTTCTCGAGTTCGGGAGAAGGTCAGACTAGGGGGGTTAGGGGGAGGAAGAGGAGCAGAAGAGGAGGTTACCAAGATCGGATGAGAAGAGGTCCCAGAATCATGAGGGGGAGGAGGAGCACCAGCAGCCCTTGCAGCATCAGCCTGGGCACGTGCTTTTTTCTTAGCCTCCTGGACCTTTTGGTAGGCAGCACTAGAACTTTTTTTTACCATTTCTGAAAAAGGAAAAAACAAGTAATTAGTCTACAAGTCGAAAAATGACCACAAGTCGGCAACCACAAAATTCGACAATACCTAATTGGGTCCGCACGAAACTTGGAGATCCCAAAAGAAATTTCTTAGTATCCAAATTGAGGGCCCCTCCCCAGGCTTCTCGGAAAAATCCCACGATAGCTTCCTCTACCTCGTCCAAATCTTCCAGGCCATATTTCTCCACAAGAGAGGCCTCTACCCAATAGAGGAGAAATCGGGGGTTGGAGCTCTCATCAAGGAAAAAGGGATGGTAACCCTCTACAGCTTGGACTTTGAAAAAGAAATTATTAAAATCATGGAAAGAATCGTCAAAGATAGAAAAAACTTTCCGACCTTGAATGACTCGGAAGAAAATCCACTGTTGCTTGTTATTTTGTCCACTAAAGGGCTTGGTCATATGAAAAAGGTAGAAAAAGATCTTTAAAGAGGTCGGGAAATCTAGCCCTCGACTAACAAGTTGATAAATTTTCATGAAACCCCAAGAGTTGGGGTGAAGATGGGTGGGAGCAACTCGGCAATGATGCAACACACTTATTGCAAAGTCGGAGAAAGGCAGAAGAACCCTTAGGCGGGTAAAAAGACAGTTATACATAAAGAAAAAATGGGAATCCGAATCGGAGATCCTCCCAAAACAAACCCGGTCTTCAGGACCCGGGGCCACCAATTCATATTTTGGCTCGTCAGCCTCATCATTGCAAATTCTATGGTGGGTACGAAGAACGGTGAGGTAATCAGCGTCTACTAAGGGAGTTTCTTCCAAAACAGTGTCATCTACCCATTGCGAGAGGGACTCGAGTGAAGACATCTTTTCCAATAAAAAGGAATGAGTGAAAAAGCGACAAAAGACCTACAAAGAAAAAAGGAAAAGGATCAAACCCAGAGCCTCTAAAAGGCAAGATGGCCTACTTCAAGAACCAGAAAGTGGAATTACTAGACCAACGCACTCACTAGAGAAACTAATAATCACAAATGGCATGCAAACCTCCTCCAAATACACAGAACAAAACATCACCATAAGTAAAAGAGAGGAGGAAAAAAGACCAACCTTTGTTGACGAAAACCAAGAAGAGCAGAGGCAACAGTGAACGCAGCACTCCAAGAAGGAAGGCTGAAAGGCTTTCTCTTTGAAAAAGTAAGGATTGCAAGCAAGAGATTTCAGAAAACAAAAGGAGATAGAGAAAAGAGAGGAAAAAGTATTTATAAATACGCCAGGGACAAAATGGTAAAATCAACGCAATCATTAAAAAAACGCGTTGTTACCAATATAACTGCTCCCACGTGCAAATACAAAACCCATAATAGACGCGATGTTTGATTAGATGTGATCGTTGAGAAATTCGAATCACGTCGGTTTCAAAAATCACGTCGGTTCCTATAACACGTCGGCTACGAACCCGAGTTCAAATACTCGAATCCAACTCCTAAACGAAAGATATCAGACTCGAGTAGGGGCACTGTTCATACCCTGTCCCAATATTAGGGCCCAGATAAACCAGAAAGGCCCAATCCAAAGATTGGCCTTCGCTACCAACCGACCTCCTTATAAGAAGTTGGATTGAATACAGACTCCACTCCAAAGAAGTCGGGGTCGAAGGATAGTTGGCAGATAACACTTATTCAAATAAGTAACTGTCCCTAAAATCTCTCAACCCACTTCCAGGAGCCATATCTCAACCTCCCTGAGATAAAGGGACGGTTATCCACCTTAAAAGGTGGATCTACTCTAACGGTGGTTATTGGTTCACCACTATAAATACACTGACACCTCTCAAGTATCTCTAAGTTCCAATATTCTCTAGATCTTGCTAAACCCTTTGCTGACTTAGGCATCGGAGGGTCTTTGCAGGTACCACCCTGATAAACCCATATTTCATGAGTTCTTTTGTGCTTAATTTGAGTGATTTATATAATCCTTCACCTATTTATTCACATTAATTGCATGGTTTTACTTTCCCTTCCTTATTATGTGATGTAAATGAAAAACATGTTTCCTAAGCTTTAAAATCAATTAATTTAATTACCTTTATTTTCATTCGATGCCGTGATTAGCGTGTTGAGTAGTTTCAGATTTTCTAAGACAGAATGACTCAAAGGACAGAAAAGGAAACATACAAAAATGGAAGGAGAAAGCAAAACGGAGCTTTAAGGAAACTAGTATCCACGCGATCGCATGGATGACGCGATCGCGTGCCAAGCACGAATCAGCAGCGACGCGACCGCATGACTGACGCGACCGCGTGACCCACGCGGACGCGTGACAGAGGCCACGCACCAGAAATTGCAGAAAACGCTCATAGCGATTTCTGAAGCCCTTTTCGGCCCAGATCCAAGTACAGACAGCATAGACCAGAGGTTATAAAGTGTGGGAATGCATCCATTCAAGGGAGCTCGCATATTTTATTTTTCAATGATTTAGATTTAGTTGAGAGGGAGTTCTTCTCCTCTCTCTCTCTCTTAGGATTTAGGATTTCTTCTTGTTTTAAGAGTGACTCTCAATCCAGGTTTTATATTTCTTTGTTTTAGCTTCCTTTTACTTTTATTTATTCCAGCACTTGAATTGATCATTGGATTTATGAATTTCTTCCATGTTGCAGACTGTTATTTGAATTAATAATATTTGAGGTATTTTCAGTTTATGATTGTTCTCTTTGATTTAAGTTACCATTGCTTCCCATCTAACGATATTTTTATTATTCCAGCAATTTTACTTTTTCCCCTTTTTGGTCCTGGTTAAGAATTCAGTAACTCAACAGTTATTAAACTCAACACAATTGATAATCGTTATCGTGCTAATTGAGCTGAACTTAAGTAATCCCAACCTTTTCTTAGGAAATAAATAGGATTCAAAGGCCAGATTAATTAGTCCCTTGACTTTCCTTTGCCTTCGTGAAGATTGACCAAGTGGAGTTTAGATTCAACTTTCATTATAGTTGAGAGAGATAACTACGTTGGACCTCCAACTTCTCTTACCTTGCCAAAAGTCTGCTTTACAGTATTTATTTATTTTAATTGCCATTTACTTTACTTGTCATTTAAATTACTTGCTTCTCATCTTCTAAACCCCGATTACAACCTTTATAGCCAATAATAAGAACATACTTCCTCGCAGTTCCTTGAGAAGACGACCCGAGGTTTGAATACTCGGTTAACAATTTTTAAAGGGGTTTGTTACTTGTGACACCCAAAACGTTTGTATGAAAGGACTTTTGAAGGTTTAGAAACTATACTTGCAACGAGGATTTATCCGCAAATTTCTAGACCACGCAAAAGTTCTCTCATCAAAATGGCGCCGTTACCGGGGAACTGCTAACGTGTGCCTTATTATTGGTTATTGTAAATATTTTTTTTCTTTTGCTTGTTTATTTATTTTTTTTGTTTTTCCTTTTTATCTTTAATTGCTACTATGAACTCTCACCCCTCTCGCTTTGAGTATGGTTCTAATATTGTTAAGGGAAATAGAAGTTACAGCAGGAATGTGCATCAAGGTCAGACCAATCAAGGATGGATGGAACCAAGAGGATCTAATCAACCCTTTTAGCAGCAACACCCTCCGAGATATCCTGGACAAAGACCATTCTACAATGCATACCCAGCTGAAAGACATGGTGGACAACCTTGTAACTACCAACAAGCCCCACCCCGTGCATATAAACCATCCTTTCAACATAACCTCGAACCACCACGCTCAGAAGCTACTCTTCACCATTCGCCACCATATGATCCTTCCTTACCCCAATACCAATCCAATCACTCCCAATCACCACCACTTTCCTTTGTATCATGCCCAAGTCCAGCAACCCGAGAAGCAGAGGATCGCCTAAAGGAAACAGTAAGAAAATTTCAAACAACCATTCAACAACTGGAGCAAGTGATAATTCAATGGGCTTCTAGGCGCTTAAATACACAAGGATCAGCCACAGCTCCATGTGGACAGCCCAATGAAGAGCGTAGCATGAAGGAAATACCAGAAACTCCAGTGAACAAGACAGAGAACGAATTTGTACTAGAACAAGTAGAAGAAGCTGTCATTGTTCAAGAAGAAGAGTTGGTTGAAGACCTAGGAGATGCTGAACTTCCATGGGAATCCAGGATTGAGGAAAACTCCGTCCAGGATGCTACAGTTGATGCTAAGGAGGATACCGTACAATCTCCAAGGCAAGTCGTTTATGAGGAATCAGACGGAATAATCCAAGAAGCAAATTCCCTTGATGATGATAGTCACAAGTCTAGCTCTCTTAGTGATGAACTTGCATCCGCAAGTGAATTCTCTGAGATCGAAGAATCTTCTCCAAGTGAATATGAAGATGATGCGGAGGTAGATTTCTCTCAACCTCCAATCTATGACTCAAGTGATGAGGAAGACATAGATGACTTTGACCAAGACACAGATATAATCGAAGATCTTTGCAAAGAAATGGAGGAATTCACAGAAGAGCACAAGAAAACGGAACTTGCAGAACCACCAAAAACACCTATCCCAAGGCCATTACCACCTAATACAAGCTTCAAGTGGGTATAATCCCTAACTTATAACTTTACTTATTCACTTGAATATGGTTTGCTTGAAACAGATGGCCAGCTTAGAGCTCTCTGCGACTTTAAGAGTAAGAGGGAAATGGCTCGTACTCAGAGCTGGTGCACAAGGTTCAATAAGGTTCCACGCTTCACCTCGAAGTATACGGATTGGTATCATGCTCAATTACATGGATCACGGAAAACGTTTGGTCACAAGGTGAGATTCTACTTTTTAACCCGCCCGAATGGAAACATGTAGATCAAGACGGAGGCGGATTTAAAAGCAAGGCTTGGGATCCTAGACTCTATCCTGACATTCGTAGTCCCGGGAGCCTGAAAATCTGTTTGGAGCTGCTCAGAAGCTTTGCATGCTTAGTTTGGGACCCCGGAGGCTATTGGTATTCCAAGCACTAGTGGAGATTTTTGGACAAATTTAAACATAAACCACCATAATAGGATACTCCTCTAATGTCCATCTTAAGGACTTTAACTAAAAGTGCTAGGTGGGAGACAACCCACCATGGTATGGTCGCTTCTTTTTCAATTTATTTCTTGTTAATTGCTTTCATTTTTCCTTTTTCATTTTAATTTATTAAACCTGGAATCATGCATAGCATTCATGTTAATCACTGCATTCTGCATTTTTCATGCACATAAAAAAAAAGGGTGCACGACGCGACCGCATGCCCCATGCGATCGCGTCATACTGCGAAAAACACCACCCGCGCGACCGCGTGACCCACGCGGCTGCGTGATATATATATCGGCGTAAGGATCCAACGAACAGAAAGTTAGGCTGGAATCGTGCGGCCCTTGTGCGTTTCGCACAAATTGGCCCACGCGATTGCATGCCCCATGCGATCGCGTCACTTGCACAATACCAATCCCACGCAACCGCGTGAGCGATGCGATCGCGTCACATGGATTGCACATCACCCCCAAAAGGAGACAGAGAGTTGTGCTAAAACGGCGCTGGAGTCATGCGTTTAGCACGAATTCCAGCGACGCGATCGTGCGACCCAGGTGATCGCGTCACCCCTCTTTCCACCCTCTCATGCGATCGCGCGACCCACGCGATTGCGTCACTCCCATTTTCACCCCAACCACGCGACCGCGTGCCCCACGCGGCCGCGTGGATTCGACAGTATAACCCCCAGTCACGCGAACCCTATCAGTCGCGCAGCCCCCCCACCACCCCCAACCCTCTTCTCCCTCTCTGCTTCCTCTCCCTCCAACCACCACCCAGCACCACCCAGCCGCCACCGCGCCACCACCCAGACGCCGCCGCCATCCAGACACCGCCGCCGTACCACCCCCTCCCCTCCCTTCTTCTTCCTTCTTCTTCTCTCCTCCCCTCTCCGCCACTGCCCTCCGCGACCACCGCCCACCACCGCCGGCCATCCAGCCGCTTCCCCCCTTCTCCGCCACCGCAACACCGTGCCCGCCACCGCGCCGGACGCTGCTGCAGCCACCTTCTTCCCCGTTCCACCCCTCCCGCCTACCAAGTTCCGCAAAACGCACCCCCTTTTATCCGTTCGTCGTTTTTCTGTAATTTTTTTCCGTTTCTGTTCATCATTAGGATAGATAGATATGTATGTTGTAGTGGAATTTTTAGGTTGTTAGCTAGCTTAGGCTGTGGTTAGTGGATCTAGGTTTGTTTACTTACACTGTTCCTGTTTCTGTTTTATCATAACTGCTATTCTGCTGTTCCTGTAACCTCGTTCATATGCTGTGATTGCTTGCAATTGCTGCTTGTTACTCTAAATTTTCCTGTTTCTATTCATTACTGGTAACTGCAGCAAGTTTTTAATTCATATGAACTGCTATGATTGCTGTTTATTTTCCGGGACAATCCAATTTTAGCCGGAATGCTACCCAAATTTTTTTGTAAATTGTTTTCATTCATGTTTTGGTTTGGCATTTTTGAACTCTGTTTTACCCAAACCATTTCATGAATGCTATGGCAGACTTTCTTATCCTCTTTGATTTCCTGGTTCATAAACTGTATTTGTGATTCACTGATTCCAATTTTTGCTTTCTTTATTTCTATTCGAATCAGCATCACCCTGTTTTCCTTGTTCGATTATGAGTACTTCTATTCTTACCTGTGAATCCTTGTTATATGGAATTTTTCTATGCCACTTACTTTAACCCGTACTTTACTAACTCACTAATTTTAATTTACTAATTTCTTTTTCAATTTCTAACCATACTAACCCTTTTGATCTCTTTTCTGCTTATTTTCACTTCCCTCTAACTTTCTCACCATGGCATATTGCTTATTTTTCCATTTAACATAAATTCAATCACATTTCATTTACTCATTTTCCTTATTCTATTTCTCCCTTGCCGCTTTGAGTTTCCTTTGTTTAATTGCCTATTTGCTTTCCTATTTTATCCATTTCCTGGTTTTCTGTTTTTCAGGATGTCTGCCTCACAAAGGAAAGGAAAAGGCAAGGCTACTGGCAAGCGCAAGAGAGAAGATTCCTCCCAGTCCATCATTGCTCTAATGCACGATTCTTCATGGCGGGAGAAGAACTTCACACAGCAGGAAAAAGCTGACCAGCTGCTCCCTGCGAATGATCCTATAAAATTTGCAAACCGGTACTGTGAGCTAAAGTACCCGGCTTTTGCAAACTCCAAAAATTTATACCTGGAACGAACTCTGAAGATTCCAGCAGCCCTCCAGCAGTACACCACTGAGCAAATCAAGCAAAGGGGCTGGTTCTTTCTGGAGAGAACACTGACAGAGGTCAACGCATCTTGGGTCCGAGAATTCTACTGCAACTACTATCTCACTACCCTAGATGCAGTGAACCTGAGAGGAAAACAAATTTTGGTCACTGAAGAGGCCTTAGAGGACATTCTCCGGCTCCCAGCCAAGTCCGATAAGCCTGATGGTTATTCAAAGGCTGAGGAGGACATGCGTCAGATGCAGTTTGATTGGGATGCCGTGAAGGCACGGATAGCTCTCGACCCGACAGTTCCTTGGGAGATGGGTCAGGACACTACCATGCCTAGAGGGATCAAGAGAGCATACTTAAACGATGAGGCTCGGTTATGGCATCAGATCTTGAGTAATTATGTGATGCCGAGCACTCACGAGACGGAGATCCCGACTGCTATAATCACCCTCCTTTGGTGTGTGTTGGAGGGTAAGGACCTTTATCTGCCACGTTTCATTCGGCACTATATGGCCAGGGTCCACGTCTGAGGCACCCTCCCTTTTCCGTATCTGGTTACACAGCTTGGCCGTCGAGCTGACGTGCCATGGGAGGATGCCGATGAGAGACCACCAGCGGCGGATTGCAGGAAGATTATTCCGCACAGCCGGAACTTCTTAGCCTTGGGCCACAGACCACCACCATTCACTGCTACTGATAAGTCATCTCCACCGTCTGCTGGACCCTCTTCCTCCACTGCTGCACCACCTACCCCTACCACCACCACTGCACCTCCACCTGCCACAGAGCCCGTCTATCATCTGGTGCACCGCTTGTTTCGACGACTTGACCAGATGGAGCGTCGCAACAAGCGGCGCTATGAGCACCTAAAGCTGATGATACGATCCGGTGACATCTCCTCCGAGCCTGACACACCATCCGAGGCATCTGAGGAGGAGGCGGATGCACCCAAGGCAGAGACCCATCCCCAGGAGGCAGCACCAGCCGCACCACAGGCAGCGGTCCCACATCAGATTGAGGCTGCGGATCTTGAGATCCCGATCCAGTCAGCACCTCCTCCACAGCAGCCAGTCTCCCAGCCTACCACCACTGAGACTCCAGCTACCATCCCTGCCAGTGATGACACTCCTTCACACCCGGCTTGATTGAGCATCGGGGACGATGCTTCCTTTTAAGTGTGGGGAGGTCGCCATCTCTGGCGTTTATTTTGGTGAACCACTACATACTTTTTCTTTTATTTTGGATATTTTTCTGTATTTTTTTTTACTGTTATTTTCTGAGTACTTATACATTGCTTTTATGTACTTTTACTCTATTTTCTGCATTTTGCATCTTTAGCTCATATTTTAGCCATTTAGTTTATTTTAGTTATTTAGTTTAGTTTGCAATTCTGATTTATTAGTGGATTAATTAGTATAGTTTACCCTTTTTAGCATAAGATAGTATAGTTTAAATAGAAAAAATATAAAAAGGAAGTAAGCTATAAAATTGAACATATCAGATTTAAATCCACAAACCTTATATATAGCATTACATGATGTAGTTAAGCTGACAACATTTCATCAAGGAGGAACATTAAAACTTTAAAAGCTACCCTAAATATATTTTTTATGAGAATAATAGGAATTTTTAACTAAACCTGCATACAAGATATAAATGATATATGATGCTTGAGTTAGAGAACACACAGCCTGTGAGTCTTGAGCTTAATTGTATGGTTGCATTCAAACCATAATTTCATTTCTGTGTGTTTCATTTCTTTTTATTCTGATGTTCTTTACTTTGCTTTAATCTATATGTCCAATTATAGGATATAGAATGTAGATACATACCAAGAGAATGATTGAGGCCATCATTTGATTTCAGCTCACTTACCCCAAATTAGCCTACCTTTTACATCACTCTTGTTAAGCCCCCTTGAGCCTTTTAAAACCCCTTTATTCTATTTAGCCAAATTACTAGCCTTAAGCAGAAAAACAAAAGAAAATCCCAAGTGAATCCTTGGTTAGCTTAAGATAGAAAATCATGAATAGAGTTAAATGTGGGAAACCTTTTAGGAACATGGATGATAGAAACAAAAGGTAGAAAAGTTAAAAGAAATAAATTAAATTTGGGAAGCATGCTCATGAGAAAATCTAAGTGATTCAATTACCATGTGCATTAAAAAAAAAGAGAGAGAGAAAGAGTTATTTTTCAGCATTTGAATAAAAGGGGATACAAAAAGAATTCCCCAATGCAAAATAAAAACAATGCACGTGGGATAAAAATAAAAAGTGAAACATGAGCATGTAACAATAAGTGGGATAATATGGGAGAATAGGTAAAGAAGTTTTATCTTGCTAAATATGTTAGGTGAGATCTTAATCTAATTAAGGATTCACTTATTAGCTCACTTAACCCTATATATAAATCCTCACCTTTACCTTGGCCCCATTACAACCTCAATTAAAGACCTCATGACTTTTTGGTATGACTATATTCTATAATTGTTGATTGGTTAGATGAAGAACAAAGTTATAGAAAGTAAGAATAAAAAGAAAAATAAAGTGAATAAACCCAACAAATACTGAGTGACTAGAGAGTAAACACAAAATCCAGTGAGGGTTCAATAACTCATCAACATATATCTGTGCTTAAATTTACTAATTGTTTTGCAAGCTTGTACAATATTTTCTTTCCCATCTCATTTGCTAAAATGCTTTATTATTTAAGGGTTGGCTATACATATACATGACTCCTTGAGAAAGTGAATTAACTTGACTACATGTAAGCTTTATATATGAGTGAATAATTTAGAGTTGCATGATGCATCATTCATTTAGGTAGTTGAATTTAAAATAGGTTGCATTGCATGTCATTCCATCACTTTAACCTTAATTATTTACCTTGGATTTAGCATGAGGACATGCTAGTGTTTAAGTGTGGGGAGGTTGATAAACCCATATTTCGTGAGTTCTTTTGTGCTTAATTTGAGTGATTTATACAATCCTTCACCTACTTATTCACATTAATTGCATGATTTTACTTTCCCTTCCTTATTATGTGATGTAAATGAAAAACATGTTTCCTAAGCTTTAAAATCAATTAATTTAATTACCTTTATTTCCATTCGATGCTGTGATTAGCGTGTTGAGTAGTTTCAGATTTTCTAAGGCAGAATGACTCAAAGGACGGAAAAGGAAACATACAAAAATGGAAGGAGAAAGCAAAACGGAGCTTTAAGGAAACTGGTATCCATGCGATCGCATGGATGACGCGATCGCGTGCCAAGCACGAATCAGCAGCGACGCGGCCGCATGACTGACGCGACCGCGTGGCAAGGAAAAGCTCCAAATGACGCGACCGCATGACCCACGCGGACGCGTGACAGAGTCCACGCACCAGAAATTACAGAAAACGCTCATAGCGATTTCTGAAGCCCTTTTCGGCCCAGATCCAAGTACAGACAGCATAGACCAGAGGTTATAAAGTGTGGGAATGCATCCATTCAAGGGAGCTCGCATATTTTATTTTTCAATGATTTAGATTTAGTTGAGAGGGAGATCTTCTCCTCTCTCTCTCTCTTAGGATTTAGGATTTCTTCTTGTTTTAAGAGTGACTCTCAATCCAGGTTTTATGTTTCTTTGTTTTAGCTTCCTTTTACTTTTATTTATTCCAGCACTTGAATTGATCATTGGATTTATGAATTTCTTCCATGTTACAGACTGTTATTTGAATTAATAATATTTGAGGTATTTTCAGTTTATGATTGTTCTCTTTGATTTAAGTTACCGTTGCTTCCCATCTAAGGATATTTTTATTATTCCAGCAATTTTACTTTTTCCCCTTTTTGGTCCTGGTTAAGAATTCAGTAACTCAACAGTTATTAAACTCAACACAATTGATAATCGTTATCTTGCTAATTGAGCTAAACTTAAGTAATCCCAACCTTTTCTTAGGAAATAAATAGGATTCAAAGGCCAGATTAATTAGTCCCTTGACTTTCCTTTGCCTTAGTGAAGATTGACCAAGTGGAGTTTAGATTCAACTTTCATTATAGTTGAGAGAGATAACTACGTTGGACCTCCAACTTCTCTTACCTTGCCAAAAGTCTGTTTTACAGTATTTATTTGTTTTAATTGCCATTTACTTTACTTGTCATTTAAATTACTTGCTTCTCATCTTCTAAACCCCGATTACAACCTTTATAGCCAATAATAAGAACATACTTTCTCGCAATTCCTTGAGAAGACGACCCGAGGTTTGAATACTCGGTTAACAATTTTTAAAGGGGTTTGTTACTTGTGACATCCAAAACGTTTGTATGAAAGGACTTTTGAAGGTTTAGAAACTATACTTGCAACGAGGATTTATCCGCAAATTTCTAGACCACGCAAAAGTTCTCTCATCACACCCCCATTCCATCATACACACAAGTCGGATGGCGGCTCCAGGCACAAACCAAGTTAGAGACCATCTCCTCCTGACATTTGGGCCAGTTTTACAAGCCCAGTCCACTAATCTCCGGTTACCCATCATAACAATATTCATTACCTCTTCTTATATTTACTATATAAATTAATATTTATTTCATAATTTTTTTTATCTCTTCTCATATAATCTCATATCTCTTTCACTTTCTCTTTCTCACTCTCCGCTCTTGCTAATTTTTTGCATAACTAGAATTTAGTTGATGACCATAATTTTTATTTTTTTTAATTTGCTAAATGTATGTCCTAGATGATTGTGTGATTTTATTCATTAGTTTTATCATTTTTTGTGTAATTGTATTAACTAGTTATATAGTGTCTTTATTGTCTACATATTACTTCTTTTTTCTTTCAACAATTTATAATTTTTAATATCATTTATTTGTAACAATGTTATTAAAAATACATGTTATTATGATTCATAAAAAATAAAATTAAAAAATTAAATATTATTTTAATTATCAAAATATTAATAATATTTATACTTGTATTTTATCTAATAATTTTATTATTGTATTATAGTATTTAAACATAGCCTAAAAAAAGATAAAAAGTAATAAATAAAAGTAACTATTTAAAAAATAAAAATAAAAAATAATTATATGAATTAAGGTGAATAAACTCAATTGATTGTTTCTATTACTTATTTATTTTTTTTTTACCAAAGATAAGGAAATTCGAACCCACGACTTTTTAAGTAAGTATTGGGAGACTATACCATTTAAGCTATAACTCATTAGCAATTGTTTCTATTACTTATAGTCCATTTATGTATAATTTTATTAATTTTATAATTATTAAATTTTGAATTAATTTTTATTATTTTAAATTGTCATTTATCACCATTTCTTAATCAATTAAATTTAATACACGTCGTTACTCAATTGAATTACAAAGTGACGGTTAAAACACAATTATTTATCTATATTAAAATTGTATATTTTTTTGTATTTTTTTTAATAATAATATTGAATCATATATAAATTTTAAATGAATGTATTGGACAATATTTTTTTACAAATTAGTTTTTAAGTTTAATATTAATTTACATATGATCTAATTTATTCCAAAACAATCTAGCATTTTAATGATATATTATACAGTCATATTCCAAGATAGTCAAATTTGTCACCAAAAGAATAAATTGGTCATATTAGTTCCTGAAAGATAAAACGTAAGTTAAATTAATTATTCCATTAGTTAGATAATGATGTGTCACGTTAAGTGTTTTGTGGCATAATGACGTAGCAGGTTAATGCCATGTATCATAAAATAATTAGTTGACGTGTTATCTGACATTTTATAAATTTATTTAAAGTCCAATTAGTCCCTGAAAATACACATACAAGTCATTTTCATCCCTAAAATTTTAAAAATTAATCAAGTTAGTCCTTAAATAAATCTCTTATTTTTTATAATATTAAACTTTTAATATTTTTTAATACTACTAATTTTAATGTCGTTTTTTAGACCTTAATAAACAAAATTCTCTTTACATAAAATAATAAAAATAATTAAATTATTACAAAATTATTTTGTTATTGATATTTTAAAATTTTACATTTTCAAATTTTAGT
Source organism: Arachis ipaensis (assembly GCF_059453495.1). Classification (NCBI taxonomy): domain Eukaryota; kingdom Viridiplantae; phylum Streptophyta; class Magnoliopsida; order Fabales; family Fabaceae; genus Arachis; species Arachis ipaensis. The sequence continues at coordinate 92,575,442 of NC_142437.1, read as the reverse complement.
TCTTTTGTAGTGAAATTTTTTATTTAAATAATTTTATCAAACTATTATTAATTATATACTTAAAAATATATTTTTTTGAATCTCACTAGAATTTAATAATATACTAAAATTTAAATCTTTTAGATTTTTTAATTTATAATTTTTGTTATTGTTTAATTTATGTGGTAAAACTCAATAATTAAAAAATTGATTTGTGAAATCACTTTGATTTTTAATATCTTAATGTAGGTTTTTTTTAATATTATTACTACTTAGTTATCTATGTCTTCTCAATTGTCAAATTTTTTTAAAAGTTAATTTATTAAAAAGAGTTTTGAAGTAAAACAAATATAAAAATATGAAAATAGAAAATTATTGATAGATTGGATTAAATTTTAGATAAGATCCAAAAAATTAAAATTTTAAAATAATTACTATATTTATTTAGTAAAATCCAAAAGATTAAAACTCGGCATATAATTAATAATAGTTTGATAAAATTATTTACATAAAAAACTTTTCACTAAAAAAAAAACTAAAGTTTGAAAATGTAAAATCTAAAAATACAAATAAAAAAATAACTTTGTAATAATTTGATTATTTTTATTATTTTATTTGAAAAAAATTGTTTATTAAAGGGTAAAAAATAAAATTAAAATTAGCAGGATTAAAAATAATAAAAATTTAATATTATAAAAAATAAGAGAGATTCATATAAGATCTAATTTAATCAATTTTTAAAATTTTAGAAATGAAAATGACTTATGTGTGTATTTTTAAAGACAAATTTAGCTTTAAATAAATTTATAACATGTGAAATAACACACAACACACAACACACGTGGCATACCATACCATATGTCACTGACCTGACATGTCAATTAATCATCGTGTGATACGTGGTATTAATTTACCACGTCATCATGTCATGTGACATTTAACGTGATATGTTATCGTCTAATTAATAGAAGAACCAATTTAATTTATATTTTATCTTTCAGAAATTAATATCACTATTGACTAATTTAATTTTTTGGGACTAATTTAAAAAATATGTGATCCTTTTAGGAACAAATTTAATTATTAACACTTAATTTAACTTTCTTTTCTATTAATTTTGTTATATTAACTCATTTATAATGGGTTACTAGTCATATTAATCCCTAAAAGATGAGATGTTCTCTAAATTGGTCCATGAAAGAAATTAATTTTCAGTTACTCTATTAACAATTTCTGTCAATGATTAATAACGTAAATGTTAATTAATTGTATACATGACATATAACATGTTTAATTAAATACTGAACAAATATGTTTGTGAAAATTTATCAATTTAGTTGCTGGATCATATTGGAAATATAATTTATGTAATTAAAAAAATAAATTAATAAATTTTTATAAACATATTTAGTTAATGTTCAATTAGACATGTCAAGTATTATATATGTTTTCAATTAATATTTTACAATGAAAATGGTTATTGGAGTAACAGAAAGACAAATATAATTAATTTTTAATAAACTAATTTAATTAAAAAAAAATTTTAAATATAAATTATATTATATATATACTAAAATCAACTACTAAAATCAACTATAAAATATATATTAAAATATAAATATATATTAAAAATAAATTAAATTACATATATATTTATATATATATAAATATATTAGTACCTAAATTTAATAATTAATTTTGGTATGCGGATAACATCTTTTATTTGACTATTAATCCGTTTGTAGTTTTGGCAATAACCAAGCATCAATAGCAGCATTCCTAGAAGCCTTCAAAATTCTCTCTTTTCTTCGTCACCATCATCACCATGTCCTTAAATTTCTTCACATTCTTCCTCTTTGCTTTCTTCACTCCCGTCACTTGAAATTCCCACACCACCATCATCTCCTTGCTCCCTTCAGTTCATGCCATGATCTTCCAACTTGGACAAAATCACATGCATATCCTACTCGTCCCAGTGCAATGTTGCATACCAGTGTCCCTGGTGCGTTCAACACAACCTTGGAGGATCTGGGAAACAACACATTGGCGTGGAATTTGGCAATGAAGTACCATGTTGACGCGGAATTGTTCTATTCAGCTTTTTCATTATACAAAAACATGAGAAAATTGGGCGTCCCCCATGACACTTTCACTCTTCCAATAATGAACAGAGCATTATCTTCAATGAGGATTGATGCTTCTCTTGGAAAAATGATCCATTGTGTAGCAATTCAAGTGGGTTTGGATGTGGATTTATATTTCTGCAATACCATGATTGAGGCGTATGTGAAATGCGAGTGTGTCGGTTATGCTTGCAACTTGTTCGACGAAATGCTGCAGAGAGATGTGGTTTCTTGGACATCAATGATTGCTGGGTATATATCTGAGGGGCAAGTTAGTGTGGCCTTTGATTTGTTCAACAAGATGAGGATCGAATTGGAACCGAATTCAGTAACGCTTGTTGTGATCATGCAAGCATGTTGTGCTTCGGAGATATTAAACGAGGGAGTTCAAATTCATGGGTATGCATTCAAGAGTGGATTGCTGATGGATTGGTCAGTGAAAAACTCAGTTTTGAGAATGTATGCTAGTAAAGTCAGCACGGAGGAAGTAGAACTTCTATTTAGTGAAGTAGACAGAACAGATGTGGCTTCTTGGAATGTCTTGATCTCATTTTTCATCTCACAAAGAGACATGACTAGAGTGCTTCGTTTGTTCAATGAAATGCACAGCTTAGAAGTGCGTCCATGGAACATCGAGACTTTAACAATAGTTATATCAGCACTTGCAAAGTCTGCAAGTCTTTCCAAGGGTGAGGGTATGCATTGCTTAATCATAAAAACGGGGGTTTATGATGATATTTTGCTCACTTCTCTGCTAGATTTTTATGCAAAATGTGGAAGACTGGAAACATCTGTTCAGCTGTTCAGAGAAATCCGTTGTAAAAGTAACATCACTTGGGGTGCTATGATGTTAGCTTTCATTCAAAATGGTTCTTTTGTAGACGCCATATCTTTATTCCAGCAAATGCAACCCAAAGATCATGATATTGCCCCAGAAATATGGAGAAACCTAATCGATGCATATGCAAACCTGGGAGCTTTGAAATCGGGTAAAGTTGTCCATGGCTACCTCATAAAGGACTTGTTAAATGGACCTGTAAAAGGTAATGTTCACCTTGAAACCTCAATCTTAAACATGTACTTGAGAGGTGGCAACATGTCTTCGGCAAAAGCATGTTTTGATAGGATGCCCATCAAAGATGTCGTAGCATGGACAACGATGATTGAAGGACTTGGCTCTCATGGTTTTGGTCTTGAGGCATTAACATATTTCAATTTAATGATGCAGGAACAAGTGCAGCCGAATCCTGTTACCTTCTTGAGCTTACTTTCTGCTTGCAGCCACTCTGGTCTGGTTACTGAGGGCTGCAATATTTTTTATTCTATGAAATGGGGTTTCGGCATTGAACCCGGTTTGGATCACCACACTTGCATGGTGGATCTTTTAGGTCGAAACGGAATGCTCAATGAAGCCTTAGCCATAATATTGAAGATGATAGTTTTGCCTGATAGCAGAATTTGGGGTGCACTTCTATCTGCTTCAAGAGTTTATGGAAACAGAAGATTTGGAGAATATGCAGCAGAAAGGCTTTTGGAGCTAGAACCTCACAATGCTGGATATTATACTCTGTTGAGTAACATAAAAGCTAGCGTTGGAAGCTGGAATGAGGTTGAAGAGTTGAGGAGAATGATGAGTGAAAAGGATCTAAAGAAGAAACCCGGGTGGAGCTGCATTGAGGTCAATGGGGTCATTCAAGGATTTGTTTCTGGTGATATATCACACACTGAATCAGAAGAGGTTTATGAGGCACTGGGAAGATTAAGTAGAGCTATTCAGGAGTTTGGGTGAGATGTTTTTAAGCAGTTTATGAAGGCATTTGGGTTTTTAGGTATACCTTTTGGCTTATAACTAAATTCAAACCAGTTCATGTAACCCATTGGTAACTTGGTAAGTACAACTTCCAGTTAAGAAAATCGACTATTTTTCTGTTTGAAAAATTTTTATACGTAAGAGTCACACATTTAATAAGTGTTTCAAGGACATCCACAATAATTCATTTTGAAGGGCACATGATATGACAAATATTAGTAGAAATTTTAGAGGAAGAAATTTTGAATCTATTTTGGGTTCAATTCAGTCCATTTCTGATGCATTTAAAGGAAGGATGGAAGGGCGATGATACAACACAACATACACTCATTTTTTCTTTTATTTTTTTTTGTTAGCGTTTTGTGTCTTTGAATTTTAGGGAGAAGCTCCAGAATTTAAGGATTTTTTATTATTATTTTTTTTTAAGTTCTAGGTTTTAGTTTTGTTTAATTGTAGTTTTTAGTTTATAATTTTTTGTTTTGTTACTTTAATGTTTTAGAATTTCTTGTTACTTCCTCTATTATGCTGTTTTAGTTCATGAACTCTTGTTGAATTTTTCATTTCCTTTAATAAATTTGATGTTTTATGTTTTATTATTGCTTGTTGGAGATGTTATTATTGCTTTCTTAAATTATGTAGTTGTAGATTATACTAATTCTTGTAATTTTTGAAGTTTTATGTTTATGTACTCTAGATGCTTGACAAAATACATAAACTAGTTATAGAGTAGATTTTTATTCTTGCTTTGGGTTGGAAACTCAGGTGAACTTGAGTTACTAATCTTCAAGTTGATTGATAATTTAAAGATGTTAATTAATCTTGTTTTCATTGACACTAACATTTTACTAAATTCAATTAGTAATTTGGTTAGAACTTGTGAATTAGGGTTAATTAAACCAAGTTGACTTTTCTCAATCTGTAGTGGTTGACGAATTGGATTTGCTCTTTATAATTATCGTATTGTGGTTAGTGACAAAGATATTGTTCCTTAACCCTCAACCCCTGCCAAAATCTTTTATAACTTGAATTTGTTTTTATTTTCCTAGTTAATTACCTTAATTGCTTCTAGTTTAATTCCTTTTAACATTTAGTTATTGCTTATTTTTTTAATTTCTTGCTATTTAAATTCAGTAATTGTGATCAAACTCTTGATTCCTTCGTAACAGATGGTTGAGCACTCTATTGTGATTCTAAGGGAGAACGACTGAGGAGTTAACTCCTAATTATCATTTTGAATTGTGATATTTTTAAACTAAATTTTGATAGTCTTAATTATCAGTTTAGAGCTACGATGAACTTAAACTTTATAACTTGTCTAAATCGGTATTTGGCATTTATCATCTACTATAGTTTCTCTGAGCTACAAGGTTTTATTAAGTGAAAAAAATATAAGAAAATCCTAAGAGAAAGAGGAAGATCATGTGTACGACTAACAAGCTGGTAGATTTTCATGAAATCCAAGAATTCGAACAAAGTTAAGTAGGAGCAACCCGATAAATCAATAGAACATCTTGCTCAAAGTCGATAATTTTTTTTTTTACATCAAGTCTGAGAAAAAGGCACTCTACATAAAAGTAAAGTATGCGTCCGATTTATTAAGATAAGGATAACAAATTGTCTCTTCAAGATCCCAAGCAACTAAGACATAGTTTTCCTCGTCTTTTCTATTCCGACAAATATGGCAAGTAAGTAAGAACTTTTCTAAGGTTTTTCTATCCATAATTGGCATAGCTCCTAGAACAGTTATATCTACCCTATCCAACCCATTAAAAATTTTAGAAGGTATTATATTAACTACAGAATGAGACATAGATGCTATTACACCTTGAAAAAAAAAAACATGCAAAAGTACAAGAAGTTTGTCACAACATAAATAAATTGGGATCATCTTCAACAAATAAAATCCAGGAGCTTTTACGATTCCCAGTAATGACAAGGCCGCATAAGCAACCAGAATTGCAAATTAGATATGTTGTGTTAATATCAATTATGACAACACCACCACTTAGGGATAGGAAAAACCCCATGGATCATGTACAGCACCAGAAATCAAATTAAAGGAAATTAACAATAGTATTCAATATTCCCAGAAATCAAATTAAAAGCTATCGACATTCAAAATTAGCATTGAAGAATCTCAGAAAGCATAAAGGACATTAATATTAAAAAATTCCTATCTACGTTTTTAGAACTTTAAAGACATTTTAGAGAAAAACAAAACCAACACAAATACACAAATGAAAGCATGCAATAGAGGGAAGAAGAACACCAACCTTAAGATGAAGAAGCAAGGAAGTACAGTAAACATGACAAGCATAGTTCCAATCCTTGAAAGCAACAAAACCGAGCAAGGAAAGAGGAAGCTTGGGAACTAGAAGATGGCAAGGTGTGACGGTAATGTATGATGAAGAAGAAGAAGAGTTTTTGTGACAAATGAAATGAAAGAAAAAACAAAGAGAGAGAAATGCCAAATCTGTGTGTGTGTGTAAAGAGCAAAAAGATAATTTCACAGTGTTTTAAATCCAATGCACCATTATTAAGAAAACTGAAAAGATGCAGAATAATTATAGAAAGATGAAGTGATGATTAAAATAATATGTCGAGTTGACTGACTACTTTCTCTTGAATCACGTTGAGAATATCGACCTTCTTAAATAGGAAATGATATTCTACATGACTTCTCCAACATAGTCAAAGCTACAAACTTAGTGAATTTCTATTTCATTAACTCGCAGGTAGGGATACTGTTCACATGGGGGTGAGGAGATCTTTCTTTCTTTTTTTTTTTCCTGGTTGTTGAGGTCTTCGTAAGATGGTAGGAGAGGCAGTAAGACATGGAATGATCTCTCATTTATTGATTAGAAAAGACAATATTAAATTGTTTCACTTGCAATTTGTGGATGACACAATACTTTTTTGTCCCCCGGAGGAGGAGATTATTTGCAATTATAAGCGGCTAGTATTAACTTTGATAAATCTAGCTTGATTCCGGTTAATTGCGAGCGAGAGTGGTCACAAAGGATGTGTAGCTTGTTGGGGTGTAAAGAAGCAACGTTGCCAGTCAAATATCTTGATATTTTTTTGGGAGCGAATCTGAAATTGGTCAAGACATGAAAACCTATTATAGACAAAGTAGAAGAGAAACTCAATCTATGGAAAGCCAAAACGATTAATAAAGCTAGTAAGCTGGCACTCATCAAATTTGTGCTTAATAGTCTGCCGGTTTACTACCTTAACTTATATAAGATGCCCAGAGCAGCAGCAGATAAGTTGATATCTTTGCAGAGGAGGTTCTTGTGGAGTAATGAGGATGGAAGGGATGGGTTACCTTTGGTAAGGTGGGATATTGTGCAAGCTCCAAAACACTTCGGGGGTTTGGGTGTGGGCGATGGAGTGCTCCGGAATACAGCATTGTTATTCAAGTGGTGGTGGTGGTTTTCAAAGGAGGATTGCCCATTATGGAAGAAACTTGTGTGCTCATGTAATGACTTGGATCCAAATGTCCTTCTTTCTTGTTAGTCGGTTCCTAAAACAAAGGGTTCATAGAGGGACATTTGTCAGTTGCAGATAAGAGAACAGCAAGCGAGAGAAAAGATGGTCAGAGGGTTATCATTAGAGTTAGGAGATGGTAGAAGAATTCGTTTTTGGAAAGATAATCGGATACCATGTGGTGTGTTGCAGGATGTATTTCCAAGGCTTTTCTCGATTTCAAACCAAGTCGGATCTGTAATAGAGGACTGTGGGTTCTGGGATGGGGTGGAGTGGATATGGAACTTTCACGGGAGAAGGATACTTTTTCAATGGGAGTTAGAATTAGTTAACCAACTTCATGGGGTTCTACAATCTGTCAGGTTAATAAGTGAGAGGGAGGACAGAATAGTATAGAAATTTGATAGATTAGGAGTTTATTCTACTAACTCATTTGTGCAGGCTTTGCAGGCTGAGACTCTCCCAGAGGACATTACGAGTTATAGTTTCACTAGATCTATATAGAGAGGACTAGTACCACCAAGAGTTGAGCTATTTACCTGATTTGTGTTAGTTGGTAGGGTCAATACTAAGGAAAGATTGATTAGATTGGGCATTATTGATCACAGGGATATGATTTGTGTTTTATGTAAAAAAAAAAAAAACTGAGAATGATTTTCACTTATTCATTGGCTGTGAGTTCACGTGGCAGGTGTGGTGTGCTTGGTTATATGCCTATAATAAATTTTGGTCTATTCCAAGAACCATTAAGCAATACTTTGAGAGTTGGAAAGGAGCTCCTGTAAGAAAAGACAAACGTAATAGGTGGCTGATTGACCTTTTTGCTATGATTTGGAATACGTGATTGGAAAGGAATGCCAGGATTTTCAGGAACAAGAAACAGGCGTTGCGGAAGTTATTACCAAATCAATTAGGAGCTACAAAGAGTGGGTTGGCTTTGTTCCGTCTAGTTGTTGATGGCAATGCTGGAGATAACTACGGTTTCTTGTTTAGTGTTTGTATTGTAACTCTAGACTTTCTAAATGCTCCACCTTACTATGTTAAGCTTTTTATTTTAAAAAAAAGGGTACTGTTCATACCATGGTACAAAAATAATGCCATGGCCCAAAATTAAAGGTCCAATTTTTCAAAAACCAAAGAAGCCAAAACATGATACTATGAGAGTCCAAATATGCACCACCCAACCTACTTGGGGTACGAGCTCCATAATCTTTACCCGACATAACTTGCATGTTAAATAAGACTTTGCCAAACACTACTTCAAATATTTATCTACAACTCATCTACTACGATAATGTGGGATAACATTTTAAATATTAGGAAAAAAATCATCCATTACTGTAAGTGCATTTTTTCAAGAGTAATGGCCAAATTATCACTTCTTCTATAAATATCTCATCAATCTCAGGTATCAATCAATCCCAATTCTTATAAACCTATCAAAAATACTTATTAACTTAAATATCGAAGTCCTTTACAAGTACTCTCTACTATTTTTGGAGTTAACACAAAGATATATCCTAGTCTTTTCTTTAAACTCTTTTTCAAGTCCAATTCATCTGCAGTTTATTTCAGATATACTTTGAAACAACCATATTGTGAAATATTTTAATTATCCTATATATGTAAGTATTTTTTTTATGTAAAAAAGGTTATTTATAATGTTAATATTAATTATAGATCGTTTAGTTAACTTATTTTAGTGTTATTATATTGTAAATATTATAATAATAATAGTTTTTAGTGTCGTAAATTATATATGGATTTGTTAATTAGTTATATGCATGGTATGTGTTACGAGGGTAACCTGAGATAAATAGATTGGACTCGAAGGATAGGCCCAAACGTTAGGAGAAGGTGGTCTCCGACTTTTTTTACATCTGGAAATCGCTGTCCGAGTTGTGTATGTGAGAGAATGGGGGGTGGTACCTGCAAAGACACTCCGATACCTAAGTTAGCAAGGGGGTAAGCAGGTTTAGAATGTATTGGAACCTAGCTTTACCTAAGTGTGTCTGTGTATTTATAGGTTATGATCCAATAACCACCATTGGAATAGTTCCACATCTGTGGGTGCATAACGGTCCCTTTATCTTGGGGTTGTTGAAATATCCTCTCTAGAGGTGGATGAGGGATTTTAGGAGGCAGTTACTCATTTGAATAAGTGTTATCTGCTAGCTTAATCCGAATCCGACCTCTTTGGGGAGGGGCTTATGACGAACCCGACCTCTTTGAAGAGGTCAAGTAGGTGGTAAAGGCCAACCTTCGGATTGGGCTTCTTTGGCTTACTTGGGCTTGGACCCTAATATTGGGCCAGGGCATGAACAGTGCCCCTACTCGAGTCCGATCTCTTAGCTATGAGTTAGATTCGAATATTAATTGAACTCGGGTTCGTTCAAGTCGGAAAATGACGTGATTTTAATTTAAAACCAACGTGATTTTGAATTTCTCAGGCGTCGTGTCAAATCAAATGTCGCGTCCATTTGGGATTTTGCATTTACACGTGGGGGCAGTTACATCGATAACGGCGCGTTTCTTTAATGACTGCGTCGTTTTACTGTTATTCCCCTAGTCTGTTATAAATACTTTTCCCTCTTCTTTCTTTGTTTTCTTTCGTCTTCTCATAGAAGCTTCTTTCCTGCTCTCTCGCTTTTTCACTCAAAAACTCCTTTTGTTCTTCCGTTCTTTATCGCTTTCTTTCGCTGTGACTGCTCCTTTTTTATTCTACCAAAAAAGGTTGGTTCTTCTTTATCTTCTCTTGCCATTTGTATAGTGCTTTCTTTATTTCTGCTTACGTGTTTGAGGGAAGTTTTATGCCTTTGTTGTTCCTCTGCGAAATTTTTAGAATTTTTGCATGCTTATTTTTACGAAAATTGCTTCTGTTGCCACTTAGTGATTGGTTCCTTGTTTGCCTAGGAAGGAATTGTCTTATTTTTGGGGGCCTGTTTTTTTGATGATTTTATTTTTCTTTGTAGGTTTTATTGCTTTTACATACACTCCCTCATTGCTGAAAATGTCTTCCCGTATCCCTGAGGCCCTCTTGAGATGGGTAGATGATTTCGTTCTTATTGAGAAACCTCTAGTGGATACTGACTTCATAACTGATCTTCGTACCCATTATAGGATTTGTAGTCTTGAGGCTGACGAGCCCAAGTATAAATTAGTGGCCCCGAATCCTGAGGACCGAGTTTGCTATGGGAGGATTGCTTATTCTGATTCTCATTTTTTCTTCATGTACGACTGCCTTTTCACCTGTTTAGGGGTTTTCCTTCCTTTTTCTGGTTTTGAAATGGAAGTTTTGTCCCACTGCCGAGTTGCTCCTACCCAAGTCCACCCCAATTCCTAGGGTTTCCTAAAGATTTACTAACTTGTCAGCCAAGAGCTTGACTTTCTGAGTTCTCTAAAAATCTTTTTCTATCTCTTCCACCTTACCCGAGCTTTTAGTAAGCAAAACACACAGCAATGGGTATCTTTTCTAGCTATTCAGGGTCGGAAGGTGTTTTCCATTTTTGACGAGTCCTTTCATAACTTCAAAAACTTTTTTTCAAGGTCCAAGCTGTAGAGGGCCATCATCCCTTTTTCTTGAATGAGAATAACGAACCTCGATTTCCTCTGTACTGGTCGGAGGCCTCCCCCCGTAGATAAATATGGCCTAGATGACTTGGATGAGGAAGAGGAGCCTGTTGTTGGATTTTTTCGAGAGGCCTGGGGGCGAGCTCCAAGCCTGGATACTAAAATTTCCTTCTTAGCTCTCCGAGTTTCTTCCAAACTGAGCTAGGTAGTTTTTATTTCTTTGTGGCTGTTTTTAATGAGTTCCGACTTGTAATGTGCTTTCCTCCGATTTCTAAGCTGATTGACTTTTATTCTTTCTTTCAGAAATGGTGAAGAGTGTATCAAGTGCTGCTTATCAAAAGGTGCAAGAGGCGAAGAGGAAGGCCCGCGCCCGAGTTGATGCTGCAAGGGTCGAAGCTTCTAGCACTCATCCTCTCCAAGATTCAGGTTTGAGGACCTCCTCCTCTCGCCCTATTCTAGTAAACCCTATCCATACTTCTTCTCTTCCTCCTCCTGCTCCTATCCCACCCGTTCAGCCCTCCACCGAGCCTAAAAAGAAGAAGTAGAAGACCTCAGAGACTGGTCCTTCCACTGCTGGGGAGGCCAACTTTGATGGTCTGAAGTTTGCAAGAAAGCACATCCTTCCTTTTAGCCAAATTTCCATGGATGATGGTTCTTTGCGAAACCATCTTCAAATTCTTGCATCGGGGGAGGGGGGAATTCGGACGGCTGAGGTCTGTACTGCCCTTCTTGATATACTTGACAAAACTCCCTTGAGTTCTTTTCAAAAATCCATAGAGGACCTTCAGGGGAGGATTGTCCTTTATCAGGAAGAGGAGAAGAGGCTGTAGGAGGAGAATTCCTGGCTAAAGGAGGAGCTCGCTCGGTTCCAGGATAGGGAGAAAAAGCCAATGGCCCAATGTGCACTGGCTGAGGGGTTGAAGGAGAAGGTGAAGCAAAATTATGTTAGGCTTTTTTTTGAGAATATTGATTTGCAGAAGCAGTTGGAGCTGAATCAGAAGGCCTATCAGGACTTGGAGGATTCTATTGTTGAGAGTTCGGAGGAGGCTTTTAGGGTGTTCAAGGAACAAGTTGGAGTTATCGCTCCTAACTTGGACCTTTCACCTCTCCATCCTGACAAAATCATCATTGATGGGGCAATTGTCTCTCCTCCTCGTCCTGAAACCAATTCCGAGCGGAAGACTCGTGGGCAGTGTATTGTTGAGTCTCCTCCTCGTGAGGTGGAGCAACAGGAAGGATTCCTGCCGAGTTCTTCTGAAGCTCTGACTTCTGCCACCGAAGAGATCCCTCAGACCCTTCCAACTCCTGCAGCAGACCCGATTTCCACTCCTGCCGATGATTCCAATCTTTTTCTTGGTTCCTAAAGAGTTTTAGCTACTGAGGCCCAGCTTGTGGGCCCTTTTTGAACAATTTATTTTTGTATGTTTGTTTCGTGTGGTGGTTCCTGACTCTTGACCCTTTAATAGGGTCATTAACAACAACTAATTATTTTGCTGGACCTTTTTGGATAAAGACCTTTAACAAAATATTTTTATTATATACGCTTTGCTTGCGTTTTTTATGCTTTTATCTTTATAAGTTTTTTTTTTGTCAAAAAACCCTTTTTTAATTTTTCAGGTTTGTGAAAAAAATACTTTTCGTCGTAGGGGCTATTTTGTCTAAGCTAGACAATTTTGATTATTGTCAAAATATCTTTTGAAAACTTTTTTCTCAGTAATTTTGAGAGAAACCTTTGCTTCTATCCTCGAGGGGTGATGAGTCCATTTTTTCGGTATATTTTGGTTTGATTTGAGTGGATTTCATCATATATACCCACATTTATTCACCTAAATAGCATGCTTTTGTGTTTTCTTTCTATATTGCGCCTAAATGTGAAAACACGCATTTTTGAGCTTAAATTAGTGATTTTAATCCCACTTTTATGCCATTCGATGCCATGACATATTTGTTGAGTGATTTTAGCTCCTAGAGGCAAGTTTGGCAAGGCAAAAGTGGAAGGAAGCATGTACAAAGGGAGAAAATATGAAGAAAATAAAGGAGAAGCACACAGCCATGTGTGCATACGCACAACTCCCTGTGCATACACACAGGTACCAGTGCGTGTCTTTATTAAAAATGCATGTGACTCACAATTTTTGGGGCTCTTTTGGCCCATTTCTGATGGCTTGGAGACTGAAATCAAGGGCTATATGAAGGAGCAACAACACATAACAAAGGGAGCTCAACTTTGAGAGAGAATACATTTTAGGAGTAGTTTTAGGGTAGTTTAGTTTAGGTTTTCTCTCAAATTTTCTTAGGTTTAATTAGGGTTTGTAGCATTTTATACTTCAAGTTTGATTTTGGATTATAGCTTTTACTTGTCTTTGCAAATTTCTATGTTTTAGTTTTATGCACACAAGGTGTTTGTGAAAATGCCAATTATGAGTTTTGAGTAGATTTTCACACCTTGGCTTGGGATTTGAGTACCTAGGATACTAGAGTCATGATGTCTGACATTTAGTGGTAATTCTTGGGTAGTTAGTTGACTCTTGTTTCCATTGACGCTAGCTTTTGATCAACTAGTTTGGTAAGTTAGCTAGGACTTATGGATTAAGGTCAATTATGCTTGCTTGACCTACTCCTCGATGTTAGGGGTTAACTAGGCGAGATTGACTCATCATAATTATCATAGTTGTGGTCATGGCGATGATAGGATTCTTCAGATCCTCATTCTCAAGTCAAGGCTTTCTATGCATTTATAGCATTTTCACTAGTTTTGATCTTGTTTCCCTTTTACTTGCATTTATACCAATTTTGATCATCTCTTAGTTCTTTTATTGCTTAGTTCCTTTAATCTTTAGTTCTTTGATTCAAAAACCCCTTTTTGCCTCCACAACCGGAAGAGTAACACTTTCAATTGCATCCCAAGGGAGAACGACCCAAGGTTGAATTACTCTCGATCTCGGTTTATGTTTTGTATTTGAATATCTAAACTTTGATGTTGAGAGTTAGTTGTTGATTTAGCTATACTTGCAACGAAGTGATCTTATTTTGAGAAATTCTAGATCAACACTAATTTTCTCTATCAATTTTTTTGCGCCGTTGCCGGGACTGATGAGCGGATAATTTATACGCTTTTTGGCATTGTTTTTACATAGTTTTCAGTATAATTTAATTAGTTTTTAGTATATTTTTATTAGTTTTTAATTAAAATTCACATTTCTGGACTTTACTATGAGTTTGTGTATTTTTCTGTGATTTCAGGTATTTTCTGGCTGAAATTGAGGGACCTGAGCAAAAATCAGATTCAGAGGTTGAAGAAGGACTGCAGATGCTGTTGGATTCTGACCTCTCTGCACTCAAAGTGGATTTTCTGGAGCTACAGAACTCCAAATGGCGCGTTCTCAATTGCATTGGAAAGTAGACATTCAGGACTTTCCAGCAATATATAATAGTCCATACTTTGTCCAAGTTTAGACGACGTAAACTGGCATTGAACGCCAGTTCCATGCTGCATTCTGGAGTCAAACGCCAGAAACAGGTTGCAAAGTGGAGTTAAGCGCCAGAAACATGTTACAAACTGGTGTTCAACTCCAAGAAAGACCTCTACACATGTAAAGCTCAGTGCTCAGCCCAAGCACACACCAAGTGGGCCCCGGAAGTAGATTTCTGCATCAATTACTCATTTCTGTAAACCCTAGTAACTAGTTTAGTATAAATAGGACTTTTCACTATTGTATTTACATCTTTAGAACATCTTTTCATCTCTAGACCTCCATGGGAGGCTGGCCACTTGGCCATGCTTACCCTATTTTCACTTATGTATTTTCAACGGTAGAGTTTCTACACCCCATAGATTAAGGTGTGGAGCTCTGCTGTTCCTCATGGATTAATACAAAGTACTACTGTTTTTCTATTCAATTCAAGCTTATTCCGCTTCTAAGATACTCATTCGCACCCAAGAACATGATGAAGGTGATGATTATGTGACGCTCATCATCATTCTCACCTATGAACGCGTGCCTGACAAACACTTTCGTTCTACATGCAAATAAGCTAGAATGAATATCTCTTGGATATCTAATACAGGGGACCGAGTCCGAAATATTAGAATCTTCGTGGTATAAGTTAGAACCCATGGATGGCCATTCTTGAGATCCAAAAAGTCTAAACCTTGTCTGTGGTATTCCGAGTAGGATCTGGGAAGGGATGGCTATGACGAGCTTCAAACTCGCGAGTGCTGGGCGTAGTGACAGACGCAAAAGGATAGTAAATCCTATTCCAGTATGATCGAGAACCGACAGATGATTAGCCATGCAGTGACAGCGCATTGGACCATTTTCACAGAGAGGATGGGATGTAGCCATTGACAACGGTGATGCCCTACCTAAAGCTTGCCATGGAAAGGAGTAGGAATGGTTGGATGAAGACAGCAGGAAAGCAGAGGTTCAGAGGAGCGAAAGCATCTCTATACTCTTATCTGAAATTCTCACCAATGAATTACATAAGTATCTATATCCTATTTTAATTATCTTTTAGTACACTATAATCTCTTAATACATTTGAATCTGCCTGACTGAGATTTATAAGGTGACCATAGCTTGCTTCAAGCCGACAATCTCCGTGGAATCGACCCTTACTCACGTAAGGTTTATTACTTGGACGACCTAGTGCACTTGCTGGTTAGTTGTGCGAAGTTGTGACAAAGAATTAAGATTATGAACGTGCGTATAAATTTTTCAGCGCCGTTACCAAGGAATGGAACCGTCACGATTTCTGCACACCAAGTTTTTGGCGCCGTTGCCGGAGATTGTTCGAGTTTGGACAACTGACGGTTCATCTTGTTTCTCAGATTAGGTAATTTTATTTTAATTTTAAGCTTTTTATTTCTTATTTTCGAAAAATAAAAAAAAATCTTCTTTTTTGTTTTTCCCAAAATAATTTTCGAAAAAACCAAAAAAATTTTAATAAAATCATAAAACTAAAAAATAATTTGATGTTTCTTGTTTGAGTCTTGAGTCAAATTTTAAGTTTGGTGTCAATTGCATGTTTTTAAAATTTGTGCATTTTTCGAAAACTCATGCATATGTTCTTCATGATCTTCAAGTTGTTCTTGGCCAGTCTTCTTGTTTGATCTTCATATTTTCTTTTTTTGTGTTTTTTCTTATTTTTCATATGCATTCTTGAATCATTAATGTCTAAAGAATAAGAATTTTTAAGTTTGGTGTCTTGCATGTTTCTTTTTTCTTGAAAATTTTCAAAAATAAGTTCTTGGTGTTTATCTTGACATTCAAAGTGTTCTTGGTGTTCATCTTGAGACTCATAGTGTTCTTGCATGCATCTTTTATTTTAATCCAAAATTTTTATGTTTTGCATCAATTTTATGTTTTTCTCTTTCTTCATTAAAAATTCAAAAATAAAAAAAATATCTTTCCCTTTTTCACTCATAAATTTCGAAAAATTGAGTTGACTTTTTCAAAACTTTTTAAAATTTAGTTGTTTCTTATGAGTCAAGTCAAATTTTCAATTTAAAAATTCTTTTTCTATCTTTTTCAAATCTTTTTCAAAAATCAAATCTTTCTCATTTTCCCTTTCATAATTTTCGAAAATTCCAAAATGATTTTCAAAAATCTTTTTCTTATTTTTATTCCATATTTTCGAATTCAATGCTAACAATTAATGTGATTGATTCAAAAATATTAAGTTTGTTACTTGCCTAGTAAGAAAGGTTCAATCTTTAAACTCTAGAATCATATCTTTTTAGTTTCTTGTTAGTCAAGTAATCAACTTTAATTTTCAAAATCAAATCTTTTTAATTTCCTTTTCAAATCTTTTTTAAAATAAATTTCAATCACATCTTTTTCAAAATCAATTTCAAAATCTTTTCTAACTTTTTATCTTTTTCAAATTTGATTTTCAAATCTTTTTCAATTAACCACTTAACTTTTTGATTGATTCTTATCTTTTTCAAAACTACCTAACTAATTCTATCTCTAATTTTCGAAAATACCTTCCCTCTTTTTCAAAATTTCTCTTTAATTAACTAATTGTTTTAAACTTTAATTTAATTTAATTTCATTTTTCTTTTTAAATTTTCGAATTTCAATTTTAATTTTAAATTAAAACCAAAACTAGTTTTCTTTTCTTTTCAACTATTTTCGAATTCTTCTCCTTCATCTCCTTCTATTTATTTATTCATCTACTAACACATCTCTTCCACCCAAAATTCGAATACCATCCTCCTCTCTGTGTTCGAGTTTTTCTACTCTCCTTCTTATATTCTTCTCTTCTTATACTTGCATAAGGAATCTCTATACTGTGACATAGAGGATTCCATATTTTCTTTTCTGTTTTCTTCTTTTTCATATGAGCAGGAACAAGGATAAAAACATTCTTGTTGAGACTGATCCTGAACCTGAAAGGACTCTGAAGAGGAAGCTAAGGGAAGCTAAAGCACAACTCTCTGGAGAAAATCTGACAGAAATTTTCAAAAAAGAAGACAACATGGCCGAAATAATAACAATGCAAGGAAGATGCTTGGTGACTTTACTGCACCAAATTCCAATTTACATGGAAGAAGCATCTCAATCCCTGCCATTGGAGCAAACAATTTTGAGCTGAAACCTCAATTAGTTTCTTTGATGCAACAAAACTGCAAGTTCCATGGACTTCCATCAGAAGATCCTTTTCAGTTCTTAACTGAATTCTTGCAGATCTGTGACACTGTTAAGACCAATGGGGTTGATCCCGAGGTCTACAGGCTTATGCTTTTCCCGTTTGCTGTAAGAGACAGAGCTAGAGTATGGTTGGACTCTCAACCCAAAGATAGCCTGAACTCTTGGGATAAGCTGGTCAAGGCTTTCGTAGCCAAGTTCTTTCCTCCTCAAAAGCTTAGTAAGCTTAGAGTGGATGTCCAAACCTTCAGACAGAAGGAAGGTGAATCTCTCTATGAAGCTTGGGAGAGATACAAGGAACTGACCAAAAATTGTCCTTCTGACATGCTTTCAGAATGGACCATCCTGGATATATTCTATGATGGTCTGTCTGAACTATCAAAGATGTCACTGGACTATTCTGCAGGTGGATCCATTCACCTAAAGAAAACGCCTGCAGAAGCTCAAGAACTCATTGACATGGTTGCAAATAACCAGTTCATGTACACTTCTGAAAGGAATCCTGTGAGTAATGGGACGCCTCTGAGGAAGGGAGTTCTTGAAATTGATGCTCTGAATGCCATATTGGCTCAGAACAAAATATTGAATCAGCAAGTCAATATGATTTCTCAAAGTCTGAATGGAATGCAAGCTGTATCCAACAATACTCAAGAGGCATCTTCTGAAGAAGAAGCTTATGATCCTGAGAACCCTGCAATAGCAGAGGTGAATTACATGGGTGAAACCTATGGAAAAACCTATAATCCCTCATGGAGAAATCATCCAAATTTCTCATGGAAGGATCAACAAAAGCCTCAACAAGGCTTTAATAATGGTGGAAGAAATAGGTTTAACAATAGTAAACCTTTTCCATCATCCACTCAGCAACAGACAGAGAACTCTGAGCAAAATCCATCAAGCTTGGCAAATATAGTTTCTGATCTATCTAAAGCCACTTTGAGTTTCATGAATGAAACAAGGTCCTCCATTAGAAATTTGGAGGCACAAGTGGGCCAGCTGAGTAAAAGGGTCACTGAAACTCCTCCTAGTACTCTCCCAAGCAATACAGAAGAGAATCCAAAGAAAGAGTGCAAGGCCATAGATTTAACCATCATGGCCGAACCTACAAGGGAGGGAGAGGACGTGAATCCCAGTGAGGAAGACCTCCTAGGACGTCCAGTGATCAATAAGGAGTTTCTCTCTGAGGAACTAAAGGAATCTGAGGCTCATCTAGAGACCATAGAGATTCCTTTGAACCTCCTTATGCCATTCATGAGCTCTGATGAGTATTCTTCTTCTGAAGAGAATGAAGATGTCACTGAAGAGCAAGTTGCCAAGTACCTTGGTGTAATCATGAAGCTGAATGCCAAATTATTTGGTAATGAGACTTGGGAAGATGAACCTCCCTTGCTCATCAATGAACTGAGTGATCTGGATCAACTGACATTGCCTCAGAAGAAACAGGATCCTGGAAAGTTCTTAATACCTTGTACCATAGGTACCATGACCTTTGAGAAGGCTCTATGTGACCTTGGGTCAGGGATAAACCTCATGCCACTCTCTGTAATGGAGAAACTGGGAATCTTTGAGGTGCAAGCTGCTAGAATCTCATTAGAGATGGCAGACAACTCAAGAAAACAGGCTTATGGACAAGTAGAGGACGTACTAGTAAAGGTTGAAGGCCTTTACATCCCTGATGATTTCATAATCCTAGACATTGGGAAGGATGAGGATGAATTCATCATCCTTGGAAGACCCTTCCTAGCCACAGCAAGAGCTGTGATTGATGTGGACAGAGGAGAGTTGGTCCTCCAACTAAATGAGGACACCCTTGTGTTTAAAACTCAAGGATCTCCTTCTGTAACCATGGAGAGGAAGCATGAAAAGCTTCTCTCACTGCAGAGTCAATCAAAGCCCCCACAGTTAAACTCTAAGTTTGGTATTGGGAAGTCTCAACAATGCTCTGAACATCTGTGAGGCTCCATGAGAGCTCACTGTCAAGCTATTGACATTAAAGAAGCGCTTGTTGGGAGGCAACCCAATGTTATTTAATCATATCTATTTTATTTTCTCTTTGTTATTTCGTGTTTTATTAGGTTGATGATCATGTGAAGTCACAAAAACTACTGAAAAATAAAAAATAGAATGAAAAACAGCATTAAAAACAGCACACCCTGGAAGAGGAGCATACTGGCGTTAAACGCCAGTAAGGGGCATCTGGCTGGCGTTTAACGACAGAACAGAGCATGAAACTGGCGTTAAATGCCAGAAATAAGCAGCAGTCTGGCGTTTAAACGCCAGGATTGTACCCAGAGAAAAGCTGGCGTTAAACGCCAGAAACAAGCTCCATTTGGGCGTTTAACGCCAGAAACAAGCATGGAGCTGGCGTTTAACGCCAGAAACAAGCATGGAAGTGGCGTTAAACGCCAGAATTGCACAATAAGGGCGTTTTACACGCCTAATTGAGGCAGGGATGTTAAGTCCTTGGCCCCACTTGATCTGTGGATCCCACAGGATCCCCTCAGGATCTATGGACCCCACAGGATCTCCTCAGGATCTGTGGACCCCACAGGATCCCACCTAACCCTATTCTCTCCTCTTCACACCTTTTCATAACTCTCTTCCCCAAATACCCCTCACCAATCAACTCAATCACTCTTCCCCATCACCTCTTCACCAGTCACATCCATCTTCTCTTCCCGATAAATCCCACCTACCTTCAAATTCAAAATATTTTCCCTCCCAAACCCAACCCTAAATGGCCAACCCTAAACCCCTCCCCACTTCTATATAAACCCCTCATTCCTTCTTCTATTTCACACAACACAACCCTCTCTTCTTCCACTTGGCCGAAACCTACTCTCTTTCCCTCTCCTCCATTTCTCTTCTTCTTCTACTTCTTTCTTTCTTCTTTTGCTCGGGGACGAGCAAACATTTTAAGTTTGGTGTGGTAAAAGCATTGCTTTTTTGTTTTTCCATAACCATTTATGGCACCTAAGGCCAGAGAAACCTCTAGAAAGAAGAAAGAGAAGGCAATTGCTTCCACCTCTGAGTCATGGGAGATGGAGAGATTCAACTCAAAGGTCCATCAAGACCACTTCTATGAAGTTGTGGCCAAGAAGAAAGTGATCCCTGAGGTTCCTTTCAAGCTCAAGAAGAATGAGTATCCGGAGATCCGACTTGAGATCCAAAGAAGAGGTTGGGAAGTTCTCACTAACCCCATTCAATAAGTCGGGATCCTAATGGTTCAAGAGTTCTATGCAAACACATGGATCACTAGGAACCATGATCAAAGTGTGAACCCGAATCCAAAGCATTGGCTTACCATGGTTTAGGGGAAATACTTAGATTTCAGTCCGGAAAATGTAAGGCTGGCGTTCAACTTGCCAATGATGGAAGAAAACGCACGCCCCTACACTAGAAGGGTCAACTTTGATCAAAGGTTGGACCAAGTCCTCATAGACATATGTGAGGAAGGAGCTCAATGGAAAATTGACTCAAGAGGCAAGCCGGTTCAACTAAGAAGGCATGACTTCAAACCAATAGCTAGGGGATGGCTAGAGTTCATTCAACGCTCAATCATTCCTACTAGTAACCGGTCTGAAGTTACTATAGACCGGGCCATCATGATCCATAGTATCATGATTGGAGAGGAGGTGGAAGTTCATGAGATTATACCTCAAGAACTCTACAAGGTGGCTGACAAGTCCTCCACTTGGGCAAGGTTAGCCTTTCCTCACCTCATTTGCCACCTCTGCAATTCGGCTGGAATTGACATAGAGGGAGATATCCTCATTGAAGAGGATAAGCCCATCACTAAGAAAAGGATGGAGCAAATAAGAGATCATGGACCTCAACATGAGCATGAGAAAATTCCTCACCATGAAATCTCTGAGATGCCTCAGGGGATGCACTTTCCTCCACAGAATTATTGGGAGCAAATCAACACTTTCCTAGGAGAATTAAGTTCCAACATGGGACAACTAAGGGTGGAACATCAAGAGCACTCCATCATCCTTCATGAGATTAGAGAAGATCAAAGAGCTATGAGGGAGGAGCAACAAAGGCAAGGAAGAGACATAGAGGAGCTCAAAAGCACCATTAGTTCTTCAAGAAGAGGAAGACGCCACCCTCACTAAGGTGGACTCATTCCTTAATCTCCTTGTCTATTTATTTTCTGTTTTTCGATTTTTGAGCTTTATGTTTATTTATATTTGTGTCTTATTACATGATCATTAGTGTCTAAGTGTCTATGCCTTAAAGTTATGAATATGAATCCATCACCTCTCTTGAATGAAAAATGTTTTAATTACAAAAGAACAAGAAGTACATGGTTTCGAATTCATCCTTGAAACTAGTTTAATTATTTTGATGTGGTGGCAACACTTTTTGTTTTCTGAATGAATGCTTGAACAGTGCATATGTCTTTTGAAGTTGTTGTTTATGAATGTTAAATATGTTGGCTCTTGAAAGAATGATTAAAAGGAGACATGTTATTTGATAATCTGAAAAATCATAAAAATGATTCTTGAAGCAAGAAAAAGCTGTGAATACAAAAGCTTGCAGAAAAAAAAATACGAAAAAAAAATAAATAGCGAAAAAAAGAGAAAAAGAACAAGCAAGCAGAAAAAGCCAAAAGCTCTTAAAACCAAAAGGCAAGAGCAAAAAGTCAATAGCCCTTAAAACCAAAAGGCAAGGGTAATAAAAAGGATCCAAGGCTTTGAGCATCAGTTGATAGGAGGGCCTAAAGGAATAAAATCCTGGCCTAAGCGGCTAAACCAAGCTGTCCCTAACCATGTGCTTGTGGCGTGAAGGTGTCAAGTGAAAACTTGAGACTGAGCGGTTAAAGTCAAGGTCCAAAGCAAAAGAAGAGTGTGCTTAAGAACCCTGGACACCTCTAATTGGGGACTTTAGCAAAGCTGAGTCACAATCTGAAAAGGTTCACCCAGTTATGTGTCTGAGCATTTATGTATCCGGTGGTAATACTAGAAAACAAAGTGCTTAGGGCTACAACCAAGACTCATAAAGTAGCTATGTTCAAGAATCAACATACTAAACTAGGAGAATCAATAACACTATCTGAATTCTAAGTTCCTATAGATGCCAATCATTCTGAACTTCAATGGATAAAGTGAGATGCCAAAACTATTCAAGAGGCAAAAAGCTACAAGTACCGCTCATCTGATTGGAGCTAAGTTTCATTGATATTTTGGAATTTATAGTATATTCTCTTCTTTTTATCCTATTTGATTTTCAGTTGCTTGGGGACAAGCAACAATTTAAGTTTGGTGTTGTGATGAGCGGATAATTTATACGCTTTTTGGCATTATTTTTACATAGTTTTCAGTATACTTTAATTAGTTTTTAGTATATTTTTATTAGTTTTTAATTAAAATTCACATTTCTGGACTTTACTATGAGTTTGTGTGTTTTTCTGTGATTTCAGGTATTTTCTGGCTGAAATTGAGGGACCTGAGCAAAAATCAGATTCAGAGGTTGAAGAAGGACTGCAGATGCTGTTGGATTCTGACCTCCCTGCACTCAAAGTGGATTTTCTGGATCTACAGAACTCCAAATGGCACGATCTCAATTGCGTTGAAAAGTAGACATCTAGGGCTTTCCAGAAATATATAATAGTCCATATTTTACCCAACTTTAGACGACGTAAATTGGCGTTGAACGCCAGTTCCATGCTGCATTCTGGAGTCAAACGCCAGAAACAGGTTGCAAAATGGAGTTAAACGCCAGAAACAGGTTACAAACTGGCGTTCAACTCCAAGAAAGACCTCTACACGTGTAAAGCTCAATGCTCAGCCCAAGCACACACCAAGTGGGCCCCAGAAGTGGATTTCTGCATCAATTACTCATTTCTGTAAACCCTAGTAACTAGTTTAGTATAAATAGGACTTTTAACTATTGTATTTACATCTTTGGAACATCTTTTCATCTCTAGACCTCCATGGGAGGCTGGCCACTCGGCCATGCTTACCCTATTTTCACTTATGTATTTTCAACGGTGGAGTTTCTACACCCCATAGATTAAGGTGTGGAACTCTGCTGTTCCTCATGGATTAATACAAAGTACTACTGTTTTTCTATTCAATTCAAGCTTATTCCGCTTCTAAGATACTCATTCGCACCCAAGAACATGATGAAGGTGATGATTATGTGACGCTCATCATCATTCTCACCTATGAATGCGTGCCTGACAAACACTTTCGTTCTACATGCAAACAAGCTAGAATGAATATCTCTTGGATATCTAATACAGGGGACCGAGTCAGAGATATTAGAATCTTCGTGGTATAAGTTAGAACCCATGGATGGCCATTATTGAGATCCGAAAAGTCTAAACCTTGTCTGTGGTATTCCGAGTAGGATCTGGGAAGGGATGGCTGTGACAAGCTTCAAACTCGCGAGTGCTGGGCGTAGTGCAGACGCAAAAGGATAGTAAATCCTATTCCAGTATGATCGAGAACCGACAGATGATTAGCCATGCAGTGATAGCGCATTGGACCATTTTCACAGAGAGGATGGGATGTAGCCATTGACAACGGTGATGCCCTACATAAAGCTTGCCATGGAAAGGAGTAGGAATGGTTGGATGAAGACAGCAGGAAAGCATAGGTTCAGAGGAACGAAAGCATCTCTATACTCTTATCTGAAATTCTCACCAATGAATTACATAAGTATCTCTATCCTATTTTAATTATCTTTTAGTACACTATATTCTCTTAATACATTTGAATCCGCCTGGCTGAGATTTACAAGGTGACCATAGCTTGCTTCAAGCCGACAATCTCCGTGGGATCGATCCTTACTCACGTAAGGTTTATTACTTGGACGACCCAGTGCACTTGCTGGTTAGTTGTGCGAAGTTGTGACAAAGAATTAAGATTATGAACATGCGTATAAGGTTTTCAGCGCCGTTACCAAGGAATGGAACCGTCACGATTTCTGCGCACCAGGGACGCAATTGAATGTTATCTTTTGGTTGTTGTAAATATGTTGATAGTGTAAATATCTTACTTTTTGGTTGTTTGGTTACTTTTGTTGATACTTAGGTGTTTGTTTTTCTTGTTTGTTAATGTCTTTTGTTTTTACTTTTTACTTTCTTTATGAGCTATCACCCTTGTTGCTTGGAGCTTGGTTGTGAGTATTTTTTAAGGTATGATGAATTCAAGTTGGGATTGCTTCATGGAGTAGGAGAATCAATTTAGGGAGGAACCAATTGCATATGAGCAACACTCATAGCAAAAACCTCCTCTATACTACAACGAGCCAATCCCTCCCCTATGTGAATACCAAATCCAAAGTTATGAAAGATACCCCCTACATGACCCCAACCACCAAACCTTCAAGTACCACACCCTCCACCTCCATGGAATCAAGATACTTATATACCTTACCATCAACCATATGAATCTCCATATCTTTACACACCACCTCAATACCTTCACCCACATAATGCACCGTCCAACTTTACAACCTTTCTCCCAACCTTTGAACCTTCTATTCCATCAAATTGTGAAGTTCTCTAACCCTTGCCCCAAGAACAACAAGACTTTCAAGCATTTTTCCAAGATCAAGAAGGGTTCTGAAAGAAGCAAGGGGAGTTCATTGCTACCATAGCCGAAGCGGTCAACCGCTTGGCCTCACTACACTCGACCACTCAAGACATCCCCCTTGAAGAAAGCGGAGGATCAACTAAGGAGTGTAGAGAGGAGGGGAACATGAAGTCTCAAGGGAAAGAAGAGGAGATAGGACAAGAGTCACAAGAGGAGGAAAGTAATGCTAGTGAACCGGAAGAGGTGAATGGAGAATTGGGGGAGTTTGATCAAGAAGTGGATTGTATTAGCAATGATTTTTTGTCCACCTTGGTCAACCCCCTCAATGATCTTGGGAAACTTTCCCCTCTTGAGTTTGAGAGAGAAAGGGAAGAGCTAGAAAAGAGTGGTGAGGAAGAGGTAGACATCCAAGAAGTGGAAGCATTCATGCAAGAGTCCAAGAGAGTGACTCCAAACCGAGGGCAATTTGAATGGGTAACAATTTCTTCCATGAGCTTCATAGGCCCACACCAATATGCTCTCTTTGAAACGGACCACCAACTTAAGGTGCTTCTTGGAGTGTTAAATGTTGAAGGTGCTTGGAGAGGTTGTTTATCCCATGGTGCATGTGAAAGTCAACAAGAGGATGATAGAGAAACCAAAGTATGGGATCCGGGCATACATCTTTGCAACCAACAATTTTGGATCCCAATTTCTTGCTTGAGGTTGCTTGAGAACTTAATGTACTTCGTTTGGGATCCTGGAGGCCCAATCAAGAGCAAACATGGGTGGCAACTCAAGGACGAGTGGAAACATAAGCCACCATGACACAAGCTTCACCCAAAGTCCAACTTGAGGACTTAAAACCAAAGTGCTATGTGGGAGACACCCCCACCATGGTAATATCTTTTCAACTCTTCTTTCTTTTTTAGCTTTTGTTTATTGAATTTTACCGCTTTAATTAGCTTAATTTGATTGCATTCTAGGTTTAAATTAGTTGTATTTTATATCTGATCATGTATTTTTGAAGAATGATGTGTTTTGGGATTGAAAACCTTTGATTGATATGATGGTTAATACCTTATAGGCTTTAAAAATATTGTAGAAACAGAGTTCTGTGCATGCGCACAGCCTTGTGCGTACGCACACTTCCTCTGTTTTTCCCCATCTGTGCGTGCGCACAGAAGTTGTGTACGCACACTCGTTGTAACACACTCTGTCTACAGCACTCGCACCCTCTATGCACGCGCACCCCACCACATTTTCATTCTGTGCGTGCGCACAAATACTTGTGCGTACGCACACATGGTCATTTTGCCCTGTTCTAAAAAAAAGAGTGTTCTGTGCGTGCGCACATGCCTGTGCACGCGCACACGTCTTGAGACCCTATCTGCCAGCAGCACTCCCACGTCTTGTGCGTATGAACGCCCCCAAATTTTTGCTGGTGTGCGTACGCACGGGTCGCGTTCTGGGTAGTAATTTGAAAGCTGCCTTGTTGCGCCACTCCCCCACCCACTTTCTTCTTTCCTTCTTTCTTCTTCTACTCCCCTACCCCAGCCAAACCCCGCCCCATCCTTCCGGCGACCACCACCATCACCTTCCGACTGCCGCCACTGGCGCCAGAACCACCACCGTCACCACGTCCCTCTCTCTTTCCCTTTCTTCTTCTTCTTCTTCTTCTTCTTCTTCTTCTTCTCTCTTTCTTCTCTTCTCCGGTGAAACTCCGTTGCCGTGAGCCTTCCAGTGGCTATCACAAGTGCCACTATTACCTCTCTTTCTTTTCCACCCTCCAACTTTTCAATTTTCTTGTTTTACACTTCTTTGTTTTGTTTATTTACTTGCTTAATTTTTATCTTCTTTGTTTAGTTTTGATAATCTAGCTTGAGTTTGCTTAATTGTTGTTTGTTGAATTACAAGTGTTCCAATTTTTGACTTATGGGTTGTTCATGATTGAAATTTTGGCTTGAATTGATGAATATGTGCACCGCATACCATGTGTTTGTTTAAATGCCTGAATGAACTTTTTGTTTAATGCATGTGTTGTAGCTACCATATGTGTTAGACTATATCCTTGTTTGGCATTCTAATCAAGAATTGTGCACTTTTAAATGATTATGATGTTATTTTGGATTGAAATTTCAATAATGTACTTGTTTAATACTTTGAGTTGCTAACACCAAATTGATATGAAAGGTGACATTTGACTTCTTTTTTGTGGAAGTTTTAACAAGTACATATTGAATTTAGTGAATTGAATTGAATTGCTTGTTCATCAAGGTTTTTAAGTCAATATAATCACATCATGAGGTATTTGCTCCTTGTTAATGCTTTGCATTTATTTGAGTTGAACAAGAGGATGATAGAGAAACCAAAGTATGGGATCCGGGCATACATCTTTGCAACCAACAATTTTGGATCCCAATTTCTTGCTTGAGGTTGCTTGAGAGCTTAATGTACTTCGTTTGGGATCCTGGAGGCCCAATCAAGAGCAAACATGGGTGGCAACTCAAGAACGAGTGGAAGCATAAGCCACCATGACACAAGCTTCACTCAAAGTCCAACTTGAGGACTTAAAACCAAAATGCTATGTGGGAGACACCCCCACCATGGTAATATCTTTTCAACTCTTCTTTCTTTTTTAGCTTTTGTTTATTGAATTTTACCTCTTTAATTAGCTTAATTTGATTGCATTCTAGGTTTAAATTAGTTGTATTTTATATCTGATCATGTATTTTTGAAGAATGATGTGTTTTGGGGTTGAAAACCTTTGATTGATATGATGGTTAATAACTTATAGGCTTTAAAAATATTGTAGAAACAGAGTTCTGTGCATGCGCACAGCCTTGTGCGTACGCACACTTCCCCTGTTTTTCCCCATCTGTGCGTGCGCACAGAAGTTGCGTACGCACACTCGTTGTAACACACTCTGTCCACAGCACTCGCACCCTCTATGCACGCGCACCCCACCACATTTTCATTCTGTGCGTACGCACACATGGTCATTTTGCCCTGTTATAAAAAAAAGAGTGTTCTGTGCGTGCGCACATGCCTATGCGCGCGCACACGTCTTGAGACCCTATCTGCCAGCAGCACTCACACGTCTTGTGCGTATGAACGCCCCCAAATTTTTGCTGGTGTGCGTACGCACGGGTCGCGTTCTGGGTAGTAATTTGAAAGCTGCCTTGTTGTGCCACTCCCCAGCCACTTTCTTCTTTCCTTCTTTCTTCTTCTACTCCCCTACCCCAGCCAAACCCCGTCCCATCCTTCCGGCGACCACCACCATCACCTTCCGACCGCCGCCACTGGCGCCAGAACCACCACCGTCACCACGTCCCTCTCTCTTTCCCTTTCTTCTTCTTCTTCTTCTTCTTCTTCTTCTTCTTCTTCTTCTTCTTCTTCTTCTTCTTCTTCTTCTTCTCTCTTTCTTCTCTTCTCCGGCGAAACTCCGTCGCCGTGAGCCTTCCAGTGGCTATCACAAGTGCCACTATTACCTCTCTTTCTTTTCCACCCTCCAACTTTTCAATTTTCTTGTTTTACTCTTCTTTGTTTTGTTTATTTACTTGCTTAATTTTTATCTTCTTTGTTTAGTTTTGATAATCTAGCTTGAGTTTTCTTAATTGTTGTTTGTTGAATTACAAGTGTTCCAATTTTTGACTTATGGGTTGTTCATGATTGAAATTTTGGCTTGAATTGATGAATATGTGCACCGCATACCATGTGTTTGTTTAAATGCCTGAATGAACTTTTTGTTTAATGCATGTGTTGTAGCTACCATATGTGTTAGACTATATCCTTGTTTGGCATTCTAATCAAGAATTGTGCACTTTTAAATGATTATGATGTTATTTTGGATTGAAATTTCAATAATGTACTTGTTTAATACTTTGAGTTGCTAACACCAAATTGATATGAAAGGTGACATTTGACTTCTTTTTTGTGGAAGTTTTAACAAGTACATATTGAATTTAGTGAATTGAATTGAATTGCTTGTTCATCAAGGTTTTTAAGTCAATATAATCACATCACGAGGTATTTGCTCCTTGTTAATGCTTTGCATTTGTTTGAGTTGAACAAGAGGATGATAGAGAAACCAAAGTATGGGATCCGGGCATACATCTTTGCAACCAACAATTTTGGATCCCAATTTCTTGCTTGAGGTTGCTTGAGAGCTTAATGTACTTCGTTTGGGATCCTGGAGGCCCAATCAAGAGCAAACATGGGTGGCAACTCAAGGACGAGTGGAAGCATAAGCCACCATGACACAAGCTTCACTCAAGGTCCAACTTGAGGACTTAAAACCAAAATGCTATGTGGGAGACACCCCCACCATGGTAATATCCTTTCAACTCTTCTTTCTTTTTTAGCTTTTGTTTATTGAATTTTACCTCTTTATTTAGCTTAATTTGATTGCATTCTAGGTTTAAATTAGTTGTATTTTATATCTGATCATGTATTTTTGAAGAATGATGTGTTTTGGGGTTGAAAACCTTTGATTGATATGATGGTTAATACCGTATAGGCTTTAAAAATATTGTAGAAACAGAGTTCTGTGCATGCGCACAGCCTTGTGCGTACGCACACTTCCTCTGTTTTTCCCCATCTGTGCGTGCGCACAGAAGTTGTGTACGCACACTCGTTGTAACACACTCTGTCCACAGCACTCGCACCCTCTATGCACGCGCACCCCACCACATTTTCATTCTGTGCGTCCGCACAAATACTTGTGCGGACGCACACATGGTCATTTTGCCCTGTTCTAAAAAAAAGAGTGTTCTGTGCGTGCGCACATGCCTATGCGCGCGCACACGTCTTGAGACCCTATTTGCCAGCAGCACTCATACGTCTTGTGCGTATGAACGCCCCCAAAATTTTGCTGGTGTGCGTACGCACGGGTTGCTTTCTGGGTAGTAATTTGAAAGCTGCCTTGTTGCGCCACTCCCCCACCCACTTTCTTCTTTCCTTCTTTCTTCTTCTACTCCCCTACCCCAGCCAAACCCCGCCCCATCCTTCTGGCGACCACCACCATCACCTTCCGACTGCCGCCACTGGCGCCAGAACCACCACCGTCACCACGTCCCTCTCTCTTTCCCTTTCTTCTTCTTCTTCTTCTTCTTCTTCTTCTTCTTCTTCTTCTTCTTCTTCTTCTTCTTCTTCTTCTTCTTCTTCTCCAGCGAAACTCCGTCGCCGTGAGCCTTCCAGTGGCTATCACAAGTGCCACTATTACCTCTCTTTCTTTTCCACCCTCCAACTTTTCAATTTTCTTGTTTTACTCTTCTTTGTTTTGTTTATTTACTTGCTTAATTTTTATCTTCTTTGTTTAGTTTTGATAATCTAGCTTGAGTTTGCTTAATTGTTGTTTGTTGAATTACAAGTGTTCCAATTTTTGACTTATGGGTTGTTCATGATTGAAGTTTTGGCTTGAATTGATGAATATGTGCACCGCATACCATGTGTTTGTTTAAATGCCTGAATGAACTTTTTGTTTAATGCATGTGTTATAGCTACCATATGTGTTAGACTATATCCTTGTTTGGCATTCTAATCAAGAATTGTGCACTTTTAAATGATTATGATGTTATTTTGGATTGAAATTTCAATAATGTACTTGTTTAATACTTTGAGTTGCTAACACCAAATTGATATGAAAGGTGACATTTGACTTCTTTTTGGTGGAAGTTTTAACAAGTACATATTGAATTTAGTGAATTGAATTGAATTGCTTGTTCATCAAGGTTTTTAAGTCAATATAATCACATCACGAGGTATTTGCTCCTTGTTAATGCTTTGCATTTGTTTGAGTTGAACAAGAGGATGATAGAGAAACCAAAGTATGGGATCCGGGCATACATCTTTGCAACCAACAATTTTGGATCCCAATTTCTTGCTTGAGGTTGCTTGAGAGCTTAATGTACTTCGTTTGGGATCCTGGAGGCCCAATCAAGAGCAAACATGGGTGGCAACTCAAGGACGAGTGGAAGCATAAGCCACCATGACACAAGCTTCACTCAAAGTCCAACTTGAGGACTTAAAACCAAAATGCTATGTGGGAGACACCCCCACCATGGTAATATCCTTTCAACTCTTCTTTCTTTTTTAGCTTTTGTTTATTGAATTTTACCTCTTTAATTAGCTTAATTTGATTGCATTCTAGGTTTAAATTAGTTGTATTTAATATCTGATCATGTATTTTTGAAGAATGATGTGTTTCGGGGTTGAAAACCTTTGATTGATATGATGGTTAATAACTTATAGGCTTTAAAAATATTGTAGAAACAGAGTTCTGTGCATGCGCACAGCCTTGTGCGTACGCACACTTCCCCTGTTTTTCCCCATCTGTGCGTGCGCACAGAAGTTGCGTACGCACACTCGTTGTAACACATTCTGTCCACAGCACTCGCACCCTCTATGCACGCGCACCCCACCACATTTTCATTCTGTGTGTGCACAAATACTTGTGCGTACGCACACATGGTCATTTTGCCCTGTTCTAAAAAAAAGAGTGTTCTGTGCGTGCGCACATGCCTGTGCGCGCGCACACGTCTTGAGACCCTATCTGCCAGCAGCACTCACACGTCTTGTGCGTATGAACGCCCCCAAATTTTTGCTGGTGTGCGTACGCACGGGTCGCGTTCTGGGTAGTAATTTGAAAGCTGCCTTGTTGCGCCACTCCCCACCCACTTTCTTCTTTCCTTCTTTCTTCTTCTACTCCCCTACCCCAGCCAAACCCCGCCCCATCCTTCCGGCGACCACCACCATCACCTTCCGACTGCCGCCACTGGCGCCAGAACCACCACCGTCACCACGTCCCTCTCTCTTTCCCTTCTCTTCTTCTTCTTCTTCTTCTTCTTCTTCTTCTTCTTCTTCTTCTTCTTCTTCTTCTTCTTCTTCTTCTTCTTCTTCTTCTTCTTCTTCTTCTTCTTCTTCTTCTCCAGCGAAACTCCGTCGCCGTGAGCCTTCCAGTGGCTATCACAAGTGCCACTATTACCTCTCTTTCTTTTCCACCCTCCAACTTTTCAATTTTCTTGTTTTACTCTTCTTTGTTTTGTTTATTTACTTGCTTAATTTTTATCTTCTTTGTTTAGTTTTGATAATCTAGCTTGAGTTTGCTTAATTGTTGTTTGTTGAATTACAAGTGTTCCAATTTTTGACTTATGGGTTGTTCATGATTGAAGTTTTGGCTTGAATTGATGAATATGTGCACCGCATACCATGTGTTTGTTTAAATGCCTGAATGAACTTTTTGTTTAATGCATGTGTTGTAGCTACCATATGTGTTAGACTATATCCTTGTTTGGCATTCTAATAAAGAATTGTGCACTTTTAAATGATTATGATGTTATTTTGGATTGAAATTTCAATAATGTACTTGTTTAATACTTTGAGTTGCTAACACCAAATTGATATGAAAGGTGACATTTGACTTCTTTTTGGTGGAAGTTTTAACAAGTACATATTGAATTTAGTGAATTGAATTGAATTGCTTGTTCATCAAGGTTTTTAAGTCAATATAATCACATCACGAGGTATTTGCTCCTTGTTAATGCTTTGCATTTGTTTGAGTTGACTTGACTTGATTCTTATCAAGACTTGTCACTTTTTGTAACAAGCACCTTATACATGTGATTATTTGATTATTCCTAGGATGAATAACTATTTTTTCTTCATCATTGAATTGGTTATTGTTTGTTGTACTATTTTATATCAATCTTGCACTTTCACTTGCACACCTTCAATATCCAATAATTCCTACATTCAATTCACTATTGTTGCAATTGCCTAAGCTTGCTTGTGTTTAATTGATGCTCATCTCTTAGTTGCATCTTAGGCTATTTAATTGAGGAACTCATTATTACTTTTGATTGTGTGGATGCCATTTTAACCGGCTGTTGTGTGTATTCTAACCGCGCGCATAATTGGAATACACACATGGCTCATCTTTCTATCATACCACACCACTATGTAAAATTCCTCAATTAGATGCTTATTTACTCCCTCCTTTACCTTTTTGTGCTACTTGCCCTATGATTTCTAATTATACTTTATTCCTTCTTTTTGAGGATGAGACACACTACAACAAATATGGTCTTTAGCAACGCCAAATTTTGCAACGCCTTAAAACCGTTCTCTTAGATAGGTTTAGACAACGGTTTTTTAAAGTGTTACTGTTGAATTCAGTTTTTCATCAATTTCTAGCAACAAATTAAAACCGTTCTCTTTGACTATTTTAAAGAACGGTTTTATAACCGTTACTATGATTTGGCTTTAAGCAACGGTTTTTTATTGTTGTTTAAAAAATTGTACAAAAGAAACGCATTAAAACCGTTGTCGAAATGCTACACTTTAAAACCGTTCCATTAGATGGTCTTAGACAACGGTTTTTACAGTGTTGTTGTTGAAGTTCATTTTTTCATTATGCTATAGTAACAAAATAAAACCGTTCTCTTTGACTATTTTAAAGAACGGTTTTACAACCATTACAACAATTATTTATGAAACAATCATTTTCTAATATTATTTAAATAATTATACAAATTAAACAATACTAATAAAAATAATTTCAAATAATTATATAAATTGAAACTATTTTTTCTATAAATACTGAGTTTATAAAATACTCAAAAACTATTGTTATAAATAAATAACAAATATTATTTTAAAAAAATAAAATTAAAATAAATTTATTATAAATATTATATATTATTAT
Source organism: Arachis ipaensis (assembly GCF_059453495.1). Classification (NCBI taxonomy): domain Eukaryota; kingdom Viridiplantae; phylum Streptophyta; class Magnoliopsida; order Fabales; family Fabaceae; genus Arachis; species Arachis ipaensis. The sequence goes on along the minus strand of NC_142437.1, from coordinate 92,541,588 downwards.
AAATATATAAAAAATATTATATTTTGAACACATAAAGCTAAAATAAATTTATAATAAATATTATATATTTTTATTATAAATATATAATAAATATTAATATAAAGAAATAAAATTAAAATAATTTTAAAATAAATATTATATATCTATTATTGATTATTATATAGCAAATATATAGCAAATATTATTTTTGAAAAAATAAAATTAAAATAAATTTATAATAAATATTATATATTTTTATTATAAATAATTATTTTGTTATAACAAATATATATTTTTTCTTAGAAATAATTATTTGAATTCAGCAATAAATTGATAAATAATATTTTTAAATAATTTTAATATAGTATATTAGATTTTAAAATTATTATTCTATATTTCTATCCAACCATTTTTATCAAAATATGTATTTTATCTATATCCTTTTATAAAATCTCTCATTCCTAACTCTAAATTCCCAAATTAAATAAAAAACCCTAATTTCCAAATTCCAAAACCCTAAACACCCCCCTCACTGAGCACACAACCCCCCACTCATAAGCGTAACACATACACACACAGAGACAAGAGAGGAGGAAGGAGAAGAGGACGGCGCCGGCGGGTTAGGTGCCGCCGTCGCCGTCGTTGCCAAGCCCGAAGGAGAAAGAGAGTCCGCAAAGGGAGAGTGAGGGACGGTGAAGAGAAGCCACGCCAACCCCGCAACGCCACTGCGTCGTCGCCTCCGTTGAGCGGTCGCCATCATCGTGCGAGAAAGGAGAAGGAGCCGTCGAGGGGTCGCTGAGCCGCTGCAGTCACCGTCGCGTGCGTTTTTGTCACAGAAGCTTCCATTTCCGTCACTTTCATGTTGCGGAAAGAAAGAACTACGCATGAGCCAGGGGCCAGGGAAAGGGAACCACTGCCGTTGCATCCTGGCTATGCCGCCGTTCAATCCCATCGCCATCCATAAAGTCGCAAGGAGCATTTGTCGTTGTTGATTGATGGTGCCAGCCTCGTTATCGCGTCTGTAAGGAGAAAAGGTCACGTGGAGAATGGAGAGCCGCTGCGTGCCGCCGTTGTTTCACTGTGGCCATGGAGAGGAACATGAATGGAAAAGGAAACAGGGAAGCTGCTACTTGGGATTTGAGGAAAACGGCTCTGTTCTGCCTCGCCTCTAGGTTCTGCAAGTTGCCAGAGTCCTCAGCCGTCGGGAACCAGCACTGGAGCTGCCCAGAATCACTACTGCTGCTCTCATGGGAGTTGGTATTGGAACCACTGATGGAGCTGCTGTGTTTAGTGATTTTCACGAGTTGTGACATCGAGGTAGGGAATATTTTATTAAATTAAATATTTGAAACTTTGAATGCCTGAAAAGTTTACTGGATTGTTACGAATAGTTGAATGCTTCATATGTAATGGATTTTGGTTGTAGATTAAATGTGTGACTGGTTGTGCCTCTTCTTGATTTTACGATAGTAAGGTAGAACATGTTGATATGTGTATGCTGTAGTCTGCAAGAGTGTGTTGAGAAGATACACGTCTAATGTTGTTCTGATTTTGATTTGGAAACTGGTTCTCGGAAAATGAAAAATTCCTATAGCTGTTTAGATGCTCTCTTTACTAACTTTGTTTCTTATATTTTGATTCACAGTTTAAGATAGCCCTTTTTTCTACGTTTCATTTTCTTCAGGATTGAAATTGTAGATAAATGCTTCTGCCATGACACAATGGAACAGATTGTTGATTCTTTGGTGAGCAGTGAGCTTTACATCTTCCATTGAATTTAAGTACCTCCAGCACAACTTTATCTTAGAATTTCATTTATTCTGCTGCTAAAATGTCTTTGGTGTTGCTCTTAGTTGTAGTCTCTTATCTCGCAAGTCACCAGGAAGCCCCAAATCGCCACTCACCATCGTCGCACCATCATCATCGCTGCATTCTTCCCGGCGTCGCTGCTTCTCTCCTCTCTGAGGCTTCACCGCTTCTCCACGGCGTCCTTGCTTCTCCCCTGTTCTGTTTCTAACTCACTGCTTCTGCTTCACTGTCTTGGCTGATTGTGGATTGTGCTTCGCTACTGCTGCTTTGCTGCTGCTACTTCGCTGCATTGGCCGTTTGTGGGTTGTCATCTGTGGTAAGTGGTCTTCTTCTCTGATTTCTGTTGCTTAGTTAGGGATTGATTGGCTGTTGGGTATTTTTTTTGGCTGTGGAAAGTGGTGATGTTTGTGAACATGAGCAAGATGAGTGTTGAATGTTGACTGAGTTTCTGTTCTGGTTTGAATTTGGACTGCGTACTTGTGAAATGAACCTGAGGCTTAGGTTAGTCTGTTATTTAAGGTAGCAAAACTTTTATTTTGGTCATGGGTTCTGTTCTGAAACTTCATCAGAACTAAATTTTATATAAAAGACCTTCAATTGTTTTTGATTTTTTCTTAGGGATATGAAGTTAGCAAAACTCATCATGAATGCCTAATCTTCTGCCACATTTAGCATTCCCTGTAGCAAATTTATTTCCATCTAAAACTATAATATATCAGTATCTGTATATGAAGATTATAAGATTAGATAGAAATATAGCAGGAGCTAATTCCACTTTATTTTTATTTAGACCACAAGGAGAAATAAAATTAATTATATGTATGTGCTGCCTAAATTACCCAACATATGCTAAAGAGTAACTGAATGTTTCAATGAATCCTCTAGAAGAATGGTTATCTAAATAACAATAATAACAACAACAAGAAGCACAATTTTAAAACAGTGTTTAGTTCTACAATAACAATTATGATAGATTAGGCAACAAGTCTAAAGTGTTAACATAAAGAAAATAATATCAATGACGTGGCATGCATTCAATCAAAAGATCAACAATTTAATTCAAAACACAGCAAAGAATTTTGTCAACCATGTCATTAGTGAGAATTAATAATCCATTTTACTTTGCATTTAATAAAAAGGTTATCAGTGCTGGCACCAGCAACCACAAACACTTTCTTGATTACTATGTTGATTAACACTAACCCTGACTAATGGATTCAGCTAAAAAATGTTCTAAAAATATTGAATAAAAGAGTTAAGATATTTTTTAATTATTTCATTGCATCGACTATTTTGTGCATTGTTCAAAAACTGTTTTGAGGCTTTATTTGGCTAATTAGATAGAAAGAGAAATTTGTATTTGGCCGTTTGTGCATTGTTCAAATTTGTATTGTTCAAAAACTGTTTGTGCATTGTTCATTAATTTGAGTTCTAGTTAGCAAAATTCATCATTGTACTAATTGTTTTAGATTTTTTCTTGGGGATAGAGTGTAGTAGAAGAAACATATGATGATGCTGTCTATTTGAAGATGAACACGTTTTGTTAGTGCATTGTGTTCTGAATTTCTGTGTTGCTAAACTTGATTGATTTCCTTACATTATATTTCTGTGTGGTTTCAATAGTATTATTCTACCTAGAAAAAGAAAATAGGGATTTAAAAGGATGTGGCAATATGCATGATAACATGTAGTAAAGGACTAAAGGGATTTTTCTTTCTGTTTTTTTTAGTGCTTAAAAGGGGGATTTAGTAATAGTTTCCTTCTTTCTATTGTGCTTAACTGCTTATCCATTTTTCTAAAAACTGGTTTTAAAAGTGAATTTTTTGTTAAAAAATCTGGTTATGAATTACTTATATTTTTATTCTTTGTTGCTATTTTAGTTTGTCTCTTTAAAACCAGAAAAAGAGATAATAGTGAAGAAAATTTACTGATTAATTGATTGCCTAAGCTTCTTTGCATAGTTTGTTAGATACAAATTGTTAGTCTCATGATTAGTTGAGATGTTCTCTTTTGAATATGTGTGCAGTGGTTGACTTCTAGAAATTCTTTAGATGCAATAAGCTCTTGATTGAAAAAATCATTTATAGTTAGTCTAAAACATATGTCCATGTCTTTTATTTTAGTTGACATAGTACTGTTTTATCCTTGTTAATGGCTGATTTCATGCCTTATTTTGATTGAGCAATGATGATGATGGCCTTATTATGCTAATTTTTATATTGCTGCTGATTGCCATTTTCGCTTGCTGCCGTTTGATTTTAGTGCTGATTAGTGCTGATTTGATTCTAGTGAGTTCATATAGGTTGATTTTGCTGTTTGTTTAAATTCAGAAATGTCCTATTTACTGCCAGAATGCTGCCGAAATTTCTAAAAATTTGTGTTAATTGAATTCCAATTTGTGAATTGAATTTGGTAATTTGTTACTTTAGTTTTGTTTCATGACCAAATTCAACTCAATAGGTTACTTTAATTTGTTCTTTTTTTTTCAATTAAATATCTTATAAATTAAATCAATAAGAGGGATGGTATATAATTAGTATCTTTGTATAGAGACAATAGTGAAGAAAACACCTTCTTTCCGTTTCTCCTCTTTTCTTCTTCTTCCATTTTTGCCCTCCCCTGTCTTCGGAAACAGAACAAAAACGCCACTGTTCCCCTGTTTCTGCGCTTATCCTCCACCGTGCGCCACCAGTAGCCGCCTCTGGGTCGACACTGCTCTGCCTCCATTCTCCCTCCTCTTGCCATTTTCTGTTTCTGCTTCTTCTGCAGGTTCTCAATTTATTTCCCTGTTTACATTTTCTTAGTTTAATTAGTTTGTTCAGTTTTTGTTAAATTAGTCAGTTTAGTTATGCATGCTTAGTGGATTATAGGTGGTTAGGAAGTTATATCTGATTTGTAGTGGATTTAGGTTGAACTTTTTGGTTGCTGCTGTTGCCTGGAATGAACGGTTTCAAATTGTAGAGTGCTGTTTTATCCTTGTTAATGGCTGATTTCATGTCTTGTTTTGGTTGAGCAATGATGATGATGGCCTTATTATGCTAATTTTAGTAGATATTATTAGTAGTTTTATATTTGATTTTTTTTCTTTTTTTACAGGAAAACTATGTTGAAGGGGAAATCGAACTTCATTAAGGTCAAACTTTTAAGAGCAAATGTTACAGAGTAAAAGTCATGAACTTGTGGATCGGACATGATGATAAATCTATTTGCTACTTAGCTAGTTCAACTCTTCTTTGTTATATTTTTTGCAACATTAGATGATATAGTTCGAGGTTGTCATGATAGTATATATATTGTGGTATTTTGAATGTGATTGTAGATCTTACAACAATTTTTATAAGTCAAATTTGATGGAAAATGTTCAATTATTTTTCTTTAGTGACTTTATTCAAATAGTTTAGATTATTTATTGACTCTAAATAATTAAAAAAAATGAAATTAATTTAATTCACGAGAAAACTACTATTGGAAATAAAAAAATCATATATTACAAAAAACCGTTGTCAAAAGTTACAAAGGACAACAGTGTTAAAACCGTTGCAAAAAAATGACATCAATGGTAACGTTTTTAAACCGTTGTCTTAGACAACTATAAAATGGCAACGGTTCAAAAACCGTTACCAAAAAACGGTACCAACGGTAATGCTTTAAAACCGTTGCTATTGTGGATAACAAAACTACCACAGTTTAAAACCGTTGCCTATTCATGTATGGTTTTAAACCGTTGTATCATGAAAAAGAACGGTTTAAAACCGTTGCATTTCGAGTAATGGTTTGAAACCGTTGTTTAAAATTTTGTTTCAAAACCGTTGCCTATACCAATAACTTTGGCAACGGTTTTTTGGTTACCGTTGCCTTAGGTAAAAAACCGTTGCCTTTGAGCATTGGCAACGGCCGCATATACCACAGGTCAAAAACCGTTGCCAAAGCGTTGCCTAAAGTTTAGGGAACGGTTTTTCAATCTATGGCAACGGTTTTTGACCGTTGCGAAAAGCCTTGTTTGTTGTAGTGACATAAAGGCAAGAAGCCGGGAGAGGAGAAGGAAACCGAGGATGGAGATGCCGAGAATACATTGGACTTGGTGGTTTCCACACAACCCAAGTCCCCGCATCCGCCAACCGAAGGTGGAGGAACTTAGAGACATTCTTCCCGGATTGTGTTTGTGCACGGAGGACCGTGCAACGCTTAAGTATGGGGGAGGATTCACCACTTTTGGGGCGTAAACTTTCTTTTTCGAACACTTTACACTCTATTTTTTTTGTTTTCTTTTTCTATGTTTATTGCAGATATTTGAGTGCTTTTGACTGTTGCATTTTATTTTTTCTTTTGGTATATATATCTTAGTTTATTTCTAGTTATTGCATTTGGCATTTTTGTTTTTGCATGATATATAGCTTATAGATAGAAGTTGTGATTGGATCATGCGAATAGTATAGCACCTAGTTCAATTTTGTCCTAATTGTTCATGTTAATTTTTGGATGTTAAAAATTAGGAATATAACTAGGAAAGTTTTTGAAATTGCATCCATCACATCATACATACATATAGGAAATAATTTTGGTGAAAAACAACAAGGATTTTTCCAAGAATTTTACTTTTAGGGCATTCAATTGAATTGATTTGGAAAATTATTTTTAATCTTGCTTGAATAAATTTTTGTGGAACATAGAAGAGAGATAGAACAAAATGCCTTGTGAGTCTTTGAGCTTTAATGAGTGGTTATACCTTTTAACCACTAATTTTGTTCATAGTGTGATTTTTCTCCTTCTATGATTGTGATCTTGGTTTTGCTTGATTCTTTATCTCTGATGTTTGATGTCTTGAATGCATTTATCATGATTGAGGCCATCTTTGAATTAAGCTTACTCACCCATGTAGCCTTACCCTTGTATCTACCCTTGTTAACCCCTTTTGAGCTTTTTAATCCCCTTTGTTCTAATTATTAGCACATCACAACCCTAAGCAAAAAACTATGAATTACCTTGAATTGCATCTTTGATTAGCTTAGGTTGAGATGTGTGTGTCATTTAAGTGTGGAAAAAATTTTGGGAAGCATTGGTAGAGAAAAATTTTATTTTGGGTACTTATTGAAAAATTTGGAAAAATGGGTGCACATTCATGTGTCAATTTGCTTTAACCGTATGCATTTGTCATAGAAAAAGGAAAAGAAATAGAAAAGAAAAATAAAAAAAAATGAAATGAAAAAAAAAATAATAAGAGGGACAAAAGTTATCCCAAAGAGGAAAAAAATTGGAATAAGAAATGCATATGCGTTTTGAATAGAAACTAAGGCATGAATGTGTGTGAAAAGAAGTAATGGGTGGCTAGAATGCATTTTTTGTGGGTTGATTGATATAGGTTGAGTTGGGTACTTGAGCTAATCAAAGATTCAATGTTTTAGTCCACTTAGCCATATACTCATCCTACCCTTACCCCAACCACATTACAACCTTCTAAAGACCTCATGATACTTGCATACATGCATCAAATACTTGTTGGTTGTTAGATGAAAAGCAAATCCTTGAAAGCATGATTAGAGGAGACTTGAGTGATTAAACCCTAAACACCGAGCGTTGAGAGTGTATACACACCTAGTGAGGGTTTTGTAAATCATGTTGCTTGTATGCGAAGTTTGTATTCGTAGGTTTTGATGAATGACAAACCAACAAAAGACATGAAAGACAAACCAACAAACAACTTGAATGAACAAGCATGTTGAAAGATCAACCAACATTCAACGTTGAGGAATGAAGAGTTGAAAGCAACACAACAACAACAAGAAACTCAAGTCCACAACATTTGAAGACAAGTATAGTGTCTTAGGACTTAGGTAACTTCTTGTTAAGAACCAATTGCTAAATCTCTCAACACACACTCACAAAATGTTTTGATGCACATCTTGCAATTCGATGCTAGCCAAATGGTTTAAAAACTTGTTTTCAAAGGTACAAAAGCATAGGAATTGACTCCAACAAGTTTGAGATCAATCCTAAGCATTTTGAAGTGATTTTAAGCCATTCTTTAAGGTTTGCATCGATGCAACCTAGCTGAAAATTCAAATTTCAGCTTCAAAGACACATTTGCATCGATGCAAAGTGTTATGCATCGATGCAAATGATTCAAAAACATAAAAAACGGCTAGTTTTAACAAAACGGCTCCATCCCATTAACTCCCCAACGTTTCTAAGGTTTGGGGAGTCTATAAATAGATGGATTGAAGCCTTATTTCAGACATGTGAGTATTTGCAAACTATCTTGTTCATATTCTTTCATTCTACACATTTTTAAGGTGTTATAATACACAATTTGAGAGAGCAATATCAATTGGTTCAATAGTGCTAAACTTGTAATCATACACTCTTCTAGAGAGTACTCATTTCATCTCAACAATTCTTTGAGAATTGTTTTCTTGTACACTTTGTAAATTGGAGTGTGATCTCCAAGGTTGAGTCAAGAGTTATAAACACTATAGTCGGTGAGGATACCAAAGAAGTATACTAAGTACTCAAGGCAAATCTTAGAGAAGGAGTCTCTAAGTGGAGTGGGTTAGTATACGAGTGGTGATCATATACCGTGAGGTGTTAGAAACTAAGGACTCGGATTGTAAAAGGTTTTGCGCGAGCACCTTGAAGCTTGGCAATAGTGGAACTTCTCAATAGCGATTGAGAAAGAAAGTGGACGTAGGACAAGGATTGTGCCGAACCACTCTAAATAGCGTTTGCATCTCTCCAAACTCATCTCTTCTATATTATTGTCTTTTACCTTTGAGCAAATAAATTGTGATTGAAAAGTAGCTTCGTAAGTACTTAAGAAATAGCTTAAGTCTGATTGGTGAAAAGCTTGATCAATTTATTTGAGTTGGTGTCTATTGGAAAGTAAAAGCTCCTTATAAATGCTTAGCAATTGAGTTAAGCTCTTGGAAAAATACTAGTACAATAACACTTTTGTATATTGTCTTTAACTTTCGCAAAAAGATTCATTGTTGTTGCAATACTCAATTCACCCCCCCTCTTGAGTAATTGTGCATAGGTTCTACAAGTGGTATCAGAGCTTAACCCTTTGAAAGACTTAACCGTTTAAGGGAAAAGATCATGGCAAGCACAAGCTTTAACAACAACAACACTAGTGAAGGTAACTCAACCGCTAGACCTCCTCTTTTTAGCGGAACAAATTACTCTTATTGGAAAAATAAGATGAGAATTTGGATCCGTTCTCAAGATGTGAGAATTTGGAAAGTGATTGAGAATGGAAATCACATTCCAACAAAGACAACAAGCGCTAAAGAAGGAGAAGTCTCCGTCTTAAAGCAAGTACCGAAAGGAGAAAGTGAATATAATGACGATGATTGGAAGAAAGTGGCAATGAATGATAAAGCCATCAACTTCATCCATTGTGCACTTAACGAGCATGACTATATGAAGATCTCTACATGTGAAACCGCTAAAGAGATTTGGGATAAACTCCAAATCACTTACGAAGGAACCGACCACGTTAAAGAATCAAAGGTATTTATGTTGGTTCATGAATGGGAAAATTTTAAAATGAAAGATGAAGAGAGCATTGAAGAAGCTCTTGAAAGACTCTCCAAGATCTTCAACAACCTAAGCATGCTTGGCACAAAATACAATGATAAACAAATTGTGACCAAGGTGCTTACAAGCCTTACACCAAAATGGAACTCCAAAGTGAACGCCATTGTGGAAGGAAGGCTCTATGATCAACTTACATTTGATCAACTACGAGGTAATCTTCTCACCTATGAGATGACTATGCTAAATAGACAAAAAGGTGAAGAAAGCAAGAAGAAAAGTCTCGCCCTTAAAACAACATCACTACAAGAAGAGAGTGATGATAATGAAGAAGAAGGAGATGAAGAATTTGCACTCTTATTAAAAAGATTCAATAAGTTTGCAATGAAGAAAAACTTCAAGAGCAAAACAAAGGTACCAAAATGCTATGAGTGTGGAGAAGTTGGACACATTAAACCCAATTGTCCAAAACTTCAAAAGGAGGACAAAAACAAGAAATTTAAGAAGAAGGAGAAAGCATACATATCATGGGAGAACGAGGATGAATCCGACTCTGATGACGACGAGGTTGCAAATCTTTGCTTAATGGCAAGCGAAGAAAAGGTTAGTAATGACAACTCCACTTCTTTTAATTTACAAGATGAATATGATGCCTTACTTGAGGTGTACACAAAACTTACCCAAGATTATTCTCTCCTAAAGAAAAAGAATATGGATCTTTTAAAACAAAATGAGATGTTGAAAAATGAGAATATCAATCTTGGAAAAGATAAGTGTAGCACAAGTAGTGATCCATACAAATTTTGTAAAATGCATGAAAATGAAATTACAAATCTTAAGAACACTTTAGCTAAGTTCAATGAATCTTCAAAGAACTTAGATAAAATGTTGAAAAACCAAAAGCATGTTCATAATAAGGAAGGTTTAGGTTTTGAAAAAGGAAAATTTAAAAATACTAAAACTCCTATTAGGCAACCGCAAGCCCAAAAGGCAAGCATGCCTAAAAGGAATGAAGCCTTTAAACATCCTCCTCAACATGCTTCATTTAGAAATTATAATCACAATGCATATAGATCAAAAGATGTTGCATTTAGGAAACAACCTAGGCAACCATTTAGAAACATGCATAGGATGCATAATCCAAATGTCATATGTCATTATTGTAATAAAGTAGGTCATATAGCACCCGTATGCTTTACTAGAATTAAACATATAAACTTTCGTAGTCAAGATACGAGATGGGCACCTTATGGGCATTATGCTCATACTAACCATCAAGGACCCAAATTCACTTGGGTACCTAAATCCCAATTTTAATTGTTTTGTAGGTACGTGTTGGAGCTAAGGATACAAATTGGTATGTTGATAGTGGATGCTCCAAACACATGACCGGCGATGAATCAAAGTTCACCGCAATAGAGCCTACAAACGGAGGAAACGTGATCTATGGAGACAACAACACCGGCAAAGTAATCGGCGTTGGAAAAGTTGGTAAAAATTCTTCTACCTCCATAGATAATGTTATACTTGTCAAAGGTCTCAAACATAATCTCATTAGTGTTAGCCAACTTTGTGACAAAGGAAACTTAGTCACCTTTGACTCAAAATGTTGTTTGATAAAAAGGCAAGACACTAATGAAATTGTGCTAATTGGACACCGTGTTGACAATGTATACATGATTAATATAGATGAAGTTTCCTCAAATGATGTGAAATGCCTTGTTAGTAAAAATGATGAAACTTGGTTATGGCATCGTAGAGTAGCTCATGCTAACATGGACCATCTTAGCAAGTTGGTCTCTAAAGAGTTAGTAATTGGCTTACCAAAGCTACGTTTTGAAAAAGACATCCTTTGCGACGCATGTCAAAAGGGAAAACAAGTAAAGGCCTCTTTTAAATCTAAAAACATTGTTTCAACAACAAGGCCATTACAACTTTTGCACATGGATTTATTTGGTCCTTCCAGGACTATGAGCTTTGGTGGCAATTACTATGCTTTAGTTATTGTTGATGATTACTCTCGATTTACATGGACCTTGTTTCTAGCAAACAAGAGTGATGCATTTCGAGCATTCAAAAGATTAGCCAAAGTTATTCAAAATGAAAAGAATTTGCATATATCATCTATTAGAAGTGATCATGGTGGAGAATTTGAAAACAATCTTTTTGAAACTTTTTGTGAAGAAAATGGCATTGAGCATAATTTTTCCTCTCCTAGAACACCACAACAAAATGGTGTGGTTGAAAGGAAAAATCGTCATTTAGAAGAAATGGCGAGAACTATGCTCAATGAGGCTAATATTCCTAAGTACTTTTGGGCGGATGCGGTTAGTACCGCGTGTTATGTTATGAATAGGATTATCATTCGACCTATTCTTAAGAAAACACCGTACGAATTGTACAAAGGAAGAAAGCCAAATATTTCCCACCTTCACGTCTTTGGCTGTAAATGCTTTATTCTAAATAATGGAAAAGATAACTTAGGCAAATTCGATGCTAAGGCTGATGAAGGAATCTTCTTAGGCTACTCTTTAACTAGCAAAGCTTTTAGAGTATATAATAAACGCATCATGACTATGGAAGAAAGTATTCATGTCGCTTTTGATGAAACTAACCGTTGTTATGCTAGAAAAGATTTTAATGAAAATGTAGAAAACTTTGATTCACTAAATTTGAATGGTGATGACAAAGAAAAAGATTTAAATAAAGCCTCTACAACAAAGGATAATGTTCAAGTTGAAGAAATTGCACCATCACAAGCACAAATAAATGCACTTCCAAAGGACTGGCGTACTTCAAAGGATCATCCTCTAGACAACGTCATTGGTAATGTTTCGAAAGGGGTAACAACTCGATCCTCTTTTAGAAATTTATTTACATATAGTGCTTTTGTTTCTCAAATTGAACCATCTACCATTGAGTCCGCAATTGATGATGAACATTGGGTTATGGCAATGCAAGAGGAGCTTAACCAATTCAAACGAAATGACGTTTGGGAATTGGTGCCTAAACCAAGTAATCAAACAATTGTCGGAACAAAATGGGTTTTTAGAAATAAACTCGATGAAAATGGTACAATTGTTAGAAACAAAGCTAGATTAGTAGCTAAAGGTTATAATCAAGAGGAAGGCATTGATTATGACGAAACTTATGCTCCCGTAGCTAGATTAGAAGCTATTAGGATGTTACTTGCTTTTGCATCCTCTTATAACTTCAAACTTTATCAAATGGATGTTAAGAGTGCCTTTCTTAATGGTTTCATTCAAGAAGAAGTATATGTTGAACAACCTCCCGGTTTTGAGGATTATGAAAATCCTAATCATGTTTTTAAACTCAAGAAAGCTCTTTATGGTCTTAAACAAGCTCCAAGAGCTTGGTATGAACGTTTGAGCAAGTTTTTAATAGAAAAGGGTTTTAGAAGAGGGAAGGTTGATACAACTTTATTTATCATGATTGAAAACAAAAATATCCTTTTGGTACAAGTTTACGTCGATGACATAATATTTGGTTCAACTAACGAATCACTTTGCAAGTTTTTCTCAAACCTCATGCAAAGTGAATTTGAAATGTCCATGATGGGCGAACTCAACTTCTTCCTTGGTCTTCAAATCAAACAAGGAAAAGAAGGAACTTTCGTTAGCCAAACCAAATATTGCAAGGAATTGCTCAAAAGATTTGGAATGGACAATGCTAAGGCAATGGACACACCAATGAGCACTACTTGCTACCTTGACAAAGATGAACAAGGTAAAAACATAGATGTAAAGAAGTATAGAGGCATGATAGGATCATTACTTTATCTAACGGCAAGTAGGCCAGATATCATGTTTAGTGTATGCATGTGTGCGAGATACCAAGCTAATCCTAAGGAATCTCACTTAAGTGCGGTGAAAAGGATTATGAAGTATCTCATAGGAACATTAAATGTTGGATTGTGGTATCCGAAAGGATCCACTTGTGATTTGATTGGTTATTCCGATTCCGATTTTGCCGGTTGCAAATTGGATAGGAAAAGCACTAGCGGCACTTGTCACTTGCTAGGAAACTCTCTTGTTTCATGGCATAGTAAGAAACAAGTAAGTGTAGCCTTGTCTACCGCCGAAGCAGAGTATGTAGCCGCCGGTAGTTGTTGCGCCCAAATTTTATGGATGAAACAACAACTTGTGGACTATGGACTCATGCTTGATCACATTCCTATCAAATGTGATAATACTAGTGCAATAAATTTAACCAAGAATCCGGTTCAACATTCAAGAACCAAGCATATTGAGATTAGACATCACTTCATAAGAGACCATGTTGAAAAGGGTGATGTGGTTATTGAATTTGTCGAAACTAGTAAACAACTAGCGGACATCTTCACTAAACCTTTATGTAAAGAAAGTTTTTTTAACATCCGAAATGAACTTGGTATCTTGGATTCTAATCTAATATGATTTGTTTGAATTCATTGCATTGATATTACTATTTTTGTATCTCTTACTAACTTAAGCATTGGAGATATCCAATTAGCCATTGTTTTGTAGGTTTATGAGTTGATGAATGAGTGATTAATCTTGAGGTAGATTGAAGAATTTGAAGATTATAAACAATGGAGGATCAACAAATTGAAGTTTATTTGATTATATGAATTGTTAAACTAACTCCTAGTAAGCTAAGGATTTCTTTTATGGTTTAAATACTTTGATATTTTCTTCATAATTTTGTTTAATGATTAATGCTTGTATGCTTATTTGGTGAATAACTCAAAATAGGCTTGGTACCCCTATTTTAAGTTAATGTGCATGCTTTAATATATTTCACTTATTTAGGGGGAATTATGCATGCTTTTTATATATATATAAAAAAAAAAAAAATTCATTGTTTTATGCATGCTTCTATGACACATTTCAAACTCCTTTCTTTTTGATAATGTCAAAAGGGGGAAGAGAAGTTTGAGGATATTTGAAATTTTGAACTTTTGAAAAAGAAGAAGTTTAAGGATTTGAAAAGAAAAAAATAAGTTTGCGAAACAATGTTTTCAAAAAGACTTCCGCTAAGCAAAAACTTTGATATCTAAACCGTTTTCTTTGATAAACGCCCTTTAAGGGAACAAATGCACATATTTAGGGGGAACTCCTGCAAAAAATTTTTTTGTGAAGTCTTCTCCAAAGCTTTCTATAAAACAAAGTGCATTATTGTTGCTTTCAAAATCATTTATAAATGCATATCCTCAAAATTGGTTTGTCATTATCAAAAAGGGGGAAATTGTAAATCATGTTGCTTGTATGCGAAGTTTGTATTCGTAGGTTTTGATGAATGACAAACCAACAAAAGACATGAAAGACAAACCAACAAACAACTTGAATGAACAAGCATGTTGAAAGATCAACCAACATTCAACGTTGAGGAATGAAGAGTTGAAAGCAACACAACAACAACAAGAAACTCAAGTCCACAACATTTGAAGACAAGTATAGTGTCTTAGGACTTAGGTAACTTCTTGTTAAGAACCAATTGCTAAATCTCTCAACACACACTCACAAAATGTTTTGATGCACATCTTGCAATTCGATGCTAGCCAAATGGTTTAAAAACTTGTTTTCAAAGGTACAAAAGCATAGGAATTGACTCCAACAAGTTTGAGATCAATCCTAAGCATTTTGAAGTGATTTTAAGCCATTCTTTAAGGTTTGCATCGATGCAACCTAGCTGAAAATTCAAATTTCAGCTTCAAAGACACATTTGCATCGATGCAAAGTGTTATGCATCGATGCAAATGATTCAAAAACATAAAAAACGGCTAGTTTTAACAAAACGGCTCCATCCCATTAACTCCCCAACGTTTCTAAGGTTTGGGGAGTCTATAAATAGATGGATTGAAGCCTTATTTCAGACATGTGAGTATTTGCAAACTATCTTGTTCATATTCTTTCATTCTACACATTTTTAAGGTGTTATAATACACAATTTGAGAGAGCAATATCAATTGGTTCAATAGTGCTAAACTTGTAATCATACACTCTTCTAGAGAGTACTCATTTCATCTCAACAATTCTTTGAGAATTGTTTTCTTGTACACTTTGTAAATTGGAGTGTGATCTCCAAGGTTGAGTCAAGAGTTATAAACACTATAGTCGGTGAGGATACCAAAGAAGTATACTAAGTACTCAAGGCAAATCTTAGAGAAGGAGTCTCTAAGTGGAGTGGGTTAGTATACGAGTGGTGATCATATACCGTGAGGTGTTAGAAACTAAGGACTCGGATTGTAAAAGGTTTTGCGCAAGCACCTTGAAGCTTGGCAATAGTGGAACTTCTCAATAGCGATTGAGAAAGAAAGTGGACGTAGGACAAGGATTGTGCCGAACCACTCTAAATAGCGTTTGCATCTCTCCAAACTCATCTCTTCTATATTATTGTCTTTTACCTTTGAGCAAATAAATTGTGATTGAAAAGTAGCTTCGTAAGTACTTAAGAAATAGCTTAAGTCTGATTGGTGAAAAGCTTGATCAATTTATTTGAGTTGGTGTCTATTGGAAAGTAAAAGCTCCTTATAAATGCTTAGCAATTGAGTTAAGCTCTTGGAAAAATACTAGTACAATAACACTTTTGTATATTGTCTTTAACTTTCGCAAAAAGATTCATTGTTGTTGCAATACTCAATTCACCCCCCCTCTTGAGTAATTGTGCATAGGTTCTACAGGTTTGATCACTCAATTCTATGTTTCCACCATTCTTATCATGCATTCTTGCAAGTTGCTTCTTTTTTATGAGTTGAATCAATTCTTTAGATTTTGATTGCATTGAGCTACTTCTTTGCTTAGCCCTATATGTCTATACTCTTACATGGAAATTTGATTGTTTGTTTTTACCAAATCAATAGGACATTATATATAGATAGATATAGATAGTATATAGTATAGTTGCATGCATATAGGTAGATGCATTGAATAAGTTGCTTGCCTTTTACCCTTCTCCTTTGATTATGATTAGCATGAGGACATGCTATTGTTGGAGGAATTGATGAGTCCATATTTTTCGGTATATTTTGGTTTGATTTGAGTGGATTTCATCATATAAACTCACATTTATTCACCTAAATAGCATGCTTTTGTGTTTTCTCTCTATTTGTGCCTAAATGTAAAAACATGTATTTTTTAGCTTAAATTACTGATTTTAATCCCACTTTTATGCCATTCAATGCCATGACATGTTTGTTGAGTGATTTTAGGTCCTAGAGGCAAGTTTGGCAAGGTAAAAGTGGAAGGAAGCATGTACAAAGGGAGAAAACATGAAGAAAACAAAGGAGAAGCACACAGCCATGTGTGCGTATGCACAACTCCCTATGCGCACGCACAAGTGCAAATTCAGCGACCTGTGCGCACGCACACACCTGTGCGTATGCACAGGTACCGGTGCGTATGCACAGGTACCAGTGCATGCCTTCATTAAAAATGCACATGACTCACGATTTTTGGGGCTCTTTTGGCCCACTTCTGAAGGCTTGGAGGCTGATGACAAGTCATCTTAGCCTAGTTTCACTAGCCTTTTTCTTTTGTTTTCAATAGAATTATGCACTTTCTTGAACCATAAGCAAGCCAATTGGGTAGATTTTCATGCTTCCTTTGATTTAATCAACCATGTATGGATTCATGCTATTTGATGAGGTTTTATGCTATAATTGTCACATATTATGAAAGAATGAATATCTCATGATTTTGAGCATAGCTTTGATGTGTTTGGTTGATTAATGATAGGTGAAGAAAGCTTAGAGAAAGGTTGAAGCAAGAAGGAATGGCTAGGAGGAAGAGAGGACAAAAAGTTTGAGCAAAAGTTTGCCTCAAACTTTAGCTCAAACTTTTGGATTAATTGAAAATGAACCAGGAAGCAAAAAGTTGGAGCAAAAGTTAGCCTCAAACTTTTTGGCTAACTTTTGGGCAAAAAGTTGGAGCAAAAGTTAGCCTCAAACTTTTTGGCTAACTTTTGGGCAAAAGTTTGCGCCAACGTTAGCCCCTAACTTTTTGGCTAACGTTGGCGCATGAAAAACACTCCCTGGATGAGCAAAAGTTTGCGCCAACGTTAGCCCCTAACTTTTTGGCTAACGTTGGCGCCATGAGTATGCAAGGGGAGGCCAACGTTGGAGCAAAAGTTAGACCCCTAACTTTTGCCCCAACGTTGGTATCAGCAAAGCAGGGTGGCTGATGTGAAAAATTGGAGTAAAAGTTAGCCTCCAACTTTTACTCCAACTTTTACTCAAGCTTTCATGATTCCAACCCGGTTCAATTCGGTTCTTCTCCAAACTCCAAGAGCAATCAACCAAGGCCTCTATCAACCCAATTCCATCAAGAGCAAAGGCCCAATTGAAGGCTTGAAGACCATTTGAAGAAAGTGTATAAATAGCATAGGATTTAAGTTTTTAGAGGGGCTTTTCTTTTGAGTTTTCATAGAGAGCTTTCTTTTTTGGTTTGATAGAGATCTCACTTTTACATTCTAGCATTGTTGTTTTAATTCAAGAGAATTGGGGAGGAAAATTGATCTCTCTTCTTCCTTGTTCTTGCCCAGCACTCTTTAATTTTCTTGCTTCGGATCTTGGGTGGAGAATTGAAGAACTTCTGTTTCAATCTCACCTTGGGATCTTGTTTAATTCTCTGCTTAATTGAATCTCAGTTTCGGTTAATTGCTTCTTCATCTACTTTCTCTGCAATTTACATTTCCTTTGCAATTGTTCCTGTTGGATCTAGGAAGGCATTGAGATCTAGACTTGGTTTTCTAGTCTCTTGGGTCCTGAGATCCGGATTTCCCATTTCCCATTCCCTGTTTACTGCTTTCAAGCTCATTTACATTCCTGTTTTAAGATCCGGTTCAATTCCATTCATCCTTTACTTCTCTGTTTGTTGCAATTTACTTTTCCTTGTTTAAATTCTGCAAATCCAATTCCCAATTCCCTTTACAATTCAAGCCATTTACATTTCTTGCGTTCTAAGTTTCTGCCATTTAATTTCTTGTTCTTTAAGATTCAGCACTTTAAATTTCAGTTCTCTTTAATTTCATGCCAATTACCCATTCCCCTTACTTTCTATGCAATTTAAATTCTGTAAATCACAAATTTCTCAACCAAATCTTGATTCTCTTGACTAAATCAACCACCAAACTAAAATTGCTCAATCCTTCAATCCCTGTGGGATCGACCTCACTCCCGTGAGTTATTATTACTTGATGCGACCTGGTGCACTTGCCGGTTAGATTTGGGTGTTTTGGAGAAATTCGTTTCTCCGCAGAAATATCCCATCAAGTTTTTGGCGCCGTTGCTGGGGATTGATTAGATTGACAATGATTAAGTGAAGTGGAGATCTAGATCTAGCATTTTTATTTTCTGTTTCTCTAATTTTCAATTAACCCACTAACTGTTTGAATTTTTGCTTAAGCTAACTAAAACTTCATTCTAGCAGTAGATTGAAGTGTCACTGGTTTGTGTGTTTCTTATGTTCTGCTTGTATGTCAGGTACAAGAAGAACCACACCCACCTTTCATGAACAAGACGAAAGAACTCTCAGGAGGTTAAGAAGAGCTGAAAGAGGGAAGAATATTGTTGGAGAAGAGGAATCATAAGAAGAATTCCAAGATATAGAGGAACATTCAACCAATCCACCTGGTGGAGCAGACAATAACAATAACAACCCACCCCAGAGGAGAGTTTTGGCCTCCTATACCTTTGCAAATGCTAGACATTGTGGAAGCAGCATTCTCACCCCTAATGTCAATGCAAATAACTTTGAATTGAAGCCACAACTCATTACATTGGTCCAAAACAACTGCTCGTTTGGGGGAGGACCATTGGAGGATCCAAATCAACATCTATCTACCTTCTTAAGGATTTGTGACACTGTCAAGTCCAATGGCGTGAATCCTGAGACCTACAAGCTTCTGCTATTCCCATTCTCATTAAGGGACAAGGCTGCACAATGGCTTGAAACTTTTCCTCAAGGAAGCATCACTAGCTGGGATGATTTGGTGATTAAATTTCTAGCCAAATTCTATCCACCTCAAAGGGTTATCAGGCTGAAAACTGAGGTACAAACATTCACACAATTGGATGCTGAAAATCTGTATGAAGCATGGGAGAGATACAAGGCTCTGCTGAGGAAATGTCCACCAGAAATGTTCACTGAGTGGGACAAGCTACAGAACTTCTATGAAGGACTCACTCTAAAGGCTCAAGAATCACTTGACCACTCAGCTGGAGGATCATTGTAACTGATGAAAACAGCAGAAGAAGCTCAAAATCTTATTGACATGGTGGCCAACAATCAATATTTCTTTGCTCACCAAAGAAATCGCCAACCATCACAAAGGAGAGGAGTAATGGAGCTAGAAGGAGTGGACTCAATCTTGGCTCAAAACAAGATGATGCAGCAGCAAATTCAACAACAATTTGAGCAAATGGCCAAGAGGATTGATAGCCTCCAAGTTGCAGCAGTTAACACAAGCCAACCATCATCCACATGGGGGCAAAATGAAGAAACTCAAGAAGAACAACAACAAGAGCAAGTGCAGTATATGCACAACCAAGGACCAAATGAAGTGTATGGTGATACATACAATCCATCCTGGAAGAACCACCCAAACCTCAGATGGGGAGATAATCACACCCAAAACCAACAACCATGGCAGAGGAACTCGAACCAAAACAACCCAAGAAGCAACCAAAACCACAACCAGTAGCAAATTAACCAGAACCCCTACAGGAAACCTCAAAACAACTACCCCAACCCCAACCAGTACCAATCCAATAACCAACCCACCAACCAAAATGCCTACCATCCACCACCCACATCTCATAACCCACCTCAAGTATCACCTGAATCTCAAAGACTCACTAACTTGGAGATCTTGATGGATAAATTGTTGAAACACCAGGAAATGACAACCAAGAATCATGAAGCCTCCATAAAGAGCCTAGAGAGGCAGATGGGGTAAATCTCCAAGCAGATCTCTATTGAGAGACCTTCAAGCTCACTGCCGAGTGACACAATCCCAAATCCTAAGGAGGAATGCAAGGCAATACAATTAAGGAGTGAGAGAACATTGATGAGCAACAATGACACTACAAAGAAGCAAGCAGAGAGCAGCAAAAGGCCAATAGAAGATGAGAAGCAAACAGAAGCAGATGAAGCCAAGAATCAAGTTGTGATGCCAAACAAGAGCACTGAGAAACTCAAAGAGAAGGATAACCAGTCACACGGTTCAAAAGAAGTAACTCAGGGACAGCAGCAAATAGGAAAGAGCATCACACCTCCACTGCCATATCCCCAGAGGTTCAACAAAGAAACTAAGGACCAACATTTTCATAAGTTCCTTGAGACTTTCAAAAAGCTGGAAATCAATATTCCCTTGGCTGAAGCACTTGAGCAAATGCCTCTGTATGCCAAGTTTTTGAAGGAGCTTATCAACAAGAAAAGAAGTTGGCTTGAGAAGAAAACCGTGTTACTCACTGAGGAATGCAGTGCTTTGATTCAAAGGGGCATTCCACCAAAACTCAAGGATCCAGGAAGCTTTGTAGTCTCATGCACCATTGGCAGAATAATTATCAACAAAGCTCTCTGTGACCTTGGTGCCAGCATCAACTTAATGCCTCTCTCAATGATGAGAAAACTTGCTATAGAAGAGCTTATACCCACCAGGATGTCATTGGTCATGGCTGACAGATCAATCAAAACACCCACTGGAATTGTGGAAAATCTGTTGGTGAAGGTTGGGGAGTTTATTTTCCCAGCAGATTTTGTGGTTTTGGATACTGAAGAGGAAGGAAACAATTCAATCATTTTGGGAAGGCCATTTCTAGCCACAGCAAGAGCCACTATTGATGTAGAAAAAGGAGAAATGATCTTCAGGGTCCACAATGAACAAATGGTCATAAACGTCTTCAAGTCAATGCAACACATTCCTGAGCAAGAGGATTATGTGAGAGTGGACATGATAGAGAGTTTGGTGGAAGAAATGCTGGAAGAAAGTCCTCAAGAGCAAGAAGGAAATCAAGGGACAACAGAAGAACAAGTAGCTGAGACTTCTATTGAGCAAGATGAAAAACAAGACAAGAAGGAAGAAGTACGAAAATAAGAACTGAAACCATTACCCACCCATCTCAAATATGCATTCCTTGGCACATCGGAGAGCTTCCCAGTAATCATTAATTCATCCCTGACAAAGAAGGAAGAAGGAGAACTTCTTGATGTACTCAAAGCTCACAAAGATGCTTTAGGATGGACCATTGATGACCTGAAGGGAATCACCCCTGCAGTGTGTATGCATAAGATCCTCTTGGAAGATAATTCCAAACCAGTGGTTCAACCACAAAGAAGGCTAAATCCCACAATGAAGGAAGTTGTCCAGAAGGAAGTAATGAAGTTGTGGAATGCAGGGATAATCTTCCCAATATCTGACAGCCCATGGGTAAGCCCGGTTCAAGTTGTACCAAAGAAAGGAGGAATGACGGTCATCACTAATAAGAAGAATGAGTTGATCCCTACTAGAACAGTGACTGGGTGGAGGATGTGCATAGAATATAGAAGATTGAATGATGCCACCAGGAAGGACCATTTCCCTCTCCCATTCATTGATCAGATGCTGGAAAGGTTGGCCGGCCATGCCTATTATTGCTTTTTGGACGGATATTCTGGGTATAATCAAATCGTGGTGGACCCCAAAGACCAAGAGAAGACTGCCTTTACATGTCCATTTGGAGTCTTTGCATACCGGAGGATGCCCTTTGGGCTTTGCAACGCCCCTGCCACATTTCAAAGGTGTATGCTCTCCATTTTCTCTGATATGGTCGAAAAGTTTTTAGAAGTCTTTATGGATGACTTCTCTATTTTTGGTGATAATTTCAATGCTTGCCTAAACCATTTAACCCTTGTTTTGAAATGGTGCCAAGAAACTAATTTAGTTTTGAACTGGGAGAAATGCCATTTCATGGTACCCGAAGGGATTGTTCTTGGCCATAAAGTTTCAAGAAAAGGGATAGAGGTTGATAAGGCAAAGGTTGAAATCATAGAAAAACTCCCTCCACCAATTAATGTGAAATCTGTTAGAAGTTTCTTGGGGCATGCCGGATTCTACAGAAGGTTTATCAAGGATTTTTCAAAAATAGCTAAACCTTTGAGTAATCTATTAATGCTTGATAACCCTTTTGTTTTTGATGAAAACTGCCAGCAAGCCTTTGAAACTTTAAAAAACAGACTCACAACAGCACCAATCATCACACCTCCAGATTGGGAGTTACCCTTTGAACTCATGTGTGATGCAAGTGACCTTGCAATTGGTGCTGTACTTGGGCAAAAGAAGGGAAACTTACATCATGTCATATATTATGCAAGTAAAGTGTTGAATGAGGCCCAAAGAAATTACACCACAACGGAGAAGGAGTTGCTAGCTGTAGTTTATGCTTTTGATAAGTTTAGATCATACTTGATAGGATCCAAAGTTTTGGTTTATACTGACCATGCTGCACTTAAGTATTTGATGTCAAAACAGGATGCTAAACCAAGACTTATCAGGTGGATATTGCTCTTACAAGAGTTTGACATTGAGGTAAGAGACAGGAAGGGCACTGAAAACCGGGTTGCTGACCATTTGTCGAGGCTACCACATGAAACAATTCAACAAGCATCTCAGCCCATGAACGAAAGCTTCCCAGATGAGCACCTTTTGCAGATCCAGCAAGCACCTTGGTTTGCTGACATAGCAAACTACAAAGTGGGAAGAAAGATACCTCAAGACTTTTCTAAGCAACAAGTGAAGAAGTTAATCAATGAGGGAAAGAAATTCTTATGGGATGAACCCTTCCTGTTCAAGAGATGTTCTGATGGAGTAATTAGAAGATGTGTCCCTGAGAGTGAAATGAGGGATATCCTGTGGCACTGCCATGGTTCAGCTTATGGTGGACACTTTGGCCCAGAGAAAACAGCTGCAAAGATATTGCAGAGCGGCTTCTATTGGCCAACTATCTTCAAGGATGCCAGAGAATATGTTCACCAATGTAATGAATGCCAAAAAGCAGGAGGATTAACAAGAAGGAATGAGATGCCTCAAAACTTCATCTTGGAACTGGAATTATTTGATCTATGGGGAATTGATTTCATGGGGCCCTTTCCCCCTTCCTATTCTTTCAGATATATCTTAGTCGCAGTGGAGTATGTCTCAAAGTGGGTGGAAGCCATAGCTACGACCACCTGTGATGCACAGATTGTCCTCCAATTCCTTAAAAAGCACATTTTCACAAGATATGGAGTGCCCAAGAGTCTTGTCAGTGATGGTGGTAGTCACTTTTGCAACAAACAGATGGAGAAGCTCCTCCACAAATATGAAGTAATCCATAAAGTGGCTACACCTTACCACCCTCAGACTAATGGCCAGGCTGAACTAGCAAATAGGGAATTAAAGAAGATCCTAGAGAAAACAGTGGGAAGCACAAGAAAAGATTGGGCTAGGAAGCTAGAAGATGCATTATGGGCATATAGGACGGCTTTCAAAACTCCTATTGGCAAGTCACCCTTTCAGCTATTGTATGGCTAATCCTGCCACCTCCCTGTAGAGCTTGAACACAGAGCTTTTTGGGCCACTAAACTCCTCAACCTTGATTCCCAAGCTGCAGGAGAAAAAAGGTTGTTGCAACTGAATGAGTTAGATAAATTCAGGATAGAAGCTTATGAGAGTGCTAAGATATACAAGGAAAGAGCTAAGAGGTGGCATGACAAGAAGATCACAAAGAAGGAATTCAAGCCAGGGCAGCAAGTGCTCCTATATAACTCAAGGCTTAAGATCTTTCCTGGCAAACTTAAGTCTAAATGGACTGGCCCATACTTGGTGACAAAGGTTTTTCCTTATGGGAGCATTGAACTGCTAGATGAAGCAACAAAGAATCAATTCACAGTAAATGGTCACAGAGCAAAGCTGTACTTGGTAGGACAATGGGATAAGGAAAAAGAGGTCCAGAACCTACAGCCTTCCTGAAAGGAATTGAAGGATGTCAAGCTAGTGACAATAAAAGAGCGCTTGTTGGGAGGCAACCCAACCTGAGGTAGTTTTCTTTTCATAGCTTTTTCAATAAAAATGTTGAATGATTGACATGTATTGCAAGGAGCTAAGTTTGGTGTTGCACACCAAAAACAACTTAAGGGAGAATGGAGGATTCTAAGTTTGGTGTTCCACCAAAACCTCATTCAAAAGCACATTCTAACTTCCTGCACATTGTTAGTTCCAAGCAATCAAACAGATTATTCAACCACTTAACTGCTTTTTAGTCTTAACTTCATAACCTTTAGCAAGGACACAAGATTTTGCCTAGAGTTAACCTGCTGTATCCAGAGAAGTGGCAAGAACTCAAGTTTGGTGTTCCCACACCAAATTAAATCCACAAGCCACACTCAATTCATGCATACTAACTGGTCATCTAAGGGCTTGAGAAGCAAGAAACTTTTGAGAATTATGCAGGGAATTCGCCACCATTTGAAGACACTATGCATCATAACTCAAAAGGGCACAACAGAAGGAAGGACAAAGGAATTGCAAACCAATAGGTTGTATTTATACTTAACTCTTACTGTTGAAAAATGTTTTGACTTGTGTTTTGATAAAGTGTTCATCTAATACAAGTAGAATTTCTCTTAGAATAAGTAAACTAGTCTATGTGTGTGCTTGCGTGTTTACTTTCACTGAACAAAACGCATGCTTTGTCCCCTGCATTTTCAATTCAATAAAAGAAATGTTTGAATGTGAAGTGAGATAGTTCTCTGTTAGATAAAAGTACAATAAAAGTAAGTGGTGGTGTGTGTGTGATTGTATAATAGCTCACTTTTAGTGAATAAGAAAACTAGGATGTCTCTTTCTAAGTAGAAAGTGGCCTACTGTCTATGGATCTCAATCAAATAAAAATCCTTGGTTAGAAAGAAAAACAAAAAGAAAGAAAAAAAGGAAAAAAAGAAATAGCCAAAGAATGGCAGAACAAAAGAAAACAAAAAGAAACAAAGCTGGACACCAATAGCTTGAACCTTAGAATATATGCCTGTGGTGTCTTTGTATTAGGATCTGCTTGGACTACTAAGTTCTTTGGAGTGCATCAACACTCGGTGACTTGGGTTAACTAACCCGGGATCATCAGCTGAAAGTCCACTATCAAGAGCAACCTAACTACAAGGCATTTAGTAGCCCAAAGAGGTGCTGGGCATCAATGTTCTAAGAAGGAATGTGAGCCAAGTGTCTATAGTGAATAATGTGTCAAGTACAAAGAAAAGGAAATGATCTTGCTACACATGACACTCAAATAAAGCTTATGAACAAGATAATAGCCAAGGATAAAGGAATAATGAGAGGTCATAGCAGTATGTTACTTGAAGCTTGAAGGAGGCTTTCTAGGCTTAAGAATCAATAAGAGGTGAGTGTGTACATATCCACATAAAACCCCATGAACTACCAATAACACTCTACTAGCATGAACATCCTCTTCCATTTCATTCTTTCTTCTCAATAAATCATTTCTTGCTTAGGAACAAGCAAGCTTTAAGTTTGGTGTTGTGATGACAAGTCATCTTAGCCTAGTTTCACTAGCCTTTTTCTTTTGTTTTCAATAGAATTATGCACTTTCTTGAACCATAAGCAAGCCAATTGGGTAGATTTTCATGCTTCCTTTGATTTAATCAACCATGTATGGATTCATGCTATTTCATGAGGTTTTATGCTATAATTGTCACATATTATGAAAGAATGAATATCTCATTATTTTGAGCATAGCTTTGATGTGTTTGGTTGATTAATGATAGGTGAAGAAAGCTTGGAGAAAGGTTGAAGCAAGAAGGAATGGCTAGGAGGAAGAGAGGACAAAAAGTTTGAGCAAAAGTTTGCCTCAAACTTTAGCTCAAACTTTTGGATTAATTGAAAATGAACCAGGAAGCAAAAGTTGGAGCAAAAGTTAGCATCAAACTTTTTGGCTAACTTTTGGGCAAAAAGTTGGAGCAAAAGTTAGCCTCAAACTTTTTGGCTAACTTTTGGGCAAAAGTTTGCGCCAACGTTAGCCCCTAACTTTTTGGCTAACGTTGGCGCATGAAAAACACTCCCTGGATGAGCAAAAGTTTGCGCCAACGTTAGCCCCTAACTTTTTGGCTAACGTTGGCGCCATGAGTATGCAAGGGGAGGCCAACGTTGGAGCAAAAGTTAGACCCCTAACTTTTGCCCCAACGTTGGTATCAGCAAAGCAGGGTGGCTGATGTGAAAAGTTGGAGTAAAAGTTAGCCTCCAACTTTTACTCCAACTTTTACTCAAGCTTTCATGATTCCAACCCGGTTCAATTCGGTTCTTCTCCAAACTCCAAGAGCAATCAACCAAGGCCTCTATCAACCCAATTCCATCAAGAGCAAAGGCCCAATTGAAGGCTTGAAGACCATTTGAAGAAAGTGTATAAATAGCATAGGATTTAAGTTTTTAGAGGGGCTTTTCTTTTGAGTTTTCATAGAGAGCTTTCTTTTCTGGTTTGATAGAGAGCTCACTTTTACATTCTAGCATTGTTGTTTTAATTCAAGAGAATTGGGGAGGAGAATTGATCTCTCTTCTTCCTTGTTCTTGCCCAGCACTCTTTAATTTTCTTGCTTCGGATCTTGGGTGGAGAATTGAAGAACTTCTGTTTCAATCTCACCTTGGGATCTTGTTTAATTCTCTGCTTAATTGAATCTCAGTTTCGGTTAATTGCTTCTTCATCTACTTTCTCTGCAATTTACATTTCCTTTGCAATTGTTCTTGTTGAATCTAGGAAGGCATTGAGATCTAGACTTGGTTTTCTAGTCTCTTGGGTCCTGAGATCCGGATTTCCCATTTCCCATTCCCTGTTTACTGCTTTCAAGCTCATTTACATTCCTGTTTTAAGATCCGGTTTAATTCCATTCATCCTTTACTTCTCTGTTTGTTGCAATTTACTTTTCCTTGTTTAAATTCTGCAAATCCAATTTCCAATTCCCTTTACAATTCAAGCCATTTACATTTCTTGCGTTCTAAGTTTCTGCCATTTAATTTCTTGTTCTTTAAGATTCAGCACTTTAAATTTCAGTTCTCTTTAATTTCATGCCAATTACCCATTCCCCTTACTTTCTATGCAATTTAAATTTTGCAAATCACAAATCTCTCAACCAAATCTTGATTCGCTTGACTAAATCAACCACCAAACTAAAATTGCTCAATCCTTCAATCCCTGTGGGATCGACCTCACTCCCGTGAGTTATTATTACTTGATGCGACCCGGTGCACTTGCCGGTTAGATTTGGCTGTTTTGGAGAAATTCGTTTCTCCGCAGAAATATCCCATCAGAGGCTGAAATCAAGGGCTATATAAAGGAGCAACAACACATAACAAAGGGAGCTCAACTTTGAGAAAGAATACATTTTAGGAGTAGTTTTAGGGTAGTTTAGTTTACGTTTTCTCTCAAATTTCCTTAGGTTTAATTAGGGTTTGTAGCATTTTATACTTCAAGTTTGATTTTGGATTATAGCTTTTACTTATCTTTGCAAATTTCTATGTTTTGGTTTTATGTACACAAGGTGTTTGTGAAAATGTCAATTATGAATTTTGAGTAGATTTTCCCAACTTGGCTTGGGATTTGAGTACCTAGGATACTAGAGTCATGATGTCCGACATTTAGTGGTAATTCTTGGGCAGTTAGTTGACTCTTGTTTCCACTGACGCTAGCTTTTTATCAACTAGTTTGGTAAGTTAGCTAGGACTTATGGATTAAGGTCAATTGTGCTTGCTTGACCTACTCCTTGATGTTAGGGATTAATTAGGCGTGATTGACTCATCATAATTATCATAGTTGTGGTCATGGCGATGATAGGATTCCTCAGATCCCCATTCTCAAGTCAAGGCTTTCTATGCATTTATAGCATTTTCACTAGTTTTGATCTTGTTTCCCTTTTACTTGCATTTATACTAATTTTGATCATCTCTTAGTTCTTTTATTGTTTAGTTCCTTTAATCTTTAGTTCTTTGATTCAAAAACCCCTTTTTACCTCCACAACCAGAAGAGTAACACTTTCAATTGCATTCCAAGGGAGAACGACCCAAGGTTGAATTACTCTCGATCTCGGTTTATATTTTGTATTTGAATATCTAAACTTTGATGTTGAGAGTTAGTTGTTGATTTAGCTATACTTGCAACGAAGTGATATTATTTTCAGAAATTCTAGATCAACATTAATTTTCTCTATCAAGTTTTTTGCGCCGTTGCCGAGGACGCAATTGAATGTTATCTTTTGGTTGTTGTAAATATGTTGATAGTGTAAATATCTTACTTTTTGGTTGTTTGGTTACTTTTGTTGATACTTAGGTGTTTATTTTTCTTGTTTGTTAATGTCTTTTGTTTTTACATTTTACTTTCTTTATGAGCTATCACCCTTGTTGCTTGGAGCTTGGTTGTGAGTATTTTGTAGGGTATGATGAACTCAAGTTGGGATTGCTTCATGGAGTGGGAGAATCAATTTAGGGAGGAACCAATTGCATATGAGCAACACTCATGGCAAACACCTCCTCTATACTACAACGAGCCAAACCCTCCCCTATGTGAATACTAAATCCAAAGATATGAAAGATACCTCCTACATGACCCCCAACCACCAAACCTTCAAGTACCACACCCTCCACCTCCATGGAATCAAGATACTTATATACCTTACCATCAACCATATGAACCACCATATCCTTACACACCACCTCAATACCTTCACCCACATAATGCACCGTCCAACTTTACAACCTTTCTCCCAACCTTTGAACCTTCTATTCCATCAAATTGTGAAGTTCTCTAACCCTTGCCCCAAGAACAATAAGACTTTCAAGAATTCTTCCAAGAAGGGTTCCGAAAGAAGCAAGGAGAGTTCATTGCTACCATAGCCGAAGCGGTCAACCGCTTAGCCTCACTATACTCGACCACTCAAGACATCCCCCTTGAAGAAAGCAGAGGATCAACTAAGGAGTGTAGAGAGGAGGGGAACATGGAGTCTCAAGGGAAAGAAGAGGAGCTAGGACAAGAGTCACAAGAGGAGGAAAGTAATGCTAGTGAACCAGAAGAGGTGAATAGAGAATTGGAGGAGTTTGATCAAGAAGTGGATTGTATCAGTAATGATTTCTTGTCCACCTTGGTCTACCCCCTCAATGATCTTGGGGAACCTTCCCCTCTTAAGTTTAAGAGAGAAAGGGAAGAGCTAGAAAAGAGTGGTGAGGAAGAGGTAGACATCCAAGAAGTGGAAGCATTCATGCAAGAGTCCAAGTGAGTGACTCTAAACCGAGGGTAATTTGAATGGGTAACAATTTCTTCCATGAGTTTCATAGGCCCACACCAATATGCTTTCTTGAAAACGGACCACCAACTTAAGGTACTTCTTGGAGTGTTAAATGTTGAAGGAATGGGTATTGGTTACCACAGGAATTCAAGGTATAAATGGTGCAAGGTCCACTTGGGAGGATTCCAAGATTCAAGTGGGTGCTTCAAAGGTACTTGGAGAGGTTGTTTATCCCATGGTACACGTGAAAGTCAATAAGAGGATGATAGAGAAACCAAAGAGTAATTCGAGGTCTTCTCTGTGTGCCCTAAGATTGTCGACTTCATCATAGAACCTCTCCCTTGGACTTTGCTCATTGATTTGAACTGGTATCATGGCTTCTATGCCATAAGCAAGTCAGAAGGGTGTTTCTCCAGTAGCTGATTGAGGTATAGTTCGATAGGCTTACAATACTTGAGGGAGATCCTCGACCCAATACCCCTTTGCATCTTGAAGCCTTTTCTTTAACCCAGCTAGTATAACTTTATTGGCTGCCTCAGCTTGCCCATTTGCTTGTGGGTGATCAACCGAGGTGAACTGGTGCTTGATATTCATACTGGCTACCAAGTTTCTGAATGTAGAGTTAGTGAACTGGGTACCGTTATCCGTGGTGATGGAATGGGAAATTCCATACCTGGTAATGATATTCTTGTAGAGGAACATCCGACTTCTCTGAGCCATGATGGTGGTCAAGGACTCTGCTTCAATCCACTTCGTGAAGTAGTCTAATCCTACTATGAGGTATTTTACTTGTCCAGGTGCTTAGGGAAAAGATCCGAGTAGGTCCAGCCCCCGTTTTGCAAAAGGCCACGAGAAGTTATGCTGATGAGCTCTTCGGGGTGAGCGACATAAAAGTTAGCATGCATTTGGCATGGCTGACATTTCTTCACGAAGTCGGTAGCATCCTCCTGCAAGGTCGGCCAGTAAAACCCAGCTCTGATAACTTTTCTAGCTAGAGACCTTGCTCCAAGATGATTTCCGCAGATGCCATTGTGCACCTCTTCTAAAACTTCTGTTGTCTTTGAGGTCTGGACGCACTTCAGCAATGGTGTGGATATTCCTCTTCTATAGAGGATATTTTTCACCAAGGTGTAACTTTGTGCTTTCCTTCGAATTTTCTTGGCTTCTTTTTCCTCCTTGGGTAGGATGTCAAATTTTATGTATTCGATTAATGGGGTCATCCACCCGAGGTCCAAGCCAGATACCTATAGGACGTCTTGTTTGGCCTCTGTTTTCATGACAAAGGGCTCTTGAAGAGTTTCCTGGATCAGGCTTCTGTTATTTCCCCTGGCTTGGTACTTGCTAACTTGGAGAGGGCGTTTGCTCTGCTGTTAAGGTCCCGAGTTATATGTCTGACCTCGGTCCCTGAAAATCGCCTAAGGTACTTCAAAGTTTTGTCTAAATACCTTTTCATATTTGGGTCTTTAGCCTAGTACTCCCCGTTGATTTGAGAAGTCACCACTTGAGAGTCACTGAAGACCACTACTTTGGTTGCACCGACTTCTTCTGCTAGCCTCAACCCGACAATCAAGGCTTCATATTCTGCTTGATTGTTGGAGACCGGGAATTCAAATTTTAGGGAGACTTCTATTTGGGTTCCTTCATGGTTGACTAGTATTATGCCTGCACCGCTTCCGACTTTATTGGAAGAGCCGTCCACATATAACTCCCACACTGTAGAGGCCTTCTCTTGATTTCCCGCGTATTCTGCCATGAAGTCGGTCAGGCACTGGGCTTTAATCGTTGTTCGAGTTTCATACTTTAGATCGAACTCGGATAGTTCTATAGCCCATTGAACCATTCTACTTCTGAATTCTAGACTCAAGCTTTTCCCTAAAAAACTCAAATCACATTGGACAGGACCCTTCCTGATCACTAATGTGTCACCCTATGGTCATATAGAGCTCCAGAGTAATTACTCTGATAAAAGATTTACTGTTAATGGCCAGAGGGTGAAACATTACTTAGGTGGCGAGGTCGAGCAAGAGAAATCCACCCTGCTGCTAACATGAATACTAAAGTCCAGCTAATGACGGTAAAGAAGCGCTTGTTGGGAAGCAACCCAACCATGACTAGTATATTTCTGTTTTCTTTTTGTTTATTTTCTTATTGAGTTATACTAAGTTATCTTCATAGTTGTTTTCTTTTGCTTTTTAATGTTTGTGATCATGTACAGTACTTGGAATAGAGACAGAAATCTTCAGAACTGAAAAAAACAGAACACCCTAGAGGAGTCCCCTTGCTAGCGTTGAACGCCAGACAAGGGGAGGACTGGGCGTTCAATGCCCATAAAGGAGACAGTTTTTGGCATTGAACGCTAGAACAGGTGTTCTGGGCGTTCAATGCTCAAAGGAGGATAGAGTCCAGGCATTGAACGCCAGCCAGGGAACAAGGGCTGGGCGTTCAACTCCCAAAGGAGAGGTGCAGCCTGGCGTTGAACGCCAGAATCGAGCCATTCTGGGCGTTCAACGCCCAAAGGGGAGTAAGGAAGGGTGACATTTTTGAAACCGTATCTTTTCTAAATCTTGTCTTTTTAATCTTCCATCCTATCATTTTAAATCTTATTTTTTTCAATTATTTTTAATTCACTTCTTTTTAAACAAGAACCTTTCAACCATTATCTTTTAAATTCAATTTCTCTACATATCCTTCAAATTTTAAAGATCTTTTCAAATCTTTTACAATTCTTTTCAAAATCTCTCGAAACATTTCACATCTTTTTCAAATCTTTCCTTAAAATTTAAAATCTTTTTCCTATCTTTAATGCTTTAAAGATATTAAATCTTATCTTTCTTTTATCTTTTTAAAAGATCTTGAATCATATCTTTACTATCTTTTATCTTGAACCCTATCTTGTATTTTCGAAAATCCCACCTCCTTCTATCACTTGCGCTCCACATATCCCTTCACCCCTCTCCTCCATTTGAATTCCTCTTCCCCTCTTCTCTTTTTGCTTGGGACGAGCAAATCTTTTAAGTTTGGTGTTGGAAAAGCATTGCTTTTCTTTCCTTCTCTTCTCATGGCACCAAAAGGTGGAAAACCCACTTCAAGTAACAAGAAAGAAGCTATCCCACCAACGGCTACTTTCAAACCTTACAGGTTCTATACCAAGCTTCATGAGGAGCATTACCAAAAGGTAATGAGCAAGAAGACAGTGATCCCAGAAGTCAAATTTGAATTTAAAAATGATGAGTACCCGGAGATCCATGAGCAGATTCGAATGAGGGGTTGGAAAACTCTGACCAACCCTACAACCAACGTTAGAACAATGATGATCCATGAATTTTATGCAAATCTGGGGATGATAGAAAAGCAAAAGAGGGATGGACAAGGGTTCGATACTTGGCGTACCATGGTCAGAGGAAAGACTCTGCACTTTGATATGGATAGTGTAAGAGAGGAACAAAAAGACCAGTCCATCATACTTTGTAAACTAGTTAAAGAACAAGAGAAGCAGGGGCGTGAACTAGAAGAGATGAAGCATCAGAAATTATCCCCTGAAGAGAAGAATGACCACCATGACTAAGGTGGTTGAGTTCCATCCTATCTACCTAAGTCTCGTTCTAGTATTTTAATTTCTATCTTTTAATTTGAAAATTGCATGATCACTATTAGGATTTTAAGTTTTTACTTCTTGTCAATTAGGTATAAAATATTCCTCTTATCATTCCATTAAACATGAATAAAATTTTGATTTTTTTTAGAAGCAGCAAAGATGCATAATTTTGAGTTACATAATAAGAATAGTCCAATTGTTTGATGTGGTGGCATTACTTTTATCTTTCTGAATGCATGAATTAACATGCATATTTGATATTGGAGTTAAGAATGTTGGCTCTTGAAAGAATGATGAAAAAGGAGAAGTATTATTGGTGATCTAAAAAATTCAAAAATTTGATTCTTGAAGCAAGAAAAAGCAGCAAAAAGAAAAAGAAAGAAAAAGCAGCAAAAGGAAAAAGAAATAAAAAGCAGCAAAAAGAAAAAGAAAAACAAAAGCAAAAGAAAAAGCCAATAGCTCTTTAAACCAAAAGGCAAGAGCAAGTGTCCAAGGCTTTGAGCATCAATGGTTAGGAGGGCCTAAAAGAAACAAAAGATTAGCCTAAAAAGTTCAAACGAGCTCCCCCCTAACTAAATGCTTGTGGTGTAAAGGTGTCAAGTGAAAAGCTTGAGACTGAGCAGTTAAAGTCGTGATCCAAAACAAAAGAGTGTGCCTAAGAACTCTGGACACCACTGGTTGGGAATTCTAGTCAAGCTGAATCACAATCCAATTGGGTTCACCCAGTTAAATATCTGTGGCGTTTATATATCTGGTGGTAATACGGGAAAACAAAGCACTTAAGGTCACGGCCAAACTAAAAAAGAAGCTGTGTTCAAGAATAAAAAAGAGCTAAACTAAGGGAGTCAATGATATCATCCAGATTCTGAGTTCCTAAAGATGCCAGTGCTTCTGAGCTTCAAAGGATAGTGAGATGCCTAAACTATTCAGAAGTAAATAGTTATTAGCCCCGTTCATCAATTGGAACTGAGCTTCATTGAAAATTCTGAGATTCATTGTATCTTTCTCTTCTTTTTATCTTACTTTGTTTTTGGTTGCTTGGGGACAAACAACAGTTTAAGTTTGGTGTTATGATGAGCGGATATTTTATACGCTTTTTGGCATCATTTTCATATTGTTTTAGTTATGTTTTGTTTAAGTTTTATTATGTTTTAATAGTTTTTAGTGCAAAATTCATATTTTTGGATTCTACTTTGAGTTGTTGTGTTTTATGATAATTTTAGGTAAATTCTGGCTGAAATTGAGGAGCTTTGGAAAATTCTGATTCAGAGACAGAGAAAGGACTGCAGATGCTGTCAGGTTCTAACCTCCATGCACTTGAAGGAGAATTTTTGGAGCTATAGATGTCCAAATTATGCGCTCTCAATGGATATGGAAAGCTAACATCCAGGGATTTCCAGCAATATATAATAGTTTATACTTTTTTCTGGAAATGAAGGGCCAAAAATGGCGTTCAACGCCAGCTACCAACCCCACTCTTGGCGTTGGACACCAAAAAGGGAGTAGCTGGCGCCCAACACCCAAAAGAGAGTTCCAAGCTGGCATCCAACGCCCCAAAGGGAGTACCAACTCGTGCCTTCACCCTAAGCTCAGTCCAAACACTCACCAAGTGGGCCCAGAAAGTGGATTTTCGTACTACAAGACTAGTTTATCTTATTTCTGTAAACCCTAGCTATTAGATTAGTATTTAAGGAGGAGATCACCCCTATTTAGGATCTTCTTCCTCCCCATTCGAACATTACACTATTATTTTTTTGTAAGGTATGAGCAACTAAACCTCCTAAGTTAGGGTTAGGAGCTCTGCTAATTCTCATCGATTAATAATATTACTATTTCTATTTTAATACACGTTTGATTCCATTCTCTTGTGCACTTTCATTCTTCATCTCATGAATTGAGGATGACCCGTGACAATCATCCTTGTTCTACATGGGTTCTGTGTGAGTCTTGACCCGGATAGCCTTGAACCACAGTTAGAGAGTGTACTATGGATTCCAAGAGCGTGCCTGGGCAACTTTGGAAAAGTGACATAAAATCCCGTTGACTGTGGGTTACTGAGGTCTTTGTGGCATTAAGGCTAGAGTCTGAGAAGTAGCATTTCCTGATCCGGAAGATCCAACCTTGTCTGTAGCGTTTTGAGTAGGATTGTGAAGGAGAGTGGATTGCTTAGTGCTTCACCTTCGGCTGTAGTGGGAAGCCATGAGTTAACTTGATGAGGATGCTACATGAGTTGCTCGGATATGGTAGACTGTTATGGCTTAGAAGAGGCTAACTTGATGAGGATGCTACATGAGTTAGTCAATTACGGGTGCCATTGAATGAATCATTCGTTATTGGAGTAGACAGTGAGAAAGGTTAACCCAGAAGGAATACTCATCTCCGAAGCCTTAACTGAATCTCTATCATTGCTTACACTTTAACCTAGTATTTAGTTCTTTATTATTTTTTTTATGTTTTTAAACAAACAACCATCTTTTCTAATCGCTTGACTAAGATCTACAAGGTAGCCACTATTTGCTCAATCCGACAATCTCTGTGGGATTCGACTCTCACTCACCTGAGGTATTACTTGGACGACCCGGTGCACTTGCCGGTCTATCTGTGCGATACTTGCCGAGTTCAATTTCGTGCACCACTACTGTAGCAAGGCAATGCTGTGATAACTTGGGATGCTTTTCGAGTCGAATTTTACAAGAAACACTTTCCAAACTCTGTTAGAGTGGCGAAGGAGTCAGAGCTGTTGCAGCTAAAGCAAGGCTCAATGACTATGGCAAAGTACACCAGCAAGTGTGAGGAGCTCTACCAATTTTCTAAGGTCTGTCAAGGTGCTTCGGAGGATTACGAAGAATGGAAATGCATTAAGTATGAGGGTGGATTATGGATTGACATCATAAGTTTTGTGGGGCCTTTGGAGGTCTGAATTTTCTCCGAGCTAGTGAACAAGAGTAGGGTTATGGAAGAATGTTCAAGAAAGGCTGATGTAGCAAAAGATGACCGTCGTCAATTTTACAAGAAAGATCATGATAGAGATTTTGTATCGAGGGGTCGAGACTTCAAGAGGAGTGGCCATGCACCATAATACTCACAAGGCCGGAGTGATTTCTGAAGGACTGACAACTGTCAGGGGATTGGTACAAAGAAGTAGGCAATGACTTATTCAGATGATTTGACTTGCAAAAGGTGTGGAAAATACCACCTGGACCAGCCATGCAGGGTCGGACTAGGTGTATGTTACAAGTGCGAGAAACCAGGGCATATGTCCTGGGATTGTCTACACATGAAGAACCGGCATGCAGCTAGATATGATTCTCTGGTCCAACGTAATTGCGAAACTGGTAATCAAACTCTAATTGCATTGTATGATACTGAAACGCCATATTTATTCATAGCTTATGACGGAGATGAGGATTTAGGACCGAAAGTGTCAAATTTAGGACTGAACCTTAACTTAATTGTGCTGCATAGAATGTCGTTGTTAGGGCTGTGATGAGCGGATAATTTATACGCTTTTTGGCATTGTTTTTACATAGTTTTCAGTATGATTTAGTTAGTTTTTAGTATACTTTTATTAGTTTTTAAATAAAAATCACATTTCTGGACTTTACTATGAGTTTGTGTGTTTTTCTATGATTTCAGGTAATTTCTGGCTGAAATTGAGGGACTTGAGCAAAAATCAAATTCAGAGGTTGAAGAAGGACTGCAGATGCTGTTGGATTCTGACCTCTCTGCACTCAAAGTGGATTTTCTGGAGCTACAGAACTTCAAATGGTGTTCTCTTAATTGCGTTGAAAAGTAGACATCCAGGGCTTTTCAGAAATATATAATAGTCCATACTTTGCCTGAGTTTAGACGACGTAAACTGGCGTTCAACGCCAGTTCCATGCTGCATTTTAGAGTTAAACGCCAAAAACAGGTTGCAAAGTGGAGTTAAACGCCAGAAACAGGTTACAAACTGGCATTCAACTCCAAGAGAAGCCTCTACCGTATAAAGCTCAATGCTCAGCCCAAGCACACACCAAGTGGGCCCCAGAAGTGAATTTCTGCATCATTTACTCATTTCTGTAAACCCTAGTAACTAGTTTAGCATAAATAGGACTTTTTACTATTGTATTTACATCTTCGGATCATTTTTAAGACTTGGTCACTCCGGTTCCCCTCTGGGGCCGAGACCAATGAACTCCATTATCACTTATGTATTTTCAACGGTAGAGTTTCTACACACCATAGATTAAGGTGTGGAGCTCTGCTGTTCCTCATGAATTAATACAAAGTACTATCGTTTTTCTATTCAATTCAAGCTTATTCCTATTCTAAGATATTCATTCGCACTTCAATATGAATGTGATGATCGTGACAGTCATCATCATTCCCAACCTATGAACGCGTTCCTGACAACCACATCAGTTCTACCTTAGATTGAATGAATATCTCAGGGATTTCTTAATCAGAGTCTTCGTGGTATAAGTTAGAATCCATGGACGGCCATTCTTGAGATTCGGAAAGTCTAAACCTTGTCTGTGGTATTCCGAGTAGGATCTGGGAAGGGATGGCTGTGACGAGCTTCAAACTCGCGAGTGCTGGGCGTAGTGACAGACGCAAAAGGATCAATGGATCCTATTCCAGTATGATCGAGAACCGACAGATGATTAGCCATGCAGTGATAGCGCATTAGACCATTTTCACTGAGAGGACATGATGTAGCCATTGACAATGGTGATGCCTAACATACAGCTTGCCATAGAAAGGAGTATGAATGATTGGATGAAGACAATAGAAAAGCAGAGGTTCAGGAGGAATAAGCATCTGCATACGCTTATTTGAAATTCTCACCAATGAATTACATAAGTATCTCTATCTTTAATTTACGTTTTATTTATCTTTTAATTATTAAATTTCCATAATCAATTGAATCCGCCTGACTGAGACTTACAAGGTGACCATAGCTTGCTTCAAGCCGACAATCTCTGTGGGATCGACCCTTACTCACGTAAGGTTTATTACTTGGACGACCCAGTACACTTGCTGGTTAGTAGTGTGAAGTTGTGACAAAGAACTAAGATTATGAACGTGCGTATTAAGATTTTAGCGCCGTTACTAAGGAATGAACCGTCACGATTTCTGCGCACCAAGTTTTTGGCGCCGTTGCCGGGGATTGTTCGAGTTTTGACAACTGATGGTTCATCTTGTTGCTCAGATTAGGTCATT
The DNA here is from genome assembly GCF_059453495.1 of Arachis ipaensis. NCBI lineage: Eukaryota > Viridiplantae > Streptophyta > Magnoliopsida > Fabales > Fabaceae > Arachis > Arachis ipaensis. The sequence goes on along the minus strand of NC_142437.1, from coordinate 92,503,176 downwards.
TTATTTTAATTTTAAGCTTTTTATTTCTTATTTTCGAAAAAAATACAAAAAAAAATTCTTTTTTTTTTCGTTTTTCCCAAAATAATTTTCGAAAAAAACCAAAAAAAATTAACAAAATCATAAAAACCAAAAATTTTTATTTTTCTTGTTTGAGTTTAGTGTCAATTTTTTAAGTTTGGTGTCAATTGCATGTTTATCTCTTTCTTGCACTTTTCGAAAATTCATGCATTGCATTCTTCATGATCTTCAAGTTGTTCTTGGTAAGTCTTCTTGTTTGATCTTCATATTTTCTTGTTTTGTGTCTTTTCTTGTTGTTCATATGCATTTTCAATTTGTTAGTGTCTAATTATTGAAAATTTCTAAGTTTGGTGTCTTGCATGTTTTTCTTTTCTTAAAAATTTTCAAAAATAAGTTCTTGGTGTTCATCTTGACATTCAAAGTGTTCTTGCATGCATTAGTTGTTTTGATTCATAATTTTTATGTCTTGTGTCATTTTTATGTTTTTCTCTCTCCTCATAAAAATTCAAAAATAAAAAAAATATATCTTTCCCTTTTTCTCTCAAAAATTTTCGAAAATTTGAGTTGACTTTTTCAAAACTTTTTAAAATTTAGTTGTTTCTTATGAGTCAAGTCAAATTTTCAATTTAAAAATTCTATCTTTTACAAATCTTTTTCAAAAATCAAATCTTTTTCATTTTTTTTCTTAATGTTTTTGAAAATTTCAAAATTTATTTTCAAAATCTTTTTCTTATTTCTATTTCATATTTTCGAAATTAATGCCAACAATTAATGTGATTGATTCAAAATTTTTAAGTTTGTTACTTGCCTATTAAGAAAGGTTCAATCTTTAAATTTAAAATCATATCTTTTTGTTTCTTGTTAGTCAAGTAATCAACTTTAATTTTCAAAATCAAATCTTTTTAAATTTCTTTTTCAAATCTTTTTCAAAATAAATTTCAATCACATCTTTTTCAAAATCAATTTCAAAATCTTTTTCTAACTTCTTTTCTAACTTCGTATCTTTTCAAATTTGATTTTCAAATCTTCTTCAATTAACTACTTGACTTTTTGTTTGATTTTAAAAGTTTACTATTTCAATCATATCTTTTTCAAAACTACCTAATTAACCCTCTCTTTCTAATTTTTGAAAATCCCTTCCCTCTTTTTCAAAATTTCTTTTTAATTAACTAATTGTTTTAAACTTTAATTTCATTTCATTTCATTTTTCTTTAATTTTTGAATTATAACTTTGATTTTAAATTAAAAACAAAAAATTATTTATTTTATTTTATTTTATTTTAATTAATTTTTGAATTCTCTCATCTCTCATCTCCTCCTATTTAATTATTCATCTACTGACACTTCTCTTCCACCCAAAATTCGAACACCATCTTCCTCTTTGTATTCGAGTTTTTCTCTTCCCCTTCTTTTATTCTTCTCTTCTACTCACATAAAGGAATCTTTATACTGTGACATAGAGGATTCCATATTTTCTTTTGTGTTCTTTTTTTTTCATATGAGTAGGAACAAGGATAAGAACATTCTTGTTGAAGCTGATCCGGAACCTGAAAGGACTCTGAAGAGGAAGCTAAGGGAAGCTAAAGCACAACTCTCTGGAGATAATCTGACAGAAATTTTCGAAAAAGAAGGAGACATGGCCAAAAATAATAACAATGCAAGGAAGATGCTTGGTAACTTTACTACACCAAATTCCAATTTACATGGAAGAAGCATCTCAATCCCTGCCATTGGAGCAAACAATTTTGAGCTGAAACCTCAATTAGTTTCTCTGATGCAACAGAATTGCAAGTTTTATGGACTTCCATCAGAAGATCCTTTTCAGTTCTTAACTGAATTCTTGCAAATCTGTGATACTGTCAAGACCAATGGGGTTGATCCCGAGGTCTACAGGCTTATGCTTTTCCCGTTTGCTGTAAGAGACAGAGCTAGAATATGGTTGGACTCTCAACCTAAAGATAGCCTGAACTCTTGGGATAAGCTGGTCACGGCTTTCTTAGCCAAGTTCTTTCCTCCTCAAAAGCTTAGTAAGCTTAGAGTGGATGTTCAAACCTTCAGACAGAAAGAAGGTGAATCCCTCTATGAAGCTTGGGAGAGATACAAGGAACTGACCAAAAAGTGTCATTCTAACATGCTTTCAGAATGGACCATCCTGGATATATTCTATGATGGTCTGTCTGAATTATCTAAGATATAATTGGACCATTCTGTAGGTGGATCCATTCACCTAAAGAAAATGCCTGCAGAAGCTCAAGAACTCATTGACAGGGTTGCAAATAACCAGTTCATGTACACTTCTGAAAGGAATCCTGTGAATAATGGGACGCCTCAGAGGAAGGGAGTTCTTGAAATTGATACTCTGAATGCCATATTGGCTCAGAACAAAATATTGACTCAGCAAGTCAATATGATCTCTCAGAGTCTGAATGGATTGAAGGAATCATCCAACAGTACTAAAGAGGCATCTTCTGAAGAAGAAGCTTATGATCTTGAGAACCCTGCAATAGCAGAGGTGAATTACATAGGTGAACCCTATGGAAACACCTATAATCCCTCATGGAGAAATCATCCAAATTTCTCATGGAAGGATCAACAAAAGCCTCAACAAGGCTTTAATAATGGTGGAAGAAACAGGTTTAGCAATAGCAAACCTTTTCCATCATCCACTCAGCAACAGACAGAGAATTCTGAGCAGAATCTATCTAGCTTAGCAAATATAGTCTCTGATCTATCTAAGGCCACTGTGAGTTTCATGAATGCAACAAAGTCCTCCATTAGAAATTTAGAGGCACAAGTGGGCCAGCTGAGCAAAAGAGTCACTGAAACTCCTCCTAGTACTCTCCCAAGCAATACAGAAGAAAATCCAAAGAGAGAGTGCAAGGCCATTGATTTGACCATAATGGCCGAACCTACAAGGGAGGAGGAGGACATGAATCCTAGTGAGGAAGACCTCTTGGGATGTTCAGTGACCAATAAGGAGTATCCCTTTGAGGAACCAAAGGAATCTGCGGCTCATCTAGAGACCATAGAGATTCCATTGAACCTCCTTCTGCCCTTCATGAGCTCTGATGAGTATTCTTCCTCTGAAGAGGATGAAGAAATTACTGAAGACCAAGTTGCTAAGTACCTTGGTGCAATCATGAAGCTGAATGCCAAATTATTTGGTAATGAGCCTTGGGAAGATGAACCTCCCTTGCTCACCAATGAACTAAATACATTGGATAGGCAAAAATTACCTCAAAAGAAACAGGATCTTAGCAAATTCTTAATACCATGTACCATAGGCACCATGACCTTTGAGAAGGCTCTGTGTGACCTGGGGTCAGGAATAAACTTAATGCCACTCTCTGTAATAGAGAAACTTGGGATCTTTGAGGTGCAAGCTGCCAAAATCTCATTCGAGATGGCAGACAACTTAAGAAAACAGGCTTATGGACTAGTAGAGGACGTGTTAGTAAAGGTTGAAGGCCTTTACATCCCTGCTGATTTCATAATCCTAGACACTGGGAAGGATGAGGATGAATCCATCATCCTTGGAAGACCCTTCCTAGCCACAGCAAGAGCTGTGATTGATGTGGACAGAGGAGAGGTGGTCCTTCAACTGAATGAGGACAACCTTGTGTTTAAGATTCAAGGATCTCCTTCTGTAAATGGAGAGGAAGCATGAAAAGCTTCTCTCACTGCAGAGTCAACCAAAGCCCCCACAGTCAAACTCTAAGTTTGGTGTTGGGAGGTCCCAACAATGCTCTGAACATCTGTGAGGCTCCATGAGAGCTCACTGTCAAGCTATTGACATTAAAGAAGCGCTTGTTGGAAGGTAACCCAATGTTATTTAATCATATCTATTTTATTTTCTTTTTGTTATTTCGTGTATGAAAAACAGCATTGAAAACAGCACACCCTGGAGGAGAACAGTCTGGCGTTTAAACACTAGAAACAAGCATCTGCCTGGCGTTAAACGCCAGAAACAGGCTACATTTGGGCATTTAACGCCAGAAACAAGCAGCAATCTGGCGTTAAACGCCAGGATTGCACAGCAAGGGCATTTTACACGCCTAATTGGAGCAGGGATGTTAAGTCCTTGACCCCACTTGATCTGTGGACCCCACAGGATTCCCTCAGGATCTGTGGACCCCACAGGATCCCCACATCTTCTTCTCTCCTCTTCACACATTTTCATAACTCTCTTCCCCAAATACCCTTCACCAATCACCTCAATCACTCTTTCCCATCACCTCTTCACCACTCACATCCATCCTCTCTTTCCCATAAACCCCACCTACCTTCAAAATTCAAACTATTTTCCCTCCCAAACCCAACCCTAATGGCCGAACCCTAACCCTCCCCACACTCCTATATAAACCCCTCATTCCTTCTTCATTTTCACACAACACAACCCTCTCTTCCTCCCCTTGGCCGAATACACCCCTCTCTCCCTCTCCTCTATTTCTCTTCTTCTTCTCCTTCTTTCTTTCTTCTTTTGCTTGGGGACGAGCAAACATTTTAAGTTTGGTGTGGTAAAAAGTATTGCTTTTTGTTTTTCCATAACCATCAATGGCACCTAAGACCAGAGAATCCTCAAGAAAGAGGAAAGGAAAGGCAATTGCTTCCACATCTGAGTTATGGAAGATGGAGAGATTCATCTCAAAGGTCCATCAAAACCACTTCTATGAAGTTGTGGCCAAGAAGAAAGTGATCCCTGAGGTTCCTTTCAAGCTCAAAAAGAATGAGCATCCGGAGATCCGACTTGAAATCCAAAGAAGAGGTTAGGAAGTTCTCACCAACCCCATTCAACAAGTCGGGATCTTAATGGTTCAAGAGTTCTATGCAAACGCATGGATCACTAGGAACCATGATCAAAGTGTGAACTCGAATCCAAAGCATTGGCTTACCATGGTTCGGGGGAAATACTTAGATTTCAATCCGGAAAATGTAAGGCTGGCGTTCAACTTGCCAATGATGGAAGAGAACGCACGCCCCTACACTAGAAGGGACAACTTTGATCAAAGGTTGGACCAAGTCTTCATTGACATATGTGAGGAAGGAGCTCAATGGAAAATTGACTCAAGAGGCAAGCCGATTCAATTAAGAAGGCATGACCTCAAACCAGTGGCTAGGGGATGGCTAGAGTTCATTCAACACTTCCCTAGGAGAATTAAGCTCCAACATGGGACAACTAAGGATGGAGCACCAAGAGCATTCCATCATCCTCCATGAAATTAGAGAAGATCAAAGAGCTATGAGGGAGGAGCAACAAAGACAAGGAAGAGACATAGAGGAGCTCAAAAGTACCATTGGTTCTTCAAGAAGAGGAAGACGCCATCCTCACTAAGGTGGACTGATGTCGGGTTTTCTACCAGTAAAGAAATTCATAGAAACGGTTGCGTTGTAGATATAGTTTCTAAACCGGCAAAAATTCCTTCGTACAAACGTGTTGGGTGTCACAAGTAACAAACCCCTTTAAAAATTGTTAACCGAGTATTCAAACCTCGGGTCGTCTTCTCAAGGAACTGCGAGGAAGTATGTTCTTATTATTGGCTATAAAGGTTATAATCGGGGTTTAGAAGGTGAGAAGCAAGTAATTTAAATGACGAGTGAATTAAATGGCAATTAAGAATAAATAATAACTGTAAAGCAACTTTTAGCAAGGTAGAGAAATTAGAGGTCCAACTTAGTTATCTCTCTCTACAATAATGAAAGTTGAATCTAAACTCCACTTGGTCAACCTTCACCAGGGCAAAGGAAAGTCAATGGACTAATTAAATTGACTTTCGAATCCTAATTATTTCCTCAGAAAATGTTGGGATTATTTAAGTTCAGCTCAATTAGCAAGATAACGATTATTAATTATGTTGAGTTTAATAACTGTTGAGTTACTAAATTCTTAACCAGAATCAAAAGGGGAAAAGTAAAATTGCTGGAATGATAAAGAGGTCCTTAGATGGGAAGCAATGGTAACTTAAATCAAAGAGAATAATCATAAACTGAACATACCTCAATTATCATTAATTCAAATAATAGTTTGTAACATGAGAGAATTCATAAATCAAATTATAATAATCAATTCAAATGTTGGAATAAATAAATAGAAGTAATACTAAAAGAACATTAAACCTGGGATCCAGAGTTACTCTTAAAACAAGAAGAAATCCTAAATCCTAAAAGAGAGAGAGAAGATCTCCCTCTCAACTAAATCTAAATCATTGAAAGGTAAAAATATGCAAGCTCCCCTTGAATGGAAGTATTTTCACACTTTATAACCTCTGGTCTATGCTGTCTGTACTTGGATCTGGGCCAAAAAGGGCTTCAGAATTCGCTGGGGGCGTATTCTGTGATTTCTGGTGCGTGGCCTCTGTCACGCGTCCGCGTGGGTCACGCGGTCGTGTCATTCGGAGCTTTTCCTTGCCACGCGGTCGCGTCAGTCATGCGGCCGCGTCGCTACTGATTCGTGCTTGGCACGCGATCGCGTCATCCATGCGATCGCGTGGATACCAGTTTCTTTAAAGCTCCGTTTTGCTTTCTCCTTCCATTTTAGTATGTTTCCTTTTTCATCCTTTAAGTCATTCTGCCTTAGAAAATCTGAAACTACTCAACACACTAATCACGGCATCGAATAAAAATAAAGGTAATTAAAATAATTAATTTTTAAAGCTTAGGAAACATGTTTTTCACAACATGACATAATAAGGAAGGGAAAGTAAAACCATGCAATTAATGTGAATAAGTAGGTGAAGAGTTGAATAAATCACTCTAATTAAGCACAAAAGAACTCATGAAATATGGGTTTATCAACCTCCCCACACTTAAACACTAGCATGTCCTCATGCTAAATCCAAGGTAAATAATTAAGGTTAAAGTGATGGAATGTTATGAAATGCAACCTATGCTAAATGCATCTACCTAATGGGTCATGCAATTCTAGTTCATCTACTCATATATAAAGCTTACATGTAGCTAAGTTAATTCACATTCTCAAGGAGATATATATATATATATATATATATATATATATATATATATATATATATATATATATATATATATATATATATATATATATATATATATATAGCTAACCCTTAAAAAATAAAGCATTTTAGCAAATGAGATGGGAAAGAAAACTTTGTACAAACTTGCAAAATAATTAGTAATTTAAGTACAGATATATGTTGATGAGTTATTGAACCCTCACTGGATTTTGTGTTTACTCTCTAGTCACTCAGTGTTTATTGGGTTTATTCACTCTATTTCTCTTTTTATTCTTAATTTCTATAGCTTTGTTCTTCATCTAACTAATCAACAATTATAGAATATAGTCATACCAAAACTCATGAGGTCTTTAATTAAGGTTGTAATGGGGTCAAGGCAAAGGGTAAGGATATATGTATAAGGCTAAGTGAGCTAATAAGTGAATCCTTAATTAGACTAAGATCTCACCTAACATACATATTTAGTAAAATAAAATTTCTTTACCTATTTTCCCATATTTCCCACTTATTGTTACATGCTCATGTTTCACTTTTTAATTTATTTTTTTTATTCCATGTGCATTGTTTTCATTGGGGAATTTCCTTTTTGTATTCCCTCTTATTTAGATGCTGAAAAATAACTTTTTTTTAATGCACATGATAATTAAATCACTTAGATTTTCTCATGAGCATGCTTCCCAAATTTTATTTTATTCCTTTTTACTTTTTCTACCTTTTTGGTTCTATCATCCATGTTCCCAAAAGGTTTCCCACATTTAACTCTATTCATGATTTTCTATCTTAAGCTAGCCAAGGATTCACTTGGGATTTTCTTTTGTTTTTCTGCTTAAGGCTAGTAATTTGGCTAAATAGAATAAAGGGGTTTTAATAGGCTCAAGGGGGCTAACAAGGGTGATGTAAAAGGCAGGCTAATTTGGGGGTGAGTGAGCTTAAATCAAATGATGGCCTCAATCATTCTCTTGGTATGTATCTATTCTATATTCTATAATTGGACATATAGATTAAAGCAAAGGAAAGAACATCAGAATAAAAAGAAATGTAACACACAGAAATGAAATTATGGTTTGAATGTAACCATACAATTTAAGCTCAAGACTCACAGGCTGTGTGTTCTCTAACTCAAGCATCATATATCATTTATATATTGTATGCAGGTTTAGTTAAAAATTCCAATTATTCTGTTGAAAAAAATTATTTAGGGTAGCTTTTAAAGTTTTAATGTTCCTCCTTGATGAAATATTGTCAACTAACATGTAATGCTATATATACAAGGTGTGGGTTGTTTTGATTCTGTTAAAGTTTCTAGTTTACTTGCTTTTTGTATTTTTTTATTTAAACTATACTATCTTATGCTACAAAAAGGGTAAACTATACTAATTAATCCACTAATAAATCAGAATTGCAAACTAAACTAAATGACTAAAATGAGCTAAATAACTAAAATATGAACAAAAAAATGCAAAATGTAGAAAATAGAGTAAAATACACAAGTAGCAATGTATAAGTACTCAGAAAATAACAATAAAAGAAAAAGAGAAAAATACAGAAAAATATCCAAAATAAAAGAAAAAGTATGTAGTAGTTCACCAAAATAAACGCCAGAGATGGCGACCTCCCCACACTTAAAATGAAGCATCGTCCTCGATGCTCAATCAAGCCGGGTGTGAAGGAGTGTCATCACTGGTAGGGATGGTAGCTGGGGTCTCTGTGGCGGTGGTGGGCTGAGAGTCTGGCTGCTGTAGAGGGGAGACTGACTGGATCGGGATCTCTGGATCTGCAGCCTCAATCTGGGGCATAACCTCCTGATGCGGGGCAGTCTGCTCTGTGGCTGCCTGCTGATGAGTCTCCGCCTGGGAATGAGTCTCCTCCTCGTGCTCATCCTCCTCCTCCTCTGATGGCTCTGAAGGGGTGTCGGGCTCGGAGGGGATGTCGGCGCCCTGTCTGATCATCAGCTTCAGATGAGAATAGCGTCGCCTGCTGCGGTGCTCCAATCTCTCATACCGGCGCCTGTTACGGCGCTCCATCTGATCAAGCTGGCGGAAAAGACGGTGCACGAGGCGATAAACTGACTCAGAGGCGGGTGGAGGTGCAGTGGTGGCAGCAGGGGCAGCTGGGGCAGCTGTGGATGAAGAGGGCCCAGCAGACGGAGGGGCTGTCTCATCAGTAGCAGTGACAGGTGGTGGTCTGTAGCCCAAGGCAAGGAAGTTTCTGCTGTGCGGGATGATCTTCCTGCAGTCCGCTGCTGGTGGTCGCTCATCGGCATCCTCCCAAGGCACATCAGCCTAACGGCCTAGCCGTGTAACCAGGTAAGGAAAGGGGAGGGTGCCTCGGACGTGGGCCCTGGCCATATAATGCCGGATAAAACGAGGCAGATAAATGTCCTTACCCTCCAGCACACACCAAAGGAGGGTGATCATGGTAGCCGGGATCTCCGTCTCGTGAGTACTCGGCATCACAAAATTACTCAAGATCTGATGCCATAGCCGAGCCTCATCATTTAAGTACACTCTCTTGATCCCTCTAGGCATAGTGGTGTTCTGACCCATCTCCCAAGGAACAGCAGGGTCGAGAGCTATCCTTGCCTTGCATCCCAGTCAAACTGCATCTGGCCCATGTTTTCCTCAGCCTGTGCAAAACCATCTGGCTGATCGGACTTGGCTGGGAGCTGGAGAATGGTCTCTATGGCCTTCTCAGTGACCAGAATTTGCTTTCTCCTCAGGTTCACTGCATCTAGGGTAGTAAGGTAGTAGTTGTAATAGAATTCCCAGACCCAAGATGCATTGACCTCTGTCAGTGATCTCTCCAGAAAGAACCAGCCCCTTTGCTTGATTTGCTCAGTAGTGTATTGCTGGAGGGCTTTTGGAATCTTCAAGGTACGTTCCAGGTATAGATTTCTGGAGTTTGCAAAAGTCGGGTACTTCAGCTTACAGTACCGGTTTGCAAATTTTATAGGATCAGTCGAAGGGAGCAGCTGGTCAGCTTTTTCCTGCTGTGTGAAATTCTTCTCCCGCCATGAGGAATCGTGCATTAGAGAAATGATGGACTGGGAGGAATCTCCTCTCTTACGCTTGCCAGTAGCCTTGCCTTTACCTTTCCTCTGTGAGGCAGACATCCTGAAAAACAGAAAACCAGGAATGGATAAAAAAAATAGGAAAGCAAATAGGCAATTTAAACAAAGGAAACTCAAAGCGGTAAGGGAGAAATAGAATAAGGAAAATGAGTATATGAAATGTGATTGAATTTATGTTAAATGGAAAAAAATAAGCAATATGCCATGGTTAGAAAGTTAGAGGAAAGTGAAAATAATCAGAAAAGAGATCAAAAGGGTTAGTATGGTTAGGATTTGAAAAAGAAATTAGTAAATTAAAATTAGTGAGTTAGGAAGGTAAGTGGCATAGAAAAATTCCATATAACAAGGATTCACAGGTAAGAATAGAAGTACTCATAATTGAATAAAGAAAACAGGGTGATGCTGATTCGAATAGAAATAAAGAAATCAAAAATTGGAATCAGTGAATCACAAATGCATCTTATGAACCAGGAAAGCAAAAGAGGATAAGAAAGTGGCCCTTAGCATTCATGAAATGGTTTGGGGGAGGTAGAGTAAAACAGAGTTGCCAAACCAAAACAAGAATGAAAACAATTTTCAAAAAATTTGGGCAGCATTCCGGCTAAAATTGGATTGTCCCGGAAAATAAACAATAATCAGATCAGTTCATATGAATTAAAAGAAAGAAAGCTGCATGTACATAGATATAAAATAAACAGAAAAACTCAATGTAAACAGCAGCAACATACAAGAAAGCAGCATATGAATCATGATTATAGCAGCAACAGATTTGCACATAGGATAAAACAGAAGTAAGAACAGTGCAAGTAAACAGACCTAGATCCACTAACCACAGCCTAAGCTACCTAACAACCTAAAAATCCACTACAACATGCAAGTCTAGCTATCCTAATTATGAACATAAACGGAATAAAAAATACAAAAAAGTGACGAACGGATAAAAAGGTTACGTGTTGCGGAACCTGGTAAGCGGAAGGGGTGGAACAGGGAAGAAGGTGGCTGCAGCGGCATCCTGCGCGGTGGTGGTGCACGGCGATGCGATGGTGGCTGATGGGGCAGTGGCGGCGAGGGTTTTGGGTTGGTGATAGAAGAAGGGGGGTGTGGTTGGGTGGCGGAGAGGGAGGGGGCGCGGCTGGGTGGCGGTGGTGGGGGGCGGTGGTCGCGGAGGCAGTGGCGGAGAGGGGAGAGCAGGAAGGGAGAAGAAGGGAGGGGAGGGGGTGGGGGCGGCGGCGTACGGGGTGGCGGCGGCGTCTGGGTGGCCGGCGGTGGCGGCTGGGTGGTGGTTGGAGGGAGAGGGAGAAGAGGGTTGGGGGTGGGAGGGGGCTCGCGACTGATAGGGTTCGCGGGCTGGGGGGTTATATTTCCGAATCCACGCGGCCACGTGGGGCACGCGGTCGCGTGGTTGGGACGAGAATGGGAGTGACGCGATCACGTGGGGTGCGCGATCGCATGAGAGGGGGGAAAGAAGGGTGACGCGATCACATGGGTCGCGCGATCGCGTCGCTGGAAGTTGTGCTAAACGCACGACTCCAGCGCCGTTTTAGCGCAACTCTCTGTCTCCTTTTGGGGTGATGTGTAATCCATGCGACGCGATCGCGTCGCTCACGCGGTCGGGTGGGATTGGTATTGGGTAAGTGACGCGATCGCATTGGGCATGCGATCGCGTGGGCTAATTTGTGCAAAACGCACAAGGGCCGCACGATTCCAGCCTAACTTTCTGTTCGTTGGATCCTTACGCCGATTATATATCACGCGGCCGCGTGGTTCACGCGGTCGCATGGGTGGTGTTTTGCGCGATACGACGCGATCGCATGGGGCATGCGGTTGCGTCCTGCAACCCTTTTTTTTATATGCATGAAAAATGCAGAATGCAATGACTATCATGAATGCTTATGCATGATTCCAGGTTTAATAAATTAAAATAAAAAAGGAAAAATGAAAGTAATTAACAAGAAATAAATTGAAAAAGAAGCGACCATACCATGGTGGGTTGTCTCCCACCTAGCACTTTTAGTTAAAGTCCTTAAGTTGGACACTGGAAGGGTATCCTGTTATGGTGGCTTATGTTTAAATTCGTCCAAAATTTTCCACCAGTGCTTGGAATGCCAATAGCCTCCGGGGTCCCAAACTAGGCATGTAAAGCTTCTGAGCAGCTTCAAACCGATATTCAGCCTCCCGGGATGATGAATGTCAGAATATAATCCATGATCCCAAGCTGTGTTTTTAGATTCGCCTTCGTTTTGATTTGCAAGTTTCCATTCGGGCGGGTTAAAAAGTAGAATCTCACCATGGCGACCAAACGTTCTCCGTGATCCATGCAATTAAGCATGATACCAATCCGTGTACTTCGAGGTGAAGCGTGGAACCTTATTGAACCTGGTGTACCAGTTCTGAGTACGAGCCAATTCCCTCTTACTCTTAAAGCCGCAGAGAGCTCTGAGTTGGCCATCTGTTTCAAGCAAACCATATTCAAGTGAATAAGTAAAATTATAAGTTAAGGATTGTACCCACTTGAAGCTTGTATTGGGTGGTAATGGCCTTGGGATAGGTGTTTTTGGTGGTTCTGCAAGTTCCGTTTCCTTGTGCTCTTCTGTGAATTCTTCCATTTCCTTGCAAAGATCTTCAATTGTATCTGTATCCTGGTCAAAGTCTTCTATGTCTTCCTCATCACTCGAGTCATAGATTGGAGGTTGAGAGAAATCTACCTCCGCATCATTTTCATATTCACTTGGGGAAGATTCTTCGATCTCAGAGAATTCACTTGCGGACGCAAGTTCATCACTAGGAGAACTAGACTTGTGACGATCATCATCAAGGAAATTTGCTTCTTGGATTATTCCGTCTGATTCTTCGTAAACGACTTGCCTTGGAGATTGTACGGTATCCTCCTTAGCATTAACTGTGGCATCTTGGACGGAGTTTTCCTCAATTCTGGATTCCCAAGGAAGTTCAGCATCGCCTAGATCTTCAACCAACTCTTCTTCTTGAACAATGACAGCTTCTTCCACTTGTTCTAGTACGAATTCATTCTCTGTCTTATCCACTGGAGTCTCTAATATTTCTTTCATGCTACGCTCTTCATCGGGCTGTCCACATGGAGCTGTGGTTGATCCTTGTATATTTGAGCGCCTAGTGGCCCATTGAATTAGTGCTTGCTCCAGTTGTTAAATGGTTGTTTGAAATTTAATTACTGTTTCCTTTAGGCGATCCTTTGCTTTGCGGTTTGCCAGACTTGGACATGATACAAAGGAAAGTGGTGATGATTGGGAACGATTGGATTGGTATTGGGGTAAGGAAGGATCATATGATGGCGAATGGTGAAGAGAAGCTTGTGAGTGTGGTGGTTCGAGGTTATGTTGAAAGGATGGTTCATATGCACGGGGTGGGGCTCGTTGGTAGTTACAAGGTTGTCCACCATGTCTTTCAGCTGGGTATGCACGGTGGAATGGTCTTTGTCCATGATATCTCGGAGGGTGTTGCTGCCAAAAGGGTTGATTAGATCCTCTTGGTCCATCCATCCTTGATTGGTCTGACCTTGATGCACATTCCTGCTGTAACTTCTATTTCCTTTAATAATATTAGAACCAAACTCAAAGTGAGAGGGGTGAGAGTTCATAGTAGCAAATAAAGATAAAAAAGGAAAAACAAAAGTAAATAAACAAGCAAAAGAAAAATATTTACAATAACCAATAATAAGGCACACGTTAGCAGTTCCCCGGCAACGGCACTATTTTGACGTCGGGTTTTCTACCAGTAAAGAAATTCATAGAAACGGTTGCGTTGTAGATATAGTTTCTAAACCGGCAAAAATCCCTTCGTACAAACGTGTTGGGTGTCACAAGTAACAAACCCCTTTAAAAATTGTTAACCGAGTATTCAAATCTCGGGTTGTCTTCTCAAGGAACTGCGAGGAAGTATGTTCTTATTATTGTCTATAAAGGTTATAATCGGGGTTTAGAAGGTGAGAAGCAAGTAATTTAAATGACGAGTGAATTAAATGGCAATTAAGAATAAATAATAACTGTAAAGCAACTTTTAGCAAGGTAGAGAAATTAGAGGTCCAACTTAGTTATCTCTCTCTACAATAATGAAAGTTGAATCTAAACTCCACTTGGTCAACCTTCACCAGGGCAAAGGAAAGTCAATGGACTAATTAAATTGACTTTCGAATCCTAATTATTTCCTCAGAAAAGGTTGGGATTATTTAAGTTCAGCTCAATTAGCAAGATAACGATTATCAATTATATTGAGTTTAATAACTGTTGAGTTACTAAATTCTTAACCAGAACCAAAAGGGGAAAAGTAAAATTGCTGGAATGATAAAGAGGTCCTTAGATGGGAAGCAATGGTAACTTAAATCAAAGAGAATAATCATAAACTGAAAATACCTCAATTATCATTAATTCAAATAACAGTCTGTAACATGAGAGAATTCATAAATCAAATTATAATAATCAATTCAAATGTTGGAATAAATAAATAGAAGTAATACTAAAAGAACATTAAACCTGGGATCCAGAGTTACTCTTAAAACAAGAAGAAATCCTAAATCCTAAAAGAGAGAGAGAAGATCTCCCTCTCAACTAAATCTAAATCATTGAAAGGTAAAAATATGCGAGCTCCCCTTGAATGGAAGCATTCCCACACTTTATAACCTCTGGTCTATGCTGTCTGTACTTGGATCTGGGCCAAAAAGGGCTTCAGAATTCGCTGGGGGCGTATTTTGTGATTTCTGGTGTGTGGCCTCTATCACGCGTCCGCGTGGGTCACGCGGTCGCGTCATTCGGATCTTTTCCTTGCCACGCGGTCGCGTCAGTCATGCGACCGCGTCATATGCATTCTGCTTAAGGTGCGCGGTCGCGTCATCCATGCGATCGCGTGGATACCAGTTTCTTTAAAGCTCCGTTTTGCTTTCTCCTTCCATTTTAGTATGTTTCCTTTTTCATCCTTTAAGTCATTCTGCCTTAGAAAATCTGAAACTACTCAACACACTAATCACGGCATCGAATGGAAATAAAGGTAATTAAAATAATTAATTTTTAAAGCTTAGGAAACATGTTTTTCACAACATGACATAATAAGGAAGGGAAAGTAAAACCATGCAATTAATGTGAATAAGTAGGTGAAGAGTTCAATAAATCACTCTAATTAAGCACAAAAGAACTCATGAAATATGGGTTTATCATGGACTCATTCCTTAATCTCCTTGTCTATTTATTTTACTGTTTTTCGATTTTTGAGCTTTATGTTTTATTTATGTTTGTGTCTTCACTATATGATCACTAGTGTCTAAGTGTCTATGCCTTAAAGTTATGAATATCCTATGAATCCATCACCTCTCTTAAATAAAAAAAATTGTTCTAAAAACAAAAGAACAAAAAGTACATAGTTTCGAATTCATCCTTGAAACTAGTTTAATTATTTTGATGTGGTGACAATACTTTTGGTTTTCTAAATGAATGCTTGAACAGTGCATATGTCTTTTGAATTTGTTGTTTATGAATGTTAAATATGTTGGCTCTTGAAAGAATGATGAAAAGGAGACATGTTATTTGATAATCTGAAAAATTATAAAAATGATTCTTGAAGCAAGAAAAAGCAGTGAATACAAAAGCTTGCGAAAAAAAAAAGAAAATAAAAATAGCGAAAAAAAAAGAAAAAGAAAAAGAAAAAGCAAGCAGAAAAAGCCAAAAGCTCTTTAAACCAAAAGGCAAGAGCAAAAAGCCAATAACCCTTAAAACCAAAAGGCAAGGGTAAAAAGGATCCAAGGCTTTGAGCATCAGTGGATAGGAGGGCCTAAAGGAATAAAATCCTGGCCTAAGCGGCTAAACCAAGCTATCCCTAACCATGTGCTTGTGGCGTGAAGGTGTCAAGTGAAAACTTGAGACTGAGCGGTTAAAGTCAAGGTCCAAAGCAAAAACAGAGTGTGCTTAAGAACCTTGGACACCTCTAATTGGGGACTTTAGCAAAGCTAAGTCACAATCTGAAAAGGTTTACCCAGTTATGTGTCTGTGGCATTTATGTATCCGGTGGTAATACTGGAAAATAAAGTGCTTAGGGCCACGGCCAAGACTCATTAAGTAACTGTGTTCAAGAATCAACATACTGAACTAGGAGAATCAATAACACTATCTGAATTCTAAGTTCCTATAGATGCCAATCATTCTGAACTTCAATGGATAAAGTGAGATGCCAAAACTATTCAAGAGGCAAAAAGCTACTAGTCCTGCTCATCTGATTGGAGCTAAGTTTCATTGATATTTTGGAATTTATAGTATATTCTCTTCTTTTTATCCTATTTGATTTTCAATTGCTTGGGGACAAGCAACAATTTAAGTTTGGTGTTGTGATGAGCGGATAATTTATACGCTTTTTGGCATTATTTTTATACAGTTTTCAGTATGATTTAGTTAGTTTTTAGTATACTTTTATTAGTTTTTAAATAAAAATCACATTTCTAGACTTTACTATGAGTTTGTGTGTTTTTCTGTGATTTCAGGTAATTTCTGGCTGAAATTGAGGGACTTGAGCAAAAATCAGATTCAGAGGTTGAAGAAGGACTGCAGATGCTGTTGGATTCTGACCTCCCTGGACTCAAAGTAAGTTTTCTGGAGCTACAGAACTCCAAATGGTGCGCTCTCAATTGCGTTGGAAAGTAGACATCCAGGGCTTTCCAGAAATATATAATAGTTCATACTTTGCCCGAGTTTAGATGACGCAAACTGGCATTCAACGCCAGTTCCATGCTGTATTCTAGAGTTAAACGCCAGAAACAGGTTGCAAAGTGGAGTTAAACGCCAAAAACAGGTTACAAACTGGTGTTCAACTCCAAGAGAAGCCTCTACACGTGTAAAGCTCAATGCTCAGCCCAAGCACACACCAAGTGGGCCCCAGAAGTGGATTTCTGCATCATTTACTCATTTCTGTAAACCCTAGTAACTAGTTTAGCATAAATAGGACTTTTTACTATTGTATTTACATCTTCGGGTCATTTTTAAGACTTGGTCACTCCGGTTCCCCTCTGGGGCCGAGACCAATGAACTCCATTATCACTTATGTATTTTCAACGGTAGAGTTTCTACATACCATAGATTAAGGTGTGGAGCTCTGCTGTTCCTCATGAGTTAATACAAAGTACTATCATTTTTCTATTCAATTCAAGCTTATTCCAATTCTAAGATATTCATTCGCACTTCAATATGAATGTTATGATCGTGACAGTCATCATCATTCCCAACCTATGAACGCGTGCCCGACAACCACATCAGTTCTACCTTAGATTGAATGAATATCTCAGGGATTTCTTAATCAGAGTCTTCGTGGTATAAGTTAGAATCCATGGACGGCCATTCTTGAGATCTGAAAAGTTTAAACATTGTCTGTGGTATTCCGAGTAGGATCTGGGAAGGGATGGCTGCGACGAGCTTCAAACTCGTGAGTGCTGGGCGTAGTGACAGACGCAAAAGGATCAATGGATCCTATTCCAGTATGATCGAGAACCGACAGATGATTAGCCATGCAGTGACAGCGCATTGGATCATTTTCACTGAGAGGACAGGATGTAGCCATTGACAACGGTGATGCCTAACATACAGCTTGCCATAGAAAGGAGTATGAATGATTGGATGAAGACAATAGGAAAGCAGAGGTTCAGGAGGAATAAGCATCTTCATACGCTTATCTGAAATTCTCATCAATGAATTACATAAGTATCTCTATCTTTAATTTACGTTTTATTTATCTTTTAATTATTAAATTTCCATAATCAATTGAATCCGCCTGACTGAGACTTACAAGGTGACCATAGCTTGCTTCAAGCCGACAATTTCCGTGGGATCGACCCTTACTCACATAAGGTTTATTACTTGGACGACCCAGTGCACTTGCTGGTTAGTAGTGCGAAGTTGTGACAAAGAACTAAGATTATGAACGTGCGTATTAAGTTTTTAGCGCCGTTACCAAGGAATGAACCATCACGATTTCTGCGCACCAGGCTGGTAGAACCTAGGATTTAGTTGGAAGAACTAGTGGGAGAAGAAATTTGTTCGACCAAGCACTGGTATAGTTAGTAAAGAAGAAAGACGACATTATAGGGCTTTAAGCGAGAGAGTACTAATGAATCTTTACGACTCGATTTATCATTTTTCTTTGTAACTTGCATGGAAGTTTTTGTCTCGGAATTCTTTCTTGGAAAATGATTTGATCATCTTCCCAATCCTATTCTTTAGTCGCATATATCCATACATGAATCTTGTGCCTTTCGAGGTGAGCCTGAACTTAGTAAAAGTAATCCTTTTGAAAAAAACTCGAGCTTAATTCGACGTCGCGTGCGATTCTTATATGTAACCATCAAAATGTTAGTTCCTTGGAACGTGACTTGCTGACACGGAGGACCAAACTTATAAGTGTGCGGCCTCACAAGGAGATGTGAAGTGTTGATTCTCGCTAAGTGCATTGTCTATGGATGTCAGATATTGTGAAAAAAGTTTTTAGACTCTGAAGGAATTTGGAGGCGTAGGAAAAGGAATTGTGTGCAAAATGTGGGAGATTTGAGACAAAAAGTGTTGACAGAGTCTCACAAGAGCAGATTCTGGATTCATTCTAGGACGACAAAGAGGTATCATGACTTGAGAGTGATATTGAGATAACTAAATTTTGAGGACAAAATTTCTATTTAGGTGGGTAGGATATAAAATCTGATTAAATTATAATTAAATAAATTAATTTTAAGCAAAAAGGGTTGAGAAATTAATAAATTATAATTTAGAGATTAGCCGGTAGAAATTTAAATGAGAAAATAAAATTTAACGCAAAAATATAACTAATCGTGAAAAGGCGCGTACCAGCTTAAATTTGCCCAGTACTGTGAGTGAGAAAATTAATTTATGAGTGAATAAAGTTAAGAAGTAAAAATTTATAATTTGAAAAAGTAAAAATAACTATGATACAAATTAAAACACTTATCTTAAAGCTTTTGGTCTAAAGTTGGGCCAAACGCACCAAAAATGGACTTGGACCTTCACCGAGCCCAAGCCCACATATATAAACTCATAATTCAGCCAACTTAGCTTCATTTCCCCCATTTTATATGAAGAATCATCTGTGGAGAAGAGAGAAGAGAAGAAAGGATGAAACCCTTGACACTATTTACCTTCAACTTCAATCGCTCATAACTTTCGATCCGAAGCTTCGATTGACGAGCCATTTGTAGCCACACAATCATCTTGGAATTCTCTTTGATTCTATCTAAATATTTTGGTAAGAAACTCTGAGATTCTTTCCCAATTTCCTATCCTCTACTATTGCACATTTTTGGTTATGTGGGTATTGAGATACTATTATTTTAATACTTTAGGGGAAGCTCAAGCACAATGTCAAGTGGGATTTTGACCCGAGGTTGAGCGGTAAAAGGTAAGAAAGCCCAATCTCTTTGTTATCCCTAATTTTGAATAAGAACCCTAGGATAAATGATAAATTGATTATGTTAATTGGGTGAAATGGTTTAGGTGCTCATTTGGAATTAATTTTGGCGTGGATTGGTGCAGAACTTTTGAATTGGAGGAAAATTTATCAATCTTGGAGGCTTGGGTTCAAGTTTGGTTCAAATTGGTGAGGAAGGGATTCAATGGTTTGGAAACCACCAACATTGAGGTATGGGTTTAAGTTTTGGGTAGGCATTACGTAAAGTTATGTGAATGCCTAGGTTAATTGCCCTAAGATAGAATTAAATGAAATTTGCATGTGTTTGTACTTAGTTGGGTGAATGTTAATTGTTGGTAATTGTTAAGAATTATGAATTTAATGTTGTTGAGCTTGGATACGAGTATGTATGATTGAGATTAATTGTGATATTATGAAATGAATGGTATTTATTGATTATATTGAAGATTGATGAGAAACTTGAGCCGTTGAAGTGTAAAATAGAGAAATTGAAGTGAATTAGAAAGTGACTAATTATCAGAAAATTGATGTTATAGGTCTTGAATAATTATGATATGATTTGAGAATGATGATGAACATTGAGAATGCTTATTTGGTTGGTTCTAAAAGGAATGAATTTGAGAAACGGTAAAAGTTTGGGTTATGCAGAATTTTGGTAAAAAGTAGTTTTTAGCCAGCTTCGACGGGCTGTAACTCGAAGCCCGAAGTTCGGAATTAGATGAAATATATCTTAAATTAAAGCTTGTTAAAAGATCTTTAAAACCATCAAAATATGAGGAAAAACAAAATTTTATAGAGAAAGTTACGAGGGTTTGAAATTAGGTTTGAAAAACTGAAATTTTAAGTGATGAAGAAAGATTGGGGGTCGTTTACCTTCGGGCGTCAAGTCGTGCGTATGCATGAGGCATGCGCACGCACGAGGCATGCGTACTCACAAATTCTGTTTTCTTAAATAAACTATGTTTTTACTGTTTGGCCTTCCCGACAAGCTTGTAAGCCCACGTAACCCCTGTTTTAAGTTCAATGACCAACTTTTAGGCCCTGAACTGAGTATGAGCTTATGGCATATTTGAGTTGAATTGTTCCCGGTTTGATGCCTGGTTAGCCGGATGATATTATTGTGAGAATGGTGGTAGGTCCTGCCTGCGGTAAGGACGGTGGTGTAATCCCGCTCACATTTTAATGAGAGTGAGAACTTAACAAAGGACTGGGTTTATATTAGATTGAATCTTTAAAAACTGGATGGAATCGTGAAATGATTTAGAATGTGGTCGTGACTTCTTGCCTAGCAAGGACGGTGGTGTCATCCCGCTTGTTCAGTGCGTAAATTGCATTGCAGGGATGGTGGTTTTGTCCCACCCGCAGTGAGGACGATGGTGTTATCCCGCTCATGAGATAATGAGATTGACTATGGCCTAAATGGCTGGATAGACAAGGATGGAAGTTCGTGCTGCTTGCGAGGCAAGGTTATGGGTTAAGTCCCACCTGCATTCTGATTTGCTGTTTACTCTTGGCAAGGACAGTGGAAATATCCTGCTTGCGCTGAGCTGAGCTATGCCAAAACAAGGATGGTAGTGATATCCCGCTTGTTTCGTGGCTCTCTCTGTCTACGAGGTGTACAGGTGGTATGCGAAATTGTTACTCAAGTTGTAAAATTTGTTGTTTGTTCTCTCCCTGGCAATGGCGCCAACAAACTGGTGCACAATACCATGGTCCAAACATAACTTCACAACTTCGCACAACTAACCAGCAAGTGCACTGGGTCGTCCAAGTAATAAAACCTTACGTGAGTAAGGGTCGATCCCACAGAGATTGTTGGTATGAAGCAAGCTATGGTCATCTTGTAAATCTCAGTCAGGCGGATATCAAATGGTTATAGTATTTTCGAATAATAATAATAAATAAACATAAAATAAAGATAAAAATACTTATGTATATCATTGGTGAGAATTTCAGATAAGCGTATAGAGATGCTTTTGTTCTTCTGAATCTCTGCTTTCCCGCTGTCTTCATCCAATCAGTCTTACTCCTTTCCATGGCAAGCTTTCTGTAAGGGCATCACCGTTGTCAATGGCTACATCCCATCCTCTCTGTGAAAATGGTCCAAATGCTCTGTCACGGCATGGCTAATCATCTGGAGGTTGTCGATCATACTGGAATAGGATTCACCCTCCTTTTGCGTCTGTCACTACGCCCAGCACTCGCGAGTTTGAAGTTCATCGCAGCCATCCCTTCCCAGATCCTACTCGGAATACCACAGACAAGGTTTAGACTTTCCGGATCTCAGGAATGGCCATCCATGGGTTCTAACTTATACCACGAAGATACTAATAACTCGGACTCGGTCCCCTGTATTAGATATCTAAGAGATATTCATTCTAGCTTGTTTGCATGTAGAACGGAAGTGTTTGTCAGGCACGCGTTCATAAGTGAGAATGATGATGAGCGTCACATAATCATCACATTCATCATGTTCTTGGGAACGAATGGATATCTTAAAAGCGGAATAAGTTGAATTGAATAGAAAAACAGTAGTACTTTGCATTAAATCATGAGGAACAGCAAAGCTCCACACCTTAATCTATGGAGTGTAGAAACTCTACCGTTTGAAAATACATAAGTGATGAAGGTCCAGGCATGGCCGAATGGCCAGCCCCCAAATGTGATCAATATGATCCAAAGATTGAACTAAAAATCATAAGATTTAAATGCAATAGTAAAAAGTCCTATTTATACTAAACTAGCTACTAGGGTTTACAAAAGTAAGTAATTGATGCATAAATCCACTTCCGAGGCCCACTTGGTGTGTGCTTGGGCTGAGCTTGAAGTTTACACGTGCAGAGGCTTCTTTTGGAGTTGAACGCCAAGTTGTAACGTATTTTTGGCGTTCAACTCTGGTTCGTGACGTGTTTCTGGCGTTTAACTCCAGACTGCAGCGTAGAACTGGCGTTCAACGCCCTTTTGCATCGTCTAAACTCGGTCAAAGTATGAACTATTATATATTTCTAGAAATCCCTGGATGTCTACTTTCCAACGCAATTGAAAGCGCGCCATTTTGAGTTCTGTAGCTCCAGAAAATCCACTTTGAGTGCAGGGAGGTCAGAATCCAACAGCATCAGCAGTCCTTCTTCAACCTCTGAATCTGATTTTTGCTCAAGTCCCTCAATTTCAGCCAGAAAATACCTGAAATCACAGAAAAACACACAAACTCATAGTAAAGTCCAGAAATGTGAATTTAACATAAAAACTAATAAAAACATCCCTAAAAGTAACTAGATCCTACTAAAAACATACTAAAAACAATGCCAAAAAGCATATAAATTATCCGCTCATCACAACACCAAACTTAAATTGTTGCTTGTCGCCAAGCAACTAAAAATCAAATAGGATAAAAGGAAGAGAATATACTATAAATTCCAAAATATCAATGAAACATAGCTCCAATCAGATGAGCGGGACTTGTAGCTTTTTGCCTCTTGAATAGTTTTGGCATCTCACTTTATCCATTGAAATTCAGAATGATTGGCATCTATAGGAACTCAGAGTTCATATAGTGTTATTGATTCTCCTAGTTCAGTATGTTGATTCTTGAACACAGCTACTTTATGAGTCTTGGCCGTGGCCCTAAGCACTTTGTTTTCCAGTATTACCACCAGATACATAAATGCCACAGACACATAATTGGGTGAACCTTTTCAGATTGTGACTCAGCTTTGCTAAAGTCCCCAATTAGAGGTGTCCAGGGTTCTTAAGTGCACTCTTCTTTTGCTTTGGACCTTGACTTTAACCGCTCAGTCTCAAGTTTTCACTTGACACCTTCACGCCACAAGCACATGGTTAGGGACAGCTTGGTTTAGCCGCTTAGGCTAGGATTTTATTCCTTTAGGCCCTCCTATCCACTGATGCTCAAAGCCTTGGGATCCTTTTTATTTACCCTTGCCTTTTGGTTTTAAGGGGCTACTGGCTTTTTGCTCTTGCCTTTTGGTTTTAAGAGCTTTTGGCTTTTCTACTTGCTTTTTCTCTCTCTTTTTTTTTCGCTATTTTTTTTTCTGCAAGCTTTTGTATTCACTGCTTTTTCTTGCTTCAAGAATCATTTTTATGATTTTTCAGATTATCAAATAACATGTCTCCTTATCATCATTCTTTCAAGAGCCAACATATTTAACATTCATGAACAACAACTTCAAAAGACATATGCATTGTTCAAGCATTCATTCGAAATACAAAAAGTATTGTCACCACATCAATATAATTAAACTAAGTTTAAGGATAAATTCGAAACTCATGTACTTCTTGTTCTTTTGAATTAAAACATTTTTCATTTAAGAGAGGTGATGGATTCATAGGACATTCATAACTTTAAGACATAGTTACTAAATACTAATGATCATGTAATGAAGGCACAAACATAGATAAGCACTTAACATAAAGAAAACGAAAAACAGAAAATGTAAGAACAAGGAATGAGTCCACCTTAGTGATGGTGGTGTTTCCTTCTTGAGGAACCAATGATGTTCTTGAGCTCTTCTATGTCTCTTCCTTGTCTTTGTTGCTCCTCCCTCATTGCTCTTTGATCTTCTCTAATTTCATAGAGTATGATGGAGTGCTCTTGATGTTCCACCCTTAGTTGTCCCATGTTGGAACTTAATTCTCCTAGGGAGGTGTTGATTTGCTCCCAAAAATTCTGTGGAGGAAAGTGCATCCCTTGAAGTATCTCAGGGATTTCTTGATGATGAGCTTCCTCATGTGTTTCTTGAGCTCCATGAGTGGGCTCTCTTGTTTGCTCCATCATTTTCTTAGTGATGGACTTCTCTTCCTCAATGGGAATGTCTCCTTCTATGAAAGCTCCAGCTGAGTAACATAGATGGCAAATAAGATGAGGGAAAGCTAGCCTTGCCAAGGGAGAGGGCTTTTCGGCTATTTTGTAGAGTTCAAGGGAGATGACTTCATGAACTTCTACTTCCTCTCCAATCATGATGCTATGAATCATGATGGCTCGATCCACAGTAACTTCAGATCGGTTGCTAGTGGGAATAATGGAGCGTTGGATGAACTCCAACCATCCTCTAGCCACAGGCTTGAGGTCCAATCTTCTAAGTTGAACCGGTTTGCCTTTTGAGTCAATCTTCCATTGAGCTCCTTCCACACATATGTCCATGAGGACTTGGTCCAACCTTTGATCAAAGTTGACCCTTCTAGTGTAGGGGCGTTCATCTCCTTGCATCATAGGCAAGTTAAACGCCAACCTCACATTTTCCGGACTAAAATCTAAGTATTTCCCCCGAACCATTGTAATATAATTCTTTGGATTCGGGTTCTTACTTTGATCATGGTTCTTAGTGATCCATGCATTGGCATAGAACTCTTGAACTATTAGGATCCCGACTTGTTGGATGGGGTTTGTTAGAACTTCCCAACCTCTTCTTTGGATCTCATGTCGGATCTCCGGATACTCATTTCTCTTGAGTTTGAAAGGGACCTCGGGGATCACCTTCTTCTTGGCCACAACATCATAGAAGTGGTCTTGATGAGCTTTGGAGATGAATCTTTCCATCTCCCATGACTCGGAGGTGGAAGCTTTTGTCTTCCCTTTCCCTTTTCTAGAGGATTTTCCGGTCTTAGGTGCCATCAATGGTAATGGAAAAACAAAAAGCTATGCTTTTACCACACCAAACTTAGAATATTGCTCGCCCTCGAGCAAGAGAAGAAATAAAAGAAGAAGAAGAAGAAGAAGAAAAAGAAGAAGAAAATATAGAGGGAGAGTGAGGGGGGTGTGTTTCGGCCAAGAAGGGGAAGAAAGGGTTGTGTTGTGTGAAAATAAAGAAGAATGGAGGGGTTTATATAGTGGAGGGAGGGGTGTTAGGTTCGGCCATTTAGGGTGGGTTTGGGTGGGAAATTGATTTTGAATTTTGAAGGTAGGTGGAGTTTATGAGGTAGGTTTATGGGGAAGAGTGGATGGATGTGAGCGGTGAAGGGGTGATAGGAAAGAGAGATTGAGTTGATTGGTGAAGAGTTTTGGGGAAGAGTGTTTATTGGGAAGAGAGGATGAATGAGAAGAGGGAAGAGAATGAGTGGTGGTAGGTGGGGATCCTGTGGGGTCCACAGATGCTGAGTTGATCTTGTGGGGTCCACAGATCCTGAGGTGTCAAGGATTTACATCCCTGCACCAATTAGGCATGTAAAATGCCTTTGCATGCAATTCTGGCATTTAAACGCCGAATTAATGCTTGTTATGGGCGTTCAATGCCCAGATGCAGCATGTTTCTGGCGTTGAACGCCAGTTCTATGCTTGTTTCTGGCGTTCAGCGCCAGCTTTCCTCAGTGTGCATTCTTGGCATCTGAACGCCAGGATGCTGCTTGTTTTGGGCGTTCAACGCCAGATCCAAGCTCTGTTCTGGCGTTGAACGCCAGCCAAGTACTCCTTACTGGTGTTTAAACGCCAGTAAGCCCTTCCTCCAGGGTGTGATTTTTCTTCTGCTGTTTTTGATTCTGTTTTTAATTTTTCTATTTATTTTGTGACTCCACATGATCATGAACCTAATAAAACATTAAAGAACAATAAGAATGAAAATAAAATTAGATAAATAAAAATTGGGTTGCCTCCCAACAAGCGCTTCTTTAATGTCAATAGCTTGATAGTGGGCTCTCATGGAGCCACACAGGTGATCAGGTCAATTTTATAGACTCCCAACACCAAACTTAGAGTTTGGATATGGGAGTTCAACACCAAACTTAGAGTTTGGCTGTGGCCTCCCAACACCAAACTTAGAGTTTGAATGTGGGGGCTCTGGTTGACTCTGTTTTTAGAGAAGCTTACTGTGCCTCTTTTCCATGTTTACAGAAGGATGACCTTGAGTTTTAAACACAAGGGAGTCCTCATTCAATTGAAGGACTAGTTCACCTCTGTCAACATCAATCACAGCTCTTGCTGTGGCTAGGAAGGGTCTTCCAAGGATGATGGATTCATCCTCATCCTTCCCAGTGTCTAGGATTATGAAATCAGCAGGGATGTAAAGGCCTTCAACCTTTACTAGCATGTCCTCTACTTGTCCATAAGCCTCTTTTCTTGAATTGTCTGCCATCTCTAATGAGATTCTAGCAGCTTGCACCTCAAAGATTCCAAGTTTCTCTATTACAAAGAGTGGCATGAGGTTTATTCCTGATCCAAGGTCACATAGATCCTTCTCAAAGGTCGTGGTGCCTATGGTACAAGGTATTAGGAACTTTCCAGGATCCTGTTTCTTCTGAGGCAATCTCAGTTGATCCAATGCATTTAGTTCATTAGTGAACAGGGGAGGTTCATCTCCCCAAGTCTCTTTACCAAATAAATTGGCGTTCAGCTTCATGATTGCACCAAGGAACTTGGCAACTTGCTCTTCAGTAACATCTTCATTCTCTTCAGAAGAAGAATACTCATCAGAGCTCATGAATGGCATAAGGAGGTTTAATGGAATCTCTATGGCCTCCAGATGAGTCTCAGATTCCTTTGGTTCCTCAGAGGGAAACTCCTTATTGATCACTGGACGTCCCAGGAGGTCTTCCTCCTTGGGATTCACGTCTTCTCCTTCCTTCTTGGATTCGGCCATGATGGTTATATCAATGGCCTTGCACTCTCCTTTTGGATTTTCTTCTGTATTGCTTGGGAGAGTACTAGGAGGGGTTTCAGTGATCTTCTTACTCAGCTGGCCCACTTGTGCCTCCAAATTTCTAATGGAGGACCTTGTTTCATTCATGAAACTCAGAGTGGCCTTAGATAGATCAGAGACTAAGTTTGCTAAATTAGAGGTATTTTGTTCAGAGTTCTCTGTCTGTTGCTGAGTGGATGATAGAAAAGGCTTGCTATTGCTAAACCTGTTTCTTCCACCATTATTAAAGCCTTGTTGAGGCTTTTGTTGATCCTTCCATGAGAGATTTGGGTGACTTCTCCATGAGGGATTATAGGTGTTTCCATATGGTTCACCCATGTAATTCACCTCTGCTATTGCAGGGTTCTCAGGATCATAAGCTTCTTCTTCAGAAGATGCCTCTTGAGTACTGTTGGATGCAGCTTGCATTCCATTCAGACTCTGAGAAATCATATTGACTTGCTGAGTCAATATTTTGTTCTGAGCCAATATGGCATTCAGAGTATCAATTTCAAGAACTCTCTTCTTCTGAGGCGTCCCATTACTCACAGGATTTCTCTCAGAAGTGTACATAAACTGGTTGTTAGCAACCATGTCAATGAGTTCTTGAGCTTCTGTAGGCATTTTCTTTAGGTGAATGGATCCACCTGCAGAAGTATCCAATGACATCTTAGCTAATTCAGACAGACCATCATAGAATATATCCAGGATGGTCCATTCTGAAAGCATGTCAGAAGGACACTTTTTGGTCAGTTGCTTGTATCTCTCCCAAGCTTCATAGAGGGATTCACCTTCCTTCTGTCTGAAGGTTTGGACATCCACTCTAAGCTTACTAAGCTTTTGAGGAGGAAAAAACTTGGCTAAGAAAGCCTTGACCAGCTTATCCCAAGAATTCAGGCTATCTTTAGGTTGTGAGTCCAACCATGTTCTAGCTCTGTTTCTTACAGCAAAAGGGAAAAGCATGAGCCTGTAGACTTCAGGATCTACTCCATTAGTCTTAACAGTATCACATATCTGCAAGAATTCAGTTAAGAACTGAAAGGGATCTTCAGATGGAAGTCCATGAAACTTGCAGTTCTGCTGCATCAGAGAAACTAATTGAGGTTTCAGCTCAAAATTGTTTGCTCCAATGGCAGGAATGGAGATGCTTCTTCCATGTAAATTGGAATTAGGTACAGTAAAGTCACCAAGCATCCTCCTTGCATTATTATTATTTTCGGCTGCCATCTCCTCTTCTTGTTCGAAAATTCCTGTAAGGTTGTCTCTGGATTGTTGTATTTTAGCTTCTCTTAGTTTTCTTTTCAGAGTCCTTTCAGGTTCAGGATCTGCTTCAACAAGAATGTTCTTGTCCTTGCTCCTTCTCATGTAAAAAAGAAGAGGACTAAAGATACCAGGGATCCTCTTTACCACAGTATAGAGGTTCCCTTGTTGTTAGTAGAAGAAGAAAAGAATAGTAGAAGAGAAAAGCAAGGAGAATCCAAATAGAAGGGTGAGAATAGGAGCAGTGATTTGAGATGAAGAGAAGCGTTAGTAAATAAATAAATAAATAGAAGAAGATGAGAGAGAGAAGTTTTCGAAAATAATTTTTGAAAAAGAGTTAGTGATTTTCGAAAATTAAAGGGGGAATAAAATTAAAATAAAAAATTGAAACAATTAGTTAATTAAAAGAATTTTGAAAAAGGAGGAAGATAATTTTCGGAAATTAGAGAGGGAAAATTAGTTAGGTGGTTTTGAAAAAGATAAGAAACAAACAAAAAATCAATTAGTTAGTTGAAACAAATTTTGAAAATCAATTTTTAAAAGATAAGATAAGAAGTTAGAAAAGATATTTGAAAAAGATATGATATGAAAAGTTATGATTAAAAAGATATGATTTTGAAAAAGATAAGATAAAAAGATATTTTTGAAAAGATATGATTGAAATTAGTTTTGAAAAAGATTTGATTTTTTTAAAATCATAATTAATGACTTGATTCACAAGAAATCACAAGATATGATTCTAGAACTTAAAGTTTGAATCTTTCTTAACAAGTAAGTAACAAACTTGAAATTTTTGAATCAAAACATTAATTTTTGATGATATTTTCGAAAATTATGAGATAAAATTGAGAAAAAGATTTTTGAAAAATATTTTTAAAATTTTCGAAAATAAATAAGAAAAATGAGAAAGATTTGATTTTTGAAAAAGATAAGATTTTTAAATTGAAAATTTGATTTGACTCATAAGAAACAATTGAATTTTAAAAATTTTGAAAAAGTCAATCCAAATTTTCGAAATTTATGAGAGAAAAAAGGAAAGATATTTTTTTGATTTTTAAATTTTTAATGAAGAAAGAGAAAAACATGAGAAAGACTCAATGCATAAAAATTTTGGATTAAAACAATGAATGCATGCAAGAATGCTATGAATGTCAAGATGAACACCAAGAACACTTTGAAGATCATGATGAACATCAAGAATATATTTTTGAAAATTTTTATATGCAAAGAAAACATGCAAGACACCAAACTTAGAAATCTTTAATGCTTGGACTCTAACAAACGAAAAATACATATGAAAAACAAGAAAAGACACAAAACAAAAAAATATGAAGATCAAACAAGAAGACTGGCCAAGAACAACTTGAAGATCATGAAGAACACTATGAATGCATGAATTTTCAAAAAATACATAAATTTTTAGAAAAAATGCAATTGACACCAAACTTAAAAATTTGACTCAAGACTCAAACAAGAAACACAAGAATATTTTTTATTTTTATGATTTTATTAAATTTTTTTTTTTGTATTTTATTTTATTTTTTCGAAAAACATATAGGAAAAAGGAAATAAGAAATTCAAAAATTTTTAATAAGAATTCTAGGAATCTTTCAATGTTGGCCTAAAGCTCCAATCCAAGGGTTGGGCATGGCTTAATAGCCAGCCAGCTTTAGGATATAAATCAGGCATGCAACAGCTGATATTCCAATTAACTTGCCTCTATGCTAATGGTTGGAAGCCACAGTCCAAAAGAATTAGACATGGCTTTACAGCCAGCCAGGCTTCAACATGCTTCATGAAACACTAGAATTCATTCTTAAAAATTTAGAATAATTTTCGAAAACAGATGAGAAATTTTTGAAAGATTTTTGAAAATTTTTTTTTAAAAAATAAAAAAAAAAAAATTACCTAATCTGAGCAACAAGATGAACCGTCAGTTGTCCAAACCCGAACAATCCCTAGCAACGGTGCCAAAAACTTGGTATGCGAAATTGTTACTCAGGTTGTAAAATTTGTTGTTCGTTCTCTCCCTGGCAATGGCGCCAACAAACTGGTGCACAATACCATGGTCCAAACATAACTTCACAACTTCGCACAACTAACCAGCAAGTGCACTGGGTCGTCCAAGTAATAAAACCTTACGTGAGTAAGGGTCGATCCCACGGAGATTCTTGGTATGAAGCAAGCTATGGTCATCTTGTAAATCTCATTCAGGCGGATATCAAATGGTTATAGTATTTTCGAATAATAATAATAAATAAACATAAAATAAAGATAAAAATACTTATGTATATCATTGGTGAGAATTTCAGATAAGCGTATAGAGATGCTTTCGTTCCTCTGAATCTCTGCTTTCCCGCTGTCTTCATCCAATCAGTCTTACTCCTTTCCATGGCAAGCTTTCTGTAAGGGCATCACCGTTGTCAATGGCTATATCCCATCCTCTCTGTGAAAATGGTCCAAATGCTCTGTCATGGCATGGCTAATCATCTGGAGGTTCTCGATCATACTGGAATAGGATTCACCCTCCTTTTGCGTCTGTCACTACGCCCAGCACTCGCGAGTTTGAAGTTCGTCACAGCCATCCCTTCCCAGATCCTACTCAGAATACCACAGACAAGGTTTAGACTTTTTGGATCTCAGGAATGGCCATCCATGGGTTCTAACTTATACCACGAAGATACTAATAACTCGGACTCGGTCCCCTGATTAGATATCTAAGAGATATTCATTCTAGCTTGTTTGCATGTAAAACGGAAGTGTTTGTCAGGCACGCGTTCATAAGTGAGAATGATGATGAGCGTCACATAATCATCACATTCATCATGTTCTTGGGAATGAATGGATATCTTAGAAGTGGAATAAGTTGAATTGAATAGAAAAACAGTAGTACTTTGCATTAAATCATGAGGAACAGCAGAGCTCCACACCTTAATCTATGGAGTGTAGAAACTCTACCGTTTGAAAATACATAAGTGATGAAGGTCCAGGCATGGCCGAATGGCCAGCCCCCAAACATGATCAATATGATCCAAAGATTGAACTAAAAATCATAAGATGTAAATACAATAATAAAAAGTCCTATTTATACTAAACTAGCTACTAGGGTTTACAGAAGTAAGTAATTGATGCATAAATCCACTTTCGGGGCCCACTTGGTGTGTGCTTGGGCTGAGCTTGAAGTTTACACGTGCAGAGGCTTCTTTTGGAGTTGAACGCCAAGTTGTAACGTATTTTTGGCATTCAACTCTGGTTCGTGACGTGTTTCTGGCGTTTAACTCCAGACTGCAGCGTAGAACTGGCGTTCAACGCCCTTTTGCGTCATCTAAACTCGACCAAAGTATAAACTATTATATATTGCTGGAAAGCCCTGGATGTCTACTTTCCAACGCAATTAGAAGCGCGCCATTTTGAGTTCTGTATCTCCAAAAAATCCACTTTGAGTGCAGGGAGGTCAGAATCCAACAGCATCAGCAGTCCTTCTTCAACCTCTGAATCTGATTTTTGCTCAAGTCCCTCAATTTCAGCCAGAAAATACCTGAAATCACAGAAAAACACACAAACTCATAGTAAAGTCCAGAAATGTGAATTTAACATAAAAACTAATAAAAACATCCCTAAAAGTAACTAGATCCTACTAAAAATATACTAAAAACAATGCCAAAAAGCGTATAAATTATCCGCTCAAAAATCAGGGAAGTCGATCCAAGTATCAAGTGTAACCCTTGCCCCGACCACCCAACCACTAGAAAAAAAGATACAATGAAAGCACACATTAATTACATAATTTGGAAACATGTTCACATAATGAATATAATATTATATAGCACACTCTGTTAACTTGCTCAAGAAGTTAAATGCTATGTGCCTAATGCAAAATATATGCATGGCTCTCGGAGGCTACCATGCTCCATTAAACGAGAAACAAGTGTTCTAATAGAGTCCACTCAATCTTTCGTTACCACATGTATCCACAAATGACGGAGGAAAAAGAACCATGCATCTGACGTCTCACCCTCGACAAGGGCAAAGGCAATATGCACAATATTATTGTTGCCATCCTGTGAAACTGCAACCAACAGTGCTCCTTTATATTTTTCATACAAGTGTGTGTCATCTTCCAATACAATCGGCTTTCAATGTCTAAAAATTCTCTGATGCAAGCATAAAAACTAGAAAATATTTTATTTAGAACCCTGACATCCTGAGCCAAATCATCCCCATGGTAGCAAGGGAACATTTCATACTTGACAACTGCTGATAGTTCTTTTTTAACCATTACTTCAAACTATGTGGGCAATGCTTCATAAGAGAGGATTTCAAGCCACCAAAATTTTTTCCATTACCTTCGGCTTAGTCAATCATGCTTTACGGTAGCTAATCATATAGTTGAACTTCAATTGGACATTTGAAATCACATATCATAGCTTTATAGATGAGTCGATCTCTACTAATGGCTTAATTGCTTCTGCAATTGTGTCTGAGTCCAACTTCGAATGATCCTAAGAAATAGTAACTCTGGTATAGGTGTGGCTATCATTGCTTCGTCTAATCTTTCAATAATACTTTCTCTGCATCATGCTAACCCTGATAAGTCAATCACAGCTGGCCCTATATTGCACACATTTTGTGTAAAATGTCATTGACTCAGACTCATAAACCTGGTAATCAACACCTCTGTGAAGGGTATAATATTTTACTAGCTTTATCACGACCTCTCTCGAATGAAATTCCATTTCGATGACAAACTCACCATCTACGACAACAGGTGGATTTACAATAACACCGCAAAATATATTTACACAGTGCAAGATCTTAATCTACAAATTAAATATTTAACTTACTGATTAAAATATGGTGCTTACAACTACAAACCTGTATTGGCATACTCTGGAAACTTTGGTGCATTCATAGCCTCGATATCCAAAGTGCGCATGAAAGATGGCTCTCCAAATAGATGCTCATTTGCTAGTGTATTTGCCACATCCTCTACATCTAACTCGATGATGCAGTCCTCTTGATCCTCATGTGCATTGGGATCAACGACTTCATAGTTGCCTTTATATTCCTCTTCGCTTTCACTATTATAACCTCCCCAATCGAAATCTGACTCAGGTTCTTCGACGGTATTAGGTAATTGTTTGAATTCCACATATAGCTCAACAACCTACACTTGTGATTGAGCTTGACAGTAGATTGAGAACATCCTTTGCAAACTTGGTCATCAGTGATGTACATCACCTAAATTGGATGAACCCATTGAATACTAATACAGGTCGTCTACAATTGTGGAACAAAAAATTTCATAAGAGGAGGGCCAAATTAAATACAAAATAAATTAAAATATAATATAATAAAAAATTAACAAAATCAAATTTATAGCATATATATCAAAGGAATAATTATATTATATAAAATTCAATATTCAACTATATACTTTTAGATTTTGGTATTTTTAAACTTGATCGATGATGCTTCATGAAACTAAAATCATCAATTATCATCTCTAAAGTGAATTTTGAAGCAATTTTCTTTTCAATATATACTATACTCTACTAAAAATTTATCTTTCATCTTGTTTCAAAGCTTTGTTTTAATAATCTTCGTAGCTGAAAAAGTTCGTTCAGTTGTTGTTATTGTCACAAGAAGAGTCAAAATAAAATAAATTAATATATCAATTAAAGTATAAACATTTGATTTTTCTGTCTCTGTCAATTTTTGACACAATTCAACAATAGTTGACAAATTCTAAAAATATGGAGCTTTAATCACATCAAGTTCATAATGTTGTAACTCATAATCCAGTTGAATCTTTTCTTACTCGGAAAAATCTAAAGAATAGAAATTCTTTGCAAGATTGTATATGTTGCAAACACTGAATGACTTGAAAACATCTTTAGGATCCAAAGATGCACTCAATATGAGACGCTCGGTTGTTTGCTCACTAAATCTAATATTTATCTCTTTCAATTGAAAATCTATCACGCTAGTAAAAATGTTAAAACGGTAATAATGTTTAACAGTGACAACATCCTTTTTATGACAAGATCGGATTATGTCACTAAAAGAAGTACCCATATCAGGTATCTAAATAGCATGATCATTGCAGAAAGAACTAACTTTAACAAAAGTACTCCCCAACTACCATGTCTTAACTGTTAAATCAATGACTTTGTACTAAAAACTAGAAGCATAGCATTCAAAATGTCTTGAGATTTTTGTTGCAATCCTTGACAAAGTTTATAAGTGATTCCCATGATTTCTTTCATCATATGCAAACTAAAAACAAAATCAAATGATAATAAAGATTTAAGGGCATAAGTGGCATCACCACGTTGAGAATATGTAGAGCTATTAGTAGCCAAATCTTCAAGAACTGAAGTTGTTGCTCTGAATATACGTAAAAAGATACAAATTGAGTTGAAGTAAGAGCTCTACATGGTATCTCCATACCTTTTTAATGTGCCAATTTCATTAGCTCTCCTTCCTATTTCAATTTGATTAGTTGCAACTAAATGGAAAATTTAAGTTGCATAAGTATATTGTAATTCATCATTGTGTTTTTAAGAATAAGACAAAATATTGACAATATTACTCAAACTTTGAAGAAAAAGCATGAATATCAACAACTTCTTTAGCTACAGCAACAAGAGTTAGCTATAATTTATTAGCAAAGCAATGAACATAATATGTATAAGGATACTCTTGAATAATTAAAGCTTGTAATCATTTTCACTCTCTACGTATATTACTAGCCCCATCATACCCTTGACATCAAACATTTTGACTGTTGAGATTGTGATGAGATAATACAAAACAAATCTCTTGTTTAAGAGTAGTAGAAGTGGTATTTTTGACATGAATAACATCTATTAGCCTTTCTTTGACAAATCTATGCTTATCAACAAATCTAACAAGTGTCATTTGTTCTCTTTTAGTTTCATCTATAGCTTTATCAACAATCAAACAAAACTTTGCCTCACCACATTCTCATTGCGAAATTCATTTTGCACTTTTCTAGCAAAAATATGTAGAATTTTCTTTTGAATAGAAGGCGATGTGTATATTGTATTTTGAGGAACATTCTCCAAGATAACTACATCCACTTTCTTATTGTAAGAAGCTAAAAATTTTAACATTTCAAAAAAATTTTCTCGACTCATGATTCTCGTCATGTCCCCTAAAAGCAAAAGCTTAAAACGTTAACCATCTGACAGTATCAATAGAGGCTTTAAGACGCAATCTATTGCTTAAAATTTGTTGTGAGCTTTGCTTAGCCAATACTTTGTCAATGTGGCATAATTGGTTAAGCAAATCTTTACGAGACTTATCAGCAATACTGTGAGGAGAATTAAGAGATTTACCCACATGAAATAAAAATGTGCAATCCATTTCATTATTCACTTTTTTCCAATTGCAAAATTCTCGTGATGTGAATGGACTTGATTTTCTAGAAAATAAATAACATGAAAGACAAAATGCAGCATCCTCTTTTGACGAATATTCTAGTCAAGAAAAACTCTTAAACCAATGAGTTTTGAAACGATGAGGATGACTTTCAAGGCCAAAAAGAGGGTACTCATCCATGATAAATTGATATGGTCTAAACTTTATATATGCTCTACAGATTTCATCTTGTTGATTAGCAGGATAATTCTAAATTTGTGGAGGCTTTTCAGGATCATGCATCAATATATCAATATTAATTTGTTCTATTTGAGTCCTTGTTATTTTCACTACAAGAAAAAATGTTGAGTCCTTGTTATTTAAGTCAGTGTGCCACCAGCGCTACTGCTGCCACCTGCAGTAGGACCACTGCCACCAGCGGTCGATGCCAGCGGTGTGCATTTAGGCTTGGTACACCTCCATCTGAGCCTCCATACGCTACATCCGCTCCAGCGACTCCCTAAACTCCAGCCTGAGTTCATCCGTAGATGTCACGCGGGTGGGGATCTCTTGATACCTCTCCCAATTATCATTAAGCTCTTGAGCCTACTGGTGAAGGTTGCGCTGGAGCTCTTGCACCTGGAGCATCAGATCCATGCCTTCCTCGGGTTGGACGGCTCGACTAGTGGCAGAGCCTGACGACAGCCTCAATGTTGAGGTGCGGAGGCTACTGACGAAGAACGAACCTATCCTGTATATTCGATTCTTGTACGGGGCTGAGGCAATTTCGTGCCAAACCGCATCGGGGTCGACGACTGAGGCCTTAGATCCATCGGTGGCGTCCTCCCCACTTTGCTGAGACTGCTGAGTCGCGGCCTCTAGTCTCTTTGTTTAGGACTCCTGTGCAATTAACACAAGTTACTGTGTGATTAGCAAGCTAAGATAGATATACAGTTAATATCTAATAATTTCATAGCAGAAGATAATCAGACGTATGTTTACTCACATAATGGTCCTAAGACCGCTGATCAACAAATCTTGCTTTGTTCTCCTTTAGCATGTGGGTATACTTGAAGGTCTCCACCAATGTGGCCTCGTAGTCCAACAACTTCGACTACACAAGTTGCATTGAAATACAAAATTATTAAAATTCCTAGTAATGATATGCAAAACAGATAACATAACGAAGTTATTAATATTAAAGGAACTACATACCAGCCTGGCCTTCGTCTTCGTGAAGGTCGTCGAGCCGCCGGTGTACTTTGACGACCTCTCTGATGCCCTGTTAGCTCAGTTGGTGAGACGCTGATGCCTGAACCCTACATTGGCCTCCCAATGAGCGAACAGGCCCTTCTTTACCTCCGGTCAGAGCCAGCACATCCACTGGTCCTAGCCATGGCAAACATCATCCAGCATCTGCTGGAGCCGCCGACCCGTTCTATAGTCAAATATCTTCTGGATGGCTAGGTCGTGCTCATCCTAAATGAAGTGCAGCTGCAACAAAGAAGCTTAAAATTCAATTAAACAAGATAAAAGATATAAACTAGCTAAAAAGAATTAAAACAGAAACAATGAAAGTAATTACCGCCCATTTCTCAAACCAACGCTACCTGGTTTCAGCGAGAATCTTCGTGTAGCTAGGCTAGGGCTCGTCGTATATTAGCTTGATGGCATTCGTCATCTCCTGAGTACACGCATTCGGGTTTGGCAAAAACCTAATAACCACCCACAAAGAATAAAACTAGAAAATAATAGCCACCAGCATTTCAAATCAACCTAAATCCACTAAAAAGGAATTAATTTTCAGGAAATCTCAGCAATAACAAGAATCATAATCAATAAAACTAGAAAACAATAACCAGCAACATTCCAAATCAGCCTAAATCCACTAAATAGGAATCAATTTTCAAGAAATCTCAGCAACAACAAGAATCATAATTAATAAAACTAGAAAACAATAACCAGCAGCATTCCAAATCAACCTAAATCCACTAAACAGGAATCAATTTTCAGGAAATCTCAGCAACAACAAAAATCATTATCAATAAAACTAGAAAACAATATAACCAGCAACATTCCAAATCAACCTAAATCCACTAAACAAGAATCATTTTTTAGGAAATCTCAGCAACAACAAGAATCATAATCAATAAAACTAGAAAACAATAAACCAAAATTACATGAGCATTGAACATGATACTTACTCCGTGCCGCCATCAGACCAAATACGCAACTGTATGATAGCAAGTGATGGAAGGGCATCAGCTGCTGCCTCACTGCCATAATTGGACTTTGGGGCCGCGGCATCCGTCGCTGGACTCAGTATCGCCATGGATCAGGCTGCTGAGCGGTAGGAGGTGGTGTCGTCGCTGTGGACGGTGGTACGTAGTTGGGGTTAGGGACCATGATGAACGACTGGTCTGCTAAACCCACAACCTGTGGCTTGACCGGGGTGTTCATACTAAAGGGAGAGGATCCAGAAGTCCCAGGGGTATCGGAGGGAACCCTCCCTCTACCCTGACCACGGCTGCGGCCACGACCGGCAGCTTGATCCGCAGCATCTCCTGTCGACATGTCTGCATATAACAGTCATCAACGCAGCAATTACCACAATTAGACAATTTCAAACACTTTAACAATTCAAGACCTA
Organism: Arachis ipaensis; assembly: GCF_059453495.1. NCBI lineage: Eukaryota > Viridiplantae > Streptophyta > Magnoliopsida > Fabales > Fabaceae > Arachis > Arachis ipaensis. The sequence goes on along the minus strand of NC_142437.1, from coordinate 92,464,737 downwards.
ATGTATTGAATCTAACCTAACTTAATCAACCTAAATCAACTAAGATTAGAAAAATAACCCTGAACTAACTTTGAAACTTATTCAAAATTGAAATTAAAATTCTAACCAAACCTAAACTAAATTAAACTGAAATTAAACAATTAGCAAACAATCTCAGTAACAATTTCTCAGCAAAATAGTCATCAACGCAGGAAATAACAAAATTAATGAATTCAAAACACTTGAACAATTCAAAACCTAACGTATTGAATCTAACTTAAATTAATCAAACTAAATTAAAAACCTTAAACAAATTTAAATTACAAACCCAACAATCATAATAGCATGCTTAATTACCTATGAACCAAAAGAAATCCTAATAAAAAAATTCTAGTTTTACTATAACTCAACCTAACAGAAAAAAGTAGTTTAACTAAACCAAATTACTAACAAAAAATTAAAATCTAATTAAACCATAATAAATTTATAATAGAGAAGATTAAATTAAAAATTGACAAAATCTTAAAACTAACCTTAGAGCAAGAAGAGTGGAGCAACAGTGGAAGTGGAGGTTGTGGCGGTGGAGGTGGCTCGCCGGAGTGTGCCTTGGTGGAGAGACCGGCGGACATCGCAGTTGTGGAGGCTTGACTCGCGATGGAGGCTTGACGTCGCGGCGGAGAAAGCATTGAGCACGGAGGTTTTGGCTCACCGAGAACGGTGGAGTGGTGGCGGCGATGAGGAGAGGGGGCAGAGAACCGGCAGCGACGGTGGCAGCAGTAACGAGATAGAGAGGGTGGAGATGTAGAGAGAGGAGGAAATTCAAAATGGGGGGGAGGGGGGACGAAGGTTCACGCTATCATTTAGGGCACGTTACCGTCGGATTTACCATAAAAAAATCCGATGGTAACGTTTTCATGTGCGCAAAACGCAACGTTTCACTAAACAAAGTAACCGGTAATCCGATGGCAGTGGGGCGCGCCATAATTTCCTTTTTTCTCGCCACATATTACCGTCAATCTTACCGTCGGAACAACAATTCCGATGATAATATTTGACGGTACGAGTTTATCGCCAAATCCGACGGTAAATCGACGGCAAACTCGCTGCTAAACGGTAAATCCGACAGTACTCAACGTTTTTCTTGTAGTGTTTGAAAGCATGTGGTTGAATATCTTGTTTAACAAGTTGTATCATAGGTTGTATCGTAGGTTGTTCAATAACATTTTGAACATTACTAAAAGAATCTGAAGTAGAATTTTGTTCATCATCTGTTCTCTTTTTTCTCTTGAAAAATGAGTAAATTATTTTCATCTTTGACATTTCTAGCTTAACTTGAGTTATCTAACAAAAAGAAAATTAATTCCATATATGTTATTCTAAAAAAAATTTAACCTATTGAGCAATAATAAATAATTTTAGAAACACAAATAAATAATAACAAGAGTAACAAGAATAAAAAAATTATTAATTTACCTTATTATTTTTTGTTTCAAGTCTCACTCAAAAATAATTCTATTAAAATTTTCTATCTCACTTCAACCTTTGAATTTTACTGCCACTTATAAAAAAATTAATTTAAATAAATAATGTAAGTAATATTTGACATTGTTACTAACTTAGAGAAAATTGAGTTATAACTATGTTGTGTACCCAATAATTAATATTTTTATTAACTTTTTTAATCACTTTTCTTCCCTATGTGTCTTGCTATGGAAAGAAAATTGGAATGAGATTAGAGTCAACAATCCTTTTTATATAGAAAAAATACACAAATTGTTACTAACGTTTACAAATTAAAAAAATTTGAACTTATAAAGAAAAGGCAATCAGTAGTGCCGATTTCTTTTTTCTCAGAGATTCCAACACAAATCGGCAGCACTGATTTCATATAGTGGATAAATTTTGTCTTATCTTAAATTCTTACTCACATTTTCATAATATTTTAGTTACTTCTTGAATTCGCTAATGACAGTTTATTGTGACAGTAGTCAATCTCCAAGTCAATGTATTACACTAAATTTATATAATATAAGGGTAATACAAGCTTAATTTTACAATATCAAAAAATTTTAGCCCCTTCATACTACTCCATTTTTAATTAAGTATTCATCTTTAAATATTTGCAAATTAAGAAAATTATTGAAGTAAATTAGAGTTATAAATGTTAAAAAATAAGATACAAACTTAACTTTGATGATGATGATGATGATGATATATATATATATCTAAATTTATTTTCTATCAATTAGAGCGAAAAGAAAAATGAATGACAGATTTATGGGTATATCTAAAATGAGCACAACAATTATATGCTTATTGAATATGCCACATTTATATATCGTTAGATTTTATTAGATAAAAATCAAATGCTAATATAAAAGAAGAACATTGATGGACTCTAATCAATATAGAATATTCTAGTACATAAATAAATATTTTAAATAACAATATTTTAATACACAATACTTTAAATGGCAAAATATTTTATTCTTAAATAATTAAATATAAAACATATAAATACAAAAAAGATAAATATTCTTTATTCATTAAGATTAATTAATTATTATGCAAAAATTTTTTATAATATTAAAATAATATTTTAAACTGTAACATAAAATATAAAATAATTAAATTTTATTTTATATTATTTGACAAATAATTAAATTATTATATTTAAAATTTATTAACTAATTACTTTTGTTAAAAATATTATATATAATACATGAAAATATTAATTTTTTTCATCTTTTTAATTTTTTTAGAAAAACAAAATAAATAACATAATTTTTTCCCAATTTTTTTAGACAAATTCATATATATATATATATATTAATTTTTATATATTAAATAATTATAATAATATAATAACATTAAAATCAGATAACATATTAAATTTGTTACATTAAAACTAAAAAATTATATATTTTACTCTTGAATTTAATAAAATATATTTTTAATAAATTATATATGATGAAAATTATTTTGTGAAAGATATTTGTATACCAATTTCTCATATATATAAAAGTCCGGTCAAATTAGAGAATAAAAAATTTAACTAGAAAAATAAAAAAATATTTGAAAAAAATAAAAAATAAAAATATCTTATTATAAATATATAATTATAAATATTATATATATGAAACTATAAATGTTAAATTTAAAAAATAATTTTAAATTATTATCTACTTAATATTACCACAAAATAAATATGAATAAGAAAGACTAGAGGTGAGAGTTATGAGGTGGCATATATATTAAGGAGTCTAAAGAATAAAAGAATATATATCAATCTTATATCAGTTACTATTATATACACACCTATGATATATATACATATACGTAGTTCATACATATTATTTATTCAATTTTTTTAAAAGAAATTAAAAAATTAATATTTTCATGTATTATATATAATATATTAAATAAATTATATTTTGATAAATATTTGATAAAAAATTATATTATATAATAATATTTTTAACAAAATTAGTTAGTTAATAAGTATTGAATATAATAATCTAATTATTTATCGAGTAATATAAAATAAAATTTAATTATTTCATAAACTTGCAGTTTAAAATATCATTTTAATATAATTTTTTAATATTATAAAAAAAATTGCATAATAATTAACTTTAATGAATAAAAAATATTTATAGTTTTTGTATTTATATATTTTATATTTGTAATTACGTAAGTTTGATTAATTTGGTCTTAGTAATATAAATAAATATATAATATAATAGACATGTATTTAGAATGGTAAATTCTATGGTATAGAAAGAAGATTCTTTCTGTTTTTATTGTCAAGACTCAAGACTAAAGAGTAGTGTGAGACAAGCGTTTAGAGAGAGAAGAGTTGAGGATAATATCTAATAATGTTCGGTAAGTTTCGTGTACTTTGTCCTCAGAAACATGTGAAGGGGTTATTGATTAAGGGCCTATTTGTGAAGTTTCAAAAGTTATTTTTTTTGAATTTTTGACTCATAAAAAGTAGTAATATTAATATTTGGTGTAATTTTTAAAATTAAATTGTAGTTTTTTAAGAAACTATTTAAGTGTTTATGGAGAAGTTAAAAAAAAGACTTTTCTCGTAATAAAAAGCTTTTTGTCACATTTCATTTAAAATAAGTACTTTTAGAACTAAAAAACCAAATACAAAATAACTTATTTATAAACTACTTTTGATATAAGCATTTATTGTTTAAGTTATTTTTTCAAAAAAAAAAAAATTAATTAAGCTATTTACCTGGGCCTAAGTATGATAAACATAATTATGATGATGGGCCTCAGTTTGAATAATTTTTTTGGTTTTTGTAAAATACCATCCATTTTAGGTCATGTCATATTCATAAAATGGTTATATTTTTGTTTTGCATTAAAATGTGTATTATACTTTAGATCCATTTTAGTTAAATTTATATAAGAAACATAAACAACATGAAAACGTCCCCATTTAATTTTATATAAAAAAAAATTCATCAATTGTTAATTAAGGACTAATGCATAGCCCTTTTTATTCTTTTTGCCCCCATCGAATTTTGAAAGTGTGTTTTTGTGAGTTGCTAAACTTGCAAAAAAAACTATATATATTCACCAAAGTAATCCTTCTAAACTCACATAAAATACACACATTCTTTTTTTATGAATTAATTTCTTTCATTCACACATAAAAAATTAAATTTAACTCTCAAATATTTATTAATAATTATTTATTTTAATATGTAAATATAAATATATTTAATTTTTTATATATAAATAAATTAAATTATGTATATACATTAACATATATAAATAAATTAATATATTTTTCAAAGTATATATTACTAATTAAAATTTTTATTTCTAAGTAATTATTATTCTAATCGTATTTCTACTAAATTTCAATAATTATTTCAAAAATTTTATTTAAATTAATACTTTAAATACTAAACGCATATCGCCTAAACGGTAAACACTTGTTTATAAATATTTAACGCTAAATCTTACACCGTATATCTTAAATCATAAATCTTAAACCCTTAATCTAAATCCTAAATTGGAAATTATAAACTTTAAACCCTAAATTTTTAACCCTTAATTCTAAATTCTAACAGTAAACCAAACATGCATTAAATCTAAAACCTAAACCATTCTAAATCATGGACCTTATTTCTAAATCTAATTTTATCCCTTGAGCCATAAATTCTAGTTCCTAAACCTTAAACGTCAATCTTTAACTCCAAAAACTCAACATTTGTGTATTAGCTTTTGTTTTAAAATTTTAATTAGGAATTTTTAGAATGAGATAAACATTACCTCATTTTAAAGGCAAAGACCAGATAATTTATTAATATTGTCATTGAACTCTAAATCACCTAACTAAGCAAATTACATTGCAACTATATTTTTATTAATTAATAAAAAAAAAAATTTAAATTTAGACAGAAATTATATATTTATCATGAGGAGGGAAAATTGATTAGGTGACAACTCATTATTCTTGTTTTGCTTTTTAATCAGCAGTGATATCCCCTACAACATAATCAATAAACCTATTTACATTAGTCTTTAATTAACAATTGATAAATTTTTTGTTTTTTTTTTTATAAAATTAAATGGGAACGTTTTCATTTTGATTACATTTCGTATATGAATTTAACCAAAATGGGTCTAAAGTATATGAATATTTTTTTTTGAAACAAAAAATTCAACACAGTAGGGTGGAGCATTTAGAAAGTCTAGAGTTACAATACAAATACTAAATAAAAAATTGTAGTTATCTCTGGCATTGCTATCAACAACTAGACGGAACAAAGCCAACCCACTCTTCGTAGCTCCTAATCGACTTGAAATTCTTGAAAATCCTGGCATTTTATTCCAACCACATATTTCAAATGATAGCAAAAAAGCCAATCAACCACCTGTTATATTCGTCTTTTTTTACAGGAGCTCCTGTCCAACTCTCAAAGTGTTGCTTAATGGTTCCTTATTCCGGTTTTTAGGCCAGCTCCTTCTTACTTTCTCCTTTTGCTTTGCTTGCCTTCGTTTATGTGCAAACACTTCATTCTGAGCTTGAAGAGCTAACATAATGTCGTCTTTCTCATCATATGAGACAGCCCCTGGTTCCACTGCCAAGGCCCAAACAACTCTGTTTTCAACCAAGTCTTCAAGAATTCCCAACATTCTCCAAGTTCCTGACCGCCCTATCCTCTTCAAAGTATATGAATACTTAGTACGCATTTTAATGCAAAACAAAAATATAACTATTTTGTGAATATGACATTACCCAAAATAGATAGTATTTTACAAAAATAAAAAAATATTCAAATTGAGGTCCATCATCATAATTAGGGGTGTGCAAAAAAATTGGTTTGACTGAACTGAAACTGAAACTGAATGGAAATTGTTTTAAATAAACCAATTTTTTTAAATAAAAAAAATTAACTGAAACCATAATTTTTTATAAAAACCAATTTATTAAAAATCAGTTTTTATGGTTCAATTTAGTTTTAAACTAAATTAAAACTGGTTTATTAACTTCAATCTTCAAAACTCAAAAATTTGAAAAAAAATGTGAAAAACCTAAAAACCCTAGTCGCCGTTTCAACATCCTCTCTCGTCTCTCCCCTTCTGCCGCCGCAACCAACCCACCGCTGCCACCGTCACAATCGCCGTCGTCGAACTACTCTCCATCGCTCACTATCGTCGATTTCTAGTACAGCAACAGCCAACGACATTCCTCTCTCGTCTCTCCCCTGCTGTCGCCGCTACCAACCCACCAGGCCACCACTGTTATCGTCACTGGCGCCGTCGTCAAACAACTCTCCGTAAGGCAGTTCTGCGGTTCCGGCGTTGCTCATTGTTGTCAACTTCTACAACTTCAAGTTCTAACACGGTATCGTCTCTCCCTTGCTGCCGTTGCTACCATTTCTCTCTCGTCTTTCCCTTGCTGTCGCCGCTACCAACCCACCACCACCATCATCACCGTCGCTACCAACCCCTGCTACTGCCATCTAAGTTCATAATCATATTTGTTATACTTAATCAATAACCCTTTACGTGCTTAGGGATAAAGCACACCGACCTGAACATTATCAGATATTGGCTTGGTTTGGTAAAGCTTCTCGAAGAAGTGCTTGTGCTTTTTAAAAAGCTCAAGCTCCTCATTTTGTGTTTGGTAAATAAAAAAGATCATGTGCTTGTACTTACAGCTTTTAAAAGATCAAGGTACTTTTGAAAGCACCTAAGATAGAGCTTTTCAAAGTTGGCTTGTGCTTTTCAAAATTTAAAAGTCTAATATAACCTCATATGTTAACTAATTTTCAAATTTAATGCTTGCATTTATGTCTATTATAGTATTTTTAAATTTTAAAAGTTATTTTACCAAATGCAATTGTTGTTGCTTGTAATTATTAAAAGCAATTTTTAATTTGATTTACCAAACATAAATGCTACAACTTTTAAAAAGCCACCTTTTAAAAGTTAGCTTTTATAAACTACTTTTGAAAAGTAAAAGTTTTACCAAACTAAGTCATTGTCTTTCAATTTTTCTCTCTCTAAATACTTATCGCACACTATTCTTGACAACAAAAATATACATGTGTAGAAAGAATTTTTTTTCTACACCATAAAATTTATCATTTAAAATTATATTATTTATTCTATTTTTTAATTAAAAATTAATATTTTTATGTATTATATATAATATTTAAATAAATTATATTTTTAAAATTTTTTGATGAAAAGTTATATTATATAATAATATCTTTAGTAAAAATAGTTAATTAATAATTTTAAATATAATAATCTAATTATTTGTTAAGTAATATAAAATAAAATTTTAATTCTTTAATATTTTATGTTACAATTTAAAATATTATTTTAATATAATTTTTTAATATTATAAAAATTTTTTATATAATAATTAATCGTAATGAATAAAAAATACTCATATATTTTATATTTATATATTTTATATTAATTATTTAAGAATAACAGATTATGTTGTCATTTAAAGGGTAAAACACTATAATAAGCCAAGGAGAATGAAATTTTACACAAATAAGCTAAATGGAAAACTGGTTCATGAATCCACCAATGTACATTACTATATAGTTCGAATCAGGTTCATTCGAACTCTATTCGAATTATACACAAACGCGCACACACACTAATTCGAATCATGTTGATTCGAATTACACTCACACACGCTGCACATAGTAATTCGAATTGGACGGATTCGAATTACTCATGATTTAATTCTGTCCATTTTTTTATTAAAAAAATTAATAATTGCTTAAAAAATTAATAATTTAAAAATAAAAAAATATATATATTTTATTTCATGCATTAAAAAAAAACTAACAAAATATTTTATTCTATACAAAATTTTTAAAAATGGCTTAAAAGATATTAGGAGTACTATAAAAATTTGTAATGTCCTAATAACTTAGGATATTAAAGAAATACTCTACATAGTCAATAATAATTTAGAAATTAAAAAAATATAGTTATAACCAGTATTTACCTAAATTACTAGAATATTATAAACTTTTATAATACTCTTAATATTTTTAAGCTATTTTTTTAAAATTATTTTGCATAGAAAATGGCTTAAAATGGCTTAAAATGTCCTTTGTTCTAGGCAAAATAATTTTAAAAAAATGGCTTAAAAAAATGTTAGGAGTACTATAAAAATTTGTAATGTCCTAGTAATTTAGGTAAATACTAGTTGTAACTATATTTTTTTTAATTTTAAAATTATTATTGACTATGTAGAGTATTTCTTTAATGTTCTAAGTCATTAGGACATCACAAATTTTTATAGTACTCCTAACATTTTTTAAGCCATTTTTTTTTAAATTATTTTGTCTAGAATAAAGGGCATTTTAAGCCATTTTAAGCCATTTTCTATGCAAAATAATTTTAAAAAAATAGCTTAAAAATGTTAGGAGTACTATAAAAGTTTGTAATATTCTAGTAATTTAGGTAAATACTGGTTATAACTATATTTTTTTTAATTTCTAAATTATTATTGACTATGTAGAGTATTTCTTTAATGTCCTAAGTCATTAGGACATTACAAATTTTTATAGTACTCCTAACATCTTTTAAGCCATTTTTTAAAATTATTTTGTATTGAATAAAATATTTTTTTTGGTATAATTTAAATAAATTTATTTAAAAAAATTATAAAAAAAATATTCATGAGCTATTAAAAATGCGCAAAAGAGTATTGTATGAAATTCGAATTGATAGCTCATTAATATTTTAAAGAAGTCTCGTAATAAAATATTATGTTAGCTTTTTTTTTTAATCCATGAAATAAAATATATATTTTTTAATTTTTAAATTATTAATTTTTTAATAAAAAAATGGGCAGAATTAAATTATGAGTAATTCGAATCTGGTCAATTCGAATTACTATGTGCAGCGTGTGTTAGTGTAATTCGAATCAATATGATTCGAATTAGTGTGTGTGCGCGTTTGTGTATAATTCGAATCAACATGATTCGAATTATGTGTGAATAGAGTTCGAATGAACCTGATTCGAACTATATAGTAATGTGCATTGGTGGATTTATGAACCAGTTTTTCATTTGGCTTATTTGTGTAAAATTTCATCCTCGTTGGCTTATTATAGTGTTTTACCCTCATTTAAAGTATTGTGTATTAAAGTATTTATTTATGTACTAGAATATTCTGTATTTATTAGAGTCTATCAATGTTCTTTCTTTATATTAGGTTTTGATTTTTATCTAATAAAATCTAATGATCTATATAAATGTGGCATATTCAATAAACATATAATTGTTGTACTCATTTTAGACATATTCCAAATTGATTTATTAATGGACAATTATTTACGGAAAAGGTAAAATTTTAAAATTAGACCTTTAATTTAAAATGAAAGAAGGAAAAGTAATTTAGCTAAATATCTTTCACACAAATCAGAAGGAATTATATCTAAATTTTCAAAATAATTTGTACTTTACCCAAAAATAAGGCAAGTGAGAGGAGTAAATACTGCTATATCAGATGGTTCTAGACGCAAAAAATAATGCAAATGAAAAGGATAATAACATGGTAATCCCAAACGGTTCCAGCTATGATTTCACAAACAATGCTTTCTGGCACTCACACTTTCAATCAATCACACTTTCAATCACACTAGAGTACAGAGTACTCAAAAACCTCCTTAAAGATGCATAAAAACCTCAAATTTCAACTCCAAAACCTTAAAATCTAATCTCAAATCCATCTTTATCACCATGTCTCTGATGTCACCACTTTCATCTTCTTTCCTTTTTCTCATTCTAATTCTCTTTATACCTTACACAATGACATCCAATGAGTACACTTATTATTCAGTACATGACGTTCTCCGTAGCTATGGTCTTCCAGCAGGATTGTTTCCAAACAACGTCAAATCCTATACCTTGGATGAAACTGGCTTTTTAGAGGTCCAAATGCATCACCCTTGTCTAGCTCAATATGAAACAAGAGTGTTCTTCAACAGTGTGGTAAGGACTAACTTGAGTTTTGGACAACTAAAAGTATTTGAAGGCATGTATCAAGAAGAGCTTTTCATTTGGCTACCAGTTAAGGGCATCATAGTCACAGATCCATCATCAGGTCTAATTATCATTGATATTGGTCTTGCCTATAAACACCTCTCTTTGTCTGATTTTGATAACCCTCCATCTTGCATATATCAAGGTTAGTTTAGTTTAATTTAATAATTTAATTTTGAATTTTCAAATATCATTGTTAATTTAAGCCAATCTATGACTTTGCACTAAATTGGTGTCTATTTCAATCATCTATCTGTTTAAAATAAATCAAAGAAGAAAATAAAGTAATGATTTTATACTTTGGTTTTGTCCTGAGTTTTATTACTATTTTATTATTCTATTATGTTGTTCATGGTTTTTGTTTTGAACTGAATTACGAATTATTATTACAGGTACACTTCAAATTGGTGGAAGGAAGGAACTTGCTTCCGAATACAGAGAAGAGAAGTTTGTCTATGTAAATGAATGGATATTTCTTTGTTGGTATCTTTCAATTTTTATTATCATTCTATGGAATTACCTTCATCTTTGTAGGCATGAATTTATTAGATAAATGTAAAATGTAAAATTATGGTTCTATATAATAATTACATGTATTCGAAAGAGCATCTAATATTAGCTGCTAGATAAGAAAGAATTTGAAATTTTTTTATTTAAATTATTTAAATGTAATATTTATAGAAATATATAATCTGTAACGTATTTTAGGTATTTGCATAAATTTTATACATCTCGAGTGCAGAGCTATTAAAATTATAAAAAACACAATTCGAATACTCTGTATCTAAGATACATGTAATTTAAAAATGGTTGCATAAACTAGGAGCACTGTACCGGGAATAGAGTCGTGATAAAATTTCTGTCACTGTACTCGGGATACATGCAGTTTATAAAAAATCTTTGTTTTGTTAAAATAATATTTATCTATCTTTTGTTCTTATATTAATAAAATAAAATATAACACATATGATCTAAAAATAAAATTATTTAATTTAATTATAAAAACAAAAATATAATTTATTTGAATTAAATTAGATAAATTTTGAAAGTTAAACTTAAAATTTAGTTTAAAACCAATGTAAATTATTTTCACTTTTGATATATTTTATAATTAAATTTAAATTAGATCATATTGAATTAAATTAGATTTTAAGTTTTTAACCTCTTAAATAATCGTTTTATAATTAAATAATAAAACAGAAAGCAAAGGTTCTAACTAAAGCGGGCAAGCTTATTCTTATTAGATCAGTACTGAATAGCCTACCTATCTACTACCTCAGTCTATACAAGATGCCAAAGGCGGTTGCGGATAAACTAATTGCGCGTTAGTTAAGTGGGAGTTGGTTCAGGCACCAAAAAAGGCTGGGGGTTTGGGGGTTGGGGATGCGGTGCTTCGGAACACAGCGCTCTTATTTAAGTGGTGGTGGCGATTTTCTAAAGAGGAGTGCCCCTTATGGAAGAAGATTGTATGCTCGTGTAACAACCTGAATACTGATGTAATGCTAGTAAATCAGCAGTTACTGGTTAAAGGAGGGCCCTGGAAAGACATATGTCATTTAAATATAAAAGAGCAGAGGATAAAAGACAAAATGCTTACTGGCCTGGCGATGGAGGTAGGGAATGGGAGGAGTACCCTGTTTTGGGAAGATAACTGGCTGCAAGGTGGCCCCTTGAAGGTGGCTTTTCCAAGACTATTCTCTGTTTCGAATCAGCAGGGATCGATGATAGGGGATTGTGGATTTTGGGATGGGTTTGAGTGGATATGGAACTTCCAGTGGCGGAGAGAGTTGTTCCAATGGGAGCTGGAACTTGTCCATCAACTTCATGAGCGGCTAAGACCGGTGAAGCTGTCAGATGGTAAAGATGATAATATGGTTTGGAAATTTGATAATAAAGGGGTATTTTCTACCAAGTCTGTTGTGCAGGTCCTACAGTCGGAGGCTCTGTCGGATGAGATAACGAGCTACAGTTTCACAAGTTCAGTTTGGCGAGGGATGGTACCGCCGAGAATTGAGCTTTTTGGGTGGTTTGTGCTTATTGGTAGAGTGAATACTAAGGAGAGGTTGAGTAGACTAGGCGTTATTAGGCTCAGTGATAATCTCTGTGTACTATGTAAGAAGGAGATAGAGTCTGGGGAGCATTTATTTCTCCTCTGTGAGATAACATGGCAGGTGTGGTGCAGTTGGTTGAGGTCTTTTGAGGAGGTGTGGCCTATTCCTAGAACCATAAGGGAACTGTTTAAGCGGTGGACCGGTAGGTATAAGCGATAAACAAGATCAGAAGAAATGGTTGCCGGGGTTCTTTGCAGTTATTTGGAACATTTGGGTGGAACGCAATGCTAGGATTTTTCAGAATCAGGAAACAGGTGTGGAGTAATAAGGAAGACGATGCTGAGCTACAACGAATGGACTAAGAGTGATTCTTTTGGTGGTTGATGGCGTTGCCGGAAGTTATGTTTTTTATGAAGTACTTGTTGTTTCTTTCGTTGCTCCACCTTAGTGTGTTGAGCTTATTTTGATTCAAAAAAAATTAAATAAATAATAAATAAAATATAATAAACACGCTAAAACATAATTATAGTCCAATATAAATATTAAAATATCATTTAAATTTAAATAATTACATCTTTTTTATGATCTTATCAAAGTACAAATTTAAAAGTTATTAGTTAAATAACAATTATTTCTTGATTGATATTATCATTCATAACTGAAATTATAAATCATAAAATATATAAATAATCTTTGGTCTCATCAATTATTAACAATTTAGTATTCTTTATACGAAGACAATAACAATTTATGCATAATTTTAACAAGGTTGTTAGCACAAAAATTAATTTTATCTTTAGAAATTATTTTATTAAAGATAATTAAATTTAATTTTAAAAAACTTTATATTTAAATTAATTAAGACTCTTAATAATTTTTAGGGTTAAGTATTGTTTTCGTCCTTAACGTCTTGGGTCAATATCAAAATCGTCCCCGACTTTTTTTTCGTTATTAAAATCATCCTCAACGTTAAAAAACGCTTTAAAATCATCCTTTCCCAAATTTTTGGACCAAAATACCCTCGTCATCATAAAAAAAAAAAAGAAAACAGGGGAGGGGACAGGGGAGAGGGGAGAAGGGGAAAGGGGAAGGGCGAGGGGGTAGAGGAGAAGGGAAAAGGGAGAAGGGAAGGGGAAGGGGGGGAGGGGGGACGGCGCCGGCGAAGGGGGAAAGGGGAAAGGACGCGTATGGGGGGGGGAGGGGAAAGGATGCGGGGTGGGGGTGGGGGGAAGGGGTGTGGGGGAGGAGGAGTGGGAATGGGAAAGAGGGGAGGGGATCGCCGCCGTTGGAGGAGCCGCGTCCTATCGCCACCATCGCACCAATCACCGCCGCGTTACTCAGGATCGTCACCTTGCCACAGCCACCGTCCATCGCGCCGCATCACGCCACATTTCCGTCAGGAACAGAGTGCGCACAGGGGAGGGAGACCGCCGCGCCTTCGTCACCGTTCCTTGCCGCCTCCGCCTCCGCCTCGCAACCTCGCTGCCTCGCCGCCTCGCCGCCTCCGCCATCTGCATCTGCTTTCTTGCTTTCTTGATTTCTGTTTCTGCTTTTTGGTTTGGTGTTGTTTGGTGTTGTTACTGTTGTTTGGTGTTCTTGGTGTTGGTGTTGGTTGGTGTTGGTGGTGGTGTTTGTGGTGGTGGTGGTAGTGGTGGTGGTGGTTGTGGTGGTATGGTGTTGTTGCTGTTATTTGGTGTTCTTGGTGTTGGTATTGGTTGGTGTTGGTGGTGGTGTTTGTGTTGGTGGTGTTGGTGTTGACGGTGGTTGTGGTGGTAATGTTGGTGGCAGTGGAGGTGGTGGGGTGAGGAAGGTGAAAAGGAGAATGATGATGATGAGGGTATTTTGGTCCAAGAATTCGGGGAAGGATGATTTTAAAGCGTTTTTGAACGTTGAGGATGATTTTAATAACGAAAAAAGGTCGATGATGATTTTGATTTTGACCCAAGACGTTAGGGACGAAAACAATACTTAACCCTAATTTTTATAATGATTGAGTATTTTTATATTTAAAATTTTAATAATTAGAAAACAATAAAAATTAAATAATTTTATTTTTAGATCATATGTGTTATATTTTATTTTTTTAATATAAAAATAAAAGATAGATAAATATTAACAATACACATCATCTTCTCTATTAAATGTAACTAAACAATTTGCAAATAAAATTATATTGATGTTATTTTAAATATTTTTGAGATAAAAATAAAATTTAAAATATCTCAAATATTCGAAATTAAAATAGTACTTTATCCAATATTTAATTCACTCAACTTGAATAATACATACATATTTATGTATTAATCTAATTATAGATTCGTTAAAGAGGGATGAATATATAGGAGATTATTTTTTATGTATAATTTCCTCAACAATAAGTTTGAGAGAAGGAAACAGAAGGAAAACAAGAATTAAAAAAAAAAAACTTAAAAATGGTACTTAAGAGAAATTTTTAGAGAATCATCATTAATATTGGCCAGTGTTCCAAAAACTCTAATGGATTGAACTTCATTATAAAAAAGTTATTATCAAAACAGATTTATTTTATTTCAGAAGCATGTATAATTATGTATAACAAGTTATATAGAACTTTATATTTTTATTTATGCTGCAATTGAATTTAATGATTCCATGAAGAATCATCATTTACGGTTAATTGTCATTATATTATTAAAAAAACTACTAAAAGTATCCATAAAATTTACGAACATTAACAAAAGTATTTATAATAAATTAAGAAAATTAATATTGTATCTATAAAAAATAGGTTCTGTACCATAAAAATATCTAAATTATAATTTTTTATTAATCTTTAATTTTAACAAAATTTTTAAATTACCCCATTCTCAACGTCAACTTACTTTTCCAACTTTCCATAACCCAACATGTATCTTTAAAACTCTTGTCATGAAGTTGAAACTACTCCTACAATAGATGAGGCCGAAATCAATAGTGGTGGTGGTGGAGGACCTCGATTGATTCCTGGCTGAGAAATCCACGATGGTAAGTGTTTTGTCGATTTTTAACAAATCGATGGTGATTCGATTCTAATAGTATAGGAGCGAAACCAACTCCTCTTTTGCAGGTATCAGTTTCCTATAAGTGCATCAAAGGTTCTCGAATTAGACGAGTATTAAGATAGGAAATAAGTTCAACAAGTGCGAAGGGTTAAAAGAAGTGTAAAATAAAGGATTCTAAAAGTAAAATTGAGTGAAATTGAAATGATTTGCATTGAATTTTTAAAGAAAGCGATTAAAATGCCTTCGATTGGATCAAAAGACTTTAGACATAGAAATTAAAGATACTAAAATGTAAATTGGACACGAAAATTAAACAATGCTTGAAAGATAAATTTGCTTGAAAAATAAAGTTTTGCAAGAATTATAAATGAAAAGTAAAGACAATGGAAGGAACCCTACAAAAATCGAACTCGAATGCAGACTCAGAAATTTGTTGGGGATGTGAGTGTGCTTGAGTATATTTCTGAAAAGAAGTTCCAACCCCTATTTTCTAAAACTTACTAATATTTATAGCTCACTTCCATAACCGACCATTAATTACACGATGCTGCCTTGTATGCGAATTTTTAGGTAACTGTTCCCGCTCTTTTACTCATAAGCGTTACCAATAAATTCCTAATTCAAAGAAAACCTTCGACTTCCCTATTCGTGTAACTGCTCGATTCTTCATTCGAGTAATTGTTTGATTTGTCAAGGTATTGAAATCGAGTCCGTGTCAAATAATTTTCAGCTCTCGCACGTATATCTTTTCGGCCTCTACTTCTTTTTTGACCGCATTTCGAATCAGGTTAATTTTTCGAAAGTAATTATTTCCACTAACAGTAAACTCTATTCTTTTTTTTTTACCACATTCCTTCACATAAAGAAAGCCCCCAAAATTAAGAGAAAAAAAGAGAAAATAACCGAAACGATTAAAAATTATTTTTTATGATTTTTCCTTTGATTCTTCTTGGGTATTGGTTGATTCTGTTATTAATTGACGCTGCAATCTTTTCTATTGCCTTACTAAATTTTTATAGGTACTTTTGTTAAAATTAATGGAATAAAATTTTTATTACTCTTCTATCTAAAATAACTATCCATCCTAAAACCTCGTTAAAGGACCATAAAAACCTCAAATTTCAACTCCAAAACCTTAAAATCTAATCTCAATCCATCTGTATCACCATGTTTCTGATGTCACCACTTTCATCTTCTTTCCTTTTTCTCATTCTAGTTCTCCTTATGCCTTACACAATGACATCCAACGAGTACACTTATTATTCAGTACATGACGTTCTCCGTAGCTATGGTCTTCCAGCGGGACTGTTTCCAAACAACGTCAAATCCTATACCTTAGATGAAACTGGCTTTTTAGAGGTCCAAATGCATCACCCTTGTCTAGCTCAATATGAAACAAGAGTGTTCTTCAACAGTGTGGTAAGAACTAATTTGAGTTTTGGACAACTGATAGTATTTGAAGGCATGTACCAAGAAGAGCTTTTCATTTGGCTACCAGTTAAGGGCTTCATAGTCACAGATCCATCATCAGGTCTCATTATCATTGATATTGGTCTTGCCTATAAACACCTCTCTTTATCTGATTTTGATAACCCTCCATCTTGCATATATCAAGGTTAGTTTGGTTTAATTTAATAATTTAATTTTGAATTTTCAAATATCATTGTTAATTTAAGCCAATCTATGACTCTGCACTAAATTGGTGTCTATTTCAATCATCTATCTATTTAAAATAAATCAAAGAAGAAAATAAAGTAATGATTTTATACTTTGGTTTTGTCTGAGTTTTATTACTATTTTATTATTCTATTGTGTTGTTCATAATTTTTCTTTTGAATTGAATTACAAATTATTACAGGTACACTTCAAATTGGTGGAAGGAAGGAACTTGCTTCCGAATACGAGAGAAGTTTGTCTATGTAAATGAATGGAAATTTCTTTGTTGGTATCTTTCAATTTTTATTATCATTCTATGGAATTACCTTTATCTTTGTAGGCATGAATTTATTAGATAAATATAAAACGTAAAATTATGGTTCTATATAATAATTACATGTATTCGAAAGAGGATCTAATATTAGCTGCTAGATAAGAAAGAATTTGAAATTTTTTTATTTAAATTATTTAAATGTAATATTTATAGAAATATATAATCTGTAATGTATTTTATGTATTTGACTATTTGTATAAATTTTATACATCTCGAGTACAGAGTTATTAAAATTATAAAAAACACAATTCAAATACTCTGTATTTAAGATAGATGTAATTTAAAACTTGTTGCATAAACTAAGTGCACTGTATCAGGCATAGAGTCATAACAAAATTTCTGTCACTGTACTCGGAATACATGCAGTTTATAAAAAATCTTTTTTTGTTAAAATAATATTTATCTATCTTTTGTTCTTATATTAATAAAATAAAATATAACACATATGATCTAAAAATAAAATTATTTAATTTAATTATAAAAACAAAAAAAAATTATTTGAATTAGATTAGATAAATTTTGAAAGTTAAACTTAAAACTTAGTTTAAAACCAATGCAAATTATTTTCACTTTTGATATATTTTATAATTAAATTTAAATTAGATCATATTGAATTAAATTAGATTTTAAGTTTTTAACATTTTAAATAATCGTTTTATAATTAAATAATAAATTAACCATAATTATAGTCTAATATAAATATTAAAATATCATTCAAATTTAAATAATTACATCTTTTTTATGTTCTTATCAAAGTACAAATTTAAAAGTTATTAATTAAATAACAATTATTTTTAATTGATATTATCATTTATAACTGAAATTATAAATCATAAAATGTATAAATAATCTTTGGTCTTATCAATTATTAACAGTTTAGTATTCTTTATACGAAGATAATAACAATTTATGGACAATTTTAACTAGGTTGTTAGCACAAAAATTAATTTTATCTTTAGAAATTATTTTATTAAAGATAATTAAATTTAATTTTAAAAAATTTATATATAAATTAATTAAGACTCTTAATAAATTTTATAATAATTCAGTATTTTTTATATTTAAAATTTTAATAATTAAAAAATAATAAAAATTAAATAATTTTATTTTTAGATCATATGTGTTATATTTTATTTTATTAATATAAAAATAAAAGATACATAAATATTAACAGTACACATCATCATCTTCATTAAGTGTAACTAAAGAATTTGACAGTAAAATTATATTGATGTTATTTTAAATATTTTTAAGATAAAAATAAAATTTAAAATATTAAGAACTAAAATAAAATTCATCTCAAATGTTAGGAATTAAAATAATACTTTATCCTATATTTAATTCACTAAACTTGAATAATACATACATATTTATGTATTAATCTAATTATAGATCTGTTAAAGAGGGATGAATATACAGGAGATTATCTTTGGTGTATAATTCCCTAAATAATTAGTTTGAGAGAAGGAAACAGAAGGGAAACAAGAATTAAAAAAAAATTAAAAATGGTACTTACAAGAATTATTCGAAAAAAATATCATAGTCTAGATAAGAGAAATTTTTAGAGAATCATCATTATTATTGGCCAGTGTTTCAAAAACTCTAGTGGATTGAACTTCATTATAAAAAAGTTATTATCAAAATAGATTTATTTTATTTCAGAAGCATGCATAATTATGTATAACAAGTTATATAGAACTTTATATTTTTATTTATGCTGCAATTAAAATTAATGATTCCATAAACAATCATCATTTACGGTTAATTGTTATTATATTATTAGAAAAAATTACTAAAAATATCTATGAAGTTCAACGAATATCAACAAAAGTATCTATAATAAATTAAAAAAATTAATGTTGTATTTATAAAAAATGGATTTCGTACTATAAAAATATCTAAATTATAATTTTTTGTTAATCTTCTAACAAAATTTTTAAATTATCCCATCCTCAACCTCAACTTACTTTTTCAACCTTCTATAACTTAAGATGCACCTTTAAGATTCTTGTCTTTTAAAACTTTTGAAAAATCGGTATTGATTGATTTTGTTATTAAGTGATGCTGCAATCTTCTATTGCCTTACTAAATTTTTATAGTACTTTTATTAAAATTAATGGAATAAAATTTTTACTACTTTCCTATCTAAAATAACTATCCATCTTAAAATTTAATCTGTTCTAAATATTTTTTTCATTAATAAAAATAATTAATACTATTTGTTTATTATTAACTCTACTAAAAAGGAGAAACTAAGTAAAATACTTATAATTAATACTATTTTTATTGGTATTGAAATTATTTTAAAAATTAAGAATCTGTTTTTAGAAACATGTATAATAAACAAATATATTCTAATTTATTTATAAAAATATTAGAAGATAGATTGTAATCTTGTCATAATATTAAATAAACAATTTTTTGTAATATTCGAATACAAATTTAATATCGACCTTTTTATTTGTTCCAGTGGAACAAAACAAATGATGTCGAGCTAAGAGCATTCTCATTTTCATATACTAGAAAAAATAGTGGATAGAAGAATCCACAGCTAATTTAATTATATCTTTTTGATTGAATTATTTAGCCTCACTCATTATCAATAGAATCAGGACACTTCCAACAAAAAATATATCGACGAGTTAGTGCTGAGCTAGCTGAAAATTAAAATTTACCAGGAGTTTAGTCTAAAATTATCGAAAAATTAGTTTTTTATGATTTTCTAGTTGGGTTATTAAAATTTTCTATAAATATTTTTTATTTCATTTCTTTTTAATTAATACCATACTAATTCATCTAATTCAAATATATTCGCATTTCGTAAGTCTATTTTATTTGAGCGGTATAATGTATTCTATGCATAATAAATACAGAATACTCTGTCAATCACCCAAATAGGGAAATTATTACCTTATTCTTGTTAAGGGGATAAAAAAAATATAGATAAAATAAATAGTGATCAATATTATTTGGGGTTAAAATTTATTTGTCCATTACGGTATTACTTACTTATAGAATTTAATGATAGTAATACTTAGAGTCAAAATTTGTAGATCTTCTTGAATTTTGACTCTAAGTATCACTACCATTACATCCTATATGTAAGTAATACCGTAATGAAAAAAAAATATGTAGTAGAAAAAAATAGTGTATAACTTTGTTTAGGTTAACATACATAAATTTTGATTTTGAGCATATAACTTTGTTTAGGTTAATAAATACATACATTTCAATTTTTTGAGTATATATATATTCCAGTAAAATGTATGTAAGAAAAAGGTTTTAGAATAAAAAAGAATAAGAGAGATTTTGAGAAGAATTAAAGGACAGAGATAATTTTATTAAAAAAAATTTTTAAGAAGAAAAGATACAATTACTAATGTTTTGTTTGTCAATTACATTTCTATTAAAATTAGTAGTATCAAAAAATATTTCAAATTTAATATTATGAAGAAAAAATAAAAAAAAATTATATAAAGACTAGTTTGACTAATTTTTAAAATTTGAGGGATGAAAATGACTTATGTCTGGAGCTTCAAAGACTATTATGACTATAAAAATCTTTTTTACATGTCAAGTGACACGTGGCGTTGACCTGGGTATGCCATGTGTCACTAACCTGCCACGTAGCACTGACTTGCCACGTGGCGTTGACCTGCCATGTGGCGTGCCACGTCATCACCCAACTGACAGAATGACTAATTTGACTTATTTTTTATCTTTCAGGGACTAATTTGATTAAAAAAATCATTCGGGGACGAAAATGAAAATTACGTAATCTTTCAAAGACGAATTTAAGTATTAACCCATATTATTTGATTCCCTTAAACCAATTTTTAAAACGTAAATTTTCTATTTTTAATAATATATACCTCATCTTAAAATTGTATGTTTTGAATGATATGTTAACCATTATATCTTAGGATGATTTATTTTTTGAAATGCTCTCAAGAAATACACAAAAATTGTTCTAGGATAACGAGCTTTTAAAATCAACATAAATTATCCTAAGATGTGATGATGGTTTACACGTTTTATACCTAAAATATATTAGAAAAGAATGATTTATGTGCAAAAACTAATCCTCACTAACTTAGAACGATTTATATGCAACTTCTAAATGCACAATAGAATATGACGATTTATAAGCAACACAATTTATAACCATAAAATTTTTTACTTTATAAGGTATATAATATATATATATTTATTGTTAGATAATTTTAAAGTTAAATAATAATCTAATATTAATTCTTTTATAATAAAATTTAAGATAAATAAAAATAAAAATAAAAAATTTATACATAGATTGTGTTGAATTAACTATAAATCCTATTTAAAAGTACGTTATACAACGATAAAAAATTCTTTTTAAGTGTATGATAAATATTTCTATAAATATTTGGAGTGGCCTTCTAATTACAAGGGAGAGAAATTGTGACGTCTTATTGTGTAATTTAGGGTTGTCAAACGGGTTAGTATGATCCATTTAGGATTGGTCCGTTAAATTCGCGGGTTAAATGGATTGGCTCATTTAAGTCCGTTTTATTTCCGGGCCATAATTTTTTAGCCTGGACCGTTTATGGTCAGTTCAATGGGTTAAACAGGCCAGTCTGTTTATCCTTTTATTTTATATTTTGAAAAATATTTTTTTAGTTGATTGGTCAGATTTTCGGGTCGGATTGGAAGAAATATCGGCTAAAAGTGCTACTTTTTTTTGAAAAAAATGTAAAAAAAAAAATAAACAGGCCACCCGTTTAGTCCGCGGGCTAACCCGTTTAGCCTGAAATTTAAACGAGCTTAATTTTAGAGGAAAAGTCCGCCCATTTAAATCGATAAACGAGTTGGTCCGATAGGTTTAACCCATTTTAATGGCTCTGTAATTGAAAGTTGCACATAAATCGTTCTAAATTATTGAGAATTAGCTTTTGCACATAAATAATTTTAAAAGTTTAGAGGACGATTTATCATTTAGGTATATTTTTTGAGAATATTTCAAGACATAAATCGTCTTAAAATATAACAATTAACATATAATTTAAAATATACGACCCTTGAACAATTTATATATTATTAGAAATATGCAATTCATGTTTTAAAAATTAGTTTAAAGAAATCAGATAATATTGGTCATTTTTTATTTTATTTAAATAAAAAGCCAATTATTTTGGTTAGTAAATTTTTTTTTCCGCAGCTTAGCTTCCTATTACATTTAGAAATTGATGATATCGAATGTTGTTATATAACTTAAAATATGAAAAATATTATACATTTTTATAAAATAATTAAAATGGTTTCTAATAAATTATCGCCTAATCTTATATCAATATCAATATATATTATAATAACTTTAGGCTAGTTTCTTCATCCCCACAACCCTAGTTCGATTACCCCTATTTAACGAATAAATAAACACTTAAATTAGTCTTTAAAAAAAATTTTATTTTTAATAATTTTTTTTAAAACATTTTTAAAAAATTCTTTTGTCGAACAAATTTGTCCATCCATTATTTTGAAAAAGAGTAATTTATCTTATAATAATATTTTTATAATTTAATTATTGAGTAAAGTATTGTTTTTGTCCCCAATATTTGGGGTAAGTTCCAAAGTTATCCTTAATGTTTCAATCGTCTTATTTAAGTCTATAACGTTTTAAAATTGGCTCAATGTTGTCCTGCTGTTAGAGATCTGTTAATAAAATTGACGGCGGGACAAAATTGAGACGCTTTTGAAACTTTAGAAACTTAAACAGAACGAAAACGTTGGTGACAAAAACGATACATAGGAATAAATTTTAATTTTATCCTTTAATAATATCAATTTTTTACTGTATATAATATTTAATTATTTTTTAATCACATCTAATTAAATTACACTTAATCATACTACTTTCATTCTAAATAAATTTTTTATATTTTTAATTTTTATATTAACTTATAATTGTAAGTGTAAAATTATAAAAAAAATAAATTTATTTAGAATGAAAGTAATGTGATTAAGTGTAATTTATTTAGACGTGATTAAAAATAATTGAATACCATGTATAGTAAAAAATTGATATTATTGAAGGATAAAACTAAAGTTTATTTCTATGTATCGTTTTTGTCCCAATGTTTTTGTCCTATTTATGTTCCTAATGTTTCAAAATCGTCTCAATTTTGTCCCGCCATTAATTCTATTAATGGATCCCTAACGGCAGGACAACATTGAGTCAATTTTGAAACCTTAGGGATTTAAATAGGACGATTAAAACATTAGAGACAATTTTGGAACTTATCCCAAATGTTGGGGACAAAAACGATACTTTACTCTTTAATTATTTTATATTAAAATTTATTAGGTACTTATTTATCTAACATTCATATTAAAATTGATTGAAAATAATGGAGAGAGTAATTTGTCTGAAAAGAATAATCCTCAAAAACTTTTAGAAAATAAAATGTATTAAAAATTAAAATATCTAATTTAAAAACTGTTCATACTCTAGTCCAACGCTAAGACCCAAGTCTAAAAGAAAGGCTCAATCCAAGGAATTGGCCCTCATTTCACACCAACTTTCCCCTAGAAGTCGGTTCCAACCACGACCTGTTCTAAGCAAGTCGGGAACGAAGATTAGCTGGCAGATAATACTAAAATAACTGCCCCTAAAATCTCTCAGCCCACTTTCAGGAGTCATATCTCAACCTCTCTAAGATAAAGGGACGGTTATTCACCTTAGAAGGTGGAACTACTTCAACGGTGGTTATTGGCTCTCACTATAAATACACTGACACCCCTCAGGTATCTCTAAGTCCCAATACTCTCTAGACCTGCTTACACCCTTGCTGACTTAGGCATCGGAGTGTCTTTGCAGGTACCACCCCCCATTCACTTACACCCACAAATCAGACGGAGGCCCCAAAGGCGCGAGCCCCTTCGAAGGCTTTCCTCCTCAGACAATTGGGCCAACCTAATGAGTCCAGCCCACTAATCTCCAGTTACCCATCGTAAAATTGGTGCCGTTGCCGGGGACCCGAAAGATCAACTAGTAATGGCGGACAATTCACCAGAGGATGGTCACACGGCATTCGATTCAGAACAAGAAAATCTGAACACCAGAAATAATGACGCAGACCTAACCCTCCACCAGGGAGCCAACGACCAGCACAGAGAAGGCACCTCGGGACTTAAAAATTTGAAGGTGAACTCCTCGGATGGACGCTAATCAGGAAAGGAAGGGCCACCCCATGCAGCCGAGCTAATGGGGTTAGTCCATGGTCACCAAGGTCGTTTGGAACAGTTGGAACAGGAATTAGAACGACAACGAGAGGCGGAGCGAAATCTAAGGGAAGAGATAGAGCGGCGAAGAGAGTTAGAAGAAAAACTCTTGAAACTAGAATCCTCCCTTAGAAGTCGGAACTCCTGTGGCGACCGAGAAGAGTCGCCATTGGGATCGGAGGAGAGGATCCATTCAATGAGGACATAATGAGGGCAAAAGTTCCAAGAAACTTCAAAAGCCCTGATATGAACTTCTATGACGGAACCACGGACCCGAAGCATCATTTAAGCAATTTCAAAAGTCGGATGTACCTGGCTGATGCTTCTGATGCAACTCGCTGCAAAGCTTTCCCGACCACCCTGTCAAAAGCGACTATGAAGTGGTTCGATAGCCTCCCTCCAAGGTCGGTTAATAGCTTTAAGGACCTCTCGAGAAAGTTCTTAACGAGGTTCTCTATCCAGAAGGATAAAGTAAAGCACGCACCGAGCCTCCTAGGAGTAAAACAGGAGGTCGGAGAATCTTTGCGGGACTACATGGAAAGGTTCAATAAAGCGTGCTAGTAAATGGACTTAGAGAAAGTCCCTTCTCGCAGTCCATATCAAAAAGGTACCCCACCTCCTTGAGCGATGTACAAGAAAGAGCAGAAAAATACATCAACATGGAGGAGAATGCCAGATTACGAGAGCCGAGTTGGCGACCTGGGCACCCCCACTCGATAAAAGAGAAGGAAAGGGAACCCAAGAAAAAAGAGGAGGTCGGTCTCGACCGACCGAGGAGATATCACTCTTATACTCCTCTAAAAGTTTCCATAGTGGATGTATACAGAGAAATCTGCAATACCGAAAGACTGCCGCCTCCTAGGCCCATCAAAAATAAAAAGGGAGGAAGCCGCAGTGATTACTGTGAGTACCACAAGATGTATGGTCACTCAACAAACGACTTCTACGACCTCAAAAATGTGATAGAAAAGCTGGCCAGGGAAGGCCGACTTGACATATATCTCATAGAAAGGTCGGACAATCATGGGAAAAGAAAGCGAGATGACGGAGACAGAAGAGACCCACCACCACAAACCCCCGAGAGACATATACATATGATCTCGGGCGGATTCGCGGGAGGGGGACTCACCAAGTCATCTCGTAAGAGACACCTCAAGCGAGTTTACCAGGTCGGGAGCGAAGCACCCGACCTCCCAACCATCTCATTTACAAAGGAGGATGGGCAAGGAGTAATCCCTGGATATGATGATCCAGTGGTGATAACCATGATCCTGGAAAATGTCCATCTCCACAGAACTCTAGTAGACCAAGGGAGTTCAGCAGACATCCTTTTCAAGTCCGCGTTTGACAAACTAGGGTTGGACGAAAAGGAGTTAAGGGCTTACCCTGATACCCTGTACGGACTAGGCGACACGCCAATAAAACCACTAGGATTCCTACCCCTCCACACGACCTTTGGAAAGGGGGAAAAATCTAAAACTCTGAGCATAGACTTTATAGTCATCGACGTGGGGTCAGCATATAATGCCTTGATTGGTAGAACTACCCTAAATCGACTCGGAGCAATAGTGTCTACCCCTCACCTTTGCATGAAATTCCCAACATATGCGGGGATAGCAACGGTACGGGGAGACCAGAAATTGGCAAGAAAATGCTACAATGAAAGCCTGAACCTGAGAGAAAAAGGCAAGGAAATCCACACCATAGAGCTCGGCGGCGCGAGAGCCAAAGAAGAGCTGCAGCCACAACCAAGGGAAAAAAATGAAAGTACAGGTCGGCGAAGAGGAAGAAAAAAATACCAACATAGGAGCCAACCTAGAGGAAAACTTAAAACAAAGGTTGATAAAGCTCTTAAGAGACAATTATGAACTCTTTGCCTGGAAAGCTTCCGACATGCCAGGGATAGACCCCGAGATCATGTCCCACAGACTCTCAGTATATCCGGGGTCACGACCTGTACAGCAGCGAAGGCGTAAACTCGGTCCAGAGAGAGCTCAGGTGGTGGAAGAACAAGTACAAGCGCTTCTAGAGACTGGCTTCATCAGGGAAGTCAAATATCCGACGTGGCTAGCAAACATAGTACTAGTCAAGAAGCAAAACAGCAAGTGGAGGATGTGCGTCGACTATACCGACCTGAATAATGCATATCCCAAAGACCCATATCCACTCCCAAGCATTGATACTCTAGTAGACTCTAGCTCGGGGTATCAATACTTGTCGTTTATGGATGCCTACTCGGGATACAACCAGATCCCGATGTACAAGTCGGATCAAGAAAAAACATCATTCATCACGCCTAGAGCAAACTACTGCTATGTGGTCATGCCCTTTGGGCTAAAAAATGCTGGGGCCATATACCAAAGGCTGATGAATAAGGTGTTCGCTCCCCACATCGGGAACTTAATGGAAGTCTACGTAGATGATATGCTGGTGAAAACCAAGGAAGAAACCGATCTCTTGACAGACCTCTCGCAAGTCTTCAGCACCATAAGGTTACATGGGATGAGGCTAAATCCCGCAAAATGCACCTTCACGGTGGAGGCCGGAAAGTTTCTAGGATTTATGCTAACCCAGAGGGGAATCGAAGCAAATCCCGACAAGTGCAAAGCTATCCTAGAGATGAAAAGCCTGACTTGCTTAAGAGAGGTTCAACAATTGAATGGTCGACTTGCAGCCCTCTCCAGGTTCTTGGCAGGATCAGCATTAAGATCCCTTCCACTGTTCTCTCTACTAAGAAAGGGATGCCAGTTCGAATGGACTCCAGAGTGCGAAGAAGCATTCCAGGAGTTCAAAAGGTTCTTGAGCCAACCTCCAATCCTGACCCGACCTCTAGTTGGGGAAGAGCTCGTCCTATATTTGTCTGTAGCAGACAAAGCTGTAGCATCAGCCCTGATACAAGAAGATGAGGTCGGGCAGCATCCCGTATACTTCACCAGCAAAGTTCTACAAGGCCCTGAGCTAAGGTACCACAAACTAGAGAAGTTCACCTACTCTTTAGTAATAGCCTTGCGAAGGTTACGACCTTACTTCCAAGCTCACACAATAAGATTCCGAACGAACCAACCCATGAATCAAATCCTCCAAAAGACGGATGTTGCGGGGAGAATGGTTCAGTGGGCAATAGAGCTCTCCGAGTTCGACTTGAACTACGAAACCCGGACGGCAATTAAAGCCCAATGTCTCACCGACTTCATAGCGGAATATGCGGGAGACCAAGAGAAAAAGCCAACTACGTGGGAACTATACGTAGATGGATCCTCAAACAAGACAGGAAGCGGTGCAGGCATAATAGTGGTTAATGAAAGGGGAACACAAATAGAGGTTTTCCTCAAATTTGAATTCTCAGCTTCTAACAATCAAGCAGAATATGAAGCCCTGATCGCAGGTTTAAAGTTGGCAGAAGAGGTCAGTGCAACAAAAGTAGTAATATTCAGCGACTCTCAAGTAGTGACCTCCCAAATAAATGGAGAGTATCAGGCCGAAGACCCAAATATGAAGAGATACTTAGAAAAAACTTTGGAACACCTCAGGCACTTTGCAGAAACCGAGATCAGACATATAACTCGGGATCTTAACAGCAGAGCAGACGCCCTTTCCAAGTTATCAAGTACCAAACCAGGAGAGAATAATAGAAGCCTGATCGAGGAAACTCTCCAAGAACTCTCTGTAGTAAAAACAGAGAACAAACAAGATGTCCTTGAAATCACCGGGTTAAACCTTGGATGGATGAATCCCTTGGTCGAATACCTAAAATTCGACATCCTCCCCAAAGAGGAAAAAGAGGCCAAGAAAATCCGGAGGGAAGCACAATACTACACTTTGGTGAAAAATATCCTCTATAAAAGAGGAATATCAACACCATTGCTGAAGTGCGTACCGACCTCAAGGACCACTGAAGTACTAGAGGAGGTTCATAATGGGATCTGTGGAAACCACCTCGGAGCCAGATCGCTAGCCAGGAAAGTAATCCGAGCTGGGTTCTACTGGCCGACCTTGCAGAAGGATGCCACAGAATTTGTGAAGAAGTGCCAGCCATGCCAGATGCACGCAAATTTCCACGTGGCTTCCCCCGAGGAGCTCATCAGTATAACTTCCCCATGGCCCTTCGCAAAATGGGGAATGGATCTGTTAGGACCTTTTTCCCAAGCCCCAGGACAAGTAAAATACTTAATTGTGGGAATAGACTACTTCACAAAGTGGATAGAAGCAGAACCACTAGCTACCATCACGGCCCAGAGAAGTCGAAGGTTCCTCTACAAAAATATTATCACAAGGTATGGGATACTTCATTCCATCACCACAGATAATGGAACCCAGTTCACCGACTCTACCTTCAGAAGCCTGGTAGCCAGTATGAAGATCAAACACCAGTTCACCTCGGTGGAACATCCACAAGCAAATGGACAAGCCGAGGCAGCTAATAAAGTCATACTGGCAGGATTAAAGAAAAGGCTACAAGACGCAAAAGGAGCTTGGGCTGAGGAGCTCCCCCCAAGTGTTATGGGCTTACCGGACGACACCACAATCTGTCACAGGGGAAACACCCTTCCGACTTGTCTATGGCGTGGAAGCCATAATACCAGTAGAAATCGACGAACAAAGTCCAAGGGTGATCTTCCATGATGAGGTCGAGAACATACAGGGGCACAAAGAGGAACTTGAATTGCTCCCCGAAGTCCGAGAACAAGCCCAGATAAGAGAAGCGGCATTGAAGCAAAGAATGACTACCAGATACAACAAAAAAGTCATTCGAAGGAGTTTCACCCCAGACGACTTGGTCTTAATCAGAAACGACATTGGAGCCAACAAATCTGGGGAGGGAAGCTCCCTGCTAATTGGAAGGGACCATACAAGACTAGTGAGGTCTTAGGAAAAGGTTATTACAAAGTGACTGACTTAAACGGCACCGAGATACCTAGGTCATGGCATGCTTGTAATATGAAAAGGTACTACAGTTAAAAGCGAACTCCACTCCCTGATGTACTCTTTTCCCAACTTCATGGTTTTTTCCCAAAAGAAAAGGGTTTTTCCTGAAGGGGGTTTTTAACGAGGCATCACAGTAGAGACTAAGGGATCATAAATAGTCAAAAACCCTTAGTAGCAGTAAAGTACCTTCGCAAATAAATAAAGATCTTTTATCTCTTATAAATTCCTTCTCGCTTTCTTTCTTTCTACGAAACGCGCTGACTTAAGCTCGACAAAGCGTGAAAATCCCATGAACCGACCTAGATGGTCGTCAGGATAAAACGACGAGGTACAAGTCGGTGTAAAGAGGTTATAAAGGTCGATCGTGATAAACTCAAAAATTATCTGACTTACAAGTCGGAAAAACCGAGAAACAAAGAAATGCATCTCAAAAATAACCTAAGTCATAAGAGCTCAATAAATCAAAAAATTGAGTATAAGGAATACCAAAAAGAGACCAGAAAACCTATCGAAAGCACTATGGCAAAGGCTGTCCCAAATCCTTAAGAAAAATTTAAGAAGGGACAGTCAGCCAAGAAAAAGGTTTTTCGAAACAAAGATCAAAAAAAGGTTTTTTCGAAACCTAAAACAGAAAAGCATGCGCACAACAGACAGAGAAAGGTAACTTAAACCCTTATCCAAAAAAGGTATCTTTTTGTTAACGGCCATAAAAGGCCAAGAAAATGTCAGCAAAATACCACCACAGCATAAAAATAAATAGTTTAAAAAAGGGAGGACCCACAGGCCGGGCCCCCATATAGCCACAATAAATTTTTCAGTTAGGAAGGACGTCACCACCAGAGCTGGGAGGAGTAGTCGGAGCACCACCAGAGTCAGGGAGAGTAGTCGGAGCACTATCAGGACCAGGAAGAGAAATATCCATAGGAGACGGAGTGGAAGTTCCAGGAGCCTTTGAAGAACTCAGGGCATCTTTTGGTCGGGGAGGGGACTCCATTATCCTCTGCCCCCGAGTCTTTAGATCAGACTCGGTGACATATTGGGGAGAGGGATGAGAAACGATAGCTCCGTCGACCACAATCTTATCCGGATCCAAAGGAGAGAGATCCAGGTCGGGAGCAAGAACCCCGACCTGTTCTTTAAAGATCCTCCACGCTTCTTCAGCCTCGTCAGCAATGGAGTCCTCCAACTCTGCATAGGCATCCTGAGCTCTCACCAAATCCTTCTTCACCTCCACAAGGTCCTCGAACAAACTTGAATAACTCTCCTGCACCTTCTCCCTCAGGCCCTCCGCCATGGAACACTGGGCCTGCAACTTCCTCTCCCTCTCCTGGAGACCATCCCTCTCCTCCTTCAATTCGGTGACCTCCTCCCTCAGCATCTTCTCCTGCCCTTGATATAAGAGAAGCCTCCCTTCCAACTCTTCAACCCTCGAGGATGAACCCAAGGAGCTAAGGGGAGTCTTCTCAAAAATATCCAGAAACTTAGTGCACACTCCTGTCGCCCTGATACTCTCCTGAGCTAGAATAGTAAGGTGGTTTCGAATAGAAGCATCATCCATACCTATACGAGTATGAGGATAGATATGCTTCCGAACAAACTGAGGCGCATCCACCTTGGCCTCACCTTCAAAAGAAGAGCTAGACTCTAAAGTCTTGCGCTTCTTCTTTTCTGGCTCAGGGGAAGATCGGGGAGGAGGGGGCGACAGAGAGGAGGCTGAGGAAGAAATGACAATAGGTCGGGTGGGGGTCCCCAAATTGTGAGAAGGGGGAAGGGGAAGGAAGAGAAGAACCAGCTGCCCTGGCGCCGCTGACTTTGGCGCGGGACCTCGCCTTGGCCTCCTGAACTCTCTGGTAAGACTCCCTGGACTTCTTCTTCGCCATCTCTGTAAAAGCAGTTAGGAAGCTAAAGTTAGTAAAACAAGTCAGAGAAAACAAGTCGGATGATATGATAAACAAAACAAAAATCTACCTAGTTGAGCCTGGACAAAGGTCGGAGACCCCTGGAGAAACTTTTTTGTATCCAGGTAGGGGGCTCTCACCCATACTTCTTGGAGGAACCCCACAATGGCCGCCTCCACCTCATCCAAATCATCCAAACTATGTTTCTCACAAGGAGAGGCCTCTAGCCAGTACAGGAGAAAGCGAGGAGAAGAATTCTCATCCAGGAAAAAGGGGTGGTGACCCTCTATAGCTTGAACTTTGAAAAAAAAAAATTTGAAGTCATGGAAGGACTCGTCAAAAAGAGTGAAGACTCTCCGACCTTGTATAGCCCGGAAAGACACCCACTGTTGTTTGTTATTTTGCCCACTGAAGGGTTTAGTCATGTGAAAAAGATAAAAGAAAATCCTCAGAGAAGTCAGAAAGTCTAAAACATGGCTGATAAATTGGTAAATTTTCAGAAAATCCCAAGAATTAGGGTGAAGTTGGGTAGGAGCAATGCGGCAGTGACATAAAACAGCTATCTCAAAGTCGGAAAAAGGAAGGAAAACACCCAAGCGGGTAATCATGCTTTCATACATATAGAAAAAATGAGGGGCTGCCTCAGAAGCCCTTCCAAAACAAACCCGGTCTTCCGGACCCGAGGCAACCAACTCATACTTCGACTCATCCACATCAGAAGCACAAATTCTGTGATGAGTGTGAAGGTTGGTGATGAAGTCAGTATCTACAAAAGGTTCTTCCCCCAGAACCGTGACATCCACCCATTGAGCAAGGGTTTCTACAGAAGACATTTTTTCCTAGAAAGGGATAGTGAAACCTACAAAGAAAAAAGAAAAAAAAAAGGATAAAAAACAGGTTCCCTAAGGGCCTGGAATCAAACAAAACAGAGTCAGTAGGAGCCTACGAGCCAACCCTCCTCTCTAAAATAAAAACATGCAAACGAAAGCACTTCGTAAAAAGAGAGTAAAGAAAAACTAACCTTTGCTTGAAAAAGGATAGGGGCAGAGAAAGAGGAATTCCTTCGAACAAGAGCTTCTTTCGAACAGAGGAGAGGAAGTGTGAAAGTTTTCGGAAACGAAGCAAGGAAAGAGAGGGAAAGTATTTATAAAAACATTAGGGGCATAATGGTAAAAACGGAGGTCGTCATTTAAAGAGAGGCACCGTTCCCAATGTAACTGATCCCCGCGTATGAATACGCAAATTCCTAACGAACGCGATGTTTGATTAGACGCGACTGTTGAGAATTTTTAAAAAACACGTCGGTTCTGAAAAATCACGTCGGTTCCTTATCAGGTCGGCTATGGTCCCGAGTTAAAATACTCGACCCCAACCCTTAAAAGAAATTGGGCTCGAGTAGGGGCACTGTTTATACCCTGACCCAACGCTAAGGCCCAGGTCTAAAAGAAAAGCTCAATCCAAGGAATTGGCCCTCATTTCACACCAACTTTCCCCTAGAAGTCAATTCCAACCACGACTTGTTCTAAGCAAGTCGGGAACGAGGATTAGCTGGCAGATAATACTAAAATAACTGCCCCTAAAATCTCTCAACCCACTTTCAGGAGCCATATCTCAACCTCCCTAAGATAAAGGGACGGTTATTCACCTTAAAAGGTGGAACTACTTCAACGGTGGTTATTGGCTCCCAATATAAATACACTGACACCCCTCAGGTATCTCTAAGTCCCAATACTCTCTAGACCTGCTTACACCCTTGCTGACTTAGGCATCGGAGTGTTTTTGCAGGTATCACCCCCCATTCACTCACACCCATAAGTCGGACGGAGACCCCAAAGGCGCGAGCCCCTTCGAAGGCTTCCCTCCTCAGATGATTGGGTCAGCCTAACGAGTCCAACCCACTAATCTCCGGTTACCCATAGTAACAAAAACTAATTTAAGTATTTAAAAAAAAAAATCAACAAAGATGGTGTATGGGTATTTTGCAGCCTACATTTAGTAAGAAGCAACGACATATCTATTGATGACATCTCAATCTTTGGTGACTTCAACATACCAAACAATGATGGAATAGACATTGAGGACTCAAACAAACACATTAATCACACGGTGCCACATTGACACAGGGGACGATGCAATTTCTCCAAGGTCATCAACAGGTCCTGTTCACAACATTACAGCCACAAACTGTTGGATTAGGACCAAATCCTCTGCAATAAAACTTGGTAGTGCTAGTTTCTTTGATTTCAACAATTTTCTCTTTCACAATATTACTATTGTGGATTCTCATAGAGGCCTTGGATTCCAGATTCCTGATGGAGGTATCTTCTTTTATTTTTCTTTCTTTCTTCTATTAAATACATTCTCAAATTTAGTATTAGAACACTTTTTTTGGAGTTAGGATTAAGAAAATGATTTTTAGTAGAAATTCTTAAATACTCCATTATATATATATATATTCCTCTGCACTCAGGAACGGATTTACAGGACGAGTGGAGGCATTCTCCAGCTTTTTTTTTTAAAATTAATAATAATAAGTTATTAAATATGATTTAATTTTTAAAAAAATTATTTAGTATTTAGTCTAGTATAAATAAAAATTTAATCTAATTTAAATATTAATAATTTTTAATATCTAAAAAATAAGTAATATTAAAAAATCTGAAAAAGATATTATTACTAATATTTTTTAATTAAATAAAATTTTTTAAATTTCATAAAGTGGATTCTTTTTCTTATTGCAACCGTCTTTCTTGATTCATTTGGTATTAATTCTCGCTGTTTTAACTGCTACAATTGAGATATATTTTTTAACTATAAATATTTTAAAGAATAACTCAGAAACAAGATGAAAGATGAATCTTTTGCTAATTGTCTTTTAATTATATTTAAAAAAAATTTGACACATATTCTATTATCGATGAATTTTATGAAATGAAGAATCGACCCCTTCGTTAATAAAAAGTACATACATATTTTTTGTATTTTAAAATATATTCTCTATTGGTATATTTTTGTAATACATCTTACATTATATAATTTTTTGCATAATTTTTTAATATTATATATGTTATTAGTTCCCTATGATAATATTTCTGAATCCGTCTCTACCTGCACTGATTTTAACCACAAAATCTATCTAAAAGTAAAGAAGAAAAAGTATAATAAAATAAAATTCAACTAAAGAATTAATTATTTTTAATCAATATAAACCCTTTTTTTTGAAATGATTCTTTTATTTTAAATTGTAAATCCTAAATCTTAAGTTTTAAACCTTAAATTTTAAATTCTAAATTTTAACACTAAACCCTATACTGTACTCTTCAAAAAGTAAAAATAAAAAAATATATAGTAAAAAATTACTAATATTAATCAATTAAAAATTAATTCTATGTAATTATTAAATAAAATATAATGCAACATTAACTTTGTGGTTTAAAATTAAAGTGATTATAATTTGTTTTCCCTCAAAATATATATATATATATATATATATATATATATATATATATATATATATATATATATATATATATATATAATAGAACTTCTCGTATTTATGTTCTTCCTCTAGTATCAACTGTATCGACATAACATATCTCATTTTAACATTATCTTAACTTCTATCTATTTAAAATATCTACATGTATTTGTCTTCCCATGCATAAACAAGTGAACAAAAATAACATGAAACTATGAAAGCATATCCATTACCAATTGTTATAGTTTATATCACATGAGAATTTCACATTAATGCATGGATTATTTCAATTAAAATAAGATGCTTTGAACTTTTTTGCAGGAAATGTGAGTGACATTGTCTTCTCAAACATAAACATAATAAGCACAAGATACTATGACCCATCATGGTGGGGTAGAGCTGAGCCTATATATGTGACAACATGCCCAAGAAACTCAACCTCAAAGGAAGGTTCAATCTCAAACATAGTTTTCATCAACATATCAGCAAATTCAGAAAATGGGGTATTCCTATCTGGCTCAAAGAGAGGGTTACTAAGGAACTTGAGATTCATCAATGTGGATCTCAATTACAAAAGAGTCACCAATGATTCTGGTGGGTTATTTGAATACAGGCCACAGGATGCCAAGAATTGGTGAAACATAGAACAGTAGGGGTGATGATGGAACACATTGAAGGTATTGAGTTCAAAAATGTTAATATGAGATGGTCATATAATGATAATGATAATTTGAAAGAGTGGAATAATCCTATGGAGTTTAGGCCTTCTACTGTGAATAACATTACTTTTTCTTGATTTTCATTCTGGATTGTACACAAACAGCAAGTAAAGTGAAAAAATGGTTAGAAATTTAGGAAAGGCAATTGCTTTGTGCATTTGTAGAATAAGAAAGAATGTGGATCTTACAATGAATCACCATAGCTTTATAGCTTCTAGATTGAAAGTTTGTGATATGGATTCCCCCCCCCCCTTCCTTTTTTTTTCTCTTCTCTCTCTCTTTTTGTGATTGTAATATTAGATCACGGTCATTTTTATTAGTCTTTTTTCTTCTTCTCTTTAAGCTAATTGTTTTTCTTTTCTAATTTTTGTTTATTTTAATTTCAATTAAATATTTTTTTTTTCATTTTCAACAACTCAAGCTTAAAATTCTTAATTAAGATACTAAACTATTTATTACTTTGACCAATTATAACCGGTGTATTCTTTTTTTTTCCTACCAATATATTTACATTCCGTTGATTTAGAATTCTTTTAACATTATTCAAGATGCTTAATCCCAAAAAAAAAATAACAAACAATAAATAAATTTCTAGCTGGTGCAAAAAGCAAAAAGTTCATAGTAAGTTTTTTTAAAGGGTAAATTATTACGTTAATCTCTATATTTTTATCAAATTTTTATTTTTTTAATTAGATTCTTAAATCATTTAAATATTTTAATTAGGTCCCTACTATATATAGTACTATGATAATAATGTTTTAGCTAATGGAATATTTCGTTAGTTCACAAATCAAAGTTACCATTAATAATTATTAAATTCGTAAATATGATTCTCTACAAGATATGTCCTACCTTATTTGGAATATAGATAT
This sequence comes from Arachis ipaensis, assembly GCF_059453495.1. Lineage (NCBI taxonomy): Eukaryota > Viridiplantae > Streptophyta > Magnoliopsida > Fabales > Fabaceae > Arachis > Arachis ipaensis. Next base: position 92,427,991 of record NC_142437.1, on the reverse strand, counting down.
TTGGACATAATGTTTTAAAGGTATTTAATTTTTACTAGAAAAAAATATTTTATTATAGAAATAATGGTAAAATTGATCTCTAAAAAATTGTTCAATCATCATTTTTGTCTCCGAATATTTTTTTTTAATTAAATTAGTCTCTGAAATTAAGAATAATGGTCATTTTTGATCCACTTTCATCATTCTTAAACTTTTCACTATGATGAAAAACAAATGTTATTGAATGATTTTTCATCTACAAATAAAAAATAACAAGGAATAACAAAGAATAATATAAAATTAAAATGATATAAGTGAATATAATTAATTTAAATATAAGTAAATATAAAATTAAAATGATAATGAGTTATAATTTAAATAGCATAGTCTCTTAATATTCACCTAAAGATTGTTTGCAGATTCGAATTTCACTCCTAACTTTAAAAAAAAATATAAAATTAAAATAATATTTACAAAAATTATTGTGTAATTTTATTATATAATTAATAATTAGCATACAAAATAACAAGAAATAACACATAGTTTAATAACAACGGAAACATAAAATACAAAGAGAATCTAAGTTCAAACTACATCTTCATTTTCTATCGGTTTTATTGGCTTGGTTGATCCGGTCCGATTTTTATAACTATGCAATCAACATTTAAAATCAATGGATATCATACCACACATTCATAAAAAAAAAAAGGAACAGTGACTAAAAGACTTCGTCAGTTGTAAGAATAAATGAGATTGATGTTAAATTTTTTGGAGACTATTTTGATTAAAAAAATTATTTGGGGACAAAAATGATAGTCCATCAATCTTTCGAAAATCAATTTGACCATTAACCCGTTTATTATAAGTGAATAAAATGTTATTTAGAAAAAACAAAATTTTAAAAATATTTTAAAGGAATAAAGGGGCACTATTTGTGAACTTTTATTTTTGTATATTGGATTATGAGTGGTGAAGTCTTTAAAAGTGATCTAAATTAGGTGTTAAACGTTATTGTGGGTGTTTACAAAACGTCAGTGACGTTTTCACTTTATATAATTAAAATAATATTTTTTTTACAAAACGTCAATGACGTTTTCTCATTTTATAATTAAAAAATATTTTTTTACAAAACGTTGGTGACGTTTTGTTTTTTTATATTTAAAAAAATATTTGTTTTACAAAATGTTAGTGACGTTTTGTACTACCATCATAGCATTGTAAAATACCAAAATGAACAAATATTGTCGTATTTCACATTAAAATTATCCATATCTAAAAATTTTAGCCACTATTTGTTCCTCTAGTTTATTGAATTTGGAAGAGAAAATGCACGTTATTCTCCCTACAAGACATGTCATACGTTCCATCATCCACAAAACCTTAATCCAACAAAAACAACACCATCACCAACTAAAACTTCTTTTTCCAACTCACCCTTCAAACTCACTACATGTTCTCAGCACATTCATTCCCTCTAACAACAATCTCCAACAATCACTTCTACAAATGGCCCTTTGTGGATATGACATGAACTTCCAAGAATACAACACACTCTTGAACGAGTGTGTGATCAGAAGAGCATTTAGGGAAGGACAAAGGGTACATGCCCACATGATCAAAACCCGCTATCTTCCTGCAGTGTATCTCAGGACAAGGTTGATTGTGTTCTACGCTAAGTGTGATTCCTTGGCAGATGCCCACCGGGTGCTCGACGAAATGCCTGAACAGAATGTGGTCTCGTGGACTGCCATGATTTCTGCGTATTCTCAGAGAGGGTATGCCATTCAAGCCTTGAATCTTTTTGTACAGATGTTAAGATCAGGTATTGTTCATGAAAGTGGGCAATTTAATAAATCGGTGTTTGGTGATTTTGGAATTAAACTTGATTTTTCTTTTTCTAATATGGTGGTTGGTTTTGGCTTGTTAAGAATTCATTCTACCATGTGGTTTATATTGGTGGGAATGGTAGTTAACTTAGTTGTTAATTGTTCAGAGCTACTGGTTAGTTTGTAAATCTTTGTTGCTAAATTAACTCTAATTAGTAAACACTAATTGTTACTTAGTTGCTAAATTAACTCTAGTTAGTAAACTTTTTTTCTTTTTCCCTTTTTTTTTCATCTTACTATTGAGTGCTTGATATTTGTTGTTATGGATTTGTTTTAATGCGTGAAAGATGTGTTATTCCTTGTTACATTCTAGTTGATAATTTAGGTGTCTATATTAAGATTCTCATTTAATGAAGTCAATTGCCATTGACTAATTGTGACTAGGACTCTGTTGAATTTGACAAACACACTGCAAATCTATGCTAATTATGTTTCAATGAGGAATTAAATCATGGCAATTTTATATTTCTGTAGATCTATTGACTTTTGCTGTTTTGGTAATTGCTGTGTAATTGGTTCCCTGTGCTTATGGTAACTATGCTTTTTTTTTTTGCAGGTACAGAACCTAATGAGTTCACTTTTGCTACTGTACTTACTTCTTGTACAGGTTCTCCGGGATTCTTCTTGGGGAGGCAAATCCACTCCCTTATCATAAGATTAAATTACGAAGTGCATGTTTTTGTTGGAAGTTCACTCCTTGATATGTATGCTAAAGATGGTAAAATTCATGAAGCTCGAGACATATTTGAATGCTTGCCAGAAAGGGATGTAGTTTCTTGCACTGCTATAATCGCTGGATATGCTCAACTGGGTCTGGATGAGGAAGCACTGGAGCTGTTTCGCCGGTTACAGGGGGAAGGAATGCAGTCCAATTATGTTACTTACACTAGTGTCTTAACTGCGCTTTCTGGACTTGCTGCTTTAGATCATGGGAAGCAAGTGCACAACCATGTTCTTCGCGCTGAACTTCCGTCATATGTGGTTCTCCAAAATTCATTGATTGACATGTACTCAAAATGTGGCAACCTCACTTATTCTAGAAGAATTTTCGATACCATGCATGAGAGAACAGTTATCTCTTGGAATGCAATGCTGGTTGGTTATAGCAAACATGGAATGGGAAGAGAAGTACTTGAGCTTTTCACTTTAATGAGAGATGAAAACAAAGTCAAGCCTGACAGGGTCACAATTTTGGCCGTTTTATCTGGCTGCAGTCACGGGGGACTGGAAAACAAGGGGATGGATATATTTTATGATATGATCGATGAAAAAATCGCAGTTGAGCCAGAGCCTGAGCATTATGGTTGTGTTGTTGATTTGCTTGGTCGTGCTGGTCGGGTAGAAGAAGCTCTTGAGTTCATAAAAAAAATGCCTTTTGAACCAACAGCCGCTATATTGGGTTCCCTTTTAGGTGCTTGCAGAGTTCATTCAAATGTTGACATTGGTGAATTTGTGGGGCATCGTCTTCTAGAGATCGAACCTGGGAATGCCGGAAACTATGTTATTCTTTCCAACTTATATGCTTCAGTAGGAAAATGGGAAGATGTAAGATCATTAAGGGACCTGATGTTGAAGAAGGCTGTAACAAAAGAACCTGGAAGAAGCTGGATTGAGCTTGATCAAGTACTTCATACTTTCCATGCAAGTGATCGATCTCATCCGAGAAGAGAAGAAGTGGCTGCAAAAGTGAAGGAATTGTCTGTCATATTCAAGGAAGCAGGCTATCTTCCTGATTTGAGTTGTGTTTTGCATGACGTCGATGAGGAGCAGAAGGAGAAGATGCTTTTAGGCCACAGTGAAAAGCTAGCATTGTCTTTTGGGCTAATTGCCACACCTGAAAGCGTGCCAATCCGTGTCATAAAAAATCTTCGAATTTGTGTTGATTGCCATAATTTTGCTAAATATATCTCCAAGATATATGGAAGAGAGGTGTGCTTGAGAGATAAAAACCGATTTCATCGAATTGTTGGAGGAAAGTGTTCCTGTGGAGATTATTGGTGAGAAAACATTGGTAGAGAGCATTCAATGAAACTTCTAGGATTCAAGAAGTGTGTGGCTTTTGGATCTTTTGACGCATTCAGTGATAACACTGAAATTAGCTTCCAATTTAACGAAAGTATACAATTGCTCCAAGAACGGGGAAACAGGGAAAAAGTAGGCCAACCAAGATTAATGGTCAGTTTTTTATAAGAACAGATGAGTTTTTATATCAGCTAATCTCAGTTGATTATGCCGAAGAGAGAACTGGCTTGACCACATGGAATGTGTCTTAGCCCCATGAACATGTTCAAAAATATGTTCAGAAACTATCAAACTGGAACCAAGTACTTATATCTTTCCCGTTTTCGTTTTTAAACGAAATTGATAATATGATTATGATTGTTGTACAGAAAGCTTGTAAGTATTAACTTACACAGACTTTATTGGTGGCTATTTCAAGAAGAAATATATTCTATGACGCAGGCGGAATCGAGGGATTTTTTATTTTTATAAATTAAATAAATGTAATAATTATCAAAATAAATAATTTAAAAAATATTTACCGAAATATCTTATCTTATTTATACTGCAAACAAGATAATTTTGCATGTATCTCGTTTACACGAGTATCTCGTTTACCGTGTAAACGAGATAAGACATATATATATATCTTGTTTATATGTGTTTTTTTTTTTTAAATTTGAAAATAATAAAAAATATTAATAATATCAATAGAGAAAGTCTAGGAGGCCAGTAGATTTTGTTGTTTTTAGCCATCAGTTAGATATCAATGATGTTTTTAATAGTGTGAGATTGCATCTAATGGTGTAGAATCACTCAATTTCTTTTTGATAGTTAAATGTTGGCCAAAATTTAATAAAAGTGATGGCCTCCTAGCACTCATATCAATAATCTAAACTTTTGACATGCAATTAGTACATAAAAAGGTTGGTAGAAAGATTAAAATGGATATGTGAAATCATTAAACTGCCCACTATTAATACGGTTACCTCTTTTTTAACTACTCACTATTTAAAAATTTAAAATATAATTTAAATACATATAAATTTTATTTGTTGCATGGAGTTCATAAAAATTTGAAATATAATTTAAGTAAAAAAGATTTCATATTATATACCAATAGAGTAGTGATATGCATTAACTGAGTCATTAAATAAATCACGTGTATTTAAATTATATTTTAAATTTTTAAACAGCGGGTAGTTAGAAAAGAGGTAACCGTATGAAAAAACTACCAAAAGTATCCATGAAGTTACTAAGGCTGACAAAAGTATCCATAAGGTAGCGTTTGTTTTGAGGTACTGAGACAAAGACTGAGAGACTGAGATTCGGTATCATGTTTGTTGGTTCAGAGACTGGTACTAAAATTTTTGTCTCTATTCCCAAAATTTCAGTGTACCTCCAAAAAGTGGGGACACATAAGACTAAAATTTTTAGAGATGGAGACTAAAACTTTAATAACATTTTATACCTAAAATACCTTCATTTCAATTAAATAATTCCAATTTTATCTTTTGTACAAATTAAATTAGAATTTCATTTTTATTTCAATTTCTGTCTCCCACTTTGCACCAAACAGAATACTGAAATTTATTTCAATCTCTGTCTCTTATTAGTCTTTGTCTCTCAGTCTCAGTCTTTCCGTCTCTGTCTCTTCACCAAACGCTACCTTAAACTAATGAAATTAACGCTGTACCCATGAAACATGGATTTCGTATGGCAAAAGTATCCGAACCCTAATTTTTTGTTAATTTTTAAATAAAATTCCCAAACTACCCCACCCTAACTCTATTCTACTGTCACTCTCTCTCTTCTCTTCTTCCTCTCTCCTCACTTATCCCTCTCTCAAAAACTCTTACAGAGTCACAGAACTCTCCTCCAACCTCCTCATTGTCGTCCGCCACCCACCTACTCCATTACCGTCAATCTCCTCCCCTCTCACTGCTTCTCCCTCTCACTCTTAAAGTGACTACAACACCTTCATCGCACGCCTGTGACCCAACCTGAGAAGAATGTCGCCGTGGCACGCCTATTGCAGCCGAGGAGAACGTCGTCGTGGCGCGCTTGACCCAGCCGAGGAGAACACCGTCATCGCACGTCTGAGAAGAGAGAGGGGTCGTGGTGCTCTTGCATGCAGAAAGCGAGTTCGGTAAAGAGAAATCAGAGAAGAAAAGGAGGCGGCACTGTGGATGGAGGTTCTGCCATTGACGATGTTACAGTCGGCGAAGAAAAAGGTATTTTTTAAAATATTTTTTATTTTATTTTTCTTCTTTTCAGAAATTGATTTAGTTACTACTAAATTGATACTGTTCTATTTTTTTTTTAAATCTGCTTCTATTTTTATGAAGGCTGAGATTGATTTACAGAAGATCTAGTTGATGACTTGATGGCTACTTCTACTTCTGATTTTTGCTGAAATAAATTTTAAATTGAATGAATGAATTTATTGATTTTTTATGGTTGATGGCTATTTCTACTTCAAGTTTTGCTAAAGTGAATTGAAATTAGATGAATGGATTTTAAAATTTTTATGTTTTGAGTATTTTTTAGTGTTTGATTGATTTAGTTTAGGTATGGATTGTAAACTTATGAGTAAATCGGTTGAGGTCCAATCCTCTACCACCACTACCACTACCACTGATTTCGGTTTGGCTTGTTGTAGGAGTAGTTTTGGACTCCATGACAAGAGTTGGTGCAAATTAGGTTATGAAAGGTTGAAAAAGTGAGTTGAGGTTAAGTGTAGGGTAGTTTAGGAATTTTATTAAAAAATCAGGATTTGGATACTTTTGTCATACGGAACCCATCTTTCATGGGTACAACATTAATTTCCTTAGTTTATAGATACTTTTATCGGCGTTCGTAAACTTCATGGGTACTTTTGGTAGTTTTTCCTAACCGTATTAATAGTGGATAGTTTAATGGTTTTCAAGTAAACGTGTTAATTCCTATCATTTAAAATGGACTAAAATTAATCAAACATATCCATTTTAATCTTTTCTACCAACTTTTTTATGTACTAATTGCATGCCAAAAGTTTAGATTATTGATATTATTAATATTTTTTATTATTTTCAATTTTTTTTTTAAAAAATACATATATCTCGTTTACACTGTAAACGAAATAAACACGTGTCGCATACATCTGTCTTAGATAAAAGAGAAGTATTTATTTCAGTAAATATTTTTAAATTATTTATTTTGATAATTATTATGTTTATTTAATTTATAAAAATAAAAAATCCGGAATGGAGCCGGTATTAAGAAATAAATATATCTCTATTTTACCTATGTTAAGGACATCTTTTAACCAATTTAGATAGAGAAAAATGAAATAATTTAATGAAAAAATATGTATGCAAGGCATTTTTTTATTTCAAGAAATTTTGAGGTGTTTTTGGACATCATAATACCATTTGTTGAAATTTTATATGCTTCTTTTTCTCAATTGATATTTTGGATTCAAATCATGAATACCAAAAAAAAAAGAAAAAAAAACACACACACACACACACAAAAAACTGGTGTTAGTAGAGCTATATTTCTTACAAGATTTCAAATGCTGAAAATTGATTGTATCCACTAAAAGGATATTGAAAAAAATGGAGGAACATAGCACATAATAGCCCCCCTTGGTTTCACTGTAGTCGTATACTGTTAAGAGAGAAAAGATTGAAAGCCGATCCTTTCGATATGCACAAAAACAAGTTTTCAGGATATTGAATTTGCATTTCCTCACTAATCTTTCGACCGTCTCTTAAGAAAATTTACCCTTGCTCTCGATTTTGCCTAGAATTTATATATGGAGAATTTTAGGATATAATATTTTTAGTAATTTTGAGAATTAAGTAGTATTAATTTAAATACAAAACAAATTTTTAAAAAAATGTCATTTTAAATTTTTTATGTTAATGTATCCAACAATATGAAGGTGATTTAGTTTCGAGTGAAGCCACCACCTATAAATGTGTTTGAAGTGTTGATTAGATGTTTTCACTGGTTCTAGGTTCTAAGAATGTTAAAAAAGAATTTTGAATTAAAAAGTTTATTTAGAGTAAATATTTAATTCGATTTTTGCTCATTCTAAATTAGGATAAGGCGATTTTTTTTTAAAAAAAAAAGACACCCATGTTGGTCTCTATTCGTTCTTAAAATGAGCCATCGTGGCCCTTCCATTATATCTCCTGGCTAAAGTTGACGGAAAAATTTTATGTGATAGTTATTGGTGTTGATGTAGATGTTTCTTCAGAGTGAAGTGCCATGTTAGATTAGGAAGAATGAACAGGGGTTGATTTGTCCTCTTGCTTCCTCCAAATCGATCCCTGTCCATTCTTTCTAATCCAACATGGCACTTCACTCTGAACAAACGTCCACATCAGCACCAGTAACTGTTACATAAGATTTTTCCGTTAACTTTGGTCAGGGAATACGATGGAGGGGCAGTGATGGCTCATTTCAGGGATGGACAGGGATCAGCGTGGGTGTCTTTTTTTGACAAAAGTCGCCTTGTCCTAATTTAGAATGGACAGGGACCGAATTTGGTGTTCACTTGTTTATTTATACATGATAAAATAATATAAAAGACCAGCCACTAATCAATTATTGTATCAGTCCCGCTACATATTTAAGTCCTTTTGCCAACCAAATCCAATCAAGTTAATCCTAACACAACAAAATCCACTCACACAATCCACGCGTAAAATCACGCCGTTCTTCTTCGTATTTCTTCTTCTTCGCGTTCCTCCTCCTTCTTCGCGTTCCTTCTTCTTCTTCGCTTGTTTCATCCTTATCTTCATTCTTTTATTGCTGCTGTTGTTGTTGCATTTTCTTTTTCTTTTTCTTCTCTTTTTCCTATCGATTTTGCAGTATTATGTATTTTTTTCTTCTTTTGTTTGATTTTTTTCTTTTTTTATTCTTGTTAAGAGAGTAAAATAAGAAAAATTACGAGAAGGTAAAACAAGAAGGAGAAGATGAACAAGAAAAGAAAAAGAAGAAAAAGATGATGATAATGATGAAGAAAAAGAAGGAGAAGAAGGATGAGGAGGAGTTTTGAATTCGGTGTATTCTGCATTTGAATTTCGGTGCATTCTGGTCTTAACTTGTTTTAAACTGAGTTTGTTTGTGTGTCGTCATCATTAAGGAATTTTGGTGCATTTTAAATTTGAACTGTTATACATATAAAAAGAAAACAACGATAATGACAATAACGATAACAATGATGACAATAATGATAATGGAGAAAAATAGGGAGAAAAGGAAGGAGAAGATCAAGCAAATTCAAATGAGAAAAGAAGGAGGAGGAGGAGAAGGTGATGGAGGTGGTGGTGGTAACGACGACGATAACGAAAGAGAAAGATGAGAAAAAAAGAAAAGAGGTGGAGGAGAAGAAGAAGACGATGATAATAAAGGAGAAGAAGGAGAAGGAGTTCTGAGTTATCAATTATTAATTTTGGTGCATTTTAGATTTAATTTTGGTGTACTCTGGTTTGAACTTGTTTTGAACTAAATTTATTTGTATGTCATCATTATTAAAAATTTCGGTGCATTCTGAATTTGAACTGTTATACATATATGAAGGAGACAACGATGATGACAATAACAATGATGATAATAATGATGATGGAGGAGGAGGAGGAGGAAAAGAAAAGAAAAGATCGAAGAGATTCAAATGAGAAAAGAAAGAGGAGGAGGAGGAGATGGAGGTGGTGGCGTGGTGGTAGTGACAACAATAATAATGAAAGAGAAAAATGAAGAAAAAAGAAGAACGAGAAGAAGAAGAAATAATAGCATTAGGAGTGGGAAGAAGAAAAAGAAGAACGCAGAAAAATTTGAAAAAAAAAAAAGAAATTTGCAAAAAAAAAAATCGTCAAAAAATAGTTACATATAATGATATATTTAGTTGCACGTGAATATTAATTAGGTTATACCAACTTGGTTAAATAACTAATTTGATTGTAGTTATAGAGCATTATTCTTATTGTATATGGTGGTTAGTTTTTTTTTTTAAATGCAATATTTTTATTAGTTATATGCTAACTTGATTTAATTTTTTTTAATATAGATAATTTTAAAAATTTTAAAATAATCATCTAATCTACTAAAATGTCTATCAATTAGTAATTATTTTGAATTTAAAATTTAAAAAATATTTTTTTATAAAATTATTAATCTTGTAACAAAAATGAGAAAAAAATAGAAAAATAAATATTGTCATTATTATTTTAATAATATTATTTTTTAATAAAATTATACAAAATATATAACACAAAAACTCTATGTTTGGTCATATATGGAATAACGTTTTAAAAATAAGAATGATAATATTATTTGTAGAAATTAAATTATAAAAATTTTTTATTACGCATATATTTTTATAGTAAATATTATTATTTTCTTAATAATTAATTCTCATTTTTTATATTAATTAAAATAAATTAAATATATAAATAATTAATAATTCTATGTTTATCGAAGTATCAAGAGTATTCAATTCAATAATAACTATAACATCCTACCGCACAGAACTTTACGCTCGAGTCGTAAAGCAGAGGTGGCGAGGTTTACGACCTCTAAAAATAAAATATATACATAATAATAGTTGAAAGAAATTGTATACGAGGAGCCTTTTAAGGAAAGTTTAAAACAAAGCGTTAAACAGAAAAGCACATCACTCACGTAAGCGATAAACGTAAACCGACGAGATATGAGTGAAAGACATATACATGGGAAAAGAATCCCAAGGATATAGATAACAAAGCTCCTGACCCGGCTCGCGAAGTTAAACCGACCAGAGCATATATACATACATACATACATATATATACCTAAGGAATCCCAAAATACTGTTCACAAAACCTGTTTCTCCAAGTCAACCTCTAAGAGGGACAAACATCAAACATATATACAGTGAAAATACAAATATATAACAACTCTACCAAAATAAAACTTCCAAAAGAACAATTCTTCACTTCAGAAAGCTCCCAGCATGCCTCAGTGAGGTGTCTCATGTCCTGCATTTGAAAACTACAAAATATCTATGGAGTGAGAACCAAAGGTTCTCAGCATGGAAATGGTGTCCACATAACTAACATATAATGTCCCGAAAAAGTCGAAGACAATCCTAAAACTTCTGACAATAGAATCAAACTTAACTTAACATTTTAAACCATAAATATGGTAGGTTATCTAAGGTTCTATTTCTAATTCTAACCATAATCCATCCTAACTCAACCTAACTTGATCCCTTAGCTTCTCACATTCTCCCGTTCTCCCAGAACTCCACAGCACAGACAAAACAAGATACAAACAAAGAAAATACAGGTAGTTTACAGATACAGCAAGCAGAACATACATCAGTTAAAAATGAAATAACAAGTAGGCATTCCAAAGAAAGCAAACCAAAGCAAAAAGATAAATGCATATGATGCATGCCTTTCCTACTGGCCGTGAGCTCACGTGTCAGTTACTTTGCCAGAACCCGACACATTCGGTAGCTAACCCGGATATTGTCCTCTTGAAAATTGGTGGGCGGTACACCACTACGAACCCCACTTGGTGGGTGGTACACCACCACGAACCCCACAATTACGAGCGGTACACCACCACGAACCTCGCAAGATCTTCAATTGGAAAACAACACACACATGTAGGCGGTAAACCACCACGAACCCCACAAATTATTCACTTTTAAAAACATGTGGGCGGTACACCACCATGAACCCCACACAACATTCTCTTTAAAAATATGTGGATGGTACACCACCACGAACCCCACATACTTCTCGACATTGGGCAAGCGGTAAACCACCACGAACCTTGCTAGGTCAAACTTAAACAATTTCATTTTCAAATTCATTATACATTATTCATTCATATCCATTCATAATCATTCAAAACCATTCACTAAGGCTAGATTCATCATATATATATATATATATATATATATATATCACCTTCTAATGCTCAATTCATTCCATAGTACCCCAATACACAACCCTACATAAGCTTAACAACTTTAACTCACAATTAACCAAACTCAACCTCAAAATTCACATTCAATTCACAATCTTATACCCAACTATCATCATTCTCACCTCAAGTGCACCGTAATCTATATAACATACCTCATTATTCATCAAGCTATCATCATCATGGTTCATCATTAATTTCAATATCAAACATCAAAATCCACATCTCATGCTCACACAATAACTAATCAATCCAACCAACTAATTCAACATCCATATACATCAAAGTCAACAATTATCCTCATTATTTACTAATCACAACAATTCACATATTCATCCTATCCTACGGTCGACTAGTCTAAGTCTTCACGACACATTATATTTTTGTTATGAGAAACCGAAACCATACCTTGGCCGATTCCTCCCTAAGCTCAAAACGCCTCAATCATCCACCGTTTCTCAAACTCCAAAAGCTCCAACTCCTCACCAACTGAATTTTCAACTCCCAGGATTCAATTTCAAGATTTCAATATCCACCAATTTAACTCCAAAATACCCAATTTAATCTAATACAATCTAAATTCACTATAATTAACATAGAGTTTTCTAATTAATGATTCATAGAGGGTTAAGTGATTTCTTACCTTATCCACTAGAAATTAGAGTGAAACCCAATAATTATCCACCGCTAGAGTACCCCTAAACCATCAAAATCACAAAATCTCTCAATTTTCAAAACCTAAATCACGAACTGAAAAGGGGAGAACTGGGTGAAAAAACGTGATTCTCTTACCAAATTGTTCAGTGGATCTTGTAGAGAATTTTGAGACGAACGCATGGCCACTGACGGCTCGTCAATCAGAGCTCCGAATTAAAAGTTACGCGGATTTGAATTTGTGGTGAGGGTTTTAGGTTTCCTCCTTGTTCTTCCCTCTTTCTCAGCGTTATTTCTTGTGTATGAGAAGCAAATGAGCTGAAGCTCATGAGTATATATGAAGTGGGTTGGGTCTTGAGCCCATTATGGGCTCGGTTCATCCGGTTCGACCCGTTTGACCCAATCTTGGGCCAATTTCTTTAAATTTAGTGTCAAAATTTTCGTTTTAACTAGCTCTATTACATTAGACTATAAGAATTCCATTTTCTTATTTTCTCGAATAAATATTAATTTATGAGTTAATTATTTATTAATTAACCGGGCTTTACATCTTACCCCTCTAATAGAAATTTTTGTCATCGAAAATTCGCTCTCAAATCTTCACATACGCTCCTTTATATTTAACCGACCTCTTATCATTCATTTTACCATTCTCCCAATATTACTTCAAACACTAATTCACATTATCCAGTCTCAGGTACAAGATCATATACTTAATCAAATTCAAGCCTAATTTATACCCGTCTGTTTCATTCTTGGTTTCGTCTAGCTCTTTCTTAACGACTGCAAACTTTCTTATCCTTTATGGGTGCCTTCTAAATCGGATCAATTCTCTAATCCTTCTCAACGATCTCAAACATTATACAAATCCTCAATCTCTTAGTTAGAGTTAATATACTATAACCTAAACCACACACTCACACTTTCCATTCCTCGATCCTATACCAATTCTCAAATCATTCTCATATCCCAAGGCTTCTTCCTCACGTCCCTACAGTTCTAGAGTCACCAAAATCACGGCGCTTCCACAGCGTCACTTTGATTATAAATCACTAAGAACTTAAACATTCACTTGCTTCCACTAAACATCTTCTTGTATCCTTTTACCTTTCTAACTAACGCCATTGACTTTTACTCTTAGCTGCACAAGTTCTGAGTCCTTGGTTTTCTCCACTACGAGGTTCATTACTGTCTCTGTCACCATTTCTAGTTTGTTCGCTCTATTCCTTCAGCAGAAGCTTGCACAGTAACAGCCAGAGAATTAATTGTATTATCTCACTCGCGTTCACGAGCCACCATTTGGATCTTGTCCACACCGAACAATTGATATTAAGGTGATCAGTCTTAATATCTCATGTCTAGTGTTTTGAATCTCCAAAGGTAATGCTCATGAATATTTATGCTATATATTTCAAGCAGACATCCTAAATAGCATAAGCACACAGCCAGAGTATGCTCAGAAGTATAGTCAGTCCATTCTCCAGGCTCTACGGGAACGAACTACTCTGATACCATAATGTAACACCCTACCGCACATAATTTTATGCTCGAGTTGTAAAACAAAGGTGGCGAGGTATTACGACCTCTAAAAATAAAATATATACATAATAAGTAGTTGAAAGAAATTTTATACAAGGAGCCTTTGAAGGAAAGTTTAAAACAAAGCATTAAACAGAAAAGCGCATCACTCGCGTAAGCGATAAACATAAACCGACGAGATATGAGTGAAAGACATATACATAGGAAAAGAATCCCAAGGAGATAGATAACAAAGCTCCTGATCCAGCTTGCGAAGTTAACTCCTGATCCGGCTTGCGAAGTTAAACCGGCCAGAGCATATATACATACATGTATATATACCTAAGGAATCCCAAAATACTGTTCACAAAATCTATTTCTCCAAGTCAACCTCTAAGAGAGGACAAACATCAAACATATATACAGTGGAGATACAAATATATAACAACTCTACCAAAATAAAACTCCCAAAAGAATAGTTCTTCGCTTCAGAAAGCTCTCAGCATGCCTCAGTGAGGTGTCTCACGTCCTACATCTGAAAACCACAAAATATGTATGGAGTGAAAACCAGAGGTTCTCAGCATGGTAACGGTACCCACATAACTAACATATAATGTCCCAGAAAAGTCGAAGGCAATCCTAGAACTTTTGACAATAGAATCAAACTTAACTTAACATTTTAAACCATAAATAGGGTAGGTTATCTAAGGTTCTATTTCTAATTCTAATCATAATCCATCCTAACTCAACCTAACTTGATCCCTTAGCTTCTCATATTCCCCCGTTCTCCCAGAACTCCACAGCACATACAAAACAAGATACAAACAAAGAAAATGCAGATAGTTTACAGATACAACAAGCAGAACATATAGCAGTTAAATATGAAATAACAAGTAGGCACTCCCAAGAAAGAAAACCAAAGCAAACAGATAAACGCATATTATGCATGCCTTTCCTACTGATTGTGAGCTCACGTGTCGGTTACTTTGCCAGAACCCGACATATCCGGTAGCTAACCCGGATATCATCCTCTTGAAAATCGGTGGGCGGTACACCACGACGAACACCACCATTGCGAGCGGACACCACCACAAACCTCACAACATCTTCAATTAGAAAACAACACACACATGTGGGCGGTAAACCACCACGAACCCCAGAAAGTATTCACTTTTAAAAACATGTGTGCAGTACACCACTACGAACCCCACACAACATTCTCTTTAAAAATATATGGACGGTACACCACCATGAACCCCACATACTTCTCGACACTGGGTAAGCGGTAAACCACCATGAACCTTGCCAGGTCAAGCTTAAACAATTTCATTTTCAAATTCATTATACATTATTCATTCATATCCATTCATAATCATTCAAAACCATTCACTAAGGCTAGATTCATCATCATATATATATATATATATTACCCCAATACACAACCCCAATAAGCTTAACAACTTTAACTCACAATTAACCAAACTCAACCTCAAAATTCACATTCAATTCACAATCTTATACCCAACTATCATCATTCTTACCTCAAGTGCACCATAATCTATATAACATACCTCATTATTCATCAAGCTATCATCATCATGGTTTATCATTAATTTGATAATTTCAATATCAAACATCAAAATCCACATCTCATGCTCACATAATAACTAATCAATTCAACCAACTAATTCAACATCCATATACATCAAATTCAACAATTATCCTCATTATTTACTAATCACAACAATTCACATATTCATCCTATTCTACGGTCGACTAGCCTAAGTCTTCACGACACATTATATTTTAGTTACGAGAAATCGAAACCATACCTTGGCCGATTCCTCCCTAAGCTCGAAACGCCTCAATCATCCACCGTTTCTTAAGTTCTAAAAGCTCCAACTCCTCACCAACTGAATTTTCAACTCCCAGATTCAATTTCAAGATTCCAATATCCACTAATTTAACTCCAAAACACCCAATTTAATCTAATACAATATAAATTCACTATAATTAACATAGAATTTTCTAATTATTGATTCATAGAGGGTTAAGTAGTTTCTTACCTTACCTACTCGAAATTAGGGTGAAATCCAACAATTATCCACTGCTAGAGTACCCCTAAACCATCAAAATCACAAAATCTCTCAATTTTCAAAACCTAAATCACGAACTGAAAAGGGGAGAATTGGGTGAAAAAATGTGACTCTCTTACCAAATTGTTCAGTGGGTTTTGTAGATAATTTCAAGACGAACGTGTGGCCGCTAACGGCTCGTCAATTAGAGCTCCAGATTAAAAGTTACGTGGATTTGAATTTGTGGTGAGGGTTTTAGGTTTCCTCCTTGTTCTTCCCTCTTTTCCAACGTTATTTCTTGTGTATGAGATGCAAATGAGCTGAAGCTCATGAGTATATATGAATTGGGTTGGGCCTTGGGTACATTATGGGCCCGTTTCGTCCGATCCGACCTATTCTTGGGCCAATTTCTTTAAATTTAGTGTAAAAATTCTCGTTTTAATTAGCTCTATTATATTAGACTATAATAATCCCATTTTCTAATTTTCTCAAATAAATATTAATTTATGAGTTAATTATTTATTAATTAACCGGGTTTTACAACAACGGTAAAAATTAAAAAAAAAAACTTCACTCATAGCAGAGAAAGAGTACATACTCCGTACTTAGGGAGAATGAGAGAAAGAGGGAGCCAGAGCGAGTATTTGAGGGTGAAACACAGGGAGGATGGTGACCATGCCGTCGGAAGAGATAAGGGTGAGAGTGTGGGTGGCGGTGCATCCGGTGCCAAGGAGGGTTTCTCACGAGAGGTGTTTCAAAGTCTACAAAGGTCTTCTTTAGAGATAAAGTCATTGGTCCAGAGAAATCGAAGGCCTTTGCACTTGCAGGATCTCTATCTGGGGATAGTATAATGACAGTGGTGGGCAAGCAGGGCGATCCCCAAACTCCATGTGTAAACTTCACTGAAGAAGCCAAGCTTTGTTTGGCAGAGCCTTATCGAGAAGCTTTGGTGATTGATTCACTCGAAAACTGTCTCTCAACAATTTCCTACCGGCAAGTGCACCGAATTGTCGTCAAGTAAAAACTCACTGTAGAGTGAGGTCGAATCCCACAGGGATTAGTTGGTTGATCAATGTTAATTGGAGAATTATGCTAGTTGAGTGAAATCAAAATTAGGTTGAGATTGCAGAATGTAAATTTGGTGGGAAACTTAAATTGCAAGAAATTAAATGACAAAAATTAAAGTGCGAGAAATTAAATGATAGAAGCTTAAATTGCATGAAATTAAATGGAAATGGGGATTAAGCATGAAATTAAAGAGCAGAATATAAAAGAATGGGTAGATCAGATATGGGGATTCATTGGGTTTCATGAGATATTGAATTCTCTGGATCAAAGCATTTTCATTTCTTCCTCAATCAATGCATTCATTGACATTGCTTGGCAATCTTAGATGATTGGATCCCAATGTCTTGGCTCACTAATTCTCTCTAAGCATGAACAATTGTCCAATGTCTTGATTTAATTGCTCATGGGAAGAGTTGAAGTTCGGTCATTGATTATACCACACAAATTCATAGATCAAAGTATTGGTAGGATTACATGTCACTATATCCATCCAAACCCCAATCTAATCCAATGTGAGAAAGCATTTCTAGCATGAATTCTTCATCCCTCTCTCAAGGATCCGAAGAATTCCAATTATAGATAGCTTCTCTGTCAAGACAACTATCCAATAGAATTGAGATCGAAAGCTTCCTAACAAAAATCAAGAGAAAAGAAAGAAGAAGAAGATGAAAACTACTATTGATCCATTGAATTACAATAGAGCTCCCTAACCCAATGAAAGGGGTTTAGTTGTTCATAGCTCTCAAAATGGAAATTGGAATTGAAAGATACATTGCTCGAAAATTAAAATGAACTGAAAAGTAAAAAGTGAAGTCCAAAGTCGTCCCTCTAACTTAAATTCTAAGCTATTTATACACTTTCTTCTATTGATCTTCAATCTCTGAATTGGGCTTTTGACCTTGATGGAATTGGGTTGAAATGGCTCCAATTGGTTTCCCTTGCTATTGAGAAGAGATCTGTTTGAATTGCAAGTTCTGGTGCTTCAAGTTGGAGTCAACGTTTGATGACCAACGTTGACTCAAACGCCTTTCTTAAAACCAGATAAATTTGCTGTCATTGGTATTTGACTAAACGTTGAAGTGCCAACGTTCTTCTACCCACGCGTACGCGGCATTGCGCGTTTGCGCCCATGGGTCAGAAAGCTCATCCACGCGTACGCGTGCTGCACGCGTACGCGTGGATGCAAAAATCCCATTTTCCAGTTTTAAAAATATGTAGAAGAGCGTTGGCCTCAGCGTTGGACTGGCAACGTTCCCTCCAACATTGGCCAATCCACGCATGCCCGTGCTGTATGCGTGCGCGTGGATTCTCAGAAGTTAGGCCCACGCGTACGTGATGCGTGAGAATCTTTCCTATCTTTCCTAGTGAATTTGCATTTATATTGTTGAGTTTAATTAAGAATTAATTATCTTTTAGCCACTATGGATGCTACTTTGAGTCTTGTGTAATTCTATTTAATTTAGGTAGCATTTGGCTGGATTTGATGGAGCTTCTGCAGAAAAAAAAAAAAGAAGGCTATATAGGCCAGGAATGGCTCAGAGGATGGAGAGGAAGCATGCACAAATGGAATCAGCACAAGAATTAAAGGAGATGACAGCGATGAGCGACGCATGCGCGTACCTGACGCGTGCGCGTGATTTGGAGATTTGCTCAGCGACGTGTGCGCTTACCTGACGCGTACGCGTGACACGTGAGGAAGACCATCGACGCGTATGCGTGACTGACACGTACGCGTGACATGCATCACATGCAGAAAACGCTGATTCCTATTAATTCTGATTTAAACTTTATTTTTATTTTAAATAGGAAAAGATATTATTTTAGTTTTTGAAGATAGATTTTTAAATTAATTAGGATTAGATATAAAAGGATTCCCACATTAGTTAACTATTGATTCCACCTCAGCTAAACTTACACTTTACCTGAATCCTTATATTCTCTCTGAACCATGAGCAACTAAACCTCCATTCTTAAGGTTAGGAGCTCTGTCTATTTGTATGGATTGATTCTATTGTTTTCTTTATTTTAATTCATGTACTGATTTATAATTCAAGAATTATTTTCGTTATTTATCTTATGAATTTGGGTGGAATGGAAGTATGACCCTCTTTCTAATTGAGTTCTTGTATAACTTGGAAAAGCTCTTTACTTGAACAACAACTTGAAAACAATTTCTCCTAAATTCTAATTATCTGGACTTAACGGGATACGTGACATATAATCCTTTTATATTTGGGTAATTAGAGTTTCTGTGGCACATAAACTAGGATTAAACTTCACCCTCTAATTGGAATTAATTGACCAAGGAATTGGCAGTTGATGAGAATTAGAGGAGACTAGAAAGGTCTAAGAAATTAGGATCTAGTCACATATAGTTTGCCATGAATTAAATCTTGCATGATTAAAATAAATTAATAAGAAAAGTCAATCCAAAAAATAGATAACTTTGAAGCCTTAACTGCTTTCTCCATATTTTATTCCCAACTTATTTACTTGCCTGTCTTTGAACTCTGAATTTACTGTTTAATGCTTTTTGAATTCCAAAACACTCTTTTCTATTTGTCTGACTAAGCCAATCACTCAACCATTGTTGCTTGATCCATCAATCCTCGTGGGATCGACCCTCACTCATCTGAGGTATTACTTGGTACGACCTGGTGCACTTGCCGGTTAGTTTGTGGGTTATAAATTCCGCATCAAATTTTTGGCGCCGTTGCCGGGGATTGATAGTGATTAACAACTATTCGTTGTTTGATTGCTTAGATTAGACGTTTTAGTTTTAATTTTTCTTAAATTTTGCTTTAGTATTTTCGAAAAAAAATTTAATAAATAAATAGCACTAATATTTTTCCTTAATTTCTGAAATTAAGTTTGGTGTCGTCTAGTTAATTTCATTTTAATTTTCTTGTTTATTTTCCCTGTTAATTTTCGAATTTTTTTTGTCCAATTTCTGTTATCATTTTTGAAAATTTTCTGTTTTATTTATTTAGTATTTCTATTCTATTATTTTACACAGGTTACCTCACTGGGAGTTCTCTGCACTCTGACATAGAAAATCCTATCTTTTCTTGTCTTTTGTCTGTTTATGAGCAGGAACAGGGATAAGGAACCTCTGTTAGACTTTGATCCTGAACCTGAAAGGACTTGTAGGCGACGTTTACAACAAGCAAGACTTTACAAGGCTGCAGAATCTACTATGGATCCTAATAATGCTGTTAATGCCAATGTGGCAAATCCGAATGGGGATGATCAACAAAGGAGAGTGCTTGGCTCTTAATCTGCTCCTACTGCAGATCTTTATGGAAAAAGCATTGTGGTGCCTCCTATAGCTGTGAACAACTTTGAGTTGAAGCCACAATTGGTCACCCTGGTGAAACAAAACTGCCAGTATCATGGTCTTCCACAAGAAGACCCAAATCAATTTATTTCTAATTTTCTGTAGATTTGTGATACTGTGAAGACAAATGGAGTGAACCCAGAGGTGTACAAACTCATGCTCTTCCCGTTTGCTCTGAGGGGTGGAGCAAAGCTATGGCTAGATTCCCAACCTAAGGAGAGTTTGGATACTTAGGACGAGGTTGTTACTGAGTTTCTTACCAAATTTTTCCCACCAAAGAAGATGACTAAGCTTAGGGTGGAAGTTCAGACCTTCAAGCAGAAGGATGGTGAAACTCTTTATGAAGCTTGGGAGAGATACAAGCTACTGACTAGGTAATGCCCTCCGAACATGTTCTCCAAATGGACCCAACTAGATATCTTTTATGAAGCTTGGGTGAAATGTCCAAGATATGCTTAGATAATTCTACATGTGGTTCATTGCACAAGAAGAAGACACCGGAGGAGACTATTGAGCTTATTGAATTGGTTGCTAGGAACCAATATTTATATTCATCTAACAGAAATCCTGTGAACTCAGAGACTTCTCAGAAGAGAGGTGTGTTGGAAATAGAAGTTGTTAATGCTATTCTTGCTCAGAATAAACTTATATCTCAGCAAATAAATTTACTTACTCAGCAGATGGGTGGCATGCAAGTCTCAGCTATCAACACCCAAAATCCACCTCAAGAGGTCTCTTATGACATGACAGGTAATTTTGTACAAAATAAGAATTATGATTATACTCAATCTTTTTCTGAACAGGTCAATTGCATGGGGAGTGCTCCTAGAAATCCCAACAATGATCCCTATTCTCAGACCTACAATCAGGGGTGGAGAAATCACCCAAATTTTGGGTGGAGGGACCAACCTCAAAAACCTCAGAATTTCAACAATAATTCTCAGGGCGGCTTCCAACAGAATAATCACAATAACCACCAATTTCAATCTCATCAACAATAACCACTTCCGCAAGCAAATTCTAAATCCCAAGAAGATTCTAATTGGGAGATGATGAGGAGTTTTGTGCAAGAAACCATAGTATCAATCAAGAATTTAGAGATTCAGATGGGTCAAATAGCCACAAGAGTTAATAAAATTGATCAGAGGACCACTAATAGCCTTCCTGGTAAGACAATTCTAAATCCAAGAGAGGAATGCAAGGCTATCACCTTGATTAGTGGACAAGTGGCAAGTATTAAAGCACAAGTTAATGAGGAGCTAGATGAAAAAGAAAGTTACAAGGCTATTCAATTGAGAAGTGTTAAAGTAGCTGGCTCTGATACCAAGGTCAATGGAGAGTTAGTTGTAAAAGAAGCTCCAGAAGAGAAGAAGGAAGAAGTAGAGCACGTCCCTCCAAAGCGTGCAGACAACCCATTTCCAGACTTTCTTGACACTTATCCTACACTGCCAAAGGCTCCTGAGTACAAGCCTAAAATGCCATATCCTCAAAGACTTCAAAAGGAGACCAAGGACAAGCAGTTTTCAAAGTTCTTGGAAGTCTTCAGAAAGTTGCAAATCAATATTTCTTTTGCTGAGGTTTTGGAGCAAATGCCTCTCTATGTCAAGTTTATGAAGGAGTTGTTGTCAAAGAAGAAGCCTTTAAAGGGAGATGAGAGAGTGGTCCTGACTAAAGAATGTAGTGCCATCATTCAGAATAACTTGCCAAGAAAGATGCCGGATCCAGGGAGCTTCCAAATTCCATGCACCATTGGGAGCACAACCTTTGAGAAAGCATTATGTGATCTGGGAACAAGCATCAATTTAATGCCCTTGTCTATGATGAAGAAGTTGCAAATCCAAGAGGCACAACCCACAAGGATAGCATTGCAGATGGCAGACAAATCTATGAAGCCTGCATACGGATTAGTGGAGAATATCTTGGTCAAAGTGGGTAAGTTCTTTCTCCCAGCAGATTTTGTGATTCTTGACACGGGGGAGGATGAGAATGCCTCTATAATTCTAGGAAGACCATTCCTAGCCACTGGAAGAGCTCTAATTGATGTAGAAGTGGGTGAATTAGTGCTTAGAGTGCATAATGAGCAACTGATCTTTCATGTCTTCAAAGATATACATTCAGCAGATGAAGAAGAGAGGTGCATGCAGACTGAGCTTATTGATTCAAACCTTCAAGAACCCCCTGATGATATACCGCAGAATCTGTAGTTCAAACCTCCTTTAGTCATAATAAAAAAAAATTCCTCCTGACATCAAACCTAAGTTTGGTGCCGGGAATGCATCATCCACCAAGGAGGAGGTTCCCAAAAAGAAAAAAATACCCAGAGGATGGAGAAACAAAAAGATCCCCACTGAAGGTTTCTCCCCAGGAATGAAAGTGGTGTTGACTAGCAATCTAGTGTGGATTTATACAGTAAACAGAATCCTCTCTCTGGAGCATATTGAGCTAATTTATGGAGACACAGGAAAGAAGTTCAAAGAAAGGGGTGAAGAGCTGAGCCCCTATGATCCTCCTCCTTAGAGGAGCTGACCGTCAAGCTAGTGACGATAAAGAAGCGCTTGTCGGGAGGCAACCCGATAATTTCGTATCCTTAGTTATTTTTTGTAGTAGTGATTTTCTTATTTATTTGATTTTTATTAAGTTTTTACTGTTTTTCTTTCGTTTTACGTGTGTTCTGATCATGCAGCTATTTTAGAACAGGAATCGAACACCTCGAGAAGGATTATATTTCAAAAAAAAAAAAAAAAACGAGCACACGACGCGTCATATGTGTGTGCGTGAAAAATAAAAATGGAACAGAGAGTTAGGCAGGAGTGGTGCTGGTGGTGTGCCTTGCGCACAAGCGAGCCCACGCGTACGCATCCCCCACGCGTACGCGTGACCCTGCAAATTGGCGTAAATGGGTGTATGGCCAGAGAGTTATGATGGTGTGGGGCTGGAATTGTGCTGGGCGCACAAGCCCCACCACGCGTACGCGTCCTTGACGCGTGCGCGTCATTTTCCCACAATGGCCATCCACGCGTACGCATCCCAGACGCGTACGCGTCGCTTGAAATTCGCGCGATCCACGTGCACACGTGCCTTACGCGTACGCGTCGCATGCGACGCCCAATTAAACCACCTTAGCGCCTAATTTCAAATCATCCACCCCCAATCCTAATTCTCTCTTGTTCTTTTACCCTTTTATTCTTCTTTCATCATATTATTTGTTTTTGTTTTTAGTTCTTCTTTACTTGAGGACAAGCAAACCTTTAAGTTTGGTGTTGCTGTTGCTTCACTTATGGCTTTTCTATGGGACCAAAGGGAGGCGAATAATCTTTAATGAGGAGCATAGCCGGAGGAATGATATGGCCACCAACATAACTGAGGTGGTTGAATTCCTTTCATTCTATATTCCTTCCCGCTCTTACTATGTTATGTTCCGGTTTTCTGCTATTTTGCTTTGTTTATTGCATGATCTTTTATTAGTAAGATTCCTAGGTTCTAGTTTAGTTTACTATTTTGAATTTTTTTTATTTGCTTTAATGTTGAAAGGTGCCTCATGTATTATCCACTGAGCTTGAAATCAAAAAAGAAAAATAAGTGATGTATTGCATGAGAAATTGGGTTTATATTGAAAATTAGTCTCATTTATTCAAATGTGGTGGTATTTTCTGTAACTCTAAATGCATGACATGAACAGTGCATATTTAAATTTGAATCAAAGAATATTGATGTACAAGGAACAGGGATTTAGAGAATTATTATGACTTCTCTGAAATAAACAAAAATTTAATCCTTGAAGCAAAAGAAATAGCAAAAAAAAAAGGGATGTAAAAGCAAGGTCCAAGGCTCTGAGCATCAATAACTAGGGAGGTCAGATATGATTAAAAGCTCAAAGAGTTGTTTCCCTAGTCATATGCTTGTGGTGTTCTTATGTCAAGTAATTCTTGAGACAAAACATTTAGAGTTGAGATCAATTGCATTCAGAAGAGTATGCCAAAGGCTTTGAGCACCACTGTCTGGGAGTAGCTGAAAGAAAAATCAAAACTTCAAAAGAGTTTCCTAGTTAAGTGCTTGTGGTGTTTCTGTGTCAAGTGAAGCTTGAGACAAAACATTTAAAGTCACGGCTAGGCTCAAGGTACAAAGCACCAAAGAAAAGAGAATCAAAGGAAATTTGCTGTGTTCAAGGATTAAATTGAAGTACAAAAATCAGAGAATTTATAATATGATCCGGATTCTAATTCTGAATGACACTGACATCCTTCTGATTCAAAGGAGAATGAGATGCCAAAACTATTCAAGATTATAGTTGTAAACCCCACTATAAGAAGAGACATGAGCTTAATCGAACTCTCATTCTCATGCAAATTCACATCCTAAGCCGATATTAGTTTGGTTGCTTGAGGACAAGCAACAATTCAAGTTTGGTGTTGTGATGCGTGAGCATCTTTCCTATCTTTTCCTAGTGAATTTGCATTTAAATTGTTGAGTTTAATTAAGAATTAATTATCTTTTAGCCACTATGGATGCTACTTTAAGTCTTGTGCAATTCTGTTTAATTTAGGTAGCATTTGGCTGGATTTGATGGAGCTTCTGTAGAAAAAGAGAAGAAGGCTATATAGGCCAGGAATGGCTCAAAGGATGGAGAGGAAGCTTGCACAAATGGAATCAGCACAAGAATTAAAGGAGATGACAGCGAGGAGCGATGCGTGCGCGTACCTGACGCGTGCGCGTGATTTGGAGATTTGCTCAGTGACGCGTGCGCGTACCTGACGCGTACGCGTGACACGCGAAGAAGACCATCGACGCGTACGCGTGACATGCGTCACATGCAGAAAACACTGATTCCTATTAATTCTGATTTAAACTTTATTTTTATTTTAAATAGAAAAAGATATTATTTTAGTTTTAGAAGATAGATTCTTAAATTAATTAGGATTAGATATAAAAGGATTCCCACATTAGTTAACTATTGATTCCACCTCAGCTAAATTTACAGTTTACCTGAATCCTTATTTTCTCTCTGAACCATGAACAACTAAACCTCCATTGTTAAGGTTAGGAGCTCTGTCTATTTGTATAGATTGATTCTATTGTTTTCTTTATTTTAATTCATGTACTGATTTATAATTCAAGAATTATTTTCATTATTTATCTTATGAATTTGGGTGGAATGGAAGTATGACCCTCTTTCTAATTGAGTTCTTGTATAACTTGGAAAAGCTCTTTACTTGAACAACAGCTTGAAAACAATTTCTCCTAAATTCTAATTATCTGGACTTAACGGGATACGTGACATATATTCCTTTTATATTTGGGTAATTAGAGTTTCTGTGGCACATAAACTAGGATTAAACTTCACTTTCTAATTAGAATTAATTGACCAAGGAATTGGCAGTTGATGAGAATTAAATGAGACTAGAAAGGTCTAAGGAATTAGGGTCTAGTCACATATAGTTTGCCATGAATTAAATCTTGCATGATTAAAATAAATTAATAAAAAAAGTCAATCCGAAAAATAGATAATTTTGAAGCCTTAACTGCTTTCTCCATATTTTATTCCCAACTTATTTACTTGCCTGTCTTTGAACTCTGAATTTACTGTTTAATGCTTTTTGAATACCAAAATACTCTTTTCTGTTTGTCTGACTAAGCCAATCACTCAACCATTGTTGCTTGATCCATCAATCCTTGTGGGATAGACCCTCACTCATCTGAGGTATTACTTGGTACGACCCGGTGCACTTGTCGGTTAGTTTGTGGGTTATAAATTCCGCACTAGTACGCGCCATGGACGCGTACGCGTCGTTGCGCGTTTTCAAAATCAGAATTTTGAAGCCACCATCACGCACATTGGCCACCAACATTTGAGGTAGCGTTTGGGGTCTAACGTTGCCCATCCACGCGTACGCGTCAACTACGCGTGCGCGTGGATTGCCAGAATTTCCAATCCATGCGTACGCGTACAGCATGCGTGCGCGTTGCTACATATTTTCAAAATCTCCAGAAAGCTCATTTTATCACAACGTTGCGGTTAACGTTGGCTTGCCAACGTTCTTTCCAACGTGAGCACCAGCAAATTATGCAGAACATTGCTCTGCTATCCTCTCAACGTTTGAGGCAACGTTGGTGGTCCAACTTGGCCACCAACGTTGCTACTCCTTCTTCTTCTCCATGCTCCTTCTTCAACTTTCTTTTATTCTTTCCATCAGCTATCATCAACCAATACATGCATTAAAGCTTTGCTAAAGTCATGAGAATTCTCATTATTCTTAGCACACAAGTAATTATAGCATAATTCTCATGAAATTGTATCAAATTAACCTTGGTTAGATGAATCTAGGCATACATGAATTTCTAACCCAATTGCTTACTTATAATTTAAGAAAGTGCATAAAACCTATTAAAAACAAAGAAAAAGGCTAGTGAAACTAGCCTAAGATGCCCTAGCATCAGTGATCAAGGTTCTTAATAAAAATGATAGTTACACAGCTCTTTCACACAAGTGTCGGATGGTTTGACGCATCAAAAGTGGCTTTGATCTGCTTGATGTGGGATTTGGGTACTTCATGGTAAAATTCGATGCAGGTGAAGATCGTGAGAAGGTCATGCTTAGTGGCCCGTGGTTGATTGAGGGGCATTATGTTGCTGTAGAACTGTGGGATATAGATTTTCGACCATGTGAGCAATCCTTCGAGTTTACGCTTGTATGGGTTCGGGTTTCAGGGCTCCTAATCTGGTGCTATCAGGAATAGGCTATGATGCGTATTGCTTCTGCAATAGTAGTCCATATCAAAGTGGACCTAGCCACTAAGTTGGCTGAGAGAGGACGACATGCCCAAGCATGTGTTCAAATAAATTTAGGATTGTCGGTGATCAAGCATATCATTGTGGAAGGCATAACTCATGTAGTGGAGTATGAAAGTTTAAACTTAATTTGTAATTCTTGTGCACGTTATGGCCACGATATGGCACAGTACTTGGGTAGAGACTTCAAGGAAGGAAAGAGTGTTGATTCTGATGCCACCAAGCCCTGGGACGATACAACGACAGTGTCACATCCTGAGCCCAAAACTCAAAATTCAACTGAAGTAGAACCTGATGTGGTAGGCAGCATTACTAGTGAGAATCCCGTACTGAGTTTGCAAGAGGATTTGGAGGCTAATAATTTGGATGGAAATAACGTTGAGGAGGCTTGCATGCATGATGAACCCTAGGCTGGGAGCAAGTTGTGAGGAAAGGTAAAACCAAGCTGGGGCAGAAGCAATCTAACAAGGTCCAAAGAGGCACTCAATCCAGAATCGATTCGGGTAGGGTAATCAGGCTCATCATCCACTTCCCTCACACAGATGGATCCAGCTCCTATCGCGCCAGGGTTGGGTCACGGGTCAGGTCAGACACAGTGCTTCCCGTGTTGGTGAGACGTCGATCTCCTCAACCCGACACACCCCAGTGCCTCGCGGCTCCTCTCTCCGGAAATGACCAAGGCCGGCGTCCCTACAGAGCTCGCCGGTTGAGAAGAGTTGGAGACACGGCGGTGGAAGCATCGTCAAGTCCTCTTGCAGCCGTGAAGGAGAGTGTTACCGTGTTGGTTCCATTGGAGAAGGAAGGCGCGTTGACGACTGTTGCTGCGTCGGTAGGCGGGAATAAGGAGATATTCCATAGAGATCCGGCAAACATGAAGGTCACGGGAGTCACTCCCGCGGGGCAAGCCTCGGTTGAGGTTGGTAAAGCACTTTAATTTCCTTGTTTTATATTTTTATATTTTATATTATGAATAGTTTAAATATAATAGCTTGGAATATTAGGGGTGCTTCTAATAAGTTAGCCCAGATGAATTGTAAAGAGCTGGTTAGGAAATTTAAACTTGTAATTTTTATTGTAGTTGAAACTCACTGTCCTTTTCAACACTTGAAACTGTACTGAGAAAGACTTGGTTATCACTCTATTGGTATAGTGGAGGCGTTAGGATATAAAGGGAGTATCTGGTTCCTTTCTGTAATGCAGGGTGCTCACTGCAAATGGGTTGATGCTTTCGATCAGTGTGTTACAGTTGAGGTTCAGGTAAATAATGTGATTTGGAGGTGCAGTGGTATCTATGATAGTCCTTAGTTTAATACTAGAGTTTTGCTATGGGATTATCTTGTTACTCAGTCTTCATCTTTCTGCGGGCCATGGATTGTTTTTGGTGATTTTAATGAAGTACTATTCCTCAGGAATCTAAGGGTTGCCTTTTCTTAAGTCGCCATGCAGATCGGCTTGCTGCCTCTCTAGGGGATAGTGATCTGTTTGACTTGAAGACTATTGGAAGACGATTTTCTTGGTACAGAAGGGTTAAAAATGGTGTTGAGGTGGCAAAAAAAACTTGATCGGGTCTGCATCAATAGTGGATGGTTATCTCTCTTTCCAGAAGCTTATGCAGAAATTTTAAATAGGCTTCAGTCTGATCATTGTCCTATCCTAGTGCATTGTACAAGTCGTCCCCAACCGAAAAAGAATATACCTTTTCGTTTATTGTGGCTTGTGCAACTCATCCGGGATACAGAGATATTGTGAACCTGTCATGGCAGGCTGGCTACAGAGAGATGCATGGCAAGCTTTCAGAAGTGTAGAAGAATTCTTTAGAGTTTAATTCTAAAGTGTTCGGCAACATTTTTGTTAGGAAATGCGAATTGGAGAGACAGATTAATTTCCTTCAGAAGCGACTAGAAGTAATGGAAGATTTGTCTATGCGGCAAAAAGAACAACAGCTGATTGAGGAATTTAATAGCACGCTTGTGCAGGAGGAACTTCTATGGTTTCAGAAATCCAGAGAGCAGTGGGTAAAATTTGGGGATAGAAATACCAAGTTCTTTCATGTCCAGACTCTTGTGCGGAGAAAGCATAATAAGATTCATGGTCTCTTTCTTCAAGATAGGGTGTGGAAAACGGATCCGGAGGTCCTTAGAAGGGAAGCTGAATCATTTTATAAACGTCTATTTTGCCAGTCGGAGGATGTAGATTTAGGTTATCTTGGTGATGTACCGCTGCCTTCCCTGAATGATGAAGCCTGTTGTAGCCTCACAGCACCAGTTACTTTGGAAGAAGTTAAGTCGGCTGTTTTTAGTATGCATTCTTTTAAGGCATCGGGCCCTGATGGGTTTCAGGCTTTCTTCTTTAAAGAATACTAGGAGATTGTTGGTTTTGATGTTTGGACTATGGTTCGTCATGCGCTCTGATGAGCGGATAATTTATACGCTTTTTGGCATTGTTTTTAGTAGAATCTAGTTATTTTAGGGATGTTTTCATTAGTTTTTATGTTAAATTCACATTTCTGGACTTTACTATGAGTTTTTGTATTTTTCTGTGATTTCAGGTATTTTCTGGCTGAAATTGAGGGACTTGAGCAAAAATCAGATTCAGAGGTTGAAGAAGGACTACTGATGCTGTTGGATTCTGACCTCCTTGCACTCAAAGAGAATTTTCTGGAGCTACAGAACTCAAAATGGCGCGCTTCCAACTGCGTTGGAAATTAGACATCCAGGGCTTTCCAGCAATATATAATAGTCCATACTTTGCCCAAGTTTAGACGATGCAAACTGACGTTCAACGCCAGCTCTCTGCCCAATTCTGGCGTCCAGCGCCAGAAACAAGTTGCAAAGTGGAGTTCAACGCCCAAACTGGCACAAAAGCTGGCGTTCAACTCCAAGAATGACCTCTCCACGTGTAGACTTCAAGCTCAGCCCAAGCACGCACCAAGTGGGCCCCGGAAGTGGATTTATGCATCAATTACTTACTTCTGTAAACCCTAGTAGCTAGTTTATTATAAATAGGACTTTTTACTATTGTATTGAACGATCTTGGAACCATCTTTGGATCATTTTTAGATCTCTAGACCTCCATGGGAGGCTGGCCATTCGGTCATGCTTACCCTCTATTCACTTATGTATTTTTAACGGTAGAGTTTCTACATTCCATAGATTAAGGTGTGGAGCTCTACTGTTCCTCAAAGATTAATGCAAAGTACTACTGTTTTTCTATTCAATTCAACTTATTCCGCTTCTAAGATATTCATTCATACTTCAACCTGAATGTGATGAACGTGACAATCATCATCATTCCCTATGAACGCGTGCCTGACAACCACTTCCGTTCTACCTTAGATTGAATGAGTATCTCTTGGATCTCTTAATCAGGATCTTCGTGGTATAAGCTAGATTGATGGCGGCATTCATGAGAGTCCGAAAAGTCTAAACCTTGTCTGTGGTATTCCGAGTAGGATTCAGAGATTGAATGACTGTGACGAGCTTCAAACTCGCGAGTGCTGGGCGTAGTGACAGATGCAAAAGGAGGGTGAATCCTATTCCAGTATGATCGAGAACCTTAGATGATTAGCCGTGCTGTGACAGAGCATTTGGACCATTTTCACAAGAGGATGGGATGTAGCCATTGACAACGGTGATGCCCTTACAAAAATCCAGCCATGAAAAGGAGTAGGATTGATTGGATGAAGACAGCAGGAAAGCAGAGGTTCAGAGGAACGAAAGCATCTCTATGCATTTATCTGAAATTCTCACCAATGATTTACATAAGTATTTCTATCCTTCTTTTATTATTTAATTTCGAAAACTCCATAATTATTTTATATCCGCCTGACTGAGATTTACAAGGTGACCATAGCTTGCTTCATACCGACAATCTCCGTGGGATCGACCCTTACTCACGTAAGGTTTATTACTTGGACGACCCAGTGCACTTGCTGGTTAGTTGTATCGAAGTTGTGACAAATTATGAATTGAGATTAGAGCACCAAGTTTTTGGAGCCATTACCAGAGATCACAATTTCGTGCACCAAGTTTTTGGCGCCGTTGCCGGGGATTGTTCGAGTTTGGACAACTGACAGTTCATCTTGTTGCTCAGATTGGGTAACTTTCTTTTCGTTTTCTTTTCAAAAAAGTTTTCAAAAATTTTTCAAAAAAATCTTTCAAAAATTTCTCCTTTGTTTTCGAAAAAATTTTAAAATAAAAATGTTTTCAAAAATATATTTTTCTAATTTTTAAGAATGAATTCTAGTGTTTCATGAAGCATGTTGAAGCCTGGCTGGCTGTAAGGCCATGTCTAATTCTTCTGGATAGGGCATGTTAGGCGTGTCATGTCTGAGTTACATACTAAAGCTTGGCTGGCTATTAAACCATGCCTGACCCTTTGATTTGAGCTTTAGACTAAAGAGCATAAGATTCCTGGAATTCATATTAAAAATTTTGGAATCCTTATTTTTCTTTCTCAAAATGATTTTCGAAAAAAAATTAAAATAAAATACAAAAAATTCATAAAATCAAAAAAATTCAAAAATATTTCATGTTTCTTATTTGAGTCTTGAGTCAAGTTGAAAGTTTGGTGTCAATTGCATATTCATCTTGCATTTTTCGAAAAAATTCATGCATTCATAGTGTTCTTCATGATCTTCAAGTTGTTCTTGGTAAGTCTTCTTGTTTGATCTTGATGTTTTCTTGTTTTGTGTCTTTTCTTATTTTTCATATGCATTCTTGCATCCATAGAGTCTAAACATGAAAGATTTCTAAGTTTGGTGTCTTGCATGTTTTCTTTGCATAAAAATTTTTTTCAAAAATAAGTTCTTGATGTTCATCTTGACATTCAAAGTGTTCTTGGTGTTCATCTTGATATTCATAGCATTCTTGCATGCATTCATTGTTTTGATCCAAAATTTTCATGCATTGAGTCTTTTTCATGTTTTTCCCTCTCATCATTAAAAATTCAAAAAAAAATATATATATATCTTCCCCTTTTTTCTCTCTTAAAATTTTGAAAATTAGATTTGACTTTTTCAAAAAATTTTAAAATCAAGTTGTTTTTATGAGTCAAATCAAATTTTCAATTTAAAAATCTTATCTTTTTCAAAATCTTTCTCAAAAATCAAATCTTTTTCAATTTTCTTAGTTATTTTCGAAAATTTTAAAAATATTTTTCAAAAATCTTTTTCTTATCTTTATCTCCTAATTTTCGAAAATAACATCATCAATTAATGTTTTGATTCAAAAATTTCAAGTTTGTTACTTGCTTGTTAAGAAAGATTCAAACTTTGAGTTCTAGAATCAT
Organism: Arachis ipaensis; assembly: GCF_059453495.1. NCBI lineage: Eukaryota > Viridiplantae > Streptophyta > Magnoliopsida > Fabales > Fabaceae > Arachis > Arachis ipaensis. Next base: position 92,395,433 of record NC_142437.1, on the reverse strand, counting down.
ATCTTGTGATTTCTTATGAATCAAGTCATTAATTGTGGTTTTAAAAATCAAATCTTTGTCAAAACTAATTTCAATCATATCTTTTCAAAAATATCTTCTTATCTTATCTTTTTCAAAAATCTGATTTCAAAATATCTTTTCTAACTTCCTAACTTCTTATCTTTTCAAAATTTGTTTCAACTAACTAACTAACTTTTTGTTTGTTTCTTATCTTTTTCAAAACTACCTAACTAACTCTCTCTCTCTCTCTAATTTTCGAAAATATCTTCCCTCTTTTTCAAAAATTCTTTTTAATTAACTAATTATTTTAATTTTTTATTTTAATTTTCGAAAATTACTAACCTTTTTCAAAAACTATTTTCGAAAATCACTAACTCTTTTTCAAAAATTTATTTTCGAAATTTTCCCTCTCTCATCTTATTCTATTTATTTATTCATCCACTAACATCTCCTCCTCACATCACTCACCAAAAATCCGAACCCCTCTCTCTCTCTGAGTTCAGATTTTCTTCTTCTTTTCTTCTACTCACACAAGGACCTCTATACTGTGGTATAAAGGATCCCTATTATTATTATTATTATTATTATTATTATTATTATTATTATTATTTCTGTGCCCTCTTCTTTGTCATATGAGCAGGAGCAAGGACAAGAATATTCTTGTTGAAGCAGATCCAGAACCTGAAAGGACTCTGAAGAGGAAACTAAGAGAAGCTAAATTACAACAATCCAGAGATAACCTTTCAGAAATTTTCGAACAGGAAGAGGAGATGGCAGCCGAAAATAATAATGCAAGGAGGATGCTTGGTGACTTTACTACACCTAATTCCAATTTACATGGAAGAAGCATCTCCATTCCTGCCATTGGAGTAAACAATTTTGAGCTGAAACCTCAGCTAGTTTCTCTGATGCAGCAGAACTGCAAGTTTCATGGACTTCCATCTGAAGATCCTTTTCAATTCTTAACTGAATTCTTGCAGATCTGTGATACTGTTAAGACTAATGGAGTAGATCCTGAAGTCTACAGGCTCATGCTTTTCCCTTTTGCTGTAAGAGATAGAGCTAGAGTGTGGTTAGACTCTCAACCCAAAGACAGCCTGAACTCTTGGGATAAGCTGGTCACGGCTTTCTTAGCCAAGTTCTTTCCTCCTCAAAAGCTGAGCAAGATTAGAGTGGATGTTCAAACCTTCAGACAGAAAGAAGGTAAATCCCTCTATGAAGCTTGGGAAAGATACAAGCAGCTGACCAAAAAGTGTCCTTCTGACATGCTTTCAGAATGGACCATCCTGGATATATTCTATGATGGTTTATCTGAGCTATCAAAGATGTCCTTGGATACTTCTGTAGGTGGATCCATTCACCTAAAGAAAACGCCTGCAGAAGCTCAAGAACTCATTGACATGGTTGCTAATAACTAGTTCATGTACACTTCTGAGAGGAATCCTGTGAGTAATGGGACACCTATGAAGAAGGGAGTTCTTGAAATTGATACTCTGAATGCCATATTGGCTCAGAACAAAATATTGACTCAGCAAGTCAATATGATTTCTCAGAGTCTGAATGAAATGCAAGCTGCATCCAACAGTACTCAAGAGGCATCTTCTAAAGAAGAAGCTTATGATCCTGAGAACCCTGCAATAGCAGAGGTAAATTACTTAGGTGAACCTTATGGAAACACCTATAATCCATTATGGAGAAATCATCCAAATCTCTCATGGAAGGATCAACAAAAGCCTCAACAAGGCTTTAATAATGGTGGAAGATACAGGTTTAGCAATAGCAAGCCTTTTCCATCATCCACTCAGCAACAGACAGAAAACTCTGAACAAAATACCTCTAAATTAGCAAACTTAGTCTCTGATCTATCTAAGGCCACTGTATGTTTCATGAATGAAACAAGGTCATCCATTAGAAATTTGGAGGCACAAGTGGGCCAGCTGAGTAAAAGGATTACTGAAATCCCTCCTAGTACTCTCCCAAGTAATACAGAAGAAAATCCAAAAGGAGAGTGCAAGGCCATTGAATTCACTACCATAGCCGAACCTGTAAGGGTGGGAGAGGACGTGAATCCCAAGGAGGAAAACCTCCTGGGATGTCCAGTGATCAATAAGGAGTTTCCCTCTGAGGAACCAAAGGAATCCGAGGCTCATCTAGAGACCATAGAGATTCCATTAAACCTCCTTATGCCATTCATGAGCTCTGATGAGTATTCCTCTTTTGAAGAGAATGAGGATGTCACTGAGGAGCAAGTCACCAAGTACCTTGGTGCAATCATGAAGCTGAATGCCAAATTATTTGGCATTGAAACTTGGGAAGATGAACCTCCCTTGTTCACCAATGAACTAAGTGATCTAGATCAACTGACATTGCCTCAGAAGAAACAGGATCCTGGAAAGTTCTTAATACCTTGTACCATAGGCACCATGATCTTTAAGGCTCTGTGTGACCTTGGTTCAGGAATAAACCTCATGCCCCTCTCTGTAATAGAGAAATTGGGAATCTATGGGGTACAAGCTGCTAAAATCTCATTAGAGATGGCAGACAATTCAAGAAAATAGGTTATGGACAAGTAGAGGACGTGTTAGTAAAGGTTGAAGGCCTTTACATCCCTGCTGATTTCATAGTCCTAGATACTGGGAATGATGAGGATGAATTCATCATCCTTGGAAGACCCTTCCTAGCCACAGCAAGAGCTGTGATTGATGTGGACAGAGGAGAATTGATCCTTCAAATAAATGAGGACAACCTTGTGTTTACAACTCAAGGATCTCTCTCTGCATCCATGGAGAGGAAGCATAAAAAGCTTCTTTCAAAGTAGAGTCAAACAAAGCCCCCACAGTCAAACTCTAAGTTTGGTGTTGGGAGGCCACAACCAAACTCTAAGTTTGGTGTCAAACCCCCATATCCAAACTCTAAGTTTAGTGTTGGAAGGTCTCAACAAAGCTCTGCACATCTGTGAGGCTCCATGAGAGCCCACTGTCAAGCTATTGACATTAAAGAAGCGCTTGTTGGGAGGCAACCCAATGTTTATTTATCTAATTTTCATTGTTTTTCATGTTTTATTAGGTTCATGATCATGTGGAGTCACAAAATAAATATAAAAATTGAAAACAAAATAAAAAACAGCAGAAGAAAAATCACACCCTGGAGGAAGACCTTACTGGCGTTTAAACGCCAGTAAGAAGCATGTTTTGGGCATTCAACGCCAGAACAGAGCATGGTTCTGGCACTGAACGCCAGAAATGGGTAGCATCTGGGCGTTTGAACGCCAGAAATGCACCCTAGAGAAAAGCTGGCGCTGAACGCCCAGAACAAGTATGGTTCTGGCGTTCAACGCTAGAAATGGGCAACAAATGGGCGTTCAACGCCCAGAACAAGCACCAATCTGGCGCTGAACGCCCAGAGTTGTGTGCAAGGGCATTTTGCATGCCTAATTTGGTGCAAGGTTGTAAATCCTTGAACACCTCAGGATCTGTGGACCCCACAGGATCACCTCAGGATCTGTGGACCCCACAGGATCCCCACCTACCTCCACTCACTTCTTCTCACCCCTCTTTTACACAATCCCATAAACACTCTTCCCCAAAAATCTTCACCAATCACCTCAATCTCTCTTCCCTATCACCACTTCACCACTCACATCCATCCACTCTTCCCCATAAACCTACCTCATAAACTCTACCTACCTTCAAAATTCAAAATCAATTTCCCACCCAAACCCACCCTAAATGGCCGAACCTTACCCCCCCTCCCTTCCCTATATATAGCCCTCCATTCTTCCTCATTTTCACACAACACAACCCTCTCTTCTCTTCTTGGCCGAATACACCACCCCCCCTCTCCTCCATATTTTCTTCTTCTTCTTCATCTATTCTTTCTTTTCTTGCTCGAGGGCGAGCAAAATTCTAAGTTTGGTGTGGTAAAAGCATAAGCTTTTTGTTTTTCCATTACCATTGATGGCACCTAAGACCGGAGAATCCTCTAGAAAAGGGAAAGGGAAGACAAAAGCTTCCACCTCCGAGTCATGGGAGATAGAAAGGTTCATCTCCAAAGCCCATCAAGACCACTTCTATGATATTGTGGCCAAGAAGAAGGTGATCCCCGAGGTCCCTTTCAAACTCAAGAAAAATGAGTATCCGGAGATCCGACATGAAATCCAAAGAAGAGGTTGGGAAGTTCTAACAAACCCTATCCAACAAGTCGGCATCCTAATGGTTCAAGAGTTCTATGCCAATGCATAGATCACTAGGAACCATGATCAAAGTAAGAACCCGAATCCAAAGAATTATGTTACAATGGTTCGGGGGAAATACTTAGATTTTAGTCCGGAGAATGTGAGGTTGGCGTTTAACTTGCCTATGATGCAAGGAGATGAGCGCCCCTACACTAGAAGGGTCAACTTTAATCAAAGGTTGAACCAAGTCCTCGTGGACATATGTGTGGAAGGAGCTCAATGGAAGATTGACTCCAAAGGCAAGCCGGTTCAACTAAGAAGACTGGACCTCAAGCCTGTGGCTAGAGGATGGTTGGAGTTCATTCAACGCTCTATCATCCCCACTAGCAACTGATCTGAAGTTACTGTGGATCGGGCCATCATGATTCATAGCATCATGATTGGAGAGGAAGTAGAAGTTCATGAAGTCATCTCCCTTGAACTCTACAAAATAGCCGAAAAGCCCTCCCCTGGGGCAAGGCTAGCTTTTCCTCATCTTATTTGCCATCTATGTTACTCAGCTGGAGCTTTTATAGAAGGAGACATTCACATTGAGGAAGAGAAGCCCATCACTAAGAAAAAGATGGAGCAAGCAAGAGAGCCCATTCATGGAGCTCAAGAGGCGCAGGAAGCTCATCACCATGAGATCCCGGAGATGCCTCAAATGCATTTTCCTCCACAAAACTATTTGGAGCAAATCAACACCTCCCTAGGAGAATTAAGTTCCAACATGGGACAACTAAGGGTGGAACATCAAGAGCACTCCATCATCCTTCATGAAATAAGAGAAGATCAAAAAGCAATGAGGGAGGAGCAACAAAGACAAGGAAGAGACATAGAAGAGCTCAAGGACATCATTGGTTCCTCAAGAAGGAAATGCCACCATCACTAAGGTGGACTCATTCCTTGTTCTTACATTCTCTATTTTTGTTTTCTCTATGTTAAAGTGCTTATCTATGTTTGTGTCTTCATTACATGATCATTAGTAGTTAGTAACTTTGTCTTAAAGTTATGAATGTCCTACGAATCCATCACCTCTCTTAAATGAAAAATGTTTTAATTCAAAAGAACAAGAAGTACATGAGTTTCGAATTTTTCCTTGAACTTAGTTTAATTATATTGATGTGGTGACAATGCTTCTTGTTTTCTGAATGAATGCTTGAACAGTGCATATATATTTTGAAGTTGTTGTTTAAGAATGTTAAATATGTTGGCTCTTGAAAGAATGATGACAAGGAGACATGTTATTTGATAATCTAAAAAATCATAAAAATGATTCTTGAAGCAAGAAAAAGCAGCAAAGAACAAAGCTTGCAGAAAAAAATAGGCGAAAAAAAAAAGAGAGCAAAAGCAAGCAGAAAAAGCCAAAAGCTCTTAAAACCAAGAGGCAAGAGCAAAAACCCAGTAACCCTTAAAACCAAAAGGCAAGGGTAATAAAAAAGGATCCCAAGGCTTTGAGCATCAGTGGATAGGAGGGCCTAAAGGAATAAAATCCTGGCCTAAGCGGCTAAACCAAGCTGTCCCTAACCATGTGCTTGTGGCGTGTAGGTGTCAAGTGAAAACTTGAGACTGAGCGGTTAAAGTCAAGGTCCAAAGCAAAAATAGAGTGTGCTTAAGAACCCTGGACACCTCTAATTGGGGACTTTAGCAAATCTGAGTCACAATCTGAAAAGGTTCACCCAATTATGTGTCTGTGGCATTTATGTATCCGGTGGTAATACTGGAAAACAAAGTGCTTAGGGCCACGGCCAAGACTCATAAAATAGCTGTGTTCAAGAATCATCATACTGAACTAGGAGAATCAATAACACTATCTGAACTCTGAGTTCCTATAGATGCCAATCATTCTGAACTTCAATGGATAAAGTGAGATGCTAAAACTATTCAAGAGGGAAAAAACTACAAATCCCGCTCATTTAATTGGAGCTATGTTTCATTGATAGTTTGGAATTTATAGTATATTCTCTTCTTTTTATCCTATTTTATTTTCAGTTGCTTGGGGACAAGCAACAATTTAAGTTTGGTGTTGTGATGAGCGGATAATTTATACGCTTTTTGGCATTGTTTTCAGTATGTTTTTAGTAGAATCTAGTTACTTTTAAGGATGTTTTCATTAGTTTTTATGTTAAATTCACATTTCTAGACTTTACTATGAGTTTGTGTGTTTTTCTGTGATTTCAGGTATTTTCTGGCTGAAATTGAGGGACTTGAGCAAAAATCAGATTCAGAGGTTGAAGAAGGACTGCTGATGCTGTTGGATTCTGACCTCCCTGCACTCAAAGAGGATTTTCTGGAGCTACATAACTCAAAATGGCGCGCTTCTAATTGCGTTAGAAAGTAGACATCCAGAGCTTTCTAGAAATATATAATAGTCCATACTTTGCCCAATTTTAGATGATGCAAACTGGCGTTCAACGCCAGCTCTCTGCCCAATTTTGGCGTCCAGCGCCAGAAACAAGTTGCAAAGTGGAGTTCAACGCCCAAACTGGCACAAAAGCTGGCGTTCAACTCCAAGAATGACCTCTCCACATGTAGACTTCAAGCTCAGCCCAAGCACACACCAAGTGGGCCCCGAAAGTGGATTTGTGCATCAATTACTTACTTCTGTAAACCCTAGTAGCTAGTTTATTATAAATAGGACTTTTTACTATTGTATTGAACGATCTTGGAACCATCTTTGGATCATTTTTAGATCTCTAGACCTCCATGGGAGGCTGGCCATTCGGCCATGCTTACCCTCTATTCACTTATGTATTTTTAATGGTAGAGTTTCTATACTCCATAGATTAAGATGTGGAGCTCTGCTGTTCCTCAAAGATTAATGCAAAGTACTACTGTTTTTCTATTCAATTCAACTTATTCCGCTTCTAAGATATTCATTCGTACTTCAACCTGAATGTGATGAACGTGACAATCATCATCATTCCCTATGAACGCGTGCCTGACAACCACTTTCGTTCTACCTTAGATTGAATGAGTATCTCTTGGATCTCTTAATCAGGATCTTCATGGTATAAGCTAGATTGATGGCGGCATTCATGAGAGTCCGGAAAGTCTAAACCTTATCTATGGTATTCCGAGTAGGATTCAGGGATTGAATGACTATGGCGAGCTTCAAACTCGCGAGTGCTGGGCGTAGTGATAGACGCAAAAGGAGGGTGAATCCTATTCCAGTATGATCGAGAACCTCAGATGATTAGCCGTGCTGTGACAGAGCATTTAGACCATTTTCACAAGAGGATGGGATGTAGCCATTGACAACGGTGATGCCCTTACAAAAAGCCAGCCATGGAAAGGAGTAGGATTGATTGGATGAAGACAGCAGGAAAGCAGAGGTTCAGAGGAACGAAAGCATCTCTATGCATTTATCTGAAATTCTCACCAATGATTTACATAAGTATTTCTATCCTTCTTTTATTATTTAATTTCGAAAACTCCATAATTATTTTATATCCGCCTGACTGAGATTTACAAGGTGACCATAGCTTGCTTCATACCGACAATCTCCGTGGGATCGACCCTTACTCACGTAAGGTTTATTACTTGGACGACCCAGTGCACTTGCTGGTTAGTTGTATCGAAGTTGTGACAAATTATGAATTAAGATTAGAGCACCAAGTTTTTGGAGCCATTACCAGAGATCACAATTTCGTGCACCACGCTCTCTGGTTTGGATATGGATCCAAGGATGATGAAAACTCTTGCGGTTCTTATTCCAAAGGTAGAAAACCCAGTTTCCATGAAGGATTTTCGACCTATTAGTCTCTGTAATGTGGTTTACAAAGTTATAACGAAGGTCCTGGTCAATAGACTTCGTCCCCATCTCAAAGAGATTGTTGGACCCCTTCAAGGAGGGTTTATCTCGGGGAGAGGAACCCCAGACAATATCATTGTAGCACAAGAGGTTCTCCATTTCATGAAGAAGACAAAGTCAAAGAAAGGCACCCTGGCCTTTAAGATTGATCTGGAGAAAGCATACGACAGAGTGGATTGGGGGTTTCTGAAACAAACCCTTGTGAGTTTTTGGCTTTCCTCCTCCGACAGTCAATCTGATTATGCGTTGTGTCACTACTTCCTCACTGTCTATCCTCTGGAATGGGGATAGATTAAATAGCTTCACTCCGAGCAAGGGTCTTAGGCAAGGAGATCCTATATCACCGTATCTGTTTGTATTGTGTATGGAGAGATTGTCTTGTTCTATTAATCAACAAGTGGATAGGGGCTTGTGGAAGCCGGTTGCGGTTTCTAGAGGGGGTCCAAGAATTTCTCATTTGAAGTTTGCCGATGATTTGCTTTTTTTCTGTAAAGCCGAAAAACAGCAAGTTCAAACTGTAATGGTAGCTTTGGAAAACTTCTGTAGAGCCTCTGGGATGAAGGTTAATATGGAGAAATCTAAAGTGCTATGCTTCAGGAATGTTTCAACGACAAGAAAAGAGATTTTCATCGGAGTGTCCTCCATCAGATTCATCCAAAACTTGGGCAAGTATTTAGGGGTGAACCTTAATCACTCTCGGGTGACACACGCAACTTTCAACGATGTTCTGGACAATATTCGAGGAAGGCTAGCCAGCTGGAAAGGGAGATTGCTTAATAAGGCGGGCAAACTCTATTTTCTCAACTCGATAGTGACTACGATTCCTACTTACCGCATGCAAGTATTTCTCTTCCCTAAAGGGGTAACTAATAAGATAGAATCCATGATGCGAAACCTTCTATGAAACGGTCAAGCTGATGGTAGAGGCCTGAATCTAGTTAACTGGAAGGTGTTGGTCACCCCTAAGAAGTTTGGGGTCTGGAAATTAGAGATCCTTTTTGTGCTAATATTGCTTTTCTCGGAAAGCTAGTTTGGCAATTTTTTCACCATCCTGACAAGCTATGGGTTCAACTATTGACGGAGAAATACCATTCTTCTAAGGATGATTGTTTCAGTCGGTCCCGAGGAAGAAGATCTTATGTTTGGAAAAGTATATGTCGAGCTTGGGATATCCTGAAGGAAGGCTTTATTTGGTGCATTGGAGATTTAGAACAAAACTTTTGATTTTCTAAATGGAAAAGAGAGGGGCAACTATGTCATGAGATGAATTATGTTCACATTTCTGATTCGGATCTCAGGATCTTGGACCTTTGGTCATCTGAACAGTGGAACCTTGAGAATATCTATTCTCCTCTGAATCAGTATCTACAGAACAACATTAACTCTTACAACCCGGATGTTCAAGCTGGTTCAGAGGCCGGTTGGTGTTGGAATGGTGCGGCTTCAAAGGTTTATGATACTCATAGTGGTTATTTGTGGCTCAGTAAGAAGATGTTTAGTTGGGAGGATAGGGGTAATTGGCTTTGCTTTGACATCAACATGTTTCGGAAAAGTACAAATTTTTGGCCTAGCTTTGTCTTCGGGAGGCTCTTCCTACTGCTGTATTTCGTTTTAGGAGGGGCATTTTGCACACGAATAGCTGTCCACGATGTTTTTCAGGTCATGAATCGGTTTTACATTGCATTCGGGATTGTCCAAAAGCCCAGCTAGTTTGGCAAGCTTTGGAGATCTCCGGTCAACCTGTGGATTTGATGAGTTGGTTCTTACATAATAGCAAACAACGCCCCTTTAGATTCTTTTCTGGTCTCTGATGGATTTGGCGTTCGAGGAATAACGATATCTTTCATCCTCACGAGCCTTGGACCACATACAAGGTGACTGGTATGGCTTTGTCCTTGAAAAAGGAGTTCTGAAATATTTTTGAGTTGCAACGACTGTCTATCCCTCCACTATTAGTGGCTCTTAGATTCCCCCCTCATGGGTACCTTTAAGATTAATTGTGATGCTAACTATCTTGACAATGGTGCTCGGGTTAGTTTTGCTTGTGTTAGCAGAGATTGGAGGGGAATGTGGCAACGAGGCTGTCTGGGAACAATTGAGAATTGTAGCATTTTGCAAGGAGAGTTGTTTGCTATTTGGAGAGGCTTTTTTTTAGCATGGGACTTGGAGCAAAGAGATATTATATGTGAGACAGACTGTGTGGATGCCTTCACTATTATCAATAATTTACCGGATTACTTTAGTTTTATTGATCATTTGGTGTTAAAAATCTGAGATATCATGTCTTGGAAATGGCGTGCTGATCTCTGGTTGATCTTGAGAGATGCAAACACAGTGGCAGATATCATGACAAAGACTGCAATAAGGACCATTTCTCCTTAAGTGGAGCTTCCGTTGTCTTAAAAAGAGTTTGAGGGTAATATTCAGCAAGATTGCTTTTTTTTAAACAATTTCTTGTTTTTTTTTCTAGTTGTTGTTTATTTTCTTTTAACTCACAAACAAAAAAACAACGGTAAAAATTAAAAAAACATTTAAGAAAAAAACTGTTAATGTTTTAAGAAAAAAAAAAAGTAATTGCAATTTGCAAACACGGGAGAGATTCGCTAACCTCCAATTCTTTTTCGGCCAAAACTATTCTCTCTCTGCAGGTCTCACTCTACTCCCTCTCTGGAGAGAGAAAAAGAAGGAAAATAGGCAAAATCACAATGCCGGCTCCAATACCTTTCACGAGCGCATCGGCCATGATCCGCCGCCGCCTCCTTCAATCCACCCGCACGCGCGGAGGTGCATCCTCCGGGCCTAGCCGCTGGACAAGCCCGGGCCATGAGGAAACTCCCAAGGGCCTTCTCTTCAACCGCACCCCTCCTCCCCCCGGTCAATCCCGCAAGTGGGAGGATTGGGAGCTTCCTTGCTACGTCACCAGCTTCCTCACCATCGTCATCCTCGGCGTCGGGCTCAACGCCAAGCCCGACCTCACCATCGAGACCTGGGCCCACGAGAAGGCCCTCGAGCGCCTCAAGATGGAGAACAGCCTCGCCGCCTCAACCGGAGCAACAACAACCACTACCGACAACAATAACAACAACGGCGATAACGGCGATAACGTTGAAGATGTGCCCCACTCTGAGTCTTGATCCAATTACTGTCGATTCGGATCGGACTTTGGTTTGTTCATTTTCTTTTTTCCTTTCTTTCATGTTAGGGTTTATAAATGGGATGGGTGCATTGTAATAATTGGTATAAAATAACTGTGAGGGGAACATGAACTCCTGCTTTTTGAACTCTAGCTTTGCGGTTACTACTGCATTTGAGGTAGTTTTAATTCACTGTTTTTTAGCTTGTTAAAGGTGAGATTGTTGACTCGCTTTTGTTGCTATATTTCTATGAATGTGGATAAAGACATTCCTGAATCTAGAAGTTATGATACATAATTTTGTTTTTGCTTCCTCATATATAATTCCTCAAATCCGCAAATTTCGTTAGCTACTGGAAGCTCTGATGGGAGGTGAGTTAAAATGAATGATTCTGGACATGGCACCTTAGCCTCCTCGACCAAGTGGTCGATGTATCGATCTTCAGTTCCCTCACACTCCTAATTAGACTCTGTGCATGTTGTTACGTTTTGCACCAAGTATGCACTTATCAGTGTCATGGTTTGCTTGGGTGACTGACAAATTGATTAATTCAACAGAAGTGGATTGGACTGTGTTCATTTTGTTGGAGGTACTTCCTAGTTCCTACTTAAATTTTTACATATGTTTTTCAATGTTGTTCCAGTTTCTGTGCTTTCAGTAACTCTGCATGTTCAATGCTCTTCCAAGATACTTTTATGTTGCATTTTATTGACGGTGAGAAATGAATTGTAAGATAAGGTTTACATCAATTTTGATATTGGATTTGCAAATTGGATTTGATTAGTTAGCTGTGCATATTCATGCTTTTTGCTGTAGATTGTCTGGCAGTGAATGTGAATTTACTAATGCTGATTCTGTGATTTCATTATTGGAACTTGGAATAACCTTCAGATTATTAGTTCTTCGGAACAATGAATACGTAAAGGAATATATTTGGAGTGTTGTGTGCTTTACTTCACAGCTGATTATGATGATAACTGTATTCTTTTGACGGGTCGAAAAATTGTCATCGGAAAAAGCCTGTATATGATATATGTATCTGGTAATTGAGCATTCCCTTTTAAGTTTTTGAGATTAATTAATGGAGTATCGAGACAGGATTGTGAATACTTTTGAGTAGAACCAGCTTTTGTTTAAATCCAAATGTATTACCCCCACCTTGTGTAACTTGGCTGCTCTAAATGTATTACCCCCACCTTGTTTTACTGAAAGAGAGACTGTCTAGTATGTTCTGAGCCTTTTAAAAGGGTGGATACGGGCTGGGTCAAAATTTTTGTCTTGGGTAAAGTATTGTTTTAGATTCTAACAAACAATTGGACTAAGTTTTAATTTTTTTCCCTAATGTTTGAAATGTCATATTTTTATCTCAAACCTCTTATTTTAGTTTTTTGGTCAAAATCAAAATTTTTCTTTCAAAAATACCCGTTCTTCCATTATGATTTTTTTTAGGTAGTGGAAAAAGATCGTAACTGTAGTAGTCACAGTGGTATTTATAGTGATTTGACAGTGAATGTAACAGAATAATAAGAGAAGAAAGAAGTTAATAGAGGAAGAAAGAGTATTTTTGAAAAAAATAGGACAAAATATAACGTTTTGAATGATAATATGAGGCTTTAAATATTAAGAATGAAATTTGAATTTAGTCTAATCATTAGGAACTAAAAGAGTATTTTTACCCATTTTGTCTTTGTTTATCCGAGATTTGGTATGCATCACGGTTTTTCACATTTGTGTTTTGTGTGACAGCTAAACTGAAGGAATAAATTTCATTGATTAGCATGCATCATAGCTATTTTACAATAGAAGCTAATCCGTGAATGAATTGTTGCCTCTCTAAGGGAGAGCTTGTCCATCCCATATATCTGGCCTCCTTTCACAATAAATTTCATTATGTATTGTATTCAATTCTCTTTCTCTGATTACTTGTTTGTGTCATTTTTGGAATCTTGAGACTTGAGAGCAACTTCTTTAACACTCCTGAGGTTCATGTTGTACATTAAAGTTTGCTGAATAGAGTTAAGCTGTTAGATTTTTACTGCAAACTTGTGTTTAATATTATAGAAAGCCATGATATAAGGATATTGAACTCATAGTAACCAACGATGCCAACTCACCACTATAGGGGCAATGGTGTGCAGAGCAGCAATCTGCCACCATTGAAGGCCAGTCCATTGTGGTTAGGCATCATGGTGGTTTCGGGTAAGGTTGCATTTGTAGTGGCGAAAATGGAACTACAAATTGCGCCCTCCATATCTCTGAATATCTAATCTTATTGACTGTGATTGATTATTCTTTTTTAATTATTCTTTTTACTTTTGCTTTTGTGACTTCACAGGTGAGGTAATGTTTTAATCCTTTTACCCTTTTTCTATCTACTAGCAGTAAGCCTGAGATTTGCAATTTTTAGACTCTGTTTGGTTAGTGGGTGTCCCTTTTAAAGACATAGATAGGGTGATACATGGATGATGGTGGATCAGAGGATCTTTGGGTGATGATGGTGGGCCTGTTGGGTGATGTCGATGTCATAGTGGTGATGGTGTTGGTAGAGGAAGAAATACAATGGATTAGGATTATAGGGTAAAATTGGTATTTCTCAAAATTATTATCAAACAAGTTAAAAAACGTGTGTATCTTCATGTTTATGTTTTTATTGTTCATATCTTTTGTGTCTTTATCTCACAATATTGTAATTTAAAAGAAATAACAAATTAGTAGTGCTTCGCTCGCATCCATGGAGTATTAATAATTTTATATATACAATTTGAATTTAATTTTAATATATAGTCAATATAATTTTAGAGGTGTATTGAATTATATAACGTTACGAGTTTATGATAGTAAAAATAATTATTTTTTATATTGATTATGTAAATAATTATTAAAAAAAATGATGTAATTGAATAATTTTATGTAAAATATTTTGGACTGTTAATTTTTTTCGTGTTAAATGAAATAGCTAAAAAAGATAATGCGTAAAATGTGATTAATTTCTTTTATTACCATTTGTTTTATAGAGAGTAGTAAAGTAGTAATAATTGTGCTAATTATTTTAAGAAATAAAAACCGATTTGATAATTAATAATGAACTTGATGAATAGCCATTATACCAAACAAAAAAATCATTCTTTTGCGAAATAGGAAATAAACTTATAGATTATGGTTCTCTTTTACTTCTTTATTAATTATGTTGGTCTCTATAATTTTATCAAATTTATAATTAGGTTTTTATATTTTTTTTCTTTCAATTGAGTCTTGACATTGTTTTTAATTTTATTATTAGATTCTTGTAAGTTTTAGAGTTAACGAAATATTTTTTTTGTAAATTAAAGATATTCACAATTAAGAGTTTAATTAGATCTTTAACTACATATTTTTTTTTGGAAAGAATATTATGTTTATTTTAATATTTTTGACACGAAAAAAATCTAAGTACAAAATTAGAAGCAATGTAGAGACCCAATTAAAAGAAAAAATATAGAGATTTAGTTATAAATATGATAAAACTGTAGAAACCAACAAAATAATTAAACCTTCTAAATATGATCTCAAAAATTACACAAAAAGAAGTTCATCCAACATTTAATAAAATAGGAAATAAACTTATGGATTAGGGTCCTCTTTTGACTTCTCTATCAACACAACAACTAAACAAAGTGTGATAATAGAAAGATTTTTATGAGGTTTAGTCAAAGTTTTTAAATACTAGGGTACAATGGTAGTATATTGGTTTTATTTTCATGGCCTAGAGTCAGTTGTACAGTGTTGGCGACTTGCTCGCAAACGGTGTGCATTGAGTTCTCCTAGGACAGGGTTACCTGGGCATGGGAGTCAGCAAGAAGAAGCTTGGGAGTTCTTGATGAACTTCTCTGGATCCTATTCTAAACATTGGCTAGCAATTGGGAGACTTCAAGGTTTTACTATCTTTGATAGTCAAGGGTGGAAAATTTTTTAGGGGGCAGAGAGATTTAGAGAGAAGATGGAAGGGTGTAGTCTTATCGATTTGGACTAGTGGACTCCAACACACTTGGTTTAGCCACATGCAGCGGTCATCAGTTCATCTCTAAACACTTAGATAGATTGCTCACCTCAGATTCTTTGTGCTTATCTTTTTCGGAGAGTTATGCGGAGAATCTTGCTAGAGCCAATTTAAATCACTGTCCTTTTTTACTCCATTTGTCATAGTAGGAAGAATAAGTTTAGTTTTAGACTCTCTAGCTTTCAGGCAACCCAAGCCCCTCATCCGCTCTTTCAGAATGTGGTAACTGGTAAGGATTAAGAAATGTTTTGGATAAAGGTCAGTCATACCCAGTGCGTTGCTTATCTAAAGTAAAGGGAGGATGCTACTCTATTTAATAATATTTTTTTGCCATATTTAAAATAAAAAAAGACCTAGAGTAGAAAATTTGAACGCTCCAGCAACAAATAGAAAGGGTGAACGCTTTTTCACTAAGGTGTAGAGAAAAAGAACTTCAAGTTGACTATAACACTTTGCTGGCTCAAGAAGAGTTATTCCAGTATCAGAAATCTAGAGAGCAATGGGTTTACTAGATTTCTAATCCAAAGGAACTTGAAACAGAGGTAGTATTTTTTATAAGATATTTGGCTCCATTGAGAAGGTCTCTTTAGAAGCTTTCCGTGACCAACTCATACCTAGTCTTTCGACTAAAGCCTATGCTAATTTAACTAAAGTGGTATCAAAAGGAGATATTTAGAAGGTGGTTATGGAGATGAGCTTCTTTAAGACTTTTGGTGTAGACAATTTTTAAGGTTTTTTTTTTCAAAGAGTACTAGAACATAGCTGGTGATCATGTATGCTAGTTGATGATAAAGGCGTTCTCTGGGGTCAATATTAAGTCATCTGTATTCGAGACCCTAGTTTTTTTACTACCCAAAGTAGCCAACCTTTTAGAATGATAGAGTTTTGTCTTATCAGCCTCTGTAATATTCTATACAATACAATGACTAAGATTATTGTCAACAGGCTCCGATCCTATTTGTAAGATATCATCAGCCCTCTACAAAGTGGTTTCATTCCTAGAAGGGACACCTAGGAGAATACCATCATAGCACAAGAGGTCTTACACTCCATGAAAAAACAAAGTTTAAGAAAGGGACGCTGCCTTCAAGATAGATCTTGATAAAGCTTATGATAAAGTTAATCAGGATTTCTTGGAGTAGACACTTGGTAAGTTTGGTCCCTTCCCCCCTCCAATCAATTATTAGGCTTATCATATGTTGTGTCTGATCCTAAGAGGGGTCTCAAGCAAGAAGATCGAATATCTTCATATCTTTTTGTTCTTTATATGGAGCTTTTGGGTTGTTGTATTTGCTCAATTGGTTGATTCTGAGAGGTGAAAACTTGGTCTGTGTTGCGAGAAAAAACACTAATATCTCATTTGATGTTTGCAGATGACCTTATGTTTTTTTGCAAAATAAAAATGAACCGTTATGTGTGTTATTGCATCGCTAAACAAATTCTGCAAGGCTTATAGCATAAGAATTAATTTTGAGAAATTAAGAGCCTTTTGTTCATCTAATATATCCCGACAAAGGAGAGATATGTTTACGAAGATGTTGTCAATCAGGCTCACTAGCTCTATGGGCATGCACCTGAGGCTTTTGATGCGGCATACTAGAACCTCTAAAGTTAACTTCTTTGTGGTGATAGATAAAATTTAAAGTGATTGTTTTTATGGAAGGGTAGATTTTTTAATAGAGTCGGTGAAATTTGTAGCTAAATTAGTTTGTGTTTATACATCTATGTTATAAGATAGCATTTTTAAAAGCTCAACCTGCTTCCTTTTAAAAAAAAGGTTAAAAAAAGCCTATTATAACTTAGTCGTATACTGAAAGTTCACATTTTAAATAGCTGAGTGACATTATAATTCTGTTAGGGTTATATTCATTATGTCCCATTATTACAATTAATCATCAACTAGGAACTGATCACAACATCATTCTGCATTTCACTTATAAAAGTACTTACACTAACATGATAAGCTAGGTAGGTTTTTCTGGAGATTAAAGAAAATAATATAGAAATTCACATATGCAAACTTGAGTATTGGAGTGTCTTTTGTAGGTATCCACACTTTATGTTTTAATGATCCAATGTATAACTCATCTCAACAAGAAGAATCAAGTGCAACATTTTTTTTTAGATGAGCTATACCTTGAAAATCATTTCTACACCATAATATTTGACACCCACTGTGGAGCCAAATTTTTATTTTTTGAATTTCAGCTCCTTTTAGACTGTGACAATGACGGATCATAAACCTAGATGATCTAAGGCATAAAATCCTTAGCAATGACCCAATGCAATTTCCATAAGGATATAGGTGGAAATGGAAACCTTAAATTCACAATGTAATTCCACAAGGAAATGTTATAGATGGTTGTTTGAGCGTCACATTGTTTGGTATCTCTCTTCTAATAAGACATAGTTCTGAAAAATTTGTGTTTTGGAGGAGATCAAATTCTTGATTTGGTTGAGTCCCCAGTCAGCTCTTCTTGTAACACCCTACCACACAAAGAATTACGCTTAAATTCTAATTCAATGGTGGTTAGGCATTACTACCCTTAGACATACATAATACATAATACATAGATACACAATCCATAAGTGTAGAAGGAAGATAGTAAGATATGAGCCTATAAAAAAAAATTAACATCACCCATTACACACACTTACAAAAGGATGGAGCATTAGAAGTTCCATCCAAAATGCATATTTTTAGTATCTATATAACAGTTCTAGACTTGACCCACAGAAATAGGCCGCCCAGACTGAAACGTCACCAGAGTAATACAAATATAAGCCTATTTCTCCAAGCAATTTCTCTATAAGAAAATATATTTGTACACAATATAATTCAAAAGGGAGAGAGATCTCTAGTCATAAAAAAAAACTCAAAAGTCCAACTCCACTTCTTCACCTGAATTTTGCACTCTCACCGAGGTGTGCTGCGATCGGTATCTGAAAATAAATAAGAAAATAACAACGGGTGAGAATCCGAAGGTTCCCAACAGGATAACAAATCCAAATAATGACTACTTAAGGAAACATGAAGCCTTTAAACATTCCTAAACTCCAACTCCACAAAATTTTAACACCTAGGGTCTTAACTAAGTCATACTAGGTGAACTAACTAAGGTGTACAGTAATTTGAGTACTTTACGATCTCATTAATTTCTAATTATCAGCTTAACTTGTCTCATTTTTAGTTTTTTAGGGGACCAAACATAATTAATTACATTACAAGGCAAACACAACAAGAAAACAATTAAGTCAAGTAGTACAACTAGCAAATAGATAAACAAATATGAAAAACAAACAATTATGCACACCTAAATAAATCAAACAAATGCATATGATGCATGCTTGCTCTACTGACCGTGAGCTCACATGTCGGTTACATTGCCAGACCCGACACATCTGGTAGCTAACCCAGACATACTCTCTCTGTTGTGCATCCCCAAGAGAAAACCTATAATATATAATCAAGAGAGAGTACCCTTTCACCTTCTCATTGGAGGCAGTGCTATCCAGGAGAGTACCCGACTACCCTTACGATAAAAGAGAATGTGAGCGGGACAAAACTACCATTCCCATATATCCACCACAGCAGTGAGCAAGCGAGACAAAACCATCATCCTTGCTAGATGTGGATATCTCATCAATCACGCAAGCGGGACAAAACCCATGCCCTTGCCAATCAATAATCATATTTTATTTAACAATCATTAAAGAGAGATTATTCATAATAAATTCATAAAATTTATCTTCAACAAATTTAAATCCTCTAGGATAGTTCTTAGACTCAAGATGGGGGTTATAGGAGGGTACAAACTTACCGAAAAGGTTTAATAGCTCAAAATCAACAACTGTGAAAAATCAGTAAAATGGTGTGTATGCATGTTAGGTGCATACGTGCTGAACCTGCCACTGGTTTTTGAAAATCAGCGAATGGTGTATATGCACACTGGATGCTTACGCACAGAACCTGCTACTAGTCTTTGTTTTTGCAGAATTACATTTCAACCTCACAAAAATTATTTTGCCTCCGTTCTTTGAAGGCAATAAACTAGACATCCTTAAGTTGTTAACAAAAGAAACCCCACCAAATTTCAAGCAATGAGAGACAAGTTATAGTCCGTCGAAAAAGTGCAGAATTTTTCGCACCACTAAGGCAACTCCACTTTAAATGAATTCTTGCAATCATTTCTATATCAAATTCAACCAAAATTCAAGTCTAAACCATACTCATTTATTTCACTTTTAACTCTATTTAGCTCTTTACTCAATAATTCACCAAATATTCATTTATTATCCAATCATCATATAATTTTATCCAAATCAAATTCACAAGTTGGTATCATTATCATAATTCCATTCTCAACAAGTTTAGGCTATAATCATCATAAACCTTATTCTTTATAAATTAGGTAATAACACATATCAACATTATACTATGACATAGGATAATCAAACATTCAAGGCCTTCGGCCATTACCTTCCAAATCCATAATCCAAAACAAGACATTTCACTAAACCATCATCAACAACAATTCAACAATATCCTCATGTCAACTAGCCTAGGACTTCATGTAACATTATATAATGGTATTTGAAAACAAAAATTGCATCTCAAATGTATTGATGATCTTAAATCTCTTGAGCTATCCTCTGACCAATCCAAGCCTCAATTAACTCTATTCAACCAAACTTCACTCAATTTCACTATACTTATACTTAGGGTTTCATACAAATTGAGGTAAAATAGAGATATAAGATTTTCTTAACTTATACAACATAAATTTGGGATAAAATCCCTCTAGAATCCAAGCTAGAGCTTCCCCTAAAGAATCAAAATCATGCATTTCAATCACTCACTATCCAAAATACAAAAATAGCGATAATGAGAGAAATAGAGTAGAGTTCTTATGATTACTCACTGCAAAAGTTATATAGAAATGAAGAGGGAGGTGAGAGGATCGTGTAGCCGTAAACAGGTCGTCAATTAGAGCTCTGGTTTGTGATAAAAATAGATTTGAAGGTGATGATGAATAGTAAAATTCTTTTTCCTTCCTCTCTTCTCTCACTCTCGAGCTCTCTTAAGAAATAAGTTTTCGTTCTTCATTACAAGGATTGAATATATTGGAAAATAGTTTGAATCATAATTGATTTCTATATTCATCTAGGAAAAGTTGTTTGTTAGAATTAAGTTTGAAAACTTCTTCTCGTAATTCTTCAAGTTTTGAATTTGGCTTGATAAGTGACATCAAATCAACTAGGTTTAGTTCTTAAGAATTGTATGGTTTATGAATTAGTATATATACTTCACCTCTTATCATAATCAATTGATCACGGAATTGACGATTTATTAAGTTAAGAGAAATTGAGTCACTAAGGGATTGGGGTTTGGTTAATTAGAATTTACCGTAAGATACATTTTTGCATGATGAAGGTAGATAGTGAAAAACATTCATCTTAAAGTTTAAACATCTCTGGAACCTTAACGTTTTTATTCATATTACTTTTCAACCTTTTGCAATTTGCTGTTTGTGATATTGATTGTCTTTAAATCATAGTTTTTAATTGTCTGACTAGATTAATCAATTAGCCACTACTTGCTTGGTCCATTAATCCTCATGAGAACGATAACCCATTTACCGTAGTATTACTTGATACAATTCGGTGTACTTGCGGAGTCGTGATTTTAAAAAATTCCGCATCAGTAATTAGGTGAGGGATTGCTCTGGAAGGGTGCCATGAGATAGTATTCTGTGGTCGAAACTCTATGGTATCTAGAGAGTTCTCCTCCTAACTCTGGAGGCGGGTACAAAATTGGTATTCGAGACAATGGCGAGGCTAAAATCCGCTTGAAAAAAAATTAAGATTAAAAACTTGTTGTCTCGTTGTAGCAAGTTTTTAAACTAAAGTTGATCCCAATTGTGTTTGGATAAAATTGTCATAATTCAAACAAATTGGAAGTTAAATCCTAAGTTGTGCTACAAGGAAGTATGGTGTAATTTGTTATGGAAATTCAGGTTTTTGAAACAAACAACTAAAATTAAAATGAGCAATAACGTAAACTTGCACTTAAGAAGATTAAAGATAACTAATAACGGAAAAGCTCTGTATACAAGCCATTAGGGCTTGTATGCTTTACAAGCTCATTAAACAATAAAACGAAAATACGCGCTGCTCCACATACGTTGATTACACGCGCTATATAAGATCCCGCGTATATCTAACTACCAAATTTAAAATATTTGTTTCCTTCTTCGTTTTCGTTATTTTGAGATTTGGTTGTTCTTCTTCTCGCGCGTCTTCCCTCGTTCTTCTCCATCGTTCTTTTCCTCTCCCTTTCTCACTGGTATGTTCTTCGTTTACGTTACTTTTTTCTCTCTCTACAACTCGAGCTTCGTTTTCTATTTTGATTTGTTGTTTTCTGAAATCAAAGTTTGAACTCGTTTTGAAGATAATGGATCATTCCACCTCAGATTCTCAGTTGAATCCAGGCGAAGTGGATTATGAAGTTGAATCTAACGAAGTTCCTGAGGTTTGATTTACATAATCAATTTTCTTTCAGTAATTTGTATAGCATTGTGTGGTTGAAAAATTGCTGAACATTGACTGTGAAAATAACACGTTAACATGAATCTGTCGATTCAATGTATTAGTTGTGATTAATTTCCTGGAATTTATAGCAGACGCTCGGGTGTAGATCAGGTCTTTTTTTGGGTGTATTTTTGCTAGAAGTGTGGGTGTATTTACACTTTACTGGTTTTGTTATTTTAATTGAGTTGTTGTTGTTCAGGTGTATTATATCAGACATGATTGGGTGTGTTTTTAGTTTTTGACATGGTGTATTCTGCAGCTTGTGTATTTACAGTTTATGGCTTTAAAGGTCATTGTGTAGTTGAGTTGTTGCAGTTCGGCTGTATCATATTAGGCATGATTGGGTGTATTTGAATCATATCTATGGGTGTATTCACAGTTTCTGACACGGTGTATTGTGCAGCCTCTCTCGGTTGTTGATGACGAGCTTGTTCCGAAGGTTGGAATGACCTTTACCACCCTTGAAGATGCTGGAAAATTTTACAGGAACTACGCCAAGGCTGCAGGTTTCTCTACAAGAGTTCGGTGCACAAATAGGAAGGGAAACGAGATTAAGAATCAACTGATTACATGTAGCAGAGAGGGAAAATGAAAATCTAAAATATCTCCGACCGAGAAGACCAATCCTACAGCCGGTCTAAACTGTCCTGCAAGAATTTATATACACACATTGAAGGATGTCGGTGCTTGGATTATTTCAAAGGTTGTGCTCGATCATTCACACCCCTGCTGTCCAAGCAAAGCAGAGATGCTCAAACAGCACAGGAAACTAAGCATGTCCATTCGTCGTACAATAGAGAATAACGAGGAGGCCGGTATCAGACCAAGAAAAACATACCAATCATTTGTTGCGGCTGCCGGTGGTCATCGCGAGTTAAATTTTATCGAAAAGGACGTGAAGAATTACATTACGAGGGAAGTGCGGAATGTTTCCGAACAAAAAGATGCAAAGGAATTCGGGAAATATTTGTTAAGAATGAAAGAGAAGAATCCGAATTTCTTTTTTGAGCTCCAACTCGAAGAGGATCAATCGATTAAGCTCGCTTTTTGGGCCGATGCAAGAAGCAGAGCCGCCTTTGATTATTTCGGAGACGTCATTTCATTCGACACCACCTACAATACAAACAAGTAACAAACTGCCCCTGTTTATGATGCTAAATTATTTTATTTTTATGAATCCGCATCAGAGGTGTATATTGGCTGTTTCATTGGGTGTATGCGAAGCATTTGTTAAGGTGTAACTAATGATTTTGCATTCTAGACCATGGTAATTTGTTTCAGGTATAATTTGGTCTGTGGTTCTTTTGTCGGGGTGAATCACCACGGTCAGTCAACACTTCTCGGATGCTCTTTGATGAAGAACGAAGAAATTGAATCATTCAAATGGTTATTTCAATGCTGGCTTCGTTGCATGGGAGGAAACGCTCCGAAAGGGTTTCTCACCGATCAGTGCGCATCAATGAAAAGGGCTTTAGAGGCCTGTATGCCAACGACAATTCACCGTTGGTGTATTTGGCACATCATGAAGAAGATTCCAAGCAAATTAAACGGGTACAAGGGACATGCCGATATCGAACAAGAAATGAGCCAAGTTGTTTGGAACTCTCATAGCAAAGACTCATTCGATAGGAATTGGAATGATTTTCTGCTGAATTTTGGTCTTGCGGACAACAAGTGGCTTTCAGGTAATGTCTTTTTAAAATCTGCAGCAGAGGTGTATATTGCATGTTCCCTCGGGTGTATTTACAGTCTGTGTTTGGGTGTATTATGCAGATCTGTACGAAGACCGTCACATATGGGTTCCTATCTATCTGGATCACCACTTCTGGGCAGGGATGAGAAGCACACAAAGGAGCGAGAGCATGCATTCATTTTTTAACAAGTATATCACCCAGAACAGCTCGCTTATTCAATTCGTCAAACAATACGATAATTGCCTCGGAAGTAGGGAGCAAGCAGAGAGAGAATCAGATGCTGCAGATTTTCATACGGTCATACCGTGTGCAACCAAATCCTCCATTGAAGCTCAGTTTCAAGATGCGTACACTCACGCAAAGTTTAGGGAAGTCCAAGCGCAATTTAGAGGAAAGGCGAATTGCATCACCAGATTAAAGAATTCCGTTCTAGGCTATTCAGTATACGAAGTCGGAGAACAAGTTTCCAGCTCAATATTCAACAAGTTCGTGGTTACTTACGACTCAGTTGCAGCCGAGGTAAAATGCGAATGCTTATTATTCGAGTCGAGAGGGATACTGTGCCGTCACGCACTAAGCGTGTTAAGCTTCGAACAAGCAAGCCAAGTGTCACCTAGATACATACTGGAACGATGGAGTAAGAAGGTAAAGAGGCGACACACACACATCAAGAGCAGCCACGACGAGCCACTAATAGAGCCAAGAAGCAAGAGGTTCGACCAATTGGTTTTTCGTTCACAAAATATTTGCGAATTTGCCTCCGAATCGGAGGAGCTGACTGCAATTCTGCACCGTGCGTACGATAACGTCATGGCCGAGATGGAAGCATTAAAAGCCAAAAGGAAGGGGACATCTTCTTTATCCCACGAAGACGCCAACTTGGAATCGGTTAACGAGCTTCAAAGCCCGCCAAGGATTCGAACAAGAGGACGTCCAAAAAACAGGCTAGGTTCAAAGCTGGAGAAACAGATCGCAAATGGCACAAAGAAGAAGAAGACGAAAGTTTTAAGCAAGGTAAAAGTAATGTTCTTTAAATTTGTGGCGATTGAGTTTATTTTTCTCGTTAATAGGTTAGCTAATGTGTGAGTGTTATATTCAGATAAACATGTTTGATGCTGCATCAGCGGCGCATTCAAATTCCAGCCAATATCAAGGACACGTTATGAATTATCAGTTCAGGGTACCAGCAGCAGGGGATAACTCTTTGGGTGTATAGTTTTATAGAATATGGGTGTAAAAGCACCGTTCTTTTGGGTGTATTTTTGTTCATTGACAATTTACATATAGACACATATATAGATTCATATAGAACAAAAGCTCTAAAAATTCGCAGGTTATGGGTGTATATTTGATTTGATGTTTTTCTTCATATTTTAGTACATGTAATTCATACATTTTGAATACAGCACAGACAGTTTGGGTGTATATTTTATGCAATGTTGGGTGTATTATTAGACCTGCGTTGGGTGTAACAGTTTATAATTTGCGTTTATATATGCCTTGATTTTTTCCTTCATATTTTACCACCTGTAATACAGCTTTTGAATACATCACAGACAGTTTACCAGCACAGATAGTTTAACTATGGGAAAAAATATACATGGAATAGAAGTAGTTGATAAATGGCAAATATTTACATTATTTGTTCAATTTACAAACTACCCAGCAGTTGGATTACGCAGTTTCTATATCAGCAGAATTAATCTGACAAAACGGACTCAATAATACAGAAGATGGCTTCGACAGCCTTATAGCACTACTCTCCCTAATTGCCCGATATCTTTCTTTATTCATCTCACTGAATAGTATCCGAGAAGCATACTCCACTCTATAGTGGTCCACCTCCTCCTACAATTAAAAAGTATATTTTGTTTAAACAGCAATATTAATTCAGTAAAGTAATACAGAGTTATATAGTTCTAAAGACAGTTACCTGTGGCCAATTATCCCATTCATACTTCCCCTTTTTGATGTTTTCCGGCTCAATTAACTTCATCCACTTCATAACATAGATAGCACAGTCATAGCTGAAAACGAAGAAAATAAATTACAAATCTCATTTACGAAAGTTTAATGTTCAGACTCACAAATTTATACCTTGTTTTTTGGCCTGATATTTTAACATATGATTATTTAATTTTCTTCTCGTTCTCCCCTTTCTGCAGAGGTTCCCCGCCGGCATATGTTATCAATCTTGAAAATACATATCCCTTAAATAGCAAAACAAATCAGTAATACACCCGAATAAATGCACAAGATACACCCAACTGAATGGACAATATACACCCAACACAACTAACGAAATAGACCTAAATATTAAAGTAAAGAAGACAGAGGCAACTTACAGTGAATTTATTAATGTCCTTTCTCTCATCACTTGGAGCTTTTTTGTGTAGCGGGTCAAGTATATGACATTTCCGCTTTCTTGTATTTATTAGCCATAACCACCAATGCCCCGAGTGGCAAACAGGAGCAAAAATCTGAAGGATTGCCACATTTCAACAGTGTGTTATTTTATTTGGCATATAAGTAAATAAGCGTACTAACAAATTTAGCAAACGAAAACCTACATATGGATGCGAAGTTAATTTTTTTCTATCTATGAAGGGAATGAAACTCGGGTAGGCTTCCACCCTGAATTCCTTTTTCGTTTTCGATGATACGAATTCCCCCTTTGGGTGATCCGAAAGTGCCATGCACTGCAAGAATTGCGAAACAAGAAATGAAATACTAAACTTACACCCAATTGAACGTAAAAAATACAGCCAAATCAATACAGAAAATACACCCAATCGTAGAAGTAACACTTACCACAATATCGGGGGGAGACAGTATATTTGTTCTTGAAACCTCTTTTCATTTTTCTGGTTGAGGATGAGGCAGATGGCAGATACAATCTAGAAATATATGCCGAAATCAATTTTACATTAATAAGCATTGCAATTGACTTTGGTGTAAAAACATTAATGTTATTCTAATATTACCTGAGATTCTATATCACTTTTTGCCTGGAGGGATACAAAGTGCATTCTCATCAAAATGTATTCTCCTTGGGCAATCAGAGTGCATATTTCCTCATACTCGTTAGTATTGCCATCTGCATCTTCCTTCAGTCTCGTCCCCCAGATGTAGCACTTTTGTTTCATATCATCCATAATCTGATATAATCCCCCAGGAGTTCGAAACTTTGCAGAACTTTTTCCCCCAGTCTCCCTCTGAATTTGTGGACTTTTGTTCTTCCCCTTCGCCGCACTGCTTGCTATTTTTTGGACCAAATCGTCCAATTGTTCTATCAAATTTGCATATTCAGGAGATTTTGCCCTTTCTGTCTCCTGCGTTGACGCCCCCTCCTGGCTTGAATCAGTCAATCCAAGGCTGAATGATGGCACCCCTGGATCTGTTTTAGGAATATAGGATGCTGTCCGTGCCATCATCAACAGGGCAGCAGCGTCTTCTGCGTCTGGATGACTGCGTCATCATGTATAAGAATAAGAATAAGAATAAGAATATACGGATGATAAGCAAAGATTGATTTTAGTCTGATGAACTTACATTTTAGTTGGAGCTGGGGGAAGCGTGGGTGTGGTCTCTTGAAGTTGTTTGGGGATTTCAGGAGTGTTGCACAGTTACAAAAAATTAATCACGGCGTAAAAAAAACTAATCAGGAACAATATACACCCAAACTGTTAGCTAATATACACCCAAACTCTAAACAAATATACACTCAATACTATTTCTTACGTTTCTGTAGTCCCTTCAATCTGTATCATAGGGGTTGGTTCAAAATCTGTCTCAGTAGTTGTTTGGGATGCCGGCACAAAAACCTGAATCGGGACTCTAAACAAGAAGAAAAATGAAAGGTTAACAACGCCTTTGAAAATAATAAGGTTATAAGGTTGAAATATTATTGGAAAACTCACATGACAAGCGCTTCCGACGGTGTCTGTTTCCTCACAACCATCATATTCGAATCAGACGGACTCAACCTAAAATACACCCAAAGAAATTCAAGAAATACACCCGAACAATTCAAAAAGAAGACATGCTTTGTTTTTTTTGAGAACTTACATACTTGCAGTTTTTGCTTTTTTTTCTGCCTTTTTTTTCTTGAATAAAATAATAAAGGGCTTTTTTTCTAAAAAAAATATATACAGAATTAGAAGTAGAAGGGTAATAGAAGAACAAAAGTAACGGTTATTTGAAAGAGAAATTACATGCTCTGTGACGGCTGGTTTACACTACTCTGTTCTGTGCGTCCTTGAGAGGAATGAGCATCACTTCCCAAGTTCACAGCTGGTATTCTAAAACAGATTTGATGTTATTCAGACAAAATAAGATACAGGTATAAAATACACTCAAATGAATGCACAAGATACAACCAACCGAATGGACAATATACACCCAACACAACAAACGAAATATCCCAACTTAATAAACAACATACACCCAACTTGATCAACACAATACACCGAAATGGTTCCACAAAATACACCCAAATCATGATAACAAGATTTTATTAAATAATAAAGCTTCTTACATTTCAGACGACACGTAGCGACCTTCTGTCGATCGCAGGTCAGCTTGGTTCTCCCTGCAAAACAAGAAACAATTATTAGCATACAAAACACACCAAAATATGAAATAGACAGCCCAGCAAGACATACCCCTCTGCAGCAGATTTATCAACATTTTCCCTTAGCCATTCATCTAGTTCGTCACTTGATATTTCATATGTCTCACTACATTCATAAAAGAAGACGTTAACAAAAATAATTACGATGATAGACGGTAATATAGCTTACGAGGTACTGTACCCGTCAAAGTATTGATCTTCTTTAGGAGGTGAATCCTCCACAACAACTTTTTTCTTTTTTGGTTGTGTTCTGGGTGGAAAAAAAAGAGTACCAATCAGAAATAAAAAATTAATTTTATCACAGAATAGTCGTCTAATCTAATTATATGCAAAGAAGTGCTTACTTTTTTGGTGTTGTTTTTGTTTTTTTCTTCTCCTTCTCCTTCTCTGCAGGTGATGATTCTTCGCTCCTATAAGTTAATAATAGACACTTCAGTTAATACACGAAATCTTTATAATGAAGCCAAAAGAAAGGAGTAATAATTTCAGGACATTACTCATCACTTGGTTCAGATTCAGATTCTGAATCAGAATCTGACTCCTCTTGCCTCTGCTTTCTTTTTCTGGAGTCCATTCTGGAAGGCAAACAATCATTATTTAGAACATACTAAAAATACACCCAAATGAATTCACAATATACACCCAACTGAATATACAATATACATCCAACGCAGCAAACGAACACACCCAGCTTAATAAACTACACACACCCAACGTGATCAACAAAATACACCCAACTCGAAAAAGAAATTACACCCAAGTATGGTACTTACTTTTTTCCCTTTTTGCTGGGGTGTTTTCTTCTTGAATCCTCTGAGTCTTCTTGAGTCTCAAACTCAGAGGTAGAAGTGTCAATGTCAGTAGCTGTTTCTGTCTCTGAAGATGATGTTGGACTCGCCTTCCTTTTTTTGTTTTTTGATTTCTTGTTTTTTTTTCTTTTTTTTATTTTTTTTTCATTTTATCTCTTGTTCTTGTCTCCGCCATCTTCACAATCCCCTGAAACATTAGATATTTTAGCTAGCAGCATTCAGGTAAATAAAATACAAGCAACATATTATGTTTACTTACCAAAATCTCCTCTCTTTCTGCAGTCATTCTTTCCACCAACTGCTCCTTAGTCCAGTTGGCAATCCAAGGCTTTGGTGGTCTTTAGCCCTCTTCTTGCCTTTGTTTTCAGAAAGATGAAAGTATATTATCATCAGGGCAAAGAGGCAGCCATCAATTGCCTTCTTCTTCTTCTCCTGGTAGTCTGTGATGCCCTTGATCAAGAAGGTCAAAACATGCCCCCCCCCAGTTTCTCTCCGATATGCCGTCCATCTTAAAAATTGGGGCCAGGTGCACGGGTGATATTTTGTTTATCGTCGTTGGCAAAAGGAACGCCATCTGTATGTAGAGGATGAATATCCTCTTGAACATCAGGCGTTCCTCTTCGTTGCCAACGCCGATTTCCATCATTTCATCGGTAAGACTTTTGAGGGTCTTACCCTGGAATCTTCTATAAATTATTTTGTCATCATCAGAAAGTTGCTTATACTCAACTTTCTCAGGAAACAGATTTCCTACAAAAAGGAAAACAACAAAGTATCAAAGTCGGTTCAAATACACCCAAGCATCAACCTTAAATACACCCAAGCATCAACTTAATATACACCTATAATTTTGAGCTAGTTACCTGTTGCATTGATGCCAAGCGCATCACCTATTGTTTTTGGTGTTATTTGGAAAGAACCATATCCTGTCTTCAGTCTGTTCTCCCCAAGTTTGAAGTTGTTTGCCAGTTCCCTTAAGAGTTGGTGATCCACCCTGAGTGGTGGGATGTGCATCAACCCACCGAATCCGAGATCCCTCACAATTGCCTTCTTCTCTTCAGTCATGTTTCTGAACTTATCACTTAGGAGATGTGTGGCACACTTAAGGTCTTTTGTTTTGTTTCTTGCTGCCATTTTCTCTGAAACAAAAAATACACCCAAAGACATTAGTACGATACACTCATATATATGAGTCAGATACACCCATTAATAACAGTAAGATACACCCATAGATATGATTCAGATACACTCATTGATAACAGTGAGATACACCCATAGATATGATTCAGATAAATCCATATATATCAGTCAGGTATCACTCAAACATGCTTCAATATCAAATTAATTGAGATATCAGTAAGATACACGCATATATGAGTCATATACACCCATTGATAACAGTAAGATACACCCATATGTAAGAATCAGATACACCCATTGATAACAGTGAGATACACCCATAGATATTATTCAGATACATCCATATATATCAGTCAGATATCAGTCAAACATGCTTCAATATCAAGCCACATTACAAGTTCAAGCAGTATACACCCCCAATCTACGGAATAAACCTCCAAAAATCAACAACAATAGCATGAGAACTTAGAACAAGAACGTAGAACGACGTAGAACTTAGAAGAACGACGTAGAACTTAGAAGAACGACGTAGAACTTAGAACATTGTAACAAAGAAGCAAGAAGTAAACCCTAGAAGAACGACGTAGAAGAAAAGTAAAATATACAGGAATCTTAACGAACTTACGTTGAGTATTGTTGCTTTGCTTCAGATTCTTCACGGAGAGTTTGATGGTGTTTTGATGGAGGTTTCGAAGAACGATTTGTATGTTTTGAACTTTGATTTTCGCTCGAAAATGGAAGGGTTTCCTTGTTTTCGAAGCGTTTTGAGAAGTGGAAGAAGTGGAAGAAGTGGAAAAGTTTCCCATACGTAACGGTTGTAGTGTTGAGCGCGTGATTTTGACGCGCCATGTTATCTCTCTTTATGCGCATGGCTTCTATTTAGGCTGGGCCAACTTGTAAGCTTGTAAGCTTGTATGTGTAGCCCAGCCCAACTAATAATTAAAAGTGATATGAAACATATAGTAAAAATAAGTGATCAAATTTATCTAATTAAAGAATCTTGACTAACGTTAGTTTTCAAGATTCATTATCCTTGTCAGTAAGCTAGACAATGTGATAAATTAAAGAGCTATTCTAATTAGTCAATCCCTAATCATGAGAAAAGTAGTAACAATTAATTGCTTCTAGCCACCCGTCCTAACCCATGAACTAATGGAATTTTGGTAAGTGGGTTAGCGTCAAGGGAGCTAAGACAAATTCAATCCTTAATTAGTCATTCATCGAGATCAATTAAAGGTTACATCAATTTATAACTCTAAATAATTTGATAAAATCTACTCCATAACTATCAACAACTCAAACTAAATTTTCAAATCTAGAACAAAGATAAAAACAACTCAAATAAACAAACACTTAACATAAACATAAACATTCATTAAATTTAAACCATAATCCAAACATCATCAATCCATTATAGTGAACTAAAAGAAACAAAGAGAATTGCAAATCAAGTATACACCTAAAAATTTTGCAATGTTTGTGTCTTAGAAGCCAAGGATTATGTTACTAGTTACTAGAAAATAGTATATTCAGAATATTCTGATAATTTTAGATATGTGAAATAAATCACAAACTCACTAGTAAAGCTTACTATGATGAACTTATGGTCTTATACTCTTATGTATCTATCTCATCAGTTAATTGCAGACATTTTTTTCTAACTTTCAATTGACAATAAACATAAATAGAAAAGAATTATGAATAGCAAGGTTAAAAAAAGTTGGGACATCATATCCAAAGAGTAATACATTAAGTAAAGAGGATCTTATAAATTGTAATCCTAATTGAATAGCTTACGTTGGATTGTACTTGCTCAAATTAGTTTTTATACATGGCTAATTATATGTGATACTTTTAAGAGTCAAGAGGAAGAGAGGTTTAAAATATTTACTTATGAATCACCTAGAAATGTCTTTAAATTCAACCATTAATATTATTTATAGAAAAGTCTTTAAAAAAATAAAATTATAATGTAAATATTTTAATTTTATTTTAAATTCTGTATTAAAATTAATGTATAATTATTTTACTTTAAAAAAATGTAAAATGATGATAACTTAATATTTTCAAGTTAAATTTTGATTTTGATAATAATTATTTTGTGTGTTTTTTTTTAAATATCTAAACATATAAAAAATTTTCTTACTTTTATAAAATTTTCCATGCTGGGCACGGATTTATAAATACGGTTCAACTAGGTATCCTTTAAAAATAGTACAATATTCAGCCTTTTATTACAATAATTTAAAAAAAATTAAAACAAACACAACTAAAAATTATGAATAGATTTACTGTCTTTTTAAAATTAAATACACATTCAAAATACAATCTAAAAAAACTGAAATTTAAAATTTAAATTTTAAATTTCTGTTTCAGATTTAATATATTTAATTATTAATATATTATAATTTAAATACATATCTAAAAATCAAATTATTCAAAATTCAAAATTTTGATTTTAAAATTATAAAATAAACCTTAAACTATCAAATTATTAATTAAACTCGTACAAAACACTCAAAGAAGCAGAGAAGTCACATTTGCGCCATGTCGAAAATCCAGAGGCGCACATGGAAAACGCAGAGGTGCACATCGAGAAGTCATCCTCCGCTGTCGTTCATCCATGCCACCTTCCTCTTCCGCGCTCATCTTCAACGCTGCCTTCCTCCTTTTCGGCACTCATTTACAACACTGTCTTTTTAATGTTTAAATTTAAATTTTAGATTTATGATTTTGGATGTGTTTTAAAAATATTTTCTGTATAACTTCAGAATTTTAGATGTGTTACAATTATTTTTTAATGTTTAAATTTAGATTTTAGATTTATGATTTTGGATGTGTTTCAAAAATATTTTCTGTATAACTTCATAATTTTAGATGTGTTACAATTATTTTTTTAATGTTTAAATTTAGATTTTAGATTTATGATTTTATATTTTCTATATAACTTCATAATTTTAGATGTGTTACAATTGTTTTTTAATGTTTAAATTTAAATTTTAGATTTATGATTTTGGATGTGTTTTAAAAATATTTTTTTGTATAACTTAATATTTTAGATGTATTACAATTGAAAAAGAAACTACAATTGAAAATATTTTAGTTTATGTATATAATTATATTCGACCATTCATAATTGTATTATTAACATTTATATTGTATTATTAAAGTTAACTGATTTTAGATGTGTTTTAAAAATATTTTGTATAAAATATCATACTATCAGATGTGTTATAATAAAATAACAACACAATTTTAAATTAATTGTTGATTATAATAATTTTGAAAACTAATAAGTATCGAAAAAAATTAAACTGATAATTTAAATAATAAATATTATATTCATTTGATCGAATAGAAAATCAAAAGATTAATCGTATTATTAACGTTTAAATTTAAATATTTAAAGTTAGCCTGATTTTAGATGTGTTTTAAAAATATTTTGAATAAAATATCATACTATCATGTGTTATAATTGATAAATAACAACAGAATTTTAATGACCATATCAACTACATCTTCTCTCTTAAACTCCAGATTTTTTTTGCTTCTTTGCTCAAACTACTTACGTAGAAAGTACTTTATTTGCAACAACTTTATTAATAAAATTAAATAAGATCAACCTTGTTCCAATTAAATCAGCAGAGTATTTTTATGTTTAAATTAAAATATAATTAAAAATATTGAACATGATATTTCTTAACAAATTACATAAACATCATACTATCATGATGTTTACGTAATTTGTTAAGAAATATCATGTTCAATATTTTTAATTATATTTTAATTTAAACATAAAAACACTCTGCTGATTTAATTGGAACAAGGTTGATCTTATTTAATTTTATTAATAAAGTTGTTGCAAATAAAGTACTTTCTACACAAGTAGTTTATGTAGTTTGAGCAAAGAAGCAAAAAAAAAATCTGGAGTTTAAGAGAGAAGATGTAGTTAATATGGTCATTAAAATTTTGTTGTTATTTATCAATTATAACACATGATAGTATAATATTTTATTCAAAATATTTTTAAAACACATCTAAAATCAGGCTAACTTTAAATATTTAAATTTAAACGTTAATAATACAATTAATCTTTTGATTTTCTATTCGATCAAATGAATATAATATTTATTATTTAAATTATCATTTAATTTTTTTCGATACTTATTAGTTTTTAAAATTATTATAATCAACAATTAATTTAAAATTGTGTTGTTATTTTATTATAACACATATGATAGTATGATATTTTATACAAAATATTTTTAAAACACATCTAAAATCAGTCAACTTTAATAATACAATATAAATGTTAATAATACAATTATGAATGGTCGAATATAATTATATACATAAACTAAAATATTTTCAATTGTAGTTTCTTTTTCAATTGTAATACATCTAAAATATTAAGTTATACAAAAAATATTTTTAAAACACATCCAAAATCATAAATCTAAAATTTAAATTTAAACATTAAAAAACAATTGTAACACATCTAAAATTATAAAGTTATACAAAAAATATAAAATCATAAATCTAAAATCTAAATTTAAACATTAAAAAATAATTGTAACACATCTAAAATTATGAAGTTATACAGAAAATATTTTTGAAACACATCCAAAATCATAAATGTAAAATCTAAATTTAAACATTAAAAAATAATTGTAACACATCTAAAATTATGAATTTATACGGAAAATATTTTTAAAACACATCCAAAATCATAAATCTAAAATTTAAATTTAAACATTAAAAAGACAGCGTTGTAAATGAGCGTCGAAAAGGAGGAAGGCAGCATTGAGGATGAGCGCGGAAGAGGAAGGTGGCACGGATGAACGACAGCGGAGGATGACTTCTCGATATGCACCTCTGAGTTTTCCATGTGCGCCTCTGGATTTTCGACATGGCGCAAACGTGACTTCTCTTCTTCTTTGAGTGTTTTGGCTCAGGATTCGGTGGTCCCATAACGTTTGGACCATTAAATGGTCCCATAATAAAATATATTTTTTAATAACTGCTAAATAGTCCTTTTTCAAATTTAATTATAAATTAACCCCATATATTTTATTTAATTATAAAAATGATTTTTTATTTTATAAATAATTATTTTATCATAAATCTACCATGTTTATTAACAATCAAGAACAAAAATAATAACGAATTAGATCTTCCATTGATCCTAATAAATTTTTTGGCTATTCTAATCAATTAAAAGATTAAATTTGATCCGTCACGTTCGCGAGGAATCATAAAATCGTGTTTCCTTGAAAACCAATCGATTGGATTACAGTTTACCACTAAACAATCGATTGAAAATTGTTGGGCAGCATGGTTTTCACAAAAATGTGTGTTTCTTACAATTCAATCAATTGTTTAGAATTTCCAATCGATTGAATGCTTCAAAATAACCTGGGTCTCACAATTCAATCGATTGCCTTCGATTGCTTTTGATAACCAATCGATTGAATTCATGAAGACAATATGGACATGCCAAATTCAATCGATTGAAGTGTGCTACCCAATCGATTAAAATGTGTACTACGCCTATTTCAATCTTGTTATCGTTTTTAGAAATTATCTTGTTATTCTTCTATCTTATCTTTAAAATTCTATCTTCAATTTTTGCGGTTTTATTTTGATTTAGATACTCTAATCTTATCTTTTCCTTAATATTAACATTATAAATTGGTGAATAATCCATCACCAATTATTCAATCCCACCATTGAAATCGTGTATCATTTTCTTTGATTATAAAAAATTTCATTGTTTTTCTTTGGAACATCCATCTACTCAATATCCAATTTCTTTTTAATTTTTTATCCGTCTATTTAATATCCACTCTTTCTTCATCGTTAATCACCGTTGCAGCAATAAGCAAAGGTCCAATCAAGTTTTTTATTGTAGTGTTCAGAAAATAAACCATCGTTTTGATTACAAAATCGAGGTCAGTGAATAGAATCTCTAATTTTGCAATTATTCGTTTCGATACTTTATTCGTGAAATTGATTGTGTAATGAAAAAATATTTTTTTTATCTTTTATTAATTCACAGACATTGAGAAATACTAAAAAGTAAATAGATGTTATTATTTTTTATTATTAATTAGCTAGCAATTAGGGACAGACCTAGAGAGGGCAAGTAGTGGCTTGGACACCCCAAAATTTTAAGAAACTATACTTATCTATAACAATATATAATGGGAATACAGAGAGTTTGGTGTCCAATATTTTTTTTTATTTTACACCTATCTTTATAATCTAAAACTACATACTCAATCACGTACTCACCTTCTGTAAATTTTGCATTAACCCATGACAGAATGATGTAATTGCTTCACTTAAAAAAATTACTCACACTCAATTGTAAGATTATAAAAATGGCTCCACTTACACTATAGTTTAAATAAGGTAATTTTTTTTAATTAAATGTACAAAGAATAATTTTTCTCTTTAAATTATTATCATACTATTTTAATAATATACTATTGATGCTTATATGCAATATATCTATAATCTATAACAATAGATAATGGGAATACAGAGGGTTTGGTGTCCAATATTTTTTTCCTATTTTACCCCTATCTTTATAATCTAAAACTACATACTCAATCACGTACTCACGTTCTGTAAATTTTGCATTAACCCATGACAGAATGATGTAACTGCTTCACTTAAAAAAATTGCTCACTCTCAATTGTAAGATTATAAAAATGGCTCCACTTATACTATAATTTAAACAAGGTAATTTTTTTAATTAAATGTACAAAGAATAATTTTTCTCTTTAAATTATTATCATACTATTTTAATAATATGCTCTTGATGCTTATATGCAATATATAATAATAATTAGTGTCTAAATTTAAATTCTAATATTACTCTTAAATAAAGGTTTATTATTAAAAAAATTCTTTTGTCAATTTCGTTAAATAAAAAAATTTCTACCCATTTTTTCAAAGTAACCTCGTTAAGATATTCTTATTGGATGTAAATTATTGTTACAAATATTTTTATTAAGATATGTTTTGAAGGAATAAAAGTAAAATAGTTCAATAAGGATAATTTTTTAAAAAAAAATAAATTTACACTAATAATTTTTCTCTTCAAATTATTTACGTACTTTTGTAATATACTCTAAGTACCTACACAATATATAATATCAATTAGCGTTCAAATTTATGTTCCAATATTGTTATTAACGAGAGAGGTTTATTATTTTTTTAAAAAATTTACACACAATAATTTTTGTATCAATATATCATGATTTATTTTAAAAATAATATTTATTCATCTAAAGACTCATCCTTAAACGCTCCTTGCTAAGTATGGAGTGTTGCACACCTTATTAATTCGTTAAATCTAAATTTTTTATTTATTATATTTTATTTGAATGGTTTGGATTTAAAGAGGTAACCTGTTAATTAGTTAACCATTTTTTTTATAAATTTTAGATTTCTTTTGTAAGTTTCAGATATTGGGCTAAAGTTCAAAATAAAAAAATAGTATATAAATATTAAAAGCAACGTGTCTGTACAAAAAAAAAGTTATTGAATTTTAAAATTAAAATAAATAACACATAAAAAATAAGTTAAAAATTCATGTACTGAATCTAAAAAAAAAAGATATATTAGAATCTTAAAAAAAATAATATTAAATATATATTATGTATATAATATTAAAATTTAAGTCAATTTTGTTTTGTGTATAACAAAATTATAATATTAAATATAAACACAATGATAAAAAAAATTTGTGTTATATAAATTTAATTAGGGTAAAGTATACTTTTTGTCCCTGAAGTTTGCTAAAAGTTTTAAAAATATCCTTAAGTTTTGATTTGTTTCAATTTTGTCCCTCAAGTTTTCGATTTGCATCAATTTTACCCTTATTACTAATTTTTTGATAATTAAAATACCCCTCCCTTATTATACCTATCATCATCATCATCACAACCCTCTGTCTCTCTTTCTTTCTCTCTTTTCATCTTCACCGTCCTCTCCACCCCTATCATCATCACAACCCTCTGTCTCTCTTTCTTTTTCTCCATCTCCATCACCACCATCTCCGTTGAGTCCCAATCTTCAATGACCACCACCCTTTTTCTTCTTCTTCGCACAAACCCAGCAACAACGAAGCCATCGCTCTTCCTCCTTCTCTGTTAGCAAACCCAGCCTCATTAATTATTAGTACTAGTTGGGTTAATAATTTTTTTTTTGTTTTCAGATTTCACACAAAGCAAAGCAAAATTTTTTTGCTGCCACACCAACCTGAAACCCTCCTGAAACTCTGACCCCAACAACAAAGTTTCTTCCTTTTTTTTTGTTTTCAGATTTCACACATAGCAAAGCAAAATCCTTTTGCTGCCACACCAACCTGAAACCCTGACCCCAACAACAAAGTTTCTTCCTTTCAATATTACTCATACTATACCTCATTGGAAAATTAATAACACAAATTAAATGACAGAAAATCAAACATGATCCATTTCAACACACTTTTTTTCATTTCTCAAAATGCCAACATCCAAAACAAACAAATTTATCATCATGACCATGATTATACTCCAATCTCCTCTCCTCTCCCAAAAAAAATTAAAAAATTAAAAAAAGAGAGAAAATAAGAAGAGGAGGATGAGAGAAAATACCACATCTTTAAACACCTACATCATCAAAAAGTATGGTTTTTTTAAACTTTATTGTTGGACAAAAATGCATGCTTTTTGTAAACACCGGTTAAATTAGTAAATAATTAGTCAATAAATTAGTTTTTAATAAGGAGGATTAGAAACGTGAATATTATATCAAATTAGGATAGAGCTCATCGAAACGAGAATTTTGACACTAATTTTGAGAAAATCGGTCCAAGATTGGACCGAATGGGCCGAACCGGTTGAACCGGATCCAAACCGGACCATCGGTCTAACCGGACCGACCTATTAAATGAACCCACGCATTGCATCTCCCTCATTTCAGCAACGTGACGCTGAAAGCTTGCGTCCAGGGAGGAGAAGAAAAAGGGGTCCGAACCCTCGTTCCAAGTTCAAGGCGCCGTAACTTCTCCGTTCGAGCTCCGATCGCCGCACCGTTTGCGGCCACGCGTCCACCGCGTCGAGCTCTACATTTCTACCGGAACAATTTCACTGATAACTTGTTTAATCACTCTCAGCCCTCTTTTCTCCCAATTTTCGAATTTTAAGTGGGAATATTGAATTTCTTTGATTTCTGATGTTTTAGGATCCAATTAGCTTGAGAGAAACGTTCACTCTTGCTTATGTGAAGCTTGGGTAAGGTGAGGATACGATAATTCTATTTTAATTTCATTAAATTTGAGCTTTGAGTATTAAATTGGGTATATATGTATTATGAATGTGTATTAGGTTGAAAATAAATAATTGGAGCTTGAAATTGTGAATACTGGAACTTGGAGAAAGCGGATTAGTTGAGTTTTGAGGGGCTGTCTTGGTTTTGAATAAATAGCTTTGGTCGTTACGTGGAAATCGGCTAAGGTATGGTTTAGGTTTCTTGCATTTAATATATAATGTTCTGTGAAAACTTAGGCTAGATGACCATAGGATAAGTTGGAATGCAGGTGTATGCTTAATGTTTAGTAATTTGTCGATGAATATATATATTTGGTTGAAGTTTATTGGATAATTAGTTATTAACTAACGATTTAGTGAATTATTGATTTGAGGTATTTGTGTTAAAAGCCTAGGATTTGTGAACTATGATTCTTAGTTGAATTTTGGTTGTTGGATTTGAATATTGTATGAGTTTAATTGTTGATTTGAAGTAGATTTATTGTGGTGATTGTTATGATGATGAGGAAGGGTATGTTGAATTGAAAAGAAAGCAGGTTTGGACCCGAAAAGGGTGGCAAAGTCCGAGTTTTAGAGGAGATGCTGCCGAAATTTTATAAAAAATTAGAGATTTTGTTTAGATGATTATTTAAAAGAGATTTAGATTTAAATGTTATATGGTTTGATTTTGAGTTATTAAGAAAGTGAGTATGTTTTAAGTTTGAAGTTTGATTCTTAGAAAATAATGAATTACGTTTTGAATTGAAACTATTGATGGACGGAATGAGAGGTGTGATAATGAAGGATAAGGATTGAATATGTTTAATGTATGATGATGAATGAGATGCAATTGAGAATGATGTGGAGGTTGAGGAATTATAATTGAATTATTTATATGGCTTATGAATTTGAATAATCTGAGATACGAGATTCCCTGGATTAAGTGCCGTGGCTTGCCACCACGTGTACCAGGTTGAAAACTCGATACTCTGTTGACCCTACGACGTAAGTGTGACCGGGCACTATATAAATTCCCGGGAATGTTACCCCCATTGAGCAATATTGATTATTTGAGAAAAATCTATGCATAGACTCTTGGGGATGCACGTCGGGGGACAGTCT
This sequence comes from Arachis ipaensis, assembly GCF_059453495.1. Lineage (NCBI taxonomy): Eukaryota > Viridiplantae > Streptophyta > Magnoliopsida > Fabales > Fabaceae > Arachis > Arachis ipaensis. The sequence continues at coordinate 92,354,945 of NC_142437.1, read as the reverse complement.
AAGGACAATTCAGACTTGTCGGGTTGGCTGGATAACCGACAGATGAGCCTCATCAGCCATAGGACAGGCATGCATCATATGCATATTACTTGAATTACTTGCTTGTGCTCTAATTGGGTGTGCCTATCTGTATTTTTCATGCTAAATGTGTATTTGTTACCTGCAGTAGTTGTAACTTTCTTGTGTTTGCCTTTATCTGTTTATTTGTCTGTGAAAATGCATGATGGAATTGGAGGTATGGAGGAATGGCAGTATAGGACTTAGATTTAAGGTTAAGTTAAGTTAGGATTAAATATTTTTAGGAAACCACCTTTTATGGCTTCTGTTTAATACTTTAAGCTCTACAATCTGAGTGTCGGCGTTCTAGGATTGCCTCTGGCATTCCCAGGACCTTATATATTATGTGTGTGGCACCTTTACCATACTGAGAACCTCCGGTTCTCATTCCATACTATGTTGTTGTTTTTCAGATGCAGGTCGGGAGCCATCTCGTTAGGCGTCTGGACTCTTAAAGCGGAGGGGTTACTGGATAGTGTTGTTGTATAGTTTTGTTGTACAGTGATGTATATATATGTACTTAACTTTCTCTCCGCATAACTTGTCCTTTTTTATCCTCTTAGAGGTTTATGGAGAGGCAGGATTGTGTGTATGTACTTTTGGGTTTTGGATATGTATGTATATATGTGTAAATATTCTCCGGCCAGTCTTGACTTCGCAGGCTGAGTTAGGAGCTTGTTATTTTGTATCTTTGGCACTCTATTCCTACTTCTGTTATCTTATGTTTGACAGTTACAGTTTTCTTAGCATGCAAGTTAACTCGTTCCTTGAGCGTTGCGCTTTTATCTCGCGATTTTTATTTTTCCTATCCTTCAAGGCTCCTAGCATATTATAACTCTTCTGCTATTATATGTACTTATTTTATTTTAGAGGTCGTAATACCACATCACCTCTGTTTTACGACTTAAGCGTAAAGCTTTGTGTGGTAGGGTGTTACATTATGGTATCAGAGCAGTTCGTTCCTGTAGAGCCTGAAAGACGGACTGATTGTACTTCTGTGCATTCTCTGTATATGTGTTTATGTGCTATTAGGATATCTGATTGATATATATGGCATAAACGTTTGTGAGCATGCATTTGGAACTTAAAAGCATTAGACCTGCGATATTGAGACTGATCAACTTAATATCACTTGTTTGATGTGTATAAGGACCAGATGTCGACTCGCAGACGCGGTCGCGGGCGAGGTAGAGGTAGAATACGCATCGTTACTCCTAGCCCGGTAGGGAATGATCCAGTAGACTTTATGGCCACTCTGGGAAATATGGCTGCAGCTATGTAGGCAACAGCCGAGGCACTGGGAAATAAGATAAACCAGGATAATCACGGGAACAATAATGATGAGGGCGGTCCTATGACACTTGCTATATTTCTGAAAGTTCACCCTCCGATCTTCAGGGGAACCTCAAATCCCACTAACGCAGATAATTGGATTCAAGCTATGGAACGGACGTTGCAGGCCCAACAGGTTCCTGAGAAGTAATTGGTTGAATTTGGAACTTATCAGTTGCAAGGTGAAGCTCAGTATTGGTGACAGGGGACACGATGTATCCTGCAGGCAGATGACGCTGTGATAGTCGGGAGATTGGTTATTTAAGAGCCATGTTTTGCTTGATTGTTCTGAGAAGTCAGTACAGTTTATGCTAGAAAGGTCAGAAGCACCGGTTGTGGTGAATAGTTACTATTTGAATTTTATGATAGTAAACTGTTCTGGAACTGAATGTCAGGGTATTATGTTATTAACTGCGAGAGTATCAGGTGATGATCAGAGTTTAGAGCAGATTCTGGTTGTATGTGAATTTCCAAATGTGTTTCCGGATGATATTAATGAATTTCCACCTAATCGGGAGGTTGAATTTGTAATTGAGTTGGTGCCTGGAGCCTGTTCGATTTTTATTACTCCTTATAGGATGTCACTTTAGAAATGACTAAACCGAAGACTCAGCTGGAAGATCTGTTGGGTAAGCATTTTATCCGACCAAGTATTTCTCCGTGGGGAGCGCCAGTGTTACTGATAAAGAAGAAGGATGGGAGTATGTGGTTGTGTGTTGACTATCGGCAATTGAATAAGATCACTGTGAAGAACAAATATCCGTTGCCTAAAATCGACGATCTAATGGATCAGTTACAGGGTGCCGGTGTGTTTTCTAAGATTGATCTGCGGTCCGGGTATCATTAGATAAGGGTTAGAGACGAGGATATTCCGAAAACTGCTTTCAGGACACGTTACGGTCATTATGAGTATACAATGATGTCTTTCGGGTTAACTAATGCCCCGGCAGTATTTATGGATTATATGAACAGGATTTTTCGACCGTATCTGGACAAGTTTGTTATTGTCTTCATTGATGACATTCTTGTTTATTCTAAGTCTGAAGAGGAACATGCTGATCATTTGCGAACTGTGCTGCAAATTCTGAGAGACAGGAAGTTATACACTAAGTTATCTAAATGCGAGTTTGGGAAGAGTGAGGTAAAGTTTCTCGGTCACGTGGTGAGTAAGCAGGGGATAGCTGTGGATCCTGCTAAGGTGGAAGCAGTGATGAATTGGGAGCGACCAACTTCAGTGACAGAGATCAGGAGTTTCTTAGGTTTGGTGGGGTATTATCGCAGATTCATTAGGGGATTTTCACAGCTCGCCTTACCTTTAACTAAGTTGACTAGGAAGGATACACCTTTTATCTGGACTCCGGAATGTGAAGAAAGTTTCCAAATATTGAAGCACAGGTTGACTACTGCACCTGTATTGGTATTACCTGAACCAAGTGAACCGTTTGAAGTGTATTGTGATGCATCTCTGAAAGGGTTGGGGTGTGTTTTGATGCAGCACCAGAATGTTGTAGCATACGCCTCACGGCAGTTAAGGCCGCATGAGATGAACTACCCGACACATGATTTAGAACTTGCTGCTGTTGTGTTTGCTTTAAAGATTTGGAGGCACTACCTCTATGGCATTAAGTTTCATGTTTTCTCAGACCATAAGAGTTTGAAGTATCTTTTTGAGCAGAAAGAGTTGAATATGCGTCAGAGGAGGTGGATGGAGCTTCTGAAAGATTATGATTTTGAATTGAATTATCATCCAGGAAAAGCGAACGTTGTGGCGGACGCTTTGAGTCGGAAGTCTTTATATGCAGCTTGGATGATGCTACAGGAGGAAGAGTTACTGAAGGCATTTCAAGGTTTGAATTTGGGAGTTAGAGAAGAATCTGGAATTTTGTGTTTGAGTCAGTTACAGATTTCAAGTGATTTTAAATCAGAACTTCTGAAGGCTCATCAAGATAGTGAAGCGTTACGTAAGGTATTACCAGCAGTTGAACAGGGAAAACAGTGGAGAATGTCAGAAGGTCATGATGGTTTATGGAGGTTCAAGAACCGGATTATTGTGCCTGATGTTGGAGACCTACGACAAAGTATCTTGAAGGAAGCTCACAAGAGCGGGTTTTCAATTCACCCAGGGAGCACTAAAATGTATCAGGATCTGAAAGCGATGTTCTGGTGGCCAGGTATGAAGAATGATGTGGCATTGCATGTATCTAAATGTTTAACGTGTCAGAAGGTTAAGATTGAGCATCAGAGACCATCAGGGACCCTTCAGCCTTTAGAGATTCCACAATGGAAATGGGAGAGTATCGCAATGGATTTTGTGATAGGGTTGCCTAGAACCCGATCAGGTTATGACGCTATTTGGGTGGTTGTAGATCGACTGACAAAATCAGCTCACTTTCTTCCTATCCGAATAAGTTGCACAATGGAGGAATTGGCTCGAATGTATATCAAAGAGATTGTCAGGTTGCATGGTGTGCCTTCTACTATCATATCTGACAGAGATCCTCGTTTCACATCAAGGTTCTGGGGAGCTTTTCAGCGTGCATTTGGGACTGAGTTAAGCTTGAGTACTGCGTATCACCCTCAGACAGATGGTCAGTCAGAAAGAACTATTCAGACCTTGGAGGATATGCTAAGGGCTTGTGTTTTGGACCAGCCGGTAAGCTGGGACCGGTATATGCCATTAGTAGAGTTTGCTTATAATAATAGCTATCATGCGAGCATCGGAATGGCTCCATATGAGGCTCTGTATGGCAGGAAATGTCAGTCTCCGTTGTGTTGGTATGAAACTGGAGAAAGGAGTTTATTAGGGCCTGAAATGATAGCCGAAACGACTGAACAGATAAAGAAGATTCGTAGTCGAATGCTTATAGCCCAGAGCCGCCAAAAGAGCTATGCTGACCAGAGGCGAAAGCCTTTGGAGTTCGAAGAAGGAGAACATGTCTTTTTGAAAGTTACACCAACCACTGGAGTGGGAAGAGCTATTAAGACTAAGAAACTGAATCCCCGTTATATTGGACCGTTTGAGATCCTGAAGAAATTGGGCCAGTAGCTTATAGGATTGCCTTACCACCGTATCTTTTAAATTTGCACGACGAGTTTTATGTGTCACAGCTTCGGAGATATACTCCTGACGCAAGTCATGTTCTGGAACCAGAACCGATTCAAGTGAGGGAAGATCAAATACCTCAAGTAATTCCGATAAGGAATGGTGACACCAACATTAAACGATTACACAAGAAAAGAATATTATTGGTAAGAGTAATGTGGAGTCGAGTTGGTATTAAGGAACACACCTGGGAGCTCGAATCAGATATACGGAAGGATTACCCACATCTCTTTTCAGATAACTACTGACTACATCTGAATTTTGAGGGCAAAATTCTTTATTAGGTGGGTAGGATGTAAACCCCGGTTAAATTAGTAAATAATTAGTCAATAAATTAGTTTTTAATAAGGAGGATTAGAAACGTGAATATTATATCAAATTAGGATAGAGCTCATCGAAACGAGAATTTTGACACTAATTTTGAGAAAATCGGTCCAAGATTGGACCGAATGGGCCGAATCGGTTGAACCGGATCCAAACCGGACCATCGGTCTAACCGGACCGACCTATTAAATGAACCCACGCATTGCATCTCCCTCATTTCAGCAACGTGACGCTGAAAGCTTGCGTCCAGGGAGGAGAAGAAAAAGGGGTCCGAACCCTCGTTCCAAGTTCAAGGCGCCGTAACTTCTCCGTTCGAGCTCCGATCGCCGCACCGTTTGCGGCCACGCGTCCACCGCGTCGAGCTCTACATTTCTACCGGAACAATTTCACTGGTAACTTGTTTAATCACTCTCAGCCCTCTTTTCTCCCAATTTTCGAATTTTAAGTGGGAATATTGAATTTCTTTGATTTCTGATGTTTTAGGATCCAATTAGCTTGAGAGAAACGTTCACTCTTGCTTATGTGAAGCTTGGGTAAGGTGAGGATACGATAATTCTATTTTAATTTCATTAAATTTGAGCTTTGAGTATTAAATTGGGTATATATGTATTATGAATGTGTATTAGGTTGAAAATAAATAATTGGAGCTTGAAATTGTGAATACTGGAACTTGGAGAAAGCGGATTAGTTGAGTTTTGAGGGGCTGTCTTGGTTTTGAATAAATAGCTTTGGTCGTTACGTGGAAATCGGCTAAGGTATGGTTTAGGTTTCTTGCATTTAATATATAATGTTCAGTGAAAACTTAGGCTAGATGACCATAGGATAAGTTGGAATGCAGGTGTATGCTTAATGTTTAGTAATTTGTCGATGAATATATATATTTGGTTGAAGTTTATTGGATAATTAGTTATTAACTAACGATTTAGTGAATTATTGATTTGAGGTATTTGTGTTAAAAGCCTAGGATTTGTGAACTATGATTCTTAGTTGAATTTTGGTTGTTGGATTTGAATATTGTATGAGTTTAATTGTTGATTTGAAGTAGATTTATTGTGGTGATTGTTATGATGATGAGGAAGGGTATGTTGAATTGAAAAGAAAGCAGGTTTGGACCCGAAAAGGGTGGCAAAGTCCGAGTTTTAGAGGAGATGCTGCCGAAATTTTATAAAAAATTAGAGATTTTGTTTAGATGATTATTTAAAAGAGATTTAGATTTAAATGTTATATGGTTTGATTTTGAGTTATTAAGAAAGTGAGTATGTTTTAAGTTTGAAGTTTGATTCTTAGAAAATAATGAATTACGTTTTGAATTGAAACTATTGATGGACGGAATGAGAGGTGTGATAATGAAGGATAAGGATTGAATATGTTTAATGTATGATGATGAATGAGATGCAATTGAGAATGATGTGGAGGTTGAGGAATTATAATTGAATTATTTATATGGCTTATGAATTTGAATAATCTGAGATACGAGATTCCCTGGATTAAGTGCCGTGGCTTGCCACCACGTGTACCAGGTTGAAAACTCGATACTCTGTTGACCCTACGACGTAAGTGTGACCGGGCACTATATAAATTCCCGGGAATGTTACCCCCATTGAGCAATATTGATTATTTGAGAAAAATCTATGCATAGACTCTTGGGGATGCACGTCGGGGGACAGTCTAAGGACAATTCAGACTTGTCGGGTTGGCTGGATAACCGACAGATGAGCCTCATCAGCCATAGGACAGGCATGCATCATATGCATATTACTTGAATTACTTGCTTGTGCTCTAATTGGGTGTGCCTATCTGTATTTTTCATGCTAAATGTGTATTTGTTACCTGCAGTAGTTGTAACTTTCTTGTGTTTGCCTTTATCTGTTTATTTGTCTGTGAAAATGCATGATGGAATTGGAGGTATGGAGGAATGGCAGTATAGGACTTAGATTTAAGGTTAAGTTAAGTTAGGATTAAATATTTTTAGGAAACCACCTTTTATGGCTTCTGTTTAATACTTTAAGCTCTACAATCTGAGTGTCGGCGTTCTAGGATTGCCTCTGGCATTCCCAGGACCTTATATATTATGTGTGTGGCACCTTTACCATACTGAGAACCTCCGGTTCTCATTCCATACTATGTTGTTGTTTTTCAGATGCAGGTCGGGAGCCATCTCGTTAGGCGTCTGGACTCTTAAAGCGGAGGGGTTACTGGATAGTGTTGTTGTATAGTTTTGTTGTACAGTGATGTATATATATGTACTTAACTTTCTCTCCGCATAACTTGTCCTTTTTTATCCTCTTAGAGGTTTATGGAGAGGCAGGATTGTGTGTATGTACTTTTGGGTTTTGGATATGTATGTATATATGTGTAAATATTCTCCGGCCAGTCTTGACTTCGCAGGCTGAGTTAGGAGCTTGTTATTTTGTATCTTTGGCACTCTATTCCTACTTCTGTTATCTTATGTTTGACAGTTACAGTTTTCTTAGCATGCAAGTTAACTCGTTCCTTGAGCGTTGCGCTTTTATCTCGCGATTTTTATTTTTCCTATCCTTCAAGGCTCCTAGCATATTATAACTCTTCTGCTATTATATGTACTTATTTTATTTTAGAGGTCGTAATACCACATCACCTCTGTTTTACGACTTAAGCGTAAAGCTTTGTGTGGTAGGGTGTTACACTTTTTGAAATTTCAATGAACATATTGAGAGTGAAAAGTGGTAAGAGCATTGCTAGAGGGATCCTGCGAGAAGAGCTTCTCCAAAAATCGGTTCTATAGAACCTATCCCACATCTCATTCTTTATTTGCTAACAGAGAAGGAGGAAGAGTGATGGCTTCGTTGTGTCTGGGTTTGCGCGAAGAAGAAGAAAAAGGGTGGTGGTCATCAAAGATTGGGGCTCAACGGAGATGGTGGTGATGGAGATGGAGAGAAAGAAAGAGAGACAGAGGGTTGTGATGATGATGGGGTGAAGAGGACGGTGAAGATGAAAAAAGAGAAAGAAAGAGAGATAGAGGGTTGTGATGATGATGATGATGATAGGTATAATAAGGGAGGGGTATATTTGGAAAGAAAAATATTAATTATCAAAAAATTAGTAATAAGGATAAAATTGATGTAAATCGAAAACTTGAGGGACAAAATTGAAACAAATCAAAACTTAGAGATATTTTTAAAATTTTTAGCAAACTTTAAGAACAAAAAGTATACTTTACCCATTTAATTAATATATATATAATTTTATTTTGTGTGAAACAAAATTAAAATATTAAATATGAATAAAATCATAAAAGATTTTGTATTATATAAATTTAATTTTAAAAAAACATATATACAACGTAAAAAACAAACAAATGTATAATAATTTTATTTTGTGAGAAACAAAAATTCATATAAAAAAATATTTATATAATTTTTTTATTAACAATTTTTTATTAAAATATGTTACTTTACTATATTTAAAATATATTATTTGAAATAATTATATTATTTTATTTAATATATATTATTTAAAAGAATCTTTAAAATTTATTATTTTGTATTAAAAATATTGTTAAAAATATATTATTAGTTTTTCTTAAAATAACATTTTCTTTTCTTTGGTTCAAATATGACAACAAACAAATTTTACCTAACTGCATTTACTCCATAAATATTATATTCATTTATTTTTATATTGTATTAAAATAATTATATCTCGTTGATAAAAAAAGAAATACTCTTAATTATATATTAAATAGAATAATTATTTATTAGGCTCATTTTTATACAAATAAAAATTTCTTTTAATTTTATATCTATAATATTTTATACCAATTAGCTTTAAAGTTTAATTTTTTTTGAATAAATTAATAAAAAAATAATACAAATAATTTTTTAAATATAATTGTATTTTAATTTTTCATTCTATTATGTACAATTATGGCGCCTTCATGGAGACCGAGTTTTTCTACCGAATCGGTTTTATGTCTGGAATTTAGCCAACCGGCAGCGGCCACAGACAGTATCTTCCTCTTCTATGACAGCGATTTTTTGGACTTTAAAGGTCATTCATGGCAGAGGTGGAAGGGGGTGGGTTTAAGAGCGTCAAAATAAAAAGGCTAGCCAGACTGATAGTGGAAGCATCGTTAGCAAACAAAATAGTGAAGATGCTTGAAGACATCATATATCTGTAATAACAGAGTAACAAAAGAATTCGATCAAGTTTTCCTGAATATTTTTGTGGTGTAAATGTCGTTCTGTGTTAAACGAGGCCAATTTGTTTGTTCAGCCCATGATAAACAAAAAATTAATAACAATAATAAATAAATTTAATTTACATGATAATTTTTAATAGTAAGTTAACTTATAAAGAGTACTGCACTCTCTACTTTATCTGGAGTGCACTAGCTTTCGTCTTCATCTGAGTCATAGAGTGTCTTGAAAAATCATATTTAAATAATTTTTTTATCTTTTAACTATTTTATATTTTTAGATTGAAAACTTTGTATTTTTTTTATTCAAGGTTTATTTTTATATTTTATTTTAATTCTCTTATTCAAAACTATTAATATGAATTTTTATTTTGTAGGATAAATAAAAAGATGAGATTTTTTTAATAAATTAAATTATTAAAAAACTTACTTATTATAAAAGAAGTTAAGTATATTTCTTGATTATAAGGATACATATAATTCACTTTTGAATGTAATCAAAATAAATATAAATTTATTCAATTTTTTAAAATTTACATTAATTATTAAAATTATAACATAATAAATGTACTCCTATACAAATATAAAAATAATTTCATAACTATTTTTTTGTTAGGAGAAAATATGACTTAATAAACATAAAGTCTAATTTAAACAACTATAAATAAGTAAAATAAGTAACAAAAAACAAATATAAAATTTAATTTTTTTTGTTATTTGGTATAAAAATAAATATAATAAAATAAATCATTGTTCTCATACATAATGACATAAAATTAGACATTATCCCTTTCTAGAACTATTTATTTTTTTAGTTTTTATTCCTATTTTTGTCCTTCCCAATCGATTGAATTGGAAGTCACGTGCAAAGTTCAATCGATTGGGTAACATAACCAATCGATTGAATAGTGAGACCTCAAGTTGCTAATACACATTTCAATGGATTGGGTAGCACACTTCAATCGATTGAATTTGGCATGTCCATATTGTTTTCATGAATTCAATCGATTGGGTATCAAAAGCAATCGATTGAATTGTGAGACCCAGGTTGTTTTGAAGCATTCAATCGATTGGAAATTCTAAACAATCGATGGAATTGTAAGAAACACATATTTTTAGTCATCGTTCAATCGATTGGGTAATATGACCAATCGATTGATTTTTGCGAAAATCATGCTGCCCATCAATTTTCAATCGATTGTTTAGTGGTAAACTGTAATCCAATCGATTGAGTTATAATTCAATCGATTGGTTTGATAGTCCAATCGATTGGTTTTCAAGGAAACACGATTCTATGATTCCTCACGAATGTGACGGATCAAATTTAATCTTTTAATCGATTGGAATAGCCAAAAAATTTATTAGGATCAATGAAAGATCTAATTCGTTATTATTTTTGTTCTTGATTGTTAATAAACATGATAGATTTATGATAAAATAATTATTTATAAAATAAAAAATCGTTTTTATAATTAAATAAAATATATGGGTTAATTTGTAATTAAATTTAAAAAAGAACTATTTAGCAATTATTAAAAAAACTTAAAAAATATGTTTTGTTATGGGACCATTTAATGGTCCAAATGTTTTGGGACCACCAAATCCTGAGCCGAGTATTTTGTACGAGTTTAATTAATAATTTGATAGTTTAAGGTTTATTTTATAATTTTAAAATCAAAATTTTGAATTTTGAATAATTTGATTTTTAGATATGTATTTAAATTATAATATATTAATAATTAAATATATTAAATCTGAAACAGAAATTTAAAATTTAAATTTTAAATTTCAGTTTTTTTTAGATTGTATTTTGAATGTGTATTTAATTTTAAAAAGACAGCAAATTTATTCATAATTTTTAGTTGTATTTGTTTTAATTTTTTTTTTAATTATTGTAATAAAAGGCTGAATGTTGTACTATTTTTAAAGGATACCTAGTTAAACCGATTATTTAAATCTGATTAAAAGCTGATTAAAGGCTGATTAGTATTGTACAACTAGTATTTCCCTTATAAATAATGTGTTTCGTAGTTTTAGCCTTTTTGGGGGAACTTTTAGAATTTGGAATTGAAAATGAGGTGTATTTTTGCATAAAATCAAGGTTGTCATATGACGATTTTGTTAATATTGGACTGAGGTCAGAGGTTTTTTCTAAAATGGCTCAATAAATGTATAATCCATCTTTACGAGAAAAATATTTTTTGGGCTGAAATTGCTGTCTTCATGCAACGGACTGACAAAAGGGGCGAATTAATTTTTGGCGAAAAAAAACTTGGGCTAGACTGGAGTTAGAGGTAAAGTTGAAGGGCTTTCTGATAAAAGTATGGAGAAAATAGTGAGAGTGCCTTGTCAAATGGTGGAAGCGAATTCTCAGCTCACGAAACACGTGTCGAGCATGCATGTTAGTTGGGTGGGAGACAAGAGTTTCAATGGTGTTGCACTCTCCTTTCTATCTCTCTGGTGACTCACTAACAAAGTAAAGAACTGAAGATAGTCCATGCTGCTTCACTTTTATTTTTACCTTCTTCATCATGACTTAGTTTAACTAAAAAATAGGACCACGAGATCTGACTAAACATGAAGAATAGTAGAATACATTATTAATTTTTTATATTATTCAATATATGTAAGTTAATTTTTTTAATATTAGTTATGATTAGTTTTAATGTTAATTAGTGTTGGTTAGTATTGTTTAAAGATTTATATTTGGTATATTAGTATTAATTAGTGTAGTTTAAAAATTTAGTTTAATTAAAATGTTTATTATTGCTGCAGTAATTTTTTTAACACATTTATGTATAAAAAGTTATATGATTAATTATAATGTTACAGTATGTGAAATAATTTTTTTAAATGTATATAAGGTTAATAATGAAATTGAGATAATTAATTAAGATTTTAGATTATGTATTATAATTTTTTTAAAAGAAAAATATTTTATTTTTTTAATAAAAATTCACATCTGAAAAGATGAAAAAAAATTACATGGAGGCCTTTTTGAACATTTATTTGAGTGAGTGAAAAATAAAAAAGTGATCACTTTTAAAATTTGGGAATTATTTTGTTCATTTTATATATTTATGATTAGTGATATGTGTGATTAATTTTTTAATGTACTTTATGATATTAATAAGTATGAATTAATTTTATAAATTTTGTTAACAATAAATTTATTATGTCGAATTGCATTAATATACTTTGTGATTTTTTATATATTGGCCGTGCAGTATTTTATCGAATAATCAAATATTTTTGTTTAGGAGAAATAGTAATTAAATTAAATTAATTCATATTTACGTTTAGTAGTAAGTAGTATGATTGTTAGATTAAATTTTTTGAATTGTAGTAATGTATATAATTAAGTTGTGTAATTGTTAGCATAATTTTTTAATATTGTATAGTATAAAATTATGTGATTTTTTAAAACGGTTAGGATTATTTATTAAAATATTAATTTCTATCTAGTAATTTTGCAAAATGTTTATAAATTATATGATATGTTGAAATTTATTTTTTATTGTTAATTTTTTATAGGGTTCAATGGAACTTAGACATTTGAATGTGCCAGAATTCTGTGATTCAATTGCTGTTGAATTTTTAAACGAGATTGAGTTTGGACACATATTTCGCATTGGAAGAATCTAAGGGCACTCGACAATGTTGATAATTTTGGTTGAGAGATGGCGTCCAGATATACATACCTTCCATATTTTGACTGGTGAATATACGATATCTTTGGAGGATGTAGCAATGATTCTTGGTTTTCGAAGCAATGGCATGCTAGTTTCAGGGTTAACGATGAGTAGTTACAGCCTCCTAGCGGATGAGCGCACTGATCAATTTGAAAGTGCACCCATAAGGAGTGATTGTTGTAACACCCTACCACACAATAAAGATTTATCCCAAAGGACGTAAATCAGAGGTGGCGAAACGCTACGACCTCTAAGTAAAATTACATATATAATATAGTTGAAAGAAATTCTAACTAGGAGTTTTGAAAAAGGAGCTAAACAAAAGCGTAACATAATCATATCACACTCGTCTGGCTAAGCGTTAAATAGATATAAAGATAGGACGAAAAGGATAAACCATATACATAAAGATCAAAGTTTCAAAAGATACAGTTATCAAGCTCCAGACTCAACCTGCGAAACTAAGACCGGTCAGAGTATATATATATCCAAACCCCAAAACTAAACACCTATTTTTTCAAGTCAGCCTCTAAAAGGGACAAAATATAATATATACAAGGTGGAGAATTCCATCTTAATTTAAAAAATTAACGGTGAGATTTGAATTCAGTGAATTTTTCTGAGTAGAAAAATATAATTTTCTGTAGAAAATTGCGTAAAAATGTGTACCAGTAATTTAGCTGGTTGTACCAGTTTAAGGCTGTCCGATATGGTGTGAGAATAAAAAAACAGTAGAAAACCTTAGAAAAAATTTAGAATTGAAAATCGGGCACTAATTCTAAAGGTTTGACCCAACAGACCAAAAATTCTAACAGATTGGACCAGACCCAAATTAGGCCCAAATCCAACATATATAACACACTAAATGAGGCCATTCAGCCTCATTCATTCCTTAGAACACAAAAATTACAACTGCCAAGTGAGAGGAGGAGAAGAGAGCTTGGTACTATTCATCCTCATCTTCTTTTGCTTGTAACTTGAGCTACGGTACTCTGATTCACATGCTGTTTGCGGCTATGCGAAACTCTTACCGAGCCCGTCAATTATAACTAGGTATTGTAGGTAAAAATTCGAAGTTTCCACTCTATTCTTCAGCTCTAATAATTTCAAAAATATAGGTTGTGGTTTTGAGTAGATTTGTATTTTGGTTGTTTAGGTGCCATCCAATAGTGGATTATTATTGGTTTGTACCCTGAACACCATTGGAAAAGATAAGATTCTTCTTTACCCTTGTGACTTTGTGAATTTGATGAATTCTAGGTGTTAATTTTGGTAATATTGGTATACATAGCTTGAAATTGTGATTATTGGAGTTGATTGGGAGTATTGGAATTGAGTTTAGTAGATTGTTGGCGATTGAAGGCTTGTTGGAATTAAATTTGATGATTTTATGCATATTGAAAATCGGCTAAGGTATGGTTTCGGTTTTCTTTATGTAACATGTAATGTTTTGTAAAACTTAGACTAGTGGACCATAGGATAAGATTGAATTGGATATATGGTTCTTTGAATTGTGTTTGTGGTATATGCATGTTGATGGAGATTGAAGAAATTGTATATATTGAGGTATGATTGTGGTAGATTCTAATATGATGATGAATTGATCTTAATTGTTAGTGGTTATTGATGATTGTGATGATTTTGATGAACTAGGATGTTGATTGTTGGTGTTTGATTATGCATATTGATGATGAATATGAGTATTAAATATTGTGGTTGATATTGTTAACAATGGTGGTAATGGTGAACTTTGATTATGATTGAGTTGAGAAAGTGAGGATTGGTGTGGGAAATCGTGATCGTTCATTCCTTGGTAACGGTGCTGAAAACTTAATACGCACGTTCATAATCTTAGTTCTTTGTCACAACTTCGCACAACTAACCAGCAAGTGCACTGGGTCGTCCAAGTAATAAACCTTACGTGAGTAAGGATCGATCCCACGGAGATTGTCGGCTTGAAGTAAGCTATGGTCATCTTGCAAATCTCAGTCAGGCAGATTCATATGGTTATGGATATTTGATAATTAAAATATAATTAAAACATAAAACAGGATAGAGATACTTATATAATTCATTGGTGAGAATTTCAGATAAGCGTATGGAGATGCTTTTGTTCCTTCTGAACCTATGCTTTTCTACTGCTTTCATCCAATCCTTCTTACTCCTTTCCATGGCAAGCGTTATGTAGGGCATCACCGTCGTCAATGGCTACATCCCATCCTCACAGTGAAAATGGTCCAAAATGCGCTGTCACCGCACGGCTATTCATCTGTCGGTTCTCGATCATACTGGAATAGGATTCAGTAATCCTTTTGCGTCTGTCACTACGCCCAACACTCGCGAGTTTGAAGCTTGTCACAGCCATCCCTTCCTGGATTCTACTCGGAATACCACAGACAAGGTTTAGACTTTCCGGATCTCAAGAATGGCCGCCAATAATTCTAGCCTATACCACGAAGATTCTGATTTCATGGAATGGAAGGCTCGGTTGTCAAGCGAGGCAACCATGCGTCATGAACCAGGAGGCTAAGAGAAATGCACTTAAGCTATTGCAAGTAGAACGGAAGTGGTTGTCAGGCACGCGTTCATAGGTGAGAATGATGATGAGTGTCACGGATCATCACCTTCCTCAGGTTGAAGAACAAGTGTATATCTTAGATAAGAAATAGGCTTGAATTGAATAGAAAAACAATAGTACTTTGCATTAATTCATGAGGAACAGCAGAGCTCCACACCTTAATCTATGGTGTGTAGAAACTCTACCGTTAAAAATATATACGAACAAGGTCCAGGCATGGCTGAATGGCCAGCCTCCATAAAGGTCTAAGATAGCATAAAACTTATCAAAGATCAGATCAAAAGACTCTGAATACAATAGTAAAAAGTTCTATTTATACTAAACTAGTTACTAGGGTTACAGAAATGAGTAAATGATGCAGAAATCCACTTCTGGGGCCCACTTGGTGTGTGCTTGGATTGAGCATTGAGCTTTACACGTGTAGAGGCTTCTTTTGGAGTTGAACGCCAGTTTGTAACCTGTTTCTGGCGTTTAACTCCACTTTGCAACCTGTTTCTGGTGTTTAACTCCAGAATAGGGCAGGAAGCTGGCGTTGAACGCCAGTTTGCGTCATCTAAACTCGGATAAAGTATGGACTATTATATATTTCTGGAAAGCCCTGGATGTGTACTTTCCAACACAATTAAGAGCGCACCATTTGGAGTTCTGTAGCTCCAAAAAATCCACTTTGAGTGCAAGAAGGTCAGAATCCAACAACATCTGCAGTCCTTCTTCAACCTCTGAATCTGATTTTTGCTCAAGTCCCTCAATTTCAGCCAGAAAATACCTGAAATCACAGAAAAATATACAAACTCATAGTAAAGTCCAGAAATGTGATTTTTATTTAAAAACTAATAAAATTATACTAAAAACTATGTAAAAACAATGCCAAAAAGCGTATAAATTATCCGCTCATCAAGGATATTGATGGATTTTATAGTAAATGAATAAGAGATGGTTGAGAAATGTTGATATGAGATTTAAAGTTTGTGGTTTAGAGTTTAGAATTCAGAATTTTTGCATATAGGACTACAACTTCTATGAAAAGACTAACCCATTTATAGTATAGATTGCCATGCATGAATAGATGTTGGTATTTTTTGTATACGAGCATATTTTGTGTGTTTTGGGTGTTGGAGGTATTAGGGTTTTAATTATTATGACTTGGTAATTTTTAATAATTTAATGATTCCACCTCTCCCACGCTTGCATAATATATTTGTTATAGTGATAATTTTTTATGCTACTTCTATTAGAAATATTCTTGATTGTTTTAGGTGATTAAGTATATGCAAGAACTATGGTTCAAACAGAAACAATGAACTATTATTATAATTAAGTTATCAATATTTTTACAATATTATATTCTAACTTATAATAAACTATCAAACCATTAAGGTGATTTATTCATTCTCATGCATCAGATGGATTTATTTACTAGTAAAGTAGTAAAAGTTGATCACAACATAGACTTAAAGCTAAAACTAAAAAAGAAAATGATAATGACATCCTAAATTTTAAAGAGAAGTTGGAAGTTTTCTCTAGAATTCTCACTAAAAGACATTTAGAAAAATGTCTAAGTATTGTAATGAAGTGTGTGCATTATGATCCTAGTATTCTCCCTCCTTTTGTTGCTATTGAAGCTGCCCGGGGTCCTTCGGACCCAAAATTCGCACGCATATGCACCAGTAAGTGAGTCATGTATAGGCAATGGTGCGCACGCTTAAGAAGGTGTGCATGCACAATAATTACATATACATGGATTGGGATTAGTATGTAGGCACTTGTGTATTTGAAATCAGCTTCATTATTCTTTATGTATTATGCTCAATGTTCAAGATTTTTCTAAACTTTTAGACCATTATGCCACTAAAACTTCGCCATGTAATGCATTGAAGCAATGAATTGCACCGCTATAGAACGTCACCCTCAACCCCAGGCCTCTTTGAGTTTTTGGTTCTAGCCATTTTTAGAGAACTTGGTTTGATGGTTGCGCGAGCATGTATTTTCAAGGCATGCATACGCGACTTTTAACACGCGACGCAAGCATTCTCTTCTGTTTAGGGTATTTTGCGTACACGAACAGGGTGTCACATACGTGGACGCCCAAATTTCAACTCATGCGTACGCGGGACAGGACATGCGTAAGCATGACCCCTATTTTGCTGAAAACTTATTTTTCTTCACTTTAAAGGTTCTTTTAACTTTCCAAACTTCTTTAATTTATGTTTAAGACTTATAACCAGTGTTTTGGCCTTGAGGCTATTGAGGATGAGTTAAATGACCTAAGAATAGATATTTTCTGTTATGAATCTAGAAGATGGTGACTTAGGTTTTGAAAGGTTGTGGATGAAGTAGGTGAATGTTGAGTTGTGAAGTATTAAATTGACGAGAATTTGATAAATGAGAATGCTTGTGATGGATTTGAGAAATGGAGAAGTAATGATGTTTATGATAAGATTAGATCTTGGAAAGAAATGATGAGCTTGTTGGTTATGGAAAGAAGTGTGCCAGGCACTATATCCTTAGAACGATAGTGTGCAGGGCACTATATCCCTGGTTGAATTATGATTGATAACCTTTTCTGCTGCAAGAATGTGTCAGGCACTATATCCTCGGAATGAGCATGCAAGTGTGTCAGGCACTATATCCTCAAAACAATAGTGTGTCAGGCACTATATCCTCGGAATAATAGTGTGTTAGGCACTATATCCTCGGGTGCGGCACAAAAGCTACATCCGAAAGGATATGTCAGGTTGGCAGTTATGGACTGACAAGTGATATCACAAGCCAATATGACATGCATTCATCATGTGCATTTTCTATATGTTTGCTTGCTTTGTTTACTTGCATCCTATGCCTAACTGTATAACATGTTTAATTGCTTCTTGTTTAATTATTATATATGAATATTACTTGTGTATTACTTGTATGCAAATACTTGTGTTTTCTTCTAGAATTGAGGAGGTTAGGTAGGCAGTGGTGATGGGATCGCATGTAGGTTAGGCAGGCGAAGGCTGTGGGACAGCGATGTTATGTTAGTTAGAAATCCCTTAAGTTAGATTACCATGTTTATGGTTTAAGTTATTTATTTCATTAAGCTTGAATCTCTATATTGATGTAAAATTCTAGGATTGTATTTGGCATTCCGAAACCTTATATCTTATATATTGGGCATTGTTACCATATTGAGACCGTGTGTTGTTGTTTTTCAGATGCATGTCGCAACCCACCTTGGTGAGTTACGGGATGGTTACAGCGGATGATCTTTTGTTATCTCTTTGAATTTTTGGCTATTTTGTTGTAGTTCTCTCTCTTATGTATCTTATACTTTTTTGCCTTAGAGGCTTATTTGAGAGACATATGTTGTCCTTTAACTTTCCAAAAACTCTGTTATGTCTGTATTTAACTAGTCGGCCTAAACTCCGCAGACTACAGATAGTATTTTTTTCGCTATATATATATATATATATATATATATACTTTGAGATCTTGTATCATTATCATGTTGTATGTTGTACCTTTAAGCTTGTAGTTATCGTGTGAACGTTTTGTGTTTTTGTATCTCTGTTTTGAGCTTTATTTCTTCATCGGGCTTCTCGTATTACTATTTCTTCATATATATACTATGTATAAGCTTTAGAATTGTCGTAACACTTTGTTATCCTTCACTTTATGGCTAGAGGTAAAGTTTAAGGTAATAGGGTATTACATTGTTCACCCCACAGTCAATTTTTTGGCCATTGATGTAAAACAAAACATTAAATTAAATGCCCTTATATTTTTTAGGAAATGAATACTTCTTTGATCTCCTTCAATATAAAGCTGAATGAGCTCATCAGGAGACACAGAAAGTAGAGGAAGATCGATCTTTCCTTCCATACAACATAATGAAAGCTTTAGTTGCAGTGACTGTTTGGAGTTAGCAAGCCTTTCATCAAACCACATCCATATTTTACAATGTTGAAATTGATAAATAGGATCTCCTATATCTCACACACCTGCCGAATGAACTCTCTTTAGATACTCAGTTGTCATTCTGATATAATTTAGTCCGTGATATACACAATGATGCAAATAAACATACAGATAAAGATTGTACATACCATCAAAAGATTCTGAGGATGGTATAAAATAATCTTCTAAATCCACATCTAACATTCAATCATCATAAGCATTAACAACTAGAATTAATAAAAATTATAAAAATTGAAAACATATATGTTGATGTATTACTAATAGTTCATATCTCTTATACCAACTTAAATTTTTGATATAATGGAAGATTACCTTCATAATCAACAAAAGGGTAAATATTTTGGCCATTTTGTGTGTCACCGCTTGGTGGGTGCACCTTAATAGTCGATAAGTTTAATTGACATCTTCATAAAATTGTGCCAAATTAATAGCCATCGAAGCAAAAACAGAGAAAGATTGTCTTTTTTGCTTCTGATTTATAATATAATTTCTTGACAAAAAGTTTATTTTATTCAATTAAACATTAAACACTATAGGAAAGAAAAGAATATAATAATGATTACCATCTTTTCTAAATTACCTTCCTGTTAGGCACGATTTTTGGGAACCACAATGTGACGGAAGCTGATTTTACATAATGACTTGCATTAGAATATTGGTGGGTCCTTGTACACTGGAGTATGTTAGAATTGTAATAAATTTGTGTTATATAAATGATTCTCGATAAAGCATACTTTTTTAAAATTCTGGTGCATGAATCTTTTGGTAATCATTAATTATATGTACTATTTGTTAAGACAGACAGTGAAGTTGTTGTCAATGAGGGACCCATTGATAGAGTTAAAAAATGTTTAGATCTTATCTCTGATGTAAAAAGTCTTACATAAGTAGAAGAAATATTTTTCTGTCCAATTCTATGCGACGTACAATGTACACCATACATAGAGAGTTGCTTCCCTATGAATGAGTAAAAAAATATATAAATTTTTGTCGTCATTAAATTGATATTTCAAAAATTAGATAAATATGAGTCAATTACAATGAAAAAAATGTCACATTTATCTCTATTTGATTGTAAACTGAGAATATTAGATGAGATACTAGTTTCTTGACACACTATTCTTTAACTTGCAGCAATATATCACACATTTTCATGTACGTCAAAATTTGTATTATTATTGTTTTTTCACACTGTTAAGTCAAGAAAAATAGATAAAACACAAATAATTATTCAATTAACTAATCTCGTATTTGATTTTATATAATTTTAGCAGTTTACTTTCGTAGTTAATGAAAAAAATTATATTGGTTTAGTTTAATTTAATTATTTTTATAATTAATAAACTAAATCAATGATTATCTATATCATATTATTTAAAATATACCAAGTCATAACTTAAAAATAAATACAATTTTATTTAAAAAATAAATAAATCTCTAAATTTAAATATAATTTTAAAATTATAATTTATTTAAATTCAATTAAATAGATCTAAATCAAAGCATCAAATTTTATATTTTTCCAATGAATACAGAGTTTTATGTATTAATTTAGATTAAATAGTATATAATTCTAAATTATGATTGAATATATCTTAAATAATATTAAATAATTAATTAATTTAAATAATATTTGGAGATTTGAAGATTGCATAGTTTTCTGTAATTTATAGTTTATTAAATATGAATTTAAAAGAAAGACTTTTATAAGGATGAATAGTTATTCATAGTGTTCAATTACTAAATTAAAATATTTTAAAAATTATATATAGTACAAACTACCTCGCTAATATTTTTAGCAATGATAATAGCTTAAATTGTATTTCTCATAAAAGAAAAAGAGAAATAAAAAATGTCCCACAAAGAATACTCACTAGAAGTATAAAAAAGAACAAACTCATTATCATCAAGTCTTTTTCATTTTTTTACCAAAATTATCTTTCGTCTTAACTTTACAATCTTGGATTGTGTGATTGAAATGAGATATATTATCGTTGTTAATCCACTTATCCACAATGTACTTCTTCCGCAACAATGAGTTACACATACAAATTTTAAAAATTTAATACAAATCTTGATACTAAATTTTAAATATCCATTAACTTATAATATTGATTTTATATTGATTAATTTATGAAGTATCATTTTTTACTTAAAAAGTAAAAATTTTAATTTTTAAATATGAGAATATATTGACAGTAACTTTTAGTTCACAAATCAATAGTCTAATTAAAAAAGTATATATATATATATATATATATATATATATATATATATATATATATATATATATAATCCAATCTAATTTAAATATAATTGTCTTAAGCAAACTAATTTTTATATTATAATTATTAAATAATTAATTAAAAATATACACTTATGTACAACTATTTTTAATCTTGAATTTAAAAGTAATTAATAAAGCACATTTTTTATGTAAATAACAAAAAAAATTAGTTAAGGACAAAATATTTAAGATATAATAATTTTAATCATTTAAAATTTAAGAATCGAAAATTAGATTAAGTATTCGAAATTAACAACAACTTTATGGTATGTTTCAATAATAATAATAATAATACACATGAAAGGTAATACTATTTGTTCAAGTGACATGTAGTTTTCAAATTTGAATTATAAATAATAAAATAATGTTTTGGGTAATTAGATTAAGTGAATAATAAAAATTATTGTCCAAATTAACAAACTTTAATCCATCTGATAAAAAAAATTGAACTTACATAAAAACGTAGTGCATTGTGTAATAGTAGCACTTATAAAGAGTGCTTAATAGTCTTATTTATTTTTTAAATAAATAACACGAAAAATAATATTATTTTTAAAGGTCTATCTTGTTTACTTTCTCAATAGAAAGGTTAAAAGTGATAGAAAAATAATTTCTACGGACCAAAACATTAACATTTTGTATGTAAGACTAATCAAGTAAAATAATATCAAACATGTGAACCAT
Organism: Arachis ipaensis; assembly: GCF_059453495.1. NCBI lineage: Eukaryota > Viridiplantae > Streptophyta > Magnoliopsida > Fabales > Fabaceae > Arachis > Arachis ipaensis. Next base: position 92,332,754 of record NC_142437.1, on the reverse strand, counting down.
AAAAAAGTATAAATTGTGGAGAATTTGAACAAATTAAAATAAAACACTAATCAATAGAAGATTGATCAAACTTAAAAATTTTATTTAAAATAAAAAAATAAAACTTATATAAAGATGTGGTGCAATGTGGAACAGTAACGCCTCCAAAAAATGTCTAATAATCAAATAGAAAATATGATAATTGTATGTATTATAGGGTTCTAATACAAAGCTATTGTATTTCGGATCGGGCTAAAATTTTAATGTGTATATGTTATAATTGTTAGAAAGAATCAAAGAAATTATTTTATTTCAAATCAAAATTTTCTTTCTTTTTTAGAGAAATAAAAAATTTTCATTTAGGAATTCATATAAATACAACTTAACCTACTTCGGTGAGCCACAGTCGCACACAACACCAAAACCTAACAATCACTCTCACTCAGCAGCTCCTCTCCTTTCTCACATGTTAGAAGACACACCCATGATTTTGTGCTCCTCCGTCGCGTATCTCACTCTCCACTCTCTCATGATGCAAGGTTAAAAAATAAATCGTAGGATAAAAAATATGACTAATTATTTTGTTCGACTATAAGTCGTAGGATAAAAAATATGACTAATTATTTTTTCTATAAAGTTTTTCTTATTCATGTACTCAACTCAATATGTTATATTCAGTAGTATTTTTTATTTGATAATCTAACATCCAAGAAAAAAATTAAAATTATATTTAGTAAATACTTTTGTTTGATAAATATGTACAGCAAAATTAAAGCTTATTACTCCAAAACGTATAATAATAATAATAATAATAATAATAATAATAATAATAATAATTTATTGAAAGAAAACACACTCAAGTCTTAGATTAAATAAACAAATAAACCAAACAACTCGTGTATCAAGTTTTAATTTATAAATTAAGGTCAACACAAAGATTAAAGAAAAATAAACTACTCATATATGATCCTAATCTCTCTCAAAGGACCATAGATCATTCAAATAATAATTTAAATAAATTATTTTCATATATTATAAATTAAACTGCCTAGAGATGTGATAGTTTAATCCTCCATTACAACCCACTTCTCTTTTTTAGATTTGGATAAAACTGACTCATCTCAAGCCTCTTCCATATGTTTCTTAGCTCCGAGAATCTTGGAACTATGTTTCTCAACAATTACAGATGATGGAGTGTTCATTTCAGACTCACTCTCACATGCCTGGGATACGCCATCCTGTACCAATAATAATAAGAATAATAATATTTTAGTTACTATATAGACTAAGAGTATCATTGTAAATTATTTGATATGAACTTTAGAAGGGTCGTATGGACCAGTAGACAGGCTCAGTAGCTTAGAATTTTCATGCAATAAAAGACTCTACAAAACAATTGATTCAATAAAAAGACATTATCAAAATCTGGTTAATCTGTTTTTGTGATACCAAAACCAAAGAGAAAGTTATTAGCAAGAGGGGGTTACAGGTTCAAAATTGTATTTATCCAGGAAAGTAAAGACCAAAGAATCCTCATTAGTCATCCTCAGCACATGAATCACGTATGGCTTATAAGAGTTCAGATTCCTCATCTTGAGTTGCACTTTGAAGATGAACTTAATATCCCTAAATTTATTAATCTCTTCATAGCAGGAATTTTTCCCAACATCTTTTACATTTAGCGAAAAAAAGTTCATTCATGCTCTCATAAATAATAAATATTAAAGTAGAGTTCATAACAAATAACACAAGAAAGTGAATATGACAACAAACCTTAGTCACACAAGACTGCCTAAGGTCATTGGCAGAAACTCTGAGAACCTTTGCAGCTTCTCCATCGAACAAAATAAAAGAGGCAGTGTTTGTGTGGTCAATCATCTTTACGTGGATGTTGTACCTATTATTCACCAAAAAATTTACAATTCAAGAACAATATACTATATAAACAATACCAATACTTATGCTACCTATAGTATGTTATTATTGAATTGGACGCAATTATTTTTTTTAATGGCTTATTCAAGAGTTTCAATCCCACACGGGAGATTAGTTTAATAGCACATCACAACCATAAACAGCATGAGTCACAAAAAATATTATGTCACTTTGCTATACATATCCACCTCTCAATGACAATGAAACCCTTTCATTTGGTTAATTAGGTTTAACTCATAATTTATGTTATGCTAGGAAAGAGATGGTTAGCCATACTTAAAATTAATTATCTTTAATGGATTAGGCTAACTAAATCATGAATGATGGAAGTCAACAATAAAATTTCTCAAGAAATAATACAAATGATTAGTTTATACCGTAATTTTCTTAGACAAAAGATTATGTAGTGCATGAATGTTAAAGAATTAATTTGAGTTATACCTTGGCACATAGAACCGTAGTCGTCAACGCACTTGGGACAAAAATATATTTTCTTAAGTTCCCTTAATCCACGACGGCACTTTTTGTACCAGCAACCAAACCCGGTCTCAACTTCTTTAATCGTCTTGGCAGTAACAAATACAACATCCTAAAATTGATGAATGCAAGGGTATAATACGACCATTAAGATTATGATTCAATAAACATTAGAGGTAATAATTGAAAAAAAGAGAGACTAACAAAGAAAGAATTATACTTGATTATACTCCTTTAAAAATCTTCCTCAAAAGAAACAGGTTGATCACAGACTAGTGGCATTATTTTATGTCCGTCAATAGGATCCAATTTTGTTCACCTTTGCATTTTTTCAATCAGAATTTTTGAAATTTGCTAAAAGTTAAATAGTCACAAAAGCCTTGTATAAGTATTCTGTTGCCCAAACTATTAATTTATACACTGTACCTTGAAAAGAAATCCTTGGTAGCTGAAAACTCCTCATTGATAAAGAGCTTGAAATTGTAGTTTGTGTTGGAAACACCCATGATCTCTACAAAAAGACATAACAAATTAAAGAAAATACCAGAAGCATATTATGGCACTTAACATGCATTCAAACACTGCATAAAATAAATAAACCATTAAAAAATTTCATCTTACCCATTTGGAGAATAACCACATAGGTAAGACACGGGTGTTTCTCCAGATATTTGAGCAAGTCAAGAGCAAAAGACAGCTACAATGTAACCCTTAATTTCTGTCCACCCCTATAAAAAATAGCAATGCTTGCATATTAAAAAGAGGCACAAAATTCCGAATAAGATTTTAAAACAAAAGCCACTATCAAAAAAATATTAAACATTACTTAAGATCATCAAATTCTATGGTGATATAACTTGACGGCTTCCTGTCCCTTGTGAACTCGACCAAGTTATTCTTAAAGGTAAGCTGATTTATCACATTTGCAAAATAGTGATGATTTTAAATGTAGATGGACCCAATGCCACTTTGAGCAAGTACTTTAGATGAATTTAAAAACAGGAAAACTAAACACGTCACAAACTAAATAATTAACTGAAAGTACACATGAATAACCCAAAGACCCACTGTCATTCAATATGGAAAAAGAAGGTTCAAAAGCAGTACAACCAAAGGCATTTGCACAAAAAATATAAAACACAAACATTTATTTAAGACCAGTCTAACAATAAAAACACTTAGAAAACATGAAAAAACTACCTGTAGAAAAACTAATTCAATCAAAACCAACTATACACGCACTTGGATACAGTTGTATTAAATTTATTACAGTAACTCGTCTTGGATAATAAGATGGGATAATGCCTTGTAGTAAATAAATTAGATTACAATGACCCAAATCGATACTCTAAAAATTACAAATAATTAAATATGGACATTAAAAGAAATTATCGTTGACTGTGTAACACTCCTATTGGAAAAAAAACATAAAAAATATATTGAACTAATAACATTGGTGTTAATCAATTATTTCTAGCATTTTCTTTTGTTACCAACTATACTTTTAAAGGCACCAATTCTTTAATTGCTATATATGAAATCTGCCTTTAGATGTGTTAAAAATAAAACACATAAGAATAGAAAACAAAGCCATTACCGAATTGAAGAAAAGTTTTACTAAATAATACAATTTTTTAGTACTATACCTATAACAAAAACGATGCATCAACCAATTAAAATAACATACATTAAATAAAGACATATCATGTAATACAATCAGATCGATAAATTATTTTGCTTAAAAAATTAGCTTTCAAGAAATTAAATGTGACATGCATTATAGATTACTCTAACAAAGTACTTACCAACTAAATAACTACCTTTCTTAGACACTGCATGAATTTTTTTGAATGGAACAACATTGAATCCATTCAATGGAACTGAAGAATCTTGTACTAGGTGCACAATCATGTCCCTCTTAAAGTGGATTCTGTATTCGTGTCTAGTAGGCTTGAACTTGATGGTATTTAAAGTAACTGCAAAATTAGTGACCACGTACACATTGTCCTCAACGAGTAGGTTCTCGAAGATAGGAACAAATATGCCTTTAATAGAGCATTGAATTGTCTCCCACTGAATGTATTAGTTTTATAGGGTCATAGATAAATGAGGTTTATTCCTCAATCATTACCAAAGAAAATCTCAAATGCAAAGAGAAGATTTTACTTCTTCATCAAGGACAACCATCTCAATAGATGCATTCATCCTAGAATTTGCAAAGTGAGAAACTATCCAAAGTCTACTGATGCATACTATGAGCTTCTACACCTTATGCTCTAGACCAACATTGATACGCTTGATGAGACCTAAAAATCAAGGTCCTCAGATTTAGCAAAAGATAAAAAAAAAATTATGAATTATACCACATAACACATGAACTCACCTACACTACAAGAAAAGAGAGCTATTTTAACGTAATTTTTTTTAACAGCCATAGTTAAGTGTAAAAATTAATATATATTTTTGACAAATATCACAAAGGTCAAATTCTCTATGTTTTTTTGATGAATAATTTGATTGTAGAAAATTACTCCTCAATTTTGACACTCATTTGTTTTCAACTTACTCTATTATTCCTTTTCTTCGTTGAGCTCCGTCAATTTTGGCATCACACTGCTCTTAGTTTATGATCATACTACTCATTCTTCATCTTCAAAATCTCAGTTTATTCTTTAGTTTCAAGATCTCATCTCATTCTTTGTTAAAATTTTTTGTTGAGAATTTTTTATGGTCAATAAGTGTCAAAATAGATAGTATTTTTGACGGTTAATAAGTATCACAAAAAATATATTCTCAAATTTTTCTAACAAATTATTTTTAACGGCCAATATTTATCAAAATAAGATTTAAACTTTTTTTTACAATTATTTATATGTTAAAAATACTATTTTTGACAAAACTTTTATTAACATATTTTCATAGTTAAAATAGTGTCAAAATTTATTTTTTTGACGAATTTTAATTTTTTTGACGAATTTTAATTTTTTTTGACACATAATAATCCTAAAAAAATAGTCTATATTGTTGTAGTGCTAGCTGTCATTCCTACCCACCACAACAAAATTACCAAAATACTATGAATTTCAGTATAGATAAAGAATAAATATGGTGATCATCTATGTTGTATTTATAGAGAGCCACAGCACTGTTCAGCCCCACTATTGGCAAGGATTACAGAAATCCAGACGTATCTATCAAAATCTATCTAAGAAAGAAAAATAAGAAAGTTTTTGCAATTTTCAGGATAAAAGAATCTAAATTAAGTCAATAAAATAAATTTTAAATTTAGGATAGTAATTAGTGGCTAACTTTTTTTGTGTTCCATTTACATGGCAAGATGGAGTTTAATTTTGAAAAATCAAAATAAGAAACAATATATCTTACCATATTTGGAGTCGCACAAACGACAAACGTGACACAGAAGAGGAAAATGACCATATTTGCATGCACTAATTTGCTATTGTGACTCACAAGAAGTATCGGAAAGGAGCTCTATAACAACTTACCTATAAAGAATAAGGAGCCGATGGCTTGTCGTTGCTGGGAAATCTGAAAGGCGCAAAACTTGTGGGTATGTAAATGGAAGCATGAACAACTGAAAACAGCCACTCATGGAGCATTGAGGATGATGCATGTTCAGAGAGCTATATGCGTATTGTTCTCTTGCCCTAAATCTTCAATACCATATCTATATCCTCCATGTTCAGAGTCTGGTCATGCGTACTGTTCTCACACTCCTTGTTTAATTTTTTTTGGGGTTATGGTTGTAACACCCTACCACACAAAATTTTATGCCTAGGACGTAAATTAGAGGTAGTAAGGTATTACAATCTCTAAAAAAATATATATATAGATATATTGAAAAACGGAATTAACTAGGAGTCTTGAAGAAAAATTAAGCGAAGTACAAACAGAACAGCACAACACTCACGATCGGATAAACGTAGAAAGGTAAGTAAGATCAAACGGAAAAGGATAATGTATATATAAGATCAGAGTTTCAAAAAATACAAATAACAAGCTCTAGACTTGGCCTGCGAAGCAAAGGCCGACCAGAGTATACATATATATCCTAAAAGTGTCCCAAACATAAAACAAAATACCTGTTTCTCCAAGTCAACCTCTAAGAGAAACAAACATACAAGATACAAGGTGGACAATCTATTACATATACAAATATAAACAAAAAAAAAAAACACCGCATCCCAAGATAGTTCTTTGCTTCAAGAGTCTCCAAAATGCTCAGTGCACTGTTTCGCGTCCTGCATCTAAAAACAACAATATATGTACAGAATGAGAACCGGAGGTTCTCAGTATGGTAAAAGTACCCGCATAGATATTATATAAGGTCCTAGGAAAGCCAAAGGCAATCTTAAAACTCCGACACTCAAATTTAAATTTAAAGGAATAATTAAACCAGAAATTCGGTAACTGTCTAAGGTTCTCAAGTCCTGAATCTAATCCTAACTCAATACTTCACTTTCTGTCTCACCCTCAACAGTTCACTTTTTGTCTCACTACAATTAACTTTCTGCCTCTTTCAACTCTCTGAAACTCCATGGAACAACCCTCGTCACTCCTCCGCCAAACAGGGAATCTCTCTGTTGTATAGACATACAATACAAAAAAAAAACACAGGTAGAATGCAGTTACAGCAGGTAGAACATATCGCAAATAAGCATAGATAATCAACTAGACAAACCCAAGTAATGCAAACTCAAACAAAACAAACAAATGCATATGATGTATGCCTTTCCTATTGACCGTGAGCTCACGTGTCAGTTATACTGCCAGAACCCAACACGTTTCGGTAACTAACCCGGATGCCGTCTCTCATCTGTGCATCTCCAGGAGGCATAACATCGGGGGATTAGTGTCCTACCACCTTCTCCTGGAGGCATACACTAGGGAAAAAATAAATTAGTAGATTAGTGCCCTACCACCTTCCCCTAGTGAGGCCATGTTATACCAATCGAGGGATTAGTGCCCTACCACCTTACAGAGAGAGAGAGAGAGAGAGAGGGAGAGAGAGAGAGAGAGAGAATGCAAGGAAAACGTCGGGGGATTAGTACCCTACCACTTTCCTCATATCCCACACAACACAATAACAAGAAATGCGGGAGAATGAATCGAGGGATTAGCGCCCTTTCACCTTTTCGACATCCAACTCATCAATATCGTCATTTTCATTAATTATGTCTCATTCATTACTCATACATTCATACATCCCCAGCTGCTCCTCTGGGACGAATGGGGACTACCAAGTTCATTATGGTTGGCGCCAAACTTGGAAAATCCCAAGTTTGGCGCCACTTCAACCGTATGCAATGCCACTTTTTCTTTATCTTGGCACCAAACTTGGAGATTCCCAAGTTTGGCACCACCAAGGTAGTGTGTTTGGCGAGTTTGCAATGATCATGGCGCCGATCTCCAAGTTTGGCGCCACCAACGCCGTGTAGTTTGGAAGAAAAGTGTATACTATTATATATCGTTGGAAAGCTCTGAAAGTTAGCTTTTCAATGCCACTAGAATCACATCAATTGGACCTCTGTAGCTCAAGTTATGTCCATTAGACTCTGTCAAATCTATCCGAATGCTACCTGAAATAAACAGAATTGTACAAAACTCAAATTAGCATTCATAGTGGCTAAAAAATATTTAAATCTTGATAGAAAAAGATAGAAAAGATGCTCACGCATCAACCAACCATTATCAAGACTCATATCAAATCATTATTATCAACAATTTCTCATACAATTCACACATATATATATATACACACACACACACACACACACACACACACACACACATTAATTCCATCATACATATCATGCATAAACTTTATATATACACTTCACCCACACTACTCATCACACTCATAGGTACATATAATCCATCAAGTTCAACAATTCAACACATTTGAGCTTATCCTATGGTCATCTACCCTAAGTTTTCACGCCACATTATATATTATCTACGAGAAACCAAAATCATACATTGGCCGATTCCTTCCTAATGTCGAAGCACCTTAATTATGTCCATTTCACCAACACCCAAGGTCCCAAACGTACACCTATCAGAAAACCCAGTCTCCAAGCTCAAACTCAAGCTTCCAACTTCATCAATTTGGTTCCAATTCACATATATACAATCTAATTCCATACAAACATCACTAAAATCAATATAGGGTTTGCTAATTTAATAATTTCACAAGGGTTAGAGGTTTCTCACCTTATCCACGAGTCAAATGGGCAAAAATCCAATGATTATCTGCTGCTAGAGTTCATCTAAACCATCAAAATCATTCAATTTCTCAAAACCAAAAGCTAAGATTTTGAAACTAGAAATAGGAGAACTAGATAAGAAGATGTGATTTTCTTACCTAATTGTTCAGTGGATTTTGTAGAGAATTCTAAGACGAATGCATGGCCGCTGACGGCTCATCAATCAAAACTCCGGATTGAAAGTGGTGTGGATTTGAAATTGGACAAGGGTTTAGGTTCTTTGCTTTCTTCAATCTCTTCTCCTCAGCATGGAATGGTGGAAAATAAAGAAGAAAGGAGGCTGAAGATGGTTTTATATATTGGGCCTTAGGTTCGGTTTGGGTTCGGTCTAACCGGTTTGGCTCATTGGCCCATTTTTGGGTCAAAAATTTTAAAATTAGTGTTAAAAATCTTATTTTAATTATTTCTAGCTACCCTTCTAACTTATCAAATTTGACTTCTTAATTTCTTTGAATAATAATTAATTTATTGATTAATTATTTACTAATTACTCGGAGTTTACATCTCAACCCCTAACGAAAATTTTTGCCCACGAAAATTTCGATCGCTTTACAAAAAGTAAGCGAGAATAGCTCCTCGTTATTTTCGTAACACCTCGCTCGCATCCACGAGACACCTTTTGGGTATTGTCCACACTGAACAATCAATATTAAGGTGATCAGTCTTAATATCTCAATTCTAGTGCTTCGAATCTTCAAAAGTATGCTCATGAATATTTATGTTATATATGTTAAGCAGACATCATAAATAGCATGTACACACAGCTAGAGTATGCTCAGAAGTATAGTCAGTCCATTTTCCAAGCTCTATGGGAACGAACTTCTCTGATACCATAATGTAATACTCTACCACAAAAAGGTTTATGCCTAGGACGTAAATTAGAGGTGGTGATGTATTACAACCTCTAAAAAGAAAATACATCTATAGATATATTGAAAAAGGGAATTAACTAGGAGTTTTGAAGAAAAATTAAACGAAATACAAACAGAACAGCGCAAAACTCACAATCGGATAAATGTAGAAAGGTAGGTAAGGCCAAACAGAAAAGAATAATGTGTATATAAGCTTAGAGTTTCAAAAACTACAAATAACAATCTCTAGGCTCGACTTGCAAAGCAAAAGCCAACCAGAATATATATATATATATATATATATGTATGTATGTATAGTGTCCCAAACATAAAACAAAATATTTATTTCTCCAAGTCAACCTCTAAGAGGGACAAACATACAAGATACAAGATTGAGAATCTATTACATATATAAATATAAACAAAAAAAACAAACACCGCATCCTAAGATAGTTTTTCGCTTCCAAGAGTCTCTAGAATGCTCAGTGCGGTGCTTCGTGTCCTGCATCTGAAAACAACAATATATGTATAGAATGAGAACTCTCTGACACTCAAATTTAAACTTAAAGTAATAACTAAACCAGAAATTTGGTAACTGTCTAAAGTTCTCAAGTCTTGAATCTAATCCTAACTCAACACTTTACTTTCTGTCTCACCCTCAACACTTCACTTTTCGTCTCACTACTGTAAAATCTGTGAAATTAATAAATAAGTATCCAATAAATAAATTATTATTTAAAAAACTAGAAAGTTAAATTTTATAGTTAAATGATGTAGAAATAATTAAAATATAAATTTTAATACTAATTTCAAAAGTTTTGGCCCAAGATTAGGCCAAACGGACTAAACCGGTCGAACCGGGCCAATTATAGGCCCAAGGCCCAACCCAAGTCATTAATATATATGAGCTTCAGCTCATCTTCTCCTCTTCCTCTATGAAACATGCTGAACTTGCAAGAGGAAAGAAGAAGGTAAAGCTCCAACCCTAATCCCAACTCAAACTCATATATCTTTTAATTTCGAGCTCCGATTGTCGCACTGTTTGCGGCCACGCGACTACCGCATTGAGCTCTATAAAGCCCACTAACCAATTTGGTATGAAGCTCTCAATCTCAATCTCAGCCTCTTCTTCTCCTAATTTTCAAAATTTTAGTCCATTGAGTATTAAAATTGTGATGTCTTGGTGTTTAGGATCATACTAGCTTGAGAAAATTAGTAACTTTAGATCAATTGAGGCATGAACAAGGTAAGAACTCAAAAATCCTAGAGAACTTTCTTGATTATATGTGGTTGGGTATTGAGTTGTGTGCATAAATTTGATTATATAAATTAGGTGGTATATATATGTGACTTGGAGCATATTTGAGGAGGTTGTAAACTTGGATTAAGCTTGGGTGCTGGAATTTTGGTGGTGGAAGCTTGTGATCTTGCTACTTTGAGGTGTGTTTCGCTAGGGAGGAATCGGCCAAGGTATGGTTTTGGTTTCTCGTATGTAATATATAATGTCTTGTGAAAACTTAGGCTAGGTGACCTAGGATAAGTTGAATTACGAGTTTGGAGAATGTTTAGTGATTTAGTTGACAATTATGTAGAATTGATGATGCTAGATTAGATTTAATGAATCATGATGTGAATCTGATTGTGGTTGGGGAAATAGTTTGATGAATGATGGTTTTGATGGTGATGAATGAGAAAAATGAATAAGAGTATATGAATATTGGATAAATTGAGAATTATGTTTGTAGAATTGAGATTTTTGGGATAAAGATGGTTACATTGAGGTATGGATGGTTCATTGTGATAGGATATGGGCTATGTTGGATGTTGCTGGTGTCATTTTGAGTGGTAAAAGTTTAATTTTGGTAAAAGAAATTGGTAAAAATAGAGGTTTGGGATTTGTTGAGAAAAATTGATTTTTGACTAAAATTTGGCTAGCCATAACTTGGCTCTCAAACCCCCAAACTTTTCCAAACTTATTTTAAATTAAAATTGGGTCTGTGAAGTTTACGCTGTTCAAAGAACGGACTAAAAATTATTTCTAACAGAAAAGTTATGTGCGTCAAAAGTTTGGTGTGTAAAGGTGGATTCTACAGCAATTAACAATTTTTAGCCATTTTGCATAACTCACGTATGCGAGAACACACGTGATGCGGGTATTCTATTCTGTTTTGATGTCCCGCGTATGTGAGAGGGTTCATGCGTACGTGATGTGAGAATTTTAGTTGATGGTATAGAATTTCACAAATGAAATCTCGTTGCAAGTATAGTTCTAAACCAACAAAGAATCCTCACATACAAAAATATTGGTTGTCACAAGTACAAACCCCAATGAAAATTAACAAAAGTATTTAAACATCGGGTCGTCTCACAAGAAATTGCAATGAAGTGTTCAATTATTGGCTATGAAGAACAAGGGGTTTGATTTATAAAGGGGCAATAAAACAAATGACAAGAAAATAAGGAAACAACTAAAGAAAGCAATTAATAAAGAGAGACATTCATGGCAAGGATTGAGAATATAGGCTTTCTATTGTAGTCACTAATCATAACAATAATTAACAAGAATTTATCTCATTACGTCATCCCTAACAATGGAAGAAGGTATATTGTTATCTTCACAAGGGGAAAAGTCAAACAAGACTAGCTAATCTCAATCCAAAGGTCCTAATCGGCTCATTAATTAAATTAGCAAGAGGTTAGAGGCAATGGAAATCATATTAACTAACAACTCTAGATCACCAATCTAAATTGGGTGTTCATGACTCAAGATTGCTTAATTACTCTTTCCAAGCCAAGAATGCTCAAATTCTACTCTAACATCATTCCAAGCATTTTGTCAAATACTTGGAAGGCATACAAGGAAAGCATAATAAATTGCAAGGAAGAATAAAATCTAACAACTACCAATTGTAAGGAAAGTAAATTCACAACTCAAATCATCAATAAAAGAACATCAAATATTAAATTGCATTAAAGGAGATCCAAATCCAACAAGAGTTCATGAACATAAAGAGGCATAAAAGGGAAATTAACATGAAAACTAAGAGAATAAAGGTGTAGAAGCATGAAATTGTAAAGAAAACAAGATGAGAACAATAATCAAAACCTAGATCTAAAATGGAAATAAGCCTAAGAACCCTAATTCTAGAGAGAAGAAGGAGCTTCTCTCTCTAGAAACTCAACTACATGATGCTATTCTACAACCAAGTGCCCCCTTACTCAATCTTCAATTCTGCATCAAATACTCTCAGAAACGAGTTGGAATTGGGCCTGGACAGCTCAGAAATCACCCCCAGTGATTTCATTTTAAATGGGTCACGTGCTGAGCATCACGCGTACGCGTGGGTGACGCGTGCGCGTCGATGGCAAAAACTCTTATCCACGTGTAAGCGTGCAGGGCACGTGCGCATCGCTTGCAAAATCTCCAATGCACGCATGACGCGTGCGCGTGGATCTTAATTCTCCAAAAGCTCATTTCTTCATGAATTCTCCCTTTTGCATGCTTTTCTCTTCAATTCTTCCACCCCATACTTGCCTTATGAACCTAAAATCACTCAACAAACACATCAAGGCATCGAATAGAATTAAAGTGAATTAAAATCACCAATTTAAGGGCCTAAAAAGCATGTTTTTACACTTAAGCACAAATTAAAGGAGAATTACAAAACCATGCTATTTCATTGAATAAATGTGGGAAAAGGTGATAAAATCCCCTAAAATAGGCACAAGATAAACCACAAAATCGGGGTTTATCAAACCTCCCCACACTTAAACTAAGCATGTCCTCATGCTAAAATCAAGAAAGAGACAAAAATGGTATCAACATTTATTCAATGTAAACTACCTAATTGTAACCTATCTAAATGCAACTATCTATATAAATACAATCACTTGGTCAAAACAACTCAACTTCCAAGAAAACATGTGTAGGCATAAGGGCTAGAGCAATAGAAGTCAATTCAAACCAAACCAAATCCACAGTTGCATTGAATTATCAAAAAGATTTACAAACTTGCATGAGGAAGAATGATCATGGTGAAAACATGTAATTGAGCAATCGAACCCTCACCGGATGTGTATCTGCTCTAGTCACTCAAGTGTTTAGGGGTTGATTCGCTCAATTCTCCCTTAATCATGCTTTCCAAGATTTGTTCTTCATCTAACAATCAACAATCATTCAATGCATGCATACAATCATCATGAGGACTTTACATATGGTTGTAATGGGGTTACGGTCAAGGTAGGGTCATATATACTTAAGTGGACTAAAATTGAATCTTTGATTAACCTAGACTTCCCACCCAACCTATATGATAACCTATAAAATTAATTGCTAACCCAACCACACATTCTTTACTTTTTTTTACATACTCATGTATTTCTTCTTCATTTTACAACACTTATGCATTGATTTTATTGACCTTTACTTTGGAGCATTTTGTCCCCTTATTTATTGTTTTCTTCTTTTTCTTCTTTTGAGTTTTTTTTAAAGAACATCAATGCCTAAGGTTAATACATTTAATCTGTTCATGAGCATGCACCCAATTCCCAAATATGGAAATACAAAAACACCTTTTTATCCCAACCAATGTTTTCAATTCTCCCCAAACTTGAATAATAAACACTCTCACTAGCCTAAACTAATCAAAGATCCAAACAAGGGACTTTTATTGTTTTTCGCTTTAGGCTTGTAATGTGCTACGATTAAGAAAAAATGGGTTAAGCATATGCTCAAAATTGGCTAACAATGAAAGATAAAAGGTAGGCTATTTGGGTAAGTGAGCTATTTGAAACAATGGCCTCAATCATATAAATGCATGTATACACAAAATCATGGACATAAAGAATCAAACAAATCAAAGATTACAATCATAGAAAGAGAATAATGCATACAAGAATGAAAATAAGTGGTTATATGATGTACCATACAATTAGGCTCAAATCTCACATGCTTGTGTTCTTAGCTCAAAACATGTTCCACAATGTATATAATCCAAGCAAGTTCTAAAAAATTTTTTTTTTCAATCAATTGGGGTGCCCTATAGGTAAAATTCTTGAAAAATTTCATTATTTTGACTAAGCTTATTATATATATATATGCAAAACAAGAGAATGCCACTAAAATCCTAAAGGACCTAAGAATGAAATGCAAAAGTGTTGGGATTAGAAACTTGTCACCCAAAAACGCCGAGTGGTCAGACGACCTCCCCACACTTAAAAGTTTGCACCGTCCTCGGTGTACTCAAAGATGAGCAAGGGGTACGGTGACCTTCCTAGTTGCCACCTTCAGCTGGTGGGCCAACCAGTGCTGCATGTTCTTCCTTCCGCTTCTATTTTTGCTTATGGTGCATCAGTCATGAAAAATAGAAAATAACACCGTAAGATGAGAAAATACAAAAGCAAGGAAGCATAAATTGTTGGAATGAGGTAAATCACTAGAATCCAGTGAGTGAACTAGTGTGACATTGATGAAACATAGGTGTGTAGGCCCTAAATTGCATGCGGTTTAGAACTCACACCCTAGTATTTAAAAGCCATGTCACAATTATACAAAAGAAAGCACACACTTCACTCATTCCAATGTGATTGAAATACTTCAAAAGTCTTGTAGGTTAAGTCAACCAAACAAGTAGTGAAGAGGCATGAAAGCATTCAAGCAGTTAATCAAGCAATTGTGAAATTGGATAATGCATGGACATTGATTGATGTGTAAGTAAACTTAGTAAACAAGACGGTGTATGAAACTTACACAACAATCAATGACACATATTGGAGTTGTTGCAACACCTAAGTGACATAGAGGTGAAACACATGGATGCTATGGAACTTAGGAAAAAGAAGATAGAAGTGGAAATCAATCACATAGCAAGCATGGTCCACAAAGCTTTACAAAGCTAAAAAATATGTCACTAGGTAAGCTTTCGATCCAAATTCACAATTCAAAAATTTCAATGCATGAAATAGGTGATGTCAATAAAGGTAAATCACAAACAAGCATCACCTAAAAAAATGCAATGATAATATACAATTGCCTAGCGATAGATGATGAATGCATGGTGGCCAAAACATGCAATTCAAAAGAGTTAAGAAGCTTAAAGGCAATGTAACATGTACTTGGTGTTCACGAATGTTAAACATGAAAACTCAAAACCAAGTAACAAATTATAACCTCAACAAAGAAATCCAACAATGAAAAATAAAAACAATTATGCTAAAATAGCATTCAGTTAATAATAGGCAGCAAGAATTAGCGACAAAATTAGTAATCCAACACTTATAATGAAAAATAGAAAATTAAATGAAAAATTAAACTAATTAAATAAGTAACTGACTAACTAAAAGAAATGGTTATGGATGGCATTTGGTAGTGTTGAATCATGAGTAGGAGAAGGGAAGAAGAAAGAAGAAGAAAAGAAATGGAAAGAAGATGAGAAAAGAAGTGTAGTGAAGGAAAGGCTTCCACGCGTACACGTATGGTGCGCGTGCACGTGGGTTGAGGTGAAATGGACGCGACACGTACGCGTGTATCACGCGTGCGCGTGCATGGCAAACCAGAGAGGGGACGCGCGCACGTCCCTCACGCTTACGCGTGGGTCGGTTTGTGCCTCAGGCACAATGTTGGTGCAGTGTAGGCGCAACTCTCGGGTTGTAAGATGGGGGGTGAAAATGTGCAATCCACACGTAAGCGTGCATGACGCGTGCGTGTGGATGGTCGAAAATTCTTGATGCACGCGTACGCGTGGATGGTGCTCTGTTTTTTCAAAATTTTTCAATGTTTTTGCACCATACCAAGCAAACCTCCAAATAGCTACCAAAATATCATAAAACCTTATTTAACATATTAGACTCCCAATTAAACTCAACTAATCAAACAAAACATGAAACTAAACTTATTTTGCCAATATGTACAAAAGAAAAAAATGAAAAGATGTCACCATGGTGGGGTGTCTCCCACCTAGCACTTTTGTTTATTGTCCTTAAGTTGGACTTATGAGGAGCTCTCATCAAGGCAGCTTGTGCTTGTATTCATCCTTGAACATCCACCAATGCTTGGACTTCCATTGTGCTTCATCATTCAAAGTTAATAACTCCAAGCTTTGATGGAGTTCTTCACAAACCATGGGCTCCCAAAGTCGATCCTCCTCTTGTAATCCGGGATCCCACACTTTGTTTTCACACCCGTCTTCAAGTTAATCACATTGGTTCCCTCCGGGTGGTAGAAAAGCCGAATTATCATGAGGACACCAAACTATCCTTCTAGACCCATCCAATTGAGCACTAGTCTAACCCTTACTCCTTTAAGCTTCAACCATAATGAGCCTAGACTTACAACGCCAACCATTAAACATCCTCCTCTTACGCTTAATTCCGCAAAGCGCCCTAAGTTGGTCATCCGTCTCAAGCAAACCAAATTCAAGTGGGATAGTAAAGCTAAGAGTTAGAAGTTTTATCCACTCAAATGAAGAATTGGATGACAACCTAGGTGGAGGAGTTCCCAATGATCTTGACAAGGCGCGCTCTACTCCCATCCATCCTCTCCTAGAGGCTTCCACCACTTGGCAAGGTTCTTCAAGCTTTACTTCTTGCCAAACTCCCTCAAGTTCCTATGCTTCTTCACCAAGTTTTTTAAGCTCTTTCCCATCACTCAAATCATAAATGGGTGGTTTAGTGAGGTCCACCTCATCATCAATCCCAAGCATAGTGGGGAAGGATTCCTCAAACTCAAAAGGATCATATGTTGATGCAGAATCATCATAAATAGGAGGGCCTATTGCTTGGGACACTTCTTCCAATTCTTCAATCACATTGTACCTTGGAGGTTGTGCACTCTCCTCCTCAACATCAACTTCAAATTCCATGGAAGAAGGCTCTTCAATTTTTGATTCCTCTATGTACTCAACATATCCTAAGGTTCCAACCACTACCTCATTTAGTTCAATCATCTCTACCTTCTCCTCTTGTTGTACTTCTTGCTTTAACTCCTCTTCCTTACCTTGGAGCTCCAAATCCACTCCCTCGCTAAGCTCTTTAGTTGCTTCTCCACATTCAACAATGTGAGTGCTTTGATTGCGCAAGCTTAGGCAGGATGAGACTATGTTTCCAATGGCTTCTACCATGATAGCCGTCTTGGCTCTTAACTCCTCAAACTTCTTTTCATCCTCCTCTTGTTGCCTTAAGATACGAGATTCAAGATCTCTCAATTCTAGCATGAGGGCTTTATTGGGAGGTGGTGGTGGAAGAGAGGGTTCATTATTTGAGGGAAGGGTATTATAGTTAGAAGGTGGTTCATATTGGTGAAATTCTTGAGGTAGTGTATATGGACTTTGTGGTTCATGGGGGTATTGGTGTTGGAATGCTGGTGGCTCTAGGTATGGTTGATATGGTGGTTGGTATTGTGGATATGGGTTGGGGTCATATGGAGGTGAATGGTGGTATGAGACTTGTGAGTATGGTGGAGGGTTATATTGAGGAAGGAGTTCATATGCATATGATGCTTGCGGTTGACAACCACAATGAGAGTCATCACACACATTAGATTGATATGCACCAAGATTTGAATTGTACCCATAAAAAGCCAGAGGAGGTTGTTGCCAAGAAGGTTGTCCATAAGCTTGGGGATCCTCCCACCTTTGATCTCCAAATCTTTGATGCATATCCTCATTGTAGCTTTTATTTCCAACTCCTACAACATAGTTGTAACCACACTCATAGCCAACAGGATGAGAATTCATAGTGACAAGAGAAAATAAAAACAAATACCAATAAGAACAAAGAGAGCAAAATCCTACAACTAGCAAAAACTAACAAACAAGCCAAAAATTAAGCTATTCACAATATATACAATAGCCAACAACATAGCACCATTGCAATTCCCCAACAACGGCGCCATTTTGATGTGAGAATTTTAGTTGATGGTATAGAATTTCACAAATGAAATCTCGTTGCAAGTATAGTTCTAAACCAACAAAGAATCCTCACATACAAAAATATTGGTTGTCACAAGTACAAACTCCAATGAAAATTAACCGAAGTATTTAAATCTCGGGTCGTCTCACAAGGAATTGCAATGAAGTGTTCAATTATTGGCTATGAAGAACAAGGGGTTTGATTTATAAAGGGGCAATAAAACAAATGACAAGAAAATAAGGAAACAACTAAAGAAAGCAATTAATAAAGAGAGACATTCATGGCAAGGATTGAGAATATAGGCTTTCTATCGTAGTCACTAATCATAACAATAATTAACAAGAATTTATCTCATTACGTCATCCCTAACAATGGAAGAAGGTATATTGTTATCTTCACAAGGGGAAAAGTCAAACAAGACTAGCTAATCTCAATCCAAAGGTCCTAATCGACTCACTAATTAAATTAGCAAGAGGTTAGAGGCAATGGAAATCATATTAACTAACAACTCTAGATCACCAATCTAAATTGGGTGTTCATGACTCAAGATTACTTAATTACTCTTTCCAAGCTAAGAATGCTCAAATTCTACTCTAACATCATTCCAAGCATTTTGTCAAACACTTGGAAGGCATACAAGGAAAGCATAATAAATTGCAAGGAAGAATAAAATCTAACAACTACCAATTGCAAGAAAAGTAAATTCACAACTCAAATCATCAATAAAAGAACATCAAACATTAAATTGCATTAAAGGAGATCCAAATCCAACAAGAGTTCATGAACATAAAGAGGCATAAAAGGGAAATTAACATGAAAACTAAGAGAATAAAGGTGTAGAAGCATAAAATTGTAAAGAAAACAAGATGAGAACAATAATCAAAACCTAGATCTAAAATGGAAATAAGCCTAAGAACCCTAATTCTAGAGAGAAGAAGGAGCTTCTCTCTCTAGAAACTCAACTACATGATGCTATTCTACAACCAAGTGCCCCCTACTCAATCTTCAATTTTGCATCAAATACCCTCAGAAACGAGTTGGAATTGGGCCTGGGCAGCTCAGAAATCACCCCCAGCGATTTCATTTTAAATGGGTCACGTGCTGAGCATCACGCGTACGCGTGGGTGACGCGTGCGCGTCGATGGCAAAAACTCCTATCCACGCGTAAGCGTGCAGGGCGCGTGCGTGTCACTTGCAAAATCTCCAATGCACGCGTACGCGTGCATGTGGCTCTCAATTCTCCAAAAGCTCATTTCTTCATGAATTCTCCCTTTTGCATGCTTTTCTCTTCAATTCTTCCACCCCATACTTGCCTTATGAACCTAAAATCACTTAACAAACACATCAAGGCATCGAATGGAATTAAAGTGAATTAAAATCACCAATTTAAGGGCCTAAAAAGCATGTTTTTACACTTAAACACAAATTAAAGGAGAATTACAAAACTATGCTATTTCATTGAATAAATATGGGAAAAGGTGATAAAATCCCCTAAAATAGGCACAAGATAAACCACAAAATCGGGGTTTATCAGTACGCGAGGGTGTAAATTTAAGGGGTTGCGTATGCGGACACTCACATGCAACGTGGGCATTCTGTTCTGTTTTTATGTCCCGCGTATGCGGGAATATACCTGTGTACACGAGCAAGGTAAAATTCACCTTCGCGTACGCGAGACCCTGCATGCGTACGCGGGACCTTGTTTTTCAGCAACTTGTGTTTTATGATTTAAACGTGATTTTGAACCTCTAAACCTCTATTTTTACTTCCTAAGGCCCTAAAACTTAGTTTTAATTATAGTAAGGGGGTTGAACCTTGAGAGGATGATAACTTGGAAGTGAAGAAAGATTGTGAAGTGATGATTTAAGCTTGAGAAGTGTTGAAATACTGAATAAGTGATGAAGGATGGCTGAGATGAAAAGAAAAAGATTCATTAAACTTGAATGAATATGATAAATGAGGATGATTGATTTGAAATTGAATGAATTACTTTTGAATGAGGTACATGGGCAGTAGCAATGATTGTGGTTCGTCCCATTTGCTTCGGATCAGTGATTGAGATACCTGGACAGTAGCAAGAATTGTGGTTCGTTCTGCTTACTCCAGGTCAATGATTTGTGACGCTTGGATAGTAGCAGCAGTAGTGGGTTACTACACTTGCTCTGGGTTAAGCGGGTAGTAGCAAGGGGGTTGTGACTCAGTCTAGTTTGCTCCGCGAAGGGTGTTGGGTGTTTTTGTCCACGGTTAGCTACCAGGACATGTCGGGTTTGGCTATATAACCGACAGATGATATCATCAGCCATAAGATAAGCATACATCATATGCATATGTTTGTTTTATTTGATTGTGCACTATTTGGGTTTGCCTATGTGATTTTTCCTATGCTTATTTGCTATATGTTCTACCTGCTTTATTTGCTTTCTACCTGTGTTTTCTTTGTCTGCATTGTTTGTCTATGCATCTGAGAGGTCCCTTGTCTGACAAAGGAGTGACGAGGGCAGTTTCACCAAAGTTTTAGTAGATCGGAGGAATGGGAGAACTTGTGAAGAGTTAAGTTTGGAAATTGGATTAGAACATAAGCCCCCTAGATTGATTATGGTTTTAAATTATAATTTTAAGTTTTAAATTTGAGTGTAGGAGTTCTAGGATTGCTTCTGGCTTTTCCGGTACTATATATCTTATGTACGTGGGAACCTTTACCATGCTAAGAACCTCCGGTTCTCATTCCGTACAACTGTCATTGTTTTCAGATGCAGGTCGAGAGGCACCTCGCTAGGTGTCTGGAGTTTCTGTTACGGCAAAGTTGGGATATTGGTTTATGTCTTTTGCTATATATATATATATGTTTAAACTTCTCATTTTGTGTATCTTTCACTCTTGTACCTCATAGAGGCTTTTAATGGAGAACTAGAGTTTATTTTGAGTATTTTGGAAACTTGGGGTTGTATATTCTTATGTAAATATTCTCCAGCCAACCTTAGCTTCGCAGGTTGAGTCTAGAGTTTGAATATTTCTATCCTTGACACTCTACTCATCATATATATGTACTTTTACCTTTCTTCGTACACAAGTAATCGTTATTTTGAGAGTTGCGCTTTTATTTTTCACGTTTTTGCTTAACTAACCTTCAAGGCTCCTCGAATATTATATTCTTTCAATTATATTATGTATGTATATTTTTATTTTAGAGATCGTAATACTCACCACCTCTATTTTATGAACTTAAGCGTAAAGCTCTGTGTGGTAGAGTGTTACAACTACAATTCACTTTCTGCCTCTTCCAACCCTCCGAAATTCTGGTAGAACAACCCTCGTCACTCCTCTGCCAGACAAGGGATCTCTCAGTTGCATATACATACAATACAAAAAAGGAAAAACACAGATAGAATGCAGTTATAGCAGGTAGAACATATAGCAAATAATTATAGATAATCAACTAGGCAACCCCAAGTAATGCAAACTCAAACAACACAGACAAATACATATGATGTATGCCTTTCTGATTGGCCATGAGCTCACGTATTGGTTATACTGCCAGAACCCGACACATTCCAGTAGCTAACCCAGATGCCGTCTCTCGTCTGTGCATCTCCAGGAGGCATAACATCAGGGGATCAGTACCCTACTACCTTCTCCTGGAGGCATCCACCTAGGGAAAAGTAAATCGGGGGATTAGTGTCCTACCACCTTTTCCTAGTGAGGCTGTGTCATACCGATCGAGGAATTAGTGCCCTACCACCTTGCAGAGAGAGAGAGAGAGAGAGAGAGAGAGAGAGAGAGAGAGAGAAAGAGAGAGAATGTGAGGGAAAATATAAGGGATTAGTGCCCTACCACCTTCCTCACATCCCACACAATACAATCATAAGGAATGCAGGGGAATGAATCGAGAAATTAGCGCCTTACCGCCTTCTCCACATCCAACCATCAATATCATCATTTCCATTAATTATGTCTCATTCATTACTCATACATTCATACATTTCCGCACTTCCTCAAATATTTCACATCAAATCATTTCAGCATCCCTTCATCAACACATGCATCACAATCACTTATCCGGAACAAGTGGATAACACTACTGCATCTTACCCGAAGTCTCAACTCATATCTGAAGCAAGTGGATAATACCACTGCATCTTATCCGTTCACATATATCTCAGACTACCATTCATCATCATATCAATCAAACTCATTCAACGTTACCAACACTTCATTAATTTCATTATCATTTCGTGACTCCTTCCCAACATCTCCTCAACTCATCTAATAGACTCATCCTCATTCTAAGGCTTAAAAGCTTACTAACGGACCTTAAACAAGTGTAAAGGAGATTTGAAAAGATAGAAGACTAACTTAACATTCAAAAAACTCACTTTTGGCTAAAATAGGGGGCTCGCGTATGCGAGAGTGCAAAATAGGGGGGAAGTGCTCGCATCATGTGCGTACTCTCGCGTATGCGTGTTTTAAAAATTGGGTTCCGAGTACGCAAGCCTTGCCTTGCATACGCGAGATTACAAAACAGTGAGCATAGCTCGCGTTGCGCGTGAAAATCGCGTATGCAACTCTCTCTTTTGCTCCAAAAGCTGTTAAGTCATTAAAAATCAATTTTATACACCTAATTTCCAACATTCATAACTTTCTCTATAAAACTCCAATTTCCACGAACTTTAAATAATTTTGAAGCTCTTGAGATTATCTTTAATTTGAAACAAATTTCATTCAAATCCAATACCCAAGGCTCAAGTTATGATTTGTCAAAGTTCGTTAAAAATCTATTTTTATTAAAAGAGTTCAAACTTCTATTTTCTGAACTCTTAATTTCAAAACAAAAGTTCACACCTTAACACAACTTCAAATACACTCAAAGTAATTCCCTAACCATTTCATTCCTTCCACAACCTCCCAATACTCAATTTTATTAATTTTTGTCCCACAATTAATAGCCAACAACAACATAGTTCATTAATAATTCACAGCACCACATCTTCACATTCATTGCTCAAACTCATAATTCTCATCATCGTACGCATTCTGCATCACAACCTCACCAACCATCATCAAGGCTCATATCACATCATTATTATCAATAATTTTCCACACACACACATATATACACATTAATTCCATCATATATATCATGCATCAACTTTATACATACACTTCACCCACACTACTCATCATACTCATAGGTACATATAATCTATCAAGTTCAATACTTCAACACATTCAAGCTTATCATATGGTCATCTATCCTAAGTTTTCACGCAATATTATATATTATCTACGAGAAACTAAAACCGTACCTTGGTTGATTCCTTCCTAATGTCGAAGCACCTTAATTATGTCTGTTTCACCAACGCCCATGGTCCCAAATGTACAGCAACGTATAGAAGTATTTATTGATATTTAATCATTTGTTTCATTTTTTTGTTTATTTGTTGTTCGTTATCATTATAGATATTTTCATCCAATATATTAACACCAACAAAATAGTTTAAAGGAAACCCAAAAGAAAATAAATATAATCCTAAAAATAAAAAATATATTTAAAATTTATGAAAAATGTTTTACACCGAATAAAATAATAACAAATAGATTCATAACTATGAATTAAACCTACATATAATTTAATAAACTCCCGATTTTGTTTTTCAAGTGGCAAAAATTCTCTATTCTAAAATATTTCATCAATTAATCAACAATAAAGAACGTATAAAGTAATATATTGATTCATATTAGAGCTATGTGTAAGACCCAGAACTTTTAAAAAGTCTTATTATGATCAAGTCTCAAATCCTACAGTTATTTATAGCCTTAATTTAAGAGATTATTTTATTAAAGATAATTAAAGCAAGTTTTGATTTATTGGATTTGAGATAAGTTATGATTATTATCCAATCCCACAATTATTGGATTATTTTCTATATTCAGAGTATAAAGTTGGTAGTTGTGAAATAATAAGGATTTCTATATGATTTGGATTAAATAATTAATATTTTAAATATTAATACTGCTATTTTGGAAAATGAAGAAATTAAGTATATTATTTCTAATTTTTAGATTTGGGCATTTTATTGAAAATAATTTGTAAAATTGATGAGAAAATAGTATTTTCTATATACAAATAGTGTTGGATTTAGTTTGGGTTTCAATTACTACATTATTCCCAATTTTATTTGAAATCACCAAAGTACCCTTAACCCTAATTTTCAAATAAGGAAAACCCTAATCCTAAAAACCCTACCCGGTTCCCCTGACCCGGTACACACCAGGGTACCTAATGCAGCAGCAGCTGCAAGCTGCTTGAAAGAAAGAAAGAAACAAAGAGAGAAAGGGATCTGTGGGATGAGAGGCAGGGGGCTGCGGCGGGAGGAGAGGAAGAGAGGGAGGAGGACTTGCCGCCGACTAGCTCGCCGCCGCCCCTGTTCGTCACACCATCACTCCTAGCCGCGCCGTCGCCGAGGAGTCGTCGCTGTCGAGGGAGCCCAGAGGAGAAAAACTGCGCGGCATTGAGGGAGGAGGGCGCGGGCCAGTGACAATAGGAGCACGACCCGTTGCGCCGCCGTGTGCTAACGCTGTCGTCCTCACCGTGCCGCCATTACCTTTGTCAACGAGACAGTCGCCGTCATTTATGGTAGAGCAGAGAGAGAGAGATTGAGGTGAGCTTTGAGGAAGGGAGCTGCGCGAAAATAGAGAAGGAGAACGGCGCCATCCCTTGCCGCGATCGAAGCTCGCTGCCGCCGCGTTACTCCGGTCTGTCGCACTGCCACTGTCGTCCGGGGAAGACCGCCGCCACTGCTAGGGTTTGCCACCTCCGTGCCGTTGGGAGGAAGGCCGTCCAGTCACACCGAGCAGAGGAGACACAGAGAGCTGAGGCCGAGCTGGAGGTCCAACCACCGCAACCAGCCGCCATTCACGTCGCCGGCGTCGCCTCCGTCGGAACCACCGCCGTCACTACTAGCTTTACCTCCAACGTGGCTGATTATGGGTAAAAATGGGGCGAAGCTGCCTCTGCTGTCGGAGAACCCTATTGCCATCGCCGGAGAACTCTGCCGTTGATCCACCGGAGCTTCTGGCCGCCGCCGGAGCTGTTGTCGGGGCCGGTTCGAAGTCGAAACTGCTTCGTGTTGTCATTTCCGTGTTGCTATGGTTATTGCGCACGTGACTGGGAGCTGAGGTTTTGGTTGCTGTCAGTTCGGGTTGAGGCGGAAAGGACTCTGTGAGACGTTTGGTTTATGGAATTGCGTTTTGAGGTAGGGGCGCTTTCCGAAAACTATAGTTTATTATTGGAATTATTACATATGGATACTGATATGAGATATGGTGTATTTAGTTATTGTATCTGCCTTATGTATTATTTGATTGACTCGAATGATTATGGATGTTGGCTTGGCTGAATTGTTGTGTGGCTTGTGAAATATAATGTTTGAAGTTGATTCTTTAAATATTTGAAATGAGTTTAATCCGTTGAGGATTGGTTTGAATTGAGTCAATTATTTTGATGATGTGAAAGATAGAATGCTCTTGAAATCCAGCCTGGGTTGCTTTAATTGCTCTGGTTTTGATAAATGATTTATTGCTGAACCGATTCTTTAAAGCTTTATAAATGAGTTAAATCGGTTGATATTGAGTTGATTTTGAAATGGTTTCCTTGAGGTATGCCATTGAGGCGACTGTTGGATTTAGCTTGCTTTTGAATTGATTTCTGGTTTTGAGCTGTTGAAAAGGAATGAGAAACGGTTTAGTTGGGACCCGAACCGGGTGGCAAAAGTCCAAGTTTTAGGGGAGGTGCTGCCGAAATTTCTATAAAATCCGAGTCTTTATTGAAATATTGTTTGGAAAATGATGAGTTAAAGACTTCTACTATTTTATTTGAATTATCGAGAAAAGGATGATTCATGCTTTCGAAATGAACTAATAAAGAGGAAATTGTGATTTAGTCTTGCTTCTTAAAAAAGGCATTGTATCTCTTTCAGGAGAAGGTTATTTAGATGAAACTTGTGTTTTAAAGCTGTTTGGATGTGAAAAGGGTTTATGCCTTTGAATTTGACTTGGGGGTTTCAATTAAAGAAGTTTCAATGACTTTGAAAGAACCTGAATGTCTATTGACAAGTTTCATTTTGAAATGTTTTGAGAAAGGTTTTAAGTACTCTTTGAATTCTGAATTCTTGCAAGACTAAAACAATTTTGAACAGTTGAAACGTTCTAGAATTTATCATGGGGGTTGAAGTTGGTTTTGCCTAAGTAAAGGAAGCGGCTTTGAAAGAAGTAAATGATTACATGACTCGGTTTGGCTTAGATCCTATTTGCTTACTCAAATCAGAAAGCCAATGTTTTTAATGATTTTAAATGAATTTGGCGAAATGAGTTATGTTATTCTCCCCTAAAGACTTGGGACTCTGCCGAGAAACTTTTGTTATGAAATCCCATTGTTGTATGGGTGATTTTGAATACTTTGAAATAAATCTTTAACTTTCCATGGTTTTGGAAGTTTTGGAAAGAGGAAGCCGAGAGTGGCTTATTTCAAAAAGGGAATTTTCCTTGAGTAAAATTGGCTTATGAGCCTGAGATAATTTGAGAAATGAGATCTTTAAAGCCAAGGCTGAAAAGAGTTGAAACTTGATTTCAAAGTGAAATGAATTGAGAAAATGATTTATGGCTTAAATGCCGATTTCATGAATTTGATGATTTTGAATGTGGAAGTGCTGTTTTATTATGAGCCGGAATGGCTATGTATGATTATGAATATTGACTGGTTCTGGATTGAACCGTGAGCCGGAATGGCTGTGTGTGATTATCAATATTGGCTGGTTCTGGACTGAACCGTAAGCCGGATGGCTGAGATGGATGTTGATCCATGGATGAGAATGAATGCATGTATATGCTGAATTATTGATAATTGTGATTTTTGCACTTCCACTATTGGAGATGAGGGTTTCCCTGGGTAGTAGCAATGGCTAGCCACCATGTGCTCCAGGTTGAGACTCGAAGCTCTGTTAACCCAATGTCGTAAGTGTGGCCGGGCACTGTGAAAGGCCCGGATGAGCTCGCCCCCATAAATATTCACCAGTGAGGGTGATGGATATGGATCATGATTATGATCAAGTTTATGATGAGTATAACTCGAGTTGGGGACGCACGACAGAGGGACAGTCCAATGGTTAGCTACCAGGACTTGTCGGGTTGGCTCTATAACCGACAGATGATATCATCAGCCACTAGGGACAGGCATGCATCATATGCATTTGTGTGACATTGGTTGGGTGTGCATATTATACTTGGTTTGCCTATGTGATTAATTGCTAACTGTTCTACTTGTAATAACTGTTTGTTTGTGCTTGAACTTCCTTCCTGTGTTTGCATCTGGGACTCTGTTGGATTGTGGTGATTGGTTGTTGGTTGGATTGTTTGGGCCTAGGGCCGTGGTTGAATTGAGATGGGCCGATGGTTGGTTTCGGTATTGTGGTTATGGTTTGGAAATGCGTGAAAGGCTAATTTGGTTCAGCATAGATAAACCTTCTGAAATGCTTTTGAATATTGTTTTAAATGAACAGTTTCTTCTTTCAGAAAAAGGATTTCAGATTTCTCTTTTATTGTAAACGGTTGTTTTTGAAAAGAGGCATAAGATGGTTATTAATCATTGGTACGGTTTATCTTCATGTATCCTATTACAGTAATTCCCAAAAACCCTCTACTGAGAACCCTTTCGAGGATGATGTTCTCACCCCCCCTACATTTTTCCCCTTTCAGGATATGGGCGCAGAAGTTACGAAGAGCTTATTTAATTGTTGTGATGCTCTGATTTGTTTTAATTATGGTTTATTGTACCCTCGCCTTTATCTTGATATAATCTGTAAGAGGGATAGGGATTGTATTGGATTATGTTTGTAATATTATTTATATATATTTATGTATATATATATGGATGTACTCTTTATGAGTTGTTGTAAGTTGAATGGTATTTATGGATGTACGTTATCGAACGAAAGTATCTTTGGAAGCGGTATTGCGGTTTAAAGTTTTAAACAGACTCATATTTTAGTATTAAATAATATAAGTGTCGTCGTAATGTCCGAGCTATCAGAGTCGCACAGCCGGAAGTGCGAGCTTTGGTAGTTAGGGTGTTACATTATGGTATCAGAGCAGTCCTTCCTGTAGAGCCTGAGGAATGGACCGACTATGCTTCAGTTGCATACTCTGAGTGTTTGTCATGCATTAGGTCTTGTCGAAAGACGAGAATTAGAGCTTTATGCACATGACGGTCTATTGATTAACGCTGTTAGTCTTGCGTTGCATAATTCCTGATATTAAGTTTGGCCGGCTTAATACTAGAGAATTATGTATATGAGAGCACTAATGGGTTATCATAGATGATATACGAGTTTTGAGTAAAGCGAATCGCGGGTTTTGGGAACGCTAGAAACTATTTCTCGAGGCTATTCAGTTGTGTGTCTTGAATTTTTGTTCGAGTCGACCTGTTCTTTCATATCCTAACTTGAAGTTCTTGTTTGCTACTCCTCTTGAAAAGTAATTTGATGTTCGACTCTATTCCTCTATTCATATGTATTCTTGTTTGATCCTAAGTGCATATGCTTGTTTGAAATCCTTGATGCATCTGTCTTCCTCTGTTTGAGTTCTTCTTGATTCAAGTATTCTTTGTTATAGTCTTGAACTTGTCTTAATGTGCTGTGACTTTTAACTCTGGGTTCCGAGTTCATTCTTAGAGAACTTGTTGATTCAGTTTTCCTCTTATTTGACAGTGATTACAGCTAAATTTGAGATTTTTATAAAAATTGCTGTTGACTAGATATACACTTATCTATATGTGGAACTTTGAAGATTTCTTATACAGTTTAACAACTATTTATTCCTAATACCTCGACCGTACTTTTACTGGTTTATGGAACTGCATTTACTTTAAATTACAATTTGACCTTCTAGTAATTTTATTATAGTTCCAAGGCACATCTTCATTTGATTATGTATTTGAATATTTTTCAAAATTTTGAAAAGAAAGGATTTACCACTTTTGTCTCGGTTGAGTTTCGTTTGATAAGCTCTACTTAACTTATTTTGTATTGAGTTTGATTTAGCATGCTATATGGTTTGTGCCATGGTTGTTCTTTTGAAAATGTTGGACTCATAGCTTTCTCCCTATGAACGGACTAAATTCTCTATTAAATCTTCCATCTCCATGAATGTCATGTTTGACCTTGTTTTTAACTGATCTTTTACATCTTGTGAATATTTCCATTGATCTTGGTTTTTCCTTTTGTGAATCTCATTCGTATATGAGTCAGTTTGATTCGTTTCAAGTTAGTGCATTGTTTATTCTCCCATTATCTCTACAAGAGTTTTTAGTCAAAGATTTATCATTGAGAAATTACAAATGATTGAGTTGTCTTTTTCTATGACTTTTGTATTCTTTTGGATCAATTGAAAGCTTGTTTGATGTTTCATGCCTAGTGGGTCTTGTTTGAACTATCTTGGTTTAAGATCCTTTCTTGCATGGCTTGATTCCTTTTTAGTACATCTTAAACTTCTTGAATGTTCTTCTGAGATGGTGATTTCAAGGACACTTTTGGAGTCTTGTTTTGAACTTTATAAGGAAGTTTTGAATTCTCTTTGAAGAAATATTAAACGGAATTTATTTTCTGTTGTTTGATTGAGATTGAAACCATTGTTCAAATTTTGACGAAGTTAATTTAAAGTTGGCATACGCTGTTTTAAATGAGGTTTTGGAAAGTTTCCTTGTTTAGTGGAAACCGGTTTGTTTGTAACGCACCACTTATTTCCTTTACCAAATTGTGAGCAAATTTTTATCTCGGAGTTTCTTTTCTAAAAAGAGTTTAACTTCCTCTTTTGTACTTGCTATAAATGTTATACACGCTTGTTTGAATATGAAATTTTGAGAATTTTGAACAAGCATTTGATTACTTCCGAGTTTTTATGAACTGCTTTTGGTTAAGTTGTGCATCTAATTATCTTTCTAAAATATTTGAGGAAATATTTTAGCTCTTAGCCAAAGTTGTGTGCATCTTGTTTTTGGGAACTCTACAAAATCTACTTCAACATGAAATTGTATTGAAGTAAAGTCACGTTTATGCTTTTGTTACTCTCTTGAAGGATGTTTGTTGTTTAACTTCTCTTTCAGACTGCGAAGTGATATTTTTACAAGTTTTCGATTCTTTTAAGAACAATGTATTCGAAAGTATTTTAATTATGCTCTTGAGTTCTGTGAGCTTTGTCTTGGGTTTGAGATATTCCTTTCTGTAAATCTCCTACTTCTTCGACTCAATTTGAATTTGTTTCGAACTAAGGCACTGGTTCTCTTCTTATTAGTCCTATTGAATTTCTTGGATCCAAGGGTTATCTTTGGAGTGGTCAATTGGTTTATTTCTAGCAAACTTCTTTGCTTGAGTATCCTTGTTTATCTGGAAATTGGATACCCTCTCTCAAATCTATGAGTATTATTGTTGACATTTATCTCTCATTCCTAAATCTTGTATCCTTCTGAGTAGACTTGAGAATTGTTTTGATATCACGTGCGACTTGTAGACGTAGTAACGCGATACGTTAGTTCTTTAAGACGTGATGTGTATACGGAAGTTGAAGTGGTAGGTGTGCAACGTATGAGTTGTGGGCGTTTTGTTCCTTGCGAACGGGTTTGTGGTTGTCAGGCTTGTGATCAAATTTGGGGTTTGTAAAGTGCTTGATGGAGTTGGAAAGTTGAAACTTTGAGGTTGATATGAGATTAGTGTGCGGAGGTTGAGCACGTCGTTTTGACTCCATCCTGTTTGATAGCCTTTGATGCCTTGCCCTTCTATCACATGATTGACCCATGTTATCTTTTGCATTGAGCCTACCTTGTAACTTTTGCTTTGCAATCACACTCCTACCTTTACATCCTTATGCTTATGACAATCAAAGTATTTGAAAATCGTATATATGATTATATTTTGAGATATTTTTGCTTCTTCCTTAAATGTGTTCAAGGGTGAACTGTTATGGAACTTCTTTCGTTTTGTATCAATTTTCGAGGACGAAAATTTTTATAAGGTGGGTAGAATGTAAGACCCAGAACTTTTAAAAAGTCTTATTATGATCAAGTCTCAAATCCTACAGTTATTTATAGCCTTAATTTAAGAGATTATTTTATTAAAGATAATTAAAGCAAGTTTTGATTTATTGGATTTGAGATAAGTTATGATTATTATCCAATCCCACAATTATTGGATTATTTTCTATATTCAGAGTATAAAGTTGGTAGTTGTGAAATAATAAGGATTTCTATATGATTTGGATTAAATAATTAATATTTTAAATATTAATACTGCTATTTTGGAAAATGAAGAAATTAAGTATATTATTTCTAATTTTTAGATTTGGGCATTTTATTGAAAATAATTTGTAAAATTGATGAGCAAATAGTATTTTCTATATACAAATAGTGTTGGATTTAGTTTGGGTTTCAATTACTACATTATTCCCAATTTTATTTGAAATCACCAAAGTACCCTTAACCCTAATTTTCAAATAAGGAAAACCCTAATCCTAAAAACCCTACCCGGTTCCCCTGACCCGGTACACACCAGGGTACCTAATGCAGCAGCAGCTGCAAGCTGCTTGAAAGAAAGAAAGAAACAAAGAGAGAAAGGGATCTGTGGGATGAGAGGCAGGGGGCTGCGGCGGGAGGAGAGGAAGATAGGGAGGAGGACTTGCCGCCGACTAGCTCGCCGCCGCCCCTGTTCGTCACACCATCACTCCTAGCCGCGCCGTCGCCGAGGAGTCGTCGCTGTCGAGGGAGCCCAGAGGAGAAAAACTGCGCGGCATTGAGGGAGGAGAGCGCGGGCCAGTGACGCGAGGAGCACGACCCTTTGCGCCGCCGTGTGCTAACGCTGTCGTCCTCACCGTGCCGCCATTACCTTTGCCACCGAGACAGTCGCCGTCATTTATGGTAGAGCAGAGAGAGAGAGATTGAGGCGAGCTTTGAGGAAGGGAGCTGCCGAAAATGGAGAAGGAGAACGGCGCCATCCCTTGCCGCGATCGAAGCTCGCTGCCGCCGCGTTGCTCCGGTCTGTCGCACTGCCACTGTCGTCCGGGGAAGACCGCCGCCACTTCTAGGGTTTGCCACCTCTGTGCCGTTGGGAGGAAGGCCGTCCAGTCACACCGAGCAGAGGAGACACAGAGAGCTGAGGCCGAGCTGGAGGTCCAACCACCGCAACCAGCCGCCATTCACGTCGCTGGCGTCGCCTCCGTTGGAACCACCGCCGTCACTACTAGCTTTACCTCCAACGTGGCTGATTATGGGTAAAAATGGGGCGAAGCTGCCTCTGCTGTCGGAGAACCCTATTGCCATCGCCGGAGAACTCTGCCGTTGATCCACCGGAGCTTCTGGCCGCCGCCGGAGCTGTTGTCGGGGCCGGTTCGAAGTCGAAACTGCTTCGTGTTGTCATTTCCGTGTTGCTATGGTTATTGCGCACGTGACTGGGAGCTGAGGTTTTGGTTGCTGTCAGTTCGGGTTGAGGCGGAAAGGACTCTGTGAGACGTTTGGTTTATGGAATTGCGTTTTGAGGTAGGGGCGCTTTCCGAAAACTATAGTTTATTATTGGAATTATTACATATGGATACTGATATGAGATATGGTGTATTTAGTTATTGTATCTGCCTTATGTATTATTTGATTGACTCGAATGATTATGGATGTTGGCTTGGCTGAATTGTTGTGTGGCTTGTGAAATATAATGTTTGAAGTTGATTCTTTAAATATTTGAAATGAGTTTAATCCGTTGAGGATTGGTTTGAATTGAGTCAATTATTTTGATGATGTGAAAGATAGAATGCTCTTGAAATCCAGCCTGGGTTGCTTTAATTGCTCTGGTTTTGATAAATGATTTATTGCTGAACCGATTCTTTAAAGCTTTATAAATGAGTTAAATCGATTGATATTGAGTTGATTTTGAAATGGTTTCCTTGAGGTATGCCATTGAGGCGACTGTTGGATTTAGCTTGCTTTTGAATTGATTTCTGGTTTTGAGCTGTTGAAAAGGAATGAGAAACGGTTTAGTTGGGACCCGAACCGGGTGGCAAAAGTCCAAGTTTTAGGGGAGGTGCTGCCGAAATTTCTATAAAATCCGAGTCTTTATTGAAATATTGTTTGGAAAATGATGAGTTAAAGACTTCTACTATTTTATTTGAATTATCGAGAAAAGGATGATTCATGCTTTCGAAATGAACTAATAAAGAGGAAATTGTGATTTAGTCTTGCTTCTTAAAAAAGGCATTGTATCTCTTTCAGGAGAAGGTTATTTAGATGAAACTTGTGTTTTAAAGCTGTTTGGATGTGAAAAGGGTTTATGCCTTTGAATTTGACTTGGGGGTTTCAATTAAAGAAGTTTCAATGACTTTGAAAGAACCTGAATGTCTATTGACAAGTTTCATTTTGAAATGTTTTGAGAAAGGTTTTAAGTACTCTTTGAATTCTGAATTCTTGCAAGACTAAAACAATTTTGAACAGTTGAAACGTTCTAGAATTTATCATGGGGGTTGAAGTTGGTTTTGCCTAAGTAAAGGAAGCGGCTTTGAAAGAAGTAAATGATTACATGACTCGGTTTGGCTTAGATCCTATTTGCTTACTCAAATCAGAAAGCCAATGTTTTTAATGATTTTAAATGAATTTGGCGAAATGAGTTATGTTATTCTCCCCTAAAGACTTGGGACTCTGCCGAGAAACTTTTGTTATGAAATCCCATTGTTGTATGGGTGATTTTGAATACTTTGAAATAAATCTTTAACTTTCCATGGTTTTGGAAGTTTTGGAAAGAGGAAGCCGAGAGTCGCTTATTTCAAAAAGGGAATTTTCCTTGAGTAAAATTGGCTTATGAGCCTGAGATAATTTGAGAAATGAGATCTTTAAAGCCAAGGCTGAAAAGAGTTGAAACTTGATTTCAAAGTGAAATGAATTGAGAAAATGATTTATGGCTTAAATGCCGATTTCATGAATTTGATGATTTTGAATGTGGAAGTGCTGTTTTATTATGAGCCGGAATGGCTATGTATGATTATGAATATTGACTGGTTCTGGATTGAACCGTGAGCCGGAATGGCTGTGTGTGATTATCAATATTGGCTGGTTCTGGACTGAACCGTAAGCCGGATGGCTGAGATGGATGTTGATCCATGGATGAGAATGAATGCATGTATATGCTGAATTATTGATAATTGTGATTTTTGCACTTCCACTATTGGAGATGAGGGTTTCCCTGGGTAGTAGCAATGGCTAGCCACCATGTGCTCCAGGTTGAGACTCGAAGCTCTGTTAACCCAATGTCGTAAGTGTGGCCGGGCACTGTGAAAGGCCCGGATGAGCTCGCCCCCATAAATATTCACCAGTGAGGGTGATGGATATGGATCATGATTATGATCAAGTTTATGATGAGTATAACTCGAGTTGGGGATGCACGACAGAGGGACAGTCCAATGGTTAGCTACCAGGACTTGTCGGGTTGGCTCTATAACCGACAGATGATATCATCAGCCACTAGGGACAGGCATGCATCATATGCATTTGTGTGACATTGGTTGGGTGTGCATATTATACTTGGTTTGCCTATGTGATTAATTGCTAACTGTTCTACTTGTAATAACTGTTTGTTTGTGCTTGAACTTCCTTCCTGTGTTTGCATCTGGGACTCTGTTGGATTGTGGTGATTGGTTGTTGGTTGGATTGTTTGGGCCTAGGGCCGTGGTTGAATTGAGATGGGCCGATGGTTGGTTTCGGTATTGTGGTTATGGTTTGGAAATGCGTGAAAGGCTAATTTGGTTCAGCATAGATAAACCTTCTGAAATGCTTTTGAATATTGTTTTAAATGAACAGTTTCTTCTTTCAGAAAAAGGATTTCAGATTTCTCTTTTATTGTAAACGGTTGTTTTTGAAAAGAGGCATAAGATGGTTATTAATCATTGGTACGGTTTATCTTCATGTATCCTATTACAGTAATTCCCAAAAACCCTCTACTGAGAACCCTTTCGAGGATGATGTTCTCACCCCCCCTACATTTTTCCCCTTTCAGGATATGGGCGCAGAAGTTACGAAGAGCTTATTTAATTGTTGTGATGCTCTGATTTGTTTTAATTATGGTTTATTGTACCCTCGCCTTTATCTTGATATAATCTGTAAGAGGGATAGGGATTGTATTGGATTATGTTTGTAATATTATTTATATATATTTATGTATATATATATGGATGTACTCTTTATGAGTTGTTGTAAGTTGAATGGTATTTATGGATGTACGTTATCGAACGAAAGTATCTTTGGAAGCGGTATTGCGGTTTAAAGTTTTAAACAGACTCATATTTTAGTATTAAATAATATAAGTGTCGTCGTAATGTCCGAGCTATCAGAGTCGCACAGCCGGAAGTGCGAGCTTTGGTAGTTAGGGTGTTACATTATGGTATCAGAGCAGTCCTTCCTGTAGAGCCTGAGGAATGGACCGACTATGCTTCAGTTGCATACTCTGAGTGTTTGTCATGCATTAGGTCTTGTCGAAAGACGAGAATTAGAGCTTTATGCACATGACGGTCTATTGATTAACGCTGTTAGTCTTGCGTTGCATAATTCCTGATATTAAGTTTGGCCGGCTTAATACTAGAGAATTATGTATATGAGAGCACTAATGGGTTATCATAGATGATATACGAGTTTTGAGTAAAGCGAATCGCGGGTTTTGGGAACGCTAGAAACTATTTCTCGAGGCTATTCAGTTGTGTGTCTTGAATTTTTGTTCGAGTCGACCTGTTCTTTCATATCCTAACTTGAAGTTCTTGTTTGCTACTCCTCTTGAAAAGTAATTTGATGTTCGACTCTATTCCTCTATTCATATGTATTCTTGTTTGATCCTAAGTGCATATGCTTGTTTGAAATCCTTGATGCATCTGTCTTCCTCTGTTTGAGTTCTTCTTGATTCAAGTATTCTTTGTTATAGTCTTGAACTTGTCTTAATGTGCTGTGACTTTTAACTCTGGGTTCCGAGTTCATTCTTAGAGAACTTGTTGATTCAGTTTTCCTCTTATTTGACAGTGATTACAGCTAAATTTGAGATTTTTATAAAAATTGCTGTTGACTAGATATACACTTATCTATATGTGGAACTTTGAAGATTTCTTATACAGTTTAACAACTATTTATTCCTAATACCTCGACCGTACTTTTACTGGTTTATGGAACTGCATTTACTTTAAATTACAATTTGACCTTCTAGTAATTTTATTATAGTTCCAAGGCACATCTTCATTTGATTATGTATTTGAATATTTTTCAAAATTTTGAAAAGAAAGGATTTACCACTTTTGTCTCGGTTGAGTTTCGTTTGATAAGCTCTACTTAACTTATTTTGTATTGAGTTTGATTTAGCATGCTATATGGTTTGTGCCATGGTTGTTCTTTTGAAAATGTTGGACTCATAGCTTTCTCCCTATGAACGGACTAAATTCTCTATTAAATCTTCCATCTCCATGAATGTCATGTTTGACCTTGTTTTTAACTGATCTTTTACATCTTGTGAATATTTCCATTGATCTTGGTTTTTCCTTTTGTGAATCTCATTCGTATATGAGTCAGTTTGATTCGTTTCAAGTTAGTGCATTGTTTATTCTCCCATTATCTCTACAAGAGTTTTTAGTCAAAGATTTATCATTGAGAAATTACAAATGATTGAGTTGTCTTTTTCTATGACTTTTGTATTCTTTTGGATCAATTGAAAGCTTGTTTGATGTTTCATGCCTAGTGGGTCTTGTTTGAACTATCTTGGTTTAAGATCCTTTCTTGCATGGCTTGATTCCTTTTTAGTACATCTTAAACTTCTTGAATGTTCTTCTGAGATGGTGATTTCAAGGACACTTTTGGAGTCTTGTTTTGAACTTTATAAGGAAGTTTTGAATTCTCTTTGAAGAAATATTAAACGGAATTTATTTTCTGTTGTTTGATTGAGATTGAAACCATTGTTCAAATTTTGACGAAGTTAATTTAAAGTTGGCATACGCTGTTTTAAATGAGGTTTTGGAAAGTTTCCTTGTTTAGTGGAAACCGGTTTGTTTGTAACGCACCACTTATTTCCTTTACCAAATTGTGAGCAAATTTTTATCTCGGAGTTTCTTTTCTAAAAAGAGTTTAACTTCCTCTTTTGTACTTGCTATAAATGTTATACACGCTTGTTTGAATATGAAATTTTGAGAATTTTGAACAAGCATTTGATTACTTCCGAGTTTTTATGAACTGCTTTTGGTTAAGTTGTGCATCTAATTATCTTTCTAAAATATTTGAGGAAATATTTTAGCTCTTAGCCAAAGTTGTGTGCATCTTGTTTTTGGGAACTCTACAAAATCTACTTCAACATGAAATTGTATTGAAGTAAAGTCACGTTTATGCTTTTGTTACTCTCTTGAAGGATGTTTGTTGTTTAACTTCTCTTTCAGACTGCGAAGTGATATTTTTACAAGTTTTCGATTCTTTTAAGAACAATCTATTCGAAAGTATTTTAATTATGCTCTTGAGTTCTGTGAGCTTTGTCTTGGGTTTGAGATATTCCTTTCTGTAAATCTCCTACTTCTTCGACTCAATTTGAATTTGTTTCGAACTAAGGCACTGGTTCTCTTCTTATTAGTCCTATTGAATTTCTTGGATCCAAGGGTTATCTTTGGAGTGGTCAATTGGTTTATTTCTAGCAAACTTCTTTGCTTGAGTATCCTTGTTTATCTGGAAATTGGATACCCTCTCTCAAATCTATGAGTATTATTGTTGACATTTATCTCTCATTCCTAAATCTTGTATCCTTCTGAGTAGACTTGAGAATTGTTTTGATATCACGTGCGACTTGTAGACGTAGTAACGCGATACGTTAGTTCTTTAAGACGTGATGTGTATACGGAAGTTGAAGTGGTAGGTGTGCAACGTATGAGTTGTGGGCGTTTTGTTCCTTGCGAACGGGTTTGTGGTTGTCAGGCTTGTGATCAAATTTGGGGTTTGTAAAGTGCTTGATGGAGTTGGAAAGTTGAAACTTTGAGGTTGATATGAGATTAGTGTGCGGAGGTTGAGCACGTCGTTTTGACTCCATCCTGTTTGATAGCCTTTGATGCCTTGCCCTTCTATCACATGATTGACCCATGTTATCTTTTGCATTGAGCCTACCTTGTAACTTTTGCTTTGCAATCACACTCCTACCTTTACATCCTTATGCTTATGACAATCAAAGTATTTGAAAATCGTATATATGATTATATTTTGAGATATTTTTGCTTCTTCCTTAAATGTGTTCAAGGGTGAACTGTTATGGAACTTCTTTCGTTTTGTATCAATTTTCGAGGACGAAAATTTTTATAAGGTGGGTAGAATGTAAGACCCAGAACTTTTAAAAAGTCTTATTATGATCAAGTCTCAAATCCTACAGTTATTTATAGCCTTAATTTAAGAGATTATTTTATTAAAGATAATTAAAGCAAGTTTTGATTTATTGGATTTGAGATAAGTTATGATTATTATCCAATCCCACAATTATTGGATTATTTTCTATATTCAGAGTATAAAGTTGGTAGTTGTGAAATAATAAGGATTTCTATATGATTTGGATTAAATAATTAATATTTTAAATATTAATACTGCTATTTTGGAAAATGAAGAAATTAAGTATATTATTTCTAATTTTTAGATTTGGGCATTTTATTGAAAATAATTTGTAAAATTGATGAGCAAATAGTATTTTCTATATACAAATAGTGTTGGATTTAGTTTGGGTTTCAATTACTACATTATTCCCAATTTTATTTGAAATCACCAAAGTACCCTTAACCCTAATTTTCAAATAAGGAAAACCCTAATCCTAAAAACCCTACCCGGTTCCCCTGACCCGGTACACACCAGGGTACCTAATGCAGCAGCAGCTGCAAGCTGCTTGAAAGAAAGAAAGAAACAAAGAGAGAAAGGGATCTGTGGGATGAAAGGCAGGGGGCTGCGGCGGGAGGAGAGGAAGATAGGGAGGAGGACTTGCCGCCGACTAGCTCGCCGCCGCCCCTGTTCGTCACACCATCACTCCTAGCCGCGCCGTCGCCGAGGAGTCGTCGCTGTCGAGGGAGCCCAGAGGAGAAAAACTGCGCGGCATTGAGGGAGGAGAGCGCGGGCCAGTGACGCGAGGAGCACGACCCGTTGCGCCGCCGTGTGCTAACGCTGTCGTCCTCACCGTGCCGCCATTACCTTTGCCACCGAGACAGTCGCCGTCATTTATGGTAGAGCAGAGAGAGAGAGAGATTGCGGCGAGCTTTGAGGAAGGGAGCTGCCGAAAATGGAGAAGGAGAACGGCGCCATCCCTTGCCGCGATCGAAGCTCACTGCCGCCGCGTTGCTCCGGTCTGTCGCACTGCCACTGTCGTCCGGGGAAGACCGCCGCCACTTCTAGGGTTTGCCACCTCTGTGCCGTTGGGAGGAAGGCCGTCCAGTCACACCGAGCAGAGGAGACAGAGAGAGCTGAGGCCGAGCTGGAGGTCCAACCACCGCAACCAGCCGCCATTCACGTCGCCGGCGTCGCCTCCGTCGAAACCGCCGCCGTCACTACTAGCTTTACCTCCGACGTGGCTGATTATGGGTAAAAAGGGGGCGAAACTGCCTCTGCCGTCGGAGAACCCTATTGCCATCGCTGGAGAACTCTGCCGTTGATCCACCGGAGCTTCTGGCCGCCGCCGGAGCTGTTGTCGGGGCCGGTTCGAAGTCGAAACTGCTTCGTGTTGTCATTTCCGTGTTGCTATGGTTATTGCGCACGTGACTGGGAGCTGAGGTTTTGGTTGCTGTCAGTTTGGGTTGAGGCAGAAAGGACTCTGTGAGACGTTTGGTTTATGGAATTGTGTTTTGAGGTAGGGGCGCTTTCCGAAAACTATAGTTTATTATTGGAATTATTACATATGGATACTGATATGAGATATGGTGTATTTAGTGATTGTATCTGCCTTATGTATTATTTGATTAACTCGAATAATTATGGATGTTGGCTTGGCTGAATTGTTGTGTGGCTTGTGAAATATAATGTTTAAAGTTGATTCTTTAAATATTTGAAATGAGTTTAATCCGTTGAGGATTGGTTTGAATTGAGTCAATTATTTTGATGATGTGAAAGATAGAATGCTCTTGAAATCCAGCCTGGGTTGCTTTAATTGCTCTGGTTTTGATAAATGATTTATTGCTGAACCGATTCTTTAAAGCTTTATAAATGAGTTAAATCGGTTGATATTGAGTTGATTTTGAAATGGTTTCCTTGAGGTATGCCATTGAGGCGACTGTTGGATTTAGCTTGCTTTTGAATTGATTTCTGGTTTTGAGCTGTTGAAAAGGAATGAGAAACGGTTTAGTTGGGACCCGAACCGGGTGGCAAAAGTCCAAGTTTTAGGGGAGGTGCTGCCGAAATTTCTATAAAATCCGAGTCTTTATTGAAATATTGTTTGGAAAATGATGAGTTAAAGACTTCTACTATTTTATTTGAATTATCGAGAAAAGGATGATTCATGCTTTCGAAATGAACTAATAAAGAGGAAATTGTGATTTAGTCTTGCTTCTTAAAAAAGGCATTGTATCTCTTTCAGGAGAAGGTTATTTAGATGAAACTTGTGTTTTAAAGCTGTTTGGATGTGAAAAGGGTTTATGCCTTTGAATTTGACTTGGGGGTTTCAATTAAAGAAGTTTCAATGACTTTGAAAGAACCTGAATGTCTATTGACAAATTTCATTTTGAAATGTTTTGAGAAAGGTTTTAAGTACTCTTTGAATTCTGAATTCTTGCAAGACTAAAACAATTTTGAACAGTTGAAACGTTCTAGAATTTATCATGGGGGTTGAAGTTGGTTTTGCCTAAGTAAAGGAAGCGGCTTTGAAAGAAGTAAATGATTACATGACTCGGTTTGGCTTAGATCCTATTTGCTTACTCAAATCAGAAAGCCAATGTTTTTAATGATTTTAAATGAATTTGGCGAAATGAGTTATGTTATTCTCCCCTAAAGACTTGGGACTCTGCCGAGAAACTTTTGTTATGAAATTCCATTGTTGTATGGGTGATTTTGAATACTTTGAAATAAATCTTTAACTTTCCATGGTTTTGGAAGTTTTGGAAAGAGGAAGCCGAGAGTGGCTTATTTCAAAAAGGGAATTTTCCTTGAGTAAAATTGGCTTATGAGCCTGAGATAATTTGAGAAATGAGATCTTTAAAGCCAAGGCTGAAAAGAGTTGAAACTTGATTTCAAAGTGAAATGAATTGAGAAAATGATTTATGGCTTAAATGCCGATTTCATGAATTTGATGATTTTGAATGTGGAAGTGCTGTTTTATTATGAGCCGGAATGGCTATGTATGATTATGAATATTGACTGGTTCTGGATTGAACCGTGAGCCGGAATGGCTGTGTGTGATTATCAATATTGGCTGGTTCTGGACTGAACCGTAAGCCGGATGGCTGAGATGGATGTTGATCCATGGATGAGAATGAATGCATGTATATGCTGAATTATTGATAATTGTGATTTTTGCACTTCCACTATTGGAGATGAGGGTTTCCCTGGGTAGTAGCAATGGCTAGCCACCATGTGCTCCAGGTTGAGACTCGAAGCTCTGTTAACCCAATGTCGTAAGTGTGGCCGGGCACTGTGAAAGGCCCGGATGAGCTCGCCCCCATAAATATTCACCAGTGAGGGTGATGGATATGGATCATGATTATGATCAAGTTTATGATGAGTATAACTCGAGTTGGGGATGCACGACAGAGGGACAGTCCAATGGTTAGCTACCAGGACTTGTCGGGTTGGCTCTATAACCGACAGATGATATCATCAGCCACTAGGGACAGGCATGCATCATATGCATTTGTGTGACATTGGTTGGGTGTGCATATTATACTTGGTTTGCCTATGTGATTAATTGCTAACTGTTCTACTTGTA
Organism: Arachis ipaensis; assembly: GCF_059453495.1. Lineage (NCBI taxonomy): Eukaryota > Viridiplantae > Streptophyta > Magnoliopsida > Fabales > Fabaceae > Arachis > Arachis ipaensis. Next base: position 92,290,352 of record NC_142437.1, on the reverse strand, counting down.
ATAACTGTTTGTTTGTGATTGAACTTCCTTCCTGTGTTTGCATCTGGGACTCTATTGGATTGTGGTGATTGGTTGTTGGTTGGATTGTTTGGGCCTAGGGCCGTGGTTGAATTGAGATGGGCCGATGGTTGGTTTCGGTATTGTGGTTATGGTTTGGAAATGCGTGAAAGGCTAATTTGGTTCAGCATAGATAAACCTTCTGAAATGCTTTTGAATATTGTTTTAAATGAACAGTTTCTTCTTTCAGAAAAAGGATTTCAGATTTCTCTTTTATTGTAAACGGTTGTTTTTGAAAAGAGGCATAAGATGGTTATTAATCATTGGTACGGTTTATCTTCATGTATCCTATTACAGTAATTCCCAAAAACCCTCTACTGAGAACCCTTTCGAGGATGATGTTCTCACCCCCCCTACATTTTTCCCCTTTCAGGATATGGGCGCAGAAGTTACGAAGAGCTTATTTAATTGTTGTGATGCTCTGATTTGTTTTAATTATGGTTTATTGTACCCTCGCCTTTATCTTGATATAATCTGTAAGAGGGATAGGGATTGTATTGGATTATGTTTGTAATATTATTTATATATATTTATGTATATATATATGGATGTACTCTTTATGAGTTGTTGTAAGTTGAATGGTATTTATGGATGTACGTTATCGAACGAAAGTATCTTTGAAAGCGGTATTGCGGTTTAAAGTTTTAAACAGGCTCATATTTTAGTATTAAATAATATAAGTGTCGTCGTAATGTCCGAGCTATCAGAGTCGCACAGCCGGAAGTGCGAGCTTTGGTAGTTAGGGTGTTACACTATGTTCCACTTGTATCAAAATAAAAAGAAAGTACTTCTAGTGTCATTAGCATGCCCAAAAAAAACATAGATAAATTAAATAAATTAAAGCAACAAAGATTTAATTTAAAATATCTTAAAATCTGAATAGTATCCATTAGCTCAATAGATAATAGTCATAGCCAAGACTCCACCAAAGTTTCAAAACATGTTCTTTTGTCTTCATTAGCTGAAGAACCTCATGTTTCACAGTAGTTTTATAATGGTAACAATTTTCACAAAATATCAGTGCTTCTTTTTAATGGAAGGAGCACCAAACATGTTAAACTCATTCAACAGACTCTTCAAACAAAACAAAAAAAAGAAGTATAATTAAGATTTTGACCAAAAATAAAATCCGAAATATAAAAGAGGCCAAATATGTGAAGATCAAATTAATGAATACCCCGACAATAGGTCTTTTAGTAGCAAAACAATTTTTCACTATTGGATCAAGTGACTCATCACAAACAAAACATCCATCTTCACTGTGTGACTACACAGAAAAAATAAATAAATAAATGACAATTCATAATTGGCAAAATAAGCTTTAATATATATAGTCTAAAATCAACAACAATAAACAAAAAAAAAATCATACTTGAACAAGGTTAACAGGCAACTTAAGACTCTTGAACTCGTTAACAATCTATTTGTCAGAACAAAAATCTGTCACTTCAAAATTAACTTCTAAGTCTAGGTTGTCTCTACTATTAGACCTCACTTTGAATATAATTTCCTTCCCTAATAATTGTGCAAAATCTGGAGGCTGATCAATCATCCTACCTTCCTATAGTTACATAAAAAAAGAAATTAACCCATGAAAAGAGAATATCACAAAAATATCAGGCGCAAACGCATTAGAACAATAAAACAATAATATGCACAGTTTGAAACCAGTTAAGGATCTCCGAACATGACTTCTTTAATATTGCACGTCCCTTACGATCATGCAACACAAATGTTACTGAACTAGAATGATCAACTACTCTCATCTTGATTTGATACCTTGTGCATAATTCCATAAAAAGGCATAAAAAGAGACATTAAAAACTATCCATGTTTGAAAATAAGAACGAAATAAAAAATAAAAAGTTAAATTTACTTCAAAAGTGCCACATCAATGTACCCACAATCTCCACAAATAAGCAACTTCGATGACCATAATAGTTTTTCCACACTCGTAAATTGGAACCCACCAGTCACCATGGTTAATCACTTCCAAACCAGTAGCCAGGACACAATAAATACTACCCTACATGCACACAACAAATTAATAAAAAAGATATAGTTATCTGATATCCTAGAATAAGTGGATCCATTGTATCTATCAAACCAATTACCTCTTCGAATAATTTTAATTGCTCTATCGATCTCTTCCTGTCAAGGATTAAGAAATCATCACCGTCAAAATGGGTCATACGACCAACAGGGGGTACACCAGATTTTATCGGGCCTTGAGTGTCCCTCTACCTCGCTAAAATAGTAGGATCATAACTTATCACTGATACATCATAAGAATCACACCATCCAGTAGTTTTTACTTCGACCTTGACTAGAAACTCCTTATCAAAGAAAAAATCCTTAAAACCAGTAGGATCTTTGCTTGCTTTTTCTTTTTCCTACACAAAAAATTATATATTTTTAGCATGTTAAATAAACAAACATTTTTTATTGATAATTATAATGTGATTAATAAAATGGTTTCAACAGCAGAAACCACATACATTTAACTCTTTCACCATCTCAGTACAAGTCCTTCCGAATAGAACTGCAGCCTTCTTATCAAACACAACAAATGTTGTTGTAGTAGTACCATCAAAACTCAACAAATCCAACTTATACCTATTTTTTTATGCAAAAAACATCAATTAACACTTTACCTATCACCCTTTAGTTACAATAAAATCACAAAAAATATTATTCAACATAATTTAAATTCTTAAATACATTTTTTTAGGCTTATCAGTTTTCTAGATTTCAGCTTGGCAGAGTAGAGTTTGGTATAAAATTGTTGTAGATATATAAATTTTTTTTATGCATTCTATCTCGTTTTGCCAAATTCTTTTTGTGGCTAGACAATATTTCCATCGATCAAAGCAAATTTTTTTTGGGACGAAAGAATTTTATATCTCAACTTCCTAAATAGTCTCAAGCTTTAGGAAGCAAATTGGTTAGACTTGGTAAAAGGTGAATTTATCGCAAATGTTCAGTGTGATGAAGTATGGTGTTCAATGACAAAAGAGTATTTTGCTGAGTATTTAAAGAAAAAGAATGCCAAAAAACAATAAGACTGAAACAAATGTATTATAAGTTTATATCTCTCAAAGATATAATTTGTTGGTGAAAAGAACTCACCGTGCACGGAAATAAAAGGACTTCATATACAAATAAAATCGAACCTCAGTCCATTATAATTCGTTGGTCTAATTTGTGTATAAAACTACATACCACACAAGCTTCAAAAAATGTCACACAAATAAAATTGAAAGCAAAATTAAACGAATAATCACTTTCTATCATACCCAAGATTTACATCTACATACAAAGCATAAAACAGCCAATTTTTTAGCTTAATAAATTATTCTCTTATTATCTACTAATTATTGGTATTAAGCTGGATATTGCTAAATAAATTAAAAAGAGACATAATCAATTACGTAACTACATTATTTTTTATGAAAAGATTGCACAAATAATTCCAATTAGAGTCGTACCTGTCAACCACATTATTCACGTCCTTATTACAGCCATCGCAGAAGTATATATTTGCATTAGCTTCTGTCTTCACGTCGCAAACACAGGATTTATACCACCAACTTGGAATGGGTTCAACATCAAGAACAGTGGCCAAAACAATATAAAATCCAACCAATATAGGAACAGTTTGAAAGTCAAAAAGCAAATAATGGACCAAACATCAAAAAGTAATTTTCTATAAAGCACTCACATCTGCAGCCACACGTAACTCATTTATTGTCTTTCTCTCAGTAGAATATAAAACTTCACCTTTAGCAACTTACACCGGTTTGCCGAAAAGCACAGACAGGTACTGCGAGAACTAAAAGTTTCCTTATTAGATTGAAAAAAAGCAACTATAATCTACTGTGAACCTAATTAATTAGTATAAAAATTATTTTAGCAATGAGTTATAAAATAAAAAAGTAGTTATTACAAATATAAAATAATAAAAAGTAATATATAATAGAAAAAATATAGCTTGAAATTATATATGAATTAATTAATTGTTGAGTAATTCAACACAAAATTTACAATCAAAAGAAATAAAAAACTAGTGATACAATTTTATCCATGTGCATATAATAATACTTTTTATCACTTCAAATTTTAATTTCTAGAATGTGAGTCCTTTGCCAGATTTGTTATTATCATTTTCTATAATTTCATTTGTAATTTCACATGATAAAAAGTATTAAAGCACAAAACATAATACTTATAATTTTATTACCACTACATGTAGTATCGCATCCTAAAATTTTAAAACAAAATAAATTACTATTAATATGTAGTATTACACCATAAAATTCAAAAACTAAAAAATACTAATTGAATCACGTCTCAGTAATTAGTAAGATAGTTACAATAAGATATAACCGTTTGATAGTGATCAAATCCTCACATACCTTGAAAAGTCTTTACTCTTGCAAATTGAAAAATAACTATCGGTAGCTGCTGCTCACCCGCTGCCATAAAACCCTTGATCCGGTCCATCATCTCTCTAAGAATAGCAACTTAAGCGTTAAACTACAGAGAAAATACAAATTATTTAGAAAATAAAAAAGTTAGTTATATAAACATATTAAGTGCTAAGTAAGGACATCGAAAAAATGCACCCGTCATTCTCAATATGAATGACCAACATGCCAATAAATTTGTCATCATTCACATATTTCCTCTCACCCTCTACACCGGTCATAACTCTAGCAACATTTAAAATAAATATCAAACAGAAGATTGTGCACAAATCACCCCTCTTAGTGATATTTTGTCATAAAAATAAAAGAAAAATCAACTTATATAGTTTGAAGGATACACTTACCAACCAAAAAAGGATGTTGAGGAGAGTATCTCTTAGTTTTCCTAAAAGGGACCAACTTAATAATCACCGGAAGAGGGTAAGACAGTAGTCCTTACTTGAAAAAAAATAAAAAATGATGTGATGTTATGCGGTACAACCCACAGTTGTTGCTAACTCCACAGTATGCAAAAACATATACAGCTTCCTCCGATATCAATGATTCAAACACAAATATCAGATCCTTACCTATGGAAGTATGCGTAGTTGTTTTCTATTTTTTTACAAAGCAAAATATTTTATTATTCACTCTCCACACATAGTAACAATAAAGTCCAACTAAATAAACAAACAAAATTTATATAAAATATTTCTTTCAACAAAAATAATTGACTAAATTAAAAAATTGACATTACGTTCAATTAATTAGAATGTTTATTTTATTAAATTCTACCTAAGGTGATATTGCTAGTGACTATGTAAAGTAAAAATAAACTCAATATTCAAAAGCAACAAAAAAAGAAATACAAAAAAACAACAAATTGAATCAAAATTAAAAACTATGTATCTCGAAACAAAGAAAGGTTAACATAGCAAGGTACAACTACTTCAAATTATGTAAGGACAAATATTAGGGAGCTGACTACCGAGACTAAAGGTACACTTTAAAAGTAATCATAGACAGCTCAATGAAAAGAGAATTTTGAATTTAATGAGCATTGTTATTCAAATAAGAACCTCAACTATAAATAAAACTAAACCTCATTTCAGGATATTTCATTGGTATATATTGTGTATAAAATTAAAAACAACACAAACTGAAAAAAGAGGTCACACAAATAAAATTAAAAAAATTAAACTAATCTATCATACCCAAATGTCTAACTAATTTAAGTATATGACCACTATATAATAAATACATTGTAAAGTTTAAGTAATAATCATACCTAAATTAATTCCACTTTCAATAATTATTACTAAACCATTAGACCATTAAATTTTAATTCACATACAATGTATATAGTCTGTGCATGTTTCTGCCCATTTAGAAAAATTATGTTTAGTTTAATTCTAACTATATAAATTGTTTGGAAGATGGCTATTGACAAGAGTTTTTTTTTTTTTAATCAGAGCAATCACAATCAACATAATACATTGTATATGTATGCATCATCTCACCACAAAAAATTATAAAATTATCATATGATTTATATCAAAATTCAAAGCTATAAACTTTAAATATAGATTAAGTGTATGAAAGTATTGAAGCAATAATTCATGCATCAAATATTGTATATTTTATGAGCATCAATCACCTTAACATTAAAACCAACAAATTTTATCAGGATTATCAAAAAATATAGATTAAGTATATCAAAGCAGAGAAACAATTGTGTGTGAATAAAATTAGAGGTACCTGCTCATCCATCAACACCATTTCAATGGAGTTAATGGATTTAGAGTCTTTGAATCTCGGTACGTAGTGACCAAAGTCTGGTCATTCTGACATGAATCCTCCAATATTCTTTTGACAGTGGAATCATCACCAACAAATCATATTGCTACCATTTTTTCTCTAGTAACAAAATAAGAGCAAACATAAATTCTAGTAAGACACGCACAGTAAGGTTGTAGGATCACACCTCTTAGGTTTTTATAGCATCTAAAAAGAAATATATTTTCAGGTAAATAATTTTAAAATTGGAGTGCATCCAAAATCATAGATCCTCTAACCCAAAAAAAGAAGAAATATATCTTGATGATTCAAAAACGAAAAAAAAAAATGATTTGAAAATAAAATACTCATTCTATATCATAAATATTGACAAATCAAAACATATAGAGTAAAAAGCTATGGAAATAAAGAATATGAAGAAAAAAATAAACAAAATCAGTGTAGCACATCCACAAATTCTAATCACAATATTGAGCAAGAAAGAGAGGATCTATAAAATAAAGTGCAACAAAAATAAAATCATAAAAAACAGTGCAAGAAGATTCGAAATGAAAAATTTTGGGAGATCTCCAACAATAAAAAGTAAAAAATGAGAAAAAGAAGCATCTTGAGTTCTAATTGAATAGAATTGCTCCCATGTCCAAGAAACCTCTCATGCTTCATCAATAATCATGGAGATGATTCCATGAAAGACACCGCAGATAACAGTAACATATTGAGGGAGAGGATTTTGCTATGGAAGGTAGCTCTTCTGAATTGAATTTGTTGTGAACAGTGACGCATGGAAGAAGGAGATGCCAAAATCAAATCGCGCCAACCATGGAAGCAATCTTCTTGACGCAGCGTCTCTACTTGTTGGGAGAGAGAAGACCAGAAACAGGACTTTGGGTCGGGCAGATTGGAATGAGATACAGGTAGATTTTCTGGGATTAGCATTGTAACACCCTAACTTTTAGCACCTCATGATTGTACTAAAAGTTTAGACGTTACTTACCTCTAACCCTTTTTATTTTATACTATCTTTATTTAATATTGAGTGTTCGCAAATACGAATTGGAATTCTAATCAAGAAAACGAAAGGTCTTTACTTTAAAACTCTTAATCACAAAAATATATATACTCACATAACAATATAGCATAGACTTATTCCAAGATTCTCAAATACAAGCCCTACCCCTCTGAAATTCAAAGACAATAAATGGCGAGGGGAAAACCCAAGCTACACCAAATACAGGAGATACGGATACGTATGTACATAAAGCTCTGATGTTCAGTCGCGGCTCCGCGCCAAGGATTCCTGAACCTGTTGCTGAAAGGAAAATCTGTAGGGGGTGAGAACGTCGTCCTCGCATGTTCTTAGTAGGGATAGCGAATGCCGTAAAAATATACAGAATAATATACAAATAGTTAACTCATAACCCGAAAACAATTTTCTTTATTAAACCCTTAAAATCCTTCTGAAGTCTTACCTAAAGCCGTGTAAAACCCTTTCTTTAAATCACATTACTTAAACAAAATCTCCGTTACATTAACAATTCCTCATTTCTTAACAACATTCCTCAATTATCGCAATATCTAAATAAGCCAGCATCGCAAATAATATTCCTAAACCCAATCCACAAACATCAGCTCCCACCACATTATTAAGTCCACAGCACAAGTAAAATATCCAATCAAGCATACAAGCAAGTCACCAAGACAACAGCACAATTACAAATAAATAAGATAAACAACCACAATCAAATGAAAATGCGCAAACAGTATGATGCATGCCTTTCCTATGCAAGTCATGAGCTCACGCGTCGGTTGTCTATCCGCAACCCGACATTACTCGGAGCGAACCCTGAATATGGTTTCTTACCGTGTCAGTCAGGCACAATTATCATCATGGGCGAATCCATGTCAGTTAGGATATTTTGGCATCATGGTAGAAACGGGCTATCAGTTAGGTGAACATTCCCGCATTAGCAATCTCATGCTATCAGGCGGGCACTTTCACATTAGCAACCGTAGGCTATCAGTCAGGCGGACATTCCCGCATTAGCAACCTTAGACTATCAGTTAGGCGGGCACTTTCGCATTAGCACGTTGGCACAAGACCTATTTAACATACACTTTTCAAGTATCTATCTTATTCATTCTTTCTCATTCTTTTCCTCTTAAGAATCTATTTTCTTCATTAGTTCTCATTTTCTTTCTTTTTATTAAGCCTCCACATCACCAATTACATACATACACCTCTGCATCACCTACATTATTAAATGTACCTCCGCATCACCACTTAATTGCACATACCTTCGCATCACCAAATAATCAATTACACCTCCGCATCACCACCTATTCACTCATCTATTATAATCTTGAATCGATTAGTTTCTAAATAATCAAACTTCGTAACGTTTAATAAAAACTCTTTTTTCTTAATAAATCGAACTCAAATTATAACTTAAAACAAAAATCTTTTCTCAGTAGATTGAACTTAAAACATAATAATTTTCTTGATAATTTGAAAATCAACTATTATGAACCCTAAATCCAGCTTTCTTTTAAATAATGCTTTAAGTAATGTCTCAGAGTTTTGTAAAAAACTTCTGCAGCATTTCCTCTAAAATTCGGGCTTTGTCACCCTTCAAGGGTTCCAACCAAACCAATTCTCAACCTTTCCAAATGTCAAATAATTTCTCAGTAATTAAAACATTCTCTTTGAAGCTAAGCCACTTTTCATTTTAATAAAATTCAGCTCCCTTTCAGTTCTTTTGCTATTGAATCAAACCAATATTTTCTCAAACTCTTTCCAACGGTTTCAAACCCAAGTCACTTCTTAGTATAAATTTATAACTCGAACTTTGAATACAAAACCCTTTTCTCAATATGAGTAAATATGTAAAGCAAATCTTTTCTAACATAGAGTTATTTCTCAAAATAAGCTTGTAAATCAGGTTTCCAAAATAAAGTCACTTTTTTGTATATTTTTGCAAGAATTCGAATAGAACCTCCTTTTAAAAATAGACTTCACCACCCTCATGACTCTCTCACTTCTATCATTCCTTAACTTATCTCAATCTAAACCAGTACTTATTTCAGAATCAATCAAATTAATTACCAAAATCAATCAAAATCACAGCCAATCATTTATAGCAAAGAAATCTAATCTCAATAATATTATAATTACTAACATATTTGCAATTATTTACTATACTTTTGGACATTCTTAAATTAAAAACGGTTAATTTTAAAACAAAATTTTCTATCTTTGTATGAAATCAAAATCAACGAAAGTTTCGGAGAAGCTTTCTGACCGAGCTGCTGAAGAGGAAAGCATCATAAATCGCCTGTATCTCCTAGAACTCCAATTGGCCGAACTCAAGGGGAAGATGAGCTACGTCACCGTCAACTTCTACTGGATAAAAACAACGCCAACGTGTAGAGGAGAAAGTTACAAACACTTTTATCGAATTAGATTTTTTATTAGAGTTACGGATCGCAAAAAATTGAAGCCGAAACTCGGAGGTTCCATAGAGATCTCTCTCACCCATGATAATTTCTTTTTCTTTTCTCCAAAGAAAATAATTCGATCTTGCTTGGAAGAAGAAAAGTTAATGAAGGAAGAATGATTAATTGGTATTAAGGTGACACATGAGGGCTTATGTGTCATGATTATATATAAATATGTATATATGCTTATACGTTAAGTTTCTTTTCTTTCTTTGTTTCCAAATGGCTTCGGCCAAATGAACTTTAATAATAATAATAATAATAATAATAATAACAATAATTCTTTTATCTTTTTTAAAATATTTTATTATAATAAAAATTATTTAAAAATTTTAATAGATTTTAAATTTAAAGTAATAAAAAATTAATTTAATTATTTTTAGAAAAATAATTTTCTTTAAATAAAATAGTAAATAATGAATAATTCATTATTTAATTTTTCAAAAATTCGGAGATTATATTCCTACCCACTTTACAAAAATTTTCGTTAGAACAAATTTAAACTCAAATTAAAAAAAATAAGGTCCACAAGGATAAGTACAAGAATATTAAAGATAATGTTTAGAAGAGGTCAGGTGGGCAATTAGATTTACAGGCCAACAAAGATGCACAGAAACAATAAGATTTGGTCGAAAAAAAATAATTAAATCACAATCTAAGAAAATCTAAAGTAAGAATTACAATGAAGATAATGAAAGAAGAGATGGCACGAGTTCGTGTAGCACGAATAAAGGGTATATTTTGAAACGAATCTTTAAAACGTAACTTCTAACATTTCCAAATCCTTAAAACGTAACTTCTAACATTTCCAAATCCCGTAATTCGCATTATCTATTAATCTTATTTCGTCCATGACAACCCGTTAGTGTTCTCATATACATAAATCATTAGTATTAAGTTGGTCAAACCTAATACCATGAAAAATGCAACGATCGCCTAACAGCATTAATCAATAGACAGTCATGTATCTAAAACTCAAACTCTTGTCATTAAGTCCTATTGCATGAGTATGCAGTGAAACATAATCAATCCATTCTCGAGGCTTTAACAAAAACGAACTGCTCTGATACCATAATGTAACACCCTAACTTTTAGCACCTCATGATCGTACTAAAAATTTAGGCGTTACTTTCCTCTAACCCTTTTTATTTTATACCAACTTTATTTATAGTAAGTTTCTTTTCTTTCTTTGTTCTCAAATGGCTTCGGCCAAATGAACTTTTTTAATAATAATAATAATAATAATAATAATAATAATAATAATAATAATAATTTTTTATTTTTTTCGAAATATCTTATTCTAATAAAAATTACTTAAAAATTTTAATAGATTTTAAACTCAAAGTATCATAAAATTTAATTTAATTATTTTTAAAAAAATAACTTTTTTAAATAAAATAATAAATAATAAATAACTCATTATTTAATTTTTTAAAAATTCGGAGTGTTATAAGCATATTATCAATACTATATAATAATCTTATCAATATTATATAATACCAAAACAAAAAAGAATACACCGTACATATATAATATTATCATTATTATATAAACTACTTTTGTATTCATTACATCGTGCGTATATAATATTTAATTAACACATATATAATATTTCATTAATACATATATAATATAAAATAATTTATAAATTATTTTATTAAATATTATACTATAAAATAATTTATAAATTATTGTTAATTCATATATAATATATAATTAAATTAATGAGTTCAATTAGAATAAACACCAAATTATTTATTTTATTTTAGATTTTATAAATAAATAAGCTAATTATGTTGGGAATAAGTAGTATGACCACAATTCAATCAATCACGTATCAAATAATTTGTTATTGTTATTATATTAAAATATTAATATAATAAGGTCTTTGATTAAATTTAGAGATTTATCATTGTGATAGTGATCATAATATTGAGAGATAAATCTTTTATAATTTAATCTAAATTGTTCTTGGTCATAGGATTATTAAAAAGGACGTTAATAATCCGGAAAGATCAATATATATATATATATATATATATATATATATATATATATATATATATAATGGTCTTCATTGGATGAAGATTAATAGATCTTATTTATTAAATCCTATAGAGATATGACCATTGAACTGACTCACTTTGAGAATTCCTAATAGTTATAATTATTGCATATTTGTCAATAGGATATTCTCAAGATGAACATAGTAATAGAGTTTCCTTTGACCTGCGACTGTCATAGTAATTAACAATACATTTATTATACTTTGATTCCAGACACCTAATACCCTAGGGTGCTAGTTGAATGGATATTGGGTATGATTTAAATACTTGTATGTAGAATTAATGATTAGTCAATAAGGAATCCGTCAACTCTTGGTAAAGAGTTTGAGCTCTATAATTATAATGACTGAGATGAATAAAACCTTGGCCAAGGGGATTGAATGAATGAAGAAATGAGTTTCTTAAGTCATTCACAGTTCATTATAATAACAAGTTAGAGTTTGACAATTAAACCATACTCTAAGGGTTAACCAAGAGCTGGAAAGATGGAACGAATTATACTTTGTTCTTCTAATGTTCTTAGTAAAAATATATTACTTCATACTATCGAGTCGTTGAGGAGTGTTGCTAGACGCCAACCTTGATTAGTAAATTTAGTATGACTAATTTACTACCCGCTTAGTATTGAACTTATGGAGTCACACACTAACGAGTGTTTTAATATTTGTTGTAGAATTATTTAATTATTATTTGATTTAATCAAATAAATAATTATATTAATTCAAATGGAATATTATTGTATTCTTTGCTAGTACCAAGAATATAATAATAATATGATAATTGAGAATATTAAATGAGATTTGAGAATAATTAGTTATTCTATTTCTAAATTTGGATGAGATCCTAACTGATTCTGTTTTCAAATTGAGTTATGATATGATTCATAAATTTGAAGGATTCAGATTTAGAATTTCAAGATATGATTTAAATTTGAATTGAGATTCAAATTTAAAATCAGTAACAAATCTCATACTTATATATATATATATATATATATATATATATATATATATATGTATGCCAAGAGTAAAGGAATGAACGAGAACAAGGGTTTTATTCCTTTATCTCTACACACATAAACGTATGTGAGCCTGATTCTTGGAGAAGAATTTTATGGCGTGAAAAGAGTTGCAAGAAGTTTCTCAATTTAGATCAGATATCCATTGGTCAAAGAGTTGACAGCAAATGTTGGTCTCGGTGTGGATATACATAGCGCCTTCGTACCATCGAAGGAGAAAAAGATTTTTTACTAGCGTACTCAGGTATTTAGATCTGATCTATATATATTGTATATTATTGGAATAAAGTTTAAGGACAAAATAGATCTTTACGGATTACTTTCTTTTCTTTCGCTGCTGCGTGTTATGAACACATGTAATCCTTCAGTGGTATCAGAGTTTTGGCTTTTTTGTGTTTAAATTTTTATTCCTATATTTCTTAAAGTTTGTGAATTAATAGGATTAATTCAAATATATATTTTTTTAAGCATGTGATGCAGTTATTTTTATTGAGATGATTTTCTAATAAATTAATAGTTAATTTATTTTAATTATTTGATTATAAATAGACCTTTAAGGATTACTTTCTTTTCTTCCGTTGCGTGTTATGAACACATGGTAATCCTTCAAATTAATTAATATAATAAATTATAATTAATGTAGTATAATTAATTAAATAATATAAATGATAATAAATTATATTAATATTTAAATATTTAATCAAATTAATTAATTGATATATTTAAATTATTATAATAAATATTCTGCATAAGCAACTTTCATTATTAAATACAGAAACTCAATTTTTGTATAATATCATCATAGATTTCTGCCCTTTCTCTCTCACCCCTCTTCTTCTTGGACCCTTCTTCTACTCATCCCTCAGCGGCGCCACGTCTGTCTTTTCCTCTGCTAGCCGCATCTTTCTCTGCTCCATTGCGTCCTCCTCTCTCTCTTCCCCAAACTCCATTCCCAAACCTCCTCAATGGAAGCCTAGCACTGTGACTCTGTGTTTGCCTTTAATTTGCTACACTGTTGTTGCTACGCGTGGGCTTTGGTATGCCCTCCCTGCTCCGCTGTCCCTTGGTATCTGCTCTGTTTTGTTGTCCCTCCCCATTCACTCTGGTGTCACCGCCGCTCTAGTTTGTGAATCTGTGAGGCTACTGCTCGAAGTTGATAACATCAAGCTGTGATTCTGCTCCGCCATCATCTGCGCTAGGTACGTTTCCTTCTCTCTCCTCTATTTCTCTTGCTATCCTATTGTTTCTTTGTTTTTTTATTGGAATTTTTACTGGTTTTTCTGAAGAATTTTCATAAGAGATTGTAATTCTCTTATAGTTATTAAATTAGGCTGCAATTTATAAGGTCCTCTTTAATTAATACGTTACTCTCTAGGAGCCATGTTCCAATCAATCTTATATTCATATTTCTTCTTTTGATATTATTTTCAGTTCGAAAGTTGAAAAAAAAAAATTTTTAGATATAGATGCATAAAGATTTAAGACCATAATTTCATCGGAGCAGGCTCTACTAGTGATTTTTGCATTATTGAATTCCTTTTTCAGTTATAGTGGAGCTTATTACAATTGAAAAATTAAAAAAAAAAATTGAATAAAACAACTAAACTGCACTGTACTTCTTTATGTACTCCCACAGTACTTGTAACCTGGAGCTTCCCACAGTACTCACAACTCTTATTACTTTTACCTTTCTCTTTTTTAATCTTTAAAAAAATTACTTAAAAAATGATATTTTCATAAAAATTAAAAAGTAGTTAGTAGCTTTTAATTAGGATAGTTAATAATTTATAAGAGAGGAATACTAAAATATTATCTGAATTTATTGTTTTCAATTATCAGTGACTATCAATTTAAAAATATGTGTCAAAATATATTGTTAAATTATTAGATAAAAAAATAAACTAAAGAAATTAAATTGACAGTTAATTAATAATAAAAAATAATAAATTTTGATAATTTTTTAATATTTTTTATTATAAAATATTATAAGTCAAATTAAAAAAAAGGAAGAAAGAAGAAGAGATATTGTGTTTAGTTGATAAAAAAAGATTTAATAAATTTTTAATAATAAAAATAAAAGTTCTAAAAAATTAAAAAATATTTTTTTGAGAAATTATAATTTATATTTTTGGTTAAATAATTTTTTTTAAAAAAAAGATTTTTTTTATAATAAATAAATAAATAAATACTTTTATATTATTATATTTAAATATAATTAATAGATAAAATTTTTTTTGTATAAGATATTAAAATATAAAATTATTTTTTATAACATTTTCTAAACAAAATAATTTGAAAAATTTTTTTTCTTTTAAGTTCACCAAAAGTTAATTGTTAAAAAATTCCTAAGCAAAAAACAAATAAAAAAATAGATCGAATTTGTGGTTAACCGGTAAATCGCATGAACTCGACTGGTTTTTTAGTGTCAACCGGTCTGTTGAAACACTATAAACGTCGTTTTATAAAGTTAAAGGAAAAAAATAATTGAAATCAATAACCGCCAACGTTAAACCCACTCTCATTCTCATGTACTCACGCCCACATCATAGAAGAGAGAGAGAGCAGCTAGTCACCCCCACCTTCTCCATCGTGCGTCGCTCACTGTTTTCGTGGCCTCACCTCTGTTCGCGGTAGCTAGCTCACGTCCCTGTTCCGCATTTGTCTTCTTTGTAGCAAGACTTTTAGGCCTTGCAGCTTTGCACTCCTTGTCAGTTTTTGGGCCCTTGCCTTTAAATCGACCCTACTCCCTTCTCTTCCTTAACAAGACTTCATCTAAGTAGTATGCACACAGTCACACCATCACTCTCTTTCTCTTTACTCTCTTTTGATGTTCTAATAATTGCAGGTTCTTCGTCCGTTGCTGATGGTCATTGGATTTATTCTCTTAAGTGGAGAAGGTAACTTGTTTTAATTAGCTCTAAAACTTGTTTGAAAGAAATCATAATGTAAATTTTAATTAATTTATTTATTTTTATAAACAATATTGTTCTGGCTACAATTTTGGTGCACAGATGGTTGACTGATTCTATTACATTGAAAAAATCAGTGCATTTAGGGCTTCAAGGTGTGGCTCTAGCTTCTGGAATATTTGGAATTTGGATTAATTTTCATGGGAAGGATGGTATTGTGGTCAATTTCTATAGTCTTCATTCATGGATGGGTTTGATTTGCACTTCCCTCTTTGGAACAGAGGTACTGATAAGTATTCCGAGTTGTAGTAGCTATAACTTATGTGCATTTTAATTTTTTTTTAATTATAAATTTTAATGTTTGAATTTGAATGTGAAATTTTAGCGATGAAACATAGATAAGTTATTACGTGGATTGTGAAATTTTGAATTTTATTACTATACCAGTCATTGAACTTAAATATTTAAAAATTTATAATGTATTTCAATAATTTTATTTTATATTTAATTAAACAAGTTCGACTGTACTCAGAATATTGAATCATTCACTTAACTAATTCATTGACCGATTTGGTTCTTGCAACCTTGGTATATACTAAACTAACCTCATAATCCGAATGGCTTGCAATATGCATGTTCAACCAAGATTGCACTACTCAGTTTTCCCTTCTTTCTTGTTTTTCTCTCTAAAACTTGTCTCTGTCTTCCTTTCTAAAATCTTCCACAATTTCACAACTAAAACCCTAAGATTAGATTACATTATATAGAGATGTTCTCACCTATCTTATGTGCAGTTCAACCAAGGTGGGTTTGATTTATTTCGTTGGCACTGTCACTACCGCTCTTTTCAATTTTTTTAGTTTTTGTCATTTTGATTTTTATTTAAACAGAAGAAGGACGAGCTACATTGACGTGTGATAAACACATGGCTTCTTCCTCTTCCTCTTCCTCTCCAGCTCCGTTACAGACTACTATGCTTCTTGGTTCGCCTAGTTTCCCAAACGCCATTGCTTGGTCCCAAGACAACCTCCTTGCTGTTGCTACCACCCATTTCGTTACCATTCTTGTTTGTACTCTTCCCTTCTTTCGCTCTATTTTATGTATTTTTATAAAAAAAAAATGTTTTTTATTGCTAACTTTTTTTTGTCCTTTTTTTCCCTTGGTCAGAGACCAGACATGCCTCATGGACCACGTGGAATAATCAAAATCTCTCCAATTGAGCCATTCCTCTCTGGCTTTGTTGAAAGAAAAGGTCAAATTCATAAGCTACTCACTTGTTATGTTTTTTCTTTTATTTCTATAAGATTTTATTTTATTTTAATGGTTGGATCATGAAATTCATTCGGACTTAAAAGTTACTCATCGCCTGGTTTAAACGGATCCATATCCACAAAGCACAAAGCATTGGCTACACAAATGTAGGAAGCAGCTTTGTTAGTCGCTAAGGCTGTGTTTGGAAAGGAGATGGAGACTGAGACAGAGACAGAGATTGGGAGACTGAGACTAAATTAAGTCTCTATATTATGTTTGGTGTAAAGTGTATAGGACTAAGTTATGTCTTAGTATCTTGTTTGGTTCAAGAAGAATATGGAGATGAAATAAAGATATTTACTAAAATACCTTTAGTTATTAAAGAAAATGTTAAAAGTTTCAGTCTCCATCTTTAGAAATTTTAGTCTTGTTTCTCCACTTTTTGAGGTACTAAAGGGACTGGAATTTTGTGTTGTGAAACTAAAATTTTCGTTCTAGTATCTGGCAACCAAACACAATACTCAGTCCCGATTTCAGTCTTTGAAAACAAACACTACCTAAGAGTGGTTTAGTGGTGAGGAGTTTGGGTAGTATACATGAAGAACTAGGTTCAAACCTAGCTATAGTCGATATACAACACTATGGAGTATCCCATTCAATTATGAGTTGAGAGGACCTGATTTGGGAGGGAAGCCTGGCTATTATTGAAGAGGGGTTAGCCTATTTTCCTAGTAGTAGGGATGGGTAATCCCTTGATAAACCAGAAAAATAAAGGAACCATTAACGGGAAAACCACATTACCTTACATGGTCAATGCCAAACATGTGAAACTACTCAGTTGTTATACAGTATATGGAGATTTTTGTTTTTGGTAGTGCTCATATAGGGATGAGTTTTATGGTTTGGAGAGAGTTTTCTTTGTCATGTAACATGGTCAATCTTGATGTTTATTATTAATATTTGGTAAAAGAATTTTTAATCATTTTGAATGAGAGCTGCCAACCACAGAATGCTAACATTTCTGAATTGAATCATGCATTGCACAGATTTAATCTCTGGATGCCTCCTCCCTATTAGTTTGTACCGTGATGATAAGCCTGTTGTTCAGTCAATATCATGGTCGCCACTTGGCATTGCTTTGAATTCAGGGTAAGAATTTGATGGTTAGCAAGCAAAGATGCACAGTTATTTCTATTCAATGACAAAATTGATATTTTATTCGATAAGTAATATATATTATTTACAGGTGCTTGCTGGCTGTTTGCACTAGCGAAGGACACGTGAAGGTTTATCGTCCACCCTTTTGTGATTTCTGTTCAGAATGGATTGAGGTGTGTGCAATAAAAGTGGTTTATCATGTGGAATAGGAACTGATGCCATCTTTGTGTGCTTAAAGAAAACATGAAACTGAACTGTGAACTGCATAGTTCATATTGGGATTGGGATAGGGATATTGCTTCTTTTGAAAGCAGATCTGATTGAGAAAAGTTGTAATTTTGTAGCATCTTTGGAGAAAAATTAAATGTTAGCTGTAAATATGTAAAATAGAAAGTATGTTGTGTCTAATTCCTTTTTGCGTTTCCATTTATGGAACTGAAATTGAAGGTGTTTATAGTTTGCATGTTTAATTGCCTGCCAACTGCCACTATTCTTATTTTGTTTAGGTTGTGAACGTTAGTGAACGGCTGTTTGAATATTTGCAATGTACTGAGTTTCAAGGCACGGGGACTTCATTAGATTTTTCCAAAGTAAGTTATCTTATCCATCCATGTTCTTGGTTGGTTTTCTTTTTTCGTACTCTACTTGGGGTAGAATTAGTTATTCTGAGACCAGTCATGCTCATGATATATTTCATCTTTTGATATCATCTATTTTATGCCAGCAGAAAAGAAAAGATCAGATGATAATCAATAACTTGAAAAATGCTGTTTCAAAATAAGGGGACATTAACAAAGTTTATATGACCTGGATGCATGTTACTTATATATGTACGCACCCCAGACACAGTCTCTAGAGAATCTAATATTGGACTTTTGTTGAAATCGAGTCATGATGATGCTTGTTCTGATACAAAGTATATAAATTAAATGTGATATGGATTTAATTTCAAATAAAATAAAAAATGCTTTCTTTTGTCGTATATGCTTCATGAACAGAATGGCCATTTTTCTTGTTGGTAATATAAACTATGGTTTTTCTATAATAAGTTGTACATTCATTCTCATCATTTTTTTTACCGTAAATCATAGTTAACTACAGCTAAAACAATTGTGGTTAACTGAAACAATTTTATATATTTGTTAATTTGATTTTATGTACTTAAAGTTAGATTGTTCATGCAGAGAAATGCATCAGATGAAATAGATTCTGTGGCTAAACCTAAAAAGAAATCCTTGAAAACAGTGCCCGAGAACCACACGTTGCCTGTGATAAGTGCTGATCAATATGCTACTCGCAGTGCAATGCTAAGCTCAATTGTTGTTTCATGGTCTCCTTTACTGCATGATATTCACGCTACTGTCAGCCTACTTGCTGTTGGAGGGAAGTCTGGTAAAATTTCTTTATGGAGATTTTATGCACCAGATTGCTATACTATTGAGGGTGGAAAAATCCCATCTGCTGTGAAATTTGTTGGATTTCTTGAAGCACACAATTCATGGGTTACAACAATAAGTTGGTTGTCATTTTCTGTTAATTCCTCAAATCCACAAATTTTATTAGCTACTGGAAGCTCTGATGGGAGGTGAGTTAAAATGAATGATTCTTGACATAGCACCTTAGACTCTTGATTAAGTGGTCAATGTATTGATCCTCAGTTCCCTCACACTTCTAATTAGACTGCGTGTATGTTGTTACATTTTGCACCAAATATCTGACCTAAGCTGAAATATATGCACTTATCAGTGTCAAGGTTTGGTTGGGTGACTATCACAAATTGATTAAATCAACAGAAGTGGATCAGAATGTGTTCATTTTGTTGAAGGAGGTACTTTCTAGTTCTTACTTAAATTTCAGACTCTTGTCACTTCTATCTTTCTTTCTCAGCACTTCATTTACTGAGTTTTTAATTTCTAAATAGGTTATAACTGTCAATGTTGTCCCAGTTTCTGTACTTTCAGTAACTGTGCATGTTCAATGCTCTTCCAAGATGCTTTTAGCAATAGGCAAAGGTTCTGGCTCCTTTGAAATATGGCTATGTGACATATCTTCTAAGGAATTCAACAAGCTTGGTTCATATGATGCACATGACTATATCGTAGGTTTTTTATTTTATTTGTTCAAATATTATAATTCTATTCTTTTAATATTATTATTGTTCCTTTCTCTTGAGTTAGATGACTTCTTGAAGCTGCAATACTTTGTTGATTTCTTCAATGTTGATTTCCTCCAGGTTACTGGCTTGGCATGGGCATTTGGTGGAAGATGTTTGTACAGCTGTAGCCAGGTAAATTTATTTAAATAAAGTTATATTGTATGATTTTTTTTATATATTGTCACTTTATCTTCTATAAGATTTTTGAGTCATGGTTTAATTGATGTGACTAGATTTTTCTATATTGAAGAGGGAAGGACATTAAATATTTGTCTCGGATTTCAAAAGAAGAATGTGCTTACTCTTCCAATTTTCTAGAAATTGGATCTCTAAGCTTCTATCAATAACAGGGTTTCAACTTGGGCTTGTTTTCCAATATGACACTATTTTTAAAACTTATCATCAAAATGCTACCATTTTGCCACGGTTGCACCTTGTAATTTTTTCCTTTGCAATTTGACTTGGAGGCGCTTTAACGGGAAAGCGCCTTCCACGTGGAAAGCTCTAAATAGGGAAGTGTATCCAATTTAAAACGCTAAAGCGTTTAACACCTTCCTCTTTGGATGCGCTTAATGGGAAGGCCTTTTCAATATTGAAATCAATAAACGTAAAAGTGCTTCGATTGACTTGTGGAAATGAATAGCTTTTTGATTTACATAACATAATTATAGTTAATAATCAATAATTAACTAATATTAATATAAATATATTATTAGAGAAACTCTTGGGAGCCCGCATCTTTTAGTATTTTTTACCATAATTTGGCCAGCACAAACACTAAATTGTCTTTAACAAATAGATTTTACTAATTCATGTGTGCAAAGTCTGAAAAACTTGGGTGCAAACTATATTGATTCATGTGTGCAAAACTCTAATAAATATATGTGCAAATTATATGCTTGTTGTGTGCAAAACGTTTGTAAATATAGGTGCAAATTATTGCTGGCCAAAAATGATAATATTTGCTGGCCATGTAGCATTGCTCATATTATTATATTTAAATATATTTATCAATCTAACGAAGTTTAATAACATAAATTAAAACTGATTACTGAATTTTAATGTAAGAGTATTATTAGTCATAAAGAAATACAAAAATTATACAATGCAGTATAATGAAATACATAATCTTGCTTGAAGAAAAGTTTATATGATTTGGGGAAAAAAAAACTCAAGCTAAAAAAAAATCTTGATTTATAAGTTTTTGCCTTGTTTAGCTTTGGCACTTAAACAAGGCAAAAACGAGAAGACGAAGAAAAGTTTATATCATGTGCAAATTGTTTTATCTCCCCTCATCCTCCAAAACCATCTCATTTTCGCCTTTGTTCAAGCCCTAAAATAAAACGACATCATTTAGCCCCATGGCAAGTCAGAGCTAGTTTAGCATTTCATTCGTCGACTCAACGTCGGAAAGGGTCCAGGGACCAATATGGTGCTTGAAGCTGAATCTCGGGGACCAGTATAGTGAATTTTGAATATGAGAGGCTAAAATAATGAAAGCTGTGAATCTCAAGGACCATATGGGGATTTAGTCGTGATTGGTTTTTTAAATATTTGTAGGATAATTTAGTGCGTAGCTGGATTTTGCGCGATAGATGCCTAGAAGAAGTACCTGTTCATATGCCTCATAATAACAATTCATCCAGCGTATGTTATTTTTGTCCTTTTTTACTCTCTTTTCATATGACTTCTGCCATTTCCGCCCCTTAAGCAGACATGCACCTTTTTCCTTGCAGGCTTCAAATGATGTATATGATTCATGCCTTGGTGCAGCAGTTTCACCTGGAAATCTTGTTGTCGCTACTGTATGGTATTTTCTTTTATTTTCAGAAAATCTTTTCACTTGTACATACCCTGTGTGCATTGTCCAAAATCACAGGATTCTTGATTGCCCAGACAAAAATTAAAGGCAGTGCCCAAAAATCTAGGAATTTTGTATATCCCATCATCCTTTAATATGAAAAAAGCAAGAAACAGAGAATGAACTAGCAATCATCTTATAGATGCTATTTTTAAGAACATTTAGCTATCTAGTACTTGTTGAGTTCAAGGAACCTTGTTCACTATATAGGGAATCTCAATCAGAAATAGGGATTAGGTAGGGGTCTTTGACATTTGTTAGTGAGTAGAGGAGCTCTAAGTCTTCCTCATATTAGTAACTTTGTATATTGATGGACAGATGAACAGATTGTTTCTCATTTTTTCCCCTTTCTAACTACCAGTTCT
Organism: Arachis ipaensis; assembly: GCF_059453495.1. Classification (NCBI taxonomy): domain Eukaryota; kingdom Viridiplantae; phylum Streptophyta; class Magnoliopsida; order Fabales; family Fabaceae; genus Arachis; species Arachis ipaensis. The sequence continues at coordinate 92,267,754 of NC_142437.1, read as the reverse complement.
AACATTGTTCTTTGCATTCATTTTGCAACGTTAACTAAACCATGTGTGATGAGTGAAGCAAATGCTCAAGGAGGGAACTTAATAGTGTTGTTTTTCTTTCTTCTTTTTTCTTTCCTCTTCTGAATTTGTTTTATTGATTCCAAAAAAGTGTGCGCGATTCCCAAGCTAAAAAATGATCTTGGCTTTCTGGAAGTTTTATGCATTTATCCAGAATATCTAAATCATTCTTCTATTAATTCAACGCATGTTGCTCTGGCCCTTTTGTTGGGACATAATCATAATAGTCTCTGGTTTGAATCTGTTGTCCCTACCTGTTGTCTGAAATCTAAATCACAGCTATTGAATGATATTCTTACTGATCACATCAGTAGTATCTTTCCACAGCTGTTCCATTTTTTTTAGTTGTTTAATCCAATTTTCTATTTAGCCAATGCATTCACTCATAGAAGCAGTCACCTTAGAGTTTAGCATTGATTTGTTAGCCCTAATTTAAAAGAAGATAATTCATGTTAATTTGAAGTTCCTACCTTTAATTTTATTTTATCTTTTAATTCCTCAACCAGGCATATGCTGCAAGAATATTTAGAAGTTTAATTTTTCTTCTTTGACTATATGAGGTTTCTATTGAGTATTTATACTTGTTTATTGCAGGTTCATTGCTTTGATGTTGAGAAACTGAATCGAATGTATGAAGGAAGGTACAAAATGATTTCTCAGCTTGAGTTCACCTTTTGGCATTCTGTTTTGGCTCTGTGTGAAGAGAAGGGGGGAATAGTTTGGAGATAAAAAAGTGTATAATTACCCGAATAATTAGTGTTTTGAACCAATCTTGTATACATGTCAATAGTTATTTTCCTACTAAGTATTTGTTTTCTTTGTCCTTGTCTATTGCTAACGAAGTTTTAATGAAAAAATTCCACAAATATGGAATTGTGATATTTTTGTTCTTGAACCATGAGCAGGGTACTGAGAGCAGCTATTGATTACCATTGGATTGGTGGGCTACATGTGGATATTTGCTTGAATCGTCCTGTTCCATTTTACACTGAAGAACATTCCGGTTTGGCAGAGAAAGATTTAACCAATTGGGGTTCCAATATCATATGGTCTTTGAACCAATATCAGTGTCTTGATAGGCCCCTAGTTCTTTTGGATATAATTTTGGCATTATTGGACTTCAAGGTCAGCATGCCAAGATATGTAGAGCATTTACTCATCAAGTGGATCTCTCTGTCTTTTCCGGGATTTCATACGGACCTTCCCAGTGAAAAGACTTTACTGCAGGTCTCTTCAAGTTTGTCAGGTGTTCCTTCTCGCATGCTACACTTGCTCAATATAATTTGTAGACGAGTAATGTTGGCGCAGCTGGATGCTGATGAAATCACACGAATATCCAGCGAAGTTCAAAACACTAAAGGGGAATGCTGTTCTATGGACGAACAAGTAACCAAGTGGATAGCAATTCTTGGAAGCAGTGAAAGAGAACTCCGTGAAAGGCTTGTTGGTTTTAGTTTTTGTGCTTCTCAAACTAGCAAGTCCCGTCCAGGGGCAACTCCTTTCCAAACCGGTCATTGGTATCCTGTTGGACTAGCACAAATGGAACAATGGATTGCGCTAAACAACGATCATGTACGTGGCGAGTTGAAATCCATTGCATCAGAGGTTACCAATGAGAAAAGGTAATATTTAGTACTAGAGTTTCAATTTCGAATTATATCGCTGCATGTTAAAATCATTTACTGATTACCTGACCACTAAGGTGGTTAAATATTGAAAAGTTGGAAACTTGGAATCATTTAATTAATGCTTTTATTATTCATCATTGTCTTGGTAATTTCTTGCTAAAGTTTCCTTGTGCAATAGAAAACTGCTTTAACTAAATTCCATAATGCTGCAAAAATCATTACTCAGTACATCAAATATGTAGTTTCAAAATTTTTCTTCATTTCTCATGATTATTTCTGTCCAGTAGATGTTCAGCTCTGGAGTCATGCAGTTATTGTTCAGCATCAGTTCCATTTGAGTCCCCAGAGTTTGGTTTATGTCAAGGCAAAACTTCAGGCAGTGGCAGCAATGATAAGCGGCATAAGTTATCAAGATGCGCCGTTAGTATGAAGGTTTGCCCTAGTATCCCACTGTGGTTTTGTGTGTGTTGCCATAGGGTGGCGTTTAGGTTGGCGCCTGACCCACTTTTTGGAATGTCTTCGTTTCAGTTTGATTCTGATTTTGTAACCAAATCTTTGTCTCGAGCAGTTTCCTCAAAACCATTGTGTCCCTATTGTGGGATATTGCTACAGAGACGTCAACCTGATTTTCTAGTTTCTCCATTACCTGTATGAGAAGACTTGAATTGTTAACAAATGTGATCATTTAATTTAACTTTAAGAGGATGTCATGCAGTCATGCTGTTATAGTAACTTGAACTTTGTGGCATTCAATAATGTGGACTTTGGTTTACATTATTAATGTGTAAACTCTATCATCCTCTATGGTACGGTAAAACACTAGAACCGAAAACCCCAGAAAAAAGAGATCATAAAGCCACTATAAAATTATTTTGATGAAAAGAAAACGAGTGCTCCACATGAGCAAGTGGAAGATATTTATGAACTATGATTCCACAAATGATCGAATATAATATATTATAATTCAACCGGAAATCGATAAAAATGTTACTGAAGGTGTTAATTTTCTAATCTTAAGCCCGTTTAAGAGTTTATTTCACATTTTAATATAACATTTAAATGTTCAGTTTTACTCTTCATATAATAATATTAAACACAATAAATAATGGAATATTTACATTGCAAATTAGTAATTAAGAGTTTATTTTAACAAACATTAGGCTAATGCTTGACACGGGATAACAAGAATATTAATTACAGGTTTAAATATATTTTTAGTCTCTAGATATGTAATATTTTGATAGTTTCCCTTAAAATATTTGAGCTTGTTTTGATCAAAATTTTTTTGATGTGTTTATTTTACCTTTAGTTTGTATTGTTCATCGCTCTCCTAAGTGATGCCTTTGTTCTTAGATGGAGGTATTGTTTTTTCAAGATTATTTTTGTTAGTATTTAAATCATTTGAATGCATATTTGGTAATTAATCCCAAATTTAATAGGGCATAAGTGCAGCTAACTAACGGGGGGACACTACAATGTACTGCCATTAGTATTTACAAAATAGCACCAAACGTAATGATCATTTTACCAAACCTTATTCAATAAATTGATTACGAAAATGGACTATGAAGCACAAACACAACATCTAAGTATTTGTGTCTCATATGCGCAATTGTCCAACGTACACCATATGCTATGTATTCAGATAATTACAAGAATAGAGATAACAATAAAAATGGTCCATTTTAATTCGACAGTAAAAATAATTCTCTAGTTTTTAAATTAATCAAAATAATCTCTCAACTTTAAACCGAAAATTAAAATACTCCCTCAATCAATAACTAAGTTAACGGCATTAACAAAAATTTTATGTGGCACATTAACTTCACATTGGCATAATATTAGACAGAAATAATAATCAAAATGTTCCTTTAGTTTTTAAAATTAATCAAAAGGATCGCTCTATTAGATTTGCAAGAAAGCCAAACTCTTTCTCCTCCAATATTTAAAAATATAATTTCTTCATAAGCTGGTCCAAAAGAAAAAAAAATACTAGACCCAAAGTGAATAGAGCCCAAATCAACAAAGGCCAAAAAGTCTAAGTCCACTCTCTATCAGAGTGTCCAACCCCTTCACGTCGAGCTCTGCGCAGAATCTCAATTGTACTTACAAATATGCTTATATATCTAAATATGAGATCTCAATAATTCCGAGAATAAAAGAGGAGAATACTCACCTATCATGATAGATGAATAAGTTACAGAAAGATAACAACTTATTTTTTCTATAATATAAATATCCCATCAAACTCAGGTATTTTGCAACTCTAATCTACACAAAATTTGCCTAAAACTTTTTTTAACTTAAGCATCGGAGTCCCTTATAGGTACCACACTCCAATCTCTTCGAAGAACATGGACGGCATTGCTTCGTCGGAGGAAATGTCAGAGCATCCCAAAAAAAGAGCTTGGACCTCATGTTCAAGCCCAACTCACATTGGTTTCAGCAGGTAAGCCTCAGAACATTAGCGTCGTTGCCAGGGACCTGGAATCCAACAACCAACCATGGAAGATAATTACTCAGAAGACAGACACACGATATCCGAATCAGAAAACCAAGAAAAAGAACAGATCAATGATTATCAAGCACTTGTTATCCCTTCACAAAGAAATAGGACACCGACGAAGGAAGAGACAGGAACGACCATGGAGGATGAAGATTGGGATCTGAAGTTCAAAGACCTAGAGGCTCGGGTGATAGAGATGCAATGAAGCTAATGGGGCTGGTCCATGGACATCAAGATTGGTTGGAACAGTTCGAGATTGAGCTAAAACAATAATGTGAATCTGAGCAGGTCCTGTAAAGAGAAGTACGATGACGCAGGGACCTGGAGAAAAAACTAGAGAAATTGGTGTCTGATCTCAAGGGTAGACAACCTCGAACTGATCGGGAATCCACACTCTTGGGAAGTGAAAACCCCTTCTCAGAAGAAATCATGCGAGCAAAGGTTCCCAAAGAGCCCGGACATGAATATCTGTGACGGTACAATCGACCCCGCTATTACCTAAGCAATTTCAAAAGTCGAATGTATTTGGCCGATGCCTCAGATGCAACTCGGTGCAAAGCATTTCTAACTACCTTAACTAAGGCAGCAATGAAGTGGTTCGACAATCTCCCTCCTAGATTGTTGACCAGTTTCGATGACTTGGCAAGGAGTTTTCTCACCTGATTCTCCATCCAAAAAGACAAAGTTAAGCATGCTTCAAATCTCTTGGATATTTGGCAAGAGGTCGAAGAGACCCTCAGGTTTTACATGGAAAGGTTCAACAAAGAATGTTTGGAGATTCAGAACTTTTCCACCGAAACAGCTATCATGAGGCTCAGTAATGGCCTCAGAGAGGTCCTTTCTTACAATCCATCTCAAAAAGGCACCCGACTTCTCTGTACGAGGTCCAAGAGCAAGTTGATAAGTACATCAACATGGAAGAAACTACATAACTGAAGAAACCGATGTCGGGACAAAGCAGTCAACATCAGTCTAGAGAAAAAGAGAAAAAATCAAAGAAAAAAAAAGAGTACAACTCGAACAGGCCTAGAAGATACCATTCCTATATGGTGCAGATTTAGAAAACCACAAACTAACCGGTAAGTGCACTGGGTCGTATCAAGTAACTCCTTAGGTGATGAGTGAGGGTCGATCCTACGAGGATTGATGGACCAAGCAACAATAATTGAATGATTTACTTAGTCAGACAATCACAAAGGAGTGTTTTGGGTTCAAATTGCATTAATCAATAATTAGAGAAATTAAGAAAGTAAACAGTGAATTGAGGTGTGAAAATTATATGAGAAAATAGTTACGGTTTTGGAGATATTTACTTTTTCGGATTAACAATTCTTATAAACCACTTTGATTATGCAAAGATTCAATTCACAACAAACTTTAAGTGATTAGATTCTAATTCCTTGGTAATTTAATCCTCCTCTAACTCAATCAACTGCCAATTCCTTAGTCACTTAATCTAATTAAAGGGTTTACGTTCAAATCTTAGTTTATAAGCCACATAAAACCCTAATAATCCAAAGACGATATGTTTATATGTCACGTATCACATTAAGTTCAGATAGTTAGAGAATTACGAGAATTCAGTTTCAAGTTATTATTCAGGTAAGATAACTTTTTCAAGATTCAACAAGAATTCAAGTTAGAAAAGAGTTATTTTTCAATATACTCTAATCCATAGGATGAAGAACGAAATCGATTCTTAAATGTAAATTAATGCCTAAATCAGAAGTAGAAAACAATAGTTATTAATCCATCTAAATAAACATAGCTCCTAACCTTAACAATGGAGGTTTAGTTGCTCATGGTGCAGAGAATCCTAAAAAATTGTACAAACTGAAAGTGCGGAAAAAGAGAAGAGAGCCCACAGGTTGAGATATCTTCTCTTTTATATATGATCCTAATTGATTCAGAAATTAAATTCAAAAACTTAATTAATATCTTTTTCTAATTAAAAATAAATTAAAATATAATTTAAAATATACGGACTTGCTTTTTTGAGAGTGGGGGGCCACCCTGGGTCTAGGTACTGGCGCCAAACGCCGAACAGGCCAGGTGGCGTTTGGCACCACATGAAGCAATTGGGTGGCGCCATACTTGGAGATCCTGGCGTTTGGCTTGAAAGGCAATTGATGGTGCCAAACTTGGAGATCATGGCACCATACTTGAGAATCATGGCGCCATATATGTACTACAGAACAAAACACATAGAAATCACCTACAAAAGAAAAACAAAAAAAATATACTTTAAAGAAGTCAGGCATTACTACAGAAATGAACCCAGGCATATCTAGCCATGATCAAGATCAACATAGACCAGAAAAATGGCCTTAACACACATAGTTTCAAAATGGAACCATCATCAAGAGGAGATAATGGCACTATTTTAGGGGCAAGACAAAACCACTAAATCACAAGGTATTAAGCATACTATTGCAGAAAAAAATGTATTACACAGAGAAATTTAACTACATAATCAGAATCCACTCCAAGAAACTCAGGAGCATGAATTTACAATAAAATTGGCATTCTAGCTATTCACAAGCAAGATTTTACAAGAAACAGTAACTATAGAGGCAACATTGTTAAAAGAAACATTATAAAAAGCTCTAAAAACCTAGGAAAATCACATCTAGCACTCTTTTTACAAAAGAGATTACACAAAAGATCATAACTACAATGAAACAGAAAATGCAAAAACAATAAAAAGGAAGAAAAAACCAACATTGCAGATGAAGATTCGGTGAAAAAAAGCTATGCGCATAATGCAATCCTTAATAAAGGAAAATTCCAAAAATTCACAAGAAGGAGGCTCCGAAGAAGGAATCGTCTTTCACCAATGTTAGAGATATTGTAAAATAACTTGAGAAAGAGAAAATGGTTTCACAGTGAAAGTGATAGAAGAGTTTACACAAAGATAAAGAAATGGAAAAAGAAGAAGGGAATGAGGCATGCTTATACAGATATAAATAGGGGGCAAAATTGTGAAATTCGCTACTTTAAATAACGTGTGCGGTTACCAAGGTAACTGAAAAGACGCGTAATGTTGCGGCAATTTCAAATCACGTCGAGAATTCTAACCTGTCCCCTCAGATGTTGAGAACCCAACTTGGTCAAACTGCTCAAGCAACAATGGCGAGGCTCGAAGAAATGACTTGATTGAATGCTCGAGCCCGATCTATAAGAAATCGACCTCAAGTAGGGAAACTATTCATATCCTGACCCAGATATAAAAGCCAAGCCTAAAGTGAATAGAGCTCAAATCAATAAAGGCTAAAAGGTCTAAGTCCACTCTATCAGTGTGTCCGACCTCTGCATAGAATCTCAACTGCACTGACAAATATGCTCATATATTTAAATATGAGATCTCAACAATTCCTAGATAAAATAGGAGAATACCCACCTACCATGATAGGTGGATAAGTTACAGAAAGATAACAACTTATCTTTCCTAAAATATAAATATCCTATCAAACTCAGATATTTTTCAACTCTAATATATACAAAACTTGCCTAAAATCTCTGCTAACTTAATCATTGGAGCCCCTTGCAGGTACCACTCCCAACCTCTCCGAAGAACTCAGATGGCATTGCTTCGCCAGAAGAGACATCAGAGTATCCTACCAAAAAAGAGCTTGGACCTAACGTTTAGGCCCAAATCAAACTAGTTTCAGATAAACCTCAAAACGTAACTCTTATCATAAATGGGGATAAAAATAGAGTTCATAGACCTTAAGTATGTAATTAGCAATTTATATAATCAAATCTAACATTAACGACTCAAAATAAAAGGCTATTGTTTATACCTTGGCCCAATAAATAAAAGCCAGGTCCAATAAGAGATTAAAGGCCCATCAGGAAAGGTGGCATTCTCTATGTACCCGACCTCTTTAAAGAGGTCAAACACCAGTAAAAAGGGGCAAAGCTTTACCTGCTCAAAGCAGGTAACTACCCATGGAAATCTTGACTGGAATTTTTATCTTCCCTGATAAGATAAGTCCTAACAAACTCCCAAGATAAAGGGAACAGTTATCCATAATAAAAGATGGAACTACTCCAATAAAGGTGGTTATCGACTCTACTATAAATACACTGACACCCATCAGGTACCACCCCCACCTCCTCACGAAAAACTCGGACAGGCGGCACCTCGGCACCAAAGAGGTCGGACGCTGCCATACTAAGGGATCTGGACCTCACGTTCAATCCCAAATCAACATTTCAGGTAACTCTTGGAACATTGGCGCTGTTGCCGAGGACTTGGAATTTACCCTCTAACAATGGCAGACCACCAGCATGAAGACGGCCACACGGCATCTAAATCTGAGAAAGAAGCTCAGCTAGAAGGCTAGACCATCATGCTTCCACCTCCACCACATAATCCTCAAGGGTTCACAGCGAATGGACTTCAGGAAATCCTCACCGAAGAAGGATCCATTCTGAAGTCCATCATCTCGAGGATGAGAACCTCTCTCATACAACCGAGATCCTGGACCTGGTTCATGGCCAGGGGGATCGACTACAACAGCTCAAACATGAGGCTGAACGACAAAGGGTAGCAGAATGGGAGTTACGAAGAGAGGTGAGACGACGAAAGGAGCTAGAAGATAAGCTCCGGAAGCTGGAAGCTTATCTACAAAATAGGAATGACCGGGTGGTTCATGGTGAAAGCCCCTTGGGAGGAGAAGATCCGTTCACAGAAAAGATCATGAGGGCTAAAGTTTCCAGAAATTTCAAATCACCCGACATGGATCTCTATGACGGAACATCCGACCCAAGCCATTACCTCAACAACTTTAAAAGAAGAATGTATTTGGCCGATGCTTCCGACGCCACCCGTTGTAAAGCCTTCCCGAATACTCTAACGAAGGTAGCCATGAAGTGGTTTGATAACTTACCACCCCGATCAATAACCAGTTTCGACGACCTTGCTAGAAAGTTTTTAACCAGATTTTCTATCCAAAAGGATAAAACCAAGCACGCCCCAAGCTTGTTGGGAGTTAAGCAAGAAGTCGGCGAGACTCATTGTGACTATATGGAAAAGTTCAACAAGGCCTGCCTAGAAATTCAAAATCTGCCCACTAAAGCCGTGATCATGGGCATAGTCAATGGTCTAAAGGAGGGACCATTCTCCCAGTCAATATCCAAACGATACCCGACTTCTTTGAACGAAGTTCAAGAAAAGGAAGAAAAATACATTAACATAGAAAAAAATTCCTGACTTAGGAAACCTTTCTCACAAACAAACCTGCCCTACTACCCTCAAAAAAGGAAAAGGAGCCCAAAAAGAGAGAAGAAGAGAACTAGAACATAGAAATCATAACTACACTCCTTTAAGGGTTTTCCTGGTGGATGTGTACAGAGAAATATGCCATATGGAGAAGCTCCCACCTCCTCGTCTGATTAAACACAAGAAAGCTGAAAGTCAGACAGAATATTGCGAGTATCATAAGCTCTATGGGCATTCCACCAATGAATGTTACGACTTAAAGAATATCATAGGAAAGTTGGCCAGAGAAGGCTGACATGACAAATACTTGGCCGACAGATCGGATGACCCAAGGAAAAGAAGACGAGATAAAGAAAGAAGATAACCAAAATGCCCTCCTCACACCCCAGAACGACATATATACATGATCAATGGGGGTTTGCAGGAAGAGGAATATTAAAATCCTCATGAAAAAGACACCTCAAGGAGGTATATCAAGTCAGGGAAGACAACCAATTGACTGACCTGCCCACTATCTCGTTCACTAAAGAACATGCTAAAGGAATACTACCTGCACATGACGACCCTGTGGTGATAACTATGATATTGGCAAATGCTAACCTCCACAGAACCTTGATAGACCAAAGTAGCTCGGCTGATATCTTGTTTAAATCCGCTTTTGACAAGCTCAGGTTTGAAGAAAAGGATCTAAAGGCATACCCAGATAACCTCTTCGGACTGGGAGATACCCCAATCCGACCTCTTGGTTACATCTTATTGTATACTGGTGCGCATGTACGCAAAACCCACACTATTTCGTACAACAGCAACAGTACTAGCAAGTGCACTGGGTCGTCCAAGTAATACCTGAGCGAGTCAGGATCGATCCCATGAGGATTTTGGCTTGAAGCAAGCTATGGTTGTTTTACAGGTCTTAGTCAGGCAGAATCAAAAGGTCTTTGGATTAGAGGAAACTATTCATAATTTGTATTTGTAAAACAAGTGTTTTCAGGGATAGGAATAGAGTTGAGAGTTGGAGTTGCTTTGTCTTTCTGAACTAACTCTGGTACTATTATCTTCTTTGCTTGTGAATGATCTTCTTCTATGGCAGGTTGTAAGTGATCAAAGCCATTGCCAGTGGTCATTGATCTCCTCTGCTACAGAATGAACACGGCCGTGGCCATTAGCCGTGGTTACTCAATCTGACGAAGGGCGAAGCGCATAGCAGTCCATTCTCTTGGCGATTCTACTCAAAACGCCACAGACAAGGTCGAATCTTCCGGATCAGAGAACGCTGCTTCTTTGGATTCTATCCTATACCTTGGAGACCCTAATCTCCCTGGAGATCAGCTGAATTGGTGTCTCGAGAAGTCTCCAATGAAATCGTGGATTAACCGTCTGAGAGATGTATAAACATAGCTGTTGGCTCGTGCTTTTCTTCCAGGTATTCACACGAACCCAAGTAGACGCGGGTGTTTTTCAGGCACGTTCGTCTTAATGTGATGAACAGAGCTAATTTATCAGATCATCCTGCTCACCACGATGAAGATCGGAATATATATCTTAGAGATAGATCAAACACGGATCGAAGAAGAAACAATAATACTTTTTATTAATTCAAGGACTCAGCAGGGCTCCTCCCCTCAACCTAGGAGGTGTAGAAACTCATACTGAAGGTAAAAACAATAGAAAAACGTGAATAATGAGAAAAGTGATGTCCATTCCCCCCTAAATTACATAGATCAAATCCTTTAAATACTAAACAAATGACTAGTAAGGTTAAATTAGTCTATCTAGTGCTAAAATTCACTTCTGGGGCCCACTTGGTGAGTGTTTGGGCTGAGCTTTAATGAGATCCACGTGCTATGAGGCTCCTTGGGTGTGGAACGCCAGATAGGGGGTCCTCTCTGGGCTTTTGGACGCTGGGCTCTGCTCTTTGGGCGCTAGACACCTGGAAGGGGGCAGGAAGCTAGCGTTGGATGCCAGTTTTGGGCCTTCTAATCCAAAGCAAAGTATGGACTATTATATATTGCTGAAAAATCTGGAAGTCAGCTTTTCATAGCCATTGAGGGCCCTCCATTTGGACTTCTGTAGTTCCAGAAAAGCTCTTCCAAATGCAGGCAGGTCAGATCTGGACAGCATCTGCAGTGCTTTCTCTGTCTCTGAATCAGACTTCTGCTCCAACTCCTCAATTTCATCCAGAAAATACCTGAAATTGTCCAAAAATACAAAACTCATAGTAGAATCCAAAAATGTGAATTTAACACTAAAACCTATAAAAACTACTAAAAACTATATGAAAATGATGCCAAAAAGCGTATAAAATATCCGCTCATCACAATACCAAACTTAAACTGTTGCTTGTCCCAAAGAAACTAAAAATACAGTAGGATACAAAAGAAAATTAAGATACAATAAATTTCTAAGTTTCAAATGAAGCTTAGTTAAAATTAGATGAGCGGGACTTAGTAGCTTTTTGCTTCTGAATAGTTTTGGCATCTCACTATCCATTGAAACTCAGAGATGTTGGCATCCTTAAGAACTTAGAATCCAGATGATATTATTAACTCTCTTAGTTAAGCTTATTTTGATTCTTGAACACAGCTTTCTGAGTCTTGGCCGTGACCCTAAGCACTCTATTTTCCAGTATTAGCCCCGGATACATTCATGCCACATACACTTTACCTGGATGAACCTTTTTCAGATTGTGACTCAGCTTTGCTAGAGTCCCCAGATAGAGGTGTTCAGAGTTCTTAAGCACACTTTTTTTGCTTTGGACCACGACTTTAACCGCTTAGTCTCAAGCTTTTCACTTGACACCTTCACACCACAAGCACATGGATAGGGACAACTTGGTTTAGCCGCTTAGGCCAGGATTTTATTCCTTTCAGCCCTCCTATCCACTGATGCTCAAAGCCTTGGGTCATTTTACCCTTGCCTTTTGGTTTAAGGGTTATTGGCTTTTTCAATCTGCCCTCCTTTTCCTGCATTTTTGGGAAGTAATGGATTTTTCTGCTTTTTATTTTTATTTTTTTTCTTTTTTGCCATTTTTTTCTTTCTTGCATGCATATAAATTTTTTTTTCTTTTGCAACATGCTTTTTGTTTTGCTTTTTGATGCTTTTTCTTTCTTCAAGAATCAATTTTCAGATTTTTCATATTATCAATAATATTTTTCCTTTTTCCTTATTCTTTCAAGAGCTAATATTCTAAAATTTCAACTTCAAATATGCACTGTTTAACTCAACCATTCAGAAAACAAAATCAAATGACACCACATAAAACTAATTAAACTAATCTTATTTTAAACTTGAAATTCATGCACCTCTCAGTTCTTTTCAGATAAAAATTTTTATTTAGGCAAGGTGAGAGATATATGGAACATTTTACAGCTTAAAGACATCAAATGAAAATGATCATGCAACTAGGACAAGAAAACAGATAAATAAATAGACAAAAAATAGAAAAATAACAGGAAAGGAGTAAAAGAGAACGAATCCACCTGAATAATGGTGGCCAGTGCTCCTTCTTAAGGATCCCACGTAGTGCTTGATCTCTTCTATGTCACTCCTTTGTCTTTGTTGAGGCGGTTGCACAAGCTCATGTGCATGCTCTCTAGTTTGCTCCATCCTCTTCTTCTATACTTAAGAGTGGTAGAAGTCACAAAGCAAAGCTTTTGCAACACCAAACTTAAGAGTTTTGCTCATCCTCGAGCAAATATGATCAATGGGGAAGAAGGTGGGGGGTAGGTGGAGCTTCTGTGGGACCTCTTGGTCTTGAGAGGCTAGGGAATTCCAGATTTCTTGCTTCTCTGCACTGGCGTTTGAACGCCCAGTGGCTGCTCCTTGGCTGGCGTGCAACGCCAGCAATGTTCCCCTCTTGGAGCATTGAACGCCCAGGAAGGCTTCCTCACTAGTGTTCAACTTTGACACTCTTTCCGAAGTGTTCTGTTTTCACTGCTGTGAATTCTATCTCTGGACTGATGCACATGATCATGACTCTAAGACAGAACAAAAAATAAAATAAAATAAGGTTCAGTAAAGTTAGGTTGCCTCCCAACAAGCGCTCTTTTAAAGTCACTAGCTTAACCTTCAGCTCCTTAAGAAGGTGAGTAAGGGCTCAGATTTTCACCCCTTACAGTGAATTTTCTGCTTGTCCTCTTATAAATGAGCTCTACATGCTCTAGAGATAGGACACAACTCACTGTATGTGGCAAGACTGGATTCTTAGTGAAGACAACTCTCATGCTAGGTGAGAGGCCTTCAGTTGGAACTTTCTTGCTCCTCTAGCCTTTAAGTACTTTCTTTTTAGTACCTCTGTGCTTAGATCTTGTTGAGGGCTACCCAACACCAAACTTAAAATTGATATCTGGGGGCTCTGCCGAGCTCTGCACAGAAAGAGAGGGTTGGCACACTAGGTGTTACACTGTTATCTCTCTTTTAGAGGGAGAGCTAGGATGAGGCATCTTGAATAAGATGTGATCCTCCCCTAACTTTAGGGTTAGTTCTTGATGGTTTAGAAGTTATAATAAACTCTCGTTGCAATTATAGTCACTAAACCAAGCAATCAACCTTTCTTACAAACGTTTTGGTTGTCACAAGTAACAAACCCCTTTAAAATTGATAACCGAGTATTTAAACCTCGGGTCGTCTTCTCAAGGAATTGCAGGAAAGTATGTTCTTATTATTGGTTATGAGTCTTGTAAATTGGGGGTTTGAAAGTAAGGAACCAGTATGTTAAATGATAAGAAAAATAAAATAGAAATAATAAAATAAACTCTTGGCAAGGTATTAGAACTAGAAGTCCTATCCTTATCAATTGTGATGAGAATTGGATCTTAATCCCACTTTGTTAACCTCTAACTATGAAAGTAATTCAAGTGGATTAATTAGCTTAATCCTCAGGTCCTAGTCAATTCCTATGGAAAGACTAGAGTTATTGGAGCAACTCCCAATTTCAACCACTGCTTTATTTGACAGCTCAAGCGTTACCAATTACTTAACTAAATCCAAAAGGAAGAAAATATCTAAATTAAATTAAAAGCATTCATAAATAGAATAAAATAATCATAAACTGAAATACCTCAAATTATTAATTAAGAAAATCCTAACATGAAGGGTTCATAAGCCAGTTGGGCAACATAAGTCAAATACAAATAAAAAGCATTAGAGTATATAAAAGTAAAAGAGAAACATAAATTAAAGGAACATTGAACCTGTGATGAACAAGAAATAATCCTAAATCCTAAAACTAAATCCTAAGAGAGAGGAGAGAACCTCTCTCTCTAAAAACTACATCTAATCCTAAAAATTATGAATTGTGAGCTTGTTCTCATGAATGAATGGATTCTCTCACTTTATAGGCTCTAATCTGTGCTTTCTGGGTCGAAAAATGGGTCAGAAATAGCCTAGAAATCGCTGGTTGCAAAATCTGCCACGCTGGTTTTTCGTTACTGCGACGCGTCCGTGTGGAGCACGCGTTCGCGTCACCTAGCGTCAGGGAAAATATGTCATATTATATATTAAATCGAAGCCTCGGACGTTATCTTTCTAACGCAACTGAAACCGCATCATTTGGATCTCTGTAGCTCAAGTTATGACCGTTTGAGTGCGAAGAGGTCAGGTTGGACAGCTTAGCAATTTCTCCAACTTCTTGTATTCCTTCCACTTTTGCATGCTTTCTTTCCATCCTTTGAGTCATTCCTACCCTGTAATCTCTGAAATCACTTAACACACATATCAATGCATCTAATGGTAATAAGAGAGGATTAAACATAGGGAACTTAAGGCCAAAGAAGCATGTTTTCAATCAAAGCACATAATTAGGAAGGCAAATGTAAAACCATGCAAATAGTATGAATAAGTGGGTAAAGAGTTGATAAAAACCACTCAATTAAGCACAAGATAAACCATAAAATAGTAGTTTATCAACTTCCCCACACTTAAACATTAGCATGTCCTCATGCTAAGCTCAGGAGAAGCTATAATAGAGTGAACAGGAATGATAGAATGTATGAATGCAACCTATCTGTATGGATGCAACTACATGAAGAATGCTTTTTTTTTTTCTACTTGGTTTAAAAGTAAATAAATTCTCCAAGAATAAATATGAACTGGATTTCACTAATTCAAATCATATGAAGTACAAATAGGCTTGTAGAAGAAAATAGCTCATGAAAGCCAGGAACAAAGAATCAAACATCGAACCCTCACTGGTAGTGTATACACTCTAATCACTCAAGTGTTTAAGGTTTGATTCTCTCAATTCTCTACTAACCTTGCTTTCTAAGGCTTGCTCTTCATCTAACAATTAACATAAATTTAATGCACAGATACACATATCAAGATGTCTTTTAAGGGTTGTAATGAGGTTAGGGTCAAGGTAGGATTGTATTTGGCCAAGTGGACTAAAATCTGAATCCTTAATTAACTTAAACTTTCCACCTAACTTAGACAATCCATGTAATCATAATACAAAACCTAACTGTCCATTAACCATGTTTTTCACATATTCATGCATTCTAATTTTAAGTACAGTACATATGCATTGCTTTCACCACTTACTTTGGGGCATTTTGTCCCCTTTTTGCTTAATTGCTCTTTTTTTTTCTTTTCTTTTTCTCACTTTTTTTTTCTTTTCCTTTTTCTATTTTTCTTTTCTTAATAAATTTAAATTTTTTTCTTTTATTTTTCTCAATGCATATGATTAAATTATTGGATGCATGAATCATGTCCTAAGCATTTTTCACATTTTCGGAAAATTCTAACATACTCAATTCTCAAACCAAATGTTTCCAAATTCACTTCCCCACACTTAATTCATGAGCACTCTCACTAGTCTAAGCTAACCAAAGATTCAAATTAAGGACATTATTGTTTTCCGCTTAGAGTTAATGATGTGCTAAAGTAAAGAACAAAGGGGTATAATAGGCTCAACATTGGTTTGCAAAGAATAATGAAAGGGTAAGGCCATATGGATATGTAAGCTCAGTGAAACAAAGGCCTCAATCATGTAAGTGTATGCATACATCAAACCATGAAAATATAGAATTAAGCAAGACAAAGATCACAATTTTAGAGAGAACAACACACACCACAAATAAAATATTGGTTGGTAAAATGCAACCAATTCAAATAAGCTCAAAAATCTCACAGGTTTTGTGTGTTCGAGCTCTAAACCATGTTCCAGTATAATATTTCTTCAAACAAGTTTAACATTAAATTTTATTCAAATTAGTGAAATGCTCTAAAAGGTTTCTTGAAAGAGAAAATATTACTTTAACCAAGTGGAAAAATATGCACAAAATCAAATAATCATGCAATCAAACATGCAAATGCAACAACTAACAAGGAAAATAAACCATTGGTGTTGAGATAGAAGAGTAACTAACCCATGAAGATCGGTATCGACCTCCCCACACTTAAAGATTGCACCGTCCTCGGTGCATGCTGAGATGTGCGGGTGGACGGGTTGTTCCAACTGATGCTTTTCTTCAAGGATTGTGCAAATGGACTCGTTTGTTTTCCCTTATAGAAGTTTTTCCCTTTTTCCGTCTTCGGTGGCCAGCCTAAAAGAAGAGAAAAAGAAGAACAGTAACCCAGAAATAAAGATAAAATAAAATATGGTTGGGTTAATGCCAGATAATGAGGGTCTCAATTACATGGTAGCTACAACATGCAAAGTACATGGCAAATCAAGAGTGCAAAAATTTGCAAAAATAGGGAAGAGAGTGTGGGTAAGGAGAGATAATATAAATTCATGTCAATGTAAAAGTAATACAGGTATAAAAGATTGGCATTGATATAAATAATATTACCTATCCAAAACAAGTCACTAAGTATCCAAAATAATTCAAGAGAAGATGCAATAGTTAAATAAGAAAATTAACACCAAAGCAAAAATAATGAATTTAGAAAAGAAAATAAAAATATGCACAGAAGTAAAATATAATAAATAAAAGTATGTAAATAAATTAGGTAAAATAGAATGGAAGTGAAAAAGGATGAGAAGTTAAAAAAGATAAAGTAAGAAAGAAAGAAGAAAGAAGAAAAGATGGAAGAAATTAGGATTGGGGAAGAAAAGATAAGATATTTGGCTGATCTGGATAAGCTGTGCGCCGCATGTGACGTGGACGCGTGAGTGACGCGGTCGCGTGGTGCGCGATAAGCTCAGGTTAGACGGATGCGTGGGTCACGCGATCGCGTGGCCTGATTTGTGCGATTAGTGCGAGTGCAACCTCGCGTTCGCGCAACTCTCTGTTTGAAACTCTTTTGCCAAATTTTGGGTGACGCGGTCGCGTGGTTGGCGCGAACGTGTCAATGGCCATTTTCTTAAAATGACGTGGCCGCGTGGGGCACGCGGTCGCGTGGGGCACGCGGTCGCGTGGTAGGGCTTGGGCTTCCAGCACGAGTCCAGCCCAATTCCAGCTCAACTTTCAGCCATACTCCTTTTTTACGTCGATTTACAGGGCCACGCGGTCACGTGGGTGACGCGGACGCGTGGGAGGCATTTTTCCCATATGACGCGGACGCGTCAGCGACGCAGTCGCGTGGGTCAAATTGTGCCAAAGGCACGCCTCCAGCCACGCTCTCGCGTGACTCTCTGTTCGATTTCTTTTCTTCCCAATGCACTGGTGATGCGGACGCGTCAGCAACGCTGCCGCGTCATGTGCATGTTTTTTTTATATATATATAAAAGTATGTAAATGCAGATGCACGAAATGTACTAATAAAGAGAAGAGTTATTGAATAGGAAAATTAAAAATAAAGAAAAGAACAATCATACCATGGTGGGTTGTCTCCCACCTAGCACTTTTAGTTAAAGTCCTTAAGTTGGACATTTAGAGAGTCCTTTGTTATGGTGGCTTGTGCTTGAACTCATCCAGGAATCTCCATCAATGTTTGTAATTCCAGTAGCCTCTGGGATCCCAAACTAGGCGCAGAAAGCCTTCAAGCAGGTTAAAGCAAGTGACAAGGTCCCAAGAGTGTTGATTGCCAGAATGAATTCTGGGGTCCCAAATCTTGCTTTTGCACCCATCTTCTAGTTGATTATCATGATTCCATCTAGGTGGTTCAGTCTTAGAATTCTCACTAAAGCGTCCAAACAACTTCTCAGACCCATTCGATTGAGTTCTACACCAACCTTTGCGTTTAAACTTAAAGCTTCCAACCATAATGAACCTTGCAAGACAATTCTTACCACTGGCCATCTTCCTCTTACTTTTAATGCCACAAAGAGCTCTAAGTTGACCATCTGTCTCCAGTAGACCATATTCAAGTGGGATTAGAAAGCTAAGGGATATGAATTTTACCCACTTGAATGTTGTGAAGGATGATGGCAACTTAGGGGGAGGTATTTCTAACAAATTTGCAAGCTCCACTCCCTTGGGCTCTTCTCTGACAACTTCCACCTCCTTGTAAGCTTCTTCAATTTCAACCTCTTCCTCTTGGTAGCCTTCTTCCAATTCAATCTCCTCTTCACTGCTTTCCAAGGGCATGGGAGGTTGTGCTTCTTCTTCTTTAATCTCCATCTCTTGACCAACCTCTTCCAAGTATTCAACTATGATATACTTTGGAGGTTGTACACCATCCTCAACATCAAATGCAACCATCTTGGAAGGAGGCTCTATGACTGGACTTTCCAATGGAGGTACAGCATCTCTTAAGTCTGCAACCACTTCTTTCTTTTTAATAATTGCTGCTTTGTCCAGTTGTTTAAGTATGAAATCGTACTCATCCTCGATGATTTTCTTTCCATGACAACTCCTTTTAACTACTCTTTCATCTTCAAGGGTCTCTCCTACCTTTACCCGTAGGGCCTCCTCTAGCTCTTTATGAAGTATGGATTCGCGAAGATGATTCCTTCTTTTCTGTTCCATATCAATAGCATAATTGGGATCATCTTGCTCTTGGATTGATAGATGTGGGTGCTCTTCCATGGAGGGTGGTGATGGGATGAAAAGATCATTATGTGGTTGAAAAGGAAGTGCACTAGAGCTTGAAGGTTGAATATTGGAGGTAGAAGGTTGGTTCATGCGGGATATAAGATTTTGGAGTGTAGAGGTGAGACCAATGATGTTAGAGATGAGTGTATTGTTATCCAATGGAGGTTGGGGTGGATCTATGTATGGCTCATTCGGTTCATACGGTGGTTGGTACGGTGGATGTGGGTTAGGGTCATATGGAGGTAAATGGTGTAAATGGGCTTGTGAGTTTGGTGGTCTAAAGTCATGTTGAGGAAAGGGTTCATATGCATATGGTGGTGGTTGTTGATAGTCCATTGGAGGTGGTTGTCGCCAAGAGGGTTGATCAAATCCTTGTGGCTCCTCCCATCTTTGATTGTTCCAACCTTGATGCCTGTTCTCATTGTAATTTCTTCTTCCTGCAACATAATTGTAACTAGACTCATAGCGATGGGGGTGAGAACTCATGATAACAAATAAAAATTTAAAAACAAAAAATAAAAACAAATTTAAATTAAAAGGTTATTGAAAATTAAATTTTGAATTTTGAAAATTTGAAATTTGAATTTTGAAATTTGATTTTTGAAATAAGGTAAGATAAGATTTTGAAAAAGATATGATTTTTTTTTTGAAAAAGATTTAAATTTTGAAATTTTTTTTCAAATTTTGAAATTTGAAATTTGAATTTTAAATTTTTAAATTTGAATTTTGAAAATTGAAATTTTAAATTTTTGAAATTTTGAATTTTAAATTTTTTTTTGAATTTTTGAATTAAATGAGGAAAGAGAAAAACAATAAAATAACACCGAACTTAAAATTTTTAGATCAAAACGAAGAAAACAACTAAGAACAACTTGAAGGTCAAGATGAACACGAAGAACAACTTGAAGATCAAGACGAACACGAGGAACAAATTTTTGAAATTTTTTTTTAATAACTAAAACCAATAACCTCTTAATTTACGAAAAGGCAAAAATAAAAAAAATAAAAACAAATAAACAATCAAAAAGCAAATATTTACAATAACCAATAATAAGGTACACGTTTGCAATTCCCCGGCAACGGCGCCATTTTGAAGAACTGAGGATTGATGGTTTAGAAGTTATAATAAACTCTCGTTGCAGGTATAGTCACTAAACCAAGCAATCAACCTTTCTTACAAACGTTTTGGTTGTCACAAGTAACAAACCCCTTTAAAATTGATAACCGAGTATTTAAACCTCGGGTCGTCTTCTCAAGGAATTGCAGGGAAGTATGTTCTTATTATTGGTTATGAGTCTTGTAAATTGGGGGTTTGAAAGTAAGGAACCAGTATGTTAAATGATAAGAAAGATAAAATAGAAATAATAAAATAAACTCTTGGCAAGGTATTAGAACTGGAAGTCCTATCCTTATCAATTGTGATGAGAATTGGATCTTAATCCCACTTTGTTAACCTCTAACTATGAAGGTAATTCAAGTGGATTAATTAGCTTAATCCTCAGGTCCTAGTCAATTCCTATGGAAATACTAGAGTTATTGGAGCAACTCCCAATTTCAACCACTGCTTTATTTGACAGCTCAAGCGTTACCAATTACTTAACCAAAGCCAAAAGGAAGAAAATATCTAAATTAAATTAAAAGCATTCATAAATAGAATAAAACAATCATAAACTGAAATACCTCAAATTATTAATTAAGAAAATTCTAACATGAAGGGTTCATAAGCCAGTTGAGCAACATAAGTCAAATACAAATAAAAAGCATTAGAGTAGATAAAAGTAAAAGAGAAACATAAATTAAAGGATCATTGAACCTGTGATGAAGAAGAAATAATCCTAAATCCTAAAACTAAATCCTAAGAGAGAGGAGAGAACCTCTCTCTCTAAAAACTACATCTAATCCTAAAAATTATGAATTGTGAGCTTGTTCTCATGAATGAATGGATTCCCCCACTTTATAGCCTCTAATCTGTGCTTTCTGGGCCGAAAATTGGGTCAGAAACAGCCTAGAAATCGCTGGTTGCGAAATCTGTCACGCTGGTTTTTCGTCACTGCGACGCGTCCGCGTGGAGCACGCGTTTGCGTCGCCTAGCATCAGGAAAACTATGGCATATTATATATCAAATCGAAGCCCCGGACGTTAGCTTTCCAACACAACTGAAATCGCGTTATTTGGACCTCTGTAGCTCAAGTTATGACCATTTGAGTGCGAAGAGGTCAGGCTGGACAGCTTAGCAATTTCTCCAACTTTTTGTATTCCTTCCACTTTTGCATGCTTCTTTTCCATCCTCTGAGTCATTCCTGCCCTGTAATCTCTGAAATCACTTAACACACATATCAAGGCATCTAATGGTAATAAGAGAGGATTAAACATAGGGAACTTAAGGCCAAAGAAGCATGTTTTCAATCAAAGCACATAATTAGGAAGGCAAATGTAAAACCATGCAAATAGTATGAATAAGTGGGTAAAGAGTTGATAAAAACCACTCAATTGAGCACAAGATAAACTATAAAATAGTGGTTTATCAGTTCTCCCTTAGCCACATCATCGATAGCATTAGTTGTGGCTAGAAAAGGTCTTCCAAGGATGACACAGTCATCCTCATCCTCTCCTATGTCCGAGACAATGAAGTTTGCAGGGATGTAGTGGTTTTCAACTTTAACCAAGACATCCTCCACTAAGCCATATGGCTTCTTCATGCTCTTGGCTGCCATCTCTAAAGAGCCGTGTGCAGCTTGTACCTCAAGTATGCCTAACTTCTCCATTACAGAGAGTGGCATGAGGTTGATACTTGACCCTAGGTAACATAGAGCCTTTTCAAAGGTCATAGTGCCTATGGTACAAGGAATCAGAAAGCGTCCAGGGTCTAGAAGCTTCTGAGGTAGCTCTTGCTGAACCAAAGCATGGAGTTCTTTGGTAAGCAATGGAGGTTCTTCCTCCAGAGGCTTTGTACCAAATAGTTTGGTGTTCAGCTTCATTATTTGCTTATAGGAAACGAGCAACTTGCTCTTCCCTAGTGTCTCATCCTCACTTGAGGATGAGTGGTCATCAGAACCCATGCACTACAGAAGTGCATTCAAAGGAACCTCAATAGTCTTTATGGTTTCCTTTGGTTCTGGGCTAGAGGGTTCTTGAGTGGGCTTTGAGCACTCAAAGGGTGTGCTATGACTGGAGTTCAACGCCAGTCCCTCTAGCATTCTGGGCGTTAGATGCCCAGCAGGGACATCCTTGCTAGCGTTCAACGCCAGCTTCCCTGGGCTGGTGGGCGTTGAATGCCCAGTGAAGGCTTCTTCGCTGGCGTTCAATGCCTTCCCATTCTCCTCCAATTCGGCCTCAACCTCCATGGTTATGGCCTTGTACTCTTCTCTAGAATTAACCTCAGTATTACTGGGAAGAGTGTCAGGAAGGATCTCAGGGATCCTCTTGCTTAGTTGACTAACTTGTACCTCCAAATTTCTAATGGAGGACCTTGTTTCTTTAATGAAACTATGAGTGGTCTTAGTGAGGCTGGAAACTAGAGTGGCTAAGTCAGAAAGGCTTTGCTTAGAAGTCTCCATATTCCCTTGAGAAGATGGGAATGGTGGTCTATTGTTGAACCTATTCTGGTTCCTACCACCTTGATTGAAACCTTATTGAGGTTTCTGTTGATCCTTCCATGAAAGGTTAGGATGATTTCTCCATGAAAGGTTGTAAGTGTTTCTATAGGGTTTTCCATGTAATTCACCTCCTCCATGGTGGGTTGATCAGGATCATAAGCTTCATCTTCAATAGAAGCTTCCTGATTACTGTCAGCTGCAATTTGCATCCCAGTGAGATGTTAAGAGATCATGTTGACCTGTTGGGTCAAGATCTTATTCTGAGCCAAGATGGCATTTAGAGTCTCAACTTCATGAACTCCTTTCTTCTGAGAGGTTCCATGATTTACAGGATTCCTCTCAGAGGTGTACATGAATTGGTTATTTGCAACTATTTCAATGAGCTCTCTTGCTTCTGTAGGCGTTTTCTTTAAGTGGAGAGATCCACCTACAGAGCTGTCCAATGAAATTTTGGATATCTCAGACAAGCCATCATAGAACACGCCTATGAGGGACCACTTTGAGGCATGTCAGGAGGACATCTCCTGATCAGTTGCTTGTATCTTTCCCAAGCTTCATAGAGGGATTCTCCTTCTCTTTGTCTGAAAATTTGAACTTCCACTCTAATCTTGCTCATCCTTTGAGGAGGAAAGAACTTAGCCAGAAAAGCATTTACAAGCTTTTCCCAAGAGTCAAGACTCTCTCTTGGTTGGGAATCCAACCAAAACTTAGCTCTGTCTCTTAAAGCAAAGGGAAAGAGCATAAGCTTGTAGACTTCAGGATTAACTCCATTAGTCTTTACAGTATCACAGATCTGTAAGAATTCTGCCAAGAATTGATGTGGATCTTCTATTGGAAGTCCATAGAATTTGTAGTTCTACTGTAGAAGAGAGACTAACTGAGGCTTAATCTCAAAATTGTTAGCTCCAATGGCAGGTACATCAATCCTTCTGCCATAAAAGTCAGAGGTAGGTATGGTGAAGTTAGCAAGGACCTTTCTAGGATCCTCTTGTGGTTCGGCCATATCCTCTGTTTCTTATTCAAAACTTTCTGAAAGATCTCTTCCGGAGTGTTGTGCTTTAGCTAGTTGTAAATGCCTCCTCAGGATCAAGAGTCAAGAGGGGTTCTTTATCCCTGTTCTTGGTCATAAACAAGAAGAAAAGAAAAAAAAAAGAGAAAACAAGAAAACTTTCTATGCCAATAGGCAAGAAGCTCCTTCTTAAAGTCAGAAGTAGAGGAAGAAGAAGAAGATAAAAATTGAAATAAAAATAAATAAAATAAGTAAAGGAAAAATACCTTGGATATAGTAGATAAGAGTAAATAAGAGAGGATGAAAGTTGAGAAGATGGAAGAGAAGTCACAAGAAAGCTTTTTGTGCCAATTGGCAAAAAGCTCCAAGTGAGATGAAGAAGAAAGGAAGAAGATAAAGAAGTTGAGGTAGACCAAGAGAAGAAATAGGGATAGGAGAGTTTTGAATAATAGAGATGTGGAAGAAGAGTAGTATAAATAGAAAGAGTAAATAAGAATTAAAATTTTTTATTTTTATTTAATTAATTAATTAATTTTTCAAAAATTAGATTAAATTAATTTTAAAAAGATTTGAATTTTAATTGTTAAATTTTCTAAAATAGAGGAGGGAAGAGAAGAAGAAATTTTTGAGAATTAAGAGAGAAGAGAGTTAGTTAGGTGGTTTTGAAAAAGAAGAGAGATATTTTCGAAAATTTGAGAGATATGAGAGTTAGTTAGGTGGTTTTGAAAAAGAAGAGAGAGAATATGAGAGTTAGTTCTCGAAAATTAAGAAGAGAGAGTTAGTTAGGTGGTTTTGAAAAAGATGAGAAAGAAGATAAGATATTAATTAAGAAAAGATAAAATAAAAATAAAAATAAAAGATAAGATAAGAAAAGATTTGAATTTTAAAAATAAGATAAAAAGTAAGATAAGAAAAGATTTTGAAATTAGAATTTGAAATTAGAAAAAGATAAGATATGAAATTAAAAAGATTTGAAATTGATTTTCAAAAGATAAGATTTTGAAATTTGATTTTGAAAAAGATATGATTTTGAAAATTTAAAATTTGAAAAAGATAAGATAAGATTTTTAAATTTTGAAAAAGATATGATAAGTTTTGAAAAAGATAAGATTTTTGAAAAAGATATGATTTTTAATTTTGAAAAATTCGATTTTTAAAAACTTGACAACTAAGATAAGATAAGATAAAAATTTTAAAATTGAAATCTGAATTTTATTTTGAATTTTTGAAAATTATGTTAGAAATTTGTTAGAAAATATATTTTTTTTATTTTTTAAATTTTATGATGAAAGAGAAAAACACAAAAAAGACACGAGGCTTAAAATTTTTAGATCTAGCATCTCTTGATTTTCGAAAATTTGGAGGGAAATCCCAAGGGACACCAAATTTAAAAATTTTAAGATCAAAACATATGCAAGACTCAAGAACACCTTGAAGACTTACAAGAACACAAAGAACAAAATTTAAAGACTCAAAGAACTTAAGAACATAAAAAAAAAGAACACCAAACTTAAAATTTTTAGAAAACCAAAAGTAAATTTTCGAAAAACACAAAGAAAAATAAAAAGAAAACACCAAACTTAAAGACTTGACACAAGATTAAACCAAAGAAAAATTATTTTTGAGAAATTTTTTTTAAAAAGGAAGACTCATAAAAATCGAAAAACACAACAAGAACAAAAACAAAAGACTCAAAAAAAGAACAAAGATAAAAAAAGATAATAAAAAATTTTTTGAAAAGGTTTTTATGATTTTCGAAAATTTGAAGAAGAAGAAAATAAAAATTAACGACTCAATTAAAATAATGTAAAATAAACTTACCTGATCTAAGGAGCAAAACAATGCAGCAGTTTGTCCAAACTCAACAATCCCAGCAATGGTGCCAAAAACTTGGTGCGCGTGTACGCAAAACCCACACTATTTCGTACAACAGCAGCAATACCAGCAAGTGCACTGGGTCGTCCAAGTAATACCTAAGCGAGTTAGGCTCGATCCCACGAGGATTGTGGCTTGAAGCAACATATGGTTGTCTTGCAAGTTTTAGTCAGGCGGAATCAGAAGGTCTTTGGATTAGAGGAAACTATTCAAAATTTGTATTTGTAAAACAAGTGTTTTCAGGGATAGGAATAGAGTTGAGAGTCGGAGTTGCTTTGTCTTTCTGAACAAACTCTGGTACTATTATCTTCTTTGCTTGTGAATGATCTTCTTCTATGGCAGGCTGTAAGTGATCAAAGTCATTGCCCGTGGTCATTAATCTCCTCTGTTACAGAATTAACACGGCCGTGGCCATTGGACGTAGTTACTCAATCTGACGAAGGGTGAAGCGCATAGCAGTCCATTCTCTTGGCGATCCTACTCAAAATGCCACAAACAAGGTCAAATCTTCCGGATCAGAGAACGCTGCTTCTTTGGATTCTAGTCTATACCATGGAGACCCTAATCTCCCCAGAGATCGGCTGAACTGGTGTCTCGAGAAGTCCCCAACGAAATCGTGGATTAACCATCTGAGAGATGTATAAACATAGTTGTTGGCTCGTGCTTTTCTTCCAGGTATTCACACGAACCCAAGTAGACGCGGGTGTTTGTCAGGCACGTTCATCTTAATGTGATGACCAGAGCTAATTTGTCTGATCATCCTGCTCACCACGATGAAGATCGAAATATACATCTTAGAGATAGATCAAACATAGATGGAAGAAGAAATAATAGTACTTTTTATTAATTCATAGGACTCAGCAGGGCTCCTCCCCTCAACATAGGAGGTTTAGAAACTCATACTGAAGGTAAAAACAATGGAAAAACGTGAATAATGAGAAAAGTGATGTCCATTCCGTTCCCCCTAAATTACATAGATCAAATCCTTTAAATACTAAACAAATGACTAGTAAGGGTAAAATAGTCTATCTAGTGCTAAAATCCACTTCTGGGTCCCACTTGGTGAGTGTTTGGGCTAAGTTTTAATGAGATCCAAGTTCTATAAGGCTCCTTGGGCGTGGAACGCTAGCTAGGGGGTCTTCTCTGGGCCTTTGGATGCTGGGCTCTGCTCTTTGGGCGCTGGACGCCTGAAAGGGGGCAGGAAGCTGGCGTTGGATGCCAATTTTGGGCCTTCTAATCCGAAGCAAAGTATGGACTATAATATATTGCTGTAAAGCTACGGAAGTCAGATTTCCATATCCGTTGAGAGCACTCAATTTGGACTTCTATAGCTCCAGAAAAGCTCTTCCGAATGCAGACAGGTTAGATTTGGACAGCATCTGCAGTGCTTTCTCTGTCTCTGAATCAGACTTCTGCTCCAACTCCTCAATTTCAGCAAGAAAATACCTGAAATTGTCTAAAAATACAAAAACTCATAGTAGAATCCAAAAATGTTTAACACTGAAACCTATAAAAATTTAATAATAACTAAATAAAAACTACTAAAAACTGTATGAAAATGATGGCAAAAAGCGTATAAAATATCTGCTCATCATACACCACTTTCGAAAAAGGTACCAGGTCAAAGACACTGAGCGTCGACTACATCATAATCGATGTAAGCTCGTACAATGCCTTAATAGGTCAGACCACCTTGAACCGATTTGCTGCTGTTGGTTTTACTCGTCACATCTGCATGAAACTTTCCACAGCAGAAGGGATTGCAACTGTAAAGGGGGACCAAAAGTTGGCCCAAAAATGTTATGATGAGAGCCTCAGTTTGAAGGGCAATCCAGGGAGGAAAGAAGTCAACACCATCGAGTTAGAAGGGGTCTGAACTCGTGAAGAGGTACAAATTGGAAACCACCCTGACAAGACAACAAGCATAGGGGAAAATCTAGAAGGAAGCCTGAAGGAATATCTCGTTGACCTGTTAAGGGAAACTCTGATCTCTTTGCTTGGAAAGCATCGAACATGCCCGACATAAATCTCGACCTGATGTCCCATAAACTCACAGTATATCTGGGCTCTCGACCCATTCAGCAGAAGCATAGAAAGCTCAGACCAGAAAGGACACAGGTCATAGAAGAGCAAGTACAAGCCTTACTGGAGGCAGGGTTTAAAAGAGAAGTAAAATATCCACGGTGGTTAGCTAACGTTGTGTTGGTGAAAAAACAAAACGAAAAGTGAAGAATGTGTGTTGATTATACCGATATGAATAAAGCCTACCCTAAATACCCTTATCTGCTCCCAAGCATTGATGCTCTGGTTGACTCAGCCTCAGGCTATAGATATTTGTCCTTTGTGGACGCCTACTCGGGATACAATCAAATCTCGATGTATAAGCCAGATCAAGAGAATACCTCGTTCATAATACCAAAGGCTAACTATTGCTACATAGTAATGCCTTTTGAATTGAAGAACGCAGGGGCTATATACCAAAGATTAATGAACAAAGTGTTCTCCCCTCACATAGAAAAACTCATGGAGGTATACGTGGATGACATGCTTGTTAAGATCAAAGAGGACGCGACACTATTGTCCGACTTCTCCGAGGCATTCTCTACTATAAGAAAGCATAAAATGAGGTTAAATCCCTTAAAATTCACCTTTGCAATAGAAGCTGGGAAGCTCCTAGGGTTTATGTTAACCCAAAGAAGAATAGAAGCAAACCCGGATAAATGGCAAGCTATACTCAACATGAAAAGCCTGACTTATGTTAAAGAGGTCTAACAACTAAATGAAAGGTTGCCAGCCCTATCTCGATTCTTAGCCAGATCATCCCTGAAATCACTCCCCCTTTACTCAATCCTAAGGAAGGGGAAGCAATTTAAATGGACCCCAGAATGTGAACAAGCCATCCAGGACTTCAAAGCATTCTTGGGGCAACCGCCCATACTCACCCGACCCATCAAAGGGGAAGAGCTCATGCTGTACTTAGCAGTAGGAAGCCGAGCTATAGCTTTGGCCTTCGTCCGAGAAGACGAAAGGGGATAGCAGCCTATCTATTTTATCAGCAAATCTCTATAGGTGGTAGAGTTGAACTATCAAAAGATAGAGAAGTTTGCTTATGCCCTTATCTTCATATCTCGACGGCTCTGACCTTAATTCCAGGCTCATACCATCAAAGTCCGCACTAATCAACCAATGAAATATATTTTATAAAAGACAGACTTGGTAGGTCGGATGCTACAATAGGCTGTGGAGCTGTCCAAATTCGACCTGAAGTATGAAGCTCGGATAGCAATTAAATCACAATACCTTGCCGACTTCGTCGCTGAATACACTAAAAGCCTGGGAAACCTAGTAATATGGAGTCTATACGTGGATGGATCATAAAACAAAGCTGGAAGTGGAGCAAGTGTTATTCTAGAAAGTGATAAAGGAACTCGGATAGATCTATCCTTAAGATTCAAGTTCTCTACTCCAACAATCAAGCAGAGTATGAAACACTACTTGCTGGCTTGAAGCTGGCTAAAGAAGTAGAAGCAGAAAAAGTGGTGGTGTTCAGTGATTCGCAAGTAATAACTTCACAAATTAATGGCACCTATCAAGCTAAAGATCCCACTATGAAGAAATACTTGGATAAAACCCGAGAATAACTGACACACTTTTTGGAAAGTGAGGTTCGACATATAGCCCGGGAATCCAACGCCCGAGTAGATACCTTCTCATAATTAGCAAGCACCAAGCCAGGGTGCAACAATAGAAGTCTCATTCAAGAGACCCTGAAATCACCATCCATATCAAAGGAGGAGGAAGTACTGACTATAGCAAATCAACATTTAGGGTAGATGACTCCCATAGTCAACTACCTCATATTCTATGTACTCCCCAAGGATGAAAAAGAAGCCAGAAGGCCCGTAAAATAGGCACAAAATTACACACTGGTCCACAATATCTTATACAAAAGAGGGATCTCAACACCCCTCTTAAAATGAGTTCCGACATCTAATACAAAGGAAGTCTTAGAAGACGTACATAGTGGTATATGTGAAAATCACTTGGGAGCTCGGTCACTGGCCAAAAAAGTGATCCGAGCTGGCTTTTTCCGACCGACCTTACAGAAGGAGGCAGCCGAATTTGTCAAGGCATGTCTGCCTTGCCAGAAACATGCTAATTTCCATGTGGCGCCTCCTAAAGAGCTCATCAGTATTACCTCACCATGGCCATTTGTGAAATGGGCCTTGATCTACTCGGACTTTTCCACAAGAACCAGGCCAAGTCAAATACCTCACAGTAGGGATTGACTACTTCACCAAATAGATTAAGGTGGAGCCCTTAGTAATTATCACTGCTCAAAGAAATCAGAAATTCTTGTATAAGAACATTGTCACAAGGTTTGGAGTTTTCCACTCCATCACCACGGACAATGGGACTCAATTTACCTACTCAACCTTTAGGAACTTGGTGGCCGACCCAAAAATAAAACACCAGTTCTCATCGGTAGAGCACCCCTAGGCCAATGGACAGGCTGAAGCTGCCAACAAAGTCATATTGGCCAGGTTAAAGCGCCGATTGCAAGATGCGAAAGGAGCTTGGGCAGACGAGCTCTCTCAAGTCTTATGGGCATATTGGACCACCCCACATTCCACAACGGGAGAATCACCCTTCCGACTTGCTTACGGAATGAAAGCAATGATTCCTATAGAAGTAGCTGAAGAATCACCTAGAGTCATGTTTTACAATGAAAGAGTTAACACCCAAGCACAAAAAAAAGAGCTCGACCTCCTTTATGAAGTCCGGAAAAGAGCTCGGATTAGGTAGGAAGCTCTGAAGCAAAAGATGGCTCTAAGGTACAACCAAAAGGTGATCAAAAGGAACTTCATCACCAACGACCTCATCTTGATCCGAAATGACATCGGAACATAGAAATCAGGAGAAGGAAAGCTGGCCGCAAATTAGAAAGGACCTTATAAGATAGTAGAGGTCTTAGGCAAATGTTACTACAAAGTGTTCGACCTCCAAGGGCGAGAGCTCCCGAGGTCCTGGTACGCTTGTAACCTGAGAAAATACTATAGCTAGGTAGTAAACCTTGTTTAATTGGTGCACTCTTTTTTCCAACTTCAAGGGCTTTTTTAACAAGGCTCCAACACGAGGGCTAGGGATGTTCAAACACCTAGTATGCTTTTGTAAAGGAATTTCTTAAATATCAATAAAAATTCCTATTCTCTTTCTTTCTTTAAAAGTTTCCTATCTTGAACGCATTAATTTGAGCTAGATAAACCGCGAAAATCATTGCCCGACCTAAAGTAGTTGGCAACATGAAGCGATGAGGTATAAGTTAATGTAAGATGTTATATAAATAACTCGTACAAAGCGACCTTAAGAAGGATGGATAAAAAACGATTTGTAAAAGTAACTTAACAAAGGCCGACTACCCGAAGTCGGATCTAAGGAAGGAAACTGATAACTCTTAAAAATTTGCTAAGACTCAAAATTCAAAGCTAGCCATACCCTCCTACGAGAACATAACTTCATTTAAAAAACACAAAGGTACTTTGCAATATAAAAGGTTTTGAACAATACTTCATAAAAAATAAAGTTGTGAAAACAACTAAATGAAAGAAAAAGGTGTTCAGAAAACCTACAAGCTATTACAAAAGCGTTATAAGGCCCATAGTCAGGCCGTACTAGAAATCTAAAAGCAAGAGTGTAAAAAGCTTAAAGAGGAGTAAGGTCCTCGCTCGTAACTATATCTTTCTTGGCCGAAGGAGTTGGAGGATGAACGGACACTGGCATGGTTGGAAGGCCAGCAGAAGCTGAAGAAGAAGTCTCCAAGTCCCGAAGTCTTCAAGTTAAGGGGAGGCTCGTCCTCATCTTCCTCAGGGACAGGGACGATCTTATCGTCCACTACAATATTATCTGTGCTGAAAAGAGAAAGATCAAGTTCGAAAGCCAAGACCTTGATTTGGGCTTGTAGGTTTTCAAACATCTCGGGTATAGCTCTCTTCCGACTTCTTTATTTTCTCCTCAGCCAAAGTAGCAGCAGCCTCCGACTTCATTGACCTCTCCCGAGCTCTCTTCAGGTCGGTTTTCAAAGTCTCCCTCTCTTGCTCCAGCTCCTTTTTAATCTCGTTAAGTCTCTCTACATCAGCACGGGCAGCCATCAGAGCACTAGTCGTGGCTTGTATAGGAGTGCCCCTCAGCTCCTTGGCCAAAGTGTCGCACACTCTGATCGTGCGAAGCCCTCCTCTAGCTAGGACTTGAAGGTGATTCTGAAGGGCCACGTCATCCGTACTCACGTGGTGATGAGGGAGAAGGTTCTCTTCACCCCAAGCCAATGCATCAAAATTTCTTGAGTAGATACTATTCCCCTCATCCACCTTCTGTCTCTTGGAGGGCGGTTCTACTGAAGAGGGACACTGAGGAGAAGGATCCAAGGGTATAAGCCAGGAAGCAGGGTTCGAGATGATTATTTTTGAATCTGAAAGGTCGGACTCCGACTTCTTAGGGGAAGATCGGGTGGAGGAGGATCCGTGTTCTTTCTACAATTGAAGATTTTGAGCTACCACATTTTTTTTGCGCTTCTTAGAGTCCTCATGTGAGCAGATTTCGGAGCCATGCTCTCTACAAAGAAAACAGAGAAAAAATTAAATAAAGACAAGCAATAATGTTAACCGAAAATCAGAAAAGCCAAGAGAAAGAGAGCTACCCAGCTCGGACTTCAGAAGGTTAGGATCCCCTAAGAACCTTTTCGTATCCAAGTAAGGAGCTCGGCCCCAAGCATCCAGAAAAAAGTTTACAACACTCTTTTCAAGGTCATCTAAATCCTTATAGTCAGGCTTAAAGGTGACCAAGGTGTCTTGCCAGTATAAGGGAAATGAGGCTCACGGTTCTCGCCTAAGAAGAAAGAACAGACTTCCTCAATGCCCCCGGACTTTGAAAAAGTGGTTCTTAAAGTCATGAAAAGAGTCGTCAAAAATGGCAAACACCTTCCAACCTTGAACAGCTCTGAAAGATACCCAACCCGACTTTTTTGTGGAACTATAGGGTTTTGTTGCAACAAAAAGATAAAAGAATACATTTATAGAAGGTCGGACATCCAGCTCCCGACATAGGAGCTGGTACATTTTTAGGAAGGCCCATGAATTAGGTGTAACTGAGAAGGAGCAAGGTTACAAGACCACAGTACATTAATTTCGAAAGCAGTAAAAGGAAATCGGATACCTAGACGGGTGAGGAAACCGTTGTAAGCATAAAAGAAAGGTCGCTCAGAGTCCTCTAAAGGGGAAAAGCACACCCTCTCTTCCGGATCAGGCGCCACTAACTCATAGTTTCTCTCGTCTTTCCTATTGGTGCCTACAGAACTCATGACAATACTCTCTATCGGTCACTGGGACACAAGAAAGGACAGTACTATCTACCCAAGCTCGAAGACTAGGGGAAACTTTGGTTGACATACTCGAAAGGACAGAGAGAGTCATAAAGGCTATACCTACAGATATAAAAGTAACAAATTATCACTAAAAAAGAAGTCGGACCTCGTCCAAAGTAAGTCGGGCAAAGTCAACAAAATAGTGAAATTCATTTTCTTCACATTTTTCTGAAACAATCAAATGGTGTCCCTACCATGCAACCTTATTGCATAGCAACAACGCCATCTGGGGGAAAAGGCACCCATGGCGACAGTCAAAAGCAACATAGTTCAAAGCAAACATGTTTCTTTTTTGCAAAACAACAAGAAGACAGCAGTTTCAGTCTCGAGTCTCGACACTTTTTTTCCAAAAAAGGAAAGAAAAGAAGAATCACATCCTCACAAGAAACAAATTCCTTTTTTTGCAAATCTTCACACACAGACAAGAAAGACTCAGAAGCACAAAGACAAGTATTCAAAACAAGTAAAGAACCAACCTTGAAGGATATGCGAATCGAAGGCGGGCACGTCAATCAGCAAAAACACGAACGTTTCCCTTCCAAGATAGATCTTCAGAAAGAATAAGACATAAATACTTGAAACTGAAGGTTCTAGAGAAGCAACAAATCAAAAGGGAAAGAGCACTTTTCACTAAGATAGTAGCAAGGAGATTATTTGAAAATATGAAAAGAAGATAAGGAGAAGGGAGAACACCTTATAAAGGGAGACAGGGGCACGACTACCATTAATGCCCTCATCAAAGTGTGCGTGAAATCTAAGAAAAACTGCCGCGTAACTTTCGCCCTCCTCCCCCCCTATTTAAGGGGGGTAACGTTCAAAATTTTAAAAAACACGTCGGGCGACCGACGTCACAGCCAGAATGCTTTAGCCCGATTCATAAAAGGATCCGGACTCAAGCAGGGACATTGTTCATACCCTGACCCAATAAATAAAAGTCAGGCCCAATAAGAGATAAAAGACCATCAGGAAAGGTGTCCTTCTCTATGTACTCGACCTCTTTAAAGAGGCCGAACATCAGTAAAAAGGGGCAAAGCTTTACCTGCTCAAAGCAGGTAACTACCGACGGAAATCTCGACTGGAATCTTTATCTTCTCTGATAAGATAAGTCCTAACAAACTCTTAAAATAAAGGAAACAATTATCCATCATAAAAGATATAACTACTCCAACAAAGGTGGTTATCGACTTTATTATAAATACACTGACATATCTCAGGTACCTCCTCACGAAAAACTCGGACAGACGGCACCTCAGCACCAAAGAGGTTGGACGCTGCCATACTAAGGGATCTAGACCTCACGTTCAGGCCCAAATCAACGTTTGAGGTAACCCTCGGAACAGCTATATATATTCAACCTGAAGAGTTTTGGTTGCAAAAGAAGGCTATGCAAATTGCAAAATAAAATTATAAATAAAAAACAAAGTATTTCAAGTAAAATTAATTCTTATAAATGTGTAAATAAAGCTCCGTCGTACAAAATGAGACAAGTATCTAAACAAAAATAAACTAATTATTGTTTTTTGATAGTTTGAAATTTAAAGTTGGGATAAACCTTGTAAAATTGGTCCATCTTCGTAGCAGTTTCAATACTAACCCCCTTAAGTATCCAAGTTAAATAGTATTTGGAAGGGGAGGAAGAGAAGACCTTGGTCAATTGGTGCCCTTACAATGGGATTTAAGCCTCCTTGATGGAGTAATAGTGTCCTTGAGTGAAATTGTCAATATGTTGAAATTGTAAATTAATTTATTAAATTAATGATAAAGCTAATAATGTATCACAATTTAAATTAATGACAAGGCTAATGTTTCACAAATTCAAATGAATTATTTGTAATTTAATCAAAGTATTAAATCCACTTATTGAAAGTCTTGTAAGTGAGAAAGTTTCACTGGTCAGCTAATATAATATAAATCTCACTTGTAGTAGTAGGTAGTGGCTACTCAACAACAATGGATTTTATGCAACCCCATCATCAGCGACTATTCTTTTGATTTATAGTTTAAAATTGAAAGATTATTTTAATTAGTTTAAAAAAATTAGAGAAATTATTTTGATTGTTCTCTCTTTTTAATATTATGCCAATGTGAAAATTAACATGCTATATAGGATTTTTGTTAACGGTCAATGATTGATGAAGAAATCATTTTAATTTACGGTTTAAAACTGAAAAATTATTTTGATTAATTTAAAAATTAGGGAGACCGTTTTTAATACGAATTAAAATTGAAAGAACATTTTGATTATTATCTATACAAGAACAATTATTTTATCTTGCTATTTCAAAAACACTTCAAGAACGAATTGTATACGGTATGATTATTGATTACAATTTCGAAACGTCAATAAAATGATAGTTTTATAATTTTTTCGAAAGAACTAACTTATCATTTATCAGTGAAAAGTACGCATGGCAATTTCTCCCCCATGGAGTGAATATCTGCGGAAATTTACTCATCCAAAGACGAATCTAGAAAAAATTAATTATTTGTAGAGGATAGAAATTGGACCCGCAAAATAAATGGAATGGAAATGGAGAGCAAGATCTCCATTCCATGAGGACAGTATAAATAACAAAAATATTAATATATATATATATATATATATATATATATATATATATATATTATTTATTATTAGAAATCTTAAGTTTTACTCACCTATTTTTTTAGTAGTTATTACTCACTCTCCTTCTCTCAGAACTCAGATTTTTTTTTCTTTTTAATTATTTTCGGTTCTTCTTCTTTCCTTTGCCATCCTCTTCCACTCTTATTGCCATCTGTGTCGTCACGAGTTTTGTTCCCTCTCACGACTTTCATATCTCACTCTCAAGGTCCCTTTTAATAATGCAGTAGCTAAAAGAAATTGGAATTGAATATTTAAAATTGTTTAACTTTCTGATGATTTTTTATGTAAATTCAAACAAATCAAAATTTACTATCATTGTCTTTGTGTGATAAAAGAAAAACTTAAGATTTATGCTTTTATAATGTGATGAATATGTTTAGTATTTAGATATATTTTAATTGTTTTATTAATATATTTGTTGATTGAATTGAGACAATATTAATTATTGCTATTCAAGTATATGAAGACTAAAGAGTATGATGTAATGATAATTTGCTATTTTTGAATTTTTTTTGTTAATTATTTTTTTAAGTTTTTTTTTTTAAATATGCAGAGATCCCGATCCCCAATGGATATAGAGTCTCTGTTACCCATCGCAGAAATGAAACGGGGATAGGAACAAATTATAAAGGCCAATTATACGGTACAAATGTTGTTTTATAAAGATATAAAGAGATTCCTTCTGAAGATCATAGTTGTCGACACGTATTGTTTAGTTCTTTTGGGCATGAGGCCCAATTTTATTGTCAATGTATCGGTGGACTGATTAGATACACAAAAAAAGGGACTTGAATACGTTATAGGAGAAAGATATTGGCTTTCAATAAAAATAGTGTCATATCTATAATGTATTCTTTCTTAATTTTTTTATGTCCATATGTTTTAGTATAAATCTTAAATTACGATCAACATTACTAGCAGTAAGTGTTTTATACATAATATTTTGTTAAAGATAATAGTGGACAGAACAATAAGAATAAACATATATCTAATAAGGGTCATCGTTGGATACCTAATAATAATAATAATAAGTGGTAAGATGATAACAAAAATAACCGTGTAATAAATACAATAGCATTAATAACAATTGCTGATATATCTAAATAATAAATAATAAAAAATCAGTTTACATCAATGAAGATTTTTTTATGTATATTCTACAAATGGAATGCTTTAGCAGAAAATATGAATACATATTTTTATTATATTAACAAAAAATATAATAGTAAAAGTTTAAAGTTATATCATTTATTTTTTAACAAGGATCAGAGGATTTTTTTTTATTAACTAAATATTTTAACTTTTTTTTAATGTGTAATATGTAGGAGTGGCAACATACACTCTATCTACGGGTATCCAATCTAATCCAACCCAATCGAATAAGGTTGTCAACTCGATCCGCAGCAGATAGGATAGGGTGT
Source organism: Arachis ipaensis (assembly GCF_059453495.1). Classification (NCBI taxonomy): domain Eukaryota; kingdom Viridiplantae; phylum Streptophyta; class Magnoliopsida; order Fabales; family Fabaceae; genus Arachis; species Arachis ipaensis. Next base: position 92,230,472 of record NC_142437.1, on the reverse strand, counting down.
AGGTAGGGTTCTCGTGCAGGTCGGATAGGGTGCGGATTAAGCCTCAACCCTACCCGACCAACCCGCACCCTATATATGTATATCCTATATATTTATATAAAAATATATTTCATGTGGATGTTGAACCAAAAACTTCTCACTAAATACAAAAGATCGTTAGCCAGTAAGATAAGATCATTAATTGATAATTTAATACGTTTTTTTTTTACATAAAAGTCTGATTTATTTTAAATTATCATCAAGTTATATAATAATGTTGCATCTTTTTTGTACCCCGTGGGTAGGGTCAGGTACCTATGGGTTAAAAACGGATAAGGTTAGGATTGAAATATTCTCGATCAATGATTAGGATAGGATTGAGTTTATAAAAAGGAAAAGTATAGGGTACCAACATATTATCTGCCAACTTCTGCCAACTCTTATTTATAATTGTGTTTTATGGAAGTGTGTTTGTGGATGTGTCTAATAATTAATATATTTTAAATACATATATAAAGAGACACATCCAGAAAATATATCTATAAAGACACTTCTATTAAACATAGCTATAAAAAAGACATTTTTATTAGACACATCCACAAACACACTTCTATGAAACACAATTATAAATAAGAGTTGGCAGAAGTTGGCAGATATGCTGTTGGTAACGTAGCAGAACCGTTATAAAAAAATGTCAACCTATGGATATAGTTAGGGTTGGATCCAAACCCTACTCTATCCATTGTCACCCCTAGTAATATGTTTAACTTACTTTGTTATTTATTTATTTATTTATTTATTTTTTTTAAGTATTATGCCTTTTAACAGACTTCAGGTTATGTCAATTTTGTTAACAGGTTAAAATTAGTACTCGATAAATAGTTACAAGATTGCAGACCTAGCATGTTTAAGGTGAAAATTGTTTTACTTAATAAGAATAAGGGTACAAAATTACAGACCTAATTTGCGGATAGAATCTTTTGGCATTCCTTATGTTCACATAGTATGTGTCTTGGTGTATCTAAGCATCATCTTTATCCCTGCTAAGCCAATAGTGGAAAGGTGGAGCTATTGATAGTAAGACATATAACACATGTATGAGTGAAAATTAGGGTAGCCTAAATATACATCACGTGAAATGTAAGACCTCAAATTTTTTTTTTTTGGAAATTAAATAGTAAGTTATTAATAATTTATTATATTTGTTGATAATTTTATTTGAAAATTTTTTTTTATTTATTTCTAATTTTAAATTAAAGTACTTAATTAAAAATAATTTGTAAGTAGAAAAATATATAGTATTCTTAACGTTAATTATATTAGATTAAATTTGATTTTAAATTAGTAATGTATCAAACCCTAATTTTATTTAACCTAACTCTAATACCCTTTCACCCTTCCTTTTCACCCATCAATTGCTGAAGCTCTCACCCTCACCAACAAATATACATACACACAGAATAAGGTAAAAAGAAAAAAAGAAGAGAAGGAGAAACAGAAGAAGAAAGAGATGGAGGGAGGCGACATCAATGGACGTCACTGCCACCGTCGCCGCCGTCGTTGCCATAAGGGGAGGGAGAGGGAGAGGGAGAGAGAGAAAGAGAGGGAAAGAGAGAGAAAGAGAGAGAGCCGCCCTGAGAGCATCATCACTGTCAGATTTTTAAATAAGACAAATTCTAATTATTTTAGCTTTTTTTTTGTTATCAAACATTTTTGTCGTCAAATATTCAAAACTTTCGCTAAATTTTTCATCCAAAATTGCAAATTTAGAGAAGAAAATCCAATAAATGAATAAAAAATCAAAAGCATTGAAACAAAAAATTAATAGTTACTTATTACATACAAAAAAAAAGAGATCTTTATTCTATAGATTTTATGAGATAATTTTTCAAAATCACAAATTTATTTCATCCACTTTTAAAAAAGAAACAACAAAAAACCACGATTCTCAACTATATAAGTGTTCACATGGTCATAAATAATAAATAAATTTTTGCTATTTTAATAGAGAATAAAAATAATTAAAACTTATTTAAAAACACGTAAAGAATTAAAATACTCAGTTATGCTGAAAATAAAAAGAGAATAATTATAAATTATTTTTTGTTATTTAAGATTAATATACCTTTTTTTAAATAATTAATTATTAAAAATTTTAATTTAATTTATACAAAGAGATATTTGTGTGGGTTTAAATTAACATATTATTTCAAAACCTAAAAATATACTTATTAAAAAGAAAATTGTGTGGGTTATAAACGTATCTAGCCATTCTAACATATTTAAATTGTTTTTTTTTTATTTTAAAAAAATAAAATATTTTATTAAATTTTAAAGATTAATAATCAAATTCGTCTATGAAAGATCACTTATTCTTCAAATTGGTTCTCAAATAATTTATTTTAGTTATATTAGTCTCTAAAAGATAAAATGTAAGTTAATTTGATACTTCCGTCAATTAGATAATGACATATCACGTTAAGTACCACATGACATGATGACATGATAAGTAAATATCACGTGTCACAAAATGATTGATTGAAGTGTCATAATAATACCTTTTAACATAATACCTTTTAACATAAATTTTTAACTTTTAAGATAAATAAAAAAATAATTTTTTTAACTAATATGTCATTTTTTTAAATTTAATACCAAACTGCTCCTTTTTTGAAACTATTTAGCTAAATATCATTTTTTATATTACTATAATTGATTATAATTAAAAATAAATAGCTTTTTAGTTATCTATTAAAATTATGCATGATGATAAAGAGGGGTGTGAATATAAATATTTAAATAAATTGTAAGTTAAATAGTGTTAGAAAATATAGATATAACAACAACAACAAAGTCTTGTCTCACTAGGTGGGGTCAACTACGTGGATCAAATGACGCCATTGAATTCTATCATATATTATGTCTACAGAAAGATCTTTACATGTAGATCTCGTTTGGCCACCTCGTCTAAGCATCACATTTTAAAAAGTCTTCATTGATGTAAATTGATTTTTTATTTTTTATTATTGAGAAAATCTCTACATACAAGTGTTTTGCGTTTACAAGCTTTACAAGTCTGAAGAAAACGAAACCCACTAAACGCGCTGCTTATATTACGTGCCTCTTTAACATACTTTTAAATCAATTCAAATCAATTAACACGCAAATATATAACTTCCATTTTTCAAAAGATTTCGTTTCTTTTTTCGAGTTTCTTGCCAAATTTGTTGGATCTCCTTCGTGCGTTCTCTCTTTGCTTCGTTTTTTTTCGATTTTCATGATTTCTGAAATCAAGCTTTGAAATCGTTTTGAAGATAATGGAACTTCAAAAATACACCCAAACGATTACATAAATACACTCAAACGATTACAAAAATACACCCAAACGATTACAGAAATACACCCAAAGGATTACAGAAATACACCCAAAGGATTTAAGAAATACACCCAAAACAGTGGGAGACAGTATATTTCTTCTTGAAATCTTTTAATGTTTTGCTGGTTAAGGATGAGGCACATGACAGAGACAATCTAGAAGAAAAACCTAGAAGAACAGTAAAACAGTACTTTGAATAATGTTTCTTTGTTTTTTCTGGTGATTTTTGATGGAGATTTGTATATTTTCTTCTTGATTTCTTCTACTCTTTGCGAGGAGTTGGAACGTTTCTGCAGAATCGTAGTTTGTTTCGAATGTCCCTTGAATCTTGACGGTTTGTGTTTTGATTGAGGAAGAAGAGGAAGAGTGAACGTGTTGTGGAAGGGTGATTAAGGCGCGTGCGTTGGACGCTTGATTCTAAAAGAGTGGTGCGCGTGTTTTTTTCTTGGACTTGGAGCAACTTATATAGCTTGTAAGCCAAAAAGGCTTGTATGTATAGCAGGCCTGTTTATTATTTAGGTGTATCAGCGATTATTATTAATGCTATTGTATTTATTACACGATTATTTTTGTTTTCATCTTATCACTTATTATTATTATTATTAACTATCCAACGATGATCCTTATTAGATATATGTTTATTGTTATTGCTCTGCCCATTATTATCTTTGACAAAATATTATGTATAAATCACCTACTGCTAGTAATGTTGATCGTAATTTAAGATTTATACTGAAATGTATGGATATAAAAAAATAAAAAAAATCCATCATAGATATGACACTCTTTTCATTGAAAGCTAATATCTTCCTTCCATAATGTATTCAAGTCCCTTTTTTTGTGTACCTAATCATTCCACCAATACATTGAAAATAAAATTAGGCCTCATGCCCAGAAAAATTTGCAATGGTTCTGACCAGCCCATCTCACTTGTCCTGCATGTTCACCTAACGAAAGTTCTTTTATAACCTTCCATAAACGGCTACAACGGTTACGCGAGTCAACCGTAACCAACTCTAATTCTCTGAGACTTTTGGCATGCACTGGAAATAAAAAAAGATCTAAAGAATACGTGTCGGTAACTGCGATCTTCTGAAGGAATCTCTTTATATCTTTATAAAACAACATCTGTACTGGAGAGCGACCCAATTATAAATGGTAGGGACAGGAGATATGTCTCGATTTCTATGAGGACCCATTGTTATTCCTGGTGAAAAGTGTTGAAATAAATCACAAATGCTATAAGAAACCTGAAAAACATTGCATAAATCACATGTTACTAGGATTTCAAAAATATAAAGGAGGCCAAGAGGGCTAGGACAAGGTAATAACAATACATTGATGTTACATTATTAAATTATGGGCAAATCACAGTAATCAACTAGATGGGAGGAGAATTTACATGATTCAACCAAAGTCAAAAACGTGACAAGGATTTACCAAGAGGACGTTTCTATATAGTTCAAATTAAGGCAACTTGAATTACACCAACCAATAGTAATTCGAATTGGTGGAACTCGAATTACGCTTGCATCAATTCATGATAGTAATTCGAATCAATATGAATCAAATTACATATGCACAGCAACTCACGCTAGTTCGAATTAGCATAGTTCGAACTAGCCAACCATTTTGTGCACATAGTAATTCGTAACAGCTTGTTTTGAATTAGCAAATGGTTTTGGCTGTCGTTGGTAATTCGAATCCCACTCATTCGAATTACTATGCCTCTTCCTATATAAAGAGTTCGAAGGAAGCTCATTCGAACCACTTTTCTAAACCCCTACCCAATCAAATTTCAGAGAAAAGGACCTCATACGACTCCAATAAAGGGTTGAACAGAATATTAAGTCGATGGGGGATAACCCGGACCGACTTTATCGTTTGGATGGAGTCGCCCATATAGCTGGTGTTATCAATGAAGAGGTTAGTGTGAGCTTATTCTTTTAAAATAAGAGTCAATGAGTTTTTTTTTATAGTTTTGCCTTTGGTATGTGATGAGCGGATAATTTATACGCTTTTTGGCATTGTTTTTACATAGTTTTTAGCATGTTTTATTCACTTTTTATTATATTTTTATTAGTTTTTATTCAAAATTTACATTTCTGGACTTTACTATGAGTTTGTGTGTTTTTCTGTGATTTCAGGTATTTTCTGGCTGAAATTGAGGGACCTGAGCAAAAACTGATTCAGAGGCTGAAAAAGGACTGCAGATGCTGTTGGATTCTGACCTCCCTGCACTCGAAATGGAATTTATGGAGCAATAAAAGCTCAATTGGTGCGCTCTTAATTGCGTTGGAAAATAGATATCCAGGGCTTTCTAACAATATATAATAGTCCATACTTTGCACGAGTTTAGACGACGCAAACTGGCGTTCAAACGCCAACTCCCTGCCCTATTCTGGAGTTAAACGCTAGAAACAGGTTGCAAATCAGAGTTAAACGCCTGAAACAGGCTGCAACCTGGAGTTTAACTCCAAAAAGAGTCTCTACACATGAAAGCTCAATGCTCAGCCCAAGCACACACCAAGTGGACCCGGAAGTGGATTTCTACATCATTTACTTATCTTATGTAACCCTAGCTACTATTTTAGTATAAAAATTACTTTTAGTGATTTATTTTATATCTCTGGTTAGTCTTTGAATAATTTTACGTTCAGAGATCACGTTTAGGGGGCTGGCCATTCGGCCATGCCTAGACCTTTCACTTATGTATTTTCAACGGTGGAGTTTCTACACCCCATAGATTAAGGTGTGGAGCTCTGCTGTTCCTCATGAATTAATGCAAAGTACTATTGTTTTTCTATTCAACTCAAGCTTATTCTTATTCTAAGATATTCATTCGCACACAAGAACATAATGAATGTGATGATTATGTGACACTCATCACCATTCTCACTTATGAACGCGTGCCTGACAAACACTTCCGTTCTACATGAAAACAAGCTTGAATGCATATCTCTTAGCCTTCTGGTTCATAATCAGAATCTTCGTGGTAGAGGCTAGAATTATTGGCGGCCATTCCTGAGATCCGGAAAGTCTAAACCTTGTCTGTGCTATTCCGAGTAGGATCTGGGAAGGGATGACTGTGACGAGCTTCAAACTCGCGAGTGTTGGGCGTAGTGACAAACGCAAAAGGATCACTGGATCCTATTCCAACATGATCAAGAACCGACAGATGATTAGCCGTACGGTGACAGCGCATTTTGACCATTTTCACTGAGAGGACGGGATGTAGCCATTGACAACGGTGATGCCCAACATATAGCTTGCCATGGAAAGGAGTAGGGGTGATTGGATGAAGGCAATAGGAAAGCAGGGATTCAGAAGGAACAAAGCATCTCCATACGCTTATCTGAAATTCTCACCAATGAATTACATAAGTATCTCTATCTTATTTTCTGTTATTTATATTTTAATTATCAAAATCCCATAACCAATTGAATCTGCCTGACTGAGATTTACAAGATGACCATAGCTTGCTTTAAGCCGACAATCTCTGTGGGATCGACCCTTACTCACGTAAGGTTTATTACTTGGACGACCCAGTGCACTTGCTGGTTAGTTGTATCGGAGTTGTGAAAAATAATTTGAGATTACGAACGTGCATACTGAGTTTTTGGCGTCGTTGCCGGGGATCACAATTTCGTGCACCAAGCTTTTGGCGCCGTTGCCGGGGATCACAATTTCGTGCACCAAGTTTTTGGCGTCGTTGCCGGGGATTGTTCGAGTTTGGACAACTGACAGTTCATCTTGTTGCTCAGATTAGGTAATTTTATTTTAATTTTAAGCTTTTTTGTTTTTATTATTTTTATTTTCGAAAAAAACAATTTTCAAAAAAATAAATTATTCTATGACTTCAGAATTTTTAAGAAAGAATTCTAGAGTTTCATGATGATCTATTGAAGTCTGGCTGGCTGTGAAGCCATGTCTAATCTTTTGGACCAAGGTTTCAACTCATCATCATATGAGCTTTTTTATTCTCATCAATTCAGCTGTTGTATGCCTGATTTGTATGCTAAAGCTTAGCTAGCCATGGTGGACCGGAGCTTTCACTGAAAGCTTGGCTGGCTAGTAAGCCATGTCTAATTCCTGGACCGGAGCTTTAGACTAACATTGCATGATTCCTGGAATTCTCATTAGAAATTTTGAAATCCTTATTTTTCTTTTTCCAAATAATTTTCGAAAAATCCAAAAAAAATTTTATAAAATCATAAAACCAAAAATAATTTTGTGTTTCTTGTTTAAGTTTAGTGTTAATTCTTAGGTTTGGTGTCAATTGCATTTTTTTTATTATTTTCTTTAAATTTTCGAAAAACTCATGCATGGTGTTCTTCATGATCTTCAAGTTGTTCTTGATGATCTTCTTTGTTTGATCTTTGCATTTTTATGTTTTGTGTCTTTTCTTATTTTTCATATGCATTTTCAATTTGTTAGTGTCTAAAGTTTAAAAATTTCTAAGTTTGGTGTCTTGCATTTTTTTCTTTTCTTAAAAATTTTCAAAAATAAGTTCTTGGTGTTCATCTTGACATTCAAAGTGTTCTTGCATGCATTGTGTGTTTTGATTCATAATTTCCATGTTTTGAGTCTTTTTGTTATTTTTCTCTTTCTTCATTAAAAATTCAAAAATAAAAAAAATATCTTTCCCTTTTTCTTCTCATAAAATTCGAATATTTGAGTTGACTTTTTCAAAAATTTTTAAAATTTAGTTGTTTCTTATAAGTCAAATCAAATTTTCAATTTAAAAATCTTATCTTTTCAAAACCTTTTCAAAAATAAAATCTTTTTCATTTTTCTTTTATGATTTTCGAAAACTTTTAAAAATGCTTTTCAAAATCTTTTTTTCTTAATTTCATTTCATAATTTCAAATTCTTTACTAACAATTAATGTGATTAATTCAAAAATTTTAAAGTTTGTTACTTGCTGGTATGCGAAATTGCTACTCAGGTTGTGAATTGTTGTTCGAAATTGATTCCCCGGCAATGGCACCAAAAACGGATGCACAGAACCATGGTCTAAACATATCTTCACAACTTCGCATAACTAACCAGCAAGTGCACTGGGTCGTCCAAGTAATACCTTACGTGAGTAAGGGTCGAATCCCAAGGAGATTGTCGGTATGAAGCAAGCTATGGTCACCTTGTAAATCGCAGTCAGGCGGATATAAAACAGTAATGGGTTTTCGAACTTAATAAATAAAAGAAGGGATAGAAATACTTATGTAAATCATTGGTGAGAGTTTTAGATAAGCGAATAGAGATGCTTTCGTTCCTCTGAACCTCTGCTTTCCTGCTATCTTCATCCAATCAGTCTTACTCCTTTCCATGGCTGGCTTTATGTGATACATCACCATTGTCAATGGCTACTTTCGGTCTTCTCTCGGGAAAATGATCCAAATGCCCTGTCACGGCACGGCTAATCGTCTAGAGGCATCACCCTTGTCAATGGCTTCATCTTATCCTCTCAGTGAAAATGGTCAACGCACCCTGTCACGGCACGGCTATTCATCTGTCGGTTCTCGATCATGCTGGAATAGGATTTACTATCCTTTTACGTCTGTCACTAACGCCCAGCAATCGCGAGTTTGGAGCTCGTCACAGTCATTTATTCATTGAATCCTACTCGGAATACCACAGACAATGTTTAGACTTTCCGGATTCTCTTGAATGCCGCCATCATTCTAGCTTACACCACGAAGATTCTGATTAAGAGATCTAAGAGATACTCATTCAGTCGAAGGTAGAACGGAAGTGGTTGTCAGGCACGCGTTCATAGGGAATGATGATGATTGTCACGTTCATCACATTCAGATTGAAGTACGAATGAATATCTTAGAAGCGAAACAAGATGAATTGAATAGAAAATAGTAGTACTTTGCATTAATCTTTGAGGAACAGCAGAGCTCCACACCTTAATCTATGGAGTGTAGAAACTCTACCGTTGAAAATACATAAGTGAAAGTCCAGGCATGGCCGAGAGGCCAGCCCTCAAACGTGATCTAAGATAGCATACAACTGATCAAAGATGGTCAAAAAGACTCTAATACAATAGTGAAAGGTCCTATTTATAATAAACTAGCTACTAGGGTTTACAGAAGTAAGTAATTGATGCATAAATCCACTTTCGGGGCCCACTTGGTGTGTGCTTGGGTTGAACTTGAGTGTTGCATGTGTAGAGGTCCTTCTTGGAGTTGAACGCCAGCTTTTGTGCCAGTTTGGGCGTTCAACTCTGGTTTTGGCTCCTTTTCTGGCGCTGGACGCCAGATTTGGGCAGAAAGCTGGCGTTGAACGCCAGTTTACATCATCTATTCTTAGCCAAAGTATGGACTATTATATATTGCTGGAAAGCCCTAGATGTCTACTTTCCAACGCAATTGGAAGCGAGCCATTTCGAGTTCTGTAGCTCCAGAAAATCCACTTTGAGTGCAGGGAGGTCAGAGTCCAACAGCATCAGCAGTCCTTCTTCAACCTCTGAATCTGATTTCTGCTCAAGTCCCTCAATTTCAGCCAGAAAATACCTGAAATCACAGAAAAACACACAAACTCATAGTAAAGTCTAGAAATATGAATTTAACATAAAAACTAATGAAAACATCCCTAAAAGTAACTAGATCCTACTAAAAACATACTAAAAACAATGTCAAAAAGCGTATAAATTATCCGCTCATCACTTGCCTATTAAGAAAGGTTCAATCTTTAAATTTTAGAATCATATCTTTTAGTTTCTTGTTAGTCAAGTAATCACTTTAATTTTCAAAATCAAATCTTTTTAATTTCCTTTTCAAATCTTTTTCAAATTGATTTTCAATCATATCTTTCAATCATATCTTTTTCAAAACTTAATTTCAAAATCTTTTCTAACTTTTTATCTTTTCAAAATTGATTTTCAAATCTTTTTCAATTAACTACTTGACTTTTTGTTTGATTTTAAAAGTTTTCTATTTCAATCATATCTTTTTCAAAACCACCTAACTATTTTTCTCTCTAATTTTCGAAAATCACTAACCTCTTTTTTTAAAAATTACTTTTCATTAACTAATTATTTTAAATTTCAATTTAATTTTATTTTCCTTCTTAATTTTCGAATTCTAACTAAAGTTTAAAATAAAATCAAAAATATTTTTCCTTTTTGTTTTAATTATTTTCGAAAATTCTCCATCTTATCTCCTTCTATTTATTTATTTATCTACTAACATTCCTCTTCTACTCAAAATTCTAACCCCCTCTTCTTCTCTGTGTTCGAATTTTTCTCTTCTCCTTCTTCTATTCTTCTCTTCTTATACTCACATAAGAAATCTCTATACTGTGACATAGAGGATTCCATATTTTCTTTTCTATTCTCTTCTTTTTCATATGAGTAGGAACAAGGATAAGAACATTCTTGTTTAAGCTGACCCTGAACCTGAAAGGACTCTGAAGAGGAAGCTAAGGGAAGCTAAGGCACAACTCTCTGGAGAGGACCTGACAGAAATTTTCGAAAAAGAAGGAGACATGGCCGAACCCAATAACAATAGTGGAGATGCAAGGAAGATGCTTGGTGACTTTTGATGAGCGGATAATTTATACGCTTTTTGGCATTATTTTTAGTATGTTTTTAGTATATTTTAATTAGTTTTTATTATATTTTTATTAGTTTTTATTTAAAATTCACTTTTCTGGACTTTACTATGAGTTTGTGTATTTTTCTGTAATTTCAGGTATTTTCTGGCTGAAATTGAGGGACCTGAGCAAAAATCTGATTCAGAGGCTGAAAAAGGACTGCAGATGCTGTTGGATTCTGACCTTCCTGCACTCAAAGTATATTTTCTGGAGCTACAGAAGTCCAATTGGTGCGCTCTTAATTGTGTTGGAAAGTAGACATCCTGAGCTTTCCAGCAATATATAATAGTCCATACTTTGTCCGAGATTTGATGGCCCAAACAGGCGTTCCAAGTCAGCTCAAGAATTCTGGCGTTTAACGCCGAAACTGGCATAAAAACTGGAGTTAAACGCCCAAACTAGTACAAAAGCTGGCGTTTAACTCCAAGAAAAGTCTCTACACATGAAAGCTTCAATGCTCAGCCCAAGCACACAACAAGTGGGCCCCGGAAGTGGATTTTTACACTAAACACCCTAGCTTACTCATTTTTTGTAACCCTAGGTCACCAGTTTACTATAAAAACTACTTTTAGTGATTCATCTTGTACCTCATGACACTTTACACGTTTCATATTATATCTTCTACGGCATGAGTCTCTAAACCCCATTGTTGGGGGTGAGGAGCTCTGCTGTTCTTCATGAATTAATGCAATTACTACTGTTTTCCATTCTATCACGCTTGCTTCTATTCTAAGATATTCATTCGCACTTCAATCTGATGAATGTGATGATCCGTGACACTCATCATCATTCTCACCTATGAACGCGTGCCTGACAACTACTTCCGTTCTACCTTAGATTGAATGCATATCTCTTAGCCTCATGATTCAGATCAGAGTCTTCGTGGTATAAGCTAGAATTATTGGCAGCCATTCCTGAGATCCGGAACGTCTAAACCTTGTCTGTGGTATTCTGAGTAGGATCTGGGAAGGGATGACTATAACGAGCTTCAAACTCGCGAGTGTTGGGCGTAGTGACAGACGCAAAAGGATCAATGGATCCTATTCCGACATGATCGAGAACCGACAGATGATTAGCCGTGCGGCGACAGCGCATTTGGAACATTTTCACTGAGAGGACGGGAAGTAGCCATTGACAACGGTGATGCCCAACATAAAGCTTGCCATGGAAGGAGCCTTGCGTGCATGAAGAAGAAGATAGTAGGAAAGCAGAGATTCAGAAGACAAAGCATCTCCAAAGCCTCAACCTGTTCTTCATTGCTGCATAACAAGTATTTATTTCATGTTCTTTTACTTTTTACAATTAAATCTGAGAATTATTGGTACCCTGACTAAGAGTTACAAGATAACTATAGTTTACTTCAAGCCGACAATCTCCGTGGGATCGACCCTTACTCATGTAAGGTATTACTTGGACGACCCAGTGCACTTGCTGGTTAGTTGTGCGGAGTTACAAAAGTGTGATTGTAATTTCGTGCACCAAGTTTTTGGCGCCGTTGCCGGGGATTGTTCGAGTTTGGACAACTGACGGTTTATCTTGTTGCTTAGATTAGGAATAAATTATTTTTGTTGGTTTAGAGTCTTTTATTTGAGTTTTGTTTTATATTTTAAGTTTGGTGTCAATTGCATGCTTTTATTTTCTTTTAATTTTTCGAAATTGCATGTCCTCAGTTCTTTCTTGATTTTTAAAAATTCTAAGTTTGGTGTCTTCTTTGTGTGTTCCTTTAATTTTTCGAAAATTTTTGTTTGATTCTCTAAAAATTTTAAGTTTGGTGTGTTTTTGTGCTTTTATTTACTTAAAAATTTTTCAAAAATTTGTTCTTGGTGTTCATCTTGATCTTCAAAGTGTTCTTGGTGTTCATCTTGACATTCAAAGTTTTCTTGTTTGTTCTCTGCGTTTTGATCTAAAATTTCTAAGTTTAGTGTCATTTTGTTGTTTTTCTCTTTCCGCGTTAAAATTCAAAAATCAAAAAAATATCCTTTCCTCATTTTACTCTTAAATTTCGAAATTTTGCATTAATTTAGTCAAAGATTTTCAAAATCATATCTTTTTTTTAGTCAAGTCAATATTCTAATTTCAAAAATTGATCTTTTCAAATCTTTTTCAAAAATCAAATCTTTTTAATTTCTTCAATCATATCTTTTTTTTTATTTGCAATCATATCTTCTAAATCATATCTTTTTCAAAATAATTTTCAATCATATCATTTTAATTGCTAATTTCAAAATTTTTTTAATTAATTAATTAATTTAGTTTTCAATTTGCTTTTATTTTATTTCCTTTTTGTTTTCAAAAACTTTATTTTATTTTCCATTTATTTTACTTTATTTTATTCGGTTAATTTTAATTAAAATAAAATAAAAACAAAAATATATTTTATTTGCAATCCACATCATCTCCCTTTCTCCATCATGGACCTAAGTGGAAGTGAACAGTCTAGAAGGACTTTGGGGTCATATGCTAACCCCATTACAGCTGCATATGGGAGTAGCATCTGTATACCTCCCATCAAAGCAAGCAGCTTTGAGCTAAATCCTCAGTTCATTATCATGGTGCAGCAAAATTGCCAGTATTCCGGTCTTCCACAAGAAGAACCTACTGAGTTTCTGGCACAGTTCTTACAAATTACTGACATAGTACGTGATAAAGAAGTGGATCAGGATGTCTACAGATTATTATTGTTTCCATTTGCTGTAAAAGATCAAGCTAAGAGGTGGTTAAATAACCAACCCACAGCAAGCATAAAAACATGGAGACAATTAATAGACAAATTCTTGAATCAATTTTACCCTCCAAAAAGGATGACACAGCTAAGGCTGGACATCCAAGGCTTTAAACAAGAGGATCATGAATCCCTTTATAACGCCTGGGAGAGGTACAAAGGGATGCTAAGAAAATGCCCCTCTGAAATATTTTCAGAGTGGGTACAGTTAGACATCTTCTACTATGGGCTTACAGAAAAAGCTCAGATGTCCCTAGACCACTCAGCTGGTGGATCTATACACATGAGAAAAACAATTGAAGAAGCTTAAGAGCTCATAGATACAGTTGCTAGAAATCAACATCTGTACTCAAATAGTGAGTCCTCCATAAAAGAAGAGGCTATGGCAGTAACTACTGATCCCAATCCTCAAGAACAGATTGTTGAACTTAATCAGCAATTACTCCTTATGACAAAACAATTAGCAGAATTCAAAGAGATGCTCCAAGACACTAAAAATGCTAACAAGAATATAGAAGCACAATTGAATCAGACAAGACAGCAGCTATCTAAACAGATAACAGAAGAATGCCAAGCTGTCCAACTAAGGAGCGGGAAGACATTGAATAACTCAACTCAAAATAGCAAAAAGTCAAGAAAGGAACAAATGACAGAGGATGACCAAACCATTACCCAAGATCCCTCTGAGGACATCAAGAGCCCAGAGAGGAATAACTCTGGCGTTCAAACGCCAGAAAAGGGGGAAAACTTGGCGTTAAACGCCCATTCCTTGCCCAGTTCCGACGTTCAAACGCTAGAAAAGGATGGGAAGCTGGCGTTAAACGCCCATCCAGCACCCAATCCTGGCGTTCAAACGCCTATGAGGAATCAGACACCTGCAAGTGCTGATAGTAACCCCTCTAAGAAGGCTTCTCCAACCACTTCTGTAGGGAATAAACCTGCAGCAACTAAGGTTGAAAAATATAAAGCCAAGATGCCTTATCCTCAGAAGCTCCGCCAAGCGAAACAGGATAAACAATTTGCCCGCTTTGCAGACTATCTCAGGACTCTTGAAATAAAGATCCCGTTTGCAGAGGCACTTGAGCAAATACCCTCTTATGCTAAGTTCATGAAAGAGATCTTAAGTCATAAGAAGGATTGGAGAGAAACTGAAAGAGTGTTTCTCACTGAAGAATGCAGTGCAGTCATTCTAAAAAGCTTACCAGAAAAGCTTCAAGATCCAGGAAGCTTTATGATACCATGCACATTAGAGGGTGCTTGCACCAAGACAGCTCTATGTGACCTTGGAGCAAGTATCAACCTAATACCTGCATCCACTATCAGAAAGCTTGGGTTGACTGAAGAAGTCAAACCAACCCGGATATGTCTTCAACTTGCTGATGGCTCCATTAAATATCCATCAGGCATCATTGAGGACATGATTGTCAAGGTTGGGCCATTCGCCTTTCCCACTGACTTTGTAGTACTGGAAATGGAGGAGCACAAGAGTGCAACTCTCATTCTAGGAAGACCTTTGCTAGCAACTGGACGAACTCTTATTGATGTACAAAAAGGGGAAGTAACTCTGAGAGTCAATGAGGATGAGTTCAAGTTAAATGCTGTCAAAGCTATGCAGCATCCAGACACAGCAAATGACTGCATGAGCACTGATATTATTGACTCTTTGGTGGAAGAGATCAATATGACTGAGAGTCTTGAATCAGAGCTAGAGGACATCTTTAAAGATGTTCAGCCTGATTTGGAGGAACCAGAGGAAATAAAAGAACCTCTAAAAATCCCTCAGGAAGAGGAGAAACCTCCTAAACCAGAGCTCAAACCACTACCACCATCCCTGAAATATGCATTTTTGGGAGAGGGTGACACTTTTCCAGTGGTTCATAATGAAAAAAATGAACTAGTCCCACAAGAACAGTTACAGGGTGGCGTATGTGTATTGACTATAGAAGGCTCAATACAGCCACCAGAAAGGATCATTTTCCTTTACCATTCATAGACCAGATGCTAGAGAGACTAGCAGGCCATGAATACTACTACTTTTTGGATGGCTATTCAGGCTACAACCAAATTGCAGTGGATCCTCAAGCTCAAGAGAAAACAGCATTCACATGTCCATCTGGAGTATTTGCTTACAGAAGAATGCCTTTTGGTCTATGCAATGCACCTGCAACCTTTCAGAGGTGCATGCTCTCTATCTTCTCTGATATGGTAGAGAAGTTCCTGGAAGTCTTCATGGATGACTTCTCCGTATTTGGAGACTCATTCAGCTCCTGTCTTGATCATCTAGCACTTGTCCTGAAAAGGTGCCAAGAGACTAACCTGGTCTTAAACTGGGAAAAATGTCACTTTATGGTGACTGAAGGAATTGTCCTTGGGCACAAAATTTCAAGCAAGGGGATAGAGGTGGATCAAGCCAAGGTAGAGGTAATTGAGAAATTACCACCACCTGCCAATGTTAAGGCAATCAGAAGCTTTCTGGGGCATGCAGGATTCTATAGGAGGTTCATAAAGGATTTTTCAAAAATTACAAAACCTCTAAGCAACCTGCTAGCTGCTGACACGCCATTTGTGTTTGACACAGAGTGTCTGCAGGCGTTTGAGACCCTGAAAGCCAAGCTGTCTCACAGCACTAGTCATCTCTGCACCTGACTGGACATTATCATTCGAATTAATGTGTGATGCCAGTGACCATGCCATTGGTGCAGTATTGGGACAAAGGCATAATAAGCTTCTGCACGTCATTTACTATGCAAGTCGTGTTCTAAATGACGCACAGAAGAATTACACAACCACAGAAAAAGAGTTACTTGCAGTGGTTTATGCCATTGACAAGTTTAGATCCTATTTAGTAGGTTCAAAAGTGATTGTGTATACTGACCATTCTGCTCTTAAATATCTACACACAAAGCAGGATTCAAAATCCAGGCTCATAAGATGGGTGTTTCTTCTGCAAGAGTTTGATATAGAAATAAGAGACAGAAAAGGGACAGAGAATCAGGTAGCCGATCACCTGTCCCGGATAGAACCAGTAGCAGGGGCGTCCCTCTCTCCTACTGAGATCTCTGAGACCTTTCCGGATGAGCAACTTTTTGCCATTCAGGAAGAACCATGGTTTTCAGACATTGCAAATTATAAAGCTGTGAGGTTCATACCCCAGGAGTACAGCAGGTTGCAAAAGAAAAAACTAATTTCTGATGCAAAGTACTACTTATGGGATGAACCATATCTCTTTAAGAGATGCGCAGATGGAATGATCCGCAGATGCATCCCTAGAGAGGAGGCACAAAAGATCCTGTGGCATTGCCATGGATCACAGTATGGAGGACATTTCGGAAGTGAGCGAACAGCCACTAAAGTCCTCCAATGTGGCTTCTATTGGCCTACTATCTATAGAGATGCCCGAGAGTTTGTGCGTAACTGTGACAGTTGCCAAAGAGCTGGTAACTTGTCTCATGGTTATGTCATGCCTCAACAAGGGATCTTAGAGATTGAGTTGTTTGATGTATGGGGTATTGACTTCATGGGTCCTTTTCCACCATCATACTCAAACACTTACATTCTGGTGGCAGTAGACTACGTATCTAAATGGGTGGAAGCAATTGCCACACCCACTAATGATACCAAGATTGTGCTGAAGTTTCTTCAGAAACATATTTTCAGCAGATTTGGTGTTCCCAGAGTACTAATCAGTGATGGGACACCCATTTCTGCAATAAACAGCTTTACTCTGTTATGGTTCGATATGGAATTAGCCACAAAGTAGCAACTCCATATCATCCACAGACAAATGGGCAGGCTGAGGTCTCTAACAGAGAACTAAAGAGAATCCTGGAACGGACTGTAATTGCCCGTAGAAAGGATTGGGCAAAGAGCTTGGATGATGCTCTGTGGGCATACAGAACAGCATTCAAGACTCCTATAGGAACCTCTCCATACCAGCTTGTGTATGGCAAGGCCTGTCATCTGCCCATGGAACTGGAACATAAAGCCTACTGGGCAACCAGATTCCTAAACATGGATGCTAAGTTAGCTGGTGAGAAAAGATTTCTCCAGCTAAATGAGCTAGAGAAGTTCAGACTCAATGCTTTTGAAAATGCAAAAATTTATAAGGAAAAAGTAAAAAAGTGGCATGACAAGAAGTTGTCATCCAGAGTCTTTGAGCCAGGACAAAAAGTTCTGCTGTTCAACTCTAGGCTCAGATTATTCCTTGGGAAATTAAAATCCCGGTGGAGAGGACCATATGTGATCACAGGAGTGTCACCATATGGTTATGTTGAGCTTCAAGATATTGATTCTGACAGAAAATTCATTGTTAATGGACGGAGAATTAAACATTATCTTGAAAGAAATTTTGAGCAAGAATGCTCAAAACTGAGGCTTGAATGAAGCTCAGTAAAGGTCCAGCTAAAGACAATAAAGAAGCGCTTGCTGGGAGGCAACCCAGCCATTAGCAAGTTATTTGTCTTCATTAATACTTGTAGAAGTTGATATACATTTTTCTTCAAAGGTTAATCATCAAAATTGAAGGAATTCACAGAGTTACAGAAGGATTCAGTACAAAAAGCAGAGAAAAGGAGCTTGCTGGCAAGAAAACACCAGTAAAGGGCATTTTGGGCGTTAAACGCCAGAATGGGTACCATTCTGGGCGTTTAACGCCAGAATTGCAGCATCCTGGGCGTTCAGCAAAACGCCCAGTGATAAAGGGGTTTCTGGCGTTTAACGCCAGCCAGGGTACCTGGCTGGGCGTTAAACGCCCATAATGGCCAACAATTGGGCGTTAAACGCCAGAATGGATACCATTCTGGGCGTTTAACGCCAGAAAGGCAGGGGGAGGAGATTTTGTTTTCAACTTCAAATTTTTTCAAATTTTCATGTTTTGATTCATACTTTTCTGCATAAACATGTTTCAAACTTTCATCATTCACCCTCAATTTTCAAAAATTCAAACATTTTCTAAATCTCTTTTCAATTTTCTTTCAAATCCTTCCCAAATCTTCTTCAAAAACTCAATTATCTTCTTAATTTCTTTCCAAATCTTTTTCAACTCATCATATCATCTTTTAATTCTTAGATGCATAACCAAATTTTCAGATTTAACATCTTTATATCTTTTTCAATTACAAATCTCATCTTTTTCATATCATGATTTTATTTTCTTCCATCAATCATATCTCTTTCAAATTTTTCGAAATTCCTCCCCTCCTCCTATAAATATACATTCGGCCATCCCCTCCTCTACACCATTCGAATTTGCCTCTTCTCCTCTCTCTCCCCTTTCCTTTCTTTTGCTTGAGGGCAAGCAAACCTCTAAGTTTGGTGTGTTTTTCCGTGATCACTGAGCTAAGACTCATCAAGATCATGGCACCTAAGGGAAAACAAACCAAATCAAGAGGCAAGAAAGAGAATACTCCAAAGAGTCTTTGAAATCAAGAGAGGTTCTTAACCAAAGAACATACAGACCATTACCACAAAATAATGGGTCTGAGGTCAGTGATCCCAGAATTTAAATTCAATCTGAAAGAGGATGAATATCCGGAGATCCAAGAGCAAATTCGAAACAGAGGATGGGAAATTCTAGCCAATCTTGAGACAAAGGTTGGAAGAAACATGGTTCAGGAATTCTACTCAAATCTGTGGCTGACAGATAAGCAGAGAATAACTGGAACCGCCTTTCATACCTACCGAACCATGGTCAGAGGGAGGCTTATTTACTTCCATCTAGACAAAATAAGAGAGATCTTCAAGTTGCCTCAGCTACAAGATGATCCAGAATTCTTTAATAGGAGAATGGTGAAAGTAGATAAGGGGTTGGATCAAGTTCTAGAGGACATATGCCTCCCTGGAACTAAGTGGATAACCAATTCAAAAGGCGTCCCAAACCAACTCAAGAGGGGAGATCTCAAACCAGTTGCAAGAGGCTGGTTGGACTTCATTGGGCGTTCTATATTGCCCACTAGCAACCGCTCTGAGGTCACTGTCAAAAGAGCAGTGATGATTCATTGTATTATGCTTGGAAAAGAAGTGGAGATTCATCATCTGATTTCTTGTGAGATTTACACAATTGCAAACAAGAACTCCACCGAAGCCAAACTGGCCTACCCAAGCTTAATTTCTCTGCTATGTAAAGATGCTGGGGTAAGAATGAGAGTAGATGAATTCATCCCAATCGAACACCCAATCACCAAGAAGTCAATGGAAGGACAAGTGCAAGACAACTCCATAAAAAGGAGGGCGCAGGAGTTCCTCCCAGAAATTCCTGAAATTGACTACTGGACCCGCCTAGAAGCATCTGTTACCAAGCTGCAGGAAGCTATGGAACAACTTAAGGAAGAACAGCAGAATCAAAACTGCATGCTCTGCAAACTGCTGAAGGAACATGAGAAGCAGGGGCGTGAGCTAAAGGAGCTGAAGCGCCAGAAGCTCTCCCTTGAAGGACCAAGCACCCCATAGATTGAGGGAGCATCAACTCCTCAAAATCAAAGTTGTTGAGTCCTAACTCTGTGATAACATTTATTATTAAGAGTCATTTATTCTTCTGCTTTTAATTTTCTGTCTTCTATTATTATGGGTCTGCGCTTATATTTATTTTTGAGTCTTATTTTTATTCCATAATCAATAAAAATTTAAAGTTTATGTCTTAAAGCTATGAATGTCCTATGAATCCATCACCTTTCTTAAATAAAAATTATTTTTAATTGAAAAAGAAAAAAAAGTACATGAATTTCGAATTTTAAAATAGTTTAATTATTTTGATGTGGTGGCAATACTATTGTTTTCTGAATGAATGCTTGAACAGTGCATATTTTTGAATTTGATTGTTTATGAATGTTAAAATTGTTGGCTCTTGAAAGAATGATGGGAAAAGGAGAAATGTTATCTGATGATCTGAAAAATCATAAAATTGATTCTTGAAGCAAGAAAAATCAGTGAAAAGCTCGCAAAAAAAAAAAAGAATAGGCGAAAAAAAAGAGAGAAAAGAAAAAGAAAGAAAAAAAAAGCAAGCAGAAAAAGCCAATACCCCTTTAAACCAAAAGGCAAGGGTGATAAAAAGGATCCAAGGCTGAGCATCAGTGGATAGGAGGGCCCACAGGAATAAAATCCTGGCCTAAGCGGCTAAACCAAGCTGTCCCTAACCATGTGCTTGTGACGTGAAGGTGTCAAGTGAAAACTTGAGACTGAGCGGTTAAAGTCGAGGTCCAAAGCAAAAAGAAGAGTGTGCTTAAGAACCCTGGACACCTCTAATTGGGAACTCTAGCAAAGCTGAGTCACAATTTGAAAAGGTTCACCCAGTTATGTGTCTGTGGCATTTATGTATCTGGTGGTAATACTGGAAAATAAAGTGCTTAGGGCCACAGCCAAGACTCATAAAGTAGCTGTGTTCAAGAATCAACATACTTAACTAGGAGAATCAATAACACTATCTGGATTCTGAATTCCTATAGATGCCAATCATTCTGAACTTCAAGGAATAAAGTGAGATGCCAAAACTGTTCAGAAGCAAAAAGCTAAAAGCCCCGCTCATCTAATTAATACTGATCTTCATAGATATTTTTGGAATTTATTGTATATTCTCTTCTTTTTATCCTATTTGATTTTCAGTTGCTTGGGGACAAGCAACAATTTAAGTTTGGTGCTGTGATGAGCAGATAATTTATACGCTTTTTGGCATTATTTTTAGTATGTTTTTAGTATATTTTAATTAGTTTTTATTATATTTTTATTAGTTTTTATTTAAAATTCACTTTTCTGGATTTTACTATGAGTTTGTGTGTTTTTCTGTGATTTCAGGTATTTTCTGGCTGAAATTGAGGGACCTGAGCAAAAATCTGATTCAGAGGCTGAAAAAGGACTGTAGATGCTGTTGGATTCTGACCTCCCTACACTCAAAGTGGATTTTCTAGAGCTACAAAAGCCCAATTGGTGCTCTCTCAATTGCGTTGGAAAGTAGACATCCTGCGCTTTCCAGCAATATATAATAGTCCATACTTTGCCCAATATTTAATGGCCCAAACAGGCGTTCCAAGTCAGCTCAAGAATTCTGGCGTTTAATGCCGGAACTAGCATAAAAACTGGAGTTAAATGCCCAAACTGGCACAAAAGCTGGCGTTTAACTCCAAGAAAAGTATCTACACATGAAAGCTTAAATGCTCAGCCCAAGCACACACCAAGTGGGTCCCAAAAGTGGATTTTTACACTAAACACCCTAGCTTACTCATTTTTTGTAACCCTAGGTCACCAGTTTACTATAAAAAATACTTTTAGTGATTCATCTTGTACCTCATGATACTTTACACGTTTCATATTGTATTTTCTACGGCATGAGTCTCTAAACCCCATTGTTGGGGGTGAGAAGCTCTGCTGTTCTTCATGAATTAATGCAATTACTACTGTTTTCCATTCTATCACGCTTGCTTCTATTCTAAGATATTCATTCGCACTTCAATCTGATGAATGTGATGATCCGTGACACTTATCATCATTCTCACCTATGAACGTGTGCCTGACAACCACCTCCGTTCTACCTTAGATTGAATGCATATCTCTTAGCCTCATGATTCATATCAGAGTCTTCGTGGTATAAGCTAGAATTATTGGCGTCCATTCCTGAGATCCGGAACGTCTAAACCTTGTCTGTGGTATTCTGAGTAGGATCTGGGAAGGGATGACTGTGATGAGCTTCAAACTCGCGAGTGTTGGGCGTAGTGACAGACGCAAAAGGATCAATGGATCCTATTCCGACATGATCGAGAACCGACAGATGATTAGCTGTGCGGTGACAGCGTATTTGGAACATTTTCACTGAGAGGACGGGATGTAGCCATTGACAACGGTGATGCCCAACATAAAGCTTGCCATGGAAGGAGCCTTGCGTGCATGAAGAAGAAGATAGTAGAAAAGCAGAGATTCAGAAGACAAAGCATCTCCAAAGCCTCAACCTGTTCTTCATTGCTGCATAACAAGTATTTATTTCATGTTCTTTTACTTTTTACAATTAAATCTGAGAATTATTGGTACCCTGACTAAGAGTTACAAGATAACCATAGCTTGCTTTAAGCCGACAATCTCCGTGGGATCGACCTTTACTCACGTAAGGTATTACTTGGACGACCCAGTGCACTTGCTGGTTAGTTGTGCGGAGTTGCAAAAGTGTGATTGTAATTTCGTGCACCAACTTTATTGCACCTTCTTCTAACTTCTATGGAAGAAGCATCTCAATTCCTGCAATTGGAGCAAACAATTTTGAGCTTAAGCCTCAATTGGTTTCTCTAATGTAGCAGAATTGTAAGTTTCATGGACTTCTAATGGAAGATCCTCATCAGTTTTTAGCTGAATTCTTGCAAATCTGTGACACTGTCAAGACCAAAGGAGTTGATCCCGAGGTCTACAAGCTTATATTTTTCCCTTTTGCTGTAAGAGACAGAGCTAGAACATGGTTGGATTCACAACCTAAGGATAGCCTGAACTATTGGGATAAGCTGGTCAGTGCTTTTCTGGCCAAATTCTTTCCACCTCAAAAGATGAGCAAGCTTAGAGTGGAAATCCAAACCTTCAGACAGAAGGAAGGAGAATCCCTTTATAAAGCTTGGGAAAGATATAAGCAACTGATAAAAAGGTGTCCTACTGACATGCTTCCAGAATGGAGCATCATAAGTATATTCTATGATGGTCTATCTGAGTTGTTAAAAATGTCAATGGACCATTCTGCAAGAGGATCTCTTCACGTGAAAACCCCTGTAGAAGCTCAGGAACTCATTGAAATGGTTGCAAATAACCAGTTCATGTACACCTCTGAGAGGAATCCTGTGAACAATGGGACGCCTCAAAAGAAGGGAGTTCTTGAAATTGATACTCTGAATGCCATATTGGCTCAGAACAAAATATTGACTCAGCAAGTCAATATGATTTCTTAGAGTCTGAATGGATTGCAAGCTGCATCCAACAGTACTAAAGAAGCATCTTCTAAAGAAGAAGCTTATGATCCTGAGAACCCTGCAATAGCAGAGGTGAATTACATGGGAGAACCCTATGGAAACACTTATAATCCTTCATGGAGAAATCATCCAAATTTCTCATGGAAGGACCAACAGAAGCCTCAACAAGGCTTCAATAATAATGGTGGAAGAAATAGGTTTAGAAATAGCAAGCCTTTTCCATCATCTTTTCAGCAACAGACAGAAAATTCTGAACAGAGCCATTCTTGCCTGGCAACCATAGTCTCTGATCTATCCAAGACCACACTAAGTTTCATGAATGAAAAAAGGTCCTCCATTAGAAATTTGGAGGCACAGGTGGGTCAGCTGAGTAAGAAGATTACTGAAACTCCTCCCAGTACTCTCCCAAGCAATACAGAAGAAAATCCCAAGAGAGAGTGCAAGGCCATAACCTTACTTAGTGTGGCCGAATGCCCAGAGGAGGAAGAGGACGTGAATCCCAGTAAGGAAGACCTCTTGGGACATCCTCTGGACAGAAAGGAGTTTCCATTTGAGGAACCAAAGGAATCTGAGGCTCATAAAGAGACCATAGAGATTCCATTGAACTTTCTTCTACCATTCATGAGCTCTGATGAATATTCTTCCTCTGAAGAGGATGAAGACATCACTGAAGAGCAAGTTGCTAAGTGTCTAGGAGCAATCATGAAGCTGAATGCTAAGTTATTTGGTACTGAGATTTGGGAGGATGAACCCCCCTTGTTCACCAATGAACTAAATGCATTAATGAGGCAGACATTACCTTAGAAGAAACCGGATCCCGGAAAATTCTTCATACCTTGTACCATAGGCACCATGACCTTTGAGAAGGCTCTGTGTGACCTGGGGTCAGGGATAAACCTCATGCCCCTCTCTGTAATGGAGAAACTGGGAATCTTTGAGGTACAAGCTGCAAGAATCTCACTAGAGATGGCAGACAAATCCATGAAACAGGCTTATAGACTAGTAGAGGACGTGCTAGTAAAGGTTGAAGGCCTTTACATCCCTGCTGATTTCATAATCCTAGACACTGGGAAGGATGAGGATGAATCTATCATCCTTGGCAGACCCTTCCTAGCCACAGCAAAAGCTGTGATTGATGTTGACAGAGGAGAGTTGGTCCTTCAGTTGAATGAGGACTACCTTGTATTCAAGACTCAAGGTTCTTCTTCTGTAACCATGGAGAGGAAGCCTGAAAAGCTTCTCTCAATACAGAGTCAAACAAAACTCCCACATTCAAACTCTAAGTTTGGTGTTGGGAGGCCACAACCAAACTCTAACTTTGGTGTTGAGAGGCCCCAACATTGCTCTGATTATCTGTGAGGCTCTATGAGAGCTCACTGTCAAGCTATTGACATTAAAGAAGCGTTTGTTGGGAGGCAACTCAATGTTATTTAATTATATCTATTTATTTTCCATTGCTATTTTATGTTTTCTTTAGGTTGATGATCATGTGAAGTCACAAAAACAACTGAAAAATCAAAAACAGAATGAAAAACAGCATTAAAAATAGCTCACCCTCGAGGAAGAGCTTATTGGCATTTAAACGCCAGTAAGAAGCATCAAACTGGCGTTTAACGCCAGAAAGAAGCATCAAGCTGGCGTTAAACGCCAGAAACAAGCACCAGACTGGCGTTTAACACCAGAACAGAGCATGGAATCGGCGTTTAACGCCAAGAATGGGAGAAAATCTGGCGTTAAACGCCAGAAACAAGCAGCAAGCTGGCGTTTAACGACAGACATGCATTCTAAGGGCGTTTTGCACGCCTAAATGGAGCAGGGATGCTAAGTCCTTGACCCCTCTGGATCTGTGGACCCCACAGGATCTCCACCTACTCCACCTCTTCTTCTCTCCTCTTCATACCTTTTCATAACACTCTTCCCCAAATACCCTTAACCACTCACATCCATCCACTCTTCCCCATAAACCCCACCTACCTCCAAAATTCAAATTCTTTTCCCTCCCAAACCCAACCCTAATGGCTGAAACCTACCCTCCCCCACCCCTATATAAACCCCTTCACACTACTCCATTTTCACACATCACAAACACCACTTTTCCCCCTTGGCCGAATACACTCTCTCACTCCATCTCCTCCATTTTCTTCTTCTTCTACTACTTTCTTTCTTCTTTTGCTCGAGGACGAGCAAACATTTTAAGTTTGGTGTGGTAAAAGCATTGCTTTTGTTTTTCCATAACCATTAATGGCACCTAAGGCCAGAGAAACCTCAAGAAAGAGGAAAGAGAAGGCAATTACTTCCACCTCTGAGTCATGGAAGATGGAGAGATTCATCTTAAAGGTCCATCAAGACCACTTCTATGAAGTTGTGGCCAAGAAAAAGGTGATCCCTGAGGTCCCTTTTAAGCTCAAAAAGGGTGAATATCCGGAGATCCGACAAGAGATTAGAAGAAGAGGATGGGAAGTTCTCTCTAATCCTATTCAACAAGTCGGAATCTTAATGGTTCAAGAGTTCTATGCAAACGCATGGATCACTAGGAACCATGATCAAAGTATGAACCCAAACCCAAAGAATTGGCTTACAATGGTTCGGGGGAAATACTTAGATTTCAATCCGGAAAATGTAAGGTTGGCGTTCAACTTGCCAATGATGCAAGAAAACGCACGCCCCTACACTAGAAGGGTCAACTTTGATCAAAGGTTGGACCAAGTCCTCATGGATATATGTGTGGAAGGAGCTCAATGGAAAGTTGACTCAAGAGGCAAGCCGGTTCAATTGAGAAGACCGGACCTTAAGCCTGTAGCTAGAGGATGGTTGGAGTTCATCCAATGCTCTATCATTCCTAATAGCAACCAATCTGAAGTAACTGTGAATCGGGCCATCATGATCCATAGTATCATGATTGGGGAGGAAGTGGAAGTTCATGAGATTATACCTCAAGAACTCTACAAGGTGGCTGACAAGTCCTCCACTTTGGCAAGGTTAGCGTTTCTTCACCTCATTTGCCACCTCTGCAATTTGGCTGGGATTGACATAGAGGGAGACATCCTCATTGATGAGGACAAGCCCATCACTAAGAAAAAGATGGAGCAAACAAGAGATCATGGACCCCAACAAGAGCATGAGGAAATTCCTCACCATGAAATCCCTGAGATGCCTCAAGGGATGCACTTTCCTCCACAAAACTATTGGGTGCAAATCAACACCTCTCTAGGGGAACCAAGTTCCAACATGGGACAACTAAGGATGGAGCACCAAGAGCACTCCATCATTCTCCATGAGATTAGAGAAGATCAAAGAGCTACGAGGGAGGAGCAACAAAGGCAAGGAAGAGACATTGAGGAGCTAAAGCATTCCATAAGATCTTCAAGAGGAAGAACTAGCCGCCATCACTAAGGTGGACCCGTTCCTTAATTTCCTTGTTCTTATTTTTCTGTTTTTCGGTTTTTGAGCCTTATATTTTATTTATGTTTGTGTCTTTACTACATGATCATTAGTGTCTAAGTGTCTATGTCTTAAAGCTATGAGTGTCCTATAAATCCATCACCTTTCTTAAATGAAAAATGTTCTAAAAAACAAAAGAACAAGAAGTACAAGATTTCGAATTCATCCTTGAAATTAGTTTAATTATTTTGATATGGTGACAATACTTTTTGTTTTCTGAATGAATGCTTGAACAGTGCATATGTCTTTTGAATTTGTTGTTTATGAATGTTAAAATTGTTGGCTCTTGAAAGAATAATGAAAAAGGAGAAATGTTATTGATAATCTGAAAAATCATAAAATTGATTCTTGAAGCAAGAAAAAGCAGTGAAAAACAAAGCTTGCAAAAAAAAAATGGCGAAAAAAAAAAAAGAAAGAAAAAGAAAAAGCAAGCAAAAAGCCAATAACCCTTTAAACCAAAAGGCAAGGGTAAAAAAAGGATCCAAGGCTTTGAGCATTAATGGATAGGAGGGCCCAAAGGAATAAAATCCTGGCCTAAGCGATTAAACCAAACTGTCCCTAACCATGTGCTTGTGGCGTGAAGGTGTCAAGTGAAAAGCTTGAGATTGAGCGGTTAAAGTCGAGGTCCAAATAAAAAAAAGAGTGTGCTTAAGAACCCTGGACACCTCTAATTGGGGACTTTAGTAAAGCTGAGTCACAATCTGAAAAGGTTCACCCAGTTATATGTCTGTGGCATTTATGTATCCGATGGTAATACTGAAAAACAAAGTGCTTAGGGCCACGGCCAAGACTCATAAAGTAGCTGTGTTCAAGAATCAACATACTAAACTAGGAGAATCAATAACACTATCTGAATTCTGAGTTCCTATAGATGCCAATCATTCTGAACTTCAAGGGATAAAGTGAGATGCCAAAACTGTTCAGAGGCAAAAAGCTACTAGTCCCGCTCATCTAATTGGAGCAAAGTTTCATTGATATTTTGGAATTTATAGTATATTCTCTTCTTTTTATCCTATTTGATTTTCAATTGCTTGGGGACAAGCAACAATTTAAGTTTGGTGTTGTGATGAGCGGATAATTTATACGCTTTTTGGCATTATTTTTACATAGTTTTTAGTATGTTTTATTCACTTTTTATTATATTTTTATTAGTTTTTATTCAAAATTCACATTTCTGGACTTTACTATGAGTTTGTGTGTTTTCTGTGATTTCAGGTATTTTCCGGCTGAAATTGAGGGACCTGAGCAAAAATATGATTCAGAGGCTGAAAAAGGACTGCAGATGCTGTTGGATTCTGACCTCTCCGCACTCGAAATGGATTTTTTGGAGCTACAGAGCCCAATTGGTGCGCTCTCAATTGCGTTGGAAAGTAGACATCCAGGGCTTTCCAGCAATATATAATAGTCGATACTTTGCACGAGTTTAGACGACGCAAACTGGCGTTCAAACGCCAACTCCCTGCCCTATTCTGGAGTTAAACGCTAGAAACAGGTTGCAAATCAGAGTTAAACGCCTGAAACAGGCTACAACCTGGTGTTTAACTCCAAAAAGAGTCTCTACATATGAAAGCTCAATGCTCAGCCCAAGCACACACCAAGTGGGCCCGGAAGTAGATTTCTACATCATTTACTTATCTTATGTAACCCTAGCTACTAGTTTAGTATAAAAACTACTTTTAGTGATTTATTTTATATCTCTGGTTAGTCTTTGAATAATTTTACGTTCAGAGATCACGTTTAGGGGGCTGGCCATTCGGCCATGCCTAGACCTTTCACTTATGTATTTTCAACGGTGGAGTTTCTACACCCCATATATTAAGGTGTGGAGCTCTGCTGTTCCTCATGAATTAATGCAAAGTACTATTGTTTTTCTATTCAACTCAAGCTTATTCTTATTCTAAGATATTCATTCGCACACAAGAATATGATGAATGTGATGATTATGTGACACTCATCACCATTCTCACTTATGAACGCGTGCCTGACAAACACTTCCGTTCTACATGAAAACAAGCTTGAATGCATATCTCTTAGCCTTCCGGTTCACGATCAGAATCTTCGTGGTATAGGCTAGAATTATTGGCGGCCATTCTTGAGATCCGGAAAGTATAAACCTTGTCTGTGGTATTTCGAGTAGGATCTGGGAAGGGATGACTGTGATGAGCTTCAAACTCGCGAGTGTTGGGCGTAGTGACAGACGCAAAAGGATCACTGGATCCTATTCCAACATGATCGAGAACTGATAGATGATTAGCCGTGCGGTGACAGCGCATTTGGACCATTTTCACTGAGAGGACGGGATGTAGCCATTGACAACGGTGATGCCCAACATACAGCTTGCCATGGAAAGGAGTAGGGGTGATTGGATGGAGGCAATAGGAAAGCAGGGATTCAGAAGGAACAAAGCATCTCCATACGCTTATCTAAAATTCTCACCAATGAATTACATAAGTATCTCTATCTTATTTTATGTTATTTATATTTTAATTATCAAAATCCCATAACCAATTGAATCTGCCTGACTGAGATTTACAAGATGACCATAGCTTGCTTCAAGCCGACAATCTCCGTGGGATCGACCCTTACTCACGTAAGGTTTATTACTTGGACGACCCAGTGTACTTGCTGGTTAGTTGTATCGGAGTTGTGAAAAAGAATTTGAGATTACGAACGTGCGTACTGAGTTTTTGGCGCCATTGCTGGGGATCACAATTTCGTGCACCAGTATGTTAGAATGGTAGTCATTATTTATCGTTGCTAATTTAGATAGGATTGCTATATAAGTGGTTATGTTAGTGGTTAATATGAATAGTAATCAGTGATCTTTTTATCTTGTCGTGATATTATTCTTTTTTTAAGAAGTATGTTTTAAAAATATTTTCTCATTTGGCCCAGTTTGATGTATATATGATGTTATTTTCCATCTTAACGCGTTATATTATTTGGTAGTGGACAAGTTGTATTTTTTGGCATACGCTGCATTCACAAGAAGCCTCCTTGCATCCTTACCCTTAAAGGTGAGGACAAAATTTACGGCCACACGTCGAATACAGAATGCACGGTATGCAGTAGGTGGTAGCAAACCTCCGTCGAGAGCCTCAAAGCAGCCTTGATACCGTTGTGCCTATCTGATATCACTAGGATACCTGGCTGCGAGGTCACGTGCTGGCGGAGATGGGATAGAAAAAATGACCAGGACTCCGCATTCTCACCCTCCACGAGTGCAAATACAACAGGCAGAATGTTGGAGTTTCCATCTTGTGCAATCGCAACGAGTAGCGTACCCCCGTATTTACCGTACAAGTTGGTTGATGAGTCCATATTTGATGGTATATTTTGACTCAAATTGGAAGGATTCTAGCACATGAACTCACACTTAAGCACCAAAATAGCATACTTTTGTGTTTTGTCCCCAATTTGATCCAAAATGTGAAAACATGCAATTTTGTGCTTGAAATGAGCAATTTAATTTCACTCTTATTCCATTTGATGCCATGACATGTTTGCTAAGTGATTTCAGGCCTTGGAGGCAAGAATGGATAGCCAAAAGTGTAAGAAAGCATGTACAAGGGAGAAAACATGAAGAAAACAAGGAAAAGCACACACAGCAATGTGTGCGTGCGCACAGGCATGCGTGCGTACGCACAAGAGGAAATTTCTATGCGTGCGTGCGCACAAGTACCCGCGCGTACGCACAGGAGCCAAAGCAGCCAAGTGTGCAGACGCACACATCTGTGCGTCCGCACAGGTCCCTGCACGTGATTTGTTAATGAAACGTGTGCTGTGCGTTTTCTGAGGGCTTTTGGCCCATTTTGGAAGGCTTGGATGCTGATTTTGGAGTGATATATAAGGGGAATTCAACACATATGAAGGGGGAGCTCACTTAGATAGTTTTAGAGAGTAATTAGAAGTAGGAGTAGTGTAGCATTTCTCTCTTAGGGTTTCATTTTCTATTTTCATGTAGCATTTTATAGCAAGCTTAATTTTGGATTTTGATCATCTTTAATTGTAAGTACTCTTTAATTCCACTTTAATTACATCGCCTTTATTTTCATTTCCTTTGGTTCAAGCACTTTCTTTATAATTGCAATTTTGAGTTCTTGAAGTTTTGATTGATGAATTTAATGTTTCATGCTTTCTTTATGCTTGTTTGGATGTTTATTGTTGGTATTGTTGATAGTTGGTTATAGTTTATTACTTTTCCTTGCAATTTTCCATATTTTACTTTTATGCACACAAGGTGTTTGTGAAAATGCCAACTTTAGAATTTGAGTAGATTTTCACACCTTGGTTTGAGATTTGAGTTCCTAGGATACTAGAGTCATAATGTCCGACATTTAGTGGTAATTCTTGGGTAGTTAGTTGATTTTTGTTTCCATTGACGCTAGCCTTTTATCAACTAGTTTGGTAAGTTGGTTAGGACTTATGGATTAAGGTCAATTATGCTTGCTTGACTTACTCCTCGATGGTTGGGGTTGACTAGGCGAGATTGACTCATCATAATTATCATAGTTGTGGTTATGGCAATGATAGGATTCTTAGAGTCTCATTTCCAAATCAAGGTTCTTTATTGCATTTACAGCATTTTCACTAGTTTTGACCTCATCTTCTCTTTAATTGCATTAATTATAATTTTGTTCATTCCTTAGTTCTTTTATCGCTTGGTTCTTTTAGTATTTTGTTCTTTGATTGCAAAATCCCTTTTGTCCCCCTAACAACCAAAGGAGCAACACTTCAATTGCGTCCTAGGGAGAACGACCCGAGGTTGAAAGACTCTCGGTTTAGATTAGAAATTATAAACTTTGATCGAGCATTACTTGTTGGTTGAGAACTATACTTGTAACGAGGTTATTTCTCCTTTACCGAGAAGGAATTCTTAACCGATGAATTTGCTCGCGTCAAGTTTTCGGCGCCGTTGCTGGGATTGCAAACGGTGTTATATCCTTTAGTTGTTGTAAATATGTTAATAGTGTAAATAGCTCTTTTTGGTTGTTTAGTTATTTTTTCTAGTAGGTTTTTTTTTCGTTTATATTTTCTATGACTTTTTCACACCATCACCACAATGCACCCCAATAGAACCCAAACACTTACCTTTATAGTCACCAATCGTACACACCATCACCTCACTATATACAAAACCCTTACCCTCATGAGTTTGATTGTCAACCTTCATCACCTCAATCATCTACATATATGGATCAAGCCACACAAGAAGTACTTTTCATGCTCACTCAAGAACAACAAGAGTTCCGGAAGAAGCAAGAGCAAGTCATGTCTACCTTAGCAAAAGTTTCGGATCATTTAGCTTCGTTGCTTCCATGCCACAAGCGAGAAATTCTAGTGGATGAATATGTGGAACAAAGCAAAAAGTGTGGAGTGAAAGAAGAATTGCAAAATCAAGAAGAAGATGTCAAGTCACAACATGAAGTGAAAAAGGAGATAAATGAAGAGTGGGTAGGAATTGATCAAGAGGATTCCATCATTCAAGATTTTTTATCCAACTTGGGTAATTCCTTCTATGACCTTCATGGATCTCCATTATTAGATTTGGAAGGAGATGTTGATGTGGACTTCACACAACCTCCAATTTTTTACTTGAGTGATGATGAAGAAGATTCAAAAGAGGTTGAGGAAGATTCTATTCACCGAGAAGTGAAGATAGTTGTGCAAGAACGAATTGAGCGGGTGAAGACTTCTCTAACAAGATTTCTAGGCCCCCCATCAATATGCCGTTTTAGAAACGGATAGTCAACTTCGAACCTTTCTTGGAGTAGTGGATGGTAAAGAGAAGAATGTTAATTGGCAAGGAAACGGAATGTTCACCAAAGAAGCCAACTTAACATTTGGAGCTCAATTATGGTACAAGAGTCAATTTAGTGGATTCCGGGGAGTGCACAAACATATCAATGGTGATAGAGGAACTCACGTATGGGATCCGGGTATATGTTTCAAGAGTCAACAAGGTTGGATCCCAAGTGCTAGCTTGAAGTCTCTTAAGAGTTTGACGCAATTCATTTAGGACCCCGGAGGTCAAATCAATAGCAAACTTGGTTGGAGATTCAAGGAGGAGTGGAAGCATAAGCCGCCCTAACAAGGATCTCCTCACCAAGTCCAACTTAGGACTATAAACCAAAGTGCTAGGTGGGAGACACCCTACCATGGTAACATCCTTCTAACTTTCTCTCTTTTACATTTTGTTTCATGAATAATTGGCTAAATTGCTTGGTTGGTTAGATTTATTTTGATGTTTGTTAGGTTATTTTAGTGAAATAATGTGTTTTTGGGAGTTTTGAGATGTTTTGGGACTTGAAAACCTGTTTTGGATGTCAAGTTTGATGCCTTAGAGGCAAAATTTTTGTTGCAGGAACAGAAACCTGTGCGTACGCACAGCTTTGTGCGTCCGCATAGTCCCCCTATTTTTCAGTTCCTGTGCGTGCACACAGCTACGTACGCACACACACCCTTAAACACTCCCTCTGTTCCCAGCACGCGCACAGCTTGTGGGTGGGAACACTACCCCTTTCTCTCCTTATGTGCGTCCGCACACCCTGCGTGCGCCCGCACACCTCCCTTTATTTTCAAAAAAAAAAAACTACTCCCTCTGCGCCCGCACCAATACGTGCGCATGCACATGTCTTGACATCCCCTCTGCTCGCAGCCCATGCACCTCTTGTGTGTGGGTATAACCCACTTTATCTCTCTTGTGCGCGCGCACACCACCTTGTACACCCGCACAGTCTGCAACACCCCTTCTGGTCACTGCGCTCGCATACCCTCTCTTTTCCCTAATGTGCGTACGCACACTACCCTGTGCGTCCGCACAGGTCGAATTCTGGTACTGTTTTTTCCGTTCTCTTTCTTCTCTTTTCTTCTTCTTTCTTCTTTCTTCTTTCTTTTTCTTCTCTTATTCTTCTCTTCTCCGGCGAAACTCCGTCGTCGTGAGCCTCGCAGTGGCTAACACAAGTGCCACTGTTGCCTATCCCTCTCTTTTCTATTCTTCATCTTTTTAATTTTCTTGTTTTAATCTTCCTTTTTATGCTTAGTTGCTTGCTTAATTTTTGTTTTCTTTATTTAACTTTGGTTATTTAGCTTAACTTTTGTTTAATTGTTTATTGTTGAGTTGCAAGTGTTCAAATTTTTCATTTATGGGTTGCGGATGTTTGAATTTTTGCTTGAATTGATGAATATGTGCACTGCACTCCATGTGTTTGACATAATTCCTACATGAACTTTTTGTTTAATGCATGTGTTGTCATGACCAAATGTGTTAGACTATATCCTTATTTGGCATTCTAATCAAGAATTGTGCACTTTTAAATGATTATGATGTTATTTTGGATTGAAATTTCAATAATGTACTTATTTAATGCTTTGAGTTGCTAGCACCAAATTGATATGAAAAGTGACATTTGACTTCTTTTGGGTAAAATTTTTAACAAGTACATATTGAATTCAGTGAATTGAATGGAATTGCCTGTTCATCATGATTTTTAAGTCAATATGATCACATCACAAGGTATTTGCTCCTTGTTAATGCTTTGTATTTGTTTGAGTTGACTTGACTTGATTCTTATCAAGAGTTGTCACTTTTTGTAGCAAGCACCTTCCCATGTGATTATTTGATTATTCTTAAGGATGAATAGGTAGTTCTCTTCATTATTGCATTGTTTATTGTTGGTTGTACTATTTTATATTGATTTTGCGCTTTCACTTGCACAACTTCAATATCCAATAATTTCTGCATTCAATTCACTCTTGTTGCAATTGCCTAAGCTTGCTTGTGTTTTAATTGATGCTCATCTCTTAGTTGCATCTTAGGCCATTTAATTGAGGAACTCATTCTTACTTTTTGATTGTGTGGATGCCACTTTAACCAGCCGTTGTGTGTATTCCAGACCACTATGCAAACTTCCTCAATTAGATGCTTATTTGCTCCCTCCTTTACCCTTTTGTGTTACTTGCCCTATGATTCTAATTATACTTTCTCCATTCTTTTTGAGGATGAGACGTCAAGGCAAGGAGCCGGGAGAGGAGGAGGACACCGAGGATGAAAATGCCGAGCATACATTAGACTTGGCGATTTCTACACAGCCCAAGCTCCCGCATCCGCCAGCTGAAGGTGGAGCCTCATCGCTCCTCACCACCAGATCGTGCTTGTGCATGGAGGACCGTGCAACGCTTAAGTGTGGGGGGGATTCGTCATTTTGGGGAGTAAACTTTCTTTTTCGAACACTTCGCACTTTGTTTTTGTTTCCTTTTTATTATGTTTCTTGTAGATATTTGGAGTGTTTTTTACTGTCGCATTGCGTTTTCTTTTAGTATAGATATCATAGCTTATATATAGTTATTGCATGTTGCATTTTTGCATGGTATATAGTTTATAGATAGAAGTTGTGATTGGATGATGTGAATAGTATAGCACCTAGTTTGATTTTGTCCTAATTGTTCATGTTAGTTTTTGCAATGTTGAAAATTAGAAATAGAACTAGGAAAATTTTGAAAAAATTGCATCCATCACAACATACATACATATAGGAAATAATTTTGGCGAAAAACAACAAGGATTTTTCAAGAATTTTGTTTCAAGGGCATTCTATTGAATTGATTGAGAAAATTGTTTTTACACTTGCTTGAATGAATTTTTTCGGAACATAGAAGACTAAAGAACAAATACCTTGTGAGTTTTGAGCCATAATGAGTGGTTACACATTTCAACCACTAATTTTGTTAATTGTGTGCCATATCTCTTCTATGACTGTGATCTTGGTTTTGCTTGATTCTTTATTTCTGATGATTGATGTTTTGAATGCATTTAGCATGATTGAGGCCATCTTTGAATTAAGCTTACTCACCCATATAGCCTTACCCTTGCATCTACCCTTGCTAACCACTTTTGAGCTTTTTAATCCCCTTTGTTCTAATTTTTAGCACATCACAACCCTAAGCGAAAAACCATGAATAACCTTAAATTGCATCTTTGATTAGCTTAGGTTGAGGTGTGTGTCATTTAAGTGTGGGGGAAATTTTGGAAAGCATTGGGTAGAGAAAAATTATGTTTTTGGTACTTATTGAAAAATTTGAAAAAACGGGCGCACATTCATGTATCAATTTGCTTTAACCATATGCATTTGTCATTAAAAAAATGAAATGAAAGAAAAATATAGTAATAAGATGGGAAAAAAGTTATCCCAAAGAAAAAAAATGATGAATGAATAAGAAATGCATATGTGTTTTGAATAGAAACTAAGGCATGAATGTGTGTGAAAAGAAGTAATGGGTGGTTAGAATGCATTTTTGTGATTGGGTTGATATAGGTTGAGTGAAATACTTGAGCTGATCAAAGATCCAATTCTTTAGTCCACTTAGCCATATCTATCCCACCTTAACCCTAGCCCCATTACAACCCTAATAAGTCCTCATGATAATTGCATTCATTCATCATGTGTTTGTTGATTGTTAGATGAAAAGCAAATCCTTGAAAGCATGATTATAGGAGACTCGAGTGATTAAACCCTAAACACCGAGGGTTGAGAGTGGATACACACTTAGTGAGGGTTCGATCACTCAATTCTATGTTTTCAGATCTCTTATCATGCATTCTTGCAAGTTGCTTCTTTTTGATGAGTTAAATCAATTCAATAGATTTTGTTTACATTGAGTTAATTCTTTGCTTAGCCCTATATGTTATTACTCTTGCTTGGAATTCTATTGTCTGTTTTCACTAAACCAATAGGATACATAGATAGATATATAGATATAGATCGTATATAATATACTTGCATGAATATAGATAGTTGCATTTAATAAGTTGAACCCCTCTTGATTTTTTTCCTTGTTGGTTTAGCACGAGGACATGCTATTGTTTAAGTGTGGGGAAATTGATGAGTCCATATTTGATGGTATATTTTGACTCAAATTGGATGGATTCTAGCACACGAACTCACACTTAAGCACCAAAATAGCATACTTTTGTGTTTTGTCCCCAATTTGATCCTAAATGTGAAAATATGCAATTTTATGCTTGAAATGAGCAATTTAATTCCACTCTTATTCCATTTGATGCCATGACATGTTTGCTGAGTGATTTCAGGCCTTGGAGGCAAGAATGGATAGCCAAAAGTAGAAGAAATCATGTACAAGGGAGAAAACATGAAGAAAACAAGGAAAAGCACACACAGCAACGTGTGCGTGCGCATAGGCAAGCGTGCATACGCACAAGACCGCATCAGCCAAGTGTGCGTGCACACAAGCCAGTGTGCGTAGGCACAAGAGGAAATTTCTATGCGTGCGTGTGCACAAGTACCCGCGCGTTGCACAGGAGCCAAAGCAGCCAAGTGTGCGGACGCACAGATCTGTGCGTTCGCACAGGTCCATGCACGTGATTTTGTTAATGAAACACGTGCTGTGCGTTTTCTGAGGGCTTTTAGCCCATCTTGGAAGGCTTGAATGCTGATTTTGGAGTGTTATATAAGGGGAATTCAACACATATGAAGGGGGAGCTCACTTAGATAGTTTTAGAGAGTAATTAGGAGTAGGAGTAGGAGTAGTGTAGCATTTCTCTCTTAGGGTTTCATTTTCCATTTTCATGTAGCATTTTATAGCAAGCTTAATTTTGGATTTCGATCATCTTTAATTGTAAGTACTCTTTAATTTCACTTTAATTACATTGCCTTTATTTTCATTTCCTTTGGTTCAAGCACTTTGTTTATAATTGCAATTTTGAGTTCTTGAAGTTTTGATTGATGATTTTAATGTTTCATGCTTTCTTTATGCTTGTTTGGATGTTTATTGTTGGTATTATTGATAGTTGGTTATAGTTTGTTACTTTTCCTTGCAATTTTCCATGTTTTACTTTTATGCACACAAGGTGTTTGTGAAAATGCCAACTTTAGAATTTGAGTAGATTTTCACACCTTGGTTTGGGATTTGAGTTCCTAGGA
Organism: Arachis ipaensis; assembly: GCF_059453495.1. NCBI lineage: Eukaryota > Viridiplantae > Streptophyta > Magnoliopsida > Fabales > Fabaceae > Arachis > Arachis ipaensis. Next base: position 92,192,486 of record NC_142437.1, on the reverse strand, counting down.
TACTAGAATCATAATGTGCGACATTTAGTGGTAATTCTTGGGTAGTTAGTTGATTCTTGTTTCCATTGACGCTACCCTTTTATCAACTAGTTTGGTAAGTTGGTTAGGACTTATGGATTAAGGTCAATTATGCTTACTTGACTTACTCCTCGATGGTTGGGGTTGACTAGGCGAGATTGACTCATCATAATTATCATAGTTGTGGTTATGGCAATGATAGGATTCTTAGAGTCTCATTCCCAAATCAAGGTTCTTTATTGTATTTACAGCATTTTCACTATTTTTGACCTCATCTTCTCTTTAATTGCATTAATTACAATTTTGTTCATTCCTTAGTTCTTTTATCGCTTGGTTCTTTTAATATTTTGTTCTTTGATTGCAAAACCCCTTTTGTCCCCCTAACAACCGAAAGACCAACACTTCAATTGCGTCCTAGGGAGAACGACCCGAGGTTGAAAGACTCTCGGTTTAGATTAGAAATTGTAAACTTTGATCGAGCATTACTTGTTGGTTGAGAACTATACTTGCAACGAGGTTATTTCTCCTTTACCGAGAAGGAATTCTTAACCGACGAATTCGCTCGCATCATGGGTCCCGTCAATACTCACCAACGGCTTGCAATGCCGGAATGCCTCAATACATGGTGGGAACGTCTAGAAAAGCCGGTGAAAATAGGCTTGCGAGCCGTCCACCTACCTCCCCACTAGAACAGGACCTGTCCTCAACACTGCAACACTACCAGGCATCGTCAGCTGCACAACTAAAACCCATCGTAGCAGCTCGTTGTATGGCTCATCCCAATCTCCGTAAATATGTGCGACGGCCTTCTGCTTGGCCAACCAAAGCCTCCTATAAGTCGGCCTGAACCTAAAATGTGCCTCTGTCGCATTGAGAAGTACCTTGATGCAAACGGATGCATCAGCTCTAACCATGATGAAGGCCGAGATCACATGATAATCAAGACTCCTGTGATTGCTCGAGATCGATGTCACGAAACAAGTATGAGGTCCGTTATACCGTTTTACCTTCCAAACACCCTTGCGCTGCCGGAGACTTAGCTGAATCAACCATATGCACCCGTTCCCAAATTCGGTACACTTCCCAACGTACCTGCGATAATCGAACTCCACCACTTTGTACTATAACCCGCGTCGAATGCTATACATTTTCATGCTTAACACAGCCTCCTCTTTATCCTGAAACTGCTGACCAACCTGAAACTCTGTAAGACCTCCAGTACCCTGGGTATCTCTAGCACCAAATCTAGTGGGTTCCCCAGGAACCCCCTCCTGTCTCATGGCATCCAAGTCCAAAGATGAAAAGTGCGGAGGATACTACTGAGTCCCAAAGCTAGAACCACCGCCACCCCCATCTAGACTACTCGCTGCAATGTCATCGCCACTATCATCAGCAATGATGTCCGGCTCCACATCATCAACGTCATCATCATCCAGCAATGCATCACCCATACCAGCCGGTGCCCCACACTATAAAGAAATTGGCACCCTATCAACAATACCAACCTCTCCGCCACCACTGCAGTTGAGATCAATGGCGAACGACGGGGAGGCGACAGGCTCATTCCGAGGTGCATTCACAGGCACGGACGAAGATGCACCAATAGGTCTCGGGCTAGAACCAGCTACCGTGCCTAGAGTTTGGGTATTCCGGTTTGAACCTCTCGAGCTAGATACCACATCAACTAGCTTTGCCAATAGCTCAAGTGTCCTGACCTCGGGAAACTGCCGACGACAATGGAACAGGACCTCCAAATCCTCGTCACTCCCTAGGATGAAAGAATTGTACTTCACGTCATCTCGCAGCACTGAGATCGGAATGCGATAGAATAACTTCCGAACCCGTTCCACGCCTTGCAGCCCAAGTTTCTGTATTATAGAATTCAGGAAGTCATCGAATCTCGTCGTAGGTCTCATAAAAATACTAAGAGGATCCTTATCAGTGAACTTCACACCAGAGCGTGTTTTTCTCTTAATGGACATTCTATAATGTACCAACACTACAAAACTCTCCTCATTAGCCATTGTGTCTCACTCTAATGAGAGGAATTCACGTTCACACCATACTTATACACGTCTGGAACTTCATAATTCGAAACAACCAATTTCGAATTATACATATATAATTCGAATCAGTCAAATTCGAACTACATTCGAATTGCATCCCTTATAATTCGAATTAGTTTAATTCAAACTACCCTGAGTCAACTTGCATGCATAATTCGAATAAGCAAGGTTCGAACTACCTACGAATTCATGGATGCATAGTTCGAATTGATCAGTTTCGAATTACCCTCCCTCATAATTCGAACGGACTTGATTCGAATTACTCCTGGTTTGTAGTTCGAGTTAGTTTGATTCGAATTACATAGAGACATGCTTTTGGTTGATCCATGTCTCGTTTTTGGCTTTAGTTGAATCATGTAATGTCTCCTCCCATCTGGCTTAATACTGCGATTTGTCCTTAAATTATTTTAGTAGTTAAATTAAACTAAATTAGTCCAATAGTTTATTAACATAATAAAATTAGTTAAAGAAAAAAATACATAATAAAAAAATAATTAAATTTAACTATAAAAAATTAAAATATTTTATTTATCTAATATTTTTTATAACTATATTGGTAGTTTCATATTCATAAATAATTTGCATAAATTTTAAAATCTAAAAATATATAACATATATTCCATAATTATTAAAACTGGACCGGACCAATTTAGAGTCGCTTTAATTTGAGAACCGACAAGAATCCATCAAACTTAGTAAAAATTGGTCAAATTCGATGAAAACTAGTTCAACCAGACTGCTCAAGTGTAAATTCTAAAATTAATGAAGATGAGGTTTAAACTCAAGTCTTGCTTGTTACTCTGCATATTCTCTTTGCCACTAAGTTATACTATTCCTTGCTATTTATATGCTAATTATTAATTGCGTAATAAAAACATACAATAATTTTATTAGATATTATTTAAACTTTATACTCACTTATGTTTAAATTAATTATATTTTTTATTATGTATAATTATTAATATAAGTATAAATGTTATTAAACATGTACAAATATAAAACATCAAATATTTTTATTAATTACAATATAATTATTCTTTTTATGATTATATAATATTTATTAATATTATATTTTGAATAAATACATATAGTATATAATAATATAATAAATATAAACTAATTATTTAGTTATTAAAATTAAAAATAGTTACTTTACATAAAAATAAAATTAAAAAAATTATTATAAAAAATATTAAAATTTTATATAATTATTTAATAATAATCAAATTATAACTTGTTGATTATAATTTATTAAAACTTGATTGTTCTTAAAAATATTAGTAAAGATATGTATTTTAAATTTTAATTTTAAGTTTTTAACTATTTTATATTTTATATTTACATAAAACCGAATCAATTGATTCAACTAATAATCCATCAGTTGAACCAATAGATCGGTACATCAGTAATCTAACATGTTCAATCACCAGTTCGGTCTTCACAATTATGTGCCTGCCTATTAAAATTTTAATTTATTTACGTATCCTACGTTTGTGTCATAACTCATATCCACACATCAACACAAACAACCTCAACTACATTCACCAACCTTTGAAAAGAATGGCACCAAATTAAAACAACGCCCTTCTCTGCTACTTCATACATAAAACAAACACCTCCATATGCATCCAAGTTGTCGTCCATCATATGCATAAAAAATGGGACAACACAAACAACCCCTTAGAGAGACATTAGCAGCTACATTCAAGGTGGTGAAAATGGCAGTGGTGGCGTGAGAATAGTGACTGAGTGGATAAGAAAAAGGTAAGAGAAATTAACAGGAGGGTGAGTCCATCATTGTAGTGTACAGTCACATACACACCACTCTGATGGTGCATCTCACTTCTCCCTCCCCTTGCCTCCGCCTCCTCTCACCAACCACCCCTCGTCACGAACCCCACCACCGCTCATTTTCACCATCAGTAAAATTACTTGAGTATACATAATAGATCAACAGACATTCGAGCAACAACATTTTAGTCACTAATCAGAGGAGCGTCTTGGTTTTGATCGCAAACTAGAGTCTCTGGTGACGGAGAAGATGGCAGCAGCAGCTTCTCCACACACCACTGCAGGGGTCCAATATTTAAAGTCAGCAATTGCCTACTATGCACCTTCACACATGATGCTTGTCAATGACCACAATCGACGAATTTACTAACCATACGTGAAATTGAAATCCATATAGGAAACGAAAAGATAAAGAATAGAGAACTAACTTTTAAGTTAACCAACTTTAAGGTTTAGGTTTATACTTTAGAATTTAGGATTAAGGATTCATGATTTTGTTTAGAATTTTTAAGATAAACAAAATAATGTTAAAAAAATTAGCTAATGTTCGCAAAAAAAAAAAAAAAAAAAAAAAAAGATTTCCTAACATTACTCAAAAGAAATGACGAACTCTAAACTCTCAACATTTTTTGCCCTCCTAAGGATTTCATTCAAGTTCATTCTCAATTTCTCATAGTATGAGTAGTTGAGAACAATTAGAATAATGTTCATCAAGCTAATCAGTTGTGTGTCATACCAGAAAGACCAATGGAACAAATTCTCAGGTAAAACATGACATCACATATTTCATACTTCAACGACCCTTGCTCTATTTGTTCACATATACACAAACCACAATGATTTTGCTGATTTCTTATGATAAAATAAATCATCACTGTTAGACATATGTATAGACCCACCAAAAGTTAATGCATACTTCTGTAATCAGATGCAATTTGTGTCTATCTGAACCTAACCATCCCATTGTCGAATTAATCAATAAGGTACACTAAAAAGAAAAAACGAATGAACAGAATCATTAGAGGCAGTGAGTGAAGCACTCCAAAATTAATATTCAAAATTAGATTCACTACCATGTTCTGGAATAAAATAGAATAGTTCAGATACCATCAATCATTGAGTGAATGTACCAAATGAATGAGAGTAACTATCAAGGACATAGTCCAGCAAACATCTTCAAACTGCTGAGATTGCACATAATCGACACATGAGAAGACGGGTAAACATGATTAAAACAACTAAATTTGGAAACCCCATCAAAGGAACAAATACAAACTAAATAGGAAATTTCATAAATGCAATAAAGAGAAAAAATAAATGCAGACCAACCAGTCAGATTACAAATTGAGTGAAAGACGTCCATTAAACCAGCACAAACACTCATACCACAGCTAAAAAGTGACGCTCACCAATCAACAACTGAATGCAGTGTTTCTAAAACTGTGCTTGCTATCATTACACGGATCACCCTATACCTCTGCAGTTCGAAAGCCAGAGAACCAATATGCAAGACATTTTGCAGGTAAAAGGTGAACCATCCAGCTGAATGCAAGGAACCGTGAATCTCATGCATGCCTAGATTTTATCAAGCTTATCACCCTTGACCACAGGGTTCGCTTTAGCGATAGCATCCCGGCCAACACTCTGATAATCAAAGGGGCAGTCATGTTTGTCAGAATAGCGATGCATTGAACAAAAGAGGTTTCCACATTTGCAGCTGAAACCAGTTAATCCAACACGCTTTTGGCAAGTCGCGCATCTGCTGGGGCCTGCCTTGGCTTTCGTCTCCAAATTCTCAACAGAGGTTGAATCCACAGAAATCTCAGCAGAGACTATCTTGGCTTCCACATTTTCAACTTGTATGTCCAACCCACCTGCACTCACAGCATGTTTGCCAGTGCTGCTGGAAGCACCATTCACGATGTTTTCAACCGATGCTGCTGCGAGCTTGTCCTGTTCCTGCTTCAACAGCATGTCCTTGTAGCATTTGGAACACATGTTCATGGTGGCAGCCCTTCCAAAGAAGCCACAATTATTAATGCAAAGTATGGGACGTTCAGCAGCCTGGCATCCTGTCTCGTCATGAGACTCCATTCTTTTACGGCCACCTGCAAGCGTAGCACCTCAGCCTCTTCAGAAAAAATAATCAGAGAGAAACATATTTCCTTAATAAAGACTAATAACTGTGAGTAAAAATCATTGCTGCAGGCGAATTACCTCTTGGATAACCGCTCAAATAGCAACAGCAAAATCACGAATAAACCCGAGGACTACTACAAAACTAGGTTTAATAACAGGTGATTTACAACGCACAATTGATATCATATTAGTCATACCAATCTCAACCTCTAAATAATGATAGCAAATGAACTAGCAATGTTCAATCTCATTTGTTCACTACTCTATGCATCTTACAATTGATAACACGTGAATTTCTTTTTCTTCCCCCAATAAAGAACATTGAGTTGTTAAATTAGGACTCTGGGCACGGAATTTCAAATTTCAACCAATTAATCAATATCAATAAATTACAGTATTACACTAACAAATCAACCAGGCTCAACAAAACCCATGAATCAAAATGTTTTACAAATAATTCTAGTATTAAAAAAGAAATCCAAAATCCACCCAAGAAAAAAGATGCGAACACGTCATCTGAAACCTAAAGCCCCAACAAGAAAAACTAACTAGGCAAATAATTAGAATCAAATTCGAACTTTTCATGGGAAACAAAAGAGAGAAATCAGAAACAAAAACGATTACCTGAACAGTGGGCTTGGCTTCAAGAGCGCTGACACTGTGATCAGGTGATCACTGAAATTAGGGTAATTGAAGAATCGAAGAAATAATAAAACCAACCTAGAAAGAAAGAAAGGGAAGAGAAATAAAACGGGGTGGAAATAATTGTGACCTTGGTAACGGGGGAGGAGAAGAGAAAACAGTGTGTAATAATAATTAATTACAAAAAAATAAAGAAAAAGAAGAATAATGGAAGAAGAAGAAGAAAGAAAGCAAGAAAGTGCAAAAAATATATATAAAATTGAATTTTGAAGGGGGTGGCCAAAAGGTGAGAGAGACGTATAAAATGGAGAGATAAGAGATGAGAGAAGGTGTTTTGTTTGGTTGGGTTGTATTGTATGTCGTGTCTTGTAAGAAAATGAGTGCTGAAACCCCTTTTTATTTCCCAACATTTTCACTCAGTCGGTGACCGTGGCCCTTTATGAGTTTATGCTATCACAAGAAGCTGTAGTATTGCTGTACTAACAAAAATATAATTATTAACACAAAAAAATTAGTTATTAAATTTAAGATATTTTTAAATAAATTAATTAAAAAATAATTAATGATTTATTCTTTTAATATAATATTATTTACATATATATTTTAATTTTTTATAGAAGAATCAAAGTTGTAAGAAATTATTTATTAATAAACAAGTATATTGCATTAATAAAAATTGATTTTATCTATTTTAAAAAGTGCAAAATACCAAAATCTCTCTCCATTATTGAGATTTTGTTGTGATAAGTATAAAAGCTGAGTTGGATGTCCATTAATGTCTGGGCGGCTCAGCTTTTCAATGGTAAATGGCATCAAAGAAATGTTGAAAA